>NC_089837.1:311763662-312996162 GCF_035609145.1 Eleutherodactylus coqui
CGGGGGCACAGCGGGAGTCTCGGGGGGCACGGCGGCAGCATCGGGGACACGGCGGCAGCATCAGGGGCACAGCGGGAGGCTCGGGGGCAGGGCTACGGGGCAGGGCGGTAGGCTAACACATCACCCCCGACCCCTCACTTACATGGGCGGCTTCTAGGCAGGGCTTCTCGGCTGGGCTTCTCGTCTCCGCTGGGCTGGGCTGCTGAAGTTTCTGCACCTTTCTCTAATAGAGGATGGTAGCAGAATGGCCCTCCAGCGCGCTCCCGAGAGGTTACAGCTCGTCTGCGCATGCGCAGAAGAGCTGTAGCGGCTAACACACTGAAGCGGCTCGCGCTGAGCAGAAGACCAGACTGCGCAAGCGCGTCTAAAAAAGCAAGCTGCCAGCGAATTTAGACGGAACCATGGAGACGAGGACGCTAGCAACGGAGCAGGTAAGTGGAATAACTTCTGTATGGCTCATATTTAATGCACGATGTACATTACAAAGTGCATTAATATGGCCATACGGAAGTGTATAACCCCACTTGGTTTCGCGAGACCACCCCTTTAATGCAGGTGGGCAAAAAATTTATTGGATTACACTGTAGGTGAGGGCCCCAAAAAATTGGTGTACCAACAGTACTAATGTACTTCAGAAAAATTGCCCATGCCCAACCAAGAGGGCAGGTGAAACCCATTAATCGCTTTGGTTAATGTGGCTTAATTTGTAACTAGGCCTGGAAGCAGCCCAGTTAAAATAAAAATTGGTTGAGGTGCAAGTTTCAACTCTTTAATGAGCATTGAAACGTATAAAAATTGTTTACAAAAATTATATGACTGAGCCTTGTGGGCCTAAGAAAAATTGCCCATTCGGCGTGATTACGTGAGGTTTCAGGAGGAGGAGCAGGAGGAGGAGGATGAATATTATACACAGATTGATGAAGCTAAAAGGTCCACGTTTTTGATGGTGATAGAGAACAATGCTTCCATCCGCGGGTGCAGCCTACGTATTGTTTAGGTATCGCTGCTGTCCGCTGGTGGAGAAAAGAAGTCTGGGGAAATCCAGGCTTTGTTCATCTTGATGAGTGTAAGCCTGTCGGCACTGTCGGTTGACAGGCGGGTACGCTTATCTGTGATGATTCCCCCAGCCGCACTAAACACCCTCTCTGACAAGACGCTAGCCGCAGGACAAGCAAGCACCTCCAGGGCATACAGCGCGAGTTCAGGCCACGTGTCCAGCTTCGACACCCAGTAGTTGTAGGGGGCAGAGGCATCACGGAGGACGGTCGTGCAATCGGCTACGTACTCCCTCACCATCCTTTTACAGTGCTCCCGCCGACTCAGCCTTGACTGGGGAGCGGTGACACAGTCTTGCTGGGGAGCCAAAAAGCTGTCAAAGGCCTTAGAGAGTGTTCCCCTGCCTGTGTTGTACATGCTGCCTGATCTCCACGCCTCCCCTGCTACCTGGCCCTCGGAACTGCGCCTTCGGCCACTAGCGCTGTCCGATCGGAATTTTACCATCAGTTTGTCCGCCAGGGTCCTGTGGTATAGCATCACTCTCGAACCCCTTTCCTCTTCGGGTATGAGAGTGGAAAGGTTCTCCTTATACCGTGGGTCGAGCAGTGTGTACACCCAGTAATCCGTAGTGGCCAGAATGCGTGTAACGCGAGGGTCACGAGAAAGGCATCCTAACATGAAGTCCGCCATGTGTGCCAGGGTACCTGTACGCAACACATGGCTGTCCTCACTAGGAAGATCACTTTCAGGATCCTCCTCCTCCTCCTCCTCCTTAGGCCATACACGCTGAAAGGATGATAGGCAAGCAGCATGGGTACCCTCAGCAGTGGGCCAAGCTGTCTCTTCCCCCTCCTCCTCATCCTCCTCATGCTCCTCCTCCTCAATGCGCTGAGATATAGACAGGAGGGTGCTCTGACTATCCAGCGACATACTGTCTTCCCCCGCCTCTGTTTCCGAGCGCAAAGCGTCTGCCTTTATGCTTTGCAGGGAGCTTCTCAAGAGGCATAGCAGAGGAATGGTGACGCTAATGATTGCAGCATCGCTGCTCACCATCTGGGTAGACTCCTCAAAGTTTCCAAGGACCTGGCAGATGTCTGCCAACCAGGCCCACTCTTCTGTAAAGAATTGAGGAGGCTGACTCCCACTGCGCCGCCCATGTTGAAGTTGGTATTCCACTATAGCTCTACGCTGCTCATAGAGCCTGGCCAACATGTGGAGCGTAGAGTTTCACCGTGTGAGCACGTCGCACAGCAGTCGGTGCATTGGCAGATGAAACCGATGTTGCAGGGTGCGCAGGGTGGCAGCGTCCGTGTGGGACTTGCGGAAATGTGCGCAGAGCCGGCGCACCTTTCCGAGCAGGTCTGACAAGCATGGGTAGCTTTTCATAAAGCGCTGAACCACCAAATTAAAGACATGGGCCAGGCATGGCACGTGCGTGAGGCTGCCGAGCTGCAGAGCCGCCACCAGGTTACGGCCGTTGTCACACACGACCATGCCCGGTTGGAGGCTCAGCGGCGCAAGCCAGCGGTCGGTCTGCTCTGTCAGACCCTGCAGCAGTTCGTGGGCCGTGTGCCTCTTCTCTCCTAAGCTGAGTAGTTTCAGCACGGCCTGCTGACGCTTGCCCACCGCTGTGCTGCCACGACGCGCGACACCGACTGCTGGTGACGTGCTGCTGCTGACACATCTTGATTGCGAGACAGAGGTTGCGTAGGAGGAGGAGGAGGAGGAGGAGGGTAGTTTAGTGGAGGAAGCATACCACCACCGAGCTGGGGCCCGCAATTCTGGGGGTGGGTAGGACATGAGCAGTCCCAGGCTCTGACTCTGTCCCAGCCTCCACTAAATTCACCCAATGTGCCGTCAGGGAGATATAGTGGCCCTGCCCGCCTGTGCTTGTCCACGTGTCCGTTGTTAAGTGGACCTTGCCAGTAACCGCGTTGGTGAGGGCGACGTGGTCGTGCAGGGCTGGGACAGCACATCGGGAAAAGTAGTTGCGACTGGGAACTGAGTAACGCGGGGCCGCAGCCGCCATCATACCTTTGAAAGTCTCCATTTCCACAACCCTGTACGGCAGCATCTCCAGGCTGATAAATTTGGCTATGTACACGTTTAACGCTTGAGCGTGCGGGTGCTGGCGGCGTACTTGCGCTTGCGCTCCAACACTTGCGCTAGCGACGGCTGGACGGTGCGCTGAGAGACATTGGTGGATGGGGCCGAGGACAGCGGAGGTGAGGGTGTGGGTGCAGGCCAGGAGACGGTAGTGCCTGTGTCTTGAGAGGGGGGTTGGATCTCAGTGGCAGGTTGGGGCACAGGGGGAGAGGCAGCGGTGCAAACCAGAGGCGGTGAACGGCCTTCGTCCCACCTTGTGGGGTGCTTGGCCATCATATGTCTGCGCATGCTGGTGGTGGTGAGGCTGGTGGTGGTGGCTCCCCGGCTGATCTTGGCGTGACAAAGGTTGCTCACCACTGTTCGTCGTTTGTCTGCACTCTCAGTGAAAAACTGCCAGACCTTTGAGCACCTCGGCCTCTGCAGGGTGGCATGGCGCGAGGGGGCGCTTTGGGAAACAGTTGGTGGATTATTCGGTCTGGCCCTGCCTCTACCCCTGGCCACCGCACTGCCTCTTCCAACCTGCCCTGCTGCTGCACTTGCCTCCCCCTCTGAAGACCTGTTCTCAGTAGGCGTAGCAAACCAGGTGGGGTCAGTCACCTCATGGTCCTGCTGCTCTTCCTCCGAATCCTCTGTGCGCTCCTCCCTCGGACTTACTCCAATTACTACTACCTGAGTGATAGACAACTGTGTCTCATCGTCATCGTCCTCCTCACCCACTGAAAGCTCTTGAGACAGTTGCCGGAAGTCCCCAGCCTCATCCCCCGGACCCCGGGAACTTTCCAAAGGTTGGGCATCGGTCACGACAAACTCCTCCAGTGGGAGAGGATTCGGAACCATTGCTGCCCATTCTGGGCAGGGGCCCGAGAACAGTTCCTGGGAGTCTGCCTGCTCCTCAGAATGTGTCATTGTAATGGAGTGAGGAGGTTGGAAGGAAGGAGGAGCAGCAGCCAGAGGATTCAGAGTTGCAGCAGTGGACGGCGCAGAATTCTGGGTGGTCGATAGATTGCTGGATGCACTTTCTGCCATCCACGACAGGACCTGCTCACACTGCTCATTTTCTAATAAAGGTCTACCGCGTGGACCCATTAATTGTGAGATGAATGTGGGGACACCAGAAACGTGCCTCTCTCACAATCCCGCAGCAGTCGGCTGCGATACACCTGGATCAGGAGCTCGGCCTGTGCCCACACCCTGACTTGGGCCTCCGCGTCCTCGCCTGCGTCCACGTCCTCTAGGTCTACCCCTACCCCTCAGCATGCTGTATTACCAGTAGTGCAGAAACAGAACGCTGTAATTAAATGTGCCGCTTATTGGCCTGTGGTTGGAGGCTGACTTCCCTTACGGAACGCACAGCAGATCCAAGAAACAATTTTGCGCCAGCCTGCTGTAACGCTTAGCTGCGTATTAATTAGGACTACTACCCCCAGCAGATAGATACTGTAGGCAGCGTATAATATTATGTATACTGTTTCCCTCTGGCAGGATGACGGCGCTGATGTAACAGAGACAGCAGATTCAGGAAACAATTTTGCGCAAGCCTGCTGTAACGCTTCGCTGCGTATTAATTAGGACTACTACCCCCAGCAGATAGATACTGTAGGTAGCGTATAATATTATGTATACTGTTTCCCTCTGGCGGGATGACGGCGCTGATGTAACAGAGACAGCAGATCCAGGAAACAATTTTGCGCAAGCCTGCTGTAACGCTTAGCTGCGTATTAATTAGGACTACTACCCCCAGCAGATAGATACTGTAGGCAGCGTATAATATTATGTATACTGTTTCCCTCTGGCGGGATGACGGCGCTGATGTAACAGAGACAGCAGATCCAGGAAACAATTTTGCGCAAGCCTGCTGTAACGCTTAGCTGCGTATTAATTAAGACTACTACCCCCAGCAGATAGATACTGTAGGCAGTGTATAATATTATGTATACTGTTTCCCTCTGGCGGGATGACGGCGCTGATGTAACAGAGACAGCAGATCCAGGAAACAATTTTGCGCAAGCCTGCTGTAACGCTTAGCTGCGTATTAATTAGGACTACTACCCCCAGCAGATAGATACTGTAGGCAGTGTATAATATTATGTATACTGTTTCCCTCTGGCGGGATGATGGCGCTGATGTAACAGAGACAGCAGATCCAGGAAACAATTTTGCCCCAGCCTGCTGTAATGCTTAGCTGCGTATTAATTAGGACTACTACCCCCAGCAGATAGATACTGTAGGCAGCGTATAATATTATGTATACTGTTTCCCTCTGGCGGGATGACGGCGCTGATGTAACAGAGACAGCAGATCCAGGAAACAATTTTGCGCAAGCCTGCTGTAACACTTAGCTGCGTATTCATTAGGACTACTACCCCCAGCAGATAGATACTGTAGGCAGCGTATAATATTATGTATACTGTTTCCCTCTGGCGGGATGACGGCGCTGATGTAACAGAGATAGCCGATCCAGGAAACAATTTTGCGCAAGCCTGCTGTAACGCTGAGCTGCCTATTAATTAGGACTACTACCCCCAGCAGATAGATACTGTAGGCAGCGTATAATATTATGTATACTGTTTCCCTCTGGCGGGATGACGGCGCTGATGTAACAGAGACAGCAGATCCAGGAAACAATTTTGCGCAAGCCTGCTGTAACGCTTAGCTGCGTATTCATTAGGACTACTACCCCCAGCAGATAGATACTGTAGGCAGCGTATAATATTATGTATACTGTTTCCCTCTGGCGGGATGACGGCGCTGATGTAACAGAGACAGCAGATCCAGGAAACAATTTTGGGCAAGCCTGCTGTAACGCTTAGCTGCATATTAATTAGGACTACTACCCCCAGCAGACACGCAGTAAACTGAAGACGGTCACAGGCAGCCTAAATATAGTATTTTTCCCCAATTTTTTGGAAAAAGTCCACTGCCTATATAGCCTGAATATCTCTTTCCCTGCCTCACCAGTACTGGCCCTATACTCTGTACAATGACTGAAGACTGAGGACGCAATGCTCTGCACGGCCGATATACAAAAAAAAAAGTGCAACACTGCAAAAAGCAGCCTCAACAGTACTGCACACGGTCAGATGTGGCCCTAAGAAGGACCGTTGGGGTTCTTGAAGCCTAAAATCACTCCTAACGCTCTCTCTATAGCAGCTCCGGCATCAGCATCACTTTTCCTGATCTCTGTCAGAATGCATCTGTGGCGAGCCGCGGGAGGGGCCGATTTATATACTCGGGTGACACCTGATCTCGCCAGCCACTCACTGCAGGGGGGTGGTATAGGGCTTGAACGTCGCAGGGGGAAGTTGTAATGCCTTCCCTGTCTTTCTATTGGCCAGAAAAGCGCGCTAACGTCTCAGAGATGAAAGTGAAAGTAACTCGAACATCGCGTGGTGCTCGCCTCTAGTAACGAGCATCTCGAACACGCTAATACTCGAACGAGTATCAAGCTCGGACGAGTACGTTCGCTCATCTCTACTGAGGACACTTAGATAACATGGCAACTCCACCCCCACACTTCTCTTACATGACATGTGGGGGGCAATGCCAGTCACTGTCATCAGCATCTCAGCCCCAGCAAGACCGTCCCCAGGTAGCCCTGCCCACATCCTTCAGCCGATCCAAATCTTGTATAGCATCTCCAAACACCGCATCCCCAGGCAATAGCCTTCCATGTCGGCTTCTGCTGGTGTTAATCCCTACACTCCTGGTCCAGGATGCTGCGGGGGGTTACTATCCTCACCTCTCTCCCCACACCGCCTGACACACAGCAGTGCAGTCAGGCAGAGCAGTGAGAGTAGCGGCTTCTCCTCCTTGTCTGGCTCACAGCACTAGATACATGGGTTTTGAGAGAGCCGTGGGCCTCAGCAGGCATTTCAACCGCAGGCATATCCAGTGGCCGGAGGCGGAGAACTGCGCGTCTGAGCTGATAGCTATGAGGAGAATCTCAGCCTTTGTCAAGACCCTGATGAGGGGTAGGAGTACAGAGGTGGGCAGGACCGCAGCTGAGCTGTCAACCTCCTCAGTGATAGCGCCCGGGGCATCCCGCACCTGCCGCACCTGTCTTCCTACGCCACTGCTTCCAACATGTAAATAGCAAATAATAATCTTTATTTGTATAGCGCCAACTTATTCCGCAGCATATTCAGGCATGGATAAATGCAAAACAATACAACAATTGCAACAAGTATAATGTAAGGTACATTGGGTTAGACACAAATGGGTTGAGGGTGGTACAGGAGGTGCAGGGGTTGGGGAACACAGGCAATAGGAAATTTTATGTACAGATCATTTATCAGAAGGCAAACAGGGTGGGGCACCATAGGGAGGGGCGAGGGACTAGGTCAGAAGATTTGGTATGCTTCCCTGAAGAGGTGCGTTTTTAAGGCACGTCTGAAATTTCGTGCATCGAGAATTGTCCGGATGCCTTGGGGTAGAGCATTCCAGAGGATGGGTGCTGCTCTGGTGAAGTCCTGTAGGTGAGCATGTGAGGTTTGTATTACAGGGGTGTTTAGTCTGAGTGTGTTAGCCGATCGGAGTGAGCCGGCTGGGTGGTGTTCTGACAGTAGGGAGGCGATGTATGGTGGCGCAGCGCCATGCAGAGCTTTGTGAGTGAGATAGAGAAGTTTAAATTTAGTTCTGCAGTGGATGGGCAGCCAATGCAGCGACTGGCATAATGCAGAGGCGTCTGAATAATGACTGGATAGAAAAATGAGTCTAGCTGCTGCATTTAGTATGGATTGGAGTGGAGCGAGTCTAGTGCGCGGGAGGCTGATGAGTAGCGAGTTGCAGTAGTCAAGGCGGGAGTGGATGAGGGCAACCACGAGTGTCTTTAGCGTGTCCGTGGTTAGAAATGGACGTATTTTAGCAATATTTCTGAGGTGCATGTGGCATGTTTGGGCCAGAGATTGGATATGGGAGGCAAAGGAGAGGTCAGAGTCCAGTGTGACCCCAAGGCATCGGGCATGCCGTCTGGGGGTTATGATGGTGCCAGACACTGGAATGGAGATGTTGAGGGGAGGTCGGTTAGAAGGTGGAAAGACAAGGAGGTCAGTTTTAGAGAGGTTTAATTTGAGAAAAAGGGAGGACATAGTGTTAGAGACAGCGGACAGACAGTCGGTGATATTTTGGAGGAATGGTCCAGAGATCTCACGAGAGGAGGTGTATAGTTGGGTTTCATCAGCGTAGAGATGGTATTGGAGGCCAAATTTGTGGGTGGTTTGTCCAATTGGGGCAGTATAGATAGAGAAGAGAAGAGGACCAAGGATCAAGCCCTGGGGTACCCCAACAGCGAGAGGAAGTGGAGCAGAGATAGAACCAGCAATGGAAACACTGAAAGAGCGGTAGGTCAGAGAGGTAGGAAGAGAACCAGGAGAGAGCAGTATCCTTTAGACCAATAGAGTGGAGCATAGTGAGAAGGAGATTATGGTCGACAGTGTCAAATGCAGCAGACAGGTCAAGGAGGATTAGTAGGGAGTAATCACCTCTCGGCTTTTCAGTCATCAGGTCATTTGTTACTTTTGTAAGGGCAGTTTTGGTCAAGTGTAGAGAGCGGAAGCTAGACTGGAGGGGGTCGAGGAGCGAGTTGTCAGAGAGAAAGCGAGTAAGGCGGGAGTAGACCAGGCGTTCCAGTAATTTGGAGATGAAGGGGAGGTTTGAGACGGGTCGGTAGTTGGCAGCATCACTTGGGTCCGGGGTTGATTTTTTTAAGCAGAGGGGATATAATGGAGTGTTTGAATGAGGAGGGAAAAGTGCCAGAGGTTAGGGAGAGGTTGCAGATTGTAGTGAGGTGAGTAAGGAGAGCTGGGGAAAGGGACCGGAGGAGGTGAGAGGGGAGAGGGTCGCTAGCGCAGGTGGTGGGGCGGGCAGCGGAAAGGAGACTGGAGACTTCTTCCTCTGTCGTTGGTTCTAGCGTAGATAGTGAGTAGGTGCTGGATGCAGTACTGATGAAACTGGGATCCGGGCTAACCATGCAGCTTTCAGAGATTTCTTTTCGAATGTTGTCGATTTTTTCTTTGAAATAGGCAGCTAGTTCTCCAGCAGTCAGGTCTGTCGCAGGGGCCTGTTCTTTGGGGCTGAGGAGGGAGTGAAAACTCTCAAAGAGTTGTTTGGGGTTGTGGGATAGTGAGGAGACAAGGGAGGTGAAATAAACTTGTTTGGCATGGTGAAGGGCTAGGTTATAAGTTTTAAGCATGAATTTGAAGTGGAGGAAGTCTGCCGGCAGATTTGACTTTCTCCACAGCCGCTCGGCACACCTAGAGCACCGCCGGATGAAGCGCGTTTGGGATGTGAGCCAGGGTTGCCGTGGTCTGCGTTTGACGGCTCGAGTCACGGGTGGTGCCGCTTCATCCAGGGCACGGCTGAGGGTGGTGTGGTAGTATTCGGCTGCCAGGTTAGGGCAGGGGAGGCGAGAGATAGGGGATAGGGAGGACTGAATAGTTTCGGCAAACAGTTTAGTGCCGACAGACTGGAGGTTCCTAGAGGTGCGATAGATAGGAGGGTCAGGAGAGATACTAGGGTGCCTGATGGAGAAAGAGAGAAAGTTGTGATCTGAGAGTGGAAGTGGGGAGTTAGTAAAGTGAGAAGCAGAGCAGAGACGGAGAAAAACTAAACCGAGAGTGTTACCATCTCTATGAGTGGGGGAGTCAGAGATTAGTGATAAGCCAAGGGAGGAGGTAAGTGTTAAAAGCCGGGAGACAGATGAGGAGCTGAGGTCGTTAGTAGGGATGTTGAAATCACCAAGGATGAGGGTTGGGATTTGAAGTTTAACCCTTAGGGACAAAGCCTGTTTGCCTCTTTATGACCAACAAAGTTTTCAGATTTTTTATCGTCAAATTCCAGGAGCCATAGCTTTTTAATTTTTCCATTGACATAACCATATGATGGCTTGTTTTTTTTGCAGGACATGTTGTATTTTTTAATGGCATAATTTTTGGATCCATATAATGTAATGTAAAACTTTTATTAATTTTTTTTTTAGGGGGATTGGGGAAAAAAGAAATTCTGCGATTAATTTTTTGGATTTCATTTTTACGGTGTTAAGGGAGCAAAATAGATAATGTGATAACATTCTTCTCTGGGTCAGCATGATTCCAATGATACCAAGGTTATACAGTTTTTTTATGTTTTGAAATTTTTATACACCAAAAATTAGTTTTCAATTTAAAGATTTGTTTTTGCGCTCCAAGAGCCAAAGCATTTTTATTTTTCCTTTAGCAGAGCTCTATGGGTTTTGTTTTTTGCTGTTTGAACTCTCATCTTAGTTTATTCAATTTTTGGGAACATATAACATTTTGATTGTTTTTTATTTCATTTTTTTCTAGAGGCAAGATGAACAAAATCTGCAATTCTGGTATGTTTTTCTTATTTTTAATGGTGTTCATCGTGTAGTATATAAACAATATGTTTAATTAATTCTGCAGGCCAACGCAATTATGTCAATACCAAATTTTAATGGGATGCTTTAATCATTTTTTATTCATTTTTTTTTGTAAGGCGAGATGGGCAAAGCTAGCTATATTCGCCATGTTTGTTGTATTTTTTTTTTCATGACGTGCACTGTGTGAGTTAAATAATGTCTTTAAGCTTTCTCTGTATCATTACAAATGCAACAATACCACGTGATTTCTTTTTTTGTTTTTTTTTACATAGGAAGGGTGCTTTCAGACAAACGCGTGCATGTGCGTACATAGGTGCGCACAAAACCACGCGTCTATTAAAACCATTGGTTCCCTATAGTGTGTTCACATGTCTGTTTTACAGGCGTGCAAACGCACGTACTTGCAAAACATAGGACATGCGTGCACCATAGGTCTGTGGTGCGTGTCAATATTTCCCTGTCACAGTTTTCAGTGACAAAGGGACTCCCCGCAGGGAGTAAAGAATCCCCTGCCACAGCTGTGGCAGAGGATTTCTTCATCTCCGCGGGGAGTAAAGAATCCCCTGCCACAGCGGTCACAGGCAGCACTTGGCCATTCAATGAATTCAATGAAAAGAATTAATTGAATTAATTGAATGGCCAAGCGCTGCCTGTGATTGGCTGAGTGCTGTGACCAATCACAGGCAGCACTCAGCTGTCATTCAATAAATGGCTGAGTGCTGCCTGTGATTGTCTGAGCGCTCAGCCAATCAGATACAGCCCTTTCAGCAGGCAGGGGTTTAAAATCCCCGCCTGCTCAAAGAGACTCAGAGCAGTGATGGAACCAAACTGCTAGACACGCCTGAGCCCTGGCAGCGGCGGAGAGGTGAGTATTTAGTAACTTTTTTTTTTTACACCAGATAGGAATGATTTTCAGGGAAGGGCTTTTATTTATTTTTATTAGATTTTTTTTTACAATTTTTTCATACTTTTTTTAATTTTTATTTTTGTTCCATTAGGGGACTTGATTATCAACATCGTTTTTCTAATGCATTACTATACTTCACTATAGCAGTGTATTAGAAAGACTATGAGGTCAGCCAAAGGCTGAAGCTCAAAGGCCACTGTATCTGGCAGACCTGGAGGCTATAGTCAAGCCTTCAGGTGCCATAGCAATCACATGGGTGTAAAGGGTTAAACACCGGCGATCAGATGTTTCTCCGGTTCCTGATGTTAGAGCAAGTGCCTGGCTGTCATCTGACAGCCAAGCACCAGCCCCCCCCCCCCCCCCAATCTGGATTTTGATGCAAAAATTAGATGTGCACCATGAAAGTAGATAAATGATAAAGGACAGGTATTACTCATTTTTTCTGAATCCACTTCTGCTTTTGGCTTCAAAAACTGCATCAAAAACGTAAACAAAATTTCTGTGCATGATAACCTCTTACAGCAAGACAACAGCTGAACAGTTCCATGGAACATGATGTACTATACCATTACTTCTAGACATGTAATATTATCCTCTGTTATGAAAAGATGTTTCAACTCCAGCTTTGGACAGAGGAGGATGCTCTAAGATGGTTCTGCTTTTTTCCAGGTTGAGAAGAGGAAGTGAAGTGATATGAAGAAACTACTGTGTTCCCCTTACCCCAAACAAGTTGCAAAACCATAGTCTGTGTTTCTCATAAGGCGGGATACTTTGCACCACCGTATGAGTAATAAAGATATTACATGCAAGTTGTCTAGAAAGTTACATCAACTGCCATGGCAGTTTTCAAGTCATTTTACCTTCCACACAAGTTGCACAGAGAGAACAGAATACCATATTAAATTGAGAAAGACAAAAAGGAAATTGATTTTGTGTAATTGTTTTGTAAAGATGCAGATTATCAACAATGGCAGAAATTTCAGAGGTGAAACTTAAAGCTGATGGGCCCCAATGCAAAATCTGATACAGGTTCCTAACTATAATGCTTCTTACTGGTTTCTACTTGTTTCCTCGTATGGGGAAGAGGAACCCAATGGGCTGCCTAGGACTTCAGGGCCCAGGTGTGACCACATCTTTGCACCCATTATAGATACACCTTTGAGAGATTTATTAACCCATTAAGGACCAGGCACACTAAATATACAGCGCCTGGTCCTGGGCTTAAAGCATTGCCGTTAGTAAAATAATGGTGGCGCTTTAAGCCTCCTGCTCTGCAATCAATCAGAGGCAGGAACGTACTTGTACAGCTGATAACCTGCAAGGAACAGCTGATAAACCGGAGGAGAAGGCAGGATGGTTTTTTAACCCTTCCTGCCTTCTGCTTCCCCGAGTACACAATCGCTCAATGAGCACTGCGTACTCAAAGTGAAAGTAAACTGTAACTTTCACATCGGGAGCCCGGGGGGTCATGTGACCGCCTGGGTTCCCTGCTACAGCAGAGCTGGAGGGTCACACTAGACCATGGACAGCTCTGACAGTGACTAATGTCACTACAGGGGTTGCTTTCCCCTGTAACTGGGGCTCCTATGGATGCCCCAGCTACAGTGTGAAAGTGTCAAATAAAAAAAAAAAGAATGTCCCCCAGCGGTCTTACATGACATCATGGGGGACATAGATAGTAAAAAACATAATTACATACAGCAGGAACAAGAGGAGGAATTGTGTTGTGTGAGAGCAGCAGAGGGAGCTAAAGTCTGCAACGTGTAGTGAAGAAGATCTGTCACCAGTCATCTATTGCAGTGTTCGGGGATATATGCTGCAACTGTGTTGTATGGAAAGAGCAACCTACTGATTGGTGTAAAAGCACTAAAGTGGAGGCAATTGTGGCAAACGTGGAATGGGGCAGTGATGTAAGTGAAGTGCCAGCCTTGTACTAAAGGGTCAGGCACAGATCACAGTCAGCATGAATTTAGTAAATCAAGGGCACCTAATGTAAGAAGTAAAGTTACACGTTGTGATCAGCTCGGCAATAAAATCGAGTAAATTTTGATAAAATCGGATTGGGTCACCCCGATCCGAATTTTAGCAAAAATAAACTAAAAATTGTTTTACAAATAAAAGCAGGTTTTCTTTTTTTATGAATGTGGCTCAGTTGCTAGCATGCTTGTCTTTCAGTGTTGGGGTTCTAGGTTCAAATCCCATCAAGTATAAGATCTGCACAGACTTTGAAAGACTCCATCCAGCTGTTGGACTTAGTGGCAGAATGCCTAGCGGTGGTGGCCAAGTGTAACAGAATCGAGCTGACTAGTCTAAAGGGTGCAGAGTCCCAGATGACAACCATGGCCAAGCCTGTTTTTGAGACCCACTTTTCTTCCCTATTATTTAAATACAGCACAACTTCTGATGAACCTCCAAGTAGCCAACACACTTCTCCATCGCAGTGATAGGAGTAATACAAGTGGACATTAAAATCTGGGGCCAAGAGCTAAAACAAAAAAGGAACAGTGATAGTGGAGAGAGCAACGGACTCTGATGTCCCAGAGATTCTTGGGATGACCATGTTGTGAGAGCTGGAATTATGGCCTGTGAACAGAGGCTCAAGAACTGTGAGAGTGTTTCAAGTCATAAACCTCCTCAAAGAACCACAAAGCACAGCAGCTTTATGTAGTCATATTCATCAAACCAAAAATGTTAAATTATATGTTAAAAATCACTGCTATACGATCAATTCATTTGTTAATGGTAACACTAGTATTTAGATTATCTTATCCAACATACAGACTCCATTATGGAGTTGGGAAGGAATTTCTCCCCCAAAGGGTCTAATTGGCTTCTGCCTCTTGTTTTTTTTTGCCTTCCTCTGGATCAACAGGGAGGTTGAAACAGGCTGAACTAGATGGACATTGTCTTCATTCAGCCTAACATACTATGTTACTATGTATGTTACTATGTCTGATATGTCAGCTGTAAATGTCAGAAATTCAAGATTCATACAGCTGTAAAATGTTCTTAGTGGGAATATCTCTTTAACATGTGAATACAATTAGCTTCAGACATCTGTGTAGTAATCAGTATGTGGCTGGAGAAGCTGAATTATCACAGTTATTGTTTGCTTTCCTATTATCGTAGAGAAGAAAGTATAAATGGAAAATGATAGTGTTCTTTAAAGTATAATGAAAACCAAATATAAAATACATAAACTTGTTAACTTGAACATAAGATTCCAGATGCTAAATGAAGTGCTAAGAGTGGTTGGAAGGACTCAGCATCTGAGTCATGTGAGTGGATTCATTTGTCACAAAACAGTGTTTTCAACAAATGCTCCTCTGGTGAGATGTGTGTAGCTTTGAGATCAGGACATTAAAAGTTTGAGGACAAGCAGATGTGTCACTGCTCATTGATGTCAGGGGCATATCTATGCCTTTATCAGCAATTGATTTAAGGGGTTGGCTTCTTAGAAGAACCCTTTTCACATATCCTATTAGTATAATGGATGCATGCGCATTCATTTAACAGGAACCTGTAAAATTAATGTCTGTTCAATACAGCAATTGATTAAAGGGGTTGTCTCGAGGCAACAGTGAAATTTTTTTTTTGCCCAGTCCCCCTTCTTAAGAAACATTACTATGCAGCAGTGTAAACGGCTTTTAAAGCCGGTTTCTACTCACAGTTCTTGCTTTTCATCAACTTATAAAAGTTCTTCCGAAGATGGCCGCCGGTCCTTTCCCAAGGCGCACCGCGGTTTTCTCCCATGGTGCACCGCGCTTGCTGGAGCCTGACGTGCGCGCTCCCGAGACGCCGGTCACGTGATTCTGTTGATGACGTCATCGCGGGAGGCGGGGAACTCTCCTGCTTGTAATGCCTATTCCAGCCACCCCATTGGCTGGACGGCACGACGAGCAGTAGGGAGGGGGAGTGATTTGAGAGGCCGGGCAAGGGAGGATCCAGCCACCACATGAAGCGGCTCGCGCTCAGAGCAGAAGACCGGACTGCGCAAGCACGTCTAAAAAAGCAAGAAGACAGCAAAATTAGACGGAGCCATGGAGACGGGGACGCTAGCAACGGAGCAGGTAAGTGAATAACTTCTGTATGGCTCATATTTAATGCACGATGTACATTACAAAGTGCATGAATATGGCCATACAGAAGTGTATAACCCCACTTGCTTTCGCGAGACAACCCCTTTAATGCAAATGTTTATGTGCTACTGCCTGCCCTCTAGTGTCAGTTTTGGTAAATGCAAGCCTCTGGTAAATGTTTTGGGGCATTTTTATGGTAATTGAGTAAGATGTGTGTGGTGGCATCATCATTAGTCCTGACATGGGGATAAAGAAACCTGGACCTGGAACAAAGTGCGTGGCAGTTAGACAGTCAATCGCCCAAGGGAGGAAACCTTGAGAAGATTGAGAGGTGGTGAACAAGCAGCACCAAATGGTAAGGAAACAACTAAGTTGTTAAACTGCAAAAGCCGTTATCACCCTAACTGGGAAATAGATTTGGCAAGAACAAGACTGAGGAGTCACCAAAAGTATATCCAGTGCTGTGTGCAGACAATAATATCTGGCGAGTAAAACAAATACTGTTCGTAAGTTAATTGTGTTGTAAGGAAAGTGAGTGTACATATTTGCCCCCTATTTCTAATACTCATCTCCTCCTCCAATAACTGATATAACGTCATCAAAACTGTAGAGGTTGGTAACATTTTTATTTGCTTTCAATGGAGAGTCCTGCAGTATAGCAAAGAAGCATGAGGTTATAGAGAACTATTCAGCATGAAATTTCTGGTTCATGAAAATAAACTAAAATCTTTGACCAGGATATTAGTTGTCCATAACCAAAGAGTTAAAAACCTCTGGTACCGAGAGTACTGGTAGCCAATGATAAAAGGAGTATTCTGGGCACAGACTAACATTTTAAAATCTAATGTACATCATCACAATAAGTCATTTTGTAATAGGTTCACTGTACACGGTCTAGCTACTTTCTTCATTTTCTATCTATCTCACATGACCTTCCACCTGAAAAATATTTTCACTTCCTCTGACATCTTGTTCACATTAACTACTTTCTGCCCTGTCTGTTGCCTCCAATTTCTTGCTGTGTGCAGTGCAGAATGAGAGGACTTGTGCGTAAGCACTGCACGGTGCAGTTCAAAGTGCTGGAAGCTCCTGTCTGTCTGCTTCAGCAGGCTTTCTCTGGCATTCTGAGTGGGAGGGAGGTTGGTGCTGGTAAGTTGTAGGACTGCGGGCTGTAGGTGGAGATACAGCACTGACCAGTAAACAAGCTCTATGCATGCTGGGAGTTGTAGGTAACAGTCTGCTGTTATGTTTACCGTTGAAGCAATGCATGCAAACTCAGCAGCAGATTGATGGCTGCACGGGACAAAGAAGAGGGTCCAAAGTGGGCAGATAAAAGGTATAGGTTGCTGCAATTTAGCTGTGCTTCCTAGATTTCAGCATTTTCAGAATTTCCATTTTGTGCCCAGAAAAAGCACAATAATACATACAAAATAAAGAGTAAATAGAGAGGCAAAGAAGAAAAAAAGCAAAATAAAAAAGTAGCAAACAATAAAACCCAAAAAATAAACAAGAAATAACAAAAAACAAGAGAAAATCTTAAAGTGATCAATAATAATACCAACAAAAAATATCTTTCATAGTCTGTAAACTCTTTACAGCAGGACTCTGACTCCTATTGTTCACATTGTCCATTGGTTTAATATTGTATGTTACGCCTTATTTTGTCTACACTCCTCTGATTTGTACAGTGCTGCTGAATATATTGGCACTATATGCATAAAAATGATTATCCACTCCTCAGTTAATAAACTACAAATCCCAGCATATCCTGAGATCACTAGTTACAGAACTAGGGAGGAGCTGCAGTTTTTGTAAACTATAACTCCCAGCATACACTGAAAGGTCTTATTTACATGAGCGTATATCAGCTAGCGCTTTTACAGCTGGCGAATATAAGCTTCCATCTGAGCAGTTCTCCCTTCCCTGCCCCTTTCCGGCTCTCTGCTTTTCTCCTCCACTCCGTCGTTTGCAATGGGAGTGGGTGGGACAGGGTGGAGCTAAGCTCCGCTCTGTCCCGCCCACTCCCATTGCTTGCTATGGACAAGGGGGAGGGGGGTGAGAGCTTAGCTCCGCCCACTTCCGACCCACTCCCATTGCAAACCGCTTGGAGGGGAGGAGAGAGGCAGAGAGCTGGTGAGGGGGAGGGAATGCGGCTGATATACGCTCCTGTAAATAAGCCCAAAGTCTGCAGATGTCAGGAAATGCTGGGAGTTCTAGTTGGATATCAGGTGCTTTGCATACTGGGTGTGTTAGGAAAGTCTTAATTACCAAGTTCTCTGGAGGCCCGGGGTCTGGAAGTGGTGCGTTTTGTGGAGATTTGGGGATTGTCACTGTGGGAAACTGTGAATTCTTACAGGAATAAAGAAATTAGGAATAGAAGTAAGCCAATGTGGCTTAATACAGATGCAAAGAGGGCAAGAAACAACAAAAAGAAAACGTTTAAACTACTAAAACAAGAAGCCAGCGAAGACGCACTGAGGACCTATAAGGAAAAATAAATTATATACAAACCAGATAAAAGCAAAAAAGGTGGAGACAGAGAGAGTCATTGCCAAAAACAGTATAACTAACCCTAAACTGTTCTTCAATTATATTAATAGTAAGTGGATTCATACTGGAAGTGTTGGCTCTCAGAGCAGGGGTTCTCAACTATTTTTAGTAAATGTCTACTCACCTTACTCTGACATCCACTAAAGGTCTGCTGAGAAGCATAGAGCAAGGTCCTGAGTAGAGATGAGCGAGCACCCAAATGCTCTGGTCCTCGTTATTCGAGTCCAGCTTTTTGTAAAATTCGAGAGCTCTACTCGAGAAACGAACCCCACTGACTACAATGGGGGACTCAAGCATTTTTGTATGTGGGACGCCGGGTCCCGAGCTTTTTTTTTTTTGGTCTCTCTCTCTCTCTCTCTCCTCCCTGCCTGCCAGCCGAAAAAATTGCCGTTGACGTGCGCGCTGCGCCGTGGCGGGAAGGGGCCAAAACAGGCATGTCACAGCAGGAAGGAGCCAAAAAATGGGGCGGGGACGAACACGGCGTGATGCTCATTCAAGTAACGAGCACCTTTGAGTATGCTAATACTCGAACAAGCATCAAGCTCGGCAGAGTACGTTCGCTTAACTCTAGTCCTGAGCTATACTAATATAGCAGACTTGATTGATTGTGACATCTAAGGGCTCATGCCCACGGACAGAGCGGGATACGCCCGTGGATTTACGCCGCGGGAGTATACAAAAAGTCCACGTTTGGGATTGCGTAAAAACGCACATTTTTCTAAGGTCTTCATTAACACTATATTAATAGAGACCTCTGCTGTGGAAAAATGCGGTGAAATAGAACATGCCGCGATTTTTTTCCTGCATCGGAAATCCACGGCAGAATCACGCATGTTAGCACTGACAGGCACTGATAGAACCTAATAGCTGAGTCATTCCGCTGCGGGGAACACGGCAGAAATCCGTCCATGGCCATTAGCCCTAAGCGATTCAGTAGCTATGATCAGGGTTATTGATGACCAACATGGATTGGGTTATTAACCCCTTGATGTCATGGCCATTTTTTGATTTTTCATTGTTGTTTTTATTCTCCACTCTCAAAAAGTCATAACTTTTTTATTTTTTCATTGGCATAGCTGTATGTGGATTTGTTTTTTGTGGGAACGGTTGTATTTTTCAATGGTACCATTTAATGTACCATATGGTATACTGAAAAACATTTCATAATTTCTAAATAAGGTGAAATGGAAATAAAGCAACTTTGTCTTGGGGTTTCTTGTTTTTACGGCATACACAGTGCGACAAAAATGACATGGGTCAGTACGATTACAGTGATAACCAATTTATATAGGTTTTTTTATTTTTTTGCTATAAAGAAAAACCGTTACCCTATTTTGAGCCTCAAAAAAGTGCAGTTCACGTTTCTGAAAAATATTGCGGACTCTAAATTTGTAGCATGCCGATTAGAGATGAGCGAGCATATTCGCTAAGGACAATTATTCGGTCGAGCGTTGTCCTTAGCGAGTATCTCCCCTCTCGGAAGAAAAGGTCCGGCTGCCGGCGCGGGTGAGCGGTGAGTTGCGGCCATGAGCGGGAAGGGGGGGGGGGAGAGGGAAGGAGAGATCTCCCTTCCGTTCCTCCCCACTCTCCCCCGCAGCTCCTCGCCCGCCGCCGGCAGCCGAATCTTTGCTCCCGAGCGGGCAGGTACTCGCTAAGGACAATGCTCGATCGAGTAATTGCCCTTAGCGAGTATGCTCGCTCATCTCTAATGCCGATCTATTCCATGGATTTATGTTGTGGATTTCAACCCTCACTTGATGGTTATCTCCATGCCGATACAAGTACAGAAGCTGGGCAGCTTGCAGATGTAGCTGCCTCCCTTCTCATCCTGACAGAAAAGATCTAGTCAGCTGTCAGCCGCGGTCTGGACGTAAATAGCGGTCCACCAGTTCGCAGGGGTAGAGGGAAATGATTAGCTACAGTACATGGGTAAAATGTTCAAAGCTTTACTAGAATATCAGATAAAACGCACAACACTAACCTGACCACGCTTTCATGTTTAGAGTAAATGTCCATACTTAGTCAGGGGCGCATGCAATAGATTAAAATAAAACTAGACCAATCAAATCAAGGGAAAATTAACCCTTTCCTAGCATTTTAGGTATTCGGGATAAAAACAACCACTGCAACTGCGTTACCCAAATATAAAATATGTGTATACAGGAACACATGCCATGGCATACTCAATACAAATACATCATATTGTTTCTGAAGTGTAGGATGCCTACAGCTAAGTTTTGTTACCCATGTTTTTTTGTTATTCAACAGAAACCGCTTCCAGTTATTTCCCCTCGGAGGCTTCATTATTTTCTCTATGCCTTAGAATTTCAAGAAACTGATGTTTTTATTACGCACATCACTAAAGTACTTTGCTGCACCAAAAAACATTAGAATCTTTATTACGTATGTCATAATTGTGCTCTGTGCTGCAGATCTTTATTGTTCGTGTGCTACAACCACATATCTGGGATTACGTTATACACTGTATTGTATAAATCACACTGTCTGATCTGTAATTTATAAATGAAGTCAATTTAAGTTCTTTTCCATTAGGTAATTCAATGATGATTTTCTTCACTGTAAATTTACAGATATTGCCCCTGTTTCAGCGGTAAAAAACTTTTTGTAATAACCAAACTTTAGGACTAGATTTACTACAGAAGAGCTGGGAGATGAAATACTCCCCATTGTTTTGCATCTTTTTATACACACCTGTATTGCTGATTAAGTATTACTTTTACTACTGCGACATTGTTCAAATACACAATGCAAAAAAAACACAAGGTTAGGCAGCGCCTCTAAACAAAGTGAAATAAATATGTGCACATGCAATGTAATTAGAGATGAGCGAGCATACTCGTCCGAGCATGATACTCGTTCGAGTATTTGGGTGTTCGAGATACTCGTTACTTGAGACGAGCACCATGCGATGTTCGAGTTACTTTCACTTTCATCTCTGAGACATTTGCGCGCTTTTCTGGCCAATAGAAAGACATGGAAGGCATTACAACTTCCTCCTGTGACGTTCCAGCCCTATACCACCCCTCTGCAGTGAGTGGCTGGCGAGATCAGATGACACCCGAGTATTTAAATCTTCCCCTGCCCGCGGCTCGCCACAGATGCATTCTGACAGAGATCAGGGAAAGTGCTGCTGATGCCGGAGCTGCTATAGGGAGAGTGTTAGGTCTTATTTTAGTCTTCAACAACCCCAACGGTCCTTCTTAGGGCCACATCTGACCGTGTGCAGTACTGTTGAGGCTTCTTTTAGCAGTGTTGCACAATTTTTTTTTTTGTATATCGGGCGTGCAAACCATTGCGTCCTCAGTCTGCAGTCATTGTACAGAGTATAGGGGCAGTACTGGTGAGGCAGGGAAAGAGGGAAAGGTGAAAGAGATATACTGTCTATATAGGCAGTGGGCTTTTTCAAAAAAATTGGGGAAAAATACTATTTTTGGGCTGCCTGTGTCCGTCTTCAGTGTACTGCGTGTCTGCTGGGGGCAGTAGTCCTAATTAATACGCAGCTAAGCATTACAGCAGGCTTGCGCAAAATTGTTTCCTGGCTCTGCTGTGCCCGTTACATCACCGCCGTCATAGCGCCAGAGGGAAACAGTATACAATAGATACGCTGCATACAGTATCTGTCTGGTCTTTCAGCTCACCATTTTAAAAAATTGAAGCAAAATACTTAAGGCCTACCACTGCCCTTTGGCCACTTTACTGCTTTTGCGCTGTGAATTCCACTAGCTCAGTCCTACGCACCTACGTCTCACTGCAGGCATGCGCAAAATTGTTTTTCTGGCTCTGCTGTGCCCGTTACATCACCGCCGTCATAGCGCCAGAGGGAAACAGTATACAATAGATACGCTGCATACAGTATCTGTCTGGTGTTTCAGCTCACCATTTTAAAAAATTGAAGCAAAATACTTAAGGCTACCACTGCCCTTTGGCCACTTGACTGCTTCTGTGCTGTGAATTCCACTAGCTCAGTCCTACGCACCTACGTCTCACTACAGGCATGCGCAAAATTTTTTCCCGGCTCTGCTGTGCGTTCCGTAAGCGAAATCAGTCTCCAACTACAGGCCAATAAGCGGCACATTTAATTACAGTGTTCTGTCTCTGCTCTACTTGTAATACACCATGCTGAGGGGTAGGGGTAGGCCTAGAGGACGTGGACGCGGGCAAGGACGCGGAGGCCCAAGTCAGGGTGTGGGCACAGGCCGAGCTCCTGATCCAGGTGTATCGCAGCCGACTGCTGCGGGATTAGGAGAGAGGCAAGTTTCAGGGGTCCCCAGATTCATCTCACAATTAATGGGTCCACACGGTAGACCTTTATTAGAAACTGAGCAGTGTGAGCAGGTCCTGTCGTGGATGGCAGAAAGTGCATCCAGCAATCTATCGACCACCAAGTCTTCGACGCCGTCCACAGCTGCAACTCTGAATCCTCTGGCTGCTGCTCCTCCTTCCTTCCAGCCACCTCACTCCATGAAAATGACACATTCTGAGGAGCGGGCAGACTCCCAGGAACTGTTCTCGGGCCCCTGCCCAAATTGGCAGCAATGGTTCCTCTCCCACCAGAGGAGTTTATCGTGACCGATGCCCAACCTTTGGAAAGTTCCCAGGGTCCGGGGGATGAGGCTGGGGACTTCCGGCAACTGTCTCAAGAGCTTTCAGTGGGTGAGGAGGATGATGACGATGAGACACAGTTGTCTATCAGTCAGGTAGTAGTAATTTCAGTAAGTCCGAGGGAGGAGCGCACAGAGGATTCGGAGGAAGAGCAACTGGACGATGAGGTGACTGACCCCACCTGGTTTGCTAAGCCTACTGAGGACAGGTCTTCAGAGGGGGAGGCAAGTGCAGCAGCAGGGCAGGTTGGAAGAGGCAGTGCGGTGGCCAGGGGTAGAGGCAGGGCCAGACCGAATAATCCACAAACTGTTTCCCAAAGCGCCCCCTCGCGCCATGCCACCCTGCAGAGGCCGAGGTGCTCAAAGGTGTGGCAGTTTTTTACTGAGAGTGCAGACGACCGACGAACTGTGGTGTGCAACGTTTGTCGCGCTAAGATCAGCCGGGGAGCCACCACCACCAGCCTCACCACCACCAGCATGTGCAGGCATATGATGGCCAAGCACCCCACAAGGTGGGACGAAGGCCATTCACCACCTCCGGTTTGCACCACTGCCTCTCCCCCTGTGCCCCAACCTGCCACTGAGATCCAACCCCCCTCTCAGGACACAGGCACGACCGTCTCCTGGCCTGCACCCACACCCTCACCTCCGCTGTCCTCGGCCCCATCCAGCAATGTCTCTCAGCGCAGCGTCCAGACGTCGATAGCGCAAGTGTTGGAGCGCAAGCGCAAGTACGCTGCCATGCTCCCGCACGCTCAAGCGTTAAACGTGCACATAGCCAAATTGATCAGCCTAGAGATGCTGCCATATAGGCTTGTGGAAATGGAGGCTTTCAAAAACATGATGGCGGCGGCGGCCCCACGCTACTCGGTTCCCAGTCACCACTACTTTTCCCGATGTGCCGTCCCAGCCCTGCACGACCACGTCTCCCGCAACATTGTACGCGCCCTCACCAACGCAGTTACTGCCAAGGTCCACTTAACAACGGACACGTGGACAAGCACAGGCGGGCAGGGCCACTATATCTCCCTGATGGCACATTGGGTGAATTTAGTGGAGGCTGGGACCGAGTCAGAGCCTGGGACCGCTCATGTCCTACCCACCCCCAGAATTGCAGGCCCCAGCTCGGTGCTGGTATCTGCGGCGGTGTATGCTTCCTCCACTAAACCACCCTCCTCCTCCTCCTATGCAACCTTTGTCTCGTAATCAAGATGTGTCAGCAGCAGCACGTCGCCAGCAGTCGGTGTCGCGCGGCGTGGCAGCACAGCCGTGGGTAAGCGTCAGCAGGCCGTGCTGAAACTACTCAGCTTAGGAGAGAAGAGGCACAAGGCCCACGAACTGCTGCAGGGTCTGACAGAGCAGACCAACCGCTGGCTTTTGCCGCTGAGCCTCCAACCGGGCATGGTCGTGTGTGACAACGGCCGTAACCTGGTGGCGGCTCTGCAGCTCGGCAGCCTCACGCACGTGCCATGCCTGGCCCACGCCTTTAATTTGGTGGTTCAGCGCGTTCTGAAAAGCTACCCACGCTTGTCAGACCTGCTCGGAAAGGTGCGCCGGCTCAGCGGACGCTGCCACCCTGCGGACCCTGCAACATCGGTTTAATCTGCAAGTGCACCGACTGCTGTGCGACGTGCCCACACTGTGGAACTCTACGCTCCACATGTTGGCCAGGTTCTATGAGCAGCGTAGAGCTATAGTGGAATACCAACTCCAACATGGGCGGCGTAGTGGGAGTCAGCCTCCTCCATTCTTTACAGAAGAGTGGGCCTGGTTGGCAGACATCTGCCAGGTCCTTGGAAACTTTGAGGAGTGTACCCAGATGGTGAGCGGCGATGCTGCAATCATTAGCGTCACCATTCCTCTGCTATGCCTCTTGAGAAGTTCCCTGCAAAGCATAAAGGCAGACGCTTTGCACTCGGAAACGGAGGCGGGGGAACACAGTATGTCGCTGGATAGTCAGAGCACCCTCATGTCTATATCTCAGCGTGTTGAGGAGGAGGAGGAGCATGAGGAGGAGGGGGAAGAGACAGCTTGGCCCACTGCTGAGGGTACCCATGCTGCTTGCCTGTCATCCTTTCAGCGTGTATGGCCTGAGGAGGAGGAGGAGGAGGAGGATCCTGAAAGTGATCTTCCTATTGAGGAAAGCCATGTGTTGCGTACAGGTACCCTGGCACACATGGCAGACTTCATGTTAGGATGCCTTTCTCGTGACCCTCGCGTTACACGCTTTCTGGCCACTACGGATTACTGGGTGTACACACTGCTCGACCCACGGTATAAGGAGAGTGATGCTATACCACAGGACCCTGGCAGACAAGCTGATGGTAAAATTCCCATCCGACAGCGCTAGTGGCAAAAGGTGCAGTTCTGAGAGCCAGGTAGCAGGGGAGGCGCGGAGATCAGGCAGCATGTACAGCGCAGGCAGGGGAACACTCTCCAAGGCCTTTGCCAGCTTTATGGCTCCCCAGCAAGACTGTGTCACAGCTCCCCAGTCAAGGCTGAGTCGGCGGGAGCACTGTAAAAGGATGGTGAGGGAGTACATAGCCGATCGCACGACCGTCCTCCGTGACGCCTCTGCTCCCTACAACTACTGGGTGTCGAAGCTGGACACGTGGCCTGAACTCGCGCTGTATGCCCTGGAGGTGCTTGCTTGTCCTGCGGCTAGCGTCTTGTCAGAGAGGGTGTTTAGTGCGGCTGGGGGAATCATCACGGATAAGCGTACCCGCCTGTCAACTGACAGTGCCGACAGGCTTACACTCATCAAGATGAACAAAGCCTAGATTTCCCCAGACTTCTCTTCTCCACCAGCGGACAGCAGCGATACCTAAACAATACGTAGGCTGCACCCGCGGATGGAAGCATCGTTCTCTATCACCATAAAAAACGGGGACCTTTTAGCTTCATCAATCTGTGTATTATATTCATCCTCCTCCTCCTGCTCCTCCTCCGGAAACCTGACGTAATAACGCCGAACGGGCAATTTTTCTTAGGCCCACAAGGCTCAGTCATATGACTTTTGTAAACAATGTTTATGCGTTTCAATTCTCATTAAAGCGTTGAAACTTGCACCTGATCCAACTTTTATTTTAACTGGGCTGCCTCCAGGCCTAGTTACAAATTAAGCCACATTAACCAAAGCGATTAATGGGTTTCACCTGCCCTCTTGGTTGGGCATGGGCAATTTTTCTGAGGTACATTAGTACTGTTGGTACACCAATTTTTTTGGGCCCTTGCCTACAGTGTAATCCTAGTAATTTTTATGGGCTTCGCCTGCACTCATGCTACAGCAAGGTGTGTGGGGTTGGCCCACATTTTTGCTACATAAATGTAACTGGGGCCTTGTCTATACTGCAACTACTGAAATGTGAAAGAGACTGTTATCTCCCTAAACTGCTGCAACGGGAATGTTACTGTGGCCTGTCTTGACTGCTACTACTACTGAAATGGAACTAATACTGTGCTCCCCCAATACTGCTGCTTCGGAATTGTTAATGGGGCCTGTCTTGACTGCTACTATTACTGAAATGGAACTAAGACTGTGCTCCCCCTATACTGCTGCTTCGGAATTGTTACTGGGGCCTGTCTGGACTGCTACTACTACTGAAATGGAACTAATACTGTGCTCCCCCTATAATGCTGCTTCGGAATTGTTACTGGGGCCTGTCTTGACTGCTACTATTACTGAAATGGAACTAAGACTGTGCTCCCCCTATACTGCTGCTTCGGAATTGTTACTGGGGACTGTCTGGACTGCTACTACTACTGAAATGGAACTAATACTGTGCTCCCCCTATAATGCTGCTAGTGATATGTTACTGGGGCCTGTCCCTAATGCTACCGCTGAAATGTCACTAATTCTGGGTTCTGCCTATACAGCTGCTAATGCTATGTCACTGGGGTGTGGAAACGCAGGCTTCCCAAAGACATGATGGTGGCGAGGCCATTTCCCACCAATGCGGTTACTGTTAAGGTGAATATGACCACGGACACGTGGAGAGGACACGTAGTGCCTCAAAAACATCCCCCTCCTCCTCCAACAATGAAAACATTCTTGCCAAATACCTTTGCATTGGTCCGTCTGGTGGCAGTCCAAGAATTTCACCTTTACCGACACAACAAGAGAGCCCACCCACCATCCCCCCGCCACGGCCCACTTAATCCTGGCCACATTCCGAAAACCAACTAAATAAAACCACGCTACTAGGTCCGCAGTCGCCACCACATTCCCACCAACACGGTTACTGCTAAGGTACATATTACCACTCTGACTGGGGCATGCACTGTGGGCCGAAGCACACCTGTATTGTATGTGACGTTAGCTCTGCTGAGCAGGGCACTGCAATGGGATACGTTTATGTACCGCCGGTGGGTTCCAGGGAGCCACCCATGCTGTGGGTCCACAGGGACTTCACATTAGGGATTTGTACCTGCCAGTGTCTATGTATTAAAAACCCCGGTCAGACTGGGGCATGCAGTGTAGGCCGAAGACCACCTGCATTTAATTGGACGTTACCTCAGCTGTGATGGGCAATGCAATGGGATATATTTATGTACCGCCGGTGGCTTCCTGGGACCCACCCATGCTGTCGGTCCACTCGGAGTTGTAACTGCATGTGTCTACTTATAAAGAACCCCAGTCTGACTAGGGCATGCAGTGTGGGCCGAAGCCCACCTGCATTAAACCTCACGTTACCTCAGCTGTGCTGGGCACTGCAATGGGATTTATTTATGTACCGCCGGTGGGTTCCAGGGAGCCACCCATGCTGTGGGTCCACAGGGACTTCACATTAGGGATTTGTACCTGCCTGTGTCTATGTATTAAAAACCCCGGTCAGACTGGGGCATGCAGTGTGGGCCGAAGACCACCTGCATTTAATCGGACGTTACCTCAGCTGTGATGGGCAATGCAATGGGATATATTTATGTACCGCCGGTGGCTTCCTGGGACCCACCCATGCTGTCGGTTCACACGGAGTTGTAACTGCATGTGTCTACTTATAAAGAACCCCAGTCTGACTGGGGCATGCAGTGTGGGCCGAAGCCCACCTGCATTAAACCTGACGTTACATCAGCTGTGATGGGCAATGGGCAATGCAACGGGATATATTTATGTACCGCCGGTGGCTTCCTGGGACCCACCCATGCTGTCGGTCCACACGGAGTTGTAACTGCATGTGTCTACTTAAAAAGAACCCCAGTCTGACTGGGGCATGCAGTGTGGGCTGAAGCCCACCTGCATTTAATCTGACGTTAGCTCTGCTGTCCAGGGCACTGCAATGGGATTTGTTTATGTACCGCCGGTGGGTTCCAGGGAGCCACCCATGCTGTGGGTGCACACGGAATTCCCAGTTGTACCTGCCTGTGACTATTTATAGAAAACCCCGGTCTGACTGGGGCATGCAGACCCCTTGACAGAATGAATAGTGTGTGGCACATGGGTTCCCCATTGCTCTGCCCACGTGTGCAGCTCCTGATGGAGGTGGCACAGGATTGGATTTCTCATTGCTTCTGTACAGCATTGTGGGCTATTGCCCCGCACCTTTTAAAGAGGGTCGCTGCCTGGCCCTGCCAACCCTCTGCAGTGTGTGCCTCCGGTTCCTCCTCATGGCAGACGCACTTATAAATAGACATGAGGGTGGTGTGGCTATGAGGCCAGCGTGTGGCATGAGGGCAGCTGAAGGCTGCGCAGGGACACTTTGGTGTGCGCTGTGGACACTGGGTCGTGCGGGGGGGATTGGGCAGCATGTAACCCAGGAGAAGTGGCAGCGGAGTGTCATGCAGGCAGTGATTGTGCTTTGTTGGAGGTAGTGTGGTGCTTATCTAAGGTATGCCTTGCTAATGAGGGTTTTTCAGAAGTAAAAATTGTTGGGAGGGGGGGGGCACTCTTGCCGCTATTGGGGCTTAATAGTGGGACCTGGAAACCTGAAATGCAGCCCAACATGTAGCCCCTCGCCTGCCCTATCTGTTTCTGTGTCGTTTCCAGCACTTTCTTGGGTTTTGCAGATTTTCACAAATGAAAACCTTAGCGAGCATCGGCGATATACAAAAATGCTCGGGTCGCCCATTAACTTCAATGGGGTTCGTTACTCGAAATAAACCCTCGAGCATCGCGAAAAGTTCGTCTCGAGTAACGAGCACCCGAGCATTTTGGTGCTCGCTCATCTCTAAATATAATATATACTTATATAGAAAAAAGTTTGTAAACTGATAGTTCAGGGTAAAGTTCCCATAAAAATAAGTCCTAGGTGGTGCCAATATATTTTCCCCTTTGCTGCAATCCAGAGGGTTCATCAGGGAACAAAGAATGGAAGTAAAAAAATCCAAACAGTAGCGCGCCTTGTGCTTCCTGACCCAAATGTTATGTGACACCATGATGGCAAGTGTGGTTCTAACCATCTCAGGAATGCTATTTAAACCTAGAAGACGTGCCCATAATATATACCAAACGTGGTCACATGACTCACACATCGATACATTTTCCAGACATAACCCAGACATTAACCCATTTAGTACAGCAAAAGTGCAATACTCTTAGCCAAGTCATAAATTCCACCTCCACAATGCAATTGGCTGTGATTGCTTCTTTGACCGCTGCTCAGCCAATCAATGCAGTGCTCGATGAACCAATCACAGTCATCGTATTGGTTCATTGAGTGCTGCATTGATTGGCTGAGAAGCACTCGAAAACCAGTCAGAGCCATTGCTTCTTAGAGGCGGCATTAATGAATCCTGTAACCAGAGAGTGATCTTCTGTGGGCAGCCAGGACTGCAAGAAGCGCATTGGAGCTGTAGAGAGCAGTAGGAGGGACCTGGACTGAGCCTGCTAGGTAAGTATAATAAGACATCCCTCAAAAATAACACCTAGCACCACTTTTGGTGCAAAAATGAATATAAGACAGGGACTTATAAATATGGTAGTTTTTGCCGAAAGCACCCTCATCTAAAAACCAGAAGTATCACTTGTTGATGGGGTTCACCATCATGCATTCTGCTATAACCCCTAGGTCCCAGGGAGCAAATACAGCCAATGAGACAAAAACAACAAATCTGTTCTGTATATGCTATAATAAAATGACTTAATTTTAAGAATTCCCTGCTGGTAGAGAGTCAAAGAGAACTTTGTTAATTTTTGAGCAGTTTTCCAGTAGATAAATACGACTTATGGATATCTGCTGCTTGATTTAGTGAATTTGACTGAGTTGCATTTCATGAAGAAATGTTGGTAACGACTGAGGTCACGCAAGCATCATAGTTTGCTTATAATGGCGCTATGACAGCTATGTCAGATCCAGTTTAAAATCAATACCCCATTGACTTTACTAGAGCCAATACATAGGATTAGTGCTGCAGATTGTTCTATTTACACCATCAAAAATATTGGAAAAACTTAGATGAAATCCTGTAAAATAGGTTGTCCAAGCAAAACACATTTTTGTCTGTCTGCTCAGCCTGCTAGAAAAACATAAAAGAAGCCATACCACCTAAAGTGCTCTCCCGCCACTCCCATTACTGGTTGCACTCCTGCTGCTGTAATGAGGTCACCGACAACAGACATGTGACTGCTGTAAGCAATCACCAACTTGCTTCAGTAGGTCACATGTCTCTGTGTACTTATGTCATCTCAGCTGGAACAGGAAGTGGAGAACAACTGAGGACTTGGCACCAATGGAATTGGAACAGAAGGAGTCTGGTGAGTTTGACTTCTTTTATGTTTTTACAGCAGGTGCAGCAGATTTCCAAAACTTTACTTTGCCTTTAATACAGATGTGAACTAAGTCATGCATTAATAAAACTAGACTGTATTCTTCAAAAAGAGAGATGGAATAATTAAACACAAAAATAAATTTTATTGTTTTAGAAAAAAATATGTAGTGCGTAGAGAGACAGCAACAATTCAATAACTTTGCATGTGTTGGAATTAAAGGAAAGGATTTCACATTTTCCATCTTATCTGATTGATTCAAAACAGCCGAGTAGAGGAGAAAGGAAAGCTAAAGTCCACCACAGACCAAGTGTGGGCCTTCCAAAAATTGTTTCTGGTATTCTCACCCAATAACTGATCATAATGTTGTCTGTAGCTAGGTAACCCTAAACCGTCCTGACTAAATTGCACTTGTCATCAGAGGAATCTTGCTGTTCTTTTAAATACACAGTGGACGCTCCCATTTACAAATTCGCGGTTAATAAAATATTCCATCTCTATATTAGTTTCCGATTATAATCCTCCCTTCATCATCTGGCTTTTATTAGCAGCCACTGCCTAAGTGATTTATATTTCAGAATTTCCTCCTTGGCAGTATTATAAACCAAAAAAGTGTGAAAAAAGCAAAACACAATAATTGTGGCTAATCAACTTGTCTAATGTTTGGAAATGTTTTACAAAGTTCTTACTAGATCCTAGATTGAGTCACAGAAGGACTGTCCTTAAAACTTAACCTTTATTTTAAATAATTAAAAATCTTATCACAAATTTTCATGATCTATCAAATATACAAATCTACTGTGACAGAAAAAAGAGGACCAGAGTATAGATAATACATTCTGCCTAAGGCCCCCTGCACACAACCGGCTCAGATTATGAATGCGGGAATCTGACTTTGGCCCCAGCGGGTGACCTGCGTACCTTTCTTCTTTCCTCCTTATAAGTGCCGTAGGACGTGCGCAGTACAGATTTTCCAACGCAGTCGCAAGGCGATGACGCTGAAGCCGTGACTTGTCTGCAATGTTACTTGTGGATCGGCCACGGGTCGGATAGCTTGAATTAACTTCAAGGGAAGCCGTCTGTGTGGACACCCCAGTAAAATAGAGCATGCTGTGATTTTTCCTCTGTGAGCGGAAAATCGCAATTGATTTCCGCTCGTGTGCAGGAAAAAAAATGGAGGGTATCTGCTGTGGAACCTGGAGGCGAACGCCCAACCTGGATTCCACGATGCAAATATGCCCATCACTTATCTAGCTCAAAATATCAGAAGTAAAAGCACTACATGCAGTATTTTTCCTTCTGTCCAAAAGCGTGGCAGCTAAACGGAAACTAAACGAACCACATCATAGTCAATGGAGTTTGTTTGGTGCTGTTCGGTTTAGACTACTATGGTGGTCACTATTACCATTGAAATGGTGTACAAATAAGCAGGTTTCCTGCGTACTCCCTGAGTATTTGTGCCCACCCATTCACTTCAATGGCTTATTGCAGTGTGTAATTCGCCCCAACAAGGTCATGCTGTGTATTTTTTCATGCGATTGTACATTGTGTGAAAAAAAATACGCACATGTGAACAAACTCATTGAAATCCATGGGTTCTATTTACTGCATATTATGCCCACAAGACATCTCAGTCATTGAAGACCGTTGCAAAGGGAAGTACAATCCGAAAATGATGGGAGACTTTTGCTGATTCTTACAGAGGGAAAGTAATGTTTCTTACAGGAGGAAGTCAAGATCCTGGCATCATTTTCCACCAAAAACAGTTAAATACTAATATTACGGCACTTCCAAAGTGTTATCATTGTAAACAAAGGGAGGAAATGGTTCATAACTTGTAAGTGAGACGCGCTGCTAGCATTCAATGTTACCGGCTGGATCAGCAGGGCTTAATTTTATAGAAACATATAAACTACTCTGTTATAAACATTTTTTAAAAATGGTTTGCACAGTGAGAATCGATGAGCATAAAAAGCCCATTGTGATGCATGCCGTTATTTGAACCAGCAGCAGAAAGGTGGAACTAACCTATACATCATCTCAGGATCTAAATGTGGTATCTACAGCTATTTGTTATGTTAAAAAAGTTACGGGAATTACTCTTTTGGTTGTTTTCTGCATATGCTCCCATATGATCTACAGTCCATATAGGACCTAAGGAAACACGTTAGAGATTGTTTGATTAGTAGCCACATGGGATTCTTATGCTGATGTACTGTGGCCGACTAAGTGCATCATTTACAAGTGATGATGATTATTTTTGCCCCACATGACTGTGTGTTTTTAATTCCTTGACATACTGTACCATTGTGCTATGCTGTACGTGTGCCCTAAAAGAGTATATTCACACATGGCACATGGCAAAAGATTTAAACAAAATCTGTACTGCGCATGTCCAACGGTGAGCCACCGCAGTCATCTGCAATACAGAAAATTACAGGTATGCGGGGTTGCTAGACAGGGACAGGAATCCAACCAGTTCGTGTGCCGCTGGCCTGAGATTCACTGCTGCTGCTTTCTGGTTCATCATTTTTAGACCGTGTTCGCGCCTGTAGTGGATCCAAATCTGGTGAGCAGCTGTGAGTCTAATAGCTGTGTCACATGGAGCTCCGGTGCTGAGGGTTGTACGGTCTAGATTCCTCATGCAGTCATATAGATGAGGATTTAGATATTTTATGGTAATTCCCTCTAAAATATCTAAAAAAAACCCTGTGCAGCTAAATTTACTGAAATGTTTTTTGCATGATGTGCAAGCACCGCAGTATTGGCTCCTGTTCCAAAGTATAGTAAAGGTGCTGGCAGGTAGTATTCAACCCCTAGGAAACACTCTGAGAGGCCTTATTCTAATAAACCCTGTTGGGTTGCCCCACAACTATCCTACACAGTATACAGTGGCATCTCTATATGTCGGATATCAGGTTGGGCGAAAGAGTATGCCTGCACAAGTCCTTTAATTAATGCAACTGTGCAAAGGTAGGCAATTTCTAATTAGTCCAGGGAAAATATTTGAGGCTGCTCATATAAGCTGCACAAAAGCATATAGACCTCCAGTGATTGCCATGAAGGCTAGGCGGCGAATGGACCTGTGCAGGTGGCCGCTGGGAATCTGGGGATATCATGATATCTTTATGGCAGAGATCCATGGCATGCACAGGTAACCTTATACAAGCAGTGCATGAATGAATGAATGAATGAATGAATAGCTAAGCACTAGCTGTAATTGGCTGAGCGCTCAGCCAATAGCTAAGCACTAGCTGTAATTGGCTGAGCGCTCAGGCAATCAGCACAGCACCTTCAGGAGGTGAGGATTTTTAAATCCCCGCCTGCTGAAAGTGCTGGATAGCAGTGCCAGGTAGCCAGCCGGAGGACGCGTCTTAGCGGCGAAGAGGTAAGTTAATTATTTTTTTTTTTTTTAACCAGTTAATGAGGATTTTTAGGGAAGGGCTTATATTTCAAGCCCTTCCCCGAAAATCATACTGCGGGTCTTGCCACAAACCACTGCTTTCAATGGGACCAGGAGCAGCGCCGATCCCATTGAAAGCAATGGGATAGCATGCTGCACTTCTGCCACAGCTGTCATAGCTGTGACAGCTGTGGCAGAAGTCCGTGGTATTCTCCCTATGTTTTCAATGGGGCTAGCGCTGCAGCCTCGTCTCTTTCCAAGAGGCTATTGAAGATCCAATATAGAGTGGTAGAGATCTCTTTATCAGTGACATTTTCTGGGATTCCGCGTACACGAATGTTGTTACATCTAAAGCAGTTCTCCAGGTCGTCTATGTGGATTTGTTGGAGATACAGTTCTTTATGTTTGTCAATTAAAATATCTTACCTTGGTGAGCAGAGCCTTGATGTATTTTTTTATGTCTGAATTGGCGGTTATTAGCAAGTGATTTTGGTTATCTTCTTCTAATGACATCTGCTTGGATTAAATTGTGAGAGGAGTGTCTTGGGAAGAAATTCCAGAAGTTTGCACTGGAGCTTGAGGCTTTTTAGGCGGCTTAATGTCCCTGTTGTTGTTGCTGACTACGGATTTTGTGGATTTACCCATTTTGCCTGTCTGAGTACAATTACGCTGGAAGGAATAGAATAAAAATGTGTTTACATGTCATGTTTTATAGCAACAGCGTTTTCCAATCTTGTGTTTGAGAAACTATTGCAGGTTGTTATGTTGCATTTTGCCACTAGGTGGAGTAGGAGTCCATACATAGTATTTCCAATAGAACTGAGCAGCGCTGATGTAGGGTGGAGCGATAGAGTGGTTCTTAGAGGTGTGGAAATTCTGGATATAGGTGCTTAAGATGATATGCTTGAATAAAGAAATTTGCCCACCATCTTTATGTATCTTGATTGCTGAGGGGGCTGCAGCACGTTTTCTCTATACAGCGCTTAATGTTAACAGCTCTATCAGGATGCCCTATGTCTTCTTCCCTCCAAAATAGCCTCTAGTTTTATTGCGTAGCTCCGCCCCGTCATGTGTGCCGATTCCAGCCTCCTGATTGGCTGGAATCGGCACACGTGACTGGGCGGAGCTACGCGATGATGCGCAGAAGGGGGCGGAGCCAAAACACAGCTGCTGCCGGACCGAGCCGAAGGCAGAAGACCCTTCTGCGCAAGCACGTCTAATCGGGTAATTAGACGCTGAAGTTAGACGGAGCCATGGAGACGGGGAGGCCAGCGCAGGGAAGGTAAGTGAATAACTTCTGTATGACTCATATTTAATGCACGATATATATTACAAAGTGCATTAATATGGCCATACAGAAGTGTATAACCCCACTTGCTTTCGCGAGACAACCCCTTTAATGTATAGACAAACAGTGCACTTTCTACATTTGAACATCTTCCATGGTTAACAGTCCAGCCAAGAGGCACCACTTTTTGGTCTCACAAAGTGACTATGCACCAGTCTGTCACTCAGGGACCTACCTCACCTAAATGTAACTATGGGTCGCACCCTGATAATATCCAAAATATCCTCTTCACATCTCAAAAAGATTTGAGAGAGCAGCACTCCAGGGATTTTCAATAAAATAGAAATCTTTATTGCCCCACAGAAACAACGTTTCAACTCTCTGCTGAGAGTCTTTGACAAAGACTCTCAGCAGAGAGTTGAAACGTTGTTTCTGTGGGGCAATAAAGATTTCTATTTTATTGAAAATCCCTGGAGTGCTGCTCTCTCAAATCTTTATGCTGTTTAAACGAAGGTCCAGGATCCAGGACCTTGAATTGAGCGCGCACTGGTTATGAGGACGGTCCTCCCTTACATACCATAAGGTAAAGAGTGTGCTGTGATCCATTCAACATTTTTGTAAAACTCTTCACATCTCAAGATGCCCCAATGTTTTGTGAGATATTCAATACTGCCCTATTTCTTTCATCAAATGTCCCTACAATCCAAATAGCTTCCTCCTTCCCCTGATCCTTTTTAGAGACCAAAAGGCTAGACCCATTATAGCACAAAGCCTGCTGGAATACCAGGATCCAAGTTTCCTTGGGGTAACCCCTCTACAAAATACTTTGCCTAAAATCTGAAAATTAGTACAATAACGTTTAATGTGCAAATATTGGCTGCCCCATTGTAAAAAAAAGCATTGCCCAAAGTGAGTTTATGATACATTTTCATTTTCAAACTATCCTGTCAATCCTTTACAATCTCTAGATCAAGGAAGGAAAGTTTTTCCATATCAATTTCTAATGTAAATTTAAGACCAACATCATTATTGTTCAAGTGTGCCATAAATAACCCAAATAATTTGATTAGAATATTCCAAAAGAAAAAAACATCATCTACAAATCTCCCGCAAAAGAGGATCTGAGAGGCCCATCGTGAATCATAATCATTAAATACCATAGTGTTCTACCACCAGTGCAGGAACAAATTGGCACAGGTGGGAGCACATGGACTTGCCAGGGCCACGACCCAGAGCTTGTGAAAGAATGTGGTATCAAATAAAAAAGTTATCATATAATACAAATTCCAATATACTAACAACAAAGTTATTGTGCGCAGCAAACTGTACCCTACGGGATCGCTGAAAATATTTGGCAGCCTCAATGCCCCATTTGTGGAGGATGCTACTGTAGAGGGCCTCTATATCAATTAATGCCAACTTTATGTCAGCAATGAAACGGTATCCCCTCTGTCTTTTGCAATAGATCAAATGTGTCTCTGATGCCATACCAAAACTGTTCAGCATCTTGGCAAGATAAATACTGGTATTCTATGACATTGACCCCACCCCTGATGCTATTGGTTTACCCTACAAGGGACTTAATCCCTTGTGAATTTTTAGCAAAGCATAGAATGTAGGGGTGATTGAATTAACATGTGTCATAGATTGCAGTTCTCTTTTGTCTATTATTCTATTATATCAATCTATTGAACGCAGAAGACAAAATTGCTTTTAGTCTACGACAATACTCAATCGTGGGGTCTCCTAGCAACAGCTTGTAACAATCACGATCTCTAAACAATGCTTGACACATCAATAGATTTATATCTTGGCTTAATATCACAACATTTCTCCCCCTATCAGATGACTTACTTATTATTGTTGGGTCCCACTCCAAGTTGAACATTGCATTACATTTATCCTAACTGAGGTGGGACACCCACTTGGTATACGTATTCGCATGATAATGAAACCAACGGTCCCGGGGGGGGTGGGGGATGAAGGAACCCTCTGCCATAGCTGTCACAGCTGTGTCTGGAGAGAGCAATGTTCTCCCTATGTATTCAATGGGGCTAGCGCTGCTGCTGCTGGCCCCATTGAAAACAGTGGGTGATATCCCCCATTCTTCTTTGCGAGGTTACATTGAAAAAATCGCAAATGAGAATGAAACCATTGAAAATCATTAATTTCATTATCATGCGTTTTCACTCACTCTCGCATCGCAAGGCTATCGTATAGCAAGTGGGTGTCCACCCTTAAATTATTTGAGTAATGTTGGTGTTTATTAGCAAGACCCTCCAACTCTGTGGTTACCAATCTGTAAGAGATGTCTATCACGGATGTGTCCATTGGGAGTAACATTCTAGTGCTCAGTATATCTGTGAACTGCCCTGTCCTTTCCTATTCTGTCTAATTCCTTTAACAATGACAATAGGTCCGATAACCACAAAACATCTTGTTCAGTAATACACAAACGGATACAATCCAGTACATCATTCTTCCTAAACTTATGCCATTTAAGGCATTTGTAGAACAAATTCATATCCATACAAAATCATTATACATAAAAGTTGGAGCAAATGAAGGTCCCTTTCTTTATAAATCTGATGGTGTGCGATGTGATAAATTTGCAGTATCTGAGGAGCGGGCCCTCAGTCTAGGAGACAGCAGGGTAGAATTTGAGCCTTGTTATAGGGCTCTGCCATCTCCCACCCTGAGGGTGTCACGGGACTCATCCAAGTAGCTGAGGGAAGGCCTACAATAGGGTAACCCACTGTACGGTTTACCTTGGCGATGCGTTGTCATGGGTGACGCCACCGTTCCTTCTGTGTCTGTGTGTGGATCCTTGCTGGGCTAGGAATGGAACCGAAGACTTCTTCACAATCACTCCCAAACCCATATATATCACATCCTCACATGACTCCAAACTTACAACATAAAACGTTACATTTCCAGACAGAGACAGCTCATTTGTAGACATTAACCCATTTAGTGTTGCAAACTTCAATACACATTTTGCTGAATCACTTCTCATTCAAAGACAGTGTACAAAACAATACACGTAACATATACTGGACATTATGGAAAGGCCCCATTGTTCTGGGCCACTACAGCCCCCCCTACTTGAATCAAGCCACCTCGGCGCCTCTTTAAAACAGAGTAGTATATTCGGAGCGTGTCAGTTTCAACATGCTACTCAAAAATCACTTGAGGGGCTCACTGTACAGTCATGGAGGGTGCAAGGCATAACCTTAACACTTACTCCCCCCTGGTTACTACTCAGAGCTTACCAATCCCAGAATATATAAACTACCTAAGAAATCACTTTCTTTGCAAATAATTATTTACAACAGTGTGTATGTGAAGTGGCATGGCCATAACCAGCAAAGATTATTGCTAGGTTGGACTGAATCCAAGATGCACTAGCATTGCTATGGGGCACTTACATAATTCCTTTCCCCAAAGACTAAAGTATAAAAAATGAATACAACTCTGGAGCTATACAAAAAATAGAAGAGGGTGACTGACAGGTTTAAAGAACACAGGATAAGTGGAATGACCATCACTTTCCCGGAAAAGCCTACATGAAGAGTGGTAACTTTAAGTCAATACCCCCAACTGAGTTTGAGAAATAATGATAATGAGGCTGCATCCCCTGTGACAGACAAAATGGTAAACAAACATTGACTCACACTTAAGTGGATTAGGAGGAGACATGTAGACTGGAACCTCTCAAGCAAATTTGCATACAATACATTCATGCACAAGCATAGTTTGGCAGTGCAGATAAAGGCTCATTTAGATACAACGATTATTGCTGAAAATTTGCTCAAAAGCCAGCTTTTGAGCAATAATCGTTGTGTGTAAATGTGCACATCTTTCACTTTTCTGCCGAACAATGGATTCCAGTTTGGCATGAAATCCATCGTTCGGCAGAACAGCTGATAAGATGGACCGCACGCTGTGTTCGCTCGGGGAACACTGATTACAGCTAATTACAGCTGGCAGAACTAAGGGAATGTATTCAGCAAACAGCAAGTGGTGTGTTCTCTTAATACAGTTCCCGGAGGCTCACACGCTACTAATTGGTACTGATATGCATTAGTACTAAGTAGTAGTTTTAAGCAAAATGATCGCTCAGAAGCAATCTTTTGAGCAATCATCTTTGTGTCTAAATGTAACCTAACTTTACTTCTTCAAACATTCTTTACCCTCCTGCACATGGCTTAAACAAATAAACGTTGCAATGACATGGCAAAATTTATATTAGGCAAAATATTGCAAAATGATAAATATACATATAATGTTTGCATAAGAAAAGTTATGCAAGGGCAATATTAACTTTGTAGCCCATTTTGGGGCTAATGGGAACAAAACAAGAGTCCCTTCACAAGAGTACATAATCACGAAAGTCTTTGCTTTCAGCACCAGGTAATTTTACGACACAATGTGGTCTTACTGGCTCTTCTACCTCCGAATTAGTACCATACCCTGTAGGAGTGGGCATACTGCTCCACGAACTCTCTCCAATTGATGCAGAATGAGACGGACTGTCTGGGTCACGCACTCTTACCTCCTCATACAGGATCTGATCAAATGGCTCAGAGCAGGTAGAGTCTGACTGCCGCCATGTCGCAGGAAAGTCCTAAGCAGTCTCTTGGAGTTTTGCAGTAAAAGGCAATTCTGGAGGGCTGGTGAGAGGCCGCCGCAGGCTTTCAAGGTGACCGCTCTGGCTAACGTCTGTGAACTAGCGCTTTACACCTGGATCACTAAAGTCCCTGATGAAAGGCCGTAGTGCCGTAGGGATGGCCACTCTGGCTTCCAAGTTGTATTCATGGATCACAATTCACGGGCTGATATGGCTTGTGGCATCCTTCCTGAGAGGCCTCCCCAGATGGCCCCAGTAACGGTTCCTCCTCCAAGGAAATGGAAATAGGAAGTGACCCCCGTACTTTTCTCATAGCCTCAGCGGGAACATAGAGGCGGAAAACTTTCGCGGGCTTTAGTATAGTTGAAGAAGATGAAGGCTGGGTGCCATCTTGCCCTAACACACAGTCAAAGTCCATGTTAACAGTTGATTGCTCACCATGCAACGTGGGCAATTCCACATGGTCTAACAGTACAACACAGTCCCTCTTTAACTTGTAACACATTCTTGGCACATATGACGGAGACTGTAAAGATAAATTAGAATTTTCTTGCATTTCTGACAAATGACTCCGTTTCTTTCATCACTCTGGTTAGTGTCTTTAGGGTAAGAGGACCCACGATCGTGTTTACTTTAATTCATGGAGGCTCAGAGGAACCACAACCATGTCCCGCTACTTGCTGCAGGCTCAAAGGGTTGGAGGGATATTGTCCTCGACTATTTAAAGCAACTCAGAGGATTGGAGGGATCTTGTCCTTGACTTTTTAGAGAATCTCAGAAGGTCTTGGAACCGGAAATGACTTTCTTAAACTTGGACACAGGCAATAATTTTTCTCCGTGAACGGAAAATGGCAGAGGTGCGTTTCTTCTTCATTTTCTGGAACAGGCATAAGGGAATGATCCTGTTTGTAACGCCAAAGAGGCTCTGCCCTGCAGCGTCCAAGGAGCGGGCCCTTGTCATGGGGGCCCTCAGCCTAGGAGACAGCGGGGTAGAGTTTGGGCCTTGTCATAGGGCTCTCCAATCTCCCACCCTGAGGGTCGCACGGTACCCATTCAAGTAGTTGAGGGAAGGCCTACAATAGGGTAAACCACTGCATGGTTTACCCTGATGATAGGTTGTCATGGGTGACGCTACCGTTTCTTCCCCTGTGGTGAATCCGGGTGATGAAAGAATTGGTCGACACTCACAGGGTAGATTTAACTAGCAAATCCAGGAACGGTCAGCAGTGTTTCTTTACTTGCAAAAAGCTTATTTATAGTTCAACATGGTACAAATCACGCCAGCATGACAATTAGTGTAGAAATCACAAAGTGATGCGACAGGGAGGAAATCACAGGTTCACTGAGGAATCTACAGTCTCAGTTATCTGTAGGCCTCCGTGCCCGACACAAACACATTTTCCACTCTCCAGTTCTCTACCGATCTGCACTTCCGTTTGTCATACACTCCACACTGCAATGGCGGTTCACTCTCGCTCAGTACCTCAGTGGGATAACACCTCTGGCATCTCCTGGGTGTAACGGGCCCAGATACTGCTTGGGATGTCTCTCAGCCTCCTCCATCCAGGAACACGCAGACTGAAGGTATCTGTGTGAGAATACTTTCTAGCTAGGACCGGAACCAAAGACTCCTTCACAATCACTTCCAAACACGTATATATCATATTGTCATGACTCCAAAGTTACAACATAAAACAATACATTTCCAGACAGAGATGGCTCTTTTGCAGACATTAACCCATTCAGTGCTGCAAACTTAAATAAACATTTTGCTGAATCACTCCTCATTCAAAGACAATGTATAAGACAATACACACAACATATACCGGATATTATTGAGGGGCCCAGTTGTTCTAGGCCACTACAAATTCACGACCTGGTTGTAATTAGTGAGCACATCTTTCGGCCATCCTGAGACCCTACCAAATCCATTTTGACTAGACCACCCATCACTGTCCACTCTGATTCCTATCACAGCCCTGAAACACCTGGGCCCAGGAGCCCTAGGGGGCCGATAAAGTCTCTCTTCCCAATATTGCAAACTAATTCTATCAATGAAGCTTTATAGTTGAGGACCCAGTTCCAGATTTTGCACTGGGGCCCAGCAGCTTCAGGTTACGCCTCTGTGTGACACCATGATGGCAGGCGTGGTTCTATCCAGCCCAGGAAGGGTTTTTAAATCTGGAAGACACGTACACAATGATCAGACACTCCAATCAGCGATGTCATTACATCATCAAGTCGTATAATCTGCAAATGCAGATATCACATAGGAAGCTTTGATCGCACATATGCACGCACAGTGGGCCCTTAGGGTTGGTGTACTTAAGCTCTTGTGCTTGTAATAAGAAATATATAGGCCAAACCAAGAGACAAATACACAGAGGAAAAGGGGATGACTTGGAAAACAATAAAAAATAAAAAGCATACTCCCTTGGCATGCCATGTAGTTAATAACCATGGTGGTGACTTTACTGTATGAAGGTTTGTGGTGTTAGAAGATCCTTGCTCCTTGTTGTGGAAATCAGGATAAATCCATCCTACAAAAGGAGGCACAGTGGGTGCAGCAATTGAAGACAGTTAACCTTCTAGGCCTTAATGAAGCTCTCTCGTTTGCATGTTTTTTGTAGTATTTATGTCTAGGAACACTTAGAAAAATACTTTCCTTTTATTTGGCAGAATAGCCTAGTTATTTATCATCCTGTACTTGACTAGGATTATCTATTCTTTAGGATAGTCAAGGTAAAATGACCTGATTATAGTAGAGCTGACATCATTTTTGATCGGTATTGGACACTCCCTAAATGGTAATTATAGCTGGACCCTATTGGTAAGCATAATATTTATCTTGGAGCATATTAACATTGCCATAAGAGCTTTTTGGTAATAATGTCATTAAATATCCATAGATATTGATTCTTGTTATTATATATATATCACTTGTGAAAGTATTGAATTATATTTTATGCAGTACTGTCATGTGCGTAATACTTTTGCCGTGTGCATAGCAAGACATATGTGAGTAAAAAACGCATAGTAGTTAACTTTTACTAGCAGGTCCTAGATGCTGAGCATGCAGCTTTGTCATAATAACCTTTTGCAATGTTTTATTACGATGGAAGTAATCACACATGCTATGGACTTCAAATTGTTTAACCTTGTTGGAGATAAAGGGGATGTGTGGGATTTGGAGGGATGTGAGGGAGTTGTTTTACCTTAAAACCTCTGGTATTGCAACAATAAAACAGAAGAGCTTGGAAACATTGCTTAAAGGGATTCTGTCATGAAAAAAAAATTCTGTACTTACCTATTCCTCCCCAGGCAGTCTTCTTACCAGATCTTCACCTCACCAATCTTCTCGTGGCTACTCCAGTCCCTGGGTAACGCCACGTCCATCTGGCCAGATCCTCTTCTTTCTGTGACTAAGCATACATTGCTGGCATTCTGCTTTCTGCTGGGCAATGTATGCTACGTCATTAGTGACATAGCGTTCACTGGCTAGCAGGGAATACTGAATCCTCGGCAGCTTGCTTTAGCGCAATGTCTCACTGGTAGAGTTTCATATTCTACATGAAACACTAGCGGCGAGACATCACACATGCGCACTAAAGTAGACTGCCGATGTTCTGGCATTCCCTACTAGGCAGTGAACACTATGTCAGTCATAGCATTCACTGCCCTGCAGGAAGTGAACTGCAACTAATAGGCAATCCAAAACAGGAAGAAGAGGATTCGGCCTGCTGGAGGTGACGTGACCCGGGGGACTGGAACAGCTAGGAGAAGATCGGTGAGAAGAAGATGCAGTAAGAAAACTGGAATAGGTAAGTATATAATTTTTATTTTCTAATGACAAAGTCTCTAAGTGTTTTCGTTGTACTTTTCTCCGATGCATCATGTACATGTACATATATATAAGAAGTGGGCATGTGCAATGTTCTAACGATTGTCAAGGTCTATGGGCGGCAGATACCAAACAAGCACAAAACCGGAGTGACTAAGAATCTTGTTCTTAAACAAGCTCTATTATCTGTCTGCTGTTTTCATAAAGGTACAGTTCTTTCTATTTCACTTGCTAAATTAGCAATTAGTGTACTCTGTACTTTGTGAGAACAATTAGACAATGTCCTTACTGTGTTTGCAGTTTGTTTGTTATGTTATGCAAGCAGGATCAAAAGATTCCAAAAGCTGTATATGTAGCAGTTTAATAGTTCCCTGTGGTTTTGTAGTTACAGAATTTGGAGACATAATTTAAAATTTGCATAATTTAAATGCTTCTCTTGGTTGCATTTAAATTGTGATCTAACATATATCACTAGGGTGTTTGAAGCACCTTGTTGAAAAGCTAGAATAGTTTGCACAAGAAATGGATTGTGCCCGCCTCTCCATGAGATAAGGAATGTACTGGCTGTTTCTCACTATTGCCCCATTTACACAGGATGAGCTGTGGGGGGAAACAATGCCCGACAGCACGTCTCAGTGATGCTCACTCCTGCGCTATAACACAGGAGTGATTATCGCTGAAAGCGCTGCTGGCATGGAGGCGTAGCGCTCTCCCCCCACTTATCTCCATTCACTAAACAGACAGTTGTTTAAATGAGAGTGGCTGCTATTTTTGCTGAACAGCATGTCCTTTAGTGTATGTAAATAACCTGTACAAAAGAATATAACACTTTGTGAGATTGATCTGTACTGGATTGATGTGCACTAAAAACCTTCAACACAATATCTTCATAGAAGGAGCAGCACCACGGGTGTCAATATAAGAAGCAGGAATACTCACATCCTTCAAAGTAATACTTTATTGAGTCTACAAGCGGCAAGTGACTACGTTTCGACTGCAGCCTGCCTTCAACAGTCTCATACTAATAGAATTGTGTTTATTCAGTCTAATGGATACCAGACTGTATGCTAATTGGTAGGTGGAGTCTAGGACTCCACTAAAGGGTTAAGACTTCTAGGAAGTGCCCCTTAGATAGTTAGTCATTCTGGGAATGACAAGTGCAGCAGGAAGCATATTATTCAGGGAATTATATTTATGGCTACCGATAAACTTAGATGAGTTAACTGGGACAGAGGAGGTGACCTAGTGGAGGACATGCTTGATTAATGATATTTGTAGCCACAGCTCGTAAATATCTTGATGTAGAGAAATGAAGGTATTTGAATTTGTCTGGGACAAAGGAGGAGAGCAAGGTAGTTTCAGTGAGTATGGTCTTGGCCCCACCTCTATGTCTTCCACTGATTCCTTTCCACAATGTAACATTGTAGTAGATCTGAATTTTACTAGAAGCTATATTAGGCTAAAACAGTGCTGGATTAACCATTAGGCAAATAGGCATGTGCCTTAGGGCGATCCAAAAATACAGGCCACAAAAAAGTTAAAAAATGTGATAATTGTCAGGTGATGACAAGACTTGGAATTTCCTTGTTCCAAAACACCCAGTGGATACTCAATGGTCTGCTCGAGCTGATGCCACAGAAGCAGTTTTCAGGGGGTGCCACCAGTATCATAATGCTCTCCAGGAAATCTCTGGGGATGCTACTCAGAATGACTGCACATAAAACGAAGCAGATGGATTGGCCAAACACTCATACACCATTGAAGTTGCCCTACTGTGTGAATTTTGGAATGACATTTTGCAGCAGATCTTCAACTGCAGTAGCTTGTTGCTGCAAAGTCCCACCATTGAATTAACATGAGCTATTGCACTTCTGAAGAGCTTGGATGAATGCTGAGAGAAGTTTGACTATTATGAGCAGCAGGCACGTGATCCCTGTGGTAGCAGCTAATACAAATCTGAAAGTCGGATAGTACACGAGCATGTCAGTGATGGAGATACCACAGATGCTGCGGGGGGGGGGGGATGTCAGGCCAGCCAAAGTTTAAAATGAACACCTTTTTGGTCATCATCAATCAACTGAAGAGTGCCCTCCAGAAACATATTGAGGCATATTCCATGTTTGATGAAGATACCGATGTTGGTGTTTCAAGACTTGTTGGTGTGTTTTTAAATGACTTGTCTTTTGATTTTCCAGCAGAAGTTAATTTATACGCTGGTGTAAAGAGCAGAGACCCAATGAAATAGCACCCACTAGAAGTGCCCAGGGGATCTTTCAAAATTCTGCACACTACTGCAGTTGATTATGCATTTCCGAACATGGAACTTGCACTCAAAATTTATTTATCTCTACTGGCTACAAACTGCTCAGGGGAACGCTCTTTTTTGCAACTAAGAAGAATTAAAGATGTTAATGAATATTAAGGGTCAGCAACGTCTTGACATTTCTTTGCATTGAAAGTGATTTGCTTTATAAAATTATTGGGCTGTGGGCTCACGTATGTTGGCCAAAATATCAGCTAATGCCTCATATTTATCAGTATTTATCATTAATATGCAGTGCGGCTTTAAATGTTGGGGGTGCAAATTTATGTGTGAAAATATCTGTCTTACCTGTATAAGCTATATGGTATGTGTATTGCTGGACTGCTGGGCATAGAATGTGAGAGACATGCCCAAACAGTTTGCCAGATCACAAAGGATGGAGATAGGTAATGTAAGAGGAGGGAGGAAAAATTAGTAATAAGGTTTGCCCCTCCTAAATACAGTCCAGCCTAGCAGAGAATAAGTGTATCTCCATTTGTGTGCAATGTGTGTATATATTCTTGATACATCAGATATCCATCTGGTCACAATTGAATCAGGTGTGGATATCTTTTTGTCCCTTTTACAGGATCAAGCCCAAGGGCTAAAAGGAGGAGAGGAAGTGGATAAGACCAGAGTCCGGAGGAAAGGTAAATACCTATGCCTCCTCTGAACGCTTTATTCTATGATGTCACATTTGAGTCATGGACTAACTGATCAGTCAAAATAGGTAATGTGTGGTGTAGTGTCTTCTGCTTGGATTGCCCCAGGATTTAACAATACTCCAACCAGGTTTGTGCAGGGATGTATGGCTTGCGGCCAATAAACCCAGGCAAAGTTGCCAAAGTACCTCCTTACTGTTACTCCAAGGCCAGACTATCCATTCCAGTGACAATAGATTGTGCTACTTAAGGTAGGTGTTTGAGCATTCCTGTTGGTTTGTGGCAGAGGAGACTTATTTTTAAGGAACATTTATCCTAAACTATCAGTATATATATATATATATATATATATATATATATATATATATATATATATATATATATATATATATTAGAATAGATTTTCCATAGCAGGGTCGCTCTTTTCATGGCGATGTCTCTACTGTTTAGGTAGGGAAATATTAGAGCAGTATAGGGACATTAACTTCCTGAATTACATCTAATGTGAAGTGGTCTCTGAAGTTGGCTAATGAATTCTAATGGTTATATCTTATTATGCAAAATTATCAAGCAGCAGCTCTTTTTTTGACACATGATACGCGCTAACTCACTGGAAACAGCACTGATGCTTGGCAAAGTCGGTGGAAAGAGAAGATCAGGACAAAGAACAAGATGGCTAGATACAATCAAGGCCACCACGAACATGTCAATAGCAGAACTGAAAGGAGTGGTGAAAGACAGGAATGTGTGGAAAATATTGATCTATAGAGTGACCAAAGGTTGGGTGCGACTCATCGGATAATCATCATAATGGTTATTATGCTGTGAGAGTTTAGTCTACCTTGGCTCCCTGCTGCTTTATTTATACTGTGCTGCTGTCTTTTTACCTACTGACTAGTGGCTCAAAATGGTACAGCAGCCTCCACCCCATTCTAAGTGAACAGTTGGCACAGTTTACACCTGCTATGCTGCAACACACTGTCTGTGGTCACTATGCAGGAACCCAGCTGAAATATATATGAATTCAGTTGCGTGGACTGCAACGTTAAAGGCACACTCCTTTTCAGTAGCACCAAATAGAAAATCATTGGGTGGACTTGAATGGGGATTTCATTGATCAGGAAATAGAAAAAAAGGACATTTTAAGAAAAGTGTTGCAATTAATAAAGGTTATGAAGGATATTTTAGCTGCAAATCTAGATCATGAAATGAAATATAATTGAACTGTATTTATTATACAGCTAAATGTACAAATCTTGTGGTTTATCTACTAATCTTTTAAATATTTTTGGATATAAAGTATTATAGTGACATGTTCATATCAGTACTGCCATCTAGTGGTTTATTTGAGGTATAACAAGAACTATTTATTTTACGAGTATGCATAAAGTGTCTCTTTAATTCCATTATCGATCCAATCTGATTTCAGGTGTGGAGAGAAGATTTATGGTTCTCAGTACAGTTGTCAAAGCAACTGTATTTCATGCTGATGCCTGGATTCAATTTTAATTGATTATTTCTTATTGATTTCAACATTCCTCAATCAGTACAGCACCACAGCTCTGCTCTTGGGCTCTTACTCAGTGTCATACAGGCTTCACAGAAAATTATCACTGAAAGAAAAAAAATTGTAGCATTTCTGATAAATGTTCTGGCCAACTCAACAGAATTTCATAGGAGACGTCCAGAAAAGTCCAGCTGAAGTAGCCAGTGAGCAAGAGGGTACTTAGCGATGGCAATGAGATATGCAGTAGACCTCCTGGAACAGTGCCTGATATCCGGGATTGCCCTGTTGGATCCAGGATAGTTGGGAGCTATGGAGCCTTTACCAGGTTGACCTCTCTGTACAAAATTACTTCCTGCCAAAAAAAATTTATAAAGAGAAAAGAACCAATTGATATAGGCCTCATGCCTAAAGCCGGGTCGGATTCAGACTGTGAAGATCTGACAGCGGAATTAGATCCAGCACCCCCTAGAAACCCTATACTCACCTGTCCAGATCTACTGTGAGATGGTTGGCCGGCGCTGGGGTATGACGCGGATTCCTGCGATACCTCTGCTGTGCCCACAACACGGAGTATCGCAGAACGTAAGGCTTTCATTGACTGCAATGGAAGCCATCCATGCATTTTTATACACAAATTAGAACCTGCTGCGATTCTCCCCCCGCGAGCAGAAAATCGCAGCTGATTTTCGCTCGTGGGCATTGGAGAATCGTTTTACACAGAATGTCTATGGACGGACATTCCTGCGGAAATCATGGTGGGTGTCTGACCGCAATTTTCACAGCGATAATCTGTCCGTAGGCATTCAGCCTTAGGCAAGTTTTATTTTTTATTTTAATATTTGTAAAAAAAATTGCGTTATTTTTCCATATATATGTTTAAAAATTATCTTGAAGTCTTGCAGTAAGATACAGGACATCGCCAGGTGATTAATCAATCACTCTAATTAACAAACACGCCCCCCCTAAAGGAGATTAAGAGTGCCAGGTAGTGAAGAGCTCTCTGTGTACATATATATATATATATATATATATATATATATATATATATATATATATATATAACAAATTAATATGTGAATGTAAGCTTGAAAAAGACACTTTTATGTCGTAACGCGTAGCTTAATGATTAATGAAGGTTTTTCTTGAAGGTGCGGGGACCTTTTTCATTTTAAACTGTAGAAAAATTGTGTTATTTTTTCATATAACTATGTTTAAAAATTATCTTGAAGTCTTGCAGTTTTCACACTGTTAACTGAGCCTCACAGTAGAGTGATGTTTTCTGTTCTTTATAGATCAGTTTTCAGTAGTCATCTTATTGTTAGCAAAGGCAGGATTACAGTGAAAGGTGACACGTGTACATAACATGAGCTACACCAGCAGTTGATGATGACAGCTCAGCTACTCACTGGTATTAACATATATAATCACTATTGTCTGCTGCGATTGGAGCAATTTCCGTGTGCATATGTGGTGGAGGTGATCTCCTGCCTAAGCTGGCGTTTATACATTTGAACATCCACTCTTTGAACATGCACAATGATCTCTAAGCAACGACAGAACATGCCTCGATTACACCCCCATAATAGTCAATAGGTCACACCTATCCTTTGTGTCTATGGCTCACAGCTTACCTCAACCTTGCCTATGTCACAGAGCATACCAATGTAGGCGGGGTGCCCCCTTATGTAGGTGAGCAGCTCTGCCACACTGTGAAAAGCAGCCTCGCTAGGCTTCAACCCCACACAGGGACTAATGCTGGAGGAAGAGTCCAGCTTGTCATTGCACCCAAAAAACATGCGCATGGTAGGGGTTGAGTGTCAGAGTGCCAATTTGTAGTGTTGTGTGATAGCCCCTCCACCAGCCAGTGCTTTTATCTATTTTCTAGGATACCATATCCATCTTTTTTTGCAATTCATTATTATACTAGCGGTAAATCTAATATAAATAAGCCTACATGCTTTTTCTTGCACCACACTTTGACCCTCTTGCTGTAACTTTGGTGTATGATGTTGGTGTCATTAGATGACACACATGCTCACCCGTGCCGTAAAATAATCAAATGTGAGTTTAATACATTCAGGGACCTGTCAGGCAGGATGAAAGTTACAATGTTAAGTCTATGGGCGGCGCTGCTGTGCTTCAGGCATGTGCTGGATTGAGTGAAGCGTTGCTAAGCAACACAGCATACACTGCTAAGCTGCACCATACACTGCCCAACCAAAAGTGATAGAGAGACAGCAATAGAGAGACAAACAGAGAGAGCAATAGAGAGACAGAGTGAGAGAGCGATAGAGAGACAGACAGTGAGAGATAGAGAGACAGCGATAGAGAGAGAGATAACGATAAAGAGACAAAGGGAGCAATAGAGAGACAGAGTGAGAGAGCGATAGAGAGGCAATGAGAGAAAGAGCGATAGAGAGACAGAGTGAGAGAGCGATAGAGACAGAAAGTGATAGAGAGACAGACAGTGAGAGGAAGAGAGATAGAGAGACAGCTATAGAGAGAGACAATGATAGAGAGAAAGAGGGAGCAATAGAGAGACAGAGTGAGAGAGCGATAGAGAATGAGAGAGTGATAGAGAGAGACAGTGAGAGAAAGGGCCATAGAAACACAGAGAGAAAGTGATAGTGAGACAGAGAGAGAGAGTGATAGACATAAAGAGAGAGATAGTGAGACAGACAGAGAGAAAGCAACAGAGAGACAGGGTGATAGAGAGACAGACAGAGAGAGCAATACAGAGACAGACAGAAAGAGAGCAATAGAGAAACAGACAGAGAGAGCAATAGAGAAGCAGACAGAGGGAGAGTGATAGAGAAACAGAGAGAGAACAATAGAGAGACAGACAGAAAGAGAGAACAATAGAGAGACAGAGATAGCAATAGAGAGACAGAAAGTGATAGACAGACGGAGACAGACTGATAGATAGACAGAACGAGAGCATTAGAGAGACAAATAGAGATAGCAACTGAGAAACAGAGAGAGACAGACAGAGCAATAGACAGACAGAGAGAGTGATAGACAGACAGAATGAGAGCGATAGACAGACAGAACGAGAGCGATAGAGAGACCCAGAGAAAGCGATAGAGAGAGCAATAGAGAGAGATAGCAACTGAGAAACAGAGAGAGATAGAGCAATAGAGAGACAGACAGATAGAGAGCAATAGAGACACAAACAAAGAGAGCGATAGAGAAGCAGACAGAGGGAGAGTGATAGAGAAACAAAGAGGGAACAATAGAGAGACAGACAGAAAGAGAGAACAATAGAGAGACAGAGATGGCAATAGAGAGACAGAAAGTGATAGACAGACGGAGACAGACTGATAGACAGACAGAACGAGAGCATTAGAGAGACAAATAGAGATAGCAACTGAGAAACAGAGAGAGACAGACAGAGAGAGTGATAGACAGACAGAATGAGAGCGATAGACAGACAGAACGAGAGCGATAGATAGACAGAGAAAGCGATAGAGAGACCCAGAGAAAGCGACAGAGAGCAATAGAGATAGCAACTGAGAAATAGAGAGAGAAACAGACAGAGAGCGATAGACAGACAGAGAGAGAGAGTGATAGACAGAACGAGAGCGATAGACAGACAGATTGAGAATGATAAACAGACGGAACGAGAGCAATAGAGAGACCCAGAGAAAGCGGTAGAGAGAGCAATAGAGGCAGAAAGAGGGAGCAATAGAGAGGGACAGACAGAAAGAGAATGAAAAAGACAGACAGACAGATAGACAGTGCAATAGAAAGACAGAAAGAAACAGATAGAGAGAGAGATAGACATACAGAAACAGACAGAGAGAGACAGACAATGAAAGAGACAGAGAGAGAGAGAGAGACAGACAGACAGAGTGAGAGACAGAGACAGACAGAGAGAAAGACAGACAAACAGAAAGACGGACAAACAGAGAAAGAGCCATAGGCTTCTTTATATTAGATATCTGCTCCAAATACAAAGTGACTCTCTAAATAATCACCTAACCAAGCAGATTTAGACATTCACAACCAGCACTTTTGAAACATTTTATGTTCACATAGCGCACATCGGGTCAATCTGGTTATCTTAATTTTGGTTACAGAGGCTTGTTTTAGCTCTTTCAGTAAGGACTTTTTAGGGCTCATTAAGAGATTGGAGAACGGTGCTGTCCTTTTTGGGGGCGATTACTCCATTTATAGGGTCATTTACATCAGGGTCATAATAGGGCGAACCTCTTTCTACTACTATTATCTTTCCTTGCTCTGTGAGCTTTTATTTGTATTAGTGTAATTTAGTGGCTTTTGGCCTTTTTAAACATCCTAATAAAGGTTCTGTTTTACTGTTTCTGTATAAATTTTCCTCTTTAGTGATAGGTTTTTGCTTTTGAGAAAAGATTTATTATATTTTAGTGACTTGTTAGGATTAGGTTTTAATTAGTAGGAAAAGTATAGGTGATATTTTCCTTTCACAAAGAAAAGATGGCAATTCTCAATGTATGTCTTAGGGCTCAGTCACACGAGCAGCGATCCACACGTATTTCCGTGCGGAAAAAGGCACGCACTGGGTGTGGACGAAAAACCGCATGACCAGGTCCATTGCCAGCTATATGTTCTTTCTCCGTACCTGCTGTGTGGGTGTTTCTCCACTTGTATGACTGAGCCCTAATAATGCTTAAAGGGGTTGTCTCGAGGAAGCAGTGAATTTTTTTTTTTGCCCAGTCCCCCTAATTAAGCATACATTACTAAGCCCCCCTGTAAATGACTTTTCTAGCTGGTTTGTACTTACAGTTCCAGCGTTTCAGCAACTTATAAAAATTTTCCCAAGATGGCCGCCAGCTCTTTTCCCATCGCTTGCTGTAGCCCGACGTGCGCGCTCCCGAGGCGCTACCAGCTGTGTCTCCCTGACAACCAGACGCCCCGCAGCCGCCGACCGGACCCCTGGATTGAACATGGCCGACCAGTCACCCACCGCCAGGCAGCAGGTAACCGGCGCAGCCCCCCCCCCCGGCACAGCGGCAGCCCCCCCCCCCCCGGCACAGCGACAGCCCCCCCATCGCAGCGACAGCCCCCCCGGCACAGCGACAGCCCCCCCATCACAGCGGCAGCCCCCTACGGCACAGCGACAGCCCCCCCATCACAGCGACAGTCCCCCCATCGCAGCGACAGCACCCCCCGGCACAGCGACAGGCCCCCCATCGCAGCGACAGCCCCCCCATCGCAGCGACAGCTCCCCCCATCGCAGCGGCAGCCCCCCCGGCGCAGCGGCAGCCCCCCCGGCCCATCACTTACCTGGGCGGCAGGACGGCGGAACAGCTGGGCGGCTTCTCGGGACAGCTGGGCGGCTCTGCACCTTCCTCTAACAGAGGATGGTACAGAATGGCCGCTCCAGCGCGCTCCCGAGCAGTGAGAGCTCGTCTGCGCATGCGCAGAAGAGCTGTAGCGGGGAGCACACTGAAGCGGCTCGTGCTGAAAGGAGAAGAACGGACTGCGCAAGCGCGTCTAAAAAAGCAAGCTGCCAGCGAATTTAGACGGAACCATGGAGACGAGGACGCTAGCAATGGAGCAGGTAAGTGAATAACTTCTGTATGGCTCATATTTAATGCACGATGTATATTACAAAGTGCATTAATATGGCCATACAGAAGTGTATAGACCCACTTGATTTCGCGAGACAACCCCTTTAATGAATGTACACATAATAAAGTAATGCAATCAAATTAAGCAACTTCATTTGAATAAATATATCTCCATATTTATTGATAATATTGCACATTTTACAGTAGAAGTAATCCATGCTAAAAAATATGATATATGAACACTTTAGGGCTTATGTATAAAAATTGTTCATTACCCAAAACAATCCATCAGGATCCAGCTTTTATTTTATCGGTTTCTTGTAACAAAGAGACTGTTTCTTAGAGAAATCTTCAAGCACAATATTGTGTGACTCACACTATATGATAGATGTGTAAGGAGTATTGCGTAACTGTTAGAGATGAGCGAGCATACTCGCTAAGGGCAATTATTCGATCAAGCATTGCCCTTAGCGAGTACCTGCCCGCTCGGAAGAAAAGATTCGGCTGCCGGCGGCGGACGGGGAGCGGCAGGGGAGAGCGGGGAGGAACAGAGGGGAGATCTCTCTCTCCCTCTCTCCCCCCCGCACCCCCCTGCTCACTGCTGCAACTTACCTTACACCCACGCCGGCAGCCGAACCTTTTCTTCCGAGCGGGGAGATACTCGCTAAGGACAATGCTCGATCGAGTAATTGTCCTTAGCGAGTATGCTCGCTCATCTCTAGTAACTGTTATTTGGCTGGCAAAAGTTTACTGACACTGAGAGATCCAAGGAATTTCATTTGAATATATAAATAATGTGTGAATGTATGTATATATGTAGATAGATATTACATGCACAATATATATACACACACATACACACAGTATAGACTCTTTGCCAAAAAAAAGAGGGCATGCATACTAGGTGACCGGGCTCAGGACGCTCTCCACAGACCACCAGTAGAGAGGATCTTCTGATCGTCCGACAAGCACAAGCAGCTCCAACTGTTTCGCTGTCCACCATCCAGAGACAGGTATCACCACCGTTCCAGGCCCTTGTGTCTGTCAGAGCCATTTCCAGCTTGGCTGAAGGACATTTGGTCTCATGGTGCCCATTACATGTACTGATTTTGACACCCATGGTAGCCTCTGTTTGCAGTCGTATCTTGAACGATGAAACTAGACTGCTATGGAGTGGAACCAGGTTTTCTTCAGCGATTAATCCAGGTTTAGTTTGAGCACGGATGACAGCCGTGTTCATGTCTGCAGACTGCGCTATTTTCTCGTATAAGAAAACAGAAACCTAACGGAATGCAAGCAAGCTGAAGCCTTACCGTTTGCTTTCCATTTTAATGAAACCTCTATGAAGTCAATAATCAATAGATATCAAAACCTCTATTCAATCAATTTTATTTCAGTTCCTCTCCAAAAACAGAGCAGAGAGATGGAAACCCTGAACGTAGCCCTGATACAGGTGTGAATAGAGCATTAAAATCACACATATAAGTTGCATTCGATTCCACCAACTCCTTCTATGGGATGGAATTTTTTGACAATGATTGTATATATTATATATATATTTGTTTATAACAGCTTTGGTATAAAAGTATTCTTTTTATTTAGCTTTTGTCAAGATATACATTTTTAAGATAAATTAATAAGAAATTGTAACATTTGAAGGGGATTTTTGGATATGATGATCAAAGAGCTACTAGTAATTCTAAGGTTATGTTCAAGCTTGAAAAATCTTATTAAAATCCAAAATGTTGAGGGCGGTTTATGTAAGTAGGACCTCTCAGCGCTGACATAATCCCATCCCACACCCTGTCCTCAATCCCTACCTATTCCCCCTATGTCCTCTGGAGCACTATCTCTGGTTAATTCCTCTTTTGTTTTATCTGTTTCTTTCTTTATGTCTGTCTTACTACCCCCTCTTGGGCCCCTACCTTGAGGTGGGATAGCGTTTCTCTCTTAAAAAAGAAAATTCTGAGCGGAGGTGGGTCAGCAACAAGCTCCACAGTGAGAGTTGGTGGAGCGGGAAAGTGGGTACAACATAAAGTGCGTATACAATTTAAATGTACTAAGGATTGGAATGTACCATATGTTTGGTTTTCTTCTGTCTCAATAAAAAACTTTTTGAACTAAAATCCAAAATGTTGATATTTTTCTGTGTAGTGTGCAGGATATTCATTACAATGGAGCAAGGATATGATGATTATCATCCTATTTTTTCCTACGTGTGCCTATATGACATGTTATCACTGGACGCCAGCATGTGGAAACCATCAGGAAAGAAGACAAGATTCTTCGGGGGGGCTTGGAGAATATACAGAAGGTGAGTATAATCTTTTTGGTTTCTTTATAATTTTACCTTTTATTTCGGAAGTCCACTTGCATCGCACGTTCACGAACACCGTGCATTCACCATGGTGATGAAATGTCTGTAAATCCCATCAACTTTGCTTTTACTGTAATGAACTGATTTTTCTGCAAACAAATCTCCAGCAAAAAATATGCAGCATATCAGCATATCCACCTCCTTCATTTGACTTTAAGGCCATATTCACATGCAGAAGTTTTGTCAGGTGTTACATTGTAGTGAATAATAATAAATAATAATAATAATCTTTATTTGTATAGCGCCAACTTATTCCGCAGCGCTTTGATGAATAGGCTTTGATGAAGTCGCATTCCCATTTTGCTGGTTTTTCATGGCAAGCTCCTTTAATTAAGGAACTGTATACATATATGTAAAAATGAAGAATGCAGATTTTAAATGGGTTGTCTCATGACACGTTTTACCTGCCTTAGAGACATCCCAGGCAGTCCGCCCAGCTCCAAAATGAATGGCAGTAGGCTCCACATGCTCACTACAGTTGGAACACAAGAGATGGTCAGCTCAGCTATCTTTGGTGTTCCCATTGAAGTGAATGGAGTCATAGTGCACATGTGTAGCCATCAGCTGCCATTCACTTTGGGACTGAGCTGTGGTTGGGTTGTCTGTATGACGGGTAAAATCTGACGTGAGATAATCCTTCTAAATTCAGTGCTGTGATGCAGTATCCCTAAAAATGTTCTACTTTACTGTTCTATATGAATGCCATGACCTGGGATCTCACCCATTGCAAAAACTAGAGGCCGTTGTCTGGAGAATTTGATAACTGGAAGTTTCCAAACAATGGTCTACTACGACAGGTCTCCCCTGTGATAAGTGTGCTACATATCATCACGTTGTCTGATCGCAATAGAAAGCAATATTGAATGTTATCGCAATTAATACATTTCTATGGGCAGCACATCAAAACTGCATGCTGTTTCATGAGCCTACGATTTCATATTATAAAAATGAGCTGTTAAACTTACTAATATTATTAATAGGGCATTAAATTAAATAAATTAAGAGTATATCCATGTTGTGCCGAATATTGCTTCAAATAACAGTAAAAAGAATTTGGCTTGGTCTAAGTTCAGCAGAATTTATGTTCAGGACTACAGCCTTAGCTCTTATGTAACATTTGGTTTTCTGCCCATGTATAAAATAAGCCTTTGTAATTGGCATCTTTATAATGTTACTTGTACACCATTCTTCATATGTGTAACACAATGTAAAAGTATCATTGTGGAGCAAATTATGTATGCGGGATGTCCGAGATTGGGTTCATACAGGATGATTATGCCAAAAATATAAAGGATAGATGTCCATAGTTTGAACAACATGTTAACATCAATAAATATCAGGTCTGCTAAAGACAACTCTGCAGATATGTTTGGAATTATACAACATACATATATCAGTCCAATAAAAAAAAACTATTCTTGGCAAGCAAAATTAAAATCAGTGGCAGTGATGATATCTCAGAATAAGTCTGGTAGTGTCCATCCCCAATGAAGTCATTGTTAGATCTACCATATTTCCGTAGTTTTCAACTGTTGTGGCATATCATGCGCCTTATATGTGCTCATACAAGTTTTCGGCAGTAGTTAAGATGATGATAGCTTCTTGAGGTTTTCAATTTCCATCTACAAAATACACAAAAAGTTCAATATTTTCTTTTCAGTTGTATATTTATTACATTCATCAAGTAATTATACTTAGGGCTCTTAATGACTTGCGTTTTTTTAATGCTGCGATATCGCTGCGTTTTTTTAACGCAACTGTCAATGGGACTTTCTAATGTTTAAACGCATTGCACAAAAATCGCAAACCACAAACTTGCGATGCGTTTTCAACATTAGAAAATCCCATTGACAGTTGCATTCAAAAAACATGCCATTTTATATGCCAAGTAAAAAGTGCATCATTGTATCTCACCGCTCAATGTAGGATCAGAGGGAATAATAGATCCAGAGATCTTCTCCCTTCTAGCCACCAGCTGAAAACACCTCAGAAAATACTCCTTCAGTGATTCACAAGCAGCCAATGGTATAGATCAGTGTTTCACCAATTCCAGTCCTCATGGAGCCCCAACAGGTCATGTTTTCAGGATCTCCTATAGTAAGAACACCTGTGGCAATGTCTGAAGCACTGACAATAATTACATCACCTGTGCAACACTGAGGAAATCCTGAAAATATGACCTGTTGGGGTCAATGAGGACTGGAGTATAGAAACACTGATCTAGATGGTACATCTCACCAGGAGAAATCTTCCGTATGACATCCACGGTAAGTAAAAAAAAAACAAAAAAACACCTAGTATAGTATTTGTAATCTGTTTTTTATGAATTTGAAAATTATGCTCAATTAATTAATGCTCAAAATCTCAATTAAGAAGCACATGGACAATTGTAACAAAATGTAGCAAACAGGACACCACATTGACCACCCAATCCAAGGTTTCGCGGACAGGCTTCTTGTGGGCATAGTGGCCAATAGTTCCCATAATTCTTAAATAGTCGTCATAGTAAAATGCATAAATATCTATTTGATTAAATTCACCATATATTATGCATTACAAAAGTATAATCAGAATCAAAACATTCGAATAAACTATAATGTAAAAGGTATTAGAGGTGTGCTACATTTTGTAACTTTCAACAAAGAATTTTTTATAACTAATTGAAAACTACACGACAAGCCGCATTCATAAAGATACCCAGGCACTGCTGAGAAGATTTTTTAAAAATACCATTAGTAAACAGGAGGGTTGTTGGATAATTAATTTAAATACTTGAAGTCCACTTGGACTAAATATAGATTTAGAACTGACATGTTTTTAACCCTTTCCAATCCAATTTGTATCCTGGTTTTCCTAGGGGACTTACTCTTTTTCTGCCATTATACAACGGCGCTATCTGTTGGCTAAAGCCAGTACTGCATGAGGTGACACGTTGGATAGGCTCTGACAGCAGAGAGGCTGGCAATATACAGTAAGAGAATGCCGATGGATGTCTTCGAATATCAGAGCTGTACAGCCTTAAATCATAATGTCTTTAGACGTCAGACAGTGGATTAGAAAGGGTTAAAATTACATCTTAGGGTGGCTTCACACGAGCGTGTTTTTGTGCGTGCATATGCACGCACAAAAACACACTTCTACTAGAAACAATGCATTCCCTATGGTGTGTTCACATCTCCGTGCTTTACAGGTGCATGCCTGTAAAGATAGGACATGCGTGCACCATAGGTAATGCTCGCATTGTTTTCAATGAAGCCGCATCTGTGTTCTTCATCCCCGCGGGGGTCACAGCAGTGGCGGAGAGGTAAGTATATTTTTTTATTTTCTTATTTTTTATATATATATATATATATATATATATATATATATATATAAAGGGTGTCGGCAGACCATTGTCTTCAATGGAGCCGCGGCTCCATTGAAAACAATGCACGGACCTGCATTAACGCGTGTTTTTGCACGTACATGGGTGCGCACCTATGTACGTGCAAAACACGCTCGTGTGAAGCGACCCTTAGTTTGGAAAATTTAATTTCTTCTGCGTGATTTGCGTGGAATGTGATTGGATAAACTGCAACATGTGGTCATTATTTTTGTGAATGATTAGGATGTAGTAACTCGTGATTGGCAGACTGATACCATGTGACCTGGGTTTTTTATGAATGGTGATTGTTGTGTACTGTAGGTTTCAACTAGTTCTAAAAGATCATGTGATTAAAGTTTCAAAATTTAGTGAGCTCGATCTAATTTTATATTTTAGATTATAATTTATTGTAATGTTTTGATCATGATTGTACTTTTGTAATGTATAATATATGGGGAATTATAGTCAAACATACAGGACTGCGCAAAAGATTTACGCAGGTGTGGAAACAATTCTGCAAAGTAAGAATGCTTTCAAAAATAGAAGTGTTAATAAGTTATTTTTAACAAGTAATGAAATATAAAGGGAATGGAAAAAAGAAATCAACCATATGTTTCCTTTTACAAGACGCAATCACCCCTCCCCCAAAAGGGGGAAAAAGCTAACGTGCCAAAATTCGGACCCAGCTGGGAGTGCATCCATAACGGGGGAGGAGAGACACCCATACCAACAGCTGATTTGTGGAGGCAGGGAGCAGCAACGGTTCCCTCCTGCGCTCACTAATTAGCTGTTTGTACTAGTGGCTCTCCTCCCCTCCTTATCACACATCTGCCAGCTCCATTGCAGGGATGGAGAGCCGACTATAGGTACAGCTGTTTGGTGCCTAGTTGCGCTGAAATGTATACCCCATACCTCACCAAAAGGAGACATGCCATGAAGTGCTCCTAAAAAGTTGGGTGACAACTAATGGAATCATCATTACATTGTCACTCAGCTCTTCCAGGATCCTCTATGCCAACTGCAGAGTTATGCAAGCATTTATACCACATATATCGCTATAACTAATCAAACATGGCATTCAGGGCTCCTGAGAAGCTGGGTGACAAGTAATAAGTACACTAGAGATGAGCGAGCACCCAAATGCTCTGTTCCGCGTTATTCGAGTCGAGCTTTTCAGAAAATTCGAGAGCTCTACTCGAGTAACAAACCCCACTGACTTTAATGGGAGACTCGAGCATTTTTGTATGTGGGACGCCGGGTCCCGAGCTTTTTTTTTTTTTTCTTCTAGGGGTGTCGGGGTCTTTCTCTCTCTCTCTCTGTCTCTCTCTCTCTCCCCCTGCCTGCCTGCCAAAAAATTTGCCATTGAAACGCGCGCTGCATCGTGGCGGGGAGGGGCCAAAACAGGCATGTCACAGCAGGGAGGAGCCAAAAACTGGGGCAGGGTCGAACACGGCTTGATGCTTGTTCGAGTAACGAGCACCATTGAGTACGCTAATACTCGAACGAGCATCAAGCTCGGCAGAGTATGTTCGCTCAACTCTAAAGACCACCATTACATTTACTCTCAGCTTTCCCAGGATTCTGAATGACAGATTGACGTAGTGGTATATACTTCATTCTGAGGTGGTACTACTGCTCTTTATTATTATTATTATTATTACTGCCTGTAATACCCCCTCACTGCCTGCTCTGGGGGAGTTCAAAATGTTTTTTTTCCTATTTTCCTCATCTAACACCTAGGGGCATCTTATAAAGCAGAAAATATGGTAAATCAAATCGATATTTGCTGTGACCACCTTTTACCTTCAAAACAGTATCAATTTTTCTAGGTAAACTTGTTCAAAGTCAGGGATTTTGTAGGATTATGGGCAGCATTTTTTTCAACACCTGCCTAAAACTTTTGCACAGTACTGTATATTTATGCCTTTTATTGTAAAAACTATTTAAGAGATAAGGGAACTATTGGCCACTCTGCCATGGAAGAAGCCTGCAGCAGGACTTTGGGTCGGGTGGCGAATATGACGTACTGTTTGCTACATTTTGTTACAATTGTCCATGCACTTTTTAATTGTGATTTGTGAGTATAATTATCAAATTCATATTAAACAAATTGCAAAGGGTACTACAGTAGGTGTTTTTTTTATTTACTGTGGATGCCATACGGAGCATTGCTTCTGGTGAGATATACTATCCATATGATCAGCTGTTTGAGGCTTGTAAATCACCGAAGGAGTATTTTCTCAGGTGTTTTTGTGCTGGTGGTTAAAAGGGGGAAGATTTCTTGATCCACTATTTCCTCTGATCCTACATTGAGCGTTGAGATACATTAACTTACTGTTTTCCGAAAATCTAACTCCATTTTTTTAACCCCTTAGTGACGAAGCCTGTTTGCGCCTTAGTGACGGAGCCAAATTTTGGAAATCTGACATGCGTCGTTCAACGTAGCATAACTCCGTAAAGGCTTTACATATCCAAGTGATTCTGACATTGTGTTTTCGACACATGTTGTACTTCATTTTGGTTGTAAAAAGAGACTGATATAATTTGTGTATATTTATTAAAAGTACCAATATTGGAAAAATTTTGAAAAATTGTAATTTTTTTCACATTTTCAACTGTAATATCTCAAATATGTCCAAACATACTGTACAAATTTTTGATAAGATATATATTTCCATCCGTTTACTTTATTCTGAATGCACACTTGAAAAACTTGTGGTTTTTTTAACCATTTATAGGGCGTACAAATTTAACATTACTTTTCAGCATTTTGAGGAACACTTTGCTTTCCTGCACCAAGCCAAGTTTGCAAAGGCTCATGAGTGTCAGAATAATAGATAAATGACCCCATTTTAAAAACTACACCCCTTAATGTATTCACTGAGGGGTGTCATGAGTATTTTGACCCTACCAGTTTTTTTCAGGAATTAATTCAATTTAGAGGAGAAAAAATAAAATTTCATATTTTTGCAAATATGTCATTTTAAAGACATATTTTTTTCCTATAGTGCCCATGAAAATGAGGATTTACACCCCAAAATGGATACCCCCTTTTCTCCCGTGTTTAGAAACATACCCATTGTGGCCCTAATCTTATGTCTGGATGCACAACGGGACCTAAAATGAAAGGAGTAGTCGGTGTCTTTCAGAACATAAATATTGCTTGAAGGCGTTTTAGGCCCATAGCACTTTTGTAGAGCTCTTGAGCAGCCAAAACCCCCACAAGTGACCCCATTTTGAAAACTAGACCCCTTAATGATTTTATCTAGGGGTGTACTGCCCATTTTGACCCCACAGTTTTTGAATGAATTCAAGCAAAGCAAAAGGAAAAAAATTTGATTTTCGTTTTTTTGGCAATTCTGTCGTTTTAAAAACTGCTTTTTTTGTACAGCACACACATGAATGAAGACTTGCACCCCAAAATGGATACCCCTGTTTGTCCCGTGTTCAGAGACATACCCATTGTGGCCCTAATCTTTTGTCTGGATGCACAACGGGGCGCAAAATGAAAGAAGTAGTCGGTGGCTTTCAGAACAGAAATTTAGCATGAAAGTGATTTAGGCCCCATTGCCCACTTGTAGAGCCCTTGAGCGGCCAAAACGACAGAGAACCCCCACAAATGACCCCATTTTGAAAACTAGACCCCTTAATGAATTCATCTAGGGGTGTACTGTGTATTGTTACCCTATAATTTTTGAATAAATCTAAGCAAAGCAGTAGGAAAAAAATTACAATTTTTATTTTTTTGGCAGTTGTGTCAATTTAAAAACAGGTTTTTTTGTACAATGTACATAGGAATGAAGACTTTCACCCCAAAATGGATACCCCTGTTTGTCCTGTGTTCAGATACATACCCCTTGTGGCCCTAATCTACTTAAAGGACACATGGCTAGGCCTATAATGGAAGGAGCACCCGTTTGATTTCAGGGTACAACAGAATAAATTCCAGGCCCCATCGCCCACTTATAGAGCCATTGAGCGGCCAAAACGATAGAGAACCCCCACAAATGACCCCATTTTAAAAACTAGACCCCTTAATGAATTCATCTAGGGGTGTATTGTGTATTTTGACCCCACAGTATTTGAATAAATCTAAGCAAAGCAGAATGAAAAAATTAAGATTTTCATTTTTTTGGCAATTTTGTCAATTTAAAAACTCTTTTTTTTGTACAGTGTACATAGGAATGAAGACTTTCACCCCCAAATGGATCACCCCATTTGTCCCGTGTTCAAAAACATATCCATTGTGGCCCTAATCTACTTATAGGACACATGGTTAGGCCCATAATGGAGGGAACACCCGTTGGATTGCAGGGCACAACTGAATAAATCCCAGGCCCCATTGTTCATTTGTACGGAATAAAAATTGACTCCCTAAAAATTTTCCCCACACACACACACACACCCCTAGCCCTCCGCGCCCTTTTCGGCGTTCCCCAAATCTTAGATAAAAGTAATAATGTGAACTGTGTGGTATTTCCGAAGACAGGGGTAATTACGGAGGCTGGTTGGGATGGGTACATGGGGCAATAAAACCGTGTATCCCCCCTCCTCTCATGCTTTTTTAGGGGGTAATTCGTGACCTCAGTGGTGGGTATGGGGTGTAAAAAGTGGCGCTCTGTGAGTCTCTGTAAGCTTGATGAGGTGCGGCGGTCTCGCACAGAAGGCGCTCAACAAGGTGCTCCTGGAACTGCATGAAGGCGAGCGTTCCCAGGGCTTCTTGTAAGTTACGTATTACAGGTAGTGGTCTGAATAACGCCAGGCTCACGCAGCCGTAGGTGGAATCCGCTTGCGGAGGCCCGCAGCGTATCCCAGCTGTGAGCCAGGCTGTGACCCTGCGTACGGCCGCGTAATGTACTGCGCATAACTGCGTACTTACACGGGCGGTCATGCGCAGTACCTTTTTTTTGTTTGTATTTCCCGCACCGTCGCTTAGCGATGACGCGGGTACCCGCAGCCCGTATACAAGGTAGTTACATATGGGCTGCGGGTATATCCGCGACCACGGAGCACAATAGGCTCTATGTTGCAGATATCCGCGGTAAAATAGAACCTGCTGCGTTCTCATTTCTGCGAGTGGATTACAAAATTCCGACCCGCTAATGTGAGCGGAATTGTGTAATCCAATGCGATTGATCTGCGTATTACCGCGGATCAGACGCATGCGGAATCCGTAATTCCTATCCGGTTATGTGAGACTGGCCTAAGGTAGATCGCTACCTTTTTATCACGTGACCGGGGACCGCTCAACGAGGCCACCCGTCACTGCTCCGGGCTCTCAGCGACCATTGGTCGCTGAGAGCAAGGAGATTTTACGTTTCCTGGGCTCCCCGACTCCTGCGCATGTGTCCGGTGTTTTGCCGGCGGTCGCATGCCCAGGATCCTGGAAAGTTCACGGGAGAAGATCGCATCGGGGTGCAAATACGGAGGCCTCCGGTAAAAAGTTTTATCTCCTCTCACCGATCACATCGGTGAGGGGAGATGAAACTTCACTTTTTTTTTACTTTTACGTGTTCGCCATTATCCATTGGATAACGGCGAACACGTGACGAGGAACCGCTCACCGTGGCCCCCCGTGAAATCTTCAGGCTCTCGGCTAAGTTTTGTAGCCAGGAGCAGGGAGATTTTCAATTATCCTGGCAATCCACGGCTTTTGCGCATGCGTCTGCCATTTTGGCGACGGGCGCGTGCGCAGAAGCTGGGGTAAGGTCCACGGATAAATCCGCGGGCCTTAGGTACGTCATTTCATCCTACCTCATGGATATGATCCGTGGGGGGAGATGAAACGCAAGCTTTTTTAACTTTTTTAAAACTTTTTTTTTTAACTTTTACACTTTTTTTTCACTTTTTACAGTTTTTTTTTACTTTACATGATCACTGTCATCCATTGGATAACAGTGATCATGTCCCCGGTATAATCTCTCTGCTCCGGGCTACACATGGCAGCCAAGAGCAGAGGGATTTTAAATTTCCCGGGGCTCGAGCCCGTCTGTGCACGAGCCTGATGTCAATCATCGGCAGCGCATGCGCAAACGGGGATTCGGGTCCCGGGACATTAGGGAGGACTTAGGTAAGTATTTTCACCTCCCCTCATGGATCCGATCCATGAGGGGAGGTGAAACTGACTTTTTTTTAACTTTTTCGCGATCGCCGCTATCCAATGCATAGCGGCGATCGTGTGCCCGGGGACCGCTCACAGCGGTCCCTGGTAACACCTCCTGGTTCCCGGCTACCTTCAGGAGCCGGGAGCCAGGAGATTTAAAATTTGCCGGGGGCTCCCGGGCTTCTGGCATGCGCCTGACGTCATCGGCTGGCGCGCATGCGCAGAAAACCGCCGGCGAGTCCGGGAGGACCCGATCTCCGGGGGACACCGGGGACAAGCCGCGTGAGTATTTTCAGCTGCTCTGATGGATCCGATCCATCAGGGCAGCTGAATCTTTACTTTTTTTCACTGTTTTATTTACTTTTTTGCGATCGGCGCTATGCATTGGATAGCACCGATCGCAATGCCGGTGGGGTCTGCCCGCATCCTGGGATGACAGCTCCATGCTGTCGGCTACCTGCGGGCACCGACAGCATGGAGCTGTCACGTCCTCAGGCAAGTGGGCATCAATCCAAAGAGGATGCATAAAACTACGTCCTCTAGGATTAAAGCCCACTTTCTAAGGACGTAGTTTCCAGATGGGGCAGTCGTTAAGAGGTTAATCACCTGCTCCGTGGGGTCATGAGTATACTCATTTGCATTGTGTCATATTAAGTAAACAGTTTGCTAGAGTGAAAATCAAAACACATATTAAGAGGCAATAGCCTGAAGATGAGCCAATCTAAAATCTACGCCAACTACAAGCTGACATGGAATTCAGGTATGATTTACACCATTTCCTGGAGTAGATCATAGTAAATCTGATGGGCCCACTTTCTAATATTAGTGGTGCAACCATAAAAATTAAAAAGTAGAAAATTTTTGTAGAATATAGCTACATGCAAAAAATGGCAATTTATTTCTGCCAGAAAACTGGCGGAAGCTGGGTATTATTACCCCCTATCCACTGGTCATGCATGTGCACTGTTGCACCATTTCAATGGGACTGCTGAAGATAGTCCAAGTGTTCAGCTTTGTCCGGCCGTCCCATTGAAGTGAATAGAACAGTGATGTGCATTTGTGACCACTGCTGCATTCATTTGGGAACCTTCAACACCCCCATCATTGTGATCAGCAGGAGTCACAGCAGTTGGATGCTCCACCAGTCAGTTATAGAGGATAACTTCAATTTCTGGGATTATCCCTTTAACTCCACATTCAGAACCTTCCAAATGAGACGCTTATAAATATGCCTGTGTATATGAGAACCTAATGTGAACCAATATTTTAGCAATAATAGAAGTCAAGCACAGCAAGACATAGCATTTGGTTGGGTGGCTTCAGTACTGTGTGATACACAGAAAATGATGAATGTTAAAGGGGTTGTCCAAGTTATGGAAACCCCTGTCACCAGGTCCCCCATGCCTTGATTTCCAACTAGTGACAATGAATGGACCAAAGGCTACTTGGAGCTCAGGCAAGCAACTGCATTATGGATTTATAATACAGTGCCTGTAGCCTTCAATGGCCCATCCAGTTTCTCTGTGTCTTCATATGGAGGTGTATGCACCACTGCATTACAAAGATATCCACCGCAAGAGGAATTGCTACTAGGGGGAAGAAGGTACCTCATGGAAGTACCATACTACAGCATATGGCATATTTGGGTGTCCAGAATATGAGAACATAAGCACAGGGTCAGTTTGAATATTTGCATACTAACAAGTCAACTATTGTTATGTCTTATCTATGTTTTTCAGTTACCTGCAGTGCTAAGCGTTTCACTCTCTCTTGACTGATTTCTGATCTAATTTCTTGTATATCTGTCCTGTAGAAATAATAAAAAGATCATATTGTACAATATGTAAAATATCAAAATTTGCAGATGATTCAACACTATGTAAAGAAATTAACATAAGAGAAGACAGAATGTGGTTGCAAATAGATCTGGATAAGTTGGGGGTTGAGCTTAAAAGTGGCAAATGAGGTGTAACACTGATAAATGTAACACTAAGCAGATGGGCAGAGGAAATACATGTCACCATCACACACTAAATGGGAACCCACTGAACAAAACAGACATGGACAAGGACTTGGGGATTTTAGTTAACTGCAAACCTAGCTGGAGCAACCAGTGTCAGGCAGCTGCTGCCAAAGCAAATAGGATCATGGAGTGCATCAAAAGAGATATAGGGGCACATGATGAGAACATTGTTTTCCTCTTTCCTAATCATTGGTCGGACCACACATGGAATAGTTTTGGGCGCTGGTATATAAGAAGGACATATCAGAGCTTGAGCAGGTACAAAGGCAGACAACCAAAGTAATAAATGGGATGGGCGGACTACAATACAGAGAGGATATCAAAATTGGGGTTATTTAGTTTAGAAAAAGAGGGGCAACCTAAAAACTATGTATAACTATATCAGGGGACAATACAGAGATCTCTCCCACGATCTGTTTATACCCAGGACTGTGACTGTAACAAGGGGGCGCCCTCTAAATCTAGAAGAAATGTTTCATCACTAACATATAAAGGGGTACTTTACTGTAATAGCAAAGAGTTCCAGAGGGGCTTGGACGCCTTTCTTGAGCATAATATTATTACATGTTATAGTCATTAATAACTTCAGAAGGGTTGTTGATCCGGGGAGTATTCTGATTGCCAGATTGGAGTCAGGAAGGATTTTTTTTCAGCACAAAATACTATGTTATTATGCAATTGTGTATTTAAGGATACAAAGATTACCTTGTACATATTTACTCTTAAAGGGGTTATCAGCTTTAAACTATTGATGACCTTTCTTCAGGATAGACCATCAACAATAGATAAGCAGGTGTCTGCTGCCTGGAGCCCCCAGCAATCAGGTGTGCACTGGGTCAGTGTGCTATTAACTGGCACTAATTTCTGCTGGAAGCAGACAGCTCCCATCCCACTGCAGTGGCCGGCTTGGTAATTCACGCAAGGTTCCCATCCACTTTATTGGGAGCTTTGTATGCAATACCAAGCCAGCCACTGCAGTGGGATGGGAGCTGTCTGCTTCCAGCAGAAATTAGTGCCAGTTAATAGCATACAGGCTCAAGGTACAGCTGATTGGTGGGGGTCTTGGACCACTGCCAATCTACTATTGATAGTCTATTCTGAAGATAGACAATCAATAGTTTGTAAATGGAGAACCTCTTTATTACATATTTACATTACCATCTCTCTAATTGTGCTGTCCGAAGTACCAATTATTTTGGTATCAGGGTGTCCAAACATGTCTCAGTAGTGTGCTGCATTGCCAAGAACCAGAAAATTTCTAATTAATACAGTTCTGCAATGCAGTGTTTCACCTGTAAAGGCTACAATTTTGCAATACATGTGCTTCACCTGTACTAGCTGCATGACAGCAACTGAACAAGAATTGTTCAGTCGTTCCGTTTCTGCATGTGGAAAACTGATTTACATACCGTTCAGTGTAAACAGCAGTTGTTGATCTCTGAACGACAATCTGTTTAATGTGAATGGAGATGGGCGGGGGGAGAACGCTCACCGGCCTGCTCCTTGCCAGCAGTGCTTACAGTGATACTGGGCCTGACAGCGGTATAAATAAGGCATAAGTGTGCTTCCAGAGATAGGGGGCAATCACTGAGCAGGACCACCTGCTGCACTGAGCAGAGATTTACATTTATAAATTAAAAGTTATATTGGGCATACTAAATATAGGACATTATACTCAATGTCACTTTTAAAACATCAAATACGGACAAAAATACTGACGTAAAACATAACACAAGAATATTCTGTGTCCACATTTGACCATCTTTCAGAGGAGAGCATGGCCACGACGAAAATAAACACAAAAGAAAGGTAAATAGACATGCTGCATCTTCTCAAACCGCGGCTGCCACGGCTGCAGCCGCGGTTTCAGCCGGACTTACCGCAGCGGATTGGCCGTCCCGTGTGGACGAGATTTCTGAGAAATCTCGTCCACATGGCTGGCTAATCCCGAGATTAGCGGCTGCGGGCGGATCTGCCGCAGCCAAGTTCCACGCGGCGAAGCCGCGGCAAATCCGCCCTGTGTGAACCCAGCCTAAGAGTTTGGGACTCCATAAAGTACTCCGGGAATCTGCTCTCCCCCCACCTACCCTTGCTGCCACTCCTATGTAATCCACTATTTTTGCCGGGTCTCGACTCCTCCTCGGCCTTTCAAAACTGGACACAAAGAGGCATCACTAAAGTCCACCACTTACTTTCTCATGAAGGTGTAACCGCATTCCCTAACTTACAGAAAAATAAGGACATACCACCCTCTGAATTATTCCGTTATCTACAGTTAAAAAACTGGCTATTCTCCTTATTGAAAAATACAGATGCTCCACACACCCTTACCCCCTTCAAATCCTTCTGTCTTAAACACCCGCAGGCAAAAGGCCTCATCTCCCAGATCTATTCGAATCTTGTTCATACCACTTACCGCACTCAGCTACCTTACGTGGCCAGGTGGGAGCGGGATCTGGGGGATGTTTAGAGTGAGGAGGAAAGGTCACAGATCTGGAATTCAACCAATCAAGGGGCCCGAAACATATTAATGCTGGAAACCTCATACAAAATTCTCCTTCGCTGGTATCTAGTCCCAACATGAGTTGCACATGCCCCAGGTTACTCTAAGGATTGCTTCAGAAGCTGTCCCTCCCCTGGAGACATGCTGCATATATGGTGGTCCTGTCCCAGGGTCAAAAGACTTTGGATCAGAACATACTCCCTAATTTATTCTGTAACATTTCATAACTTACGCAAAAACCCTTGGGAGGCCCTGTCGAACAAAAAGATCAAGGATATATCCCCAAACTCCAGAAAACTGTTATCTTTCCTCTTCTTAGCCACAAAACAAACCATTGCCTATTCCTGACGTAAAGCATCACTAGATTTCTCCGAAGGTAAACACCGCATGAACTGGTATATGATAAACGAAAAACTCATCTCAGTAACAGAAGATAAATATGATAAATTCCTAAGCATATGGACCCCATGGATAAGTTATACCCTTCCTACGGCAGGAATTAACCTACCAACCTAAACATGCCCTCACGGTGCCTTTGCCCCTACGGGCGGCAGTCCTGAGAGAGAGGGAACCCACCCACCCTCCACCCTTCCCCACCCCCTGAAATACCATTTGGCCCTGGCCAGGCCATTGTTTTCTTTTTTAATGCATATTGCCTTCTCGGAAATTTGCATTGACAGCTGTGTTTTAAAATAATGATTGTTTAAAAAATGCAAGGATTGTTCTACCCTCTTATATCAAAACTGGAAACCTTTTCATAATGCTTTTTCCTTGTATGGATGTTCAATTGAAAAATCAATAAACATTATTGTAAAAAAAAAAAAAGGCTCTTTTTTACCATTTTCACATTAAAAAATAAAAAAAAACAATAGTAAAACAAACAGAATTGGTATTGCCACAAAACTATTATGTTTTTTGTGGCACATGATAAAAACAAATACATAGTAGGAGAATTACTGTTTTTTGGACAACTTGCCTACCTAAAAAAATGGAATAAAAAAAAGTATATGTAACATTAAAACCTACAGCCTCCACTCAAAAAACAAGCCCTCACACAGCTCCATTGATAGAAAAATAAAAACAAGATATGGGGGCTCAGAATATGAAGATACAAAGCATTTTTTTTGTTAAAGTATTGGTTAAGTAGTAAAACAGCAAAACTATATAAATTCCATATCACTCTAATCATACCGGCCTACAGAATAAAGTCAATGTGTGATATATACCACATGGTAAATGCTGTAAATACAAAACCAAATAACAATAGCACAATTGTGGAATTTTTCCTTTCCACTGCAACTTAAAAACTTGTAAAAGTGTTTTCACTACATAATTGGTAGATTAAATGGCACCATTAAAAAATACAACTTATCCTGTGAAAACAAGTCCTCACTTTGCTATGTTGAAGGAAAATGAAAATGCTATGGCCTCTGAAAGCCGGGATGAAATATGACAATGAGAAGGAAATATGTCTGCGAAGGGAAGAGGGTATTTATAGTATAAAAAAAGGGTGTTAGGATAAGCCATTGGTATCAGTTTATAGTGAAATCACTCCTATTTTGTATTTATATACTGAGATTTGTGAATAGGCTTAGCATGGTATCACATGGCACTATTGGGAGCACAGTATAATTAGCCTCAGGAACTGACCATTGCACCAAGGTCAGTACAATGTCAAGCACACTAACATACTGAGGTCAGAACCCCTTTTATCATACTAAGGACAAACAGCTAGAGTTTAATCACATCACATACTGATGTGGATGATACATTGTTCCATTATATTTCTTAGTGAGCCATTCAGCCTTGCTCACACAGGTGTATCATACAGTACAGGTGTTTAACTGTCTTAGGACATAGTACTAGGACCTTCAATGCTTCTACTGGAACCAATTTACAGGGATCTATGCTGCTATGAATTCTGTTTAGCAGAACCACATGGGGTTCTAGTGTTACATTCCCAAAGTGTACAAAATTTTATTCATGGGTCTTATGTTTTTGAGTCAGGCCTCATGTCCATGGGGTCGCACGGTTTCCAAGTGTACTCTCTATTTCCACAAATGTTTTTTCTGCGTCTAAACCAATGAATTATGGATGCACCTAAACAGGTTTACAGTGAGAGGGCAGACCTAGAGAGATACCATGACTACATTAAAGTATAATTCACAGGATATGTAGGGGAATATCAGTTTATTTACTTACGAGTGCTTCTTTTTAATTATCTCCATCATAAGTTTAAGTGCTTTGACTTCTTCCATAAGTTCCTCCACCTGAACATTCGGTACAGACTCAGGGCTCTTCTTGGATGCTACATTAGCTGAATGGGTATTTGTGTTGGTCTTTGCTGTTGGAGAATTTGCTTGACTAGATGGATTAGAAAACTTTGGAGTATTCTAAGAAAAAAACAGAAAACACAACCAACACAGGAGTGAACATTACCACCGTAAGTAATTGACAACATAATGACCTCAAGCCTAAAATGTAAAAATCAAGCTACATAGCAAAAGGTTTTACATTTTGTGTCTATTTGCCCCTAAGCACATGGGTTTGGAGATTTCTGATGTTCAGATTGGAGTTCATGGATACTGCATGAGAATGAAAACTTTATTTTGTAAGGTAGGACTACTATTGAAATTGAGACTAGAGTCACAGTTATTTATGAACATTTTGTATGAAAACTAATTAAAAAATGTTTTGATCCCGAGATATTCCTAGACTAAATAGCACCAACTGTTCTCTCTATTCTGTGTCCACCTCAGGAATTGTTCCAACTACTTAAGGCTCATTTACATGCAACAATTATCGCTCAAAATGCGTTCAAACGACCGCAGATGAGCGATACTTGTTGCGTGTAAATGAGCACATCATGCACTTTTTGCCTGAACGATGATCTTAAGGTTAATTTAAAATCCATCGTTCAGCTGCAAAAGGATAAAGTATTTCTCAACAGACCGCACGCTGTGTTCTCAGTGGTAGGCGGAAGATTACATTGTATTCTGCTGGCAGCCCTGTCTCTGCTCCTTTAGGTATGTGGAAGGATCCCTGGTGTGTTGAGTGGCTGTATCTGAACTTGCTGCATCTTCTCTGATGTCAGAAGAGGTCATGCGCAAGTGATAAGAGCGTGAGAAAGCAGACAAGCAAGACTGGGTAGGTGTTACCACATTGTAACAATTACTGAGGTTGACGGGACAAAGAAAGTCTCCTTACGCCGGCTGCACACGGCCGCGGCGAAGCCCGTCACAGCGCCCCCCAGAGACCCCAATACTTACCTGCTGATCCGGCGTCTTACGTCCCGCATGACGCTTCGGCGTGACGCGCCGCAGCGTCATGTGACACGCCGGCCCCGTCACATGACACGCCCACAGCGTCACATGACGCGGCCCTGTCATATGACGCGCTGACCACGTCATATGATGCGACAGCGGTAGGCGGGAAAGGGGTTTCACGCTATCTTCCACTGTGCTACAGCGGAAGATAGCGTGACGGACGGCTTCCATTGACTGCAATGGAAGCCGTCCGCGCGTACAACCGCGGCAAATAGAGCATGCCGTGGGTGAGGACAGATGATTTCACGGTGCGGAATTCCGCACCGGGAGCACTGAGCTATTAGGTTCAGTAGAACCTAATAGCTGCAGGCAACACAGTGGAAATCCGTCCGTGGGAAGGAGCCCTTAATAGAAACAGCAGGTGATGTTGTTTTAAGATTAGTCTTGGAATATCTGGGGATAGAAGTATTTTTTTAGTACATGTAAATACAATAAATGTTTATAATCCTGTCCTGAATTTACCTATAGACAAGATTTTTCAAGGGACAATCCCTTTAAAATGAGAACTACCCAAAGCATTACATACAAGATCCTAGTAGAATTTTTTTTTAAAGTACTTTATTCCAAAGCATAAATGCAGATGGCTAATGTCAAAAGCCTAATTTCTCTGGATCTTATTCCCGTGTGTTGAGTACTATACACAGGCAGGTTAGTCCCGATAGTTGTATGTAGAGGCAGCACTCCAAACAGCAGAGTAATATAGTCCACAGACTTTTATTTCAAGCTTGACAAAGACCCTTGTGGTCGAAACGTCGCGGCTGGGCTCATGCCATGAGTTGAAATAAAAGTCTGTGGACTATATTACTCTGCTGTTTGGAGTGCTGCTTCTACATACAACTATCGGGACTATATTTTGGAACCTGGGATTCGGTTTCTCAAGGCGTGCACCCATTCTTATGTCCGATATTTCCTACCGATTACATCGGGTTTGGTGAGTGCTGCTGACCATATTCTATTGACTTGTACACAGGCAGGTTAGTGTTGTCATAGGGATGTTGTGTAGATCTAACACATCATCCATAGCTATGTTCACATCCTAACTAGCATTATTCAAGACAGGTAGGATTTAGACATTAAAGGGGATGAACATTAATACCTGTGAGATGCAACTATGACCCAGCAGAAGTAGAAGATCACATGACAATGTAGAAATTCTGTTTTTTTAAGTAAATGCGCCTAAAGGGTTGCTTTGGAACTTTGATATTAAAGGGTTTTCCAAGTTTTTATTTTATGTTAAAAATAGGCTGTCCATGTAAAAAAAACTAACAAACCAACCTATACTCACCCATTCTGGCTCCCTGCAGCTCCTGCATTGCACCTCCATTCACCCTGTGCAGGTTATGGTCAGCATGCTAACAAGACATCACAGGCTGCTGCAGTCAATTACTCAGCTCTGCAGTCAACCTCAGCGATGTCACTTTGGAAGAGATGGCACTGTGGCCTGCAGTGATTGGACCCTGGCGATGTAGTGTTTTTTGTGCAATGGTGGTGTTTGGAGCAATTTTTGAGATTTAATAAGCAAGGGAGGGCTACTCATTTTACTAGATTTTATATTCTGGAATTAAAGTCTTAAAGAGGTTTTCTCACAGTTAGGCCAGTGGCACACGACCAGATTAGAATTTTGGAATCCGTGATCTTTACCTGCATCCATCAAAATAATAGAACATTCACATATCTGCTCACATGAGCAGACAGCAATGGCGCTTTCCACAAGCAGGAATAAAATCGCAGCATGTTCTATTTTTGTGCTGATTCTGCATGGACCCGCGCTTCGCCTAATGACGGCACGAGAAAAGCAAAGATTAAAAAAAAAATCTGTACTGCGCATGACTGATGGCGAGCCGCTGCAGTCCTCCTCAATACAGAAAAGACCAGGTACGTGGGGTCGCCGACCGGGCACAGAGTGGAATTCCGCTGCAGGTTCCCGCATGCGGAATCCGACACGTTCGTGTGCAGCTGGTCTTATACAGTTTACTATTATGGCATGTCAAGTGGAGGTGACATAAAAGATGTCATTAAACTATAATTGGTTGAGTTCCAAGTGGACAGAGAACCAGGGGTATCTGTAAATGCACACTCAGTGACCAAAGGCATAACTCGAAGCTCCTATTCCCCAATGCGAAATCTGTAACAGGGCTCCCCATCTGCCATGTGCTGATTCTAATACTGGTGTTCTCTTATGTTGCCAAGGGACCTTGTGCTCCCACGGAAGCCAGGGCCTGAGTGCAGCCACCCATGCACCCCTTGTGGTAAATCCCTTTTAAAGATCCAGGTTATACTCATAGCTTTGTTCTGATTGTGGTAACAAGACAAAATGCTCCCTTCAACAAATGAACCTGATAGGTGCAATCTTGCCTTAGGGTTTTATCACCTGCAGTATATTGGTACAAATGAGAGAAAATAAAATGCATACCTTAGTTGTTGGACTTTTTACATGGGAATTCATTTGATTTTCCTCTTTATTGCTAACAGATTCATTCTGTAATTACAAAAAGGAGCAGCAATCTCAGAAAAGTGGACTGAGTTAAACATAACAATAGGTGACAACTGGACTATATATCAATTACTGTTAATTAGTTTTTCTCATATGACAAAGTTCCGACAGATGTGAATAGAAACTTTGCCTGTAATACCTAGCCTGACCACTGCAGTGAGAACGGAGTTATCTGCTTCCTGCAGAACTGAGCTCAGTGACCAAGTGCACCACTGGCCTGCTGAATCATTCATCAGCAGGGGTCCCAGGTGGCGGACCTTCACCACTCTTCTATTGACACTGAATCCTAGGGATAGGCCATCAATAGTTTGCCTTGACAATCCCTTTAAGAGTCTGCCTAAAAACAAGTTTATTGACAGTTTCCAATAGCATTTTGCAGAATTGTAAATTCTGGATTATGACACATGCTTTAACTAAGGATAAGAATTAAAGGGTATTCCCAAGATTACTTTGGTGGCTAAGTATGTTATACAACCCCAACTCCAAATAGCTAGGATGCTGTGTAAAAAGTTAGAAAATGTAAAGAAAAAAAGAATGCAATGATTTGGAAATCTCATATAACCATGGGCCTTTTGTTACCTAGGTCCCAACTTTTGCCATCAATTTCTTAATGAGTTAATTTCTTAACTGAAATGTAACAATGTCTCACGTTTAACTTCTGATATGTGGTCTATGTTCTATTGTGAATAAAGTATGGTCATATGGGATTTCTAAATAATTGCATTATTTTTTGCCTAACATTTATTTACATTTTACATGGTGTCCTAACTTTTTTGGAATTAGGATTGTATATCTGAAATAATTAAGTAATTGCAAATATACCTACTTTTTGAAAATGTAGGAGTCCTTAAATCTCAGCCAATATACATCCGATCCCCACTCTCAGTTTACCTTTGCTTGCTCCTAGACATGTCCACCAGTAGTTCTCTACACTGGTCGAGCATGCACAGTTCATCCTGCCTTTACTTAAACGTAATTGCTCTTTCCTTGCCTTTAGCACACAAGGTGACCATGTGCAGAGCAGGCACTGTGTCTCAGTTAAGTGATGAAAGCTTCACCAATGGGAATAACAAAGTGGAAATATGTAGAAGGGAGGCAAATAGTGAATTCCTTTTGGTATGTGGCATTGTATTTAATGATGTTAGGAAGGGATTAGGCTTCTGACTAAAGCATTGGATTGTGAGATTACTGCTTTAACAATAGTAACCACTTTGCTATGTAAAAGAACATGTCCAGCTCACCCCTGAAGACGCAGCCTTATTCTTTGGTAGACGTTTCCCCTGCATTTTCGGTCTGTCTGCTGTGGGATGTACCAATTTTACTGATGAAATTTTGAGCCCATCCATAGTTGTATTATCTGCAGTATACAAGAAAAAACTAATCTGAAACAAATTTTTAGACAAACGGAAATAATATTTATCACAATTTAACAAATTTTGCTTCAAATGTCTGGACACTTTCAGTGGATAAAACTGGTTGTTAGAACTAAAGGGTGTTCCCACAAATAACATTTAGCACCTATCCACAGGACTGGTTACAGTGATCTCGGATTTGTTCTGAAATGAATGCTAAAGGGCAACTTTACTTGTTTCCTTATTCCTCTCCTTTTTCTCTTCTGCTGCTTTAGTCTGTGGTTCAGCTGCAGGCCTAGGAAAAAAAATAGAAGTTACGTTAACAGCAGCTGTTATCTGAGTGTATGTCCTCTATATTTAGTACAAATTCTAATTAAAACTCTAATTAGAGCCAGTGCTTGATGATCCAATCACAGCATTGAATGGCTGTGATTGGTTCATTGAGCACTGCAGTGATTGGCTGAGTCGCGGTGCTCAAGAGACAATCACAGCCGGCACTTCCTGGAGGCAGAGATTTTGAACCTCCAAACCAGGAAGTGCTTGCTGAAAACTACAAGCAAGTCTGCTGGAGATGCAGAGGAGACATGCGACGGAGCTGACTGTGCCTCTTAGGTGATGTATTCTTTTTTTTTTTTCAAAGGCAGATAGGCCTTATTTTCAGGGTAGGGCTTATATTTCAAGCCCCCCCAAAAAAATCCCAGCAAAAGAGTGCTACAAAGTTGCGCAACTTTGTAGCGACACAAAATATTGCCACGAGAAAACGCAGCAATATCGCACTGAACACAGATGCGATATTGCTGCAGATTTTCTTGTGCCGATATCGCTGTCGCCCATGCGAAAGAGGTCTAATAGTATCTACAGTTACTGTACCACTGGGAGGGAGGGTGTTGAGCGTATTGCGTAAGGATTTTGATGAGTTTTAAAAGAAGCAGTCAGCTTTCCCGATGTGTTTAGTTTAGTAAATACCTGTATACCTCATAACAATTCTTTCCTTATAGCTCTACATTTAAATATTCCTTTATCATTCCACTTAGAGATTCATGAATAGATTGACAACTGGATGCTACCTCTCTTCTTGTCACAGGGGTGTGTCCCGGCAAGTCTGAAACTGTCATTTCAGACAGTTAGTTAGTTAGTGACTAATTAGTTCAGACAGTGTAGGGGCAGGTCTCTTTAATAGGGGGAATAACAAAGTCCAATTTTCAATTCATTCAGGAGGGATAACAAAGAAACAAAGCATTTCCCAGAAAGTTCTAAGAAAAGATTTTCCTGAATGTCATTAGCAATACAAATATTTAATAAAACTGTCAGTGATGACAGCTTCTCTATCGAGGGATTAGTATGTAGTAAACTGATCTCCAGTGATGGCTGCAGGTAAGTGACAGTGTTGAATCTGTTATATATATGTCTCTGTGAAGTAAATTACAGGATTTATGGGTATGTAACAGAAAAATAAGAGACAAAGGTATATTATGTAATTAAACTTTTTTACCTATTTAGATTTTTTAAAAATGATGTTCAAAGGTGGTCATTCACTTTAACCCTTTGAGACCAGAGATTTTTTTCAGTTTCTCATTTTTTTTTTTGTTACTGCCTTCCAAGAGCCATAATTTATTTTTACATCAGCATAGCCATATAAGGGCTTGTTTTTTGGTGGGCTTATTTGTATTCTTTATGGTAAACATTTATTATACCCAGTAATCAAATGAAAAACGTTTAACATTTTTAAGTAGGGTGAAATGGAAAAAAACGCAATTGCACCATTTAAAGACGTTTTGTCCTTACAGCATTCATGATAAAAATGACATAACATTGTTCTATATGTCAGTACGATTTACGGTGATACCAAATTTATGTTGCACTGCTTTAAAAAATAAAAAAAAAGCTTTTGTTGCCACATTCTGGACCAAATACTTTTCTTCGATGCGGCTGTGTGAGGACTTGTTTTTTTGTGAGGGAAGCTGTAGTTTCTGCTAGTGCTATTTTTGGGTATATATGACTCTTTTTGTTCTGTTTTCATTTAACTTTTTGGGTAACCAAAAAAAGCACAATTTTGGCATTGCGCATATTTTGTTTCCTTATAGTGTGAAATGTGTAGGATTAAAAAATGCAATATTTTAATAGATCAGACTTTAATGGATAAGGCAATACCAATTATCTTTATTTTTTATACTTATACTGGAAAAGAGTAATTTTATTAACTGTTATTTTTAAAATATTTAAACAATGTTATTAAACCAAATTTTACCTTTTTTGTTTCATCAGTGGACTTGAACTTGCAAACATTTGATCATTTGTACTTGTGTATTGCAAGATTTTTGCACTTTTAACTTCAGCCTATGAATTTTTGCCACAGGCAGGTCTTGGTTGGCCTAGCATGCTTCACAAGGCCCCATGCTGCCATGGCAGCTGAACAGCACCCTATAATCCTGTCACAGGAGAACCATTCAGGGAACAGAGGAAGACACCTCCTTCTGCCAAGCTATTTAGATGCTGCGGTCAGCACTGACCAGGGCATCCGAAGCGTAGCAAAAATCTGGCATTGAACTGCCAAATAAAAACCCCCTCTGATCATGCGCTTTCAGACACCTCCTTACTAGCAAATCACAGTCTCGAAGCCCTAAAATATGTTTGGGGCCCTATAACAAGTTAAATGCAACACAGAATAGAGTTAGAACCCCTTGCCAACAATTGTTCTCATGGGAAGCAAACAAAATTTTCATGTGTGTCAATAAATAAGGATCCATTTCTTATACATCCCCCAATGTTGCACGATTTAAAAATCTCACTTGTTGGCTTGGCTGGTGCTCGGCTTGGTCTTGGCTGGTATGGGTGGAGGTGGGGCTGCTTTCTTTCCCGGTTGATGTGCCATCTTGGGAGCAGAGTCTACTTTATTTTCTTTTGGCTCTGAAACAAGTAGTGTTATATTATTTATATGTAATCATGTTGTAACAATTTACTATTCGTTGGTAAAAGTATCCCGTGGGTGAAAGTATATTTTCCTCTACGTTAACACTAATGTCTTAGTCATGTTGTTGTACACGATGATTCTCTTGACAGGAAACCCAAAAATTTCTCTGTGACTTTTCAATTCGCATATTATCTCTAATTGATCCGTCATATTTTAAGTAATTAGCATTCCTGACTGTTGCCATGAGTCAGCAGGCTCGAAATGCGTATATATATAGCGATATATCAGATCTATTCTCTTCATATAAGCCCCCACAAGTACTTATCCAAGATCTATACAGAGTGGAACTTCTTCAAAAGACCACACCTTTCAGAAGACCCCACCCCCTTTTCAAGACCAAATTTCTTGTAACAGACTTTCATTCTCACCGTAGATTATGCATATTGTCCATCTTCTTTCAGAAAACCACTTTTTAAAGTGATTTGAGTGGATCTCACAAAGAAGTTGCACTAAATGCTACTTTGCTGTTGGTATGACTATAATTTTATGTATCATTTTCTTTGGGACTTATTTGTTATAATTCACTTTTGCTGTTCTCACATAAACATTGCATGTACATCTGAATGTAAATCTGGTCATTAGTCAGTATACATAGTCTACCACGCATGTCTCTTTCATTTCTGTATCATTTAGTCTATTTGAAAGCACTTACAAAATGCTTATCTAGACTACACTTAAAAGCCTTTCCGCAGCCTGTGCAGCCTGCATGAGTAATTTCATGACTGGTGTATGTGCGTGACCTACACCCTCTGAAAACTTATTTCCTGTTGCTATTTTCTGAGAAATGCTAGATGAAGCAATGATTTTTGCATTCATATTCGGCTTAACAGTGATTATACACATTAGATATAACAAAGAACGCTCACTTGCATAAGGTACCTCTTGTAAAAATGTCTTGTCCAGGTGGCATGTGGGCCATTTCCTTGATTATATGACTATAGTAAAAACTTTTATCACCTTTTTAATATCATTCAGCATTAAAGGGGTTTGTGTGATTTAGAAAATATGGTCTGCTTTTATTCTACAAACAGCGCCATTCTTGTTCCTGTGTGTATGTGGTATTGCTGCATGAGCTGCAATACCAGATGCAATCCATGGAAAGGCGAGGCACTGCCACTATTTTCCATATCTCAAACCTTTTAGTTAAAAGATTACCATTTTAACATTATTATATTAGTGCATACATTGCAGTGATGTCATACTCCAAATAGCTATGAAGGAGGTTTAGAATTTAGAAATTTCCATACCCCATTTTAGTATCAAGGAGGTCCACACAATCCCTGTAGAAGCTCTCACACGGGTGTTTTTTTCCCGCGTACTGTGGGCATATTTCCAACGCGTGGAGCATGGTGTACTGCTACGTGCCGACAAATCCCCATATACTATCTTGGTATGTATGAGCATGTAATACGAGCCAAAATAGAGCATGTCGCATTCATTTTTGCATGCGCATTTCATGTGCTGTGTGAGAAAGCAATGTAAAGTGAGATACCATGTATTACAAGGGCAAAACCCACGCGTGTGAGAGCCCTAATGTTCTGATCTATATCCCTGATACAGTGAATGGCCACTTTATTAGTATGTATCAAACTCTCAACTGTGAAAAGCATTAAAGGGGTTGTTCCGCGCCGAAGCGTGTTTTTTTTTTTCAATAGCCCCCCCGTTCGGCGCGAGACAAACCCGATGCAGGGGTTTAAAAAAACAAAAACGGATAGTACTTACCCGAATCCCCGCGCTACGGTGACTTCTTACTTACCTTGCAAAGATGGCCACCGGGATCTTCACCCACGGTGGACCGCAGGTCTTTTCCCATGGTGCACCGTGGGCTCTGTGCGTTCCATTGCCGATTCCAGCCTCCTGATTGGCTGGAATCGGCACACGTGACGGGGCGGAGCTACGAGGAGCAGCTCTCCGGCACGAGCGGCCCCATTCAGAAGGGAGAAGACCGGACTGCGCAAGCGCGTCTAATCGGGCGATTAGACGCTGAAATTAGACGGCTCCATGGAGACGAGGACGCTAGCAACGGAACAGGTAAGTGAATAACTTCTGTATGGCTCATATTTAATGCACGATGTATATTACAAAGTGCATTAATATGGCCATACAGAAGTGTATAACCCCACTTGCTTTCGCGGGACAACCCCTTTAATAAGGCTGTTCACTGACAACACAGAGAGGAATTAAAACACTACTATTACATAAGAATATTTTTCATCATCATTATCAGGTGAGTTGTTTAGATCTGTAATACAGAGTTAGCCCAGGCTCACATGAGCGTGAGTTTACTGTTTATTAAGCACACGATGTTCGCACGTGTGATACGCAGTAATTTGCACGCAATCAAATACATTGCTTTACGCTGTTTTACTCACATTTGCGTATGTTCTATTTTGCTGCACATTACACTCAAGAGAGCCCATTATTCACTAAATGTATGTAAGCAATGCCTCCCATACGCAATCTTTCTGGAGCTCTATCAATGTTCTGTATCATAAAATGCACGGTTTTCAAACAGTATGGATGTTGTGGTGATTTTCTCCATTTTAGGCCACCTGCACATGGGTGGATTTGCATTGCAGAATCCGGAGTCGGTGTCCGCCTCTGGATTCCGCAGCAAATACCGCCCATAACATCCTATGGAAAAGTGATTTTTCCCACACGCGAGCAGAAATCAAGAGTGATTTTCCGCTTGCGTAGGAAAAATCACAGCATGTTCTATTTTTGCGTGGATTCCGTGCTGATAGCTTACATTGAAGTAAATGGAAGCCGTCCTATCTGCGACCCTTCTGCAATGACATTCTGGAAAAGTCACGGATTCCACGTGATAGCTAGGCAATGACCTGGGAAAAGCAGAGGTTTAAAAAAGAAATCTGTACTGTGCATGTCCAAAGGCTCGCCGTGCGGCCCATCTGTAGTACGGAGAAGACTTCAAAAAAGCAGGTACGCACAGATTCCACTGTGGGATTCTGCATGCGGAATCCGACCCACCTGTATGCAGCCGGACTTACCAGGTAAAATATTGTCTTTAAATAAGAGTTTATTGCACTTCTTCCAAGCTGTACATTTGGTCATACCATAACACTGGAATTCTCCAGCAGTATCTTCAGTCCGGCAGTGCTTAGACCTATTTGAGGGGCTCTAAAACGTAGAGGATTTGGCAGCTAGGGACTCTGGCTTGGGGGATACAACCTGGCAAATCTAGATTCTGTTTAAAGAATCAAACTCCTTTTGGGAATGGTTGGATTCATGTGACTCCCAGTAAGAGTCGTTTTTTCTTCTAGTTTCTTTCCCCTTTTTAATTAGATCTTCCCCTGCTCTCTGCCCACTTTTCCCCTACTAATCTCCATCCTTCCCTCATCTGTAGATGATATATACATGTCTTTTTTAAAGCTTATTTCATATAGTATACAAAACTTATTAGAACATTAGAAAAATTGTTTCTAGGGAAGCTGTATGGTCCATAAATGTGCCTGGGCTGCGAATACTACGATCTAATGACAGACATGCTGATTTAAGCGGTTTGTCCTGTATGCTTATTGCTTCACGAGATTTAGAAAAGTTATATTTCAAAGTTTGCAGTGAGCTGCAAGGATCAGTCCAGTGCAGCTTATTAACTTTTTCCCACTGTCTAATGTTAATTTACATTGGATGTGTGTTAGGATAGACTGGAACGGGCTATGGAGCTCCACACATGGTGGGTGCTCGTTGTAAAACACAGCTGACACTCGTCCATTTAGCCATTTACATGCTGCAGCTAAGCTGACCAAGGCATTTAAAAGGCTAGATAGAGGGAAAGAAGAGTTTGAAAAGATTGCACGGTGCCAATCAGTTGCCATGACAGCATGAAGCCTTGTGAAGGCCATAGCTATCAGCTTATTAAGCTCCTCCTCTGTCATAGTCAGGTAACAATCAGGGGCAGGGGAGGCGGAGTGAGGAGTGAATATATGAATAATAATGAGCTAAAGCAAACTCATGTCTGTAGCTCACTGCAAACTTTGAAATGTAAGTTTTGTAAAACTCCTGAAGCAATGAGTATAAGTGACAGACAAGCTGAAATCACTGTTTCTGTCACTATACTGCATTGCTCACAGCCCAGGCACCTTTAGGGACCTGTCAGGTTGCCTTTAAGATGCTTTCTGTGGTGTATGAAATTTGGTTTTCTGTTAACTTGTTTTGTAAGTGTTGCTTTTAGAGATGAGTGAGCATACTCGGTAAGGTGATTTACTCGAGAGCACATCGCCTTTTTCGAGTAACTGCTGGCTTGTCCCTGAAGATTTGGGGGGCCGTGGTGGGCGGTGCGAGGCGGCGAGTGAGGGAGATCTCTCTCCCTCCCGATCCCCTCCGCCCCCCCCCCCCGAAGATTCTTGAGTAAATCACTTTACTGAGTATGCTCGCTCATCTCTAGTTGCTATATATTACATTGATTTTTGGATTCACCTTTCCCAGTAAAAGGTATTGAACCATAAAGTTGCCAAGGGAAAGCACAATTTAAATGAGATAGACTCTATTTATACCACATATGTGGTGTCCTTTCGGCATATACATATACACTGCAGAAGACTCCTGACATATGCCACAACGTAACAATAGACTTTAGTCGTGGCCAGTAGTTGTTGGGATCACAACAGTATTTAAAAGCACAGTTGACTGTGGTATACGTAATGGCTATTAATGGCAGATATATGCAATGGCATAGACATAAAGTTTCATAAGTTTGGCCTTAAGGTCAGTGGGATGGATTCAAACGATCCCACCAAAGAAACACAAAGTGAATTTTACCTATATATTTCTGATTTCTGGTCCCACCAAAATTGGAGTTGACTGCAGTTGAAGCAAACCTACTTCTGCCGCACTCATATTCATGTAAATATGGGAAGCAAGCACGTCAAAGTAGTCAAATATAGTAAAATGTACAAAGCCATTAAGCTATTTTGAGAAAATATGGGAAAATGCCTTTCATTTTAATGTCACGTGATCCTGATGCAGAGCAGCCATACGATTAATATTTGTACATATGAAACTTCATCGTTTAGCTATCAGTTTTACATTCCTACCATGCTGAAGAACAAATGATCATTTAGGAGGCGTACATTTTTTTGCATTTTACAGAGGATATGTAGGTAATACAAGCTTTTAACAGTAGAATCACATTATTAGCAGTAATTTATTCTATAAAAATTACATTGTATTTGGGGTTAAATAGTCAATATAAAACACCACACTGCAACTCCAAAGGATGACTTTAAAGGTATAGTACATGCAGAGGCAAATAATGAAGAACAAGAAGCAGAAAAATCACCAAGAGCCTTCTACTACCACTAGGGAAAACCAAAACCAGTTTTCACAATGCCTTTATAATGCAGAGACACTATTTTCCTACATAATAATGTCAATGATTCAGCTCCTTTATTGTGAATCCTAATATGGGCCTCAAGCCTCTCATATATTTGAATTGGAATAACACAAACCAACATTTTTTCCATCTATTCTGGCCAGTCTACTGAAGAATTGCTGGCTCCGTGGTATCAGTAATAGCCTTAGAAAATTATCATTATACAAGCACTGATAGAAAATTCGTTCTTTGAGGATTTTCGGATTTTATCCTACCTTTTTGACCTGCAGAATTGGGACCAGGGGACTGTGGCCTGTTTGCAGATGACTTGAGGTCCATAGTAGCTGTGTCCATTTTGGCAACTAAAATGAAGAGCAGAAAAAGAGAAAAGGTGCATCGAATAGCCAACCGCATATAGAAAATGAACATAAAACGGCTATGGCTATGGCACTCAAGTCATTATAAATCCCACTAAGAATAGAAATTTTGGAGGAAAGAGTATAGTTTCTTGCTGGTACCTGAAGGAGTTTTAACCTGTCGTATAACATACCAGTAAGTCTTTTCCTGTGTGGGTTGAAAGCTGCTACTGCTGCAATAAGAGGCATGTCTATGCTAATCATCAGTGCACCTTCATGTATCATACCAATGTAAGGTTTCTCATTACTATTACAAGGTATAGGCACTGAATAACGTTAGTGTCTTATTATTCATTCTTCTTGTATTACATATTAAAACAAAACAGTATTGATTTCCAGATACGCCCCTAAGACATATATATTCAAAACTAATAAACCATTTCACTGTGAATTTTCTTAGCAATGTGTAAGTTGCAAACGATTTATTATGTATTTGACTGCAAAGGTTTATATTATAATTGAAGGCAGTTGCTATTTGGAAAATATATATGGGTCTAGAATGGATCCATAATCAGAATAGTACAGTCAGCATCTGTACCTTAATTGGTGTTGCATTATTAAATTGCTGTTTACTTAATTAAGTTGAAAGAGATGTTCCAAATAAAAAGGCAGTGTTCTGTTTAAAGCCTTTTGCCTCTGAAATTCTGCTATATCTGTATCTGTTCTATCTATGACCTACTTGAAAGTTTCTATGTGTAAATGTAATGGGAAACAAACACTGCTTCATTTTTCACCCGTAGCCTCTGAGATCAAAACCTTTGCATTAATATTAACACAGGCTTTATGGAGCATTACAGCAGTAGATGTTCACTATAGGTTATCCACACAAACATACAATATATACCAGTAGCTGTTCATAGCTTTGACAGCCTCATTTGGTTTCATTCAGATATATAAGATAATACTGTCACAAAGGCAATGCTAGTAGACACAGGAATCTGTCACTGATGACAAAGAGGCACCAGCAGTAAAACTTGACAAATGCAAGAATTGCTGTTCAACACATTGTCTACCTTTTTGGGCTGTGGAACTGGCACTGGGTGACTGTGACTTGTTCATAGGAGGCTTGAGTTCCGTGGCTGTAGTGTCCACTTTTGTTACTGAAATGAAGAGTAAAAAAGATGTACAGATCTACCAATACATACCACCACTGAGAATTGCAAAAAACAGCATAATATTTATCTAAAATGGTGTAAGGTAAAGGTAAAGTCCCCTGGTGCAGCAAGCACCAACTTATGGCTGACTCTTAGGGTGATGTCACATCGTGACGTTTTCTTGGCAGACTGTTTTTGTAGGGGGGGTTACCATTGCCTTCCCCAGTCATCTTTTACCGCCCCCCCCCCCCCCCCAGCAAGCTGGGTACTCATTTTACCATCCTAGGAAAGATGGAAGGCTGAGTCAACCTTGAGACGGCTACCTGAACCAATCAGGGATTGAACCCGCAACCTTCAGGTCATCAGCGAGAGCTTAGGACTGTATTTCTGCTGCCTTAACACTACACGAGGCGTAGTACAGGTGTAGTACAGTATATATCTGACCATGCTTATTATTCTCAACAACTAGAAATATTATTACATGATTCCATCAAACTACCTGGTAGAAGAATTCAGCTTGTTATTTGGACATGTGTGAGTATCAACCTATGCTGATCTGTAAAGTAAGGTGTGCTTATTTTCAGTCTAATAGAAATAAAACTTAATCATTGTACAACTAAAAGTTGTTAGACTTTCTTTTTATTAATCTCCTCAAATTTCAATCTGTTATATGGTGTAAGCCATAACAATTTATTGATATTCCAACAAAGGGGACATAGTTCCAGGTCAACCCATAATTTACAATCTGAAGGGCGGGCTAGATCAATTATACAATTGATATAACATTCCTACATAGGAAAATCTGGGAGACCAATGCTCCCCCAGTTTCCTGGACTTAATTAAAGTCATGGCTTTACCACGATGCAATTGTTCACATCAGTTGAATGTATGACAAAATAAAATCTCTTTGAACTATAAAGTCATGGATTTAACTCTGAAGCCTTTATCCTGCCATATGAATTTTGTTATGATACGCTTTAATTTAATGAAGAAAATCTGAGGAATTTCTACTGGTAACATTTGGAGCAAATAAAGTATTTTTGGGATAATTATCATCTTCATTCATTTTTTCCTACCAACCACACTATTTGCAGGGCTTCCCATGCAACTAAATCTTCTTTTATTCTCTCTGTAAGAATCAGCCAGCACTTGCATTGTATTGAGTGGGATCAACCCTCAATCCCCCTCCATACAAACCCCAAACCTCCAGGACGTAAATGTATGTCCTGTAGCGTTAAGTGTTTAAAATTCTCTAAGTGTTATCTTTGACTTCTCTACAAGGTGTAAAGCCAATTTGTTCTGGATTGATTAACTTGGGAAGTATGGTTTTAATCCTATTGGCTAAAATTTTAGCATAAAGTTTATTGTAATTGTTATTCATTGAGATAGGCCTAAAGCTACCACATAGGGTAATATCTTTCCCCCCTTTTGAGATTAAGGGTTATGTGGGCTGATAAAGCTTCTTTCAGGAAAGTTTTATTGATGTGTTGCAGAAGATGTGGAGCTAGGATTTCCTTAAAAGTTTTAAAATTAAAGGGAGCTGAAGCCATCTGGACCCTTAGGACATACATTATTACTTTCTTTGACTTCTAGAAGTGTAATTGGTTTATTTAAAAATGCTGAGAAAAATTAATAGGATCTAGGATTTTGGGGGGGTCTTTTGAACTTTATGTATATTTTTAGCTGGGATGCTTTTAATAATCCGCATAATACGAATAGAATATTTGTTACAGTACTAGTGGGGTGCTTAGATACGCACGGCGGGGGGCTCCCTGATCTACTCCCACACCACTGTCCCTTCCTGGAGATAGCCCTGATGGTGGACATGTCCAGGCCGCCAACTATGACCCTACGCTTGATAGGGGGGAACAGCAGGGACCGCAGTACCTATGCAAGAGACTACTACCCACTAACAACGACAGGAAAGGCAGATGACAAGAACCAACATGAAACAATACAAACAGAACAGAGGCAGCTGGTAAGGCCTGGCTGAGAACAGCGAGGCCTAGCAGACAAACTGACAGAAGCAAGATACAAACAGAGGTGGACTGGAAAACCCTGGCTGATAACAGCGAGGTAGACTAGCTAGCAGACAGAGGGAATGGCACAAAGTACCAGGGCAAGATTACCAGCAGGTCAGAGTAGCTGGACTACTCAGCAGACACTGAAAGACTGGAAATAAAAGCAAGGTCTAGCGGAGAAGCTGACAGAAGCAGGAGGGCACTGAAAACTGGAAAGTAATCGGCAACGCCCAGGCACCATGAGCTGGATCTTATAGGGAGGCGGGAGGAGCCGATAGGTAGATACACCTGTCAATCACCAGCACACATCTCAGACACATAGCAGGGTAATTAATCTGACTGGATGGCACAGGAGATGTTAACCCTGGCTCATCTGGACAGAACAAGGTGTGCTGGCAAAATTAACTATGAGCTGACAGGCGTAACAATATTCCTGCTATGAACTCTCTTTTAGGATACAGTTTAGCATTTTTATGTTTAATTTTAGAAATCAAGGTTTTAACATTTTGTTTTTTAATCAAAGCCACTAATCTTTTGTTGCATTTCTCTGAAAAGGCGTAGTGCGTAAAAGAGATCTTTTCAACTTAACACGTAAATTGAACAGATCGTTTTCCAGGTTTGGAGAAAATGTTCTTTTATCACGAGCTTCAAACATTTTCATCTATTCAAGTAAAGAGTTTATTTCCCTTTTTTTTAGAATCTTGTTCAATCAACAGGCCTCTAACACTGTCTTGTGAGCTTCCAATGATATTGAAGGTGATAGAATTTGTGGCTATATCCCCTGCTATTCCTACATTAGTTGTTGGTGATTATTAACTATTGTCTGGATCTCTGTTTGGACAGATTTAATAAAGGCCCTGTAGTGGCTTTTCCTTATCCAACTACTTTCGCACATTTGTTAATGGATTTAGGTTTATGTGATCTGTGGAGGTTTAGAAATTCAGAAGTTCAACAATGCTCTTGGTAATCCAGTTCACATTATACACTCTTCTGATAGGTACTTCATCTATGCTTCCTTATGTTTGTAGAGTGGAATATCTACCAGAACCTGTGTCTGATCACACTCCACTCTATTTGTCGTTGACTATGAATGGTGGGGGATCTGGTATGCATAGAGCTTGGAGGTCGAGTCCATTTTGGTTGAACTGGCTTGATGGTGATTAGAGATGAGCGAACGTACTCGTCCGAGCTTGATGCTCGTTCGAGTATTAGCGTGTTCGAGATGCTCGTTACTCGTGACGAGTACCACGCGATGTTCGAGTTACTTTCACTTTCATCTCTGAGACGTTAGCGCGCTTTTCTGGCCAATAGAAAGACAGGGAAGGCATTACAACTTTCCCCTGCGACGTTCAAGCCCTATACCACCCCCTGCAGTGAGTGGCTGGCGAGATCAGGTGTCACCCGAGTATAAAAATCGCCCCTCCCGCGGCTCGCCACAGATGCATTCTGACATAGTTCAGGGAAAGTGCTGTCTTGCTGGGGTTGCTATAGGGAGAGTGTTAGGAGTTATTTTAGGCTTCAAGAACCCCAACGGTCCTTCTTAGGGCCACATCTAACCGCGTGCAGTAGTGTGGAGGCTGCTTTTTGCTGTGTTGCACTTTTTTTTTTTTTTGGATATCGGCCGTGCAGAGCATTGCGCCCTGCAGTAATTATACATACTCCAGGGCCAGTAGTGGTGGTGAGGCAGGGACAGAAGACATATATTTATTGAATATAGGCAGTGGGCATTTCCAAAAACATTTGGGAAAAAAAATCTATTTGGGCTGCCTGTGACTGTCCTCAGTGTACTGGGTCTGTGCTGGGTGTAGTTGTCCTCCTAATTCATATGCAGCCAGCTAAGTGTTACAGCAGGCTTGCGCAAAATTATTTCCTGGCTCTGTGTTGGCTGTTACATCACCGCTGTATTCCAGTCCACAGTGCAACAGTCTGCAGTTATTTTACATACTCCAGGGCCAGTAGTGGTGAGGCAGGGACAGAAGACATATATTTATTGAATATAGGCAGTGGGCCTTTCCAAAAACATTTGGGAAAAAAAATCTATTTGGGCTGCCTGTGACTGTCCTCAGTGTACTGGGTCTGTGCTGGGTGTAGTTGTCCTCCTAATTCATACGCAGCCAGCTAAGTGTTACAGCAGGCTTGCGCAAAATTATTTCCTGGCTCTGCTGTGCGTTCAGTAAGCGAAGTCAGCCTCCAACCACAGGCCAATAAGTGGCACATTTAATTACAGCGTTCTGTTTCTGCACTACTGGTAATACAGCATGCTGAGGGGTAGGGGTAGGCCTAGAGGACGTGGACGTGGTCGAGGACGCGGAGGCCCAAGTCAGGGTGTGGGCACAGGCCGAGCCAGTGCGGTGGCCAGGGGTAGAGACAGGGCCAGACCGAATAATCCACCAACTGTTTCCCAAAGCGCCCCCTCGTGCCATGCCACCCTGCAGAGGTCAAGGTGCTCTACGGTGTGGCAGTTTTTCACAGAGACGCCTGACGACCGACGAACAGTGGTGTGCAACCTTTGTCGTGCCAAGATCAGCTGGGGAGCCACCACCACCAGCATGCGCAGGCATATGATGGCCAAGCACCCCACAAGGTGGGACGAAGGCCGTTCACCGCCTCCAGTTTGCACCACTGCCTCTCCCCCTGTGCCCCAACCTGCCACTGAGATCCAACCCCCCTCTCAGGACACAGGCACGACCGTCTCCTGGCCTGCACCCACACCCTCACCTCCGCTGTCCTCGGCCCCATCCAGCAATGTCTCAGCACAGCGTCCAGACGTCGCTAGCGCCACTGTTTGAGCGCAAGCGCAAGTACGCCGCCACGAACCCGCACGATCAAGCGTTAAACGTGCACATTGCAAAATTGATCAGCCTGGAGATGTTGCCGTATAGGCTTGTGGAAACGGAGGCTTTCAAAAGCATGATGGCGGCGGCGGCCCCGCGCTACTCGGTTCCCAGTTGCCACTACTTTTCCCGATGTGCCGTCCCAGCCCTGCACGACCACGTCTCCCGCAACATTGTACGCACCCTCACCAACGCGGTTACTGGCAAGGTCCACTTAACAACGGACACGTGGACAAGCACAGGCAGGCAGGGCCACTATATCTCCCTGACGGCACATTGGGTGAATTTAGTGGAGGCTGGGACAGAGTCAGAGCCTGGGACCGCTCACGTCCTACCCACCCCCAGAATTGCAGGCCCCAGCTCGGTTCTGGTATCTGCGGCGGTGTATGCTTCCTCCACTAAACCACCCTCCTCCTCCTCCAACGCAACCTCTGTCTCACAATCAAGATGTGTCAGCAGCAGCAGCACGTCGCCAGCAGTCGGTGTCGCGCGGCGTGGCAGCACAGCGGTGGGCAAGCGTCAGCAGGCCGTGCTGAAACTACTCAGCTTAGGAGAGAAGAGGCACATGGCCCACGAACTGCTGCAGGGTCTGACAGAGCAGACCGACCGCTGGCTTGCGCCGCTGAGCCTCCAACCGGGCATGATCGTGTGTGACAACGGCCGTAACCTGGTGGCGGCTCTGCAGCTCGGCAGCCTCACGCACGTGCCATGCCTGGCCCATGTCTTTAATTTGGTGGTTCAGTGCTTTCTGAAAAGCTACCCACACTTGTCATACCTGCTCGGAAAGGTGCGCCGGGTCAGCGCACATTTTCGCAACTCCAAGATGGACGCTGCCACCCTGCGGAACCTGCAACATCAGTTTAATCTGCCAGTGCACTGACTGCTGTGCGACGTACCCACACGGTGGAACTCTACGCTCCACATGTTGGCCAGGCTCTATGAGCAGCGTAGAGCTATAGTGGAATACCAACTCCAACATGGGCGGCGTAGTGGGAGTCAGCCTCCTCAATTCTTTACAGAAGAGTGGGCCCTGTTGGCAGACATCTGCCAGGTCCTTGGAAACTTTGAGGAGTCTACCCAGATGGTGAGCGGGGATGCTGCAATCATTAGCGTCACCATTCCTCTGCTATGCCTCTTGAGAAGTTCCCTGCAAAGCATAAAGGCAGACGCTTTGCACTCGGAAATGGAGGCGTGGGAAGACAGTATGTCACTGGATAGTCAGAGCACCCTCATGTCTATATCTCAGCGCGTTGAGGAGGAGGAGGAGGGGGAGGAGCATGAGGAGGAGGGGGAAGAGACAGCTTGGCCCACTGCTGAGGGTACACATGCTGCTTGCCTGTCATCCTTTCAGCGTGTATGGCCGGAGGAGGAGGAGGATCCTGAAAGTGATCTTCCTAGTGAGGACAGCCATGTGTTGCGTACAGGTACCCTGGCACACATGGCTGACTTCATGTTAGGATGCCTTTCTCGTGACCCTCGCGTTACACGCATTCTGGCCACTACGGATTACTGGGTGTACACACTGCTCGACCCACGGTATAAGGAGAACCTTTCCACTCTCATTCCCGAAGAGGAAAGGGGTTCGAGAATGATGCTATACCACAGGGCGCTGGTGGACAAACTGATGGTAAACTTCCCATCCGACAGCGCTAGTGGCAGAAGGCGCAGTTCCAAGGGCCAGGTAGCAGGGGAGGCGCAGAGATCAGGCAGCATGTACAGCGCAGGCAGGGGAACATTCTCCAAGGCCTTTGCCAGCTTTATGGCTCCCCAGCAAGACTGTGTCACCGCTCCCCAGTCAAGGCTGAGTTGGCGGGAGCACTGTAAAAGGATGGTGAGGGAGTACGTAGCCGATCGCACGACCGTCCTCGGTGACGCCTCTGCCCCCTACAACTACTGGGTGTCGAAGCTGGACACGTGGCCTGAACTTGCGCTGTATGCCCTGGAGGTGCTTGCTTGTCCTGCGGCTAGCGTCTTGTCAGAGAGGGTGTTTAGTGCGGCTGGGGGAATCATCACGGATAAGCGTACCCGCCTGTCAACCGACAGTGCCGACAGGCTTACACTCATCAAGATGAACAAAGCCTGGATTTCGCCAGACTTCTCTTCTTCACTAGCGGACAGCAGCGATACCTAAGCAATACGTAGGCTGCACCCGCGGATGGAAGCATCGTTCTCTATCACCATCAAAAACGGGGACCTTTTTGCTTCATCAATCTGTGTATAATATTCCTCCTCCTCCTCCTGCTCCTCCTCCTGAAACCTCACATAATCACGCCGAACGGGCAATTTTTCTTAGGCCCACAAGGCTCAGACATATAATTTTTCTAAACAATTTTTATACGTTTCAATGCTCATTAAAGCGTTGAAACTTGCACCTGAACCAATTTTTATTTTAACTGGGCTGCCTCCAGGCCTAGTTACCAATTAAGCCACATTAACCAAAGCGATTAATGGGTTTCACCTGCCCTCTTGGTTGGGCATGGGTAATTTTTCTGAGGTACATTAGTACTGTTCGTACACCAATTTTTTGGGGCCCTCGCCTACAGTGTAATCCAATTAATTTTTTGCCCACCTGCATTACAGCTGACGTCACATCAGCTGTGTTGGGCACTGCAATGGGATATATTTATGTTCCAGGGAGCCACCCATGCCGTGGGTCCACACGGAGTTGTAACTACATGTGTCCACTTCTAAAGAACCCCAGTCTGACTGGGGCATGCAGTGTGGGCTGAAGCCCACCTGCATTTAATCGGACGTTACCTCAGCTGTGATGGGCAATGCAATGGGATACATTAATGTACAGCCGGTGGGTTCCAGGGAGCCACCCATGCTGTGGGTGCACACGGAATTCCCATTGCGGAGTTGTACCTGCCTGTGACTATTTATAAAAAAACCGCGGTCTGACTGGGGCATGCAGACACCTTGACAGAATGAATAGTGTGTGGCACATGGGTTCCCCATTGCTATGCCCACATGTGCAGCTCCTGATGGCGGTGGCACAGGATTATATTTCTCATTGTTTCTGTACAGCATTGTGGGCTATCGCCCCGCCCCTTTTAAAGAGGGTCGCTGCCTAGCCGTGCCAACCCTCTGCAGTGTGTGCCTGCGGTTCCTCCTCATGGCAGACGCACTTATAAATAGACATGAGTGTGGCGGGGCATGAGGGCAGCTGAAGGCTGCGCAGGGACACTTTGGTGTGCGCTGTGGACACTGCGTCATGCGGGGGGGGGGGGGTTTGGGCAGCATGTAACCCAGGAGAAGTGGCAGCGGAGTGTCATGCAGGCAATGATTGTGCTTTGTTGGAGGTAGGGTGGTGCTTAGCTAAGGTATGCTTTGCTAATGAGGGCTTTTCAGAAGTAAAAGTTGTTGGGGGGGGGCCCACTCTTGCCGCTATTGTGGCTTAATAGTGGGACCTGGGAACTTGAGATGCAGCCCAACATGTAGCCCCTCACCTGCCCTATCCGTTGCTGTGTCGTTCCCATCACTTTCTTGAATTGCCCCGATTTTCACAAATGGAAACCTTAGCGAGCATCGGCGATATGCAAAAATGCTCCAGTCGCCCATTGACTTCAATGCGGTTCGTTACTCGAAACGAACCCTCGAGCATCGCGATAATTTCGTCCCGAGTAACGAGCACCTGAGCATTTTGGTGCTCGCTCATCTCTAATGGTGATGCTAGAATGGGGGAGGCTGTATTGGAATTTTTTCAGATTAATATTGGCTCTTCCCCAGTGCCATAGTATGGGATGCTATGAAGGCATTTTTACATGATCATTATATAGATTATAAGCCTAAATCTTGGGAAGTCATTAGGATCCTTCAGAGATGACCTTTAGATGAAAAGCAAGTGTATATATATTCTCCCACTAATCAGGGGTAAATAATTGGAAAGAGGCACAATAGAGAGTTGTTGCAAAAAATAAGGACGGGCTTGTGCAGAAAATTGGCTAATATGCAAGTAGCACTCAGAGCTCCTCAACCCCGCGACCACTCGCTCTGCTGGCAAGCCACACTCACAGTTACTCAACTCGCTATTATGTCTTGTTTGCCAATTCCTCATCATTGTTAAGATATCTAGATAGAAGTAAGAATGTTTGTATATACCGAAAGCAAGAACAGCCTTAAAACCCATCCTCATTCAGTGTTGCTCACAAATAAATTTGTTTTAATTAATGAAAAAACATCAGAAGCATAATTCTCCTGGTAACAAGGCTGCAAGTAATGGGCCTTTCACATGCGCCAATTATTAGGCCAGAGCATTCCTCCCAACATTTGTTCACCCAACAATTGGGCCGTGTGAAGGGACCAATAATTATAATTGTTAGCACCATAAGGCCTCATGCACAAGGCAGAGCCGCACATAGGAAGCTATACAGCAGCAGAAGGAGTCGCGTGAATGGAGCAGAGGTTGTACATGTGTGCTGCTCTATTCATTTTAATGGGAGCACCAGAGATTGCCGAGTGTGATCGGCAATTTGCCAGCGATCAAATCCCCACCAATCATAACGTTATCCTATGTACTGTGGACAGGGGATAACTTCATATTTCAGAACAATCCCTTTAAATGAGCCTCGTGTGGTGCAGAGTGTAAGCTCTCGCCTATGACCTGAAGGTTGCAAGTTCGATCTCCGCGTGAGTCAGGTAGCTGGCTCAAGGTTGACTCAGCCTTCCATCCTTCCGAGGTCAGTAAAATGAGAACCCAGCTTGGTGGGGGGTGATAAGTAATAATTACCTGAAAGCGCTGTGGAATAAGTTGGCGCTATACAAATACCAAGATTTATTTTATTTTATTTAAATTACGCATTGATATATTATTTGTGAAATATTTTTTATTAAAGTCCATAGCTTACCTTGTCCTTTCAGTGTGGAAGTTCGCGTAGGAGGCTTGCTGGCTTTCTGCAAATTTTAGAAAAATTATATTATTAAAGAGTGCTGCTTTTTCCAGATTTAGCACTGGATAACTGATGCCCTAGTTTGTAGCATGGTTATTTGGATCCATAAAATTAGCAGAGGATCCTACAGTTGATCCAGATTCTGGCACTATAAGAGTGGCTTCAGACCTGGAGTACCACAAAGAAATCTGCATCAAATCTTACATGTTGATGTTGATGCTAGTTTTGATGTGGATTATGCTCTTTGCATTGCAGAGAGTGAAATCTACAGGATTACTGTACTTTTTCTGCAACAAATCTGTACCAAAATCCACATTAAAATCCATATGGAAATTTGATGTATTCACATTTGATCCATATCCAAATGTGAATTTTGATGTAGAGTACTGTATGGCAGATGTGTGATTCCGACTTAAGGGACTCCAAAGGTTCAGCACCAGCACAGCTACACTTCCGTGCTACACTCCGTCAATGAATGGAGAAACTCTGCATGTATGAACTGCATGTGCGTTCTTATATATCACGTATGTGGATATATCTTATTGTATGAAGATTATATTCAGTAGGAAACAGTTCCAGGAACATTGCCACAAACTATTTTCTGATACTGACTTACAGGGTAGCCACCAATAGATGGCACTCGAGAAATAGTTTTCTTCCTTCTAGAGCAGAACTAATGTGCTTTTTTATTACTCATGGAGCATTGCCCTAGCGACTCCCTGCCAGCTGGATCTTCAGTTTACACATACTCAATATTACAGCCAACATCATGTGAAGATTGGTTCTTGCTGCACAAATTCTACGATAGTAGAATAATTCACAACCTTGAAGAGGTTATCTGAATTTTATTTTTTTTAATTAAAAACCTCTGCCATTTTTGTCATCCTCCAGTGATTCAACACTGAAGCCCCCGTGGTTTCCTGCTGGTCTGATCTCTTGTACTGGTGCCAACAATCTGCCGGCACGTCGTGGCATCATAGCTCCAACTGCTCTACGTTGATTGCACAATCTAAAGTAAAAAGTGGCACTACTTTGGAGGCGCTCAGATAGAACCTCAATCCTTTATAATGAAAATAGAAAAAAAATCCAGCAGTCATATACAGTACTGTGCAAAAGTTTTAGGCAGGTGTCGGAGAAAATGCTGAAAAGTAAGAATACTTTAAAAAATAAAAGTGTTAGGGCTCATGTCCACGGGCAAAATGTGATTTAAAATCCGCAGTGGATCTCCCGCGCGCGGATCCGCACCCCATAGGGATGCATTGACCACCCGCGGGTAGATAAATACCCGCGGATCGTCAATAAAAGGCATTTAAAAAAAAATGGAGCATGAAAAAATCTGGACCATGCTCCATTTTCATGCGGGTCTCCCGCGGGGACGGCTCCCGCGGGCTTCTATTGAAGCCTATGAAAGCCGTCCGGATCCGCGGGAGACCTAAAATAGGAATTAAAAGCATTTACTCACCCGCAGCGGGCCGCGAAGCTCTGCTCTTCCTCACGGCCGCATCTCCCTTGCTTCGGCTCGGCGGATGTGCCCGGCGCATGCGCGCGGCACGTCGACGACGTGCCGGCGACGTGCCGCCGGCGTCAGGAATTCATCCGCCGGCCGAAAATGAAGATCCGGCCGTGAGGAACAGCTGACCTTCGCCGCCCGCTAAGGATAGGTAAATGCTTTTAAATTTCTATTTTCAGCGCTCATGTCCGCGGGGCAGGAGGGACCCGCTGCAGATTCTCCATGTAGAATCTGCAGCGGATCTGATTTTCCCCGTGGACATGAGGCCTTAATATATTTTTTCCCCAGTTAACAAAATGCAAAGTGAATGAAAAAAAGAGAAATCTAAATAACATCAATATTTGGTGTGACCCCTCTTTGCCCTCAAAACAGGTACACATGTACTCAGTTTGTGAAGGAACTCGGCAGAGAGATTGTTCCAAATATCCTGGAGAACCAACCACAGATCTCCTATGGATGTAGGTGCTCAAATCCTTCTGTCTCTTCATGTCATCCCAGACAGCCTGGATTTTGAGATCAGGGCTCTGTGAGGCCATATCATCACTTCCAAGACTCCATGGTCATCTTTATCCTGGAGACAGTTCTTAATGACATTCACTGTGTGTTTGGGGTTATTCTCCAGCTGCAGAATAAATTTGGAGACAATCAGACGTCTCCCTGATGGTATTACATGATGGATAAGTATCTGCCTGTATTTCTCAGCATTAAGGACACCATTAAAGGGGTTGTCTCGTGAAATCAAGTGGGGTTATACACTTCTGTATGGCCATATTAATGCACTTTGTAATATACATCGTGCATTAAATATGAGCCATACAGAAGTTATTCACTTACCTGCTCCGATGCTAGCGTCCACGTCTCCATGGTTCCGTCTAATTTCGCTGGCGGCTTGCTTTTTTAGACGCGCTTGCGCAGTCCGGTCTTCTGCTCTGAGCTCGAGCCGCTTCAGCGTGCTCGCCGCTACAGCTCTTCTGTGCATGCGCAGACGAGCTGTAACTTCTCGGGAGCGTGCTGGAGCGGCCATTCTGCTACCATCCTCTCTTAGAGGACGGTGCAGAAACTTGAGCCGCCCAGCAGTGCCGAGAAGCCACCCAGCAGTGCCGAGAAGCCGCCCAGCCGCCCAGGTAAGTGATGGGTGACGGACTGACGGGGGTGACGAGTGACGGACTGCCGCTGCGGCCCCGGAGCCTACCGCTGTGGCCCCAGAGCCTACCGCTGTGGCCCCGGAGCCTACCGCTGTGGCCCCCTGGAGCCTACCGCTGTGGCCCCGGAGCCTACCGCTGGGCCCCGGGGCCTACCGCTGTGGCCCCGGAGCCTACCGCTGTGGCCCCGGAGCCTACCGCTGTGGCCCCGGAGCCTACCGCTGGGCCCCGGGGCCTACCGCTGGGCCCCGGGGCCTACCGCTGTGGCCCCGGAGCCTACCGCTGGGCCCCGGAGCCTACCGCTGGGCCCCGGAGCCTACCGCTGGGCCCCGGCGCCTACCGCTGTGGCCCCGGAGCCTAGCGCTGGGCCCCGGGGCCTACTGCTGTGGCCCCGGAGCCTACCGCTGGGCCCCGGAGCCTAGCGCTGGGCCCCGGGGCCTAGCGCTGGGGCCAGGGGCCTAGCGCTGGGGAGTCGGGGCCTAGCGCGGGGGAACCGGGGCCTAGCGCGGGGGAGCCGGGGCCTAGCGCCGGTTACCTGCTGCCTGGCGGTGGGTGACTGTGGCCCAAGAGCGTGTGCCGTGGTCGGCGGCCGCGGTGGGTCCGGTCGGCGGCTGCGGGGCGACTGGTTGTCAGGGAGACACAGCTGGTAGCGTCTCGGGAGCGCGCACGTCGGGCTACAGCAAGCGACGGGAAAAGAGCCGGCGGCCATCTTGGGGGAACGTTTTATAAGTTGCTGAAACGCTGGAACTGTAAGTAGAAACCGGCTAGAAAAGTCATTTACACGGGTGCTTAGTAATGTATGCTTAATAAGGGGGACTGGGCAAAAAAAAAATTTCACTGCTTCCTCGAGACAACCCCTTTAATCTTAATCAAATCCCCAACTCCATTTACTGAAATGCAGTTCCAATCTTGCAAGGAACCTCCATCATGCTTCACTGTTGTCTGCATGTATGGCTTTTTGGTTGCAATTCTTCCATGAAGACCGCTTCTAGCCAGACTTCTCCGAACAGTAGATGGATATACCTGGTTCCCACTGCTTACTGCCAGTTCTAAGTGGATGACACTGCTGGACATCTTCTGATTTCAAAGAGAAGTAAGCATGAAGTTTTTTTCATCTGCTGCATTAAGATTCCTTGGCCAACCACTACGCTCCTCAACATTGTCCATTTCTTTGTGCTTCTACAAAAGAGCTTGAACAGCGCATCTTGAAAGCCCAGTCTGCTTTGAAATCTTTTCCTGGGATAGACCTTGCTGATGCAGTATAATTACCTTGTGCTTTGTTACTATGATCAGTCTTACCATGGTGTATGACCTGTGACATGACATTATCTTCCATAACTAGAGATGAGTGAACGTACTCGGTAAGGACAGGTACTTGAGCGAGTATCGTCCTTACCGAGTACCTGCCTGCTCGATTGCAAAGATTCGGGTGCTGGCGGGGGGCGGAGAGCAGCGGGGGAGAATGGGGGGAGATCGCCCCCCCGCTCCCTCCCGCAACACAGCGCTCACCCCGCGCCAGCACCCGAATCTTTGCGAGCGAGCAGGCAGGTACTCGGTAAGGACGATACTCGATCGTGTATCTGTCCTTACCAAGTACGCTCGCTCATCTCTATCTATAACCTCACCTTTTTAGCAGAGTTTGGCTGTATGCCAGTTTTAAGCCACAGCTGTTTCTGTGTCAGTTAATGACTGTGTTTCAACCTACATATGAAAACGATGATCATTATCATCTGTCAGGTATAATTGGTTAATCATACACCTGAATATAATCTTACAAAATCCCTGACTTTGTGCAAGTGTACCTAGAAGAATTGATGCTGTTTTGAAGGTGAAAAGTGTTCATACCAACTTTTGATTTAGATTTTTCTTTTGTGCATTCACTTAGCATTTTGTTAATTGACAAAAGTAAACTATTAACACTTCTAATTTTGATAGCATTCTTACTTTGCAACATTTTTCCACATCTACCTAAAAATTTAGCACAGAACTGTATATTGCAACTGTATTGTATTTAAGTTATGCAATTCACAGTCACAATTCATTTGACGTTTCGATCGTAAGGGGGCAGTGCTAAGCAGCGCCCCCCCTTACACAAAGCAGCGGCATACAGCTGCTTGAAGTTGCAGCTGGTGACCATGCCAAGCTCTACCCTCTCCTGGTCTGAGATGCAGCTGTAAGAGGAGGATGGGAAAGGGAGGAACAAAGCACAGGAGAGCACCATTGGCATACCCCTTCGCGGGGGGTGGGGAGGTGGGGTGGTGTCCCAGACAGGTATCGCTCTGCTATTAGAGAACAGTGGCAGGTATCGTGGTCCTGAAAGCAAGGCATCATTTTGTTGGAGCCTCACAGAGGCTGTTAGGAGGAGGCTCCACCCCCTGACCTGTGATGTAGTAGAACGCCATGAAGATCAGGCGTTATATATATAATATGTATTGTCTCAGAGTACTGGCAGTCCACATATATTTTATAAATAATAGTAGATATATTGCGAGTCGACTAGTTTGGGGGTCAAAGGACACATATCTCTTTCACCAAACATTGAGTCAGCAGCCAGGAGTAGGTTTTAAACTGACACTTGGCCAGATTTATTAGGACACATGCAGAATAAACAAAACACAGCAAGAACAAAAGTAATAACTTGCCTGTCTGGCACTAACTAATACACAGTAAAACCCTCTCTACCAGCTGGAGTGCTTCTCTCCGCTAGCTTATAAACACAACAGGATTTTGTAACTGTAATCACAATTCAAGTGCAAGACTCACACAGACCAGCTTTATGTGTCCCTAGTTAGAGCAGCTGCTTCTTAAATATCCACCCAATGGATTACCTGAATAATCAGTTAGCAGGTGATAGTCTCCCTGTTGATCCACATGGGAGAGGAATCTTAGAGAAATGTCACTAGGTAGATTGTTAAATAGTGGGGACTGACTATCAGTTCTGTGAATCAGGATTTGCTGTATAATATAGACACATTAAACCTTTGCTTTGCATAACTGTTCTATAGAGAAGAAAATCTTGTCCCTAGGGAATGAGGTGAACAGACAGGATATTGGCTGAGAGTTCCTTATATAACATCAGGCACTTATAACCACATACATGTCTCCTCTCTGGCTTACCCATTTTGGTGGTGATCTCTTGGTACATCCTACATATTGCGATCTCCAGGTGTCTTATACTAGGCCTCCTGCTGGCTGGATGAGAATCTGACCCACTTTGGCCGGACATACACTATACACATGCAGATGCTGGCACAAGTCTCATTTATAGTGAGACTGACAGGGAAATGTAACATGTGCCCAGAGAGGAATCATTCAAATTCTTTTATATTTTGGGAGAAAAGAATAGTTTCTTCATTTTTAAGCCTTAGTCCTATTATTACAATAATGTACAGGACTTGTTGAATTAAATTTTAAACAGGAAATTTCAGTTTAGTTGTAGTAGTGTTATAGAGGGGAAGGAAGGGGGAGGCGGGTGGGTGAAGCTAAAATTTTGTTCCAGGGCTCATGAGGCTTTAGGTACGTGGCTAGTCTGGTGATATTTATTCCGACTGGGGTAGCTCCATAATATCCCTGTTTAACCAATTAAGGACCAAGCATGGTAAATATATGGCGCTTGGTCTGGGCGTAAAGCCCTGCCAATAGTAAAATCATGACGGGGATTTAAGCCTCCTGCTTCTGCAATCAATCAGAAGCAGGACAGGTTGTCAGCTGTTAGTCACAGCTGATAACTTGGAGGAGGAAGAGGTGGATTTTAACCCTTTCTGCCTCCTCCATTCTTTAGTATACATTACTTCCAATATGCGAGCCCGGTGGTCATGTGACCACCGGGATTCCCTGCTACAGCAGAGCTACATGGTCGTAGCACACCCTGATCAGCTCTGCCAGTGACTAATGTCACTAGAGGGGATGTTTTTTTCCTGTAACTGAGAAAATAGCCTTATATAATCCTATAGATGCCCAAGCTACAGTGGAAAAGTATCAAATAAAAAAAAACAAAAACATGTGAATGTCCCCCAGAGGTCTTATATGACGTCATTTGGGGACATAGATAGTAAAAAACATAATTACATACATAAGTAAAACAAAATTACAGAATAAAACAACAATGTATACATAAGAAAGAAAATAGCCCAAAGCCAACGCCAACCGAAACCGTCGCTACATGCGCCCTGTAATCCAAAACCATTCATATTATATATCAAAATGTCCGAAACAAAATGAGGAACCTGTTCCCATACTTTATTTTAGCGTAAATATACTAATTAAAAAAAAATAACTGTAAGGCCTCAGTCACACGGGCGCATCAGCACCCGTACACCGGCGCCGATGAGCCCGTGTGACTGCAGGAAGGAGACGGACGTACCTGCAGACGGACGTCTCTCTGCAGCGCCGGAGGAAAGAACACATGACCGGCAATGAAGCCGGTCACATGTTCTTTCCTCCAGTGCTGCTGGTGTCAGTCACACGGGCGCATCGGCGCCTGTGTACGGGTGCCAATGCGCCCGTGTGACTGAGGCCTAAATGTTAAAAAAAAATCTTTTTTATAGTTTTTTACCCCCAATAAAACTAAAAAATGGAAAAAGTCAGTGAAAAAGATATTACAAATATAGTCCTATATTTGTCAGAAAAAAAAAACACAGCAAGAATAATTTTGGTAGCTAACGAAAAAAAAAATAGGGCAGTAAAACTACCACATGGGTAAAATCCCTAAAAAGTGTCTGGTCTTTAAGATACAAAACAACCTGGTCGTTAAGGGGTTAAGTGTTCACCTAGCCTTGGAGCATTACAATATGGCGAAGCTTATGAATACACACAGCAGATGTTTAAAGAAATACATGCATTGTTATCTCTGAGCTGTTAAACAGTCATCTTGTGTTGCAATAGATTGCTGTTATACTGGTATTGTGCTTTACAGGAAGTGGTTAGCACTATGTAGTTGCACATTGTTGTGTAACAAGCTCTAAGTATAAACTCGTTCCTAGATATATTAAAATGTAACTTATGCTAAGGCCTCATGCACACGGCACGCGCGGATTCCACATGCAGATTTCCGCAGCAGAAGACCTGCGGGTCACTACTGCAGAAATGACTTTTAAATGCTTGCCAGCGATCGGGGATGTTGTTGTTTTTCCACGTGGATGCACAGCGGATCGTCTGTGCGGAAAAAAAAATCACAAGTCCCAAGTGACTGCCTTACCCCTCCTCCCCACCTCCCTGCTTGGTCTCCAAATAACCAGAGAGGTTTCTGCCTACAAATCCGCAGTCCATCCGCAATTGAATTGCACATGCATTGCGGATTGCTGGCTTCCATAAAGATGAATGGAGCCCATCCATGCGGAATCCACAGTAAAATGGAGCATGCTGTGCGTAGAGCTGAGGAAGCTCCATGCTTTTCTATGGGTGACCAGTACAGCGAATCTCCCGGCGGATTCTGCAAATCAAATCTGCCAGTGTGTATGAGGCCTAAGTAATATTTAAAATCCAGAAATATCCTAGTATTACCCCAGTGTACACACTACCTAATATGGGGTGCCCTGATAAGTTAAAATGGATCTAGGAACACAGGTTAATTCTAAGGGTGGGTTCACACAGGGCGGATTCCCGTCGGAAATCTCGCGGTTTGGCCGCAGCAAAAACCACGAGATTTCCGCCGGGAGAAGTTTAAGCCGCGGCGGCTTCGAAGTGGTCCGGCCGCATGCTTTTCCGTTGCGGCCGGCGCTCCCATAGAGGAGAGCGCGGCCATAACATAAATAAACAAAAAAGGAAAGGTAAACAGACCTGCTCAATCTTTGGAAACCGCGGCTGCGGCGGCCGCAGCCGCGGTTTCAACCGGATTTACCGCAGCGGATTAGCCGTCCCATGTGGACGAGATTTCTGAGAAATCTCATCCACATGGCTGGCTAATCCCGAGATTAGCGGCCGCGGGCGGATCTGCTGCGGCAAAACCGCGGCAAATCCGCCCTGTGTGAACCCAGGCTTAGTGTTGGTTACTAATTCCTTCTCCTTGTGATATATCAATTTGGATTCCAGACTCCCCTCTGATCAGGAACGATTTTGGTTGCTTTTCGCATCACTGTGCATTGTGTTGAGTTATAGGATGTATACTGCTTAGTGTTATATATCTCATGCTACAGCAAATATGTGTAATAACATGTCATTTAAAGCTACTGATCTATATAGATCTTAAAGGGGTTGTCCCGCGCCGAAACAGTTTTTTTTTTTTTTCAATAGCCCCCCCGTTCGGCGAGAGACAAACCCGATGCAGGGATAAAAAAAACAAACCAGGTAGTACTTACCCGAATCCCCGCGCTCTGGTGACTTCTTACTTACCTTGTGAAGATGGCCGCCGGGATCTTCACCCTCGGTGGACCGCAGGTCTTCTGTGTGGTCCATTGCCGATTCCAGCCTCCTGATTGGCTGGAATCGGCACACGTGATGGGGCAGAGCTACGAGGAGCCGCTCTCTGGCACGAGCGGCCCCATTCAGAAGGGAGAAGACCGGACTGCGCAAGCGCGTCTAATCGGGCGATTAGACGCTGAAGATTAGACGGCACCATGGAGACGAGGACGCCAGCAACGGAACAGGTAAGTGAATAACTTCTGTATGGCTCATAATTAATGCACGATGTACATTACAAAGTGCATTAATATGGCCATACAGAAGTGTATAACCCCACTTTGTTTCGTGGGACAACCCCTTTAAGCTTATTGCCCAAATTAGCTGATCTCTGAATATTTTGCTCATACATTGATTTCTTAATAACTTGACCTCAAGATTTTTTACAATGAAACCAGTCATAGATGGTGAGATGTCTAACCATATACTGTATATAGTCAGTGAAAGATCTTTCAATAGAAACATCCATGATCACAAGCTTCTTCAACATGTTTTTAAATGTACTTGTGTGATGAAACAGCTGGTGGTCATTTTAGACCAAGTCAGTGTCCTGCAAGTGGCTAGCTATCATCAGTTGTCCATTTACCAAGGAACAGATCTGCTGACACTTACAATTTGTGAGTCTGGAGGTATTAATATCACAAAGTTATCTGGAAACAGACCAGTTTTTCCATTGACCTCCCCTCGCCACCAGCCTTCATCTTCAGTTTCCTGTGTAGAAATAAAAACTGTGTTATAAAACGTATTGCAGGTTTGGGATACCACATTCTTACATTTTGAGTTAATAGAGGAACCTCATCGATTTGCCAGAGCAAAGAATGACTAAAAAAGTGTTTCACATGGATTCAGGGATCCGGCCAGGTGGGAGCACTCAACAGGTACCCTGCTATGTACAGAGAAGAGGGTATAACCCTGAAACAGCTGTCTACACTTAAGCGTTTTCTTCTTTTGGAGGAGACTCCGATTTGGCTAAAATCCCTAGTCAAGTTTAAAGATTCTTTAATTGGTCGGATTATTGCCTATAAGGCTCCCCTTGCCAGCAGATGGTCTTCACAAGGAGAAACAATACCCCCCCCCCCCCCCAACCTGCACCCTAGGGAGTAGTGGTAGTAACATTTTTTAGAAAAGGTTCTTTAAAAGAAAAAAGCCCTCCAAAAAACTGATACACATTGTTAGATATACTACTACTTTTCATGACCATTAGCCTACATTCACACAGGCGAGTGCGATATTGGGCTGAGAAACTCACGCTTGTCAATATGTGTTTTTCATGCTAATGCAAGGCGGTTTTCATTCAAAAATGCCTTGTATCACTTCTGTGAAATTCCAATCCCCATGCGTATCTTTCACAAGTGTCAGAGGATCACAGAGGTTTCCTATTGATTTCAATGGGAAACACCACATCATACTCGCATGCACATCACACTGGACGCCAATGCCATGCAATGTCTTTTAAGGTCCCATTGAAAACAATGGCCGGGGCTTTCCGAGGGAACACCAAGAGATAGAACATGCTGCAATTTTTACCATCGCTCATGTGATTTAGTCTATTCAGAAAAATGGAGTTCATATTCGTGTGACTTTTGTCCATCCCGCAACACAAAAAACTCGCATGAGATTCTTGCCTGCGTGAATAATCCCTCAGAGTTAGGACACATAAATAAAAGCCATGCACTACCTCTTCAAGCCTGCATTTATTAGGAAGTTAAACACTAGAACAAGGGGGCACAGAATGAGATTAGTTGGGGAAAAACCCAAAGCAAAGACAGGAAATAGTGTTTACAGTAAGAGCAGTAGATACTTGGAGCAAACTTCTAGCAGATGTGGTTTCAGAATCAGCAATAAATGAATTCAAGCATGTCTGGGATAAACATATATCTATCCTAAGACAAATAAAAAAACAAATAGTTTAAGATCAGAATAGATGGACCAGGTGGTCTTTTATTGCCATCAATTTTCCCTATTTCTATGCATTTAGTACAGGAGGGATATCATCACTTCTTAAGGAGAGCCCCTAGACGGTGAGTGAGGAGACTTATAAGGCCATTCACGCTTTTCTGGGAAATGTATGCAAATAAGGAAGATGGAACACTACCTCTGCAGCGCCACCTATGGGATGGCAGCATTACTGCAAATCAATGTGTGACCCTTTATACAGGCATTGTTCCACCTTCCTTATATGCATTTAGTATATACACAGTGCTTCAGTTTTTCCTGGCATATTCCGTTAAATAAGTTGACAACTGCAGTAAAACCAAGGCAGACGTGCATGTACTTGTGTGAGGCTTTTCCAGGATTATTAGCTGTGGTAATGGTACAGGTTCTGTCCTACCATTACTGCCAATATGAAAAAAGCTTTCCATGAATAGATGATGTGTGGCTGGCACAGTAACATCAGTCAAGCAAAAATTACACTGAAGTCTACTTGGAAATATATTCATCTTTCTACGATGACGGTAGGCTCAAAAAGCCTATTCTGATCAGTAATTGCACTTTTTTATTCCTAGTCCACTTCTCTTTTTTGTATTTCCTGGCACTTGTCTGCACTGAGAGTAATATCTTTTGCATAGACAACATTGTGGTTAAATGGAGCAATGTGACTATGGTTCAGACCCTAATCTGTAAACTCTATTTTCAGTAAATCAATTCATAGAAATTGAAGCATAGCATTTTATAAGGAAGTATTTCAGGAATTCATATCTGCATTTCTTACACTTTTTTTGAAGTACAAGAATATTTCAACAACTGGAACCAATTGAAAAATTGATGTAGCATGATTAGCGTTCAAATCGCTCATTAGATTGAGCGGTTTCCATGATAAGTATGCTGTGTGAATCCATGCAGTGAAAGGCCAATCTTAATCAGATCTTTCATACAAATCTAAAAATCATTGTTGGTCTGCCGCCACATCGTTCTTTGTAAGCAGGCTGTCCATCTATAACAGCCTGTTTACTGTGAATGGAGGTGGATAGGAACGATCCCCGACCCACTGCACCTGCAGTCACTGAGCGATGATCCTGCGGTGTAGAAGCACATGAACAACTATTTTTGGGAAGGCTGTAGGACACTGAAATGCCCGACAGTTATCCTATGTAAAAAAGGCTATATGCACATACTTTTTGCTTTCTTTTTCTCATACATGTATTTTTTGTCTGAGGGTCTGCATACTTTAATTTAATTATTTAGCAATAGCCACCTTTCTTTCTCTTATATTTTTAAATGGCACCATTTTGAGGTACATATAATTTATTGGGGGGATTGTAAGAAAATAAAACTGTAATTCCACCATTGCTGTCTTTTTTCATATTTTTACACTTTAAGGGCTTATTCAGTCATCCCTATATCGGCCGGGTTTTCACACCCGGCCGATATACTCTGTCCCTCTCTGCAGGAGGAGGAGGCAGGATGAGACAGGAGCAGTACAATAAGCTCCTGCCCCTTCTCCGCCTCCTCTCCGGCCCTCGCTACTGTTTGCAATGGGAGGGGCGGAGGTAAGTGCCGCCCCCATCCCGCCCTTCCCATTGCAAATAGTGGCGAGCGGTGGAGAGGGGGTGAAGAGAGGGCAAAGAGGGGGCAGGAGCTCAATGCACTGCTCTTGGCCTGGCCCGCCTCCTCCCCCTGCAGAGAGCGACAGCGTATATCTGCCAGGCTCATATACAGACGTCTAAATAAGCCCTTATGTGCAGTAAAAATATCATTGTAAACTATATCCTGTCGATCAGAACAAATGTCATGATACTAAATATGTATAGTTTTTTCTAATATTACATCTTAGTACTTTTGTACAATAAAAACATATTTTATGGGGAAAAAGTGAATTTTGCATCACCGCATTCCAAGAGTCATAATCAATGTAGCCTTATGTTGGCTTTGTTTTTTCCCTTTTTAAGTTAGTTTTTAGGGGTAGTTGTAGTTTTTGTGGTACATGTCTCTTTATCGACTAACTTCTGAGCATTTAGGGGCGGAAGGGATAAATGTTTTTAATGCTATGTGTCATGTGGTAGAAATATTACTTTTACTTTATCGTACAGGTTGTTATTATCACTATGGCCAAATTTTTTAATTAGTTTTTTTCAGAATGACTATTTGCTTTTTCCATTTATTAAAAAAATGGATTTATGTATTTTGGGGGCAGTTTTTTCTTATAGGAGTTTATTAAATCTTATTTTGTAGTTTTTTTTTTCATTTTCACCACAAATCTCACCCTCTGCATTGTTTCAAATCCGCTGCAAAATTCACACCAAAATCTGTGTGTAACATGGAGTGTGATGCAAATTCACTGGGGATTTGGCACAGATCTGCAGCCGAATCTGCCCGAAAATTGTCTGCCACATCTACATCTACTTATAGGTAAATACCGCTGGCAGATCTGGTGGCCTTTGTTAAGCCCCGGGCTGCTGTGGTAACCCATCAGAAGCCATGACTACATCACATGGCCACAGAATGGGGTGACAATGTCAAACGTTTTAGATGCTGCAGTCATTATTGACCTTGGCATCTAAGAAGTTAAAATGCTGGAATGTGACTTATCTCTAATCCCCAACGTTTTAGCACGAGTACTGCACAGCACGTCATAGTACAGGAATGGAACAGGAAACTGCCTATGACAGTTTCCTCATGGGATGTTAAGGCGCATTAAAAACCATAAAAGGATTACCGTACCTTACTGATAACTGCCACAACATCCCCCTTCTTCAGAGATAGTTCATCAGGCAGAGTAGAAACATAGTCAAACATAACTCTGGCAAATTCACTGATGGAAACTGGCCCAGAAGATGAATCTGTAGAAAAAAGCAAATCACCATGATTCTAACAATTAGTACAGACATTGCAGCGAGTTCTGTGTGCTTTCTGGTAGCTGCAATGAATGGGACACAACTGAGAAATTTTATTAACTACACTAGGCAAAAATAAATAAAAATTGTGTCCGGGAAATCAGTGGTATTTTCATATTATTTGGATAACAAACAAATGGTTATTAACAGTTAGGCTGGGTTCACACACGGCAGATTCCCGACGTAAATGTCGCGGTTTGGCTGCAGCGAAAAACCGCGACATTTCCGCTGGGAGGATTTGAAGCGGACCGGCCGCTCGCTCTTCCGCTGCGGGTTTCTGCCGGATTAGCCGCAGCGGATTGTCCACTTGGCTGGCTAATCCCAGGATTAGCAGCCGCATGCGGATTTGCCGCGGCGATATTACGCCCGGAATTTCCGCGGCAAATCCGCTCCGTGTGAATCCAGCCTCATTGAGCCAAAACTTTGATTGTCAAATTGCTGACTAAGATTATATGTAGAGTGCAGGTTCATGATTATACAGGTACAGTAATTATTTTGTAGGTTAATATAATGCTGTGGTTTTTTTTATATCTATAGGTAAATTGGTGATTATGTGAATGAAGTATGGCATCAAGAGGTTGTAAATATCCTGCAGATGCTTTCTGTTAGGTATGCGGAGAGTTCATCAGAACACGGGCAAAGTAACACTCTTTGGCAACAATGGCAAAAATAAATGCAGCCTACAAAGCATATTTTGGGATGGCTGTGAAATTGGTGGAAACGATGGTGAAGAAATACCACGCTATGGGCTGCAAGATATTGCTCAAGGTTCATATCTTGGATTCTCATCTACATAAATTCAAGCAGAACATGGGAGGATACTCGGAGGAGCAAGGAGAAAGGTTCCACCAAGATATGCAGTAGTTTGAGTGTTGCTATCAAGGACAATACAACAAGAATATGATGGGTGACTACATCTGGGGGGTTGGTATGTAAAAGTGACAAAGTACACAATTGTCAATTGAAAAAAAACGAAATCTTCCGGCTTTTCGGTGCGGCCAAGCCGCGAGATGTACGTCCTGTGGGAACCCAGCCTAAGGCCTCAGTCACACGGGCGCATCGGCACCCGTACACCGGCACCGATGCACCCGTGTGACTGACACCAGCAGACGGACGTACCTCTGCAGCGCCGAAGGAAAGAACACCTGACCGGCAATGAGATGGCCATCTTCCTGCAGTCACTTGGGCGCATCGGCGCTGGTGTACGGGTGCTGATGCGCCTGTGTGACTGAGGCCTCAATGATCCTTTGGCTCTGATGTTGTAATCACTTACTTATATAAATGTTACAATCACACAGAGAAAGTTTGATTAGATTCAAACAACTCCTTCTGGAGGATGGATCTTTTTTGACAATGAGTCTATATGAATAATTATATTAGGGACAGAAAATAATAGAGTAGTTGTAAATGGTACATATTCAAAAAGGGCTAACTAATATATGTTCTGCAACTACTGTATTCATGCACCCTTGCAGGAAAGCTGTTACATGACTTATCTTTGAGAAGCTTCAGTGACCACTTCCGTAGTTCAAGTCTGATCTTGCTAGAAAGCATTACAGTAAAACTACAGCAGATCACCACAAGCCTGGCCCTCTTACAAGCCAAGCCCTTCTCTTCTACGTATAAACCCAGCAGAAATGAACACACAAGAGAGAACATGTCTCACTGTATGTTGCTGTGTGAAGGTTAGAATGGAAAATTCTGTCAAACTGGTGTCGCCGGGGCTCATTGTCCATCTATACAAGAAGCCTTTAAAGGGAACCTGTCACCTCCCTACAGCACTATAAACTTAGTTATGGCGCTGTTACGGGAGGCCAGGTAATGTATGTTTTTATACTCAACCCGCTACCTGGTTTCTGCAGTGTCCGCCATTGAAGATAATGCATGCCACTAAAAAAAACAACTCTTTTCAGAATCCCATATGAGCATTCACTGTGAAAAGAGTCTGTTCAGAGCTTTCATTACCGAACTTCTGCGAAAATACCAGACAAAGTACCGGTAGCACTGCATGCAGCGTTATTTCTGCAGGGTAAATGCCGAACTGTCTAACAGCAGCCTTATGGAACCCATTATAGTCAATCAGTTCCTTTTAGCACTGTTCCGGTCTGGCAGGTGCCTGATCCAACACTTCACATTTGCCATTGTTTGACTCCTAGGACAGAGAGGAACAATGGAAAATGAAAGCGTGAGTGAGTGCAAAAAAGCTCTAATTTAATTATAAACTTTCATAGAATTTTACATGGGCAAGACACATCCTCCTTAGTCCTTCCTTAAAACTCCATACTATTACACTGCAGTGATGGTGCAGGTACCAGAGCTGAACCCATGACATCAACAAAAGAAGAAAAATCTCTGATCCTAGCTGTTTAACCCCTTAGGTGCCTTAGTTAATAGCAATCGTGGCCCCAATAAGTGTAAGAAAAAGGAGAGGATGGCTCCCTTAATGCATATAATACATTTTAGAATGCAAGCATAAATGAGCAGTAAAACTACTCACATGAGCAAAAAAAACTTTTTAAAACTTAAGGAAAATTATATTTAGTAAATAAAAGTAATGAAAAAAATACATATTCAGTATTACTGTGAGGAAAGAAATTGATGATTTTTTTTTCAATTCCACTCCCCTCTCCCATCCTTATCAGCATAATTAGCTGCATCCTTCATGAGTTAATGTGAGAAAAGTAAGAAGTGGTCATTGGTGAGCCTTATTTGCATGTATACATCACTTTTTTCTGCCACGGGCTGCCGGCTGCATACAATGCTATCATCGCTGCTCAGGGAGAACACAGCCTTATCAGGGACGACGGATTTTATGCTGAGCTGAACTCAGCAATGCCCGAAGAATGCACGGTAAGTGCATGATGGACACACATTTACACGCAACGGCTATCACTCAAAAGCCGTCGTTTGGATGAATTTTGAACGCTAATCGTTGCGTGTAAATCAGCCTTTATGAACACCCAGATAAAGGGGCTCTGGATGGCACATAATTGTTATGGCTCACTATTGCCACTCACCTGTCAATTGGTATTCGGTCAAGTGCTGCCATTCTGAACAGCATGCACACCACACTTAGGCTTCCGCTGCCTTTCTGTCTTCAGCCTGTTCGGCACATGTGCACTTTCTTCCCTCCTCTTAAAAGGCAAGTGCACATGTCCCTATTAGTTCTCCCACCAACCACCAGCAACTTCCTGTTACGTGAGGCACCTTCTCCATCCATCGAGGATACCTAAGCAACTTATCCCATCAGCCATTGAAACAAAGCCCCTGGTTGTGTGTATTCTAGTTCTGACTGCTGACTTCTGAGCACCTTGACCTCAGCTCTGTATTCTGGACTTAATTACTGCCTACAGCCTGCCCTGCCCTGAAATTCTGTTAGACATTGTTATTGCACCTCTGCCACAAGCCCAGACTGAAGCCTGTTTTCTGGATACGCACCTGTTCACACTATCAGGTACCATGCATCAGTCCAGTTCAATTTCAGCAGCCACACTACTGGGGGATTGACTACCTGTGTAAGGGGAAAGCGTTGCACAGCCTAACAGGCTGGAGTGCTTCAGGGCTACTTATTGTAGCAGTCAGGCAACTGCAACATGCCCCACCATCTCCCTGGTCTTAGCACAGCCAGAGGAAGGTGGGTCAGCTGTAGAGGCAATAGTGAGGTGTTAGAGAGTGAGGAGAGGTGGCCCAGCACCGCAGGGCCATTAAAACAGGTTTTTGCTCCCAGCCTGCAGACGGGTTGTCAATTGAAGAATGACGATCTGCGAGACAGAATTCAGAACATTGCTATGGAGCAACAAATTAAGCCTCACAAGAGGATAGCAAGCAATTTGCCAGCATCAGTTTGTAAGTGAGGTCGGCCTGCTTAAACCTCAAACAGGCACACCAATAGTGACTTTTTCAGTGAAGAAGCAGGCCTACTGTTAGGATAGCAAGACGTACACCATTCTTTGGGGACACTGTAATTGTAAGAAGGCTTGAACAACCAATAGCAAACTGTGATTGGGAGTTTTATTGGTACTGAGCCTTAAAGCTTATGGACATTAGTATTAAAGATTTTGCTAATTGCCTTAAGATTCCGCCAACTGCAGAGAGTATTGTGCTATCTTCAAACTCTGTCAGTTAAGATGCAACTTAAGGCCTTTTTACACGCAACGGTTATTAGTCAAAATTCGTTTAAACGGCCGAAAATAAGCAATAATCGTTACATGTTAACGCGGGCAGTCATGCACTATTCATTTAATTATAGTTAGCCAAAGTTTTTAGGCTGGCATAAAATCCATTGTTTGGTCGCTGGAAATTCTTTCAGTTTGAATGCAATTCGTTCAGTGTTTCCAGGGCTAAGCCATGGCTTCGTTTTGCTTTGCATATTCAATGAATGCAATATTTACTCAGCCATGATGAACCAGGAGGAGAACAATGAAATGTGCTGGCCAGATGTTTGCTCACCTGGGCGAAGTGTTTATGTAGTAACAATCGCCTAAACACACAACCAGCTGAGCAAACAACTCGTGGAAGAAAACACTGATGATTACAGCAATTTAATCTTCAAAAATGTTGTCAGCTAGCTTGAATTTTGTTCAATCTTGCGGCAGTTTGAGCGATTATTTTTGCGTGTAAAAGGGCATTTACTGTTCTAATAGACTTTGTTGAAGTTCAATTTCCTTATCAGTGACCTCAACTGTGAATTTAATTTTGTTGCTCGTCCCCTCCTGGCTATGTGTTTTGCGCTTTTCTTATCCTCTCCAGGTCACATGGCCAGCACTCTGACAATGCTGTGTCCTGCAGTTATTGAGACAGCTTTATATGAAGTGCCAAAAAGAAAAACTTTCTTGCTCATAGCAACCAATTACAATGCAGCTTTCATTTTGAAAAGCAGAATCCAAAATGAAAGCTGCGCTGTGATTGGTTGCTATAGACAAAAAAGACTGTTTTTCTTTATGACCATTTATATACACCTGTCCCATTAACTGCAGGACACAGAATTGTCAGGGTTCTGGTCATGTGATCTGGAGGCCAGAGGATAAGTGCAGAATACACAACCTAGAGAAGGTGAGCTAAAGCACTGGATTCTTCGTAGTAGAGGTCAGTGATATTGTAATGGATTTCTCAAATAAAAAACAACAAAAACTAAGTGCTTCTTCAAGATCATTAGGGCCATTTAGTGACCAGTGGTGGTCTAAACTCACAGATCCTCAGAGATGGAAACTACTGCGAAGTTTCTACAACACATAAAAATATACAATTGCAATATTTGGGAGTTTTTTTCATTATGGGAGCTCTGTTTCATAGGAAAATAAAAATAACATTATGAATAGAGATGAGCGAACGTGCTCGGCCACGCCCCTTTTTCGCCCGAATACCGCGATTTCCGAGTACTTCACTACTCGGGTGAAAAGTACTCGGGTGCGCCGGGGGGCGGGGAGAGGCGTGGCAGCGTGGGGGGTAGCAGCGGGGAACAGGGGGGAGCCCTCTCTCTCTCCCTCTCCCCCCCACTCCCCGCTGCAACCCCCCGCGCCGCCACGGCGACCCCCGAATTTTTTCGCCCGAGTACGAAAGTACTTGAAAATCGCGGTATTCGGGCGAAAAAGGGGCGTGGCCGAGCACGATCGCTCATCTCTAATTATGAACAGCTTTGTAAATCGAAATATACATGTTCCAAGCACAAGGAACGCTATTCACTGAATATTTTCTTTGATTAACATGAATTAATTGCTTTGGATTTTAAAGGGGTTGTCCATTTGTAAACTATTAGTGGCCTATCCGCACGGCAGGGGTCCCTCACTCAGAACCAGATGTTTGCCAGGCCAGCACACTTGTGCACAGAGCTGATTTCCGCAGGAAGCAGACAGCTTTGTTCTTATAGCAGTTGTTCAGGTTTGGTATTACTGGCCAGGTTCCCATTGAAATTAATGCAAACTTGTCCTTTAACTAGCAAGCCTGTCCACTGCAGTAAAAATGGAGCTGTCTGTTTCCTGTAAAAATCAGTTCAGTGCACAAGCGCACTGGCTTGGTAAGAAGCTGGTTGGCAGGGGTCCTGGACCCCACCTGATCTATTATTGATGACTTGGCCTGAGACCATCAGTAATTTACAAACGGACAACCCCCTTCAATTGTTATATAAAATTGTTATATAATATGTTCTACCTTTTATATTGTTCACTGCTGCTTTATCATCCTGCTTCGCCTAAAAAAAGAAAATAGATTAATTGAAAGCTCTGTAAAGAAGGGGACATATCGCCACAATACATATGCGACCTTGGCTTTCCTAATATGTGAGATCTTAGCAAAAATCAGTCTCTGTAACCTGACATGCTATCTTTTTTATTGCGTTTATGAAACAGAAACAGAAATAAATACTAGGACAATGTTTCAAAGAAAATACTACTAAAGTGTGATTAGTGGAATCTTATTTATTCAAATGAAACCTATCTTTACTACCTGGTATATGTTATAAAGCAATTACTGCCATCAAGGAAAGTGAGCCTTGAACAGGTTGTGGGTGAATACTGATAGAAACAAAGGGCAGGTGCACTAATTATTAAATTTCACAACAGTGGCGTAGCAATAGAGATCACAGGTTTACACTTGCGACTGGGCCTCTAAGTCAGGGCGCCCATAGGACCCCTCACCAAACCCCTCATCTTTTTTTTAATATCAACTTAAGGCCGCCTGCACACGAGCGGGTCGGATCCGGCAGCGAGAATTCTCGCCGCGGGACCCGACCCCAGCGCCTGCAGGGACGAGCACGTACTCACCCGCGCCTGGCGGCCCCGGCTCTTTCATGTGCCGGCTGCCGCGCAGCCGGCGCATGCGCAGACCGGAGCCGGCGGCCGGGTGAGTGCGTGCCCCGCACAAAAATAGGACATGCCGCGGTTTGTTTGCCACGCGAGATTTTGCGCGGCCAAACCGCGGCCGTCTGCATAGGAGTGCGTATTGTAATGCACTCCCATGCAAACTTTCAGTGGCGGAAATCCCGCAGCGGGATTTCCGCCCGTGTGCAGGCGGCCTAACTTGATTCTATCCTTACATCCTCCATATCACATGCCATGTAACAGTCTGGTATTTTTAATTGTCCTCTTCTGTCTGTGTAAAGGGCTACTGTAAAGAGTTAAAAAGTTGTGACAGATGTGCCAAAATGTGCATAAAAAATATCACATGTACCAGAAATGGAACAAAATTTCAGTATAACAGGACTGAGCATGCCTCAAGTGACTGATTGGCTGGGACTCCTGCTACAAAAAGGGAATTTTTTCTGCACCACAAGGAGAGCTCAGGAACCAAAAGATTGAGCTGAGGTGCTGCCTGAGAGTTGCCAGAGGAGAGGCTGACAGAGGAGAGGCTGCTGATAGAGAGTGAGCCCAGGAAAGTAAAAGGGAAGTTCAGCTGATCTGCGCTGATCCCATGGCCGTGAGCAGTAGAGGTTGACCAACGTCATCTAGGACACAGAGAGGAGACCTGAGAGTGTTTCACCAACATAAAGGCACACCACCTAAATGACAGATGTTATATAACATGAGGGGAGGATTCTCCCATTTGACTGACCAGTGAAATACACTGTATGCTGAGTGCCCGATGGAGAGAAAGCTAACGATGTGGGACAGGTCCTTAAGCCAATCGTACAGAGTGCCTCCGTCATACATGGCCAATCCTAATATGTGATGATGTCAGCCCAATGAATAGCAGTTTGGCATTTCTGAGCATGCTCAGTGTGTCCCTTCTATTTTATCAGTCCATTTTGTGGTGCATGCTCAGTACATAAAGGCTCATACAAAGGTTGATTTGTCCAAAGCTGCAATTCAGCAAGATACTATAATTTATAGAGCATGTCCAGTTTGCAGAAGTCCACACTTTAAAAAACTATCTTGTGGCCTCAGTGCTGTAGAAAGGGATTCTACAATGCTCATCATCCAACAGGTGTCATGGGTTACTGAATGGGTATTTAAGGCATTGGATCCATAGATGAAGTTCTTATATTAAGTTAAAGGGAGAGAGGCATGTTACACTAATTCATTTTGTCAGTACACACCCTCCAATTTATACCTATGGCTAACAATGCTTGTCAGTATCTACCAATAGCATTGCGGGTAGCACAGACCCTAATGTAGCAATTTCTGAGAGTATTCCATAGTATACTGCAACTTCCAATGTTAACTGTTCCTCATGCAGAAATAGTCAATGTAGCTAAAACCCATGGTGTAGTTCTGATGTTTCCCACAGAAACCTAGGTGGGTTTCCACAATTAGGGCAATATAATATATAATTTTAAATGCCTTGTAGTCCAAGTGTGCATTTCATTACTAGTTCATAGGCTATGCGTTTATTTATATTGAGTGACTCCTAAGGCATAATACTTTGTACTATGCCCTCCTGTCATAGGGCCTCAGTACTCTACACTGGTCACATGAAAAGCTGTTAGGTGATTATAGGGGTGCTATATTACAAGGCAAATGCCTTATCAATAGTTATACAATTCATAGAAGTGACTCAATCAAATTTTCAAAAGCTGGTTTTAAATCAATGCTGAATAAGAAAATCACTCATTTAGGGCTCGGTCAGACAAGCGTGATTTACACGCTGCTACAGCAGAGTGTAAACGATGCTTCTATAGCAACCAATAGGTTGCTATGAAAGCGCTCACACAGACCTTTTTTAGAAGCACAGATTTTGCGCTCCTAAAAAAGAATGGACAGTGAGTGCCGACTTGTCTGCCAGCTCTGTGGTGCACGCTGTGCAGGGTGCTTACCATAGGCTCCTATGGGAGCCATGGAAGCACGCATCTCACACCACGGATGTGTGACAGGGCTGCTCCATGGAGCTAGAAGCAGCCCGGTCACCCAATATTTTTCAGGATGACAGCAGTGTGGTTTTACACGTTGCTTAGCAGCATGTAGACCACGCTCGTCTGACTTCGGCCTTAGGTGGGAGATCCACTGCGCCTCCTAACACAGCAATTTTTTTGTCCTGATCTCACTTATGTGGACCTATTTCTATCTGACAAATGCTCCAGAATATTACCTGAGTATCACCTCCATGACATACAATAACATGTCTTGCATTTGGGGTGTCCATCTTTGTGCATATAGAGCTCATGTGTTTAGAGCTCATGTGCTTCAGAAGTGCATTTCCAAACACCTGAGCTCTATAATGGACACACTCATACCATGGACAGAGATGGTCACAAATAAGGCGATTCTAGACAGTGTCAGACCAAAAGTATCACTAGAAAGCAAAATTACCAAACAATGGCTTTTATACTTTGGTCATGTCATACTAGCCAATTCTCCGAAAACAACAACATTGATGTTTGGCACAGTCAGTGGGTCAAGAAGAAGAGGACACCAAAAAACACGCTGGCTAGACACAAAGAAGGTTGACACAAGCATGACTGTGGAAAATCTAAAGTAAGTGGCCAAAGACAGGGAAACATGGTGTATGCAGATTCATAAAGTGACTGAAATTCGGCAACGACTGAACGGATAAATCATCATCATCAAGCTCCAGAACCATCTTATCAATATACACTACCGTTCAAAAGTTTGGGGTCACCCAAACAATTTTGTGTTTTCCATGAAAAGTCACACTTATTCACCACCATGCGTTGTGAAATGAATAGAAAATAGAGTCAAGACATTGACAAGGTTAGAAATAATGATTTGTATTTGAAATAACATTGTTTTTACATCAAACTTTGCTTTCGTCAAAGAATCCTCCTTTTGCAGCAATTACAGCATTGCACACCTTTGACATTCTAGCTGTTAATTTGTTGAGGTAAGCTTGTGAAATTGCACCCCACGCTTCTAGAAGCATCTCCCACAAGTTGGATTGGTTGGATGGGCACTTCTGGCGTACCATACGGTCAAGCTGCTCCCACAACAGCTCAATGGGGTTCAGATCTGGTGACTGCGCTGGCCACTCCATTACCGATAGAATACCAGCTGCCTGCTTCTGCTGTAAATAGTTCTTGCACAATTTGGAGGTGTGTTTAGGGTCATTGTCCTGTTGTAGGATGAAATTGGTTCCAATCAAGCGCTGTCCACTGGGTATGGCATGGCGTTGCAAAATGGAGTGATAGCCTTCCTTATTCAGAATCCCTTTTACCCTGTACAAATCTCCCACCTTACCAGCACCAAAGCAACCCCAGACCATCACATTACCTCCACCATGCTTAACAGATGGCGTCAGGCATTCTTCCAGCATCTTTTCATTTGTTCTGCGTCTCACAAACGTTCTTCTTTGTGATCCAAACACCTCAAACTTGGATTCATCCGTCCACAACACTTTTTCTCAGTCTTCCTCTGTCCAATGTCTGTGTTCTTTTGCCCATCTTAATCTTTTTCTTTTATTGGCCAGTCTCAGATATGGCTTTTTCTTTGCCACTCTGCCCTGAAGCCCAAAATCCTGCAGCCGCCTCTTCACTGTAGATGTTGACACTGGTGTTTTGCGGGTACTATTTAATGAAGATGCCAGTTGGGTACCTGTGAGGCGTCTGTTTCTCAAACTAGAGACTCTAATGTGCTTATCTTCTTGCTTAGTTGTGCAACGCGGCCTCCCACTTCTTTTTCTACTCTGGTTAGAGCCTGTTTGTGCTGTCCTCTGAAGGGAGTAGTACACACCGTTGTAGGAAATCTTCAATTTCTTAGCAATTTCTCGCATGGAATAGCCTTCATTTCTAAGAACAAGAATAGACTGTCGAGTTTCAGATGAAAGTTCTCTTTTTCTGGCCATTTTGAGCGTTTAATTGACCCCACAAATGTGATGCTCCAGAAACTCAATCTGCTCACAGGAAGGTCAGTTTTGTAGCTTCTGTAACGAGCTAGACTGTTTTCAGATGTGTGAACATGATTGCACAAGGGTTTTCTAATCATCAATTAGCCTTCTGAGCCAATGAGCAAACACATTGTACCATTAGAACACTGGAGTGATAGTTGCTGGAAATGGGCCTCTATTCACCTTTGTAGATTTTGCACAAAAAAACAGGCATTTGCAGCTAGAATAGTCATTTACCACATTAGCAATGTATAGAGTGCATTTGTTTAAAGTTAGGACTAGTTTAAAGTTATCTTCATTGAAAAGTACAGTGCTTTTCCTTCAAAAATAAGGACATTTCAATGTGACCCCAAACTTTTGAACGGTAGTGTATATCTCAGGGCAAGGGCATCTTCTTCCGTATACAATGCCTGTGCTGCGACATGTTATTTTCCTGCTTTATTTGATAGATTTTGTTGTCAACTGGATTGACAAATGTAGAGGCATTCATGAAAAGTGGACAGAAAGAGCATCTCCCAGAGATGACAGCCAGTACATTTGAACTGGGGTAATTGTGTATTAACAGGACTGACAAATAGGCTATACACTGGACAATTACATCAATTCTGATTTCTTCTGCTTGTAATGCTTGGGTAGTGGGTAATGGCCCATTCTAGATCTGAATTTGATGTTAAAATTGGCCAATATTTTTTTCATGATATGTATGATCTTAAGAGTATAGCCATCATATATTACTATATAGCAGATCACTTTTTTGATTTTGCTGGGTTACTCCTGGTCAAATGTAACCTTTTATATGCTTCCCTTAAACATTTAACTAGATAGCTCTTCCTGCGAAATCTAATGAGTAGTTGAGTGCATTCCCTTTAGAAGGATTTTTTCTTGCTCTTAAATATTGCCCCACTAGAATGCCCCTCTTGAGTGAGAGGGATTAACAACTGTTCCAGTGGAGCAGGATTTTGTTGTTGTGGGCTTTCTATAGATGTTGGTTTGAATGCATCCATTCTCATCCAGTAAGATGTCCAAATGTAAAACATGCTTTTCATGGATATCATAGGTAAATAATATACCAATGTCATTGCTATTCAAAGTGGATGCAAATTTCTCAAAAGGTGCCCTATCTCCATTCCATATGATAAGCACATCATCGATGAATCTGCCCCAGAACAGTATGTGACTGGTGTAAAGTTCCATCTCACCAGAAAATAGCACTGTGGATTCTCACCACTCTAGAAATAAATTTGCTTAGCTTGGCGGACATGCCGTGCCCATTGCTATGCCCCATTTAAAAAAAAAAAAGGTATTGTCAAAAAGAAAATAATTGTGTGTGAGAATGAATCTGTTTTTCCACAAACCTATTGTGAGGGAAGAAATGTGTCCCCTGTGTGTATAAAAAATGTTTAACAGCTGTTAGACCCAGTTTGTGCTGGATATTACTGTAGAGACTCTCTACATGTATGCTGGCAAGTAATCTCATGTATTTTAACAATGGTGACTTTCGTATCTTGCAGATATGAGTGAAGTGTGCTGACAAAGGGTGTTAAGATTTTGTCTAAATAAATGCTTACGTTTTGGGGTAGATCATTGCTGTCCGATACTGCTGGTCCACCTCGTACTAGAATAGTCTTTTTATGCAACTTAAGAATCGCATAAAAAGTGGTGATGGTGGGGTGAGGTTTATAAATAAGTTTGAACTCATTACTGAATAATAGCTTATCGATACGCGCCTGTTCTAATAGATGATAAAATTCTGTAAGATATTGGGTTGTAGGATCAAGAAAGGGAGGGTGCTGACAAAGGGGTCAGCATCATAATAACCCACAAAAAAATGTCATACATTGTTTAACCCACATGAAAAAAAAATACAAAAAACAGGGCGAAAATAGCTAGTTTTGCCTATTTCACCTTACAAAAAATATTATAGAAATCAAAACGTCACATGAGTCAACAAATGGTAATATGAAAAAGTATAACTGCAAAAAAAAACAAACTTTTCATAGCACCATTTGGGAAAAAAGAAAATGCTGGAGGTTTCTGAATGCAGCGATAAAGAAAAAAAAAATTTTTTTTAAATGGGGAAAAGTTGCAAACTAAGGCCTTAGTCAGACGGGCGTTTTTTCGCGCGATTTGCAGATCGCATGACGGATGCGCATCCGCAAATCGCGTGACCGGTGCACGCAAGTCGCCCACAAATCGCCCGAAAATCTGCTCCTAGCCGCGTTTCATTAGAAACGGGCCGGAGCTGTCCAGCGCATTGCATTCGATGGAGACGGCAATAGAGCCGCCTCCATTTAAAGCAATGCGCTGCGGGCGAGCGCGGGATGAATTGTCGGTAAGGGCTTAAATATATAAGCCCTTCCCTGCAATTCATCCTAAAATGTGTAAAAATAAAAAAAAATTGTATACTCACCTTCTCCCGGCAGCCGGAGCTCCGCGCGGCCGTCCTGCAGTGGGTGTGAAGGGGGTGTGAATCAGACCTGCCCCCTGATTGGCTCAGCGCTGAGCCAATCAGAGGCATGCCTCACTCACACCCATTCATGAATTTATGAATGGATGTGAGTCAGACCTGCCCCTGATTGGCTCAGCGCTGAGAGGCAGCAGTCACTCACCCATTCATGAATTCATGAATGGGTGTGTGAGTGAAACTTGCCTCTGATTGGTCAGGGCTGTGACCAATCAGAGGCAGATCATTCAGCAGGCGGGGATTTTAAAGCCCCACCGGCTGAATAGTGCCAAGAAGCAGTTCAGGAGAATTGACAGCGGCCGCGGCTGGACTCCGGCTGCAGCGGAAAGGTGAGTATACAATTTTTTTTTATTTTAACACATTTTAGGATGAATTGCAGGGAAGGGCTTATATATTTAAGCCCTTCCCGACAATTCACCCCGCGCACGCCGGCAGCCCATTGCTTTCAATGGAGCGGCTGTATTGCCGCTCCATTGAATTCAATGGGCAAACATCGTTCTTCTCTGTCACAGCTGTTACAGCTGTGGCAGAGAAGAATTATTTGTCTTCTATATGTTCTCAATGGGGCCGGCGCTGCTGCCGCCGGCCCCATTGAGCGCATATAGAGAAGAGAACAGGAAATTTTTTGTTCTATAATTTATCGGACGAGCGCATAAAAAGCGCTCATGTGTCCGATACCATTGCAAAGCAATGGTTTTATAAAATCGCCGGACGCATGCGCAAATCGCGGCTAAAAACGCCCGTCTGACTAAGGCCTAAGGGTGCCTACTAGAGATGATCGAGTATACTCGTTAAGGGCAATTGCTCGAGCGAGCATTGCCCTTAGCAAGTACCTGCATGCTCGAGAGAAAAGGTTCGGGTGCCGGCGCAGGGGAGCGGTGAGTAGCGGCAGTCAGCAGGGGAGGCGGGGGGTGGAGAGGGAGAGAGAGATCTCCGCTTCGTTCCTCCCCGCTCTCCCCCGCAGCTCCCTGCCCGCCGCCGGCACCCGAACCTTTTCTCTCGATAGGGCAGGTACTCGCTAAGGGCGTTTGCGAATTTGCTGCATTTTTTTCCAAGTGTCTATGGGTCTTTCTAATGTAAAAAAAAAACAACAAATTGCGGCAACATCGCAATTTACCGCGAAATCGCAATTTTGCGCGATGCGATTTTAACATTAACAAGTCCCATAGACCCCTGGAGAAAAAAAACACTGCGAATTTCGCAGTGAAAAAGAACTGTAGTGGGTAGTCACCCTAACTATATAAATTTGGTATTGACATAATTGTACTGGCATGCAGAATGATTTTAACATATTATTTATACTGCACAGTAAATGCTGTTAAAAATAGAAAAACATGCCAGAATTGCAAAAAAAATAACGAAAGTTACATAATACATTAAATGTACCCAAAAATAATGTCATTAACAATACAAATTGTCCCACAAAAGAAAGCCCTCATATGGCTATGTTGAAAATTAAAAAAGGTATGGCTCCTAGATGAAGGCTCTGTGCAGCCGATACGCGTCTGGTTTAGAGATGTGTATACCTGGCAATTTTAAATATGTCTAAATAAAGGAAGATTATATATTTTATTCTGCAAGCAAGCGTGGATGACATTTTCCTGCATGGAATTCTCTATGGCTCCTAGAGTGCGACGATAAAAAAAACTGAAAAATTAGTGGGCCATTAAGGGGCAAGCAGGCTTGGTCACTAAGGGGTTAGTAAATGGGCACTTCTTAGATGATGATCACTGCCACAGCCCTGAGGCCACAAGAAAGTTATTTAAAGTGTGGACTTCTGCAAACAGAACATGCTCTAAATCATAGTATCTTGCTGGGCTTGCCATTCGTTGGGCTGATTACATCATCACACATTGGGATTGGCCGTGTTTGAGGAAGGCAGTGTTTACGATTGGCTTAAGGACCCGTCCTACATCGTTAGCTTTCTCTCCATCGGCCGCTCAGCATGCAGTGTCTCTTACTGGTCAGTCAAATGGGAGAAACCCTCCCTCACGTTATAAAACAGTGGTCATTTAGGTGGGTGTGTCTCTAGTGACCCCAGACCCCTGAGGACGCCACTATGTCGGCAAAACATGTTAGGAGGGTTTCTTTTAGCTCAAACACACAGACCTGCCAATATTTTTTAGAAAGAGTCATTAGTCTGCAGCAGTGACCTACTTGATATCTTGTATAGCTACTAGCTATTTAGGAAAGGATTTCAGCCAAGGATGCTGAAAAAAAAATCAATACTCACCTAGCAGCTGCCGTTAGGGTCCCCGTGCTGATCTCTGCCGCTGCTGCAAGCTTCCCCTGCACTGATAGATGATCTATTGCTGTAAGTGAGGTTTGAGAACCATAGATTGCTGTGATTGCTGTAAGCAATAGATCTGTCAGTGCAGGGGAAGCCCGGAGCAGTGCCAAAGACCAGCGGCAGCGACCCGGACGGCAGCTGCTAGGTGAGTATTGCTTTTTTCTTCTATCTAGTGTAGCTAGGACTGATTTTCGGGTTAGGGCCTATATTGCAAGCCCTGCTCTGAAAATCGGTGTGCGGTTAACGCTGCCAAAAACGTGGCACTAAGTTTTGCTGCGTTTTCAGCAGTGCTGAAACCGCTGCCCATTCACTTCAATGGGCGACACAGGGCTAAAAAAGCGCAAAAATAGAGCATGCATCGCTGTCAAAGCGCAGCGTTTTCAGCCTTGTGTGAGCAGCCTCATTGAAATGAATAGGTGCGTTGTACAGCGTTTAGCGCAGTGCTGAAAACGCAGCACTAAACGCTGTACAAAAACGCCTGTTGAGGGAGGCCTTAGCTTCAAGAAAATTTGCGATAAAAGTTAACTTGTTTACTTGCTATTATAAGTTTATTCAGTTTTATTCCTTTGTGAATAAATGTAGCGTATTTTGTAACTCCTTCTGCTGCATCATATCCTGGATCTGCATCGCGATACCACCACCCATGACATCTGTGTTACTCTGGCGCTGTGCTATACAGTATTTTCAGTTGTCCGGAGTGGACCAGACAGAAGAGGACAAATAGAGATACCACTCTGCTGCACGGCGCCTGCCATAGAGGATGTAAGGGCGCCTGCACACGAGTGGAAATTCCATGGCAGGATTTCCGCCGCTGGAAGCCTGCATAGGATTGCATTAACAAACGCAATCCTATGCAGACGGCCGCGGTTTGGCTGCGCGAAATCTCGCGTGGCAAACAAACCGCGGCATGTTCATAGAAAATTTACTCACCCGGCTCCGGTCTGCGCATGCGCCGGCTGCCCGGCAAGCCAGCACATCAAACAGCCAGAGTCGCAGGCGTGGGTGAGTACGCGCTCGTCCCTGCAGGCGCTCGGGTTGGGTGCCGCTGCCGGATCCGACCCGCCCGTCTGCAGGTGGCCTAAGGATGGAATTTTACTATGTGTGGTGAACAAAGTGCACCAGAGCACTTTTACCTTGAAGAGGGTACAAAGGGGCACTATTATTTTGTGATGGACACAAAGAGGACAATATAACTGAGGGGCACCAAGGGGGATTATCACTGTGTGGGGGCACAAAGTAGGGTACTATAACTGTTGGGCACAAGGGAGGCATTATTATTGTGTGCTGGGTGCAATGGGGAAATTATTATGTGCAGACACTATTACTATGTGGGATACAAATGTGTAGCACTAGTATTTTGTAGCAGGCACTGAGAGGGGTGATGCTAGCAGCAGGACAGAGAGAGTGTGCTGACATGAGTTGTGGCTAACAAAACTTGTCACGGTGGTCTGTGCATAGATAAGGAAAATGAAAACGGATGTCACCAATCAGAGGGAACATCATCTGTGATTACTGCAGGGTTACTGCACTGTAATCGCTATCACTGTGTAGAACTACCGGTAGTATCTGATTATATTATTTAGTGATTGCATTACTTAGAGCTGCACATAAAGCCAAGCCACTGTATCTAAGCCTGCCTTGATCTAAAAGCTGCTTTATGCTGACATGTATGTGTATATCATAGAGTTTTTTCTTTATTGGTGGTGGTGGTGGGGAAACATTTCTTGAGGCTTGTGACCTTTTAATACATAGTTTTGTATCAATAGGTCACTTCAGAGACTAAGCAATACAGCTGAAAGTCATTGACTAGCCGGTGGACTGAAGAGGAGTGTGCACGAAGGCGAAGACTCAAGCCAAATTTTTGCACCATGATACTTTAGTTACACTCCTGCTTTGCAAGATGTGTGAGTCACAATTATTTGTATACCTAGAAATAAAAAGGCAACTTACATAGCTACCATTAGTGGGGTGGAAGACAGAATAATGGTTCAGGAACATCATCTTCTATTGTAATAGCTACAGCAATGTGCAAAGTTACAATGACAATCTTCAGCATCTTACCGTACTTTCTGCAGTAGGGATAAAGTTGATGTCCATCATTTTTGGTCTTTGCTTATTGGTTTTCTTTAAAATGATTGCTTTATCTACACAAGACAAGAATCAAACACAATAAACTTTGATGTTTGAAAATAAATGTTAGAGAATGTTGGGTTTTTGAAATCTGGTTTTAAATATCTGATTAGTGCATTCTGAGATAATAGAGGGGAGGATCAAGCACATGCATTAATTACACGGATTTCGGTGAGCACCATGTAATTCTTCATTTGCCCTGTGGGGGTGCTATAGTGGAATTAAACATTTGTTGCTAGATTTCCCACAGATTACAGCTGATTGCTGTGGGTCCCAATAGTGGGACAACCTGACATCAGCTTTTTTTGCAGTGAACAGTTCTACCAATAAGGATTGTACAATGGGGACAACTCCTCTAAGCATAGAAAGATAACATTTTACGATAATATTCAATAATTGTAAGATTTACTAGAGACGATTTTTTTAAACTATCTACTTCTTATTAGTACATATTATATGTACTCATTGAACAAAAGGCATATTAAATTATGTGAACTGTTTGCTTTGAAATCTTACACAATTATTTTGTTTATTCATACCTGGAAGAGGCTCAGAAATTTCTTGCACAAAGTTGGATGGAAAAGCTCCAACCAAATTTCCTTTCTTACCCAGCCACCAACCATCTTCAATCTGAAGAAATCAGCAGAAATTGCATGTTTATTTCAGAAGGGGTATACAGCTCAAATACAAGAGCACTATAATAGTTGGAGGTAACATTGCAAGTGCACATTTATCATTCATGAATCTCCATGATAAATATTTAACATACATATCAGCATTAGGATTTGTATCTATAGTCATCAGTCTGAGGCAACTCAATGATCCTGAACTGTTTCTACAGCAGATTTAAGCACAATGATTTTACAATCTATCTATATGAATACATGTATTGTCTAAAGTTAGCCATAAACCTTAAATAAAAAATCTGAAAAAACGTTTTTGGTGGCCTCATAAGAAAATCAAATGTGTTTTCAGGATCTTTTGATTCCAACATGAATTCCAACATGCCGTATTCTGTGCTCCTGCACGAGGTAAAACTCTTCTAGCTTGATTTACTTTCCCATTGAAAAAAAAACAAACATGTATGTCCCGCCAATGAAAGAGTATATGTTTATTGTGGTGTTGGGAGAAACAGGTAATGTGTTCGGTCAATTCTATCCAATATATCTACTCATTCTACACAATATTAACCAACTATATCCAGCAGAGGTATTTAAATATTACTGTACATGTGCAGGCATTTTACTAACTAAGAAACATCTGATGCAACATAACATTGTAGCGTTCAGACACTGGATTGAATCCATAGGTGTGGTAGCCGCAGTTCTGGAGAATGATTGAGGAAAGCAAGGAGTCGGTAACTGGAGGTCTCGTGTCATGGTACAAATAGAAGAGGTGGGTAGCATTGTCAGGAAGGAAGCCAGAGGTCAGTAACTGGAGGTCTCGTGTCATGGTACAAATAGAAGAGGTGGGTAGCATTGTCAGGAAGGAAGCCAGAGGTCAGTAACTGGAGGTCTCATGTCGTGGTACAAATGGAGGAGGCGGGTAGCATTGTCAGGAAGTAAGCCAGAGGTTGTTAACTGGAGGTCTCGGGTGGTGGTACAAATGGAGGAGGCAGGTAGCATTGTCAGGAAGGAAGCCAGAGATCATTAATTAGAGGTCTTGTGTCGCGGTACAAATGGAGGAGGCGGGTAGCATTGTCAGGAAGGAAGCCAGAGGTTGATATCAGTAGGTCTTTAATAGAAATGACAGAGGAATAGGCAGGAGTGCAGCTTTATCATGGCTATGGTGCACAATAAAGGGCCAGGCTTTTATAGAAAGTCCAGGCTTTTATAGAAAGTCCTAATTAGAAGCAGGGTGGGGCTAGGACAGGGAACCAGACCGGGAATACAGGCTCATAGCTAAGCGCAGCAAGGAAACTGTCTAGATGGTTGGCACGGGGAGCTGCTGATTTGAGAGCAGGAGGTCCTGGGTTCAAGTCCTGATAAACATATTTAGTATAACTGTGTACTATAATATGCTAATGTCTATAGAGGAAAACGTAATTGGCTGAAAAAAATGCCAACACGACCAATTTATTTCTCTCTGTAAGACATGTAAAAAGGGCTGAAAACCCACTTATGAAATTGGTAACGTTTACCCATTAAGTCTTCAAGTAGGAATTTTTCAGACATTCTTTAGAAATAAGCATTTGTGTTTGACATTTTACATATATCTCAAAGTCCATCATTTCCTGTATTTTGTACTGAGTATATTTTGGATGTTTTTTACTATCTGTCTAGAATTATCTGTGTCTTCTGTGAATTATCTGTGTCATCTATCTGTCATTGGTTTGAAAGCACTGATGCATCACTTGTGGCTTTTAGCAAATCTTACATACATGTAAGTATACTATATACTCTTACAGATTGATATTGTGATTTCTTACAAGTTTCCTGTGTAATCTTCGCAAACAAATTTTGAGTACTTTATTCCTAAACTCTAGAAGTATGAAATTAAATAAATGATTCTCTTGATGTCACCTCCTCTATAACTTCCACGACTTCTCCAGCAATAAGTTCCAATTCATCTGGCTTACTGGGGCTATATGAGTACTCTGCCCGACACCAACGCTGCTTCTTCTGCTGAGGACAAGCTAGATAATAAAGATGATTACTGTTAGAGGGAGGCAAATATTCTGCACAATGACTTACTACAGAGTTTGAGGGGTTTTGTTATCTTAAAGTCTGTGGGATATACAAAAATATCAGAGGGTACTCACTCGAAGAATTTATCCCACAGAATGAAAAATGACCATACATGTTAATTAAGACTTTTTGGTGATTTTTTTTGTTCAAAGTTAAGATTTATATATAAAAAATTCCACTATCTTGCATTTTTCACACTGACCACTAAGCCTAATAATAGTCTGATAAGTCCTGTTCTGTAGAGAAAACTTTGCAGCAGTTATGGCATTATCATCACAGGCGGGATTACACTGAAAAGTAACACATATATGTAGATAACACAGGGTCCATCATTCACAATATGTGATAACAGAAGATCACCTACTCCCCCTCCCTGCACAGTGAGCTCTGTGCAAGTCACACAACACATTTGGTAATCGGTCAGCTTCTGTCTAGTGTGTGAATGGCCCATGAGGCTGCTGTAAAACACACAAGGCTACTGTAAAACATCTCTATATGCTGCTGTAAAGCACACCGCTGCAACAATGACAAGGTGGCAGACCCCCTAATCATATACAGGCAACAGAATAAAAATAACTACAATCAGAAAATTAAAACAGATTACGAATTGCAATATGATTCCTATGGTTTACATAGATCAAGTTAGGCATATCTCTTAAAGTGGTATTCACATCTTGGGTATTCATAGCCTAAATGGGAAACCATTGTCATGGCTAGAGCCTATGGAAAGAGCCGAGCGCTTAGCGCATTGAAATGAAAGAGATATGGAAACAGAACAGCACAGCGCTGTACACTGTTTCTGTAACTTGGGGAGCTATGGAAACAGTATAGCGTGCTGTGCTACATTGTTTCTATAGCTCCCATTCACTTTAATGAGAGCTATGAAAACTGCACTGAACAGAGTGGCTGGGTTTTCGCCTCTTGGCCATGAAAAGCCGAGATGGGAATATCCTTTTAAGGGGTCAGTCACCACATCGGCGCCCATGTTCCTGCATAATAAGACGGCCGCACTGCAGGTGCAGACGACTCTCCGCACCGCCAGAAGAAAGAACACATGACTGGCTCCATTGCTGGTCATGTGTTCATTCTTTCGGCGGTGCGGAGAGTCGTCTGCACCTGCAGTGCGGCCGTCTTCTTCGTGCAGTAACACGGGCACCGATGCGCCCGTGTGACTGAGCCCTAATGTTGTTAACAGCACTGCAGGCAGGTTGATTGGCCCCATAACAATGTAAAGAAAATAGAATAAAAAAGTTATTTCAATATTTAAAACCTTTTGAGAAATGGCTGCAAATGTTGTAAAACAATAAAACAAGTACTACTCACCTGTTCTCTCCCCACAGCTCCTGTGGTTCACCCCATTTTTGTTTCAAAATAGCTACCAGCTGACCAGTGCAACCAATCGGGAGCTGCAGAAGTCACGTGCAATACTGCTTGCATTACTGCTCAAATGCTGAGAACCATAATGAAGAAGGAGCATCTTTAAAAAAAGTTGGCGCATCTAGTTATTACTTGTGCCCTGATTGATAAAAGGGCACGGGGGATGTAGGCGAACAGGAAATTGAAAAGGAATGCTTTCTAAAAGGGGTTGTCTCATAAAAACAACTCTGTCCATATTCCTTATTAGGATATTCCATGGGACAGAACTACTCCCTTTGTGATGAACCCGGACTTACACAGTCAGTTATTTGCAAGGCACACTGTCATGCTACAATGCCCTTGTATCAGGTGCTGCAGAAGAAATGAGTGGCCAGATGCTCCTTCCCCTGGAGATAACAATAAGCATATTACATATTTTAAAAAGCCTACATAAGAAGATTTCTGGTTCTTTTCATATACATTACCCACATTTTGCTGAGAATAAACCCATTACCACAGACTAAACATCAAAGTTTTAGAATTCTCTTTTCACCACCTCTGACCATTAAATATATTATTTAAGCTGGCCCTCCATATTAGATCAAAGTTGTCAAAGCCAACAATTAAATGTGACAGCAAGTTAAACAATTTGTCAACTTGTTGCCTCCATTCAGTGAGCAATAATCTTAAGCGCTCAACAGTCATCCCATGTAAAAGCACCCTTAACTACCTGCTTACGTTTCTGAATTGTTCGAGAAAGCCCGTAATATCACTATGATATTGTCAGGAGAAAGCCCGTAATATCAATATGATATTATCAGGCACCACCTTGATACTGACATTTGTCCTTACTTTCTCTTTCACTATTCTATGGTATCAGTCTCGTGATGCATCAACACATCACAGTCTAAAGCCTGTACCATCTCTGCTGCAGGAAAAAAGCACTCCCATTACATTATATATTAATTGAAATACACTACAGACCATAAGTGTACTGTCAAGAGGATGATCTGAGATCTCCTCTATTCTAACTGTGTGACAGGGGTTGTGTGATCATCATCAGTAACTGTGACAGAACTGTCTGTGTCCTCCTCTGCAGAGCATGAAAGGCAAGGTCCATCACAGGGATTATGTTAAGTGAAAAACTGACTAGTTTGAGAGCACATAAACCCAAGCAAGGCTGCCTGCACAAAGGCATATTTGCATTGCGGAATCTGAAGTGGCATCCACCCCGGAGTCAGCAGCAAATACAGTCCATAGCATGCTATGGAAAGAGCTTTTTCCTGTACACGAGCGGAAATCAATTGCGATTTTCCGCTTGCGGAGGAAAAATTGCAGCATGCTCTATTTTAGTGTGCTTCCATTGAAGTCAGTAGAAGCCATCCAACCCATGGCCCGTCCACAATTAACATTGCTGACAGGTCGCAGATTCCGCGTCATCTGTACTGTGCATGTTTGACGGCGAGCCGTCTGGACTATACACAACACAGATAATGAAAAGAACTTACAGGTAAGCGGGGTCACCAGACAGGAACAGGGACAGATTCTGCTGTGGGATACCGCACCGGAAATCGGACCCGGTCGTGTGCAGCAGGCCTGAATCTCAGCTGGTCAGAACTGAGATCATTTGACCAGCTGAGAGAGAGACCAGGAAGTTTAGATAGAAAGAAATAACTAACCAAGGTAACACAAGCTGATTTATATATACCGAGAGGCTAGTTACATAATAAATGGGGGGGGGGGGGGAATCAAGGCCCTTTAAAAATAGAACTTAAGGAGTTTTCAAAATAACTTGTTCTTGTTGATTTGTTTTATAACTTTATCTGTTTAAGCAATTTCGTCTCTTACCATTGACTTTCCTGATGGATCTTGGAAACCTCTGACCATTATCGTTAAGAAAAAATGAAGGAATTTCCTGCGGCAGAAATACAATAACATTTGGAATGAGTGCAGGCATTTTTAGTATTATATGCAACTAGTATAATACTGAGTCTTGATCTGCTAAGACTATTTTCTCATGCAGAAACAATAAGTATTAAAACAATGTGTTCTTCCTGTTTCATAGAGCCAATACTAACTCCTCTCAATAGATCTTTGGCAGAGACACTTACAGAATCAAGATTCAAAGTAGTAAGATTTTTCAAATAAAACATTAAAGACAAATTCAAAATGCATTCATATATAAATGCGAATTATTGAAACCTAAAGAAAATAACCCAACTTGCCCATAAGCATTTTAATAATTTAAGTCTGATCTGCATGTCAAGTCAAGGATTATCATAATTTAAAAGGAAGGATGGAATTTAGAAGTCCACTTGTGATACAGAGACTCCAATCAATAGAAAAACAGTATTAGCAGCACTAACCAACACCAATAGATGGTAGGAGTTCTCAGAGCGCAATGGTGCACGCCAAAGGGAACCGGATCCTAGGTTCCAAAGACAGTCCAATAGGCAGCACTCCAGACAACGCGATTAATTGTAGTCAACAGACTTTATTATAGCCCATGGCAAAAAGCCCAGCCACGACGTTTCGACCCAGTGGGTCTTTTTCAAGCTTGAAACTAGTGGGCTGTCAGCCATTTTGTGTGTCATCCATTTTGTGTTAACCTATTTAAGCCTTTTGTAGTTAGATTGCCGTTGTAGTCCTCAGTCAACTTTTCACCCGTTTACTTACACCTGCCTGTTGATATTCACATTTAGAAAGGCAACTCATCTCCCCTTATGGCGTTCTGCGAACGGGCGGAAATTTCGCGGCGGGATTTCCCACAGAATTTCTGCTTGTGCCCACTGCCATAGGATTGCATTAGATAATGCAATCCTATGCAGGCAGCCGCGAGTTGACCGTGTGAAAACTCGCACAGTAAACAAATAGCGGCATGTCCTATTTCTGTGAGAGCCTCGCAGAAGCCCACACAGAAACGTCATGGCTGACGCACCGGCTCTGCTCTGCACATGTGCCGGCTGGGTAGCACCCGGCACATGGCAGAGCGGAAAAGATGCCGAAAGGAGGTGAGCCGTGGGGGTCACTGCACTATTGGTGATGGGAGAATAAAAAACATTGGTTCCACTGCATCCTGATATGCTGCCGGTTTCTTCTTATATGATTGGGGTCACTGCAGGGGAACAGCTCGCATCCCACTGCAAGAATTGTCGCAGCGGGATCCGACCTGGCCGTCTGCAGGAGGCCTACCTTGTATAAGCGCGGTGATGTAAATAAGCCTGTCCATTCTTCTTGTCCTCTTGGCTCTACTGGTCTGTTTAATTTAGAATAGCATGAGGATACCAAATTGTGTGGCCATTTACTTGCTAAAGAAGTCTAAGGAAAAGCATTGACCTAGGAGCTTGTTTCTCACAGATATTGTGCCTCCAGCATTCAATTAGAGAAAAAAATTTTTAAGAAAGATATTGGTCGTGCAAAGGTGCAAGCCCGGTATGAATTATATTTTCGGAATTGGGCAGGCCAGCTGATTAAAACACATTTAAAGTCATAGCAATGCAGGCCCCAGAACACCCCCCAAATGGTGCATCTGCGTACCTGGTTATAATTTACATGTCATATTTAGTATTGCTGAATAGATACAATCATGACCAAAAATATGCCAGGCATATATTCCTGATTGGAGGCTCTCCTGCCAAGATATGGCCACAGGTACATCCACTTTTACTCCACCCTTCTCTGAATGACCTCAGAGGGAAACTTTAAAAACTAGGGCCTCAGACAATCCCAGTGGTCAGATTTTCAGAGATACACCACAGTGTAAGAACTTTCCCATTGCTTCCCATGACTCTGCACAAATCAAAACCTTGGGCCTAACATCTCAAATGTAGTACCTTCTTTATTTCTTCCTTGTTTTATTTTAAATACAGTTTTTTGTGCATACCTGTAATTTAAACCTTATCTCCACTGTATCATTTTTTTCTGCATGTCTTTGTATATATAAATATTTAGCACTGCTAGTCTTTTTCTAGAATAAACTTGCAATTCATTAGTCGAACCGTGTCCATTTTAAAATGAACCCTAACTATGAAGTTTGTGTTTAAAATTCATAGTCTGGGTTTCAACTTACCTTTAAAAGCTGGTGGTGGCAGTGAGTGTGTATGGGTATTGTAGACTTCTGGAGCTATTAGACCGGATTAGGTGGTGATTTGAACTTTTGTTCTGCATGCGTGCAGAAGCCTAGGAAAGCTGGGTACAAATCCACCTGCATTCTAATGACTCTGCACTTGCAATTCCGCTAGCGTGATCGATCGAGGCTCTGGCGTGACACGTGGTCATAGCGGCAAAAGCGCTCGGATCAGTGGATCCATGATAAATTGGTGATAAAGGCAGGACCCGTCGGGTCCCCATCTCTCCCCCTCTCCCATCCATGACACACTCTGTGTATGGGGTTCTCAACTATTTTATTGTTTTCTGCACAACAGGTTGAGACTAGTAGGCTACTCTCTATTCCATTTCTGCTTTAGATAAAGGAACTTAGTAGATTTACTGAGAGGTTTTGATGTTGATGGCCAGATCTGTAAGAAATCAGGAAAGCCCTACTCTCTGGTGTGGAAGGTTAGGTTTTCATCATTGAAATGTGTGTGGCCAGGTGTTTACATTGTTCTACATATTAACAAAACTGATAAATTACAGACTGTATAAAGTATTGTGTAAAGCAACAGCTATTTCAGGTTGAAAAGACTGTGGTGGTTACAATTTATGAACATGAGGTTTGCATCATCCATAATCAAACATTTACTTAAAATATCTTCAGCTCTGAAAGCAGAGTGCCCAACTCTGGGAGGCCCAGCAACCAACTGCTATTGTTACTATATAGTGGTATTTCTCATTACTTCACACAGTTCTAGGCTCTCCTTTGTCTCTTGAAGTTCAACATGGCTTAAAGAGAATCTGTCAGATCGAACTTGTTGTCCAAACTGCAGGCATGATGTTATAGAGCAGGAGGAGCTGAGCAGATTGTATATAGTTTTATGGGGAAAGATTCAGTAGAACTGGTATTTTATTCATTTATATCTCTGCTCATTCTGGGCTTAACGGTCCAGTGGGCGGTCCTATCAGTGATTGGCAGCTACCCCTGTATGTACAGTCATACACAGCTATCAATCACTGATAGGACCGCCCACTGGAATAAAATACAAGTTATACTGAATCAATTTGATCAGCTCCCCCTGCTCTATAACATCATGACTGGAATCTGTTCAAGCTGACAGATTCCCCTTAAAATGGCATATGTAAAAGGGTTTTCTATCCCAAAAAAACCTCATTAAATGAATGACTAATAAAGTAATTACGAAATTGCAAACATTTGTTAGGGCAAGTGTCCAAGTGCCACATGACAATCAGCGGATCTCTACCTGCAGTTCTTGTGGAAATCCATACTGCTCACAAGCACCCCCAGTTTGCCTGGACTTAGTGCAGATGATTCACTGTAAGCACTCATCGCTATCTGCCAAGCTGCACCAGGATTTAATAGCTACGTCCACGAGCTGCCCAGTAAATAGCAGTGATCCACATGTGGTCACCATGGACCTCACAGCATGTATGGACACACTTAAGAAAAAATCTTGTAACATGCAAATGGCCTGTAATAAGCATTATCACAAGTAATAAATAAATTAAGGAATCAAAAATCTGAACTTTAAAGGCAGTACAAGCCATTCTTCTCCCACATCAATGGGTTCCTGTACATGGCCATTCCAAGCTATGGAACTTCCAAACTGAGAAAGGCCAATTAGAACTAGTGATACAATGATAGTTTACCTTGACAAAAATCTGAGGAAAGAGCCCTCTCTTTCCATCACTTTCCCCTTCTAGCCATCCTTCTTCACCTGTTTTCTTAACATTTCTTACTATTTCCCCAGCTTTGAGAGTTAACTCATCTTCAAGCTGTCCCCGGAAGTCTACCAGGGCCAACATGTCTCCTGCAAGAAAAAGGACAGGAATAAAAAAATGTAAGTAGTGTATTAGGTCACATACTTCATAAATCCTTCAATACATTACAAAGCGAATTTAGAAGCTGTTTATTTTACCAGTCCTAAATAATTTACAGGCATGTCTCTGGTAATTTACAGGCATGTCCATTAGGCCTAGTGTCTACGGGCAATTTGTCATAGCGTGATCCGCTGCGATAAATCGCATGCGGAGCACACATGACATGCTTTCCAATGTATACAAGCGTAAAATTGCTTGCAATTTTCCGCTTGTGTCTGAAAAACGCGGCATACCGCGAATTGCCGTGATTCTCCGCAATGAACCTATAATTAAGATAGGTTCATCGTGGAAAATCGCACACAAAATCACGGTGACATTAGTGCTCCCCAGCGGCAGAATATCGCTCGCGATATTCCGTCCCACCCATGGACACTCGGCCTTAGGCTTGTAGTTGAGTAATCTGCATAGATCAATAGATTGAAGAGACATCACTATGAGCAGTGTTAGCTTTTGTGACTCCTATGATGCTGTGGAGACTTGGTCCCATCTCAGGATGCTCTCATTGGAGGTTTTAGCCTGCCATGTTAGCAAACAAGGGAGTGAGGAACTAGCATAAGCCTAAATAAGAACTCTGTCTTGAAGTAATAGGGTAATATAGGGAGTTTCATTTCATAGAATGGTAGAGTTGGAAGGGACCTCCAGGGTCGTCAGGTCCAACCCCCTGCTCAGTGCAGGATTTACTAAGTCATCCCAGACAGATATTTGTCGAGCCTTTGTTTGAACACTTCCATTGAAGGAGAACTCACCACCTCCCGTGGCAACCTGTTCCACTCTTTGATCCCCCTCACCGTCAGAAAGTTTTTTCTAATACCTAATTTATGTCTCCTCACTTTGTGGTATGGAGTACATTAGAACTTTACCTCTAAAGCCACTTAAAACGAAACAAGCAGCTAAACTAAATGTACTACTGTTGGAACCATGAAGACCGTTGAAAAGCATGTCACAAATAATTCTGTTTATTTGAATAATAGACTGGCAGCTTTAGGTTTGGTAATCTTTATTTGGTTAGGAAGTGCAATTTAAAAATAAATTCTGGCCTTTTTTCTGGATGCAATGTAAAAGGAAAGGATGTAGCAGATAGATATAATTATGTATAATCTTCACAGATGGAAATGGAGGGTTTTCCTTACTCAGCATAAAACAAAATACTGTAATTTCTTAATAGTTGATTTAGAGCACGGGTACACAACTCTTTCTGGTCTGAAGGCCATACTGAACCACTTCTAAGGCCCGCAAAGCTATTCTCATCTGAGATATGTATGCTATATCCTAAGTATACGTAATAATAAATTGAAGTTCCACTTCTAGGACTCCCACCTAGAATAGGGGTCACCTCACCCCCCCCCCCCCCCCACCACCACCACCACCACCACCACCACCCAATCAGCTCCAGAGATGAGGGGACAATGCATGTGGCTCTCTCCATTATAGATGATGAATATTGAAGTAATGATTTCATAAGTCCTATAAACTACTATCGAGAGAGCTGCAGGCATATACAAAGATTCTAACTCATATACTCATTTCTGGAGTGCCAAATGGGTGAAGAGACTTTATTCAACTAATTTATAGGGACCTAGACATGGCTACACAGGGCACCCTTAATAGTTGTCCGTTCCTGCTGACCTGCTATGTACCAATCCTCTTCACTCCAATATAGAAACTATATTGGGTACAGATCGTGAAAGACGATTGGAAGGTTATAGGAGTTGAGCATGGAGGACAAATTAGAAACAAAAACCTACAAGTATTTAATAGCACTACTTTTCCACTGATACTGGAAATTATGTTGCAGTGACTCTAAAGTAGGACCAAGGATATTTAGAAGCACTGCCTTATTTTTAAACATGTTAATCTTATATCCTGAGAGCCAACCACACTCCTGTAACGTAGCGAGGATATTAAGAAGGGTACGATGTAGGTTTATTGAACTAAGCAGAATTCTTTATCTCTGACCACTACCTCCCTAGGGAGTTGGATACTTATGCCATATGTTATACTAGATGCAAATATTTTTTTTCCCAAGTCCGAAATGCAAACATTTGTTTCATATCTGTTGACAGATTTCATTAATCATGATTCATACTGAAGCAACCCATAGATCGTTACAACATGGTCAGGTATGTTATCATCATTGTCATTATGTTTACATCATTGTTCTTATTCTATATTTATCCTGATTAAATCAAAACATTGTGAGTCTTTAATATATATGTTATATATGTTTTTGCTGGAAATGAGTCATGAATGCTTCTTTGTCTCATGTCAAAATATCACTTCACACCACATACATTGTTTTGTGTCTTATCATTGTAGTACTTGGCACGGTCCACACGTGTGATAATATAACTCCGCCTTTTCCACCCACTGCTAGTTAACAGCTTTCATCCTATGCACCTTACAGAATCGGTCAGAGGAGCCCATATCTCATGAATATATCAGACTGGCCTCACAGTGTTAGCATCACACTGCAATAATTAAAGACAACCTGTCAAAACGTTTTACAAGACTTAAGGCCCATTTACACGGAGCGATGATCGCTCAAAAATCACTAAAAAGCAATCATTTTAGCGATAATCGGTGCACTGCTAGCTGATCGTTTAATTCAGGCAACCTAAAAATCGTCACTCAGCCTTATTAGCAGTTCTCCACGGGTAGTGCTGATAGCATTGTTTCCCATCGGAGAGCAAAGGAGCTGAATGGAGATAAGAGCCCTCAGGCTATTACCTGCTTTCAGCTAAGGCTTCATTTGCACATTTAATAGCTATTAAGTAGCTGAGTAGCTACATAATAGTTTATGTAAAATGATTGCTCAAAGCTGTTTTTTAAACTGTCGCTTGAGCGATCTTTGAGCAATCGTTGCTCCGTGTAAATGGGCCTTAAGGCTGGTTTCACACAGCAGAGAAAAATTGCACGAGATTTGTGCGTTGCGAGATGCACAAATCTTGCACAAATATGAACTCCATTCACATAAATGGGTTCATACATATGATAGATGTTTTTCTCCATGGCACTGCGATGCAATGCAATGCTATGCGGAAAACACATCGCAGCATGTTCTATCTTCCAGCGATATTGCCCATTGTTTCCAATGGGGTTGGCGGCAGCAGCGCTGGCCGAATTGAAAGCAATAGAAGAACAACGCGACCCTCTGCCTGCGGCTCTCACAGGTGCGGCCGGTGAAATCGCTTTAGCCACAGCCAGGGGGAATCTCTTCAACTGTGGCCGAGGAATCACTTCAGCCGCTGCTGGGGGAATTCCTTCAGCCGTGCCTGAAAAATTCCTTCATTGCCGGCTGTGGAATCCATTCATCCCCGCAGGGATGAAGGGATTCCCCAAAGTGATACAAGGCTGTTTTCACATGAAAACACCTTGCATCCATGGGGTTTTCATATGGTGGAAAGTGTGATATCGGGACGTAAATATCTTGCCCGTGTGCAACTAGCCTAAGGCCTGTGTCACACGAGTGCAAACATATTTTCATAGTGTTTTTTTGTGAACCGGAGGTTGCGTTTTTGTGTGTTTTCACTGTTCTTTTTGAGTGTGCAAAAAAGATGCAGCCACAGTCATGTACACTGAAATGGCTAATTAGCCTAATTAGTTTCATATGTTCTATTTCCCTGTGCAAATGCACAAGATTTTGCAGTGCTACATGAGAAGAGAAGGGAGGTTCAGCGACTGTAAACAGGCAGTCGTTCATTTATGAATAACTGCCTGTTTATTGTGAATGAAGGCAGGCTTCAGTATATGCAAGACCCAGGGGCGTCCCTACCGTAAAGTGAGGCGAGCCTTCTGTCTCATGCGGTAGCCTGCATTGTTTCTGAGGGGCGGCACTGAAGGCTATGAGCTGCTAGCTGTCCCACCACTTGGCCAGGCTCACATGGGTGTATGGTCACAGTATATTATGTGTTTTGGATCCGTAATGTGCTGTACCAATCTCCCATAGGCTCACATGTTGCCTCTCACACAAATTTTGCAATATACGCTCCCCTAATCCACTGCACAGAGATCCAGTGATCTGTGAAATGTGTATTTGTGTGCAATGCATATGTAGAGTCCGGGGCTGGATGTCACACTTTAGGGTGACTACCCACTACAGTTTTTTTTCACTGCGGAATTCGCAGCCTTTTTTCTGCAGGGGTCTATGGGACTTGTAATGTTAAAATCGCGATCGTGCAAAATCGCAATTTTGCGGTAAATTGCCATTTTGCGCAATCGCGATTTTAACATTACAAGTCCCATAGACCCATGCAGAAAAAAAATGCTGCGAATTTCGCTGTGAAAAAAAACTGGCAAGCACACAACTGGCCATTGAGCAAAGGCACGCACTAAGGGCTCATTCACAATGGCGTAAATATGCATCATATTACACAGGTTGGTTAAGAACATAATACGGAGCGAATAGAACCTAATGATTTTAATGGGTTTATGCACATGAGCATATATTATCACGTGAAAAAAAACAACATAGCATGCCCTATTTTGATCTGTATTATTAAATAGGCCATTTAAGACAATTGACCCACATAAATACGTAGTGAATATGTGTTTTTCCACATGGGCATTATGTATGTGCATGCACAACAGCGTTCTTTTACAGTACTTTTGAATACGTGCGTGAAAAAAACATGCACCGCTGCTCTCAGCCATTAAAAAGGGTCAATTAGTTTAATAAGTTCAAGATGTGTACATTCTCTGTGTAAATGCGCAGGAAGATAATGCATGCTGCATTTTTTTTTGTGTGACAGAATTGCACACGCCAAATACGCACATGTGAAAGAACCCATTGAAATCAATGGGTTCTATTTTCTCTGTATTGTGCGCACAAATTCTTTTGCACAAAATACGTGAATCAGCAGTCAAGGTGTAAACACACATTGCGGATGGCTGCTTGGAGCCACACCATGCCCATTTGCTGCAACCAAGGGTCCCAAAAATTACTGCCAAATTTGTACAGCAATTTACACTGTGGGCAAAATTTACATAATATTGTACAGCCAGCCGCACTGTGTAATTCTATCCATAACCTGTTTATCTATTTAACATAACTGCAACACAAAAATTACCCTCTGTATATAAAAACAGCCCCGGAACCAAGCTCATATCATAATTACAGCACCAGAAACAAGTTTATAACATACAGAACCAAGTAAATATCATAAATACAGCACCAGAGCCATGTTCACAATATACAATACCAGAACCAAGCACAACGCATAAATTTTGCCCCAGAACCATGCTCATAATATATTTATATATATATATATATATATATATATATATATACACACATGCAACAGCAGATCCAACTACTATATTCCTACTCTATCTGGATAAGTTCAGATAATCATATTACAGTCACATGTTTGAGCTTGCACTGACCAAACTGTGGGTCCAAGCTCACCACATCACAGACGCATATCTTAATCACATTGTTTCTACCAAGCCCAATATTTTCCCCACGAAGTGATCATATAGTGGTAAATACCAGTCCTACACAGGTGCTCTGCAAACTATAGAAGTGATTACAGTATAGATATATTTACTGACTCACAAATGACGTCCTCTTTGGAGTTGTTGACTTTTTCATCTTTTCCATCTGACCGAGACCACCATTAAGATTTATTTTTGCCATGACTTGTCTCTGCAAAGTTTGTAATCAGACATCTTTGGCTCCCCACTTTTACTTTTGCAACACCCCGTTACCCCTTTCCTCACCTGTACAAACGCTACAGCCAGTTGCTACTGCAATTCTGCACCTGTAGCTTTCCCATCTGCCCCTATTACTGTATCTGCTGTTTGCCATGGTTTACCCAAATACTCTGCTTCAGAAATAATTTTGTCAGAGTTATAATCATCCTCCAAAATAATGCCAGACAGCTAGTGCTCCTAAAAATAATAGTGCTAAACAGTGCAAATATTATGCCCGAGATGGTAATAATGCACCACACAGTAAAAGTGCCATCTTTTGTAGCTGAAACTATACTAGTCATCCTCCTAGTGCCCCACACTGAAAAAATACCCCTTTCTTGCCCGCACATAACCAGCTGATCAGTGCCAATGCACAGGTGCCTGCGCAGTTCAGCAAACACCTCTTGCTGGACCTTGTAGTACTAATGTGATGGACATGATGATTAGTTAGCGTAAAATGTCTATTGATTTGTACTAGACTAGATGTATTACGCAGCTGTAGTGACTTTAACTCTTAGAGGCTAATGGCTGCATAATTTCATTATAGTAATTGCTGGACAATGGCATGGTGAAAGATGTGTGTGTGGTATAATGTTGACTTGGCACAAAGTTCCACAAGCAGCCTCTTAAAGAATTAAGTCACATTCCAATACTGAAGAAGAGTATCCAGCCCCTCCCCCACAAAGAGCTGTTTTAATTGAGCACATGTTGATAGAACAAAAGACTGGCTTACACGCTGGACTTTGGAGAGGGGTGGGGGATTCTATATGATCCGACAAATGAGAATCCTATATGTTACTGATGTAATCTGTTGCACGCCCAAAAAGGGCAGGTATCATGTGTTTCAATAAAGTTAGGGCTCTGAAGATCATAAGGCAGAGCTGGTCAGGATTCAAGGCTGATGACTTGTGTCTGAACTGCTTTCTTTCATTATGTGTGCACACTATACAATTTGGAAGCTACAGAATACCCCGAAACCTGCTGGAGGAAAATATTATCCAGATCACTAAGCCAGCTCATGCAGTTCCACTCCATTATAGCACTATTCCATTAGTTATAAACAAAATGCACCTTCAAAAAACAGTACAAGAAGTATGTATGTTAAAGAATGCAGTTCTAAGAAAAAACTGTAATACGCCGTAGCAAAAATGCTGATATTATATAAATGTATTGCAATGATTTAAAAAGCAACAGTGTAATATTCATGTGGCCATATACATGCAGGAAAAAAACAATTATCAGCCAAACAGACTAATCATGTTCATACACAGAAAAAAGGAAGACCCGAAGGTACAAAGGTCTACAGATTCAAAATAAAAAAAACTAAGGCCCCTAAGATCTCCCCCCTAACTGGACACCTAAGTTTCTCAATACCATAGACTCTGAGCACAGAGTTTGGCAATAAATAAAATGTTTTGAGGCATTAGGCAAATTGTGATTTGATGATGAACTTATGTTCTGGAGATGTTCCAAAAAACAAACCCTTAATTTCCTTGACATGCATCCAACATAGAGCTAATTACTGATGACACATTCTGGAACATTAATAACAAGCTTTGAAAGCAGTTAATATATTGATTAATTGAAACATTTTTGATTTAGCAGATTAATAAAAATGTTTTGGCAAGTTATACAAGGAAAACCACCACATTTGCAAAACCCTTTTTATGATAACCGTTCGCAATATGGTACTCAATTTGTAAACAATTATACACACTTATAAACAATTATCTGGTCAGATTGTGGACTATAACTCAATACTAACAGGGGTTTAGACTGTTTTGAACTTGATCTGACCTGCGAGAATCAGATGATCTGTCAAGAAGCCCAGGACAAGCTCTATTATTAACCTCTCTTCCTCGATCGTCTACATATGTCATCATGTTCCTCAAAATAATCCTAAATCTAAAAATAATTTTTTTTTAGCCATCAGCATCTCTCCCACAGGTATGAATGACATGGATGATTACTGTCTACACGAAGTATAGTATTCTTAGCCAAAGGCTTACAATACATTATGGTGCAAATTATTTGGTTAGGGACCCCAATAAATTGCAAATCCAAAAATACTATCTCCTCCCAATGAAAATGATGAGTAAAACAAAGATTTAACTTATTATATTAATGTAATCCAAAAATTTTGATATGGCACATGCAGGACCCCTCCAGATAAGGAGTGTATCATCAATGTATCTGCCATGCCAAAAATCTTTTGGGTGTGCAGAATATTGTCATTACGTATGTGTTTTATTAAAGGGGAATTCAGAGGGACTTAGCGAACCTGGTTTATTGATGACTGATAGGGACCCGCTGTTCAGATTTCAGCTGATCGGCTGATTCCTGGTGCCGTTGACGCTATGGTCAGAACTTTCTGCTTCCTCCATTGACCATGGTGACTGCAGCACTGGGAATAAGCTGATTGGTGGAGTTCTGAGCAGCCAGCCCCCACCAATCATCTATTGATGAGTGAGGGTAGGTTCACATAGCATTTGTAAACCTGCTAATGGTTTCCAGCTCCAAGGTTCCATCTAAAAATGGGATTTAGACAGAACCATAGTCTGTCATTTATTTTTGTTTTTCTTCAGCATTTCTGTCAACTGAAATGCCTAAAAAAACTCATGGCTTATCCTATTCTAGTTGATTTCATAGATGAGAAATAGGGCATACAAATGAGCTGCATGGATGTATTTGGACATCATAGACATCACAAGGACAGGTATCCGGGTGCTTTCTGAGGCAAGTTGCCTTTGAGCCTGTGGAAACCCACACTAAGACGGGAGCATGCATGAAGAGGCCAAAGGAAGGAAGGCGACAGGTGGGGGGGCTGAGCCTAATGCTAAACAGACTATCTGTTGCCTTTGGATTCCAGGTTGTATTAATTGGCATCTTTCTCACAAACAATCACTAAGGAGCGCAGCTTCCTGCTCTTTTGTTTTAATAGAAAAATTGTTGATAGTATAGATTAGATCATAGAAATATCATCATATTCAAAAATGGACTGAGACTACTTAGGACTCCCAGGTCAGTATGGGTGACCATTCTTGCACAGCTGACCAGACCAGTGTTAACCACCTAATATAAAAATTCACGACAATAGAACACCGGTTTTCTTAATACTATAGGTTATACTGTAATTATAGGAAACAATGCCATTAGCCACTGAAGAAATTCTCGATTACTCAGATGTTGGCTGAAATTAAAAATCCCCCATGGTTTCACTCTCCCTTCAGTTGTCTACTCCACAATTTTCAGGTCTTTATAGTCTCATAATGGACTGCTCATGTAACACCCTAGAAGGGTGACCCTGGGCACCTGGCTAAAGTGAAGAGCTGGGAGGGTGAAGTGCTGACGTGTCACGGTGGCACTTATCATGCTCTGGTCCCAGAGGGATAACATGCTGCCAAGGCCAGTGTGGATTGCCAGACAAGCTTCGACACTCCTTTGGCTGGGAGTGCCAATAAAGGGGATGAGGGGGGTTGTAGTAGAAATCCCTTGTGCCACCACTGTTCCCACACACCGTAAATTCTATGCGGCGGAGTAATAATCACATCGACTTGTGTATAGTACCTCGGGTCCTTAGGAACGGTTAAGGCCCAGTATAACTTTTACTTGAGAATAAATTTTGAACAACAGGTATTACAGGTACAATACACCTTACGTACTGACAGGCTATGTCTCAGAGGTATGGAGGATACACAGGATCAATACAGCCCTATAGTCCAAGTTATCTATATGTCACCCGTCCTGGATTGGGAGCACTCCAGAGGAAGAAGGGGGGGTATGGGTCACTCCACATACACTTTGGCAAAACACAATTATTCAGGAGGCTTAGCCAATTTACACCCCGCACAGCATACACGTGGGTGTCGCAATCAAGTACCTCTGTGCGATGCGCCTAATGTTGGATGACCGCACAGGAAAACGCCCGTGATGCGATCGGGTACATGGTCTCAGGAGGTTTTGGGAGTTGCTCTCTCTCTATATTGATGGGACTCACTCACTCATCTCATGCGACTCACATGCAGTACCGGCGTCTTTCCTTCTCCTACATATTGAACACAAGGAAACCAGAGGTGTCTCCCTGTGCCCTTGCAGATTCTCCAACGGATCGGGGAAGAGGGAAGATCCTCAACTCCTGCAAAGGGAGCCTCTCCATTTTCGACACAAGGAAGCTAAAGGTGCTTCCCTGCATCGCTATGGGTCCTCGAACAGCATGTTGAAATGGATGATCATAAGCAACCTTTCCCATTCTCTGACACTCTTATCTTATTTATACCTTCACTTATACCACATGACACAAAAGAATAGATACATTCAGCAAACAGAGCTTTCAGGCAATGATTTTATGAATGTTAACCCTTCAGACACTGCAGCTGTGCAACACACATACAGAAAATTACAAGATAGCTTTGCACAGTGCATCCGCATAAGACAAAACATATATGACATTTATGGAGGGGAGCAGGATGACGTTTTGGGCCACTACACTCATATCAGATTATTGGTGAAAGCTTTTTAAATTCACAAGACGAATATGATAAAAATGACCTGTTGGATAGCATGGTGGCTCAGAGGTTAGCACTGTTGGGTCCTGTGTTCAAATCCAACCAAGGACAGCATCTGCATAGAGTTTGTATGTTCTCCCTGTGTTTGCATAAGTTACCTCCCACATTCCAAAAACATGCTAAAAGATATATTTAAAATTTTTAAGCTCCAATGGGAACAGAAACCATAAAATCAACTGATATAAAGTGCTGCGAAATATGCTGCAGATTATACACAATATAAATAAATGTTAAAATGGGTATTTACAGCCTATTAGTTAACTGCTATATTTACCTGTAAAAAAATATTAATAATATGCAAGCCATTTAGAACAGAGCTGACAAATTGTTATTTAGGCTTCATTTATATATTGATATATTGTTGTCACATGGACAGAAAATATGGCTGTGTGAGTGCAGCCTAAACAGACCCAGTGGCATGAATACAAGTGTGGTGCTGAGGGTGTGGGGACCTGGAATGAGTGAGTATAGAATCCTGTGTTGTTTTTTAACAGGGCAGCCTATTTAAAAATACTTGGAAATCCCTTTTAATTCCTGTACACTTATATATGATCATAGGGGCACAATAAATATTACATTTACTATATTAGATCACAGAAAATATAACACGTTTTCAATTGGAATAATTCTATTGCTGTTACATAACTTGTTTTTTGTGGTCTTTATAAGCCCTTGGCTTTGCAGAAATAAATGTGAAAAACCAAAGCTGATCTTTTCTGCCTCAGGCTGCCTGCACACAAACGAGTCGGCTTACGCATTCGGGAGCCCGCAGCCAGCAACCCCATGTACCTTCTTTTCCTGTACCGTGGATGACTGCAGATGGCCACCATCGGTCATGCGCAGAACAGGTTTTTAAAAAAATATTAGGTTTTCCGGTGATGGAGTCCACACAAAAATAGAACATGTTGAGATTTTAAATCAGCTTGGGAAATCACTATCTGCTCGTCTGAGCAGATATGCAAATGTTCTATTTTTTTAACGCATGCGGTATACCGCAGATCGTCCACGTGGTTGATGATAGCAGATTACGGAATTCAAGTCCAGTTGTGTGCAGTCAGCCTTAAGAAGATCACTGTTATTAGGTTGTACCCTGTGTGGGTAGTTTTAAAGTGCTTTCTTTTTTGTAGAAGTGTGCTTGGTGAGGGTCCAGATCCTGGGTCTTGTTCACCATTCTTTGTGGAAATATGGCTATTAGTGTGTGGCCAGGCCTGAAACCCGTAAGCCCAACCACCTCACTTGAAATATTGCAGAAGTACTGGTGAAATGTATTGATACAATAACTTCTAGAGCCACATTCGAGGCAAAACACCATTGTGTGTGTCCTGTCCAGAAATGGGGCGTGGATTTCACATTAAAGTATTCACTTAAAGGGAACCTGCCATGTCCCTACAGCATCATAAACTAAGTTATGTGGCTGTTAGAGAAGGTGATAGGGAGCCAGGTTATGTTTTTTTGTTAGGAGAGGTGACAGGTAGCCAGGTGATGTATTTTTTACTCACCCACTCCTGAAATCCAGCGGTGTTGTCCTCTGAAGTCGTGGCAGAATGAAAATTTGGCTCTTTTCAGAGTTCCGTGTCCACGCTCTCCCGCAGACTTGGATAGGAGAGCGTGGGCTCTCATACTGCATGCCAACTTTAGTGGGGGACACCATTGGAACGCCAGAGGGCTGAATATAAAAAATACATCTGCCGGCTCCCTGTCGCCTCCCCTAACAGCACTATAATTTAGTTTATGGTGCTGTGGGGATGTGAGAGGTTCAATTTAAAGTTCAAACTCCAGAAATACTAATGATAGGATAGATTACATTTTTTTAAACATATAATTATACCAAAAGTCATAATGTGCAAATCCAGCTTTACATGCCCTCAATGTGAACACTGTACTTGTTCTTCCTCACATAGGGAACAGCCCATCAAATGATTAAGATAAATGTGTGCTTAGGGCTGTATTTACACATAGCTTGATTAAACACAAGCCAAGCACTGCACAGTCCCCTTCATTGATATTAATAATTTATTTAAGTAATTTTTATATCTTTTCCAATCAGTTAAACAATTGAGAAGGTGATCTTTAGTTATGGAGTATAAACATATAGGAGCTCTGTTTCTATTTTCAAGGTTCCACATCGAGCTTCTAAACACAGCAGTTCCTTAAGGTGACTTGTTCTTTGGACAGCTATAGCCTCCTCTCAATACACTTTGCTTGGCTGTTAGTGAAAAGATTTGTGCTGGGTTTAAAAATTGAATTTTTGATCTGACAAATCAATTACTCCATAACTATTACAATTACCTGGGCAGTCTGAAGTCTGCTTTGAGATATTTTATTAGGTTTGTACCGCCATTCTAACAAAAGTTACGTACCTATCACATCATACGGATTAGATCATAGCAGTTATTGCTTAGATGAATCTTAGTAACTATCTTTACATGTGAATTCAGAATATACACACCACCAGGAAGTAGTATAATTGTTGTCGTCTGACCCCTTGATACTGTCAAAGCTGATACTGGCATGGATATCACACAACTGAAAGAAGCAGTGCAAAGCCGAAAAACATGGAGGGAGCCTTTAGGGTCGTCGAGGGTCGTGAACGACTAAACGGCTAACAACAGCAACCCTTAATACATACATTTTTTTATGATGATGCTAACATAACCAGAAAACCACAAAACATTCTTGTGTGACTAGAAGTAATGAGCATGTCAGCCTCCGCTAAAACAGGTATAAAGGTTATCTAGTATTGACACAGTGAAATGGATATAATAAAGAGGACCCTGCCCTAAGCAATTCCTCATCAGACAAGCAGTGAACATACAGTATATTGTGCACTCCTGCTCACATACAGAAAGTACATATTAAATTAATACAAATGCTGGTATTTCCAGAGAAATGTAAAATAGGCATTGTAGTATATTCAGGTATATGCATTCAGAATGTATGCAAGTTAATTCATTCAGATCTGGAATGAAGATCTTAAACTAGCATGTGGACTGTGAATATTCTAAACTAATCAACGGTCCAGGACTGTGACAGCATTGTGATACCTGCTTTAGACTGTTTGCCAAACTTCATTGTCATTTACCTATTGCCTACACAATATCCTAATTCTATACATCTGTAAGTCATGCTTGCTTTGTAATGTAGAAGCTCAGTAAAACTTACCCAGAGCGCTCATGTTGTGTATCTTTCTCAAAGATGGGTAATGTACAGACAATTACATCCAGATATATGCGATAAGGCCTTGTGGTGGCCCCGGCTTCCTGCTTTTCACAATCAAGAAAAACTTTCTAAAGAAACAGTTCCTTAATCCTGAAGCTCACGAGGAGAAAAAAAAAAGCTTGCCATAACTTGAGCGCAAGGATTGGTTGGTAGAAAACAGGAAAGGCGAGTTAAAGGAATGAATGTGAGGACAGATACCGAGTCTGAAGCATGATTAGTACAGGGGAAGAGGAACGAACAAGTTTTACAAGTGTTAACTTCAGACTGAAACATAGGTTATTGTAGAGGTATAGTATGTGTTTGTAATATCTTAGGAATGTATTAAAGGTGAACAGGCGCAGAGAAACGATAAGCAATAATAGTAAGGTAGTACTTAGCATAACTTTACATCGCAGTCACGAGATATCAGATAATAGGCCACGAGAGATACAAGTAATTATAAGGAACTCACGTTTTCTAAAATTTTCAAGCAACATCAAGATGACATTGCAGAGTCACTAATAATGACTGCCAATGTGGTTTTGTTACTTCAGGCAACAGTTGCAAAAATAGTTCCAAACCTCCTGGATTTTTGGTCATAGATATAAAATCACAAGCAACTTTTCCAGCATATTGCAAATGTATATCTGTGTACAACTGTGGCCTATTTGCAATATGTCAGTGTGTTTAACGGATATTGCAAATCTTAAATCGCAGGCAATTTGCAGCCAAATTGCACCCTAAAATAATCAAAAGACGACAATGTGAGCAAGTCACAGACAAATCGCACACATTTTGTGGTCATGCGTGTATCTACATGTATTTTTTAATTGCATTTAAGTGCTTATGCTAGAGGAGATGGCTCCCTATGTCACTCTATCGGCCCTTAAAGATGCAATGGCAAGCAAGGGCCTAAGAATGTCCTCTAGGTCTGCCATGAATGGAAGCATATCAGGTCCTGCCAGATATATCCAAAAAGTCTTTAGACCCTTTCACATATTTACATTTTGTTATGTTGTGGCCTTGCGCAAATTTTAAAAAATTAAAGTTTTTTTCCCCATCATTCTGCACTCAATACTCCATAATAACAAAATGAAAACAGAATGTTAGAAATCTTTGTCAATTTTTTGAAATTAACATTTCACCCTGTACTCAGTAGTCAGTTGAAGCACCTTTGGCAACGATTACAGCCTCCAGCCTCTGCAGAAAAGGTTTCACAAAACTAAAAAAACGTAAAACATTACTGTCTTTTTCCTACAACAGCCTTTATTTTTTGAAAACAATGAAAAAAAAACTATACACAATATTATCACAACACAGTGTACATAGTTGGAAAAAAAAGAAAAAAAATACTAAAATTGATGTTTTTTCTTAGCCCACCTCACAGAAAACAAAATTAATAGTGCTAAAAAAAATTACTTGTACTTCAAATGAGTACCAATGATATTACAATTTGTCTCACTAAAAAGAAGCCCTTTTGTGGCACTGTTGATGGAAACATAAACATGGTATTGGTCTCTGAATACAGCAACACAGGAATAATTTTTTTACGGGAAAAAAAAACAGTGCAAAAGTAGCAAAACATAAAAAGAAAAATTTGTTATCACTCTAATTGTAACAACCCACACTCACATCATTATACTGCACAGTGTGTGTAGTAAATAGAATGGAGGAATTACTGTTTTCTAACGATTACCACCACTTTCCACCCAAAAGAATAACTCCTCCCACAAAAAAACAAGTCCTCATGTGGCCTTGCTGACAGATTGTAACATAGAATGTAGATCCAGAGGAAAACAAAAATGATACCCAATGAGGTAGAAGCCAATCTTCTCCATTTAAGGGGAAAAAATCCAATCAGAATAATCCCCGAATCACCAACTCTTTGGAAGTTATTAATAATTATAACATATAATATTGTATCGCTCAAGAAAGGCATCCAGGCTCCTCTTGAACATTCTTAGCGAATTTGCCATCATCACGTCCTCAAGCAGGGAGTTCCATAGTCTCACTGCTCTTACAGTAAAGAACCCCCTTCTATGTCGGTGTTGAAACCTTCTTTCCTCTAGAGCACAGGTGTCAAACACAAGGCCCGTGGGTTGAATCCGGCCCGCCACCTCATTTTCTGTGGCCCGCTGGCTGTGCAGTAAGTTCCCTCACCCTCAGTGCTGATGTCAGTATGAAATCGTCTATCGGCTTGTTCTGTTTAGTGCAGACAGTAATAGAGGAGTGCCGATAGCAGACTGACAACAGCCACGGAGGAGGGAAGAAGACTGCAGAGAACATGATCTCTGGTGCAAGGAGAGCAGCGCTGAGGAGGAGCAGCTGCAGGGTGAGAGCCTGGTCAGCGCTGACCTCCTCTCATCGGCCCTCCCTCTGTTTATGGCTGCAGGCCTGGGAGACATCAAGAGCCCAAGTATGCAGGAGGGCCCCAAGAAGGACTGATAGCAGCCGGTATACCTGCCAGTGGGACCACATTGGATGCAGGTAAGCATAAAAATGCAGAAGTGTCCTTGTGTGCATATGTATGTGTATATGTGTGTGTATATATAATATATGTATGTGCACCTGTGTGTGTGTGTGTATGTGTATATACACTACCGTTCAAAAGTTTGGGGTCACCCAAACAATTTTGTGTTTTCCATGAAAAGTAACACTTATTCACCACCATGCGTTGTGAAATGAATAGAAAATAGAGTCAAGACATTGACAAGGTTAGAAATAATGATTTGTATTTGAAATAACATTGTTTTTACATCAAACTTTGCTTTCGTCAAAGAATCCTCCTTTTGCAGCAATTACAGCATTGCACACCTTTGACATTCTAGCTGTTAATTTGTTGAGGTAAGCTTGAGAAATTGCACCCCACGCTTCTAGAAGCATCTCCCACAAGTTGGATTGGTTGGATGGGCACTTCTGGCGTACCATACGGTCAAGCTGCTCCCACAACAGCTCAATGGGGTTCAGATCTGGTGACTGCGCTGGCCACTCCATTACCGATAGAATACCAGCTGCCTGCTTCTGCTGTAAATAGTTCTTGCACAATTTGGAGGTGTGTTTAGGGTCATTGTCCTGTTGTAGGATGAAATTGGTTCCAATCAAGCGCTGTCCACTGGGTATGGCAAGGCGTTGCAAAATGGAGTGATAGCCTTCCTTATTCAGAATCCCTTTTACCCTGTACAAATCTCCCACCTTACCAGCACCAAAGCAACCCCAGACCATCACATTACCTCCACCATGCTTAACAGATGGCGTCAGGCATTCTTCCAGCATCTTTTCATTTGTTCTGCGTCTCACAAACGTTCTTCTTTGTGATCCAAACACCTCAAACTTGGATTCATCCGTCCACAACACTTTTTTCCAGTCTTCCTCTGTCCAATGTCTGTGTTCTTTTGCCCATCTTAATCTTTTTCTTTTATTGGCCAGTCTCAGATATGGCTTTTTCTTTGCCACTCTGCCCTGAAGCCCAAAATCCCGCAGCCGCCTCTTCACTGTAGATGTTGACACTGGTGTTTTGCGGGTACTATTTAATGAAGATGCCAGTTGGGTACCTGTGAGGCGTCTGTTTCTCAAACTAGAGACTCTAATGTGCTTATCTTCTTGCTTAGTTGTGCAACGCGGCCTCCCACTTCTTTTTCTACTCTGGTTAGAGCCTGTTTGTGCTGTCCTCTGCAGGGAGTAGTACACACCGTTGTAGGAAATCTTCAATTTCTTAGCAATTTCTCGCATGGAATAGCCTTCATTTCTAAGAACAAGAATAGACTGTCGAGTTTCAGATGAAAGTTCTCTTTTTCTGGCCATTTTGAGCGTTTAATTGACCCCACAAATGTGATGCTCCAGAAACTCAATCTGCTCACAGGAAGGTCAGTTTCGTAGCTTCTGTAACGAGCTAGACTGTTTTCAGATGTGTGAACATGATTGCACAAGGGTTTTCTAATCATCAATTAGCCTTCTGAGCCAATGAGCAAACACATTGTACCATTAGAACACTGGAGTGATAGTTGCTGGAAATGGGCCTCTATACACCTTTGTAGATATTGCACAAAAAACCAGACATTTGCAGCTAGAATAGTCATTTACCACATTAGCAATGTATAGAGTGCATTTGTTTAAAGTTAGGACTAGTTTAAAGTTATCTTCATTGAAAAGTACAGTGCTTTTCCTTCAAAAATAAGGACATTTCAATGTGACCCCAAACTTTTGAACGGTAGTGTATATATGTGTGTGTATGTACGAATATATGTATAATAGTGTGCATCTGTGCTATATGTGTATAATAGTGTGCGTCTGTGCGTATATGTGAAGAATGGTGTGCGTCTGTGCATATATGTGTAGAATGGTGTGCGTATATGTGTAGAATGGTGTGTGATATGTGTAGAATGGCGTGCGTATATGTGTGGAATGGTGTGCATCTGTGCGTATATGTGTAGAATGGTGTGTGTTTGTGCGTATATGTGTAGAATGGTGTGCGTCTGTGCGTATATGTGTAGAATGGTGTGTGTCTGTGCGTATATATGTATTATAGTGTGCGTCTGTGCTATATGTGTAGAATAGTGTGTGTCTGTGCGTATATATGTAGAATAGTGTGCGTATATGTGTAGAATAGTGTACGTCTGTGTGTAAACATGCATAGTAGTGTCCGTCTGTGCGTATATATGCATAATAGTGTGTGTCTGTGCGTATATATATGCATAATAGTGTGTGCCTGTGTGTGTGTATATATATATATATATATATATATGTACAATAGTGTCCGTCTGTACGTATATATGTATAATAGTGTGCATCTGTGCTATATGTGTATAATAGTGTGCGTCTGTGCTATATGTGTAGAATAGTGTGCGTATATGCGTATATGTGTAGAATAGTTTACGTCTGTGTGTAAATATGCATAATAGTGTGCGTCTGTGCGTATATATGCATAATAGTGTGTGTCTGTGCTTATATATGCATAATAGTGTGTGCCTGTGTGTGTGTGTGTGTATATATATATATATATATTTATATGTGTACAATAATGTGCGTCTGTACGTATATATGTATAATAGTGTGCGTCTGTGCTATATGTGTATAATAGTGTGTGTCTGTGAGTATGTGTATAATAGTGTGTGTCTGTACGTATATTACGTATATATGTATAATAGTGTGTGTCTGTGCTATATGTGTATAATAGTCTGTGTGTAAATATGCATAATAGTGTCCATCTGTGCGTATATATGCATAATAGTGTGCGTCTGTGCTTATATATATGCATAATAGTGTGTGCGTGTGTGTACATATATATATATGTACAATAGTATGCGTCTGTACGTATATATGCATAATAGCGTGTGTCTGTGCGTATATATGCATAATAGTGTGCGCCTGTGCTTATATATATGCATAATAGTGTGTGCCTGTATGTGTATATATAGATATGTACATTAGTGTGCATCTGTACATATATATGTATAATAGTGTGCGTCTGTGCTTATATATATGCATAATAGTGTGTGCCTGTGTGTGTGTATATATATATATATATATATATATATATATATAAATATATATATATATATATACATATATGTACAATAGTGTGCATCTGGACGTATATATGTATAATAGCGTGAGTCTGTGCTATATGTGTATAATAGTGTGTGTCTGTGCGTATATGTGTAGAATAGTGTGTCTGTGCGTATATGTGTAGAATAGTGTGTCTGTGCGTATATATGTATAATAGTGTGCGTCTGTGCGTATATATGTAGAATGGTGTGCGTCTGTGCGTATATGTGTAGAATAGTGTGCGACTGTGTATACATATATATATGTATAATAATAGTGCGCACCTGTGTGTGTATATACATACATATATATATATAATAGTGTGCGCCACTGGCCACTATGGGGGACCTTATTACCAATCGGGCCCCTATGGGGTTCACTTTTACTATACTGTCTTACAATTAGAATCGGCCCTTTGAAGGCAACCATAAGGCTGATGTGGCCCTCGGTGAAAATGAGTTTGACACCTCTGCTCTAGAGGATGCCCCCTCGTTACTGTCACAGTCCTGGGTATAAATAGATGATAGGAGAGATCTCTATATTGTCCCCTGATATATTTATTCATAGTTATTATGTCTCCTCTCAGTCATCTTTTTTGATATTTTTGATAACTTTTCCAATTATGATAACCTCCCTGGAAATTGTGGTTCGCCCATCCCATTTATTACTTTTGTTATCCGTCTTTGTACCCACTCAAGCTCTGATATGTCTTTTTTGGTACCGCTGCCCAAAACTGTACATAATATTCCATGCGTGGTCTGACCAGTTACTTGTAAAGAGGAAGAACAATGTTCTCGTCTTCTGCCCCTAGACCTCTTTTGATGCACCCCATGATCCTGTTTGCCTTAGCAACAGCTACCTGACACTGGTTGCTCCAGTTAAGCTTACAGTTAACTAAAAGTCCTTTTTCAAGTCAGTGTTTCCCGTTGTTTTCCATTTAGTGTATAATGGTGACATGTATTTTCTCTGTCCATGTGCATAACTTAACATTTATCAGCTTTAAACCTTATTTCCTACTTTTCTGCCCAAGCCTCCAACTTATCCAGATCCTCTTGCAAGTGTCTTGTGTCCTTCTTGTGTTAATTTCTTTTCATAGTTTTGTGTCATCTGCAAATATGGATATTTTACTATGCAATGCTTCTACCAGGTCATTAATAAATATATTAAAAAGAATAGGGCCCAAAACCAACCCCTGTTGTACCCCACTAGTAATGGTGACCCAATTAGTGTATGTACCATTAATAACCACCCTTTGATTTCTATCACTGAGCCAGTTACTTACCCACTTACACACATTCTCGCCCAGACCAAGCATTCTCATTTTATATACCAACCTTTTATGTGGTACAGTATCAAACACTTTGGAAAAGTCTGGATACACAAGGTCCACTCTAGAACTTACCTTCTTATAGAAGCTGATCAGGTTGGTTTGACAGGGGTGATCTTTCACAAACCCATTTTGATACAGAGTTAGGCCTTAGTCAGACGGGTGTATTTAGCCGCGATTTGCGCATGCGCATGCGTCCGGCGATTTTATAAAACCATTGCTTTGCAATGGTATCGGACACATGAGCGCTTTTTATGCGCTCGTCCGATAAATTATAGAACAAAAAATCGCAGATCGCACCTATCTGCGATCTGCGATTCCTGTTCTCTTCTGTATATGCGCTCAATGGGGCCGGCGGCAGCAGCGCCGACCCCATTGAGAACATATAGAAGACAAATCATTCTTCTCTGCCACAGCTGTAACAGCTGTGGCAGAGAAGAACGATGTTTGCCCATTGAATTCAATGGAGCGGCAATACAGCCGCTCCATTGAAAGCAATGGGCTGCCGGCGTGCGCGGGGTAAATTGTCGGGAAGGGGTTAAATATATAAGCCCTTCCCTGCAATTCATCCTAAAATGTGCTAAAATAAAAAAAAATTGTATACTCACCTTTCCGCTGCAGCCGGAGTCCAGCCGCGGCCGCTGTCAGTTCTCCTGAACTGCTTCTTGGCACTATTCAGCCGGCGGGGCTTTAAAATCCCCGCCTGCTGAATGATCTGCCTCTGATTGGTCACAGCCCTGACCAATCAGAGGCCGGTTTCACTCACACACCCATTCATGAATTCATGAATGGGTGAGTGACTGCTGCCTCTCAGCGCTGAGCCAATCAGGGGCAGGTCTGACTCACATCCACTATGAATTCATGAATGGGTGTGAGTGAGGCATGCCTCTGATTGGCTCAGCGCTGAGCCAATCAGGGGGCAGGTCTGACTCACACCCCCTTCACACCCACTGCAGGACGGCCGCTCGGAGCTCTGGCTGCCGGGAGAAGGTGAGTATACAATTTTTTTTTATTTTAACACATTTTAGGATGAATTGCAGGGAAGGGCTTATATATTTAAGCCCTTACCGACAATTCATCCCGGGCTCGCCCGCAGCGCATTGCTTTAAATGGAGACGGCTCTATTGCCGTCTCCATTGAATGCAATGCGCTGGACAGCTGCGGTCCGTTTCTAATGAAACGCGGTTAGGAGCAGATTTTCGGGCGACTTGCGCGCACCGGTCACGCGATTTGCGGATGCGCATCCGTCATGCGATCCGCAAATCGCGCGAAAAAACGCCCGTCTGACTAAGGCCTTATACAGCTATTTTCCTTGAGGTACTCCAGGATAGTATCTCTTAGAAACCCTCCAAACATTTTACTCCCTATAGAAATAAGACTTACCAGCCTGTAGTTTCCAGGTTCACTTTTCAACCCCTTTTTGAATATTGGAACTGTGATATAGAGACTGGAAGCTGTCAACCATTTTGTGTATGTCATCCCTTTTATGTTTGTCAGGTCTGGCTGTATTATCATCCATTTTGTGTGTAGTTAGATTGCATTTGTAACTTTAGTCGACCTGTCACCCCAGTTACTCATGCCTGCCTGTTAATATTCGCATTTAGAAAGGCAATTGTCTGACATTACCCTGGACAAGAGCTGTGATGTGAGTAAATAACCCACTTCCTTTCTTTTCCCACCTGTATCTGTTGGTGTACAATTAGCATGAGAAAACTACATTGTGTGACCATTGACTTGTTAATGAAGTCTAAAGAAAATCAGTAGAAGCTGGCTTCTCGCAGACACTCCAGAGCCAAAATTCAGATTAGGGAAAAATCTTTTAATAAAGCTTATTGGTTGTGTGAATGTCCTAGCCCGATATGAATCATATTTTCAGAATTGGGCGGACCAACTGAACAAAACGCACCTAAACACCCCAGAACATCCCCAAATGGCATATTCCACGTACCTTGTAATAACTTCTGTGTCATATTTGGTATCGCTGAGTAGATAAAATCATAACCAGAAATATGCCAAGCATATATTCGCAATCGGAGGGTCTCCTGCGGAAATATGGCCGAATAATTAAATAGGGTTTCCATCTAAGTGGGCTATGCATACATTCAACACACCCCTCGGTGATGTCAAAAGGAGGCCAGAGGAGTTGTGCTCCGAGGAGACCTTAAAGCAGAGGGGCTCCCTCTCCCATGTGTCAGACTTCAGAAATATTCCTCGGTGTAAGGCTGTTCCCGTTTGCTTCAGTGACTCTGCACGAATCAGAGCCTTCGGACAGATATCCCAAACCTGGTATCTTTCTTTTACTTTCTTCCTATTTATTTTAAAATACGGTCTTGTTGTATATCCCTGTATACCCTTATACTCCTGTGTAACAACCTTTTTGTATATATAATATATATATATATATATACACTACCGTTCAAAAGTTTGGGGTCACCCAAACAATTTTGTGTTTTCCATGAAAAGTCACACTTATTCACCACCATGCGTTGTGAAATGAATAGAAAATAGAGTCAAGACATTGACAAAGTTAGAAATAATGATTTGTATTTGAAATAACATTGTTTTTACATCAAACTTTGCTTTCGTCAAAGAATCCTCCTTTTGCAGCAATTACAGCATTGCACACCTTTGACATTCTAGCTGTTAATTTGTTGAGGTAAGCTTGAGAAATTGCACCCCACGCTTCTAGAAGCATCTCCCACAAGTTGGATTGGTTGGATGGGCACTTCTGGCGTACCATACGGTCAAGCTGCTCCCACAACAGCTCAATGGGGTTCAGATCTGGTGACTGCGCTGGCCACTCCATTACCGATAGAATACCAGCTGCCTGCTTCTGCTGTAAATAGTTCTTGCACAATTTGGAGGTGTGTTTAGGGTCATTGTCCTGTTGTAGGATGAAATTGGTTCCAATCAAGCGCTGTCCACTGGGTATGGCATGGCGTTGCAAAATGGAGTGATAGCCTTCCTTATTCAGAATCCCTTTTACCCTGTACAAATCTCCCACCTTACCAGCACCAAAGCAACCCCAGACCATCACATTACCTCCACCATGCTTAACAGATGGCGTCAGGCATTCTTCCAGCATCTTTTCATTGTTCTGCGTCTCACAAACGTTCTTCTTTGTGATCCAAACACCTCAAACTTGGATTCATCCGTCCACAACACTTTTTTCCAGTCTTCCTCTGTCCAATGTCTGTGTTCTTTTGCCCATCTTAATCTTTTTCTTTTATTGGCCAGTCTCAGATATGGCTTTTTCTTTGCCACTCTGCCCTGAAGCCCAAAATCCCGCAGCCGTCTCTTCACTGTAGATGTTGACACTGGTGTTTTGCGGGTACTATTTAATGAAGATGCCAGTTGGGTACCTGTGAGGCGTCTGTTTCTCAAACTAGAGACTCTAATGTGCTTATCTTCTTGCTTAGTTGTGCAACGCGGCCTCCCACTTCTTTTTCTACTCTGGTTAGAGCCTGTTTGTGCTGTCCTCTGAAGGGAGTAGTACACACCGTTGTAGGAAATCTTCAATTTCTTAGCAATTTCTCGCATGGAATAGCCTTCATTTCTAAGAACAAGAATAGACTGTCGAGTTTCAGATGAAAGTTCTCTTTTTCTGGCCATTTTGAGCGTTTAATTGACCCCACAAATGTGATGCTCCAGAAACTCAATCTGCTCACAGGAAAGTCAGTTTTGTAGCTTCTGTAACGAGCTAGACTGTTTTCAGATGTGTGAACATGATTGCACAAGGGTTTTCTAATCATCAATTAGCCTTCTGAGCCAATGAGCAAACACATTGTACCATTAGAACACTGGAGTGATAGTTGCTGGAAATGGGCCTCTATACACCTTTGTAGATATTGCACAAAAAACTAGACATTTGCAGCTAGAATAGTCATTTACCACATTAGCAATGTATAGAGTGCATTTGTTTAAAGTTAGGACTAGTTTAAAGTTATCTTCATTGAAAAGTACAGTGCTTTTCCTTCAAAAATAAGGACATTTCAATGTGACCCCAAACTTTTGAACGGTAGTGTATATATAAATATATATATATATATATATATATATATATATGCACTGCCAGTGTTTTTTTAAAATAAATCTGCAATTTATTAGTCGAGTCTTGTCCATTTTAAAACGAACCATAATGCCGAAGAGCAATATAAATGCATCACAGAAGGGGAAATAAAAAATTAAAAACAATCATAATTTTTTATTTCTCCTTCTGTGATGCATTTATATTAGTATAGGGACGCACTACAACGCAAGGAACTGTGAAGTGGTTAGTGGGCTCATGTATCTTGGCCAACATTCAACCAATGCCTTGCATTTATTATCTATCATTCACATGCAGCGTGGCATTAAGACTCCAGGGGGAGACCAGGGTTGCAGCACCAATGTGGTTCACTGATGGAAATGCAGGGCAACCCGTCGAATTATCATGGCGTCATTAATAGGTTGCTGGTCTGCATGGTGAACTACATATATCAGAATGGTCTGGCACCCTGTATCCACTATGTGTGGGAGTGTACGCCAAGCAGCCACCCCCCTCGTTATCAAGAGGCAGTGTGAGTGGTTGTCTTATCGGTGTCCTGCACAGGTGTTATTTGCTCCTCCATTTGGTAGTCAGCTACCTGCATGGTGAGAGGATGCATCTGTGTGCACTCCTCATTCAGTAAGTGATGGCCGTTTTCTGTGATTGTTTTTAATTTTTAATTTCCCCTTCTGTGATGCATAATGCCGAAGAGAATGTGTTCATAATTCATTGTCTGGGTTCCAGCTTACCTTTAAAAGTTGGCAGTGGCAGCGTGTGTATGAGTGGCATGGTGGAGTGCAGGAGTGTGTTAGACCAGGGATGCAGGGGGTGATTTGTGCTTTCGGTTTGCATGTGGCAGGACTCTGTGAAAGCTGGTTACAAATCTGGCGACTCCACACTCGCAATCTCTCTAGAGCGATCGGACAATGCCGTGACAAATTGGACACAATGGTTAGAGCGACCCTCTCTTCCCTCCCTATCCATGACAGGCAACACATTGGCTATGTGCCAATCCAGTGGTACAGATCCTTGCCAGTATAGAGTTTTTAAATATAAGAAACAAGAGTATGTGTTTCACATTACTTAATTCCCTTAAAACCCGTATGCCACCAGGACCCAGTGATTTGTCTATTTTAATCTTTTTAATACAGCTCTGCACTTCTTCCTGGGTTAGACTGGTGACATTTAGTGGAGAGTTTGCATTATCACTTTGCATCTCATCTGACATTTCTTTTTCCTGTATGAATACACTGGGAAAAAAATTCAATAGAATTGTTTTCTCCTCATCACCCTCTACAATTTCTCCTACACTATTTATGAAAGGGCCAACATTTTCAGTATTAATCATTTTACTATTTATATAAAGACTAGTTTAGGGTTGGTTTTACTCTCTTAGGCAATAGTCCATTTGTCTCCATCTTTGCAGCTTTTATCTGATTTTTATATAATTTATTTTTTTTCTTATAGGTTTTTAGTGCTTCTTCGCTGCCCTCTTGTTTTAGTAGTTTAAATGCTTTATTTTTGCTGTTTATTGCCCCTTCTACATCTTTTTAAAGCCACATTGGTTTTCTCCTATTACTAAGCCTTTTATTCCTGTAAGATATGAACCACTCACAGTAAGTAATTAGGATGTTTCTAAACGTTTCCAATATATTGTTTGTACTATTATTTTTGAGGACATTATCCCAGTCAATAAATTTAAGAGCATCACTAAGCTGATTGAACTTGGCCTTCGTAAGGTTTAATATTTTCATAGCTCCCGTATAGAACTCCCACTGGAAGGGCAAGTTGAAATATATTATGATCACTATTTTCCAGGTACCCCCCAGCCTAAACTCCTGTTATTCTGTCAGTTCTTTTGGCTAGTATTAAGTCCAAAATGGGCGTTTCTTTAGTTGGATCCTGTACAAGTTGGGTAAGGTAATTATTTATAATAATTAACATAAGGTTATTACCTTTATGAGATCTGCAGGTTTTGGCTTCCCAGTTTATATCTGGATAGTTAAAGTCCACCATAATAATTACCTTGTTGTGATTTGCTGCTTTATCTATTTGCTTCAATAATACATTTTCAGTAGCTTCTGTTATATTTGGTGGCCTATAGAAAACACCTATGAGGATTTTGTTGCTTTGCCCTCCATGTATTTCCAGTCATAGTGACTCCACATGTTCATCTCCCTCCCATACATCTTTATGTGGGCTTTAAACAGGATTTTACATAAAGACAAACTCCTCCCCCTTTTTGTTTTTTATGATCCCTTCTGAACAGACTGTAATCCTGCAAGTTCACCACCCAGTTACAGCTTTCATCCAACCAGGTCTCCGTTATTCCCACTATGTCATAGTTTTCCTCAGACAATATGTGCCACCTCCGCCTGTCACCACAATGTCATATTACCACCCACCTGCAACAAATTTGTGTAGTCGACAGAATAGCACCAGCAGTAGCAGTGGAGGGTGGTGAACCCCCAGTGTGCCCAGTTGCAACATTAAACTGGAGGGTATGTAAGAGAGGAATTTCCATGACACCCATGTGCAAATATTTCTTCACACATACGAAGTTTAGCGCTGGAGCTTAGCCCCACTCTTCATGAGAATTGCTGGTAGCCATATTGCATCTAAAAAAATTTTTGAGCAGCACCATCAGAGGAGTGTGTGCTGATTTACAGGAGGAAGGAGGGTGCCTTTCTATTGTTCGCCTCAGGCGAGAAGAGAGGTATGTTCCCTTCCAATATATAGATAATGAAAGATCCATAATTCACAATAATTGAACGACAAATCTTATCTATTCACTCTCCATGAACAATGACCTCTACACAGATCATGCCTAGAACAGTCTCCCATACAAGTCAGTGTGTCCACTCCTTTCATTTTGTGAACGGCCCCTGAATGCTACTGTAAAGCATATCCCTAAATGCTGTTGACCGCAGCTTAGGCTAGATGGCGGACCCCACAGTCATGTACAGGCAATAGAATAAAAAGATCAGAAAATAAAAGCAGATTAGAAAAATGTAATATGTTTCACTATCTGGTTTAAATTTGTAGAAAATACATGTAATACATTCCTTTTAGAGAGTTAAAGAATTCTAAAAAAAAAAACATTACTAGAACTGTTTATCATAGCAGTGCCATGTTTAAAAAAACATCAATCATTGTCTTACACGCAGTTTAATTCAATGGGGGTGGATAACACTGTACAACAATGACAATTGCTAGGCCTCTGCATGCAATTGTGCTCCACATTAAGATATGTATCTCATACAATTTCCTCCTTCCCCATGGTGCATCTTGCGGAGAATACTACCCACAATACAGATCAAGCAATTTTTTAATACTCCCCACCCGCAACTGGAAAAGAAGTACATTTGTGGTGACATGGTAACTAGGATTGAGGGTGAAGTGAAGACTAATGATGCTGCTTAGAACTTATAATCAGATGTTTGAATATGTAATTAATGCTGATGACTGTATTAGCAAAGACATTCCCTTCCTTTACAATAACTCCTTAAGCATCTCCTCAGGTGCTGCAAGTTGGTCATCTTATGATGATTTATGACAATCATTACATGGGCAGAAAGAGGACATAAGTGCAGTGATGCATATACTTTATATAAATAAAAACTACAATTATGCATTCATAGGGACAGAAAGGTAATATGTACCCTAGATTCTCCAGATTGGTATGTGTACCTCAGGGATACTTGCATAGTCCTCATGCTTTTGTATATGATTGTAAAACTTTCAGGGTTACTTGGTGTAGAAACATTTTTAAACACTGCTCTATCCTACAGTATTTGCTTTGCACTGTAATGGCCCAGAATACCTATTCTTGGCCCCTCCAAAAATGTCATACATGTGATGTCCTTTGTGTAGATGCACTGTCTTGTCTCTTGTTATGTGTATTGCACAGCTGCAGCAAGTGAGAGGTTAATGTCAGCATGTGGCTGGGATATGTCTGCAAAAGTATCAATTTATGAGTGTTGAAGAGCAGAATCTTCAACGGTTAGGAGGAGTGTAGGGCCAGCCACATGGGGGTACCTTCAACCCTCATGTGGTGAAGAGGATGATAGAGGAAGAAAGATATTTTCAGTACTCCAATGCCAGGAGCCGGGAGAGAGTGAGAGAGCGTGAGTACAAAAGCGAGTCAAGATGACCGTACAGAGGCACTTTATCCATGAGTGTTTGAAGAGAGTTTGTCCCCTAGCCCTTCCAGGTGCGGCATCATACAGATAATGGAGACTGTAGAGTCGGTATCATCCTGAGTTATTCCCTGACCTCCATTCTTTTGTCTTGCCTGCATCAGTGTATTTTTAAATTGTTAAGTGTCCAAGTTTTCCAGTAAAGTTTTGCCAGGCCCTGACCATTCCCAGGGACTGAGGTACTTAAACACCAAAACGTGTGTGGACTCTCTTTATTATTGCTGACGCTCATTCCGGTAAGTAAAGTAACGGTGGCATCACGTGACAATCTAAAGTTCTACGGCATGTATATTGGCCATCCCTTTCCTAGGGGTGTCTGGAAGAGGCCCAGCGATGAACTGGCCGAGGCTGCGTGTGTCCCTCTGGGGAGGAGTCTGATAAGTGCCACCATGACAAGTGACAGCTTTACCCTCCCAGCTCCTCAGCGTGTACCCCATGTCATGAGTTACCCTTTGGGACGCTGCAGTATGAGAATGAGTCAAAACTTATCCACACTCCAGTTGTATTAAAACGCCTGTTGGCCACACTGTCTTATCAAGATAGGTCGCTGTTTCCCCAGTCACAACTGTGCAGGTTTGAATGTGTTACATCACTTAATTTGTGACTGCAGTGCAAGAAAAAATGGCTGCCCCACTTGTGATTTGCACGAAAGAAAAGCAGTGTGCAGTGATTAGCTTTTTGTAGGTGTGTTTTACACCGATATTTATTTAAAGACTGTGTGCACAGTATGAAGAAAGTGTTTTCGACACTAAGAAGTGTGTATGAATGGATAGAGAAGTTCAAGGAAGGTTGCATAAGTGTCCGCCATGAAGAAGGACCTAGACACCCATCTACTTCCATGACTGATAATAACATAGAGCATGAACATGAATGGATTCTGTTGGATAGACAGTGGCTCTGGCTATGCAATAATCTACAACCGACTTGGGTTTTGAAAAGTTTGTGCGAGATGGGTAATGAAACAACTTACAGAAGAGCACAAACAAAAGCATTTAAACATTTGCAAACAAAATTTGGTCCGATACTCTAAAGCCCAATGCCCACGGATGGATTATCGCTGCGGAATTCGCGGCCAGATGCCTGCCGCGAATTCCGCAGCAATGTCCATCCATAGACATGTTAGGTTAAATGATTCTTTCCTGCCCATGAGCGAAAATCAGCTGCGATTTTCTACTTGTGGGGAAGAATCGCAGCATGTTCTAATTTGTGCGGAAAAAAGCACGGACGGCTTCGATTGCAGTCAATGGAAGCAGTCTGTCCTGCGATACTTCTGTTATCGGACCATACCGGTACTGATCTGATGACCTCGTTGCTAGGTGCCAAATCGGTAGAAATGGAAGCCCGTGATGAGAAGATTTGCAAGCAATTATCTATCAATAGCATGAAATCACTCCATGTTATGTCAAGACACTTCTCCATGAGAATTCAATGAATTCTACTTTATTATCAACATTACCAACTCTTATACAGAAAGGAGAAGGTGGATTCACAAGTTACTTGGTACAAAGATTAGTGTTACATAGGTGACAAAGCTTATTGATCATAAGGCTTATTGACATCTACCAAATAGTCTCAAAGCTCTTAAGGGTCATCTTAGACATAGAAATCAGTACAATCAGGATATTGTTATCGCATTAGACACTATTTCTGCTATAGCTGTGTGTCTTCTCTGTTAACATAGCTTAGCCTTATTTAATTTGTCTGTTGACTTGTTATCCTAAAATCCTAGTTACCGGTACTACAAAGCATAGGTTTTAGTCTTCTATTTAAGGGTCAATAGTCCAATGCAAGGCAAGAAACATACACTTATTGCATTCTGAAACTTAACACTTTATATTCCATGACATTTCCCCCTTTTGTTTCTTTTCTTGTCCCAGAATAACAGTCAATATTTGAAGTACTTCAGTACATCCTAGTGATGTCTGCCAGCCTATTAATTACATTTCACTACTGTTCTGACCAATACAAGAATGATCAAAGCCGGGTGAACATAAGAGCTGGGCATACATACCATTTTGTGCTATCATAGTAGGTATCACCTTTTTAGCAGATTTTGCCATTATGCGACGTATCCAAGATACTACACAACAACCTACTACTACAAAACCAATTACTATAATAGTCAAAGTGGTAAGAAGAGACGTGACCCAAGCACTCCATTGTCCAAAAATATCTTCCAACCATGATGTAAATGTATCATAAACACCAGAATTTTCTGCAACTTCTATAGATAGACTTTGTAGTCTGTGCAAAGCTTTAGTCACTGATCTGTCCGGAGCTGTGTTGTAAGGGATGTAGGTGCAGCATGAATCTCTGATGATCTTGCAGACCCCTCCTTTTTCTGCTAAGAGCATGTCCAAAGCAAGACTATTCTAAAAGGCCTTAGAGGATGTTGGCCTTAGTTGTTCCACTAATCCTTGTATGGCATCTCTGGTGTAGTTTACGATTCTCTGTTGATTATAATATATTTAAACTCATTTGGCACTCCCCTGGGTACCCCTATTTCTTCAATATAAATACCTGCATCAAAAGATCCACCAGGGAGATTACATCACAGTCCACGCACATATAATTTATGTCCTGGTGGGGGTGCTTTGTGTGTCCTGTCCATCCAGCTGCGAACAGCTGAAAGGGGAGGAGTACCTTTGTAGATGCGCACCTACCTTTCCAAAATTTGGGCAAGTTTGCACGCATCCTACCGTAAACACAAATGCACCAGACATCCTGCAATGGAGTTAACTTATTTTCAAATTGAACCTGTAATTGCTGAGGAAAGTATAGGCCTAGACAAGGGGCCAGACCAAACAGAATCTCATAAGGACTGAGACCCGTCTGTTTGGTGGGCGTTTGTGTTATTGACACGAGAGACAAGGAAAGACACTCAGGCCAAGGTTTATTCAATTCAGTTATTGCTTTTAAAATGTTATCCTTATTTTTTTTTTTTATAGTCCCATTTAGCCTCTTTACTCTCCCGCTGCCTTGAAGGTGGTAGAGGTGGGGAATGCTTGTTCTATGCCTAAGATCCCTGCCATTTCAGTAAAGTGAGTACCACGGTCACTCTCAATGGTTTCTGGGACACCAAACCTACAGACCACTTCAGAAAAAAATATTTTGGTTATATTTTTGGCATTAGCCACAGAAACGGGGTAAGTCGCCAGCCAGAGAAGAGAGCAATACATACAAGGACGTATTGAAATGGTCCAGATTGAGGGAGTTGTATGTAGTTGATCTGCAGCCTCTGGAATGGGTACAAGGGCCTAGGAGTGTGTTTAGAATGGGTTTTGACAGTTTTACCTGGGTTGGACAGTGCACAAGTCCTACATCCCTGAGTATAAGAGACAGAAACTACCAAAAAAACGGGTGCATACGAATACCTGGAAACAAGATCACACATTACAGTTTTAGAGGCATGCATGAGGCCATGTGTTATGGAGGCTAGCACCGGAATCTGAAGTGGCTCCTTTTGCTTACCAACCTGACACTTCATGGGAAGATGCTTGTTTCTGAAAAGACAAAAGAAGATGTTGTGAGACATTTAGCGATGGTGACATGTCATCATCTTCTTGGCAGGTGGCCAGAACTGTGAGGGGCAGCAGGGCTGCTTCTTTGGTTGCTTGGTCTGCCAAGGCATATCTAGAGTCCGTCTAAGTGTTAGCTGTCTTGTGGCAGCGTATAGGCGTGTGTAAGGGCCTGCAGTTCAGGCTGAGACATGTGCAAGTAATGACTGTTGATGAAGGACTGGTGTGTTTGTGGTGACCGCATATCCAGTGTGAAATTGTCCATCTACAGCATACCTGGAGCCATCAACGAACAAGGTTAAGTCGAGACTAAGTAATGGAGTGTCCTTGACAGAATCAAACGCACAAGTTTCCATCTACATGAGCGGGAGCAGTCGTGAGGTTCTTCTTGAGTTGTCAGTGTCATCCCGTTCCGGTAAGAGAGTGGCAGGATTAAAAGTCTGACAGCGGGTGATGGTAACGTTGGCAGGCATCAGGAGGGCACATTGGAGTCTCAGACAACGGGCTGCAGACAAGTACTCGGGCTGAACCTGTGTTAGAATGGCAGAAATATCATCTGGTGCTAACATTTGTACCTTATGATCCAGAACTAGGTCCGCTGACTTGTCCAGCATCCTGGAGACTGCTGCTACTGCTCATAGACAGGAAGGTGATCCTCTGGTGACAGGGTCTAACCTGCTGGAGTAGTAGGCAACGGGTCGTTGGTGCCTTCCGTGCTGCTGTGTAAGCACTGCTGCTGTGTGTCCATTGTTCTCATTGCAGTAGAGCCTGAAAGATTTGTCATAGTTGGGCAGGCCCAGGGCTGGGGCTGCCAAGATGGCTGCTTTAAGCTGGATGAAAGAGTAGATGGTTTCTTCTGTAAGTTGGAAGGGTTCTTTCTTGAGACAGTCATACAGTGGCTACATCAGCTGCGAAGCATTCACAGTCCATGGTCTACAACAAGAAACAAGTCCTAGAAAGTTACCTAGTTTAGAGGCAGAAGCGGGTACCTTAACCCCTTTATGATGCGGGCCCTTTTTTTTTCCATTTTCGTTTTTTTCCTCCCCCCTTTAAAAAAATCGTAAACCCTTTATCCATCCATCGACGTCGCTGTTTGAGGACTTGTTTTTTGCAGGTCGAGTTGTAGTATTCAATGGTGCTATTTAAAGTACCATATAATGTACTGAGAAACTTTAAAAAAAATTCTAAGTGGAGTAAAATGAAAAAAAAAACAAACGACATTCCGCCATCTTTCAGTGCGTCTTGTTTCTACGGCGCACAAACTGCAAAAAAACCCAACATGATAACTTTATTCTATGGGTCGGTACTAGAGATGAGCGAGCACCAAAATGCTCGGGTGCTCGTTACTCGGGACGAACTTTTCGCGATGCTCGAGGGTTCGTTTCGAGTAACGAACCCCATTGAAGTCAATGGGCGACCCGAGCATTTTTGTATATCGCCGATGCTCGCTAAGGTTTTCGTTTGTGAAAATCGGGGCAATTCAAGAAAGTGATGGGTACAACACAGCAACGGATAGGGCAGGCAAGGGGCTACATGTTGGGCTGCATCTCAAGTTCCCAGGTCCCACTATTAAGCCACAATAGCGGCAAGAGTGGGCCCCCCCCCCCCGCACTGTCAGCATAAAGATCGTTCTCCTCTGCCATAGCTGTAACAGCTGTGGCAGAGAAGAACGATGTTTGCCCATTGAATTCAATGGAGCCAGCAATACAGCAGGTTCCACTGAAAGCAATGGGCTGCCGGCGATCGCGGGATGAATTGTCGGGAAGGGCTTAAATATATAAGCCCTTCCCTGCAGTTCATCCAGAAATGTGTTACAATAAAAATATATACCGGCGTATAAGGCGACGGGGCGTATAAGACGACCCCCCAACTGTCACCTTATACGCCGGGAATACAGCGGAGCAAAGAATAAAAATCATTACTCACTTCCCCTGGCGTTCTGCGGTGCTCCTGCAGGCTGTCGCTCCCTCCTGGTCCCCGGCAGAGCATTGCTTTCTGGACGCAGTGGTTGAAATCCCTGCCTCCAGAAACACACGTGCCTTCAGCCAATCACAGCCATTCAATGACATCATTGTCATTGGCTGTGATTGGCTGAAGGCACGTGTGTTTCTGGAGGCGGGGATTTAAAGCCCTTCGTAGAGAAAGCAATGCTCTGCCGGGGACCAGGAGGGAGCGACAGCCTGCAGGAGCACCGCAGAACGCCCGGTGAAGTGAGTAATGATTTTTATTCTTTGCTCCGCTGTATTCCCGGCGTATAAGGTGACAGTTGGGGGGTCGTCTTATACGCCCCGTCGCCTTATACGCCGGTATATATTTTTATTGTAACACATTTCTGGATGAATTGCAGGGAAGGGCTTATATATTTAAGGCGTTCCCGACAATTCATCCCGCGATCGCCGGCAGCCCATTGCTTTCAGTGGAAACTGCTGTATTGCTGGCTCCATTGAATTCAATGGGCAAACATCGTTCTTCTCTGCCACAGCTGTTACAGCTGTGGCAGAGAAGAATGATTTGTCTTCTATATGTTCTCAATGGGGTCGGCGCTGCTCCTGCCGGCCCCATTGAGCGCATATAGAGAAGAGAACAGAAATCGCAGATCGCACATAGGTGCGATCTGCGATTTCTATGGCCTAAGAAGGACCGTTGGGGTTCTTGAAACCTAAAATCACTCCTAACACTCTCCCTATAGCAGCTCCGGCATCAACAACACTTTCCCTGAACTATGTCAGAATGCATCTGTGGCGAGCCGCGGGAGGGGCAGATTTTAATACTCGGGTGACACCTAATCTCGCCAGCCACTCACTGCAGGGGGGTGGTATAGGGCTTGAACGTCGCAGGGTGAAGTTGTAATGCCTTCCCTGTCTTTCTATTAGCCAGAAAAGCGCGCAAATTTCTCAGGGAAGAAAATGAAAGTAACCCGAACATCGCGTGGTACTCGTCACGAGTAACGAGCATCTCGAACACCCTAATACTCGAACGAGTATCAAGCTCGGACGAGTATGCTCGCTCATCTCTAGTCGGTACGATAACTACGATACCAAGCTTGTATAGTTTGTTTTTTTTTAACTATACTACTCTTTTTTTTCCCAAAGACATTTAATTTTTTTCAATTATTTTCTGCAGTCATCTTGTGCGCGCAATAACTTTTTTATGTTTCCGTCAACGTAGTTGAGCGAGGGCTCATTTTTTGCGGGGATGGCTTGATAGGCAGCCTCTCAAGGCAGCCCTGGGGCCTTTCAGAAGGCACCCGGTTGCCATGACACTTGCACGGCTCCCCCGATCTCACCGCGGGGGGGTTGTGTGGGACCCAGGGGATTTAAATGCCACTGTCAGAACTTACAGTGGCATTTAAAGGGTTAATAGCCGCGATCGGCCAAACGTCCGATCTCGGCTACTGCCCGCGGGTGTCAGCTGTAATAAACAGCTGACGCCCACGCTGTATGAAGAGAGGTTGCCCCGCGACCTCTTTTCATACATACCTCGACACTCCAGGACGTAAATGTACGTCCTGGAGCAGGAAGGGTTAATGTCCATAACAGCAGATTTACGATCCTGGGTGAGATGACAAGCTCCTGATATGAGACAATGTCCAAGAAAAGTCACAGATGAACATCAGAACTGAAGCTTCTTCTTTGATGCCTTACATCCAGGAATAGAAGAAGAAAAATTGAAGCTTCTATGCATGTAGCTTTGTCTGTAGCACAGAGCAAAAGGTCATCAACGCATTGCAACAAAACAACAGCCTGTGATTCAAGTTGCCAGCCTTCCAACACTTGACCCATGAGCTGTGAGAGCAGGGAGGGTGATATCTGAGCTCCCTGCAGCATCACAACCCAGGTATATTGTTTGTCTATGTGTGTGAAAGCAAACAAATACCTACTGCCTTTTATACAGAGGGATAGAGAAATACATGGCAATGGGACTCCTGATTTCAACCTAATCTGAACAGGTGGTATTGCTAGTCTGCCCATATTTGCTGTTCCCTCACTCCAGAGGCGGGGCTGGAACTTGTTGTAAGCATTGTTCCAGCCTCTCCTCTGACAACAAAGGTGTGCATACAGGTATAGGGGTTTCTGAAGACTGACAAAATGCAGCTAGTATACAAGTTTCTTTCTCTGCTAACTGACCTGTAATTTTAACAGACCCATCCTTCCTGAACTCTAAGAGGTGTGTATTTTCTGCAGCAAATCCGCTCCTAATAGGTTGAGAGGAGTGGTTTCACTAACCAACAATCGAGTAGTTAGAGAATAATTGGTTGTGAACTTCACTTCCATTGGCTTAGACAAAGGAGTATCTTTTGATGTTCCATCTACTCCTATACATAAAAGGCTTTGTTTACTGATGTCACTCTCTTTGACATGTCTGCTGTGTACTACACTAGAAGCCGCTCAGAAAGGGGAGAGGACCTTCAAAGCCTACAGTCAGAGACAACAGGTATTGGGCCCTTTTGGGATTTGCTAACTTGCAAAGGGCAGACGTCATCAATGAGCACAGACTCCAAATTGCTTGTTTCCTAATGGTCAGAGGAGGACAGTCTGGATTTGGACTGTCCATTTTGAGCCTTAGGAGGTGCCCTACATTGTCTGTGCACGTGGCCCTGTTTGCCACAGTTGTAGTAAATGATAGGTTTTCGGGATTCATCAATGTCCTGGTTTAGAAGTACCGTGGTACAGGAGCCTAGCTCCAAACCGCGGACAACTTGAAGAAGAGCCTGAGCCTCTAGATTGCGCCATTTAGGATGGGCGGCTTCTAGTTTGTCCTTCAGGCTCTTTTTGAGACCTCCCACAAAGGCTTGCATAAGAAGTTAGGCATGTACAGGGACATTAGGACTGTATTCCAAGTCCCTCCATGTTACCAGAATCCTAGAGAAAATGTTTCTGCTGATTGTCTTCTCCTGCCTAACATCATGCAAGGTAATTCCTTACTCTGTCATACGCTTTGAAGCCCAGTCTTTCAGATAATGTAGGAAAGTAGTCCCAGAACCTAACACCTTAGTGTCAGGCGGTGGATTAAATTCCTCCATCATTAAGGGGAAGAAGAAGGGATCAGCCTTATGTCTGGCCACTTCTTCTAGGTGTTTATAACAGCAGTCATAAACTCCTGCTAACTGTAGACAAGCTCTATAGAACCCCATGAGTTGTTTCCTGGATCTGGCATTGTTAGTAATATTATCTTTCTCATTCTGTACTTACTGACACCATCATTTTTAATTCTTTCTTCTATCTTACCTTTAGCAACCAGGCGGGCACATCTGTCCCAACCTTCAGCTGCCTCCAGGAGTTTAGCATCTTTAAAACTGCCTTTATATTCTATCATTGCATTTGACCACAGATGGGGACTAAGGGTCCCATGTCTGGTGTCTTGTTTCATGATAGACATCAAAGACTTACATTCTTTAGCTATCTCTTTACCTTCCATATTCCTTACTATGTTTTTGGCCATTATCCATTCTGACTCATCCGAGGTGGCTTTCTTAGACCATCCGTTACCCATGTTTCACTGGTAATCTATATGGGTTGTTAATACCTTTTTCCTCCTTATCTGAGGAGAGGGTGACCCCATCTGAGGATATCATGTCGACTATGACAAGAGATTCTTGTCACAAATCAGACACTTTTCCTACAGACAACATACAGTACAAGTGTTCCCGCTGTGTGACTCTAAAAACTCAGGCTTCACAGTGCAGGACCCACTTAAACCATATACACAGGTGTTCCAACTGTGTGATCCAAAAAACTCAGACTTCACAGTGCAGGACCCACCTAAACCATCGGTCCCTTGCCAGGGATCCGGAACAAGTTACCAGTAGATTAGGGAACTTAGATCATAGAATATCCACACTAGGACAATTATCCAACCTATTGATACTATTATGGCCTTCAAACCCACTGGGTTACACATTAATTCAAACCTAGACAATGAGACAGCTTATTTGACAGGTTTTTTGTCATATAAAATAGACCGAGTTTAGACCTTAAATGAACCACTCAATATAAATGAATGCACTTACCCAACTTTGACCAGACAGAATCACAGAGACACAATGAGGGATAAGAATAACAGTTTCTTACCAGCTGGCTTTGTCCTGATTATGGGTCTGTGCATTCTGTCCATTTGAGAGTAAGTCGGGTCAGAGGTTCTCGTCACTTGGTCTCTGTTCCGGGTGTCAGTTGTTATCGGACGACACCGGTACCGTTCTGATGACCTCGTTGCCAGGTGCCAAACTGGTAGATATGGAAGCCCGTGAAGAGAGGATTTGTTAGCAATTATCTATAAATAGAACAAAATCACTGCTTGTTATGTCAAGACACTTCTCCATGAGAACTCAATGAATTCTGCATTGTTATCAACATTCCCGATAGGGAAATGGCGTCACTGTCCAGCGCCGATGCGCCATGTGCTGCACAGCACATGCATGCCAGCTGAAACGCTTGTGGTGGATCCAGAGAGGTGAGTATAGGGTCTTTGGGGGGCACCGGGTTTGATTTCGCTGGGATATTTTGCAGTCGGAATCCAACCCGGTCATGGGCATGAGGCCTAAGGAAGGTAAAAGGGTGTTGTGTTATTACATGACACATCTGCACACTGCTACCAATACTGTCAACACTCTCCAAAGACTTTGTTTTGAGGTGTCAGAGCATTAAAATCCTGATCTTTCCCCATTGGACTATGAATCCCAGAAAAAAAAAGGTCTAAGGGGATGAAGATTTACTTCTGATGAAGAGGTGAAGACAACGGTGCATTCATGTCTCACAGCTCAGCCAAAAACATTTTTTAATGGGGGAATGCAAAAGTCTGTTGACAGATGGACAAAGTGTATTAAAAAGCAGGGAGATTATGTTGAAAATTAAAATATTTGTCTTTTGTAAAAGTTGATTAATATGAATTATGCAGCCAGAGTGCAGATATATATTTTTTTGTATATATTCTTTATTTTTCAACAGAAATAGAAATAAATCAGTGGTAAATCGCATTACAAAACAATTAATCCTGTAAAATACAAAGAACAATGACAGCTCTGCTGAAAATACACTCCAATATCAGAGAAAAGAGAAAAAACTATTAAAAATATAGAATAGGACATTTATGTATTATGTACATATAGTAGAGTACATAAGCAATCCAATGGTTGGGGGGTATGAATGATTTATGGTGGTGGGCCAGGGACGTTGCAAAGAAACGTAAACCAGGGATTCCAGAGATTCATGAATTTCTCCAGACCCCCTTCACGTCTGTCTTTGACCTTCTCGAAAAACAGCATATAAAGTGCAGATAATTTTTGACTCTCCGTCATATATGCAATACGTTATATATGTTCTGAGCAAAGACATACAGGGAAGCAGGTGCCTGAGGATCAAGGACACTTAATAAGTGCTGATAAGACAAGAAATTTCATTGTATCTTTGTTGGGTCATTTGTAGAGATGAGCAAGCACCAAAATGCTCGGGTGCTCGTTGCTCGAGTTGAACGTTCCACAATGCTCGAGGGTTCGTTTCGAGTAACGAACCCCATTGAAGTCAATGGGCGACTCGAGCATTTTTGTATATCGCCGATGCTCGCTAAGGTTTTCATTTGTGCAAATCTTCAAAACCTACGAAAGTGAGGAAACGACACAGATACGGATAGGGCAGGCGAGGGGCAACATGCTGGGCTGCATCTCAGGTTCCCAGGTCCCACTATTAAGCCACAATAGCGGCAAGAGTGAGCCCCCCCCTAACAATTTTTACTTCGGACAAACCCTCATTAGCAAGGCACACCTTAGCTAAGCACCACACTACCTCCAACCAAGCACAAGCACTGCTTGCAGGACACACCGCTGCCTCTTCTCCTGGGTTACATGCTGCCCAACCCCCGCACGACGCTGCGTCCGCAGAGCACACAACAGTGTCCCTGTGCAGCCTTCAGCTGCCCTCATGCCACACCACCCTCATGTCTATTTATAAGTGCGTCTGCCATGAGGAGGAACCAGAGGCACACACTGCAGAGGGTTGACAGGGCCAGGTAGCAACCCTCTTTAAAAGAGGCGGGGCGATAACCCACAATGCTGTAGAGCAGAGGTCCCCAACTCCAGTCCTCAGGGACCACCAACAGGTCATGTTTTCAGGATATCCTATAGTAAGAACACCTGTGGCAATGTCTGAGGCGCCGACAATAATTACATCACCTGTGCAACACTGAGGAAAACCTGAAAACATGACCTGTTGGCGGTCCCTGAGGACTGGAGTTGGGGAACCCTGCTGTAGAGAATCGATGAGAAATTGACGTTCGATCTTCATTACAATCCTGTGCCACCTCCGTCAGGAGCTGCAAACGTGGGCATGAGTTATATAGCTATGGGGAATCCATGTGCCCACACAGTATTCATTCTGTCTAGGTGTCGCATAGCTCAATCGACACCGCAAGGGGAAAGCCATCTGCACTCTGCCCCCTACCCAAGTCAGTCAGTGTCTTTGTGCCAGACAGGTCAAACACCGCAATGCGAACTAAGTGTGACCCAACAGCATAGGTGGGTCCTAGGCAACCCAAGACATGAACAATAAATAAATCAGAGCGGCCAAACATGGCAGACTTGCACTGCACTGACGACATAGGCCTTGGCCCACAGCTTCAGCAATCGTAGGCAGGAAGCGGACTTTCACTGCACCCAGGACATAGGCGTCTGCACAAACCCTCAACAATCGCTGGCCTACAGTGGATTCCAATGCTAGCGTAGCTGTGTACATCACATTAGCGCTGTATTGCTCCTCTAGTTTGTCCCAATGCAGTTCCCCGGATAGCTGAGCTAACGTGGGATAAAGTACAGGTTGGCTTCGGCCCACACTCCATGCCCCAGTCAGACTGGCTTTTTTTGATAGTCACAGGCAGATACAACTCCGCGCTGGGAAGTCTGTGTGGACCCACAGCATGGGTGGGTCCCAGGAAGCCACCAACGGTACATAAATAAATCCCATTGCAGTCCCCCGGAGAGCTGAGCTAACGTGACATAAAGTACAGGTGGGCTTCGGCCCACACTGCATGCCCGAATCAGACTGGGTTTTTTTAATTAATAGTCACAGGCAGGTACAACTCCGCAATGGGAAGTCTGTGTGCACGCACAGCATGAGTGGCTCCCTGGAACCCACTGACGGTACATTAATAAATCCCATTGCAGTGCCCCGGACAGCTGAGCTAACGTCAGATAAAATACAGGTGGGCTTCTGCCCACACTGCATGCCCCAGTCAGACAGGGTTTTTTTTTCTTGGGCCAGATACGTAGAACACCGTGATGTGAAAACTTAGTGCAGCCTTACTATGCACAGACCCCTGTAGTATTCCTGTAGCAAAGGTATAAGCTGACCCCACTAACAGTTATGCTGCAGAAGTCTAGGTAGACCCCAGTAACATTTCAGTTGCAGCAGTATAGACAGACCCCAGTAACATTTCAGTAGCAGCAGTGTAGGCAGAGCCCAGTAACATTTCAGTAGTAACAGTATAGACAGACCCCAGTAATATTTCAGTTGCAGCATTATAGACAGACCTCAGTAACATTTCAGTAGCAGCAGTGAAGGCAGAGCCCAGTAACATTTCAGTAGTTAGAGTATAGACAGACCCCAGTAACATTTCATTTGCAGCAGTATAGACAGACCCCAAAAACATTTCAGTTGCAGCAGTATAGACAGACCCCAGTAACATTTCAGTAGTAACAGTATAGACAGACCCCAAAAACATTTCAGTTGCAGCAGTATAGACAGACTCCAGTAACATTTCAGTAGCAGCAGTGTAGGCAGAGCCCAGTAACATTTCAGTAGTAACAGTATAGACAGACCCCAGTAACATTTCATTTGCAGCAGTATAGACTGACCCCAGTAACATTTCAGTAGCAGCAGTCTATGCAGAGCCTAGTAAGATTTCAGTAGTAACAGTATAGACAGACCCCAAAAACATTTCAGTTGCAGCAGTATAGACAGACCCCAGCAACATTTCAGTAGTAACAGTATAGACAGACCCCAAAAACATTTCAGTTGCTGCAGTATAGACAGACTCCAGTAACATTTCAGTAGCAGCAGTGTAGGCAGAGCCCAGTAACATTTCAGTAGTAACAGTATAGACAGACCCCAGTAACATTTCATTTGCAGCAGTATAGACTGACCCCAGTACCATTTCAGTAGCAGCAGTCTATGCAGAGCCTAGTAAGATTTCAGTAGTAACAGTATAGACAGACCCCAAAAACATTTCAGTTGCAGCAGTATAGACAGACCCCAGTAACATTTCAGTAGTAACAGTATAGACACACCGCAAAAACATTTCAGTTGCTGCAGTATAGACAGACCCCAGTTACATTTCAGTAGCAGCAGTGTAGGCAGAGCCCAGTAACATTTCAGTAGTAACAGTATAGACAGATCCCAGTAACATTTCATTTGCAGCATTACAGACAGACCCCAGTAACATTTCAGTTGCAGCAGTATAGACAGACCCCAGTAACATTTCAGTAGCAGCAGTGTAGGCAGAGCCCAGTAACATTTCAGTAGTAACAGTATAGACAGACCTCAGTAACATTTCAGTTGCAGCATTATAGACATACCCCAGTAACATTTCAGTAGCAGCAGTGTAGACAGAGCCCAGTAACATTTCAGTAGTAACAGTATAGACAGACCCCAGTAACATTTCATTTGCAGCAGTAAGACAGACCCCAGTAATATTTCCGTAGCAGCAGTGTAGGCAGAGCCCAGTAACATTTCAGTAGTAACAGTATAGACAGACCCCAAAAACATTTCAGTTGCAGCAGTATAGGCAGACCCCAGTAACATTTCAGTAGCAGCAGTGTAGGCAGAGCCCAGTAGCATTTCAATAGTAACAGTATAGACTGACCCCAGTAACATTTCATTTGCAGCAGTATAGACAGACCACAGTAACATTTCAGTAGCAGCAGTGTAGGCAGAGCCCAGTAACATTTCAGTAGTAACAGTATAGACAGAGCCCAGTAACATTTCAGTAGTAACAGTATAGACAGACCCCTAAAACATTTCAGTAGCAGCAGTATAGACAGACCCCAGTAACATTTCAATAGCAGCAGTGTAGGTAGAACCCAGTAACATTTCAGTAGTAACAGTATAGACATACCCCAGTAACATTTCATTTGCAGCAGTGTAGGATGAGCCCAGTAACATTTTTTAGGAGCAGAAGTATAGGCAGATCGAAGTAACATTTCTGTTGCAGAAGTATAGGCAGACCCCTGTAGCATTACTGTGGCAGAAGTATAGGAAGGCAGACCCGGGTGACATTTCTGTAGCAAGAGTGTAGGCCGACCCCTGACACATTGGTGTACCATGAGTTTAGGCGAAGGCCAGAAAAATTACTTGGATTACAGTGTAGGCGAGGGCCCAAAAAATTGCTATACCAACAGTACAAATGTACCCCAGAAAAATTGCTCAACCCAGAGGGCAGGTGAAACCCATTAATATTTTAGCTTACTGTGGCTTAATTTGTAACAGAGCCTGGAGGCAGCCCTGTTAAAAAAATTGTTTTATGTTGAAGTTTCAATGCTTTAGTTATAAACGTAGAAATATTGTTTGACAAAAGTTATATGAGCCTTTTGGGCCGCAGGAAAATTGGCACTTCAGCGTGATGACAGGATGTTTCAGGAGGAGGAGCAGGAGGAGGAGGACTAATATCATACACAGATTGACAAAGGCAAATGTCCCTTTTTTTATGGTGATAGAGAACAATGCTTGCATTCGCGGTTGCAGCGAAAAGAATCTTTAGGTAACGCTGCTCTCCGCTGGTGGAGAAGAGAAGTCTGTGGAAATCCAGGCTTTGTTCATCTTTATGAGTGTAAGCATGTTGGCACTGTCGGTTGACAGGTGGGTACGCTTATCCATGATGATTCCCCCAGCTGCACTAAACACCCTCTCTGACAAGACGCTAGCGGCAGGGCAAGCAAGCACCTCTAGGGCATACAGCGTGAGTTCGTGCCACGTGTCCAGCTTTGACACCCAGTAGTTGTATGGAGCAGAGGCGTCACGGAGGACAGTGGTACAATCGGCTATGTATTCCCTCACCATCTTTTTACAGTGCTCCCGCCGACTCAGCCTTGACTGGGGAGTGGTGACACAGTCTTGCTGGGGAGCCATAAACCTGGCAAAGGCCTTGGAGAGTGTTCCCCTGCCTGCGCTGAACATGCTGCCTGATCTCCGCGCCTCCCCTGCTACTTGGCCCTGGGAACTGCGCCTTCTGCCACTAGTGCTGTCAGATGGGAAGTTTACCATCAGTTTGTCCACCAGGGCCCTGTGGTATTGCATCACTCTCGAATCCCTTTCATCTTAAGGAATGAGAGTCGAAAGGTTTTCCTTGTACCGTGGGTCAAGCAGTGTGTACACCCAGTAATCCATAGTGGCTAGAATGCGTCTAACGCGAGGGTCACGAGAAAGGCATCCTAACATGAAGTCAGCCATGTGTGCCAGGCTTCCTGTACGCAACACATCACTGTCCTCACTAGGAAGATCACTTTCTAGATCCTCCTCCTCCTCCACAGGCCATACACGCTGAACAGATGAGAGGCAAGCAGGATGGGTACCCTCTGCAGTGGGCCAAGCTGTCTCTTCCCCCTCCTCCTCTGGCTCCACCCCCTCCTCCTTCCCGTCCTCCAAAAGGCACTGAGATATAGACATGAGGGTGCCCTGACTATCCAGCGACATACTGTCTTCCCCCGTCTCCTGTTTCGACCGCAAAGCGTGAGCCTTTATGCTTTGCAGGGAACTTCTCAACAGGCATAGCAGAGGAATGGTGACGCTAATGATTACAGCATCGCCGCTCACCATCTGGGTAGACTCCTCAAAGTTTCCAAGGACCTGGCAGATATCTGCCATCAATGCCCACTCCTCTGTAAAGAATTGAGGAGGCTGACTCCCACTACGCCGGCCATGTTGGAGTTGGTATTCCACTATAGCTCTATGCTGCTCATACAGCCTGGCCAATATGTGTAGCATAGAGTTCCACCATGTGGGCACATCGCACAGCAGTCGGTGCACTGGCAGATTAAACCGATGTTGCAGGGTCCACAGGGTGGCAGCGTCCGTGTTGGACTTGCGGAAATGTGCGTAGACGCGGTGCACCTTGCCGAGGAGGTCTGACAAGTGTAGGTAGTTTTTCAGAAACTGAACCACCAAATTAAAGACGTGGGCCAGGCATAGCATGTGCGTGAGGCTGCCGAGCTGCAGAGCCGCCATCAGGTTACGGCCATTGTCACACACGACCATGCCCGGTTGGAGGCTTAGCGGCGAAAGCCAGCGGTCGGTCTGCCCTGTCAGACCATGCAACAGTTCGTGGGCCGTGTGCCTCTTCTCTCCCAAGCTGATTAGTTTCAGCATGGCCTGCTGGCGCTTGCCCCCCGCTGTGCTGCCGCGCTGCGCGACACAGACTGCTGGCGACGTGCTGCTGACACATCTTAATTGCGAGGTAGAGGATGTGTAGGAGGAGGAGGAGGAGGAAGAAGGTTTAGTGGAGGTGGCATACACCGCCGCAGATTCCTGCACTGAGCTGGGGCCTGCTATTCTGTGGATGGGTAGGACGCGAGCGGTCCCAGCCTCCACTAAATTCAACCAATGTGCCGGCAGGGAGATATAGTGGCCCTGCCCGCCTGTGCTTGTCCACGTCTCCATTGTTAAGTGGACCTTCCCAGTAACGGCGTTGGTGAGGGCGCGTACAATGTTGTGGGAGACGTGCTGGTGTAGGGCTGGGACAGCACACCGTGAAAAATAATGGCGACTGGGGACCAAGTAGCGCGGGGCCGCTGCCACCATCATGTTTTTGAAAGCCTCAGTTTCCACAAGCCTGTACGGCAGCATCTCCAGGCTGATCAATTTGGCAATGTGCACGTTTAAAGCTTGAGTGTGCGGGTGCGTGGCGGCGTATTTGCGCTTTCACTCCAATGCTTGTGCTAGCGACAGCTGGACGCTGCGCTGAGAGGCATTGCTGGATGGGGCCGAGGACAGCGGAGGTGAGGGTGTGGGTGCAGGCCGGGAGACGCTCGTGCCTGTGTTCTGAGAGGGGGGTTGGATCTCAGTGGCAGGTTGGGGCACAGGGGGAGAGGCAGTGGTGCAACCCAGAGGTGGTGAACGGCCTTCGTCCCACCCTTGTGGGGTGCTTGGCCATCATATGCCTGTGCATGCTGGTGGTGGTGAGGCTGGTAGTGGTGGCTCCCCGGCTGATCTTGGCGCGACAAACGTTGCACACCACTGTTCGTCGTTTGTCCATGTTCTCACTGAAAAACTGCCACACCTTTGAGCACCTTGGCCTCTGCACGGTAGCTTGGTGCGAGGGTGTGCTTTGGGAAACCGTTGGGGGATTATTCGCTCTGGCCCTGCCTCTACCCCTGGCCACCCCACTGCCTCTTCCAACCTGTCCTGCTGCTGCTGTTGCCTCCCCCTCTGAAGACCTGTCCTCAGTTGGCTTATCAAACCAGGTGGGGTCAGTCACCTCATCGTCCAGCGGCTCTTCCTCCGAATCCTCTGTGCGCTCCTCCCTCGGACTTACTGCCCTTACTACTGCCTCACTGATAGACAACTGTGTCTCATCATAATCATCGACCTTCTCACCCACTGAAAGCTCTTGAGACAGTTGCCGGAAGTCCCCAGCCTCATCACCCGGACCCCGGGAACTTTCCAAAGGTTGGGCATCGGTCACCACAAACTCCTCAGGTGGGAGAGGAACAATTTTTTCCCAATCAGGGCAGGGGCCCGAGAACAGTTCCTGGGAGTCTGCCTGCTCATCAGAATGTGTCATTTTCATGGAGTGAGGAGGCTGGGAGGAAGGAGGAGCAGCAGCGAGAGGATTCAGAGTTGCAGCAGTGGACAGCATAGAAGACTGGCTGGTCGATACATTGCTGGATGCACTTTCTACTATCCACGACAGGACCTGCTCACACTGCTCATTTTGTAATAAAGGTCTACGACGTGGACCCAAAAATTGTGATATGAAGCTGGGGACCCCAGAAACTTTCCTCTCTCCTAATCCCGCAGCAGCCGGCTGCGATTCACCTGGACCAGGAACTCGGCCTATGCCCACACCCTCACTTGGAAATCCGCATTCTCGCCCGCGTCCGCGTCCTCTAACCCTACCCCTACCCCTCAGCATGGTGGATTACGAACAGAGCGGTGTAAAAAATGTTTGCATTATTGGCGTGCAGTTGGAGGGAGACAGCGCTTATGTAACGCAAACTGCAGCCACACAGTGAAATGCAGACAGTCACAGCTAGCCGTAAGAAGTATTTTTTATTTATTTTTGGGAAATGCAATGCAGGCTATATAGCGTCTATCTGAGTTTTCCTCTATCGGGGGCTGTCGCCGTCCGCTGTGCGTGCAGTTGACGGCAGACATACAGCGGTGTAGAAGTTTTTTTAATTATTGGCGTGCAGTTGGAGGGAGATAGCCCTAAACAGGAGCTTTTTTGGGGTACTTGTTGACACGATTCTACAGTAGCAGTGTCCCTGCCTCACCAATACTTCCCCTATACTCTGTATAATTGGCTGCAGACTGAGAAGGCAATAGTCTGCAGAGCCCAAGATGAAAAAAAAAATTGGTGCAAAACTGCTCCTAGCAGCCACAACAGTAATGCACACGGTAAGATGTGGCCCTAAGAAGGACCGTTGGGGTTCTTCTAGACAGGATTCCACACTACCACTGTCCCTGCCTCACCAATACTTCCCCTATACTCTGTATAATTGGCTGCAGACTGAGAAGGCAATAGTCTGCAGAGCCCAAGATGAAAAAAAAAATTGGTGCAAAACTGCTCCTAGCAGCCACAACAGTAATGCACATGGTCACAGATAGCCCTAAACAGGAGCTTTTTTGGGGTACTTGTTGACAGGATTCTACAGTAGCAGTGTCCCTGCCTCACCAATACTTCCCCTATACTCTGTATAATTGGCTGCAGACTGAGAAGGCAATAGTCTGCAGAGCCCAAGATGAAAAAAAAAATTGGTGCAAAACTGCTCCTAGCAGCCACAACAGTAATGCACACGGTAAGATGTGGCCCTAAGAAGGACCGTTGGGGTTCTTCTAGACAGGATTCCACACTACCACTGTCCCTGCCTCACCAATACTTCCCCTATACTCTGTATAATTGGCTGCAGACTGAGAACGCAATAGTCTGCAGAGCCCAAGATGAAAAAAAAAATTGGTGCAAAACTGCTCCTAGCAGCCACAACAGTAATGCACATGGTCACAGATAGCCCTAAACAGGAGCTTTTTTGGGGTACTTGTTGACAGGATTCTACAGTAGCAGTGTCCCTGCCTCACCAATACTTCCCCTATACTCTGTATAATTGGCTGCAGACTGAGAAGGCAATAGTCTGCAGAGCCCAAGATGAAAAAAAAAATTGGTGCAAAACTGCTCCTAGCAGCCACAACAGTAATGCACATGGTCACAGATAGCCCTAAACAGGAGCTTTTTTGGGGTACTTGTTGACAGGATTCTACAGTAGCAGTGTCCCTGCCTCACCAATACTTCCCCTATACTCTGTATAATTGGCTGCAGACTGAGAAGGCAATAGTCTGCAGAGCCCAAGATGAAAAAAAAAATTGGTGCAAAACTGCTCCTAGCAGCCACAACAGTAATGCACACGGTAAGATGTGGCCCTAAGAAGGACCGTTGGGGTTCTTCTAGACAGGATTCCACACTACCACTGTCCCTGCCTCACCAATACTTCCCCTATACTCTGTATAATTGGCTGCAGACTGAGAACGCAATAGTCTGCAGAGCCCAAGATGAAAAAAAAAATTGGTGCAAAACTGCTCCTAGCAGCCACAACAGTAATGCACATGGTCACAGATAGCCCTAAACAGGAGCTTTTTGGGGGTACTTGTTGACAGGATTCTACAGTAGCACTATCCCTGCCTCACCAATATTTTCCCTATACTCTGTATAATTGGCTGCAGACTGAGAACGCGATAGTCTGTAGAGCCCAAGATGAAAGAAAATTGGTGCAAAACTGCTCCTAGCAGCCACAACAGTAATGCACAGGGTAAGATGTGGCCCTAAGAAGGACCGTTGGGGTCCTTCTAGACAGGATTCCACACTACCACTGTCCCTGCCTCATCAATACTTCCCCTATACTACGTAGTACAGACTGCAACCTGAGAACGCTATAGCCTGCACGCCCGATATAAAAAAAAATTTGCAAAACTGCTCCCAGCAGCCACAACATTAATGCACACGGTTAGATGTGGCCCTAAGAAGGACCGTTGGGGTTCTTGAAGACGCCAACACTCTAACTATAGCAGCAGCACCCTTCCTAATCTCTGCCAGCGTGTGTCTGAGGCGAGCAGCGGTTGGGGCTGCCTTATATACTCGGCGGTCACTTGATCTCACCAGCCACTCACTGCAGGCGGGTGGGATAGGGCTGGAACGTCACAGAAGGAAGTTGTAATGCCTTGCCTGCATGTCTATTGGCCAGAAAATGGCGCAAAACTTTCAGGGAAGGAAATGTATTCACTTGAGTACCGCGTGGTGCTCGTCTCGAGTAACGAGTATCTCGAACACCCTAATACTCGAACGAGCATCAAGCTCGGACAAGTATGCTCGCTCATCTCTAGTCATTTGCATTCATTAAAGTAATTGTTTCAACAAAGTTTGAAAAGATATACCATGAAGGAAGTTTTACCAAAGGGCTCATTTCTAAACCTTCATGCCATTCTTAATGCCCAAAAAAGGCACTCACTCCAACATAAATATATGGAAGGATGGGAAGCAATCCAAGGTATCTCTATTGCAGAGATTATATGGTCAAGGGTTGCTAAGATGTCTAAATATGGCACTTAAAAAGAAATCCACTATGAAATATTAATATTCAGGCATCCCTGTCCTTCTTCATCAATCCAATAATAGTTTTAAATTTACTGCTAGACATGCCACACTTGAGAAGGAACATTGTTTTATATATTCTGGGACTTCTCTTTGATAAAGCCATACTGTAAGGAAATTAACCCCTTGTTGGCATGCAAGCTGTCTTACATGTACTACACTCATGCTATGCAGCCTCAAAAGGTGTTGACTGTAACTGACAGCTGGGATCAGAGCTAGCACCTAATCTTCAACATTTAGATAGATGCCAAGGTCAATACAGAATTGGAAACAAACTCTGTAAGCCTACATGTACTTAGTCCGTCCGTGTCACATGGCCATGTGGAGGGTTACGAAGACATGTCCAGAACATGTTAAAAGTGTGCTCTAAGCTAAGGTAGCCTGATAGAATCCATTAGATTGTATACACCTCAAGGACAGCCCCTACCTAGTATGTTTCCTCACACTCAGATTTAAACCAATCCTATCAGAGAAGATCTGATATTCTTTCATTACCATTTATTTATTTTAACTTTGTATTTGTTTGCTTTTTATTTTATAGCCTTTTGTAACTTTTCATAGGCATTGCAATTTTTTTAGTAAAGCTTTAAACTTTACTAAGTTTACTCTTTGTTGGTCTATAAAAAAAAAAAACTATAGTCCCTGATAAGAGTGTTACTTTTGACTGTTGGAACACGGTAAGGGCGCATACCCCGATATTTTATTAGGGCTTTAGCGTCTAATCTTATATACATGATTATTGTTATTGTTATTTTTTCCTATGCCTGGCTTTCTTCCCTGCCTTTTGTTTTATACTAACCCCCTAAATTCACCTCCAGCTCTCACGACTTAACAGGTGTTGGTATTATACTCTGAACACACCCACTCAGCGACTCATTCTCTCCACTGGGCTAACTAACACAGGTACTCTGTTTCTTTTAATCAGGGGCATAGATTTGCATCTTACTATAAAAGTTATGTGTGAACTACATTTTCAGCTGTTGACAAAGGCCACTGTTTGGCCGAAACGCGTTCAGAGTTTACCTGTAAGAAGTATGCGTTTTAATCAATAAAGTTATTCTTTTTAATGCCCTCCATATCTACAGTTCTTCTCATGAAGTTTAGCTGATTGCCAACGGCCATCTGAGGATGGAGCTCTCGCTAGGAAACAGATATTGTTTTTTTCCCTTATACCGGAAGCACTGCTGAGGGGGGGAACCCTTAATTTTTTTTTCTTTTTTACTTAAAGGAGATGTCTCGAGGAAGCAGTTAATTTTTTTTTTTGCCCAGTCCCCCCCATTAAACACACATTACTAAGCCCCCCTGTAAATGACATTTCTAGCTGGTTCGTACTTACCGTTCCAGCGTTTCAGCAAGTTATAAAAGTTTCCTCAAGATGGCCGCCGGCTCTTTCCCCGTCGCTCGCTGCAGCCCGACGTGCGCGCTCCCGAGACGCCGCCAGCTGTGTCTCCATGGCAACCGGACGCATCGCAGCCGCCGACCAGACGCCCCGCAGCCGCCGACCAGACAGCAGGTAACCGGCGCTAGCCCCCGGCTCCCCAGCGCTAGCTCCCACGGCGCAGCGACAGCCCCCCCCATCGCAGCGACAGCCCCCCCGGCCTAGCGCTAGCTCCCCCGGCCTAGCGACAGCCCCCCCGGCCTAGCGACAGCCCCCCCCATCGCAGCGACAGCCCCCCCGGCCTAGCGCTAGCTCCCCCGGCCTAGCGACAGCCCCCCCGGCCTAGCGACAGCCCCCCCCATCGCAGCGACAGCCCCCCCGGCCTAGCGCTAGCTCCCCCGGCCTAGCGACAGCCCCCCCGGCCTAGCGACAGCCCCCCCCATCGCAGCGACAGCCCCCCCGGCCTAGCGCTAGCTCCCCCGGCCTAGCGACAGCCCCCCCGGCCTAGCGACAGCCCCCCCCATCGCAGCGACAGCCCCCCCGGCCTAGCGCTAGCTCCCCCGGCCTAGCGACAGCCCCCCCCATCGCAGCGACAGCCCCCCCGGCCTAGCGCTAGCTCCCCCGGCCTAGCGACAGCCCCCCCGGCCTAGCGACAGCCCCCCCCATCGCAGCGACAGCCCCCCCGGCCTAGCGCTAGCTCCCCCGGCCTAGCGACAGCCCCCCCCCATCGCAGCGACAGCCCCCCCGGCCTAGCGCTAGCTCCCCCGGCGCAGCGGCAGCCCCCCCTCCCGGCGCAGCCCGGCGCAGCGGCAGCCCCCCCCCCGACCCATCACTTACCTGGGAGGCTTCTCGGGGCTGCTGGGCTGGGCTGGTCTTCTCCGCTGGGCAGCTCCAGTTTCTGCACCTTCCTCTAACAGAGGATGGTGCAGAATGGCCGCTTCAGCGCGCTCCCGAGCAGTGACAGCTCGTCTGCGCATGCGCAGAAGAGCTGTAGCGGGGAGCACACTGAAGCGGCTCGTGCTGAATGGAGAAGACCGGACTGCGCAAGCGCGTCTAAAAAAGCAAGCTGCCAGCGAATTTAGACGGAACCATGGAGACGAGGACGCTAGCAACGGAGCAGGTAAGTGGAATAACTTCTGTATGGCTCATATTTAATGCACAATGTACATTACAAAGTGCATTAATATGGCCATACGGAAGTGTATAACCCCACTTGGTTTCGCGAGACCACCCCTTTAATGGGGTTGTCCCGCGAAAGCAAGTGGGGGTATACACTTCTGTATGGCCATATTAATGCACTTTGTAATATACATCGTGCATTAATTATGAGCCATACAGAAGTTATTCACTTACCTGCTCCGTTGCTGGCGTCCCCGTCTCCATGGTGCCGTCTAATTTCAGCGTCTAATCTCCCGATTAGACGCGCTTGCGCAGTCCGGTCTTTTCCCTTCTGAATGGGGCCGCTCGTGCTGGAGAGCTGCTCCTCGTAGCTCCGCCCCATCACGTGTGCCGATTCCAGCCAATCAGGAGGCTGGAATCGGCAATGGAATGCACAGAGCCCACGGTGCACCATGGGAGAAGACCTGCGGTCCACCGTGGGTGAAGATCCCGGCGGCCATCTTCGCAAGGTAAGTAAGAAGTCACCGGAGCGCGGGAATTCGGGTAAGTACTATCCGTTTCTTTTTTTAAACCCCTGCATCGGGTTTGTCTCGCGCCGAACGGAGGGGCTATTGAAAAAAAAAAAAAACGTTTTGGCGCGGGACAACCCCTTTAACTGCACACAAATGGGTCGGATTCTGGATGCGCAGCAGAATCCGACCCTGTTCCTAGCCGGCTTCTGCATGTACCTGCTTGTCTTCTTTGCTTGTACTGTGGATGGCCTGTACGGCTCGCTGTTCGACATGCGCAGTAGTTTTCTTTTTAAACCCCTGCTCTTCCTATGCCGTCGCTAGGCAATGAAACAGGTACCCGCAAGCTTTCTGCAATGTCATTGTGGACGGGCCGCAGGTCGGATGACTTCCATTGAGTTCAATGAAGCCGTCCATGCGGAGTCTGCAAAAAATGGAACATACTGCGATTTTTCCTTCACTCACGGAAACCGCAATTGGTTTCCACGAGCATGCAGGAAGCAGTGATTTTCCATAGGATGAAACGAACGGTATTTGCTGCAGATCTGCAGTGTGGATGCTGACCACAGATTCCGAAATGCAAATTGATTCGAGTGCAGTTGGTCTAAAGTCAGTTTATTCATACATGAATAGACATATACCAGCCAAAATGACATGAAAAGATTGAAATAGAAAGATAAAAAGTTTGAATGTTGGTTGTGTTGGTGACACAGTAGATGTCTACCGTGTTTCCCCGAAAACAGGTCCTACCACGATAGTAAGACCTATTGTATTTTCAAGGGAGGCTTGAAATATGAGGCCGCCCCTGAAAATAGGACCTAGCTAAAGTGCCCCCCCCCCCCCCCCCCAAAAAAAAATCAATACTCACCTGGTCTGTGGCATCCCGATGGTCTACGGCGGTGGTGTTGCGGTAAACTACGTCTTCCTCGTCGGGGAGAAGTGAGCGGCAGAACAGCAGCGCTCTTGGAGAAGAGATGCCGGGAGTGCCTAGTCTGGAGAAGGGGAGACCAACCCTCGGTCCGCTCCTGCAGATGGCCACGGCCGGCGGCAGCAGAGAAGCTAAGATGGCGCCGACCGGAAGTGAAGAGCGGCAGAGCGGCGGCTTATACAGAGAGGAGATCCCCGATGAGACGAGCAGCAGCATGGGCTCTGTGGAGCAGCCATCCTAGGACCCTGCAACAGTAGAGGGAGAGAAGCACCTACCCAGGGTTTCCACAGCCAGAAAGGCAAGGGAGTGCTTGAGCCACAAAAGGTACTGCACCAACATACACACCTCACCACTGAACACAGCAGTCTCAGTGGATGAGGAGCAGGCTCATACCCCAGAGAGGCAGAGGAGAAAGCCTGAAGAGTCCCTCAGCCCCCCAGGCACCCCCCTTGCACAGTCTCCAGCAGCAGCTGCCTGACATCGTAGAAGAGTGGGACTGGAGAGCCCATTTACGTTTCCTGCCCACCAAGAGAGACTTAGACAGCTCTCTACACAAGCTAGAAATGTCGCACAAAAAAGATATGACAGCCTTGCAAAAAGATATCATTCATTTGGGCCAGCGTTTAGCGGAGGTGGAGGATGTGCAGGAAAAGCTATTAGACACGGTGGAATCCCACAGAAAAGTTATCGAAACCCAGTCATCACAAATATCAGAGCTGTTTCTCCACCTAAACGATCTGGAGAATCGTCATAGGAGGAACAATCTACACATAAGAGGCCTGGAGGAGAGCATAGAACATAACCAGCTGGAAGCATGGGCCCAGAAATTCTTTAATAGCCTACTACAGAAAGCTTTAGATGAACCAATCGAAATTGACAGAATCCACCATACGCTGGGCCCAAGGCCCGCGGACCCTGCAAGGCCGCGTGATGTAGTTTGCAGAGTTCATTTTTTTTCAAGAAAAAGAACTAATTATGCGCAAAGCTAGAGAGGTGGGAAAGCTGGCTTTCAAGGAATCCCCTATCCTCATCCTCTAAGACTTATCTCGACGCACGCTACAACTCAGACGAGCATTGAAACCATTACTGGCGGTGTTGAAAGAAAAAGAAATCCAATACCAATAGGGATATCCTTTTCAACTTTAGGCGCAAAAAGGAAATAGAAGAGCTTCTTTCAGGACCCTAGGGGACTTGCTGGGATTCCTAGGCGCCTTTGAGCTTCCAATGATTGCCCTCCCAGATTGGCCACAACAAGAGGGGGTGCTAGCCCCAACCATAGGCTCCTCATGGCAGAGAGCCGAGAGAAGAGCCAAACGTTGACCCCAAGCTTGGCACCTTGCATTTCTATATTGATCTCACATTTATGTAATGCATATATGCCTGCCACATACTTCACTTGTTTCTTTCCAATTGAACTATGTGCTCACTACAGTTAGAGAACAAAGTCGGTAAAGCTAAGCTCAGTTAACAATTTTAATAGTTCCACCGGAGCCACCAGGGGATGTAGCCTCACTTCCAGTTCTGCTCACCCCCCAGTAGGGTGCGCAGCCAGTACGCTGCTTCAAAAATCTTTTCACAGTAGAATCCTTAATGTTAGGAGGACTTAAGCCTCTCGTCTCTCTAGTTTCTTTTTCTCTTTTTTTTTCCTCCTCACACCTCCCTACCCATCTACACAAGAAGGGGATCATGGTGGCCATGCTGCAAGAGACTCACTTCAAGGCAGATAATATCCCACGCTTCTCATCCAGATTCTATACTACATGGCTTCACAGCCCACATCCCACAAAAAAAGCAGAAGGGGTCTCGGTAGCATTGCACAGGTCTCTCCAGCATGTAATCATCGACCGGTTGGTAGACCCACTAGGCCGATATATTTTCTTAAAATTGGAAGTTATGGGTTCGGTGCTGTCATTTGCTAACATCTATTTCCCCAACCAAAACCAGGTTACCTTCGGGGTGAATATCCTACAAAAGCTAGCGGACTTCGCTGATGGTATGGGCGTGATCCTGGGGGGCGATCTCAACATGGTGATGGATCCGGAGGTAGACTCGTGGTACAGAGGGTAAGTCCCCCATCTCGCACACAGCACGTCGCCCATTGAAGAGGGAGCTAGAGAGACTGCAACTAGTGGACATGTGGAGAATCCTACATCCAGGTGTCAAGGACTATCATTTTCATTCAGCAGTACACAACAGTTACAGCCGAATAGACCACCTATTTATCTCGCATAGAATACTAGATTCCAACCCAGCCTGCTCTATAGACCCATTTTTGTGGTACGACCACGCCACAATATATGGAAAACTCACTGACACGGGCAAGCTCCCCAAAATAAATCAATGGAGGTTAAACGAGAGCCTCCTTAATGACGCCCTTTGCATCAGCGACATTAAAAAGGCTATTCTGACATTCGAAGAAACCCATAGGGAAGATTCAACCCGTTCCCCCGTCAAATGGGAGGCTCTCAAGTGCGTCCTGAGAGGGATTTGTATATCCCATGGGGCCCGCCTCAAGAAAGACAGGTCAGCAAAATTAAATAGACTCCTGATTGAGATACACTCTAAAGAGCAAATAAACAAGGGCAACCTGACAGAAATGACAAAAGCAGAAATCTTTACAATATGCCACCAAATACTGTCAATTCTAGACCAGAAGTCCCTGGGGTTCAGAGACAGAATGCGGAAATGTGCTTTCAAGTACGGAGATAAATGTGGGAGGTGGCTGTCCACGGCCCTACACCCCAGAACTCCTTTGACCCATATCCCTAAAATTCAGAAATAAAGTGGGGGAATAGTTCACTTGACCTCTGAGATCTTGGAGGTGTTCCACAATTACTACAAAAAGCTCTATGACATAGAGCCTAATCCCGTTCCAGTGGGGGAGGGGAGGGGGGTGGAGGAGTATCTCAACAGCTACGCGCCGGGCCCGGTAGACCCAGAGGAGTCAGCCAATATGGAGGATTTCTCGAGCCTTGAACTATCAAATTTGACGGGTTTACCTCAAAATTCTATAAACTCTTCAGAGAGGAATCGTCTCCCCTACTATTTAAGGCCTTTAATGCAACAAATAGAGACTGCCCCTTCCCACCCCAGGCACTTCAAGCACACTTGGTAGTATTGCCTAAGCCGGGGAGGGATCCTACGATATCTGGAAATTACAGACCCATTTCACTCCTAAACGTGGACATTAAATTATTCACGAAACTGATTGCGACCCGGCTACAGTCCCATATCCCAAAATTAACACATAGGGACCAGGTGGGATTTGTCCCGGGGAGAGAGGGAAGAGACAATATAATAAAATCCATGTCGCTAATGTCCTCTGCACGGAATGCGTGGTCCCCACTCTGTCTTATGGCAGTAGACGCGGAAAAGGCTTTTGATAGAGTCGGATAGAAGTTCCTGGAAGCCACTCTAGCGGAGGGTGGGGCTGGGACCCAGCATGAGGAATTGGATCATGGCTTTTTACAACAACCCCTCGGCCAGGGTCAGGGTAAATGGGGCCTTATTGGATAATGTTCCCATTAAAAACGGAACAAGACAGGGCTGCCCATTGTCGCCTTTTTTGTACGTCCTGACAATGGAATCCCTGGCTAATGCCATTAGGAGGAGCGACTCGATTAGGGGCGTTAGGGTGGGTCAAACGGATTACAAACTCTCCCTGTTTGCAGATGATCTCCTTATTTATCTATCCTGCCCGAGCGTTGGAATCCCAGTACTGCTACGGGAGTTTGGCAGATTCAGCGCAGTGAGCAATTTTAAAATTAACTTACAGAAAACAGAAATTTTGAATGTATCCCTCCCACGAGATGCAGACTCTGCAGGGACAGTTCCCATTCAAATGGCAAGTCAAATCTATTAAATACTTAGGGGTACAGTTACCGGCGGACCCTTGGGACGCATCTGAACTGAATTTCAAACCTTTCGTAGCCAACCTGGAGAAGGACTTAAACAACTGGAACCCACTTTTCCTGTCCTGGGTGGAAAGAATTAATTCAGTTAAGATGGAGTCCCTCCCAAGGTTTTTTATACGTATGCCAGGCTTTTCCTGTTAAGTTACCTAGGCCCTATCTGAGGCACATCCGCTCCTTAATTACAAAATTCGTCTGGCGAGGTCGCAGACCTAGACTTAAATACAACATGCTTGCCAGAAGCAAGGAGAAGGGAGGCTTGGGTCTACCGGACTTCGCCTTGTACTATAAAGCTAACATTGCCAACTGTGTGCTGAATCTTCTCAAACACTGGGGGTCCAATTTATGGGTTGAGATCGAACACGATCTTGATCCTGGACTGACTCAGGGTGTGTTCTGGATACCGGGTGGCCTGATCAGAGACTCTCCTAGACTGTCCCCCTTGCTGAGGCAGTTGGTTGAGGCTTGGCCGGGTCTCTTGAGAGGACATCCGTTGGTCTCAGTCCCTGGCCCTCTCACCACATTAATAGCAAACCCCCAATTTAAAGCTTTCGAGCAGCGAAAATCCCTACTGATTGTCCCCTCGAATATAATGCCACGCCCGAGGTACGTGTGGGGGGCAATCAGGGCTGAAGCCCCTGACGGAACTCTTTATAGAGAGTCATGTACCACCAGGGGCTTGGATGGAATATCTCCCGCTGAGAGGCTCACTAGATTCCCTGACACCTGGATCAAACCTAGCAAAGGATCTCACTTCCTTTGAAAAAAAGCACATCCTCTGGCTCTCCTGGACACTTAATCTCACTACTCTACAAGATGTTGCTGGAGTGGGAGATGGGGGACACCCCACCGGGGTACATCGCGGCTTGGGAGAAGGAATTGGACAGAAGCTTTCCCCCAGAGGCGTGGGAGTAGTCATTCGCTCTGACTCACAAAGCGTCAGTCTCGTCCAGATTGCAGGAACTAAACTTCAAGATTGTGTCGCGCTGGTACAGAACCCCAGAACGACTGCACAGAATGTTCCCTCGGGCCTCATTCACATGTTGGAGATGCCCAGATGCTAGGGGAAGCAAGTCACACATCTGGTGGGAATGCCTGCCGATAGCGGCGTTGTGGGGGGACGTATCAGGGTTACACAATAACCTATGCAGAAGAGAGGAGCGACTCACACTAGAGATAGCAGTGCTATCCATGTATCCGAGTTCTGTTTCAAACACCAAAAAGGGATTGCTTCGCTTTTTTGTTCAGGCAGTCATCCCAAGGTTTTGGCGGTCTTCTGCCCACCGTTCCAGGAGTCAATGGGTCGAGGCGGTCAATGAGCTGGCGAGGTTCAAGGAAATGAGGGCTGATGAAGACATGACCACTGAGAAGTTCTATGAGACTTGGAGGCCGTGGCTAGACTTTAGATCGTCCCCCAGGGCTGCGGAATGGATAGCCCATGGTCTGGTCACGCCTTAGTTACGCAACCAACCCCCTAAGATCTGGAAAAAAGAGAGACACTCGAGGCCATCATGCCAGAAACGACCCAATATTGACACCTGGACCGGTCGGCTCAATTCTGGTAAACGCCAACTCGCGGAAATGTAAGTATGAATGCTGAGGCATATCGATAACCCAACTCCCACTGCTATCCAGCCCCCCCTCTCCCTCGCCTCTCCCCTCTACCACTCTTCTCCAGATATTTCTCCCTTTCCTCTTCTGCTGTTATACTCTAAGTATTCTCTTGATCTCTTTCCTCTCTCTTTCTTTATCTTACGTCTTAGTGTTAATTTTTTCTTTTTCTTTTTTGATTAAACAGTTAGGTTTAGTTTAGAAATACTCAAGGGCAACAAAACTCTAGATGCAGGACTCCAGAGAATGTAAAGGTTAGAAGAGAGTAGATGATCTATCATGTTATGTTATGTATAAACTGGTGTATGCTGCAATACAGTTTGATACATTATATGTTTGCAATAAGTCTTGTCCTAATAAAAACTTTTTGAATGTTAAAAAAACACCCATGTGAGAGAGCCTTTACTAGTTTGAACTTAACTCCTAGAACAGTTAGCAAGGATCAAAGCACGATAGGAAATATTCTTTCACCTTCCGCTTTATTTAGCTGAACTCTAAATCCTTCCTCCTTTTGTCTTTGTCTTGTTTTTCTTACGTCCCAAGTCTTTTCTTCTTTGTATTCCACTCGACGAGCCCTTGACAGTAGAATTGTCTTTTACACTCTTTTATTATAAGATAAATTAAAACCTACCTCAGTATTCTCTATTCCTTTTCTCTCGCTTTCTATGTACATAATTTGCCTAGGATGATAGATGTAAGGCTAATTGTTGTATATATTAGCATATGGTGATCAGGAATGTTATGCTTGGCTTTCTCTCACATCCTGTATTCTGTTTATTAAAATACTTGTCTGTTTCTCTTCAAAATTTTGTTCAAGTAAATAAAACAGCTGAAACAAAAAATGTATTCATTTAATTTGGTCACAGTAGTACTGGCCAGCAAAATAAAAATACATGTAAAAATAAATAAGGGAAGAATTGTTTTTGCTTTACATTTCCTCTTAGAAAAAGTTAATAAAAGTTAATCGATAAACTTTCTGTATCTCAAAATGATGGCATTGAAAATTATGACTCATTCCAGAAAAACTAAACCCTCATATGGCTACATCAATGGAAAAATTAAAGGTTCTGGCTTTTCTGTGGAAATGAAAAGAACAAAAAATATTACTACATCCTTAAAGGATTCAAGTGTGTTGAAGCAAGAGCAGATTGGATACATATGTTTAAAAAAAATAACAACTACAGGGTATTCATGGAAATACCTATCCAGGGGCAAAATAAATCATTTCAACATAGGATGCTGGTATGTTTGTGAAGCTTATTTGTTCCAGCGCTAAAATAGATGGAGGGAATCAATTTAAGACAAATTAGCATTTCCAAACAATTTCTGACTGTAGAGAATAAAGACAAATGCAGGAGTTGGAAACAAAAAGTGAGTTTTATTATCTTACAGAAAATGTAGAAAACTACATGCATGAAGTGTATTCCGGGATGATAAACACCTCATTGCACATGTGCTGGGAGCAGCAGGATACAGTTGCAATTTTCTGAATTCCATGGTGATACATACGTTGCATGCACATGTCTGGGTGGATTTGTGTTGGTGTGTCATGGCACATATTTTATTTAGGTGTGTGCCACATTTTCTATCGGTCTGTCATTTTACTCTTAGGCCTCATGTCCACAGGGAAAATCAGGCCCGCTACGGATTCTCCATGGAGAATCCGTAGCGGGTCCCTCCTGCCCCGCGGACATGAGCGCTGAAAATAAGAATAAACTTACCCGCAGGGGTCCGTTCAGATCTTCTCTTCTCCGCGGCCGGATCTTCTTTCTTCGGCTGGCAGATGTGCTCGGCACGTCGGTGGCGTGCCGCGCCGCGCGCATGCGCCGGGCCAAAGAAAGAAGATCTGGCTGCGAAGAAGGGAAGATCTGCACGGTCCGTTGCGGGTAAATTTATTCTTATTTTAGGTCTCTCGCGGATCCGGACGGCTTCCATAGGCTTCAATAGAAGCCTGCGGGAGCCGTCCCCGCGGGAGACCCGCGCAAAAATGGAGCATGGTCCGGATTTTTTCATGCTCCATATTTTTTTTTATTCACTTTTATAAACCATCCGTGGGTATTTATCTACCCGCGGGTGGTCAATGCATCCCTATGGGGTGCGAATCCGCGTGCAGGAGAAGAGTTAAAATCCGCTGCGGGTTTTAATTTTTCTTTTCCCCGTGGACATAAGGCCTTTCACATGTAATCTGAGTAGGGGCTCATATGCTCACACCCCTTGACAAAGCAGTGGCAAAATGTGTTGGGATGCAGCCATTAGCCTGGTCTGAACAAGCCTTGGATGCATACGGACTCTTAGTATAATGATTACTGTCGTACTTGTGCTTTACTACTTAGGTCAAGCTTTTGGTTATGATATACAGTACTTCATATTGAACATCACCTTATCCAGGGCATGGCTTATTGTGAGAGTGATGTGCCGGGTTTTAATTTGTTTTATTTCTATGTTTCATTAACTTTTGATCATATTTGGCTTGGTCGGTGTGTGTTTAATCCAATAAAAAAGCTTTTGGCAAAAGAGGCCCATATTTAGTGTCCCTAAAGCAGCTGTGGTTTATGTACTAACACAACCACCAAAAATAGTCTGAGGATACATTGATCTAGTCCCTCAAAAATGCTTCCCAATAAATCAGATCAGCTCTGCCATCACTGGGAGCAAAAGGGACATAAGCGCATCTGCTGAAGACAGGTCAGTTTATTAGCTTTTAAAGTCTAACTGCACGTTAAACGAATTCATAGCCCCCAATAGACATTTTTCTACAAGAATTAATTTACCTAGGGATTGTTTTGTTGAAGAATTTTTAAAGAAGTACACCTTGATCAGGTAAAATTGTTAAGTATAAGTCACCAGTGACCTAGACCAGATAGTGTTTAATGCTCTAAGGCCTCATGTCCACGGGGAAAATCAGATCCGCTGCAGATTCTCCATGGAGAATCTGCAGCGGGTCCCTCCTGCCCCGCGGACATGAGGGCTGAAAATAGGAATAAATCAGAATTAACTTACCTCTCACACGCTCCGGATACTTCCTTCGCTGCCGCGTCATCTTCTCTCGTCGCAGCCGGATCTTCTTTCTTCGGCTCGGCGGATGTGCATGATGACGTCGGTGACGTGCCCCGCGCATGCGCCGGGCCGAAGCAAAATGAGCCGGCCCCGACTGAGAGAAGATGGCGCCGCGGCGAAGAGAAGAACCGGAGCGTGTGAGTCAAATCCGATTTTTGTGTCCCGCGGATCCGGACGGCTTCCATAGGCTTCAATAGAAGCCCGCGGGAGACCCGCATGAAAATGGAGCATGGTCCGGATTTTTTCATGCTCCATTTTTTTTTAAATCACTTTTATTGACGATCCGCGGGTATTTATCTACCCCGCGGGTGGTCAATGCATCCCTATGGGATGCGGATCCGCGGGCAGGAGAAGAGTTAAAATCCGCTGCGGATTTTAATTCTTATTTTGCCCGTGGACATGAGCCCTAAGTCTCAAGTTAAAGTTTGCTACATCTCCATCAAATGCCAAGTTTGTCAGTATGCTAGGATAACTAGAATGTGTGCCACCAGCGATGACATTCACCTTTACAGTATGGTATACATTAATTTTGAGAATATGTTGTTACATGATCATAGAGAAAATGTGTATGGAGAGCAGCATCAAGTAGAAGCTATTTCAGAAAGACATCCTGGAATTTTCAGGGAATCCAAATCCAATTAGCATCTTTATTGAGTTAAAAACTCCATCAGCATGAACAACAAAACTTGCGACGTTTCGTCCTATGCAAAGGACTTTGTCAAGCATTTTGTTTTCCTGTTGTTACATGATCATGTGCACAGCCTGCAATTTAAAATACGCTTAGTGCACTATTAGATAACTTAAAAGGGTTCCCCAGGATTTTTACTACTGATGTTTATTAGAAGGAACTCGCTGTTTGAGATACCCGACTCTGCTGTCAGTGCGAGCAGAGCTGGAAGCAGGTAGTGCTGTCTGTATTGCAGCAGCCTAGTTTGGTACTGAAGGCATAGCTCTCATTTAAGTCATTGGGTACTGTGCCTGCAGTACCAAAGTGAGTCGCTGAAATGTTGACAGTGCTATCCACCTCCAGCGCTGTTTACATTGACAGCGGCCCTGCAGATCAGCTGATCACCCCTGTCGATCAGCTTTTGATGACCTGTGCCGAGGTCCTGGAGAGCCCCTTTAAGATAAGAGTTTCAAAATACATAGCAGACATGACAAACTCCGCATGTGAACATCTTCCTATTCATCACAATGGGAGTCTTGCCACTTTCAAGGTCAAAATATCTGGAAGAGTATCTAAATCATCCAGCAGCAGAAATGGTCAGAAAAAGCTTTTCACCAAGAAGCCTTCTGGATCTTTTAGTTGTAAACTAGGTTCCCTATGGGACTCGATAATGATACTTTAAAGTTATTTTTTTATTATTATTAGCACACAGAATACTCCCAGTTAGTCACCTTCATTGGTTTGTCTCTTTTAATCATTGTGACCAGCTATGTGACTGCTTTGTGACTACTGCCATCCAGAGTTGTTATAGTGCCAATTACTAATTGAGCCATATACATACACTAGATTTTATTTAACGCCCTCTTGTCAATGTGACCAGATGACAGGGAATCACTTCATCAGATCATTAACTAATTTTTCTATTTAAAAATATTTTGCTCTGTTTTCCCTCAAAAATCATTTTTACTCGTTACTTTGTCTGAATGGTTATTTTTCTTCTGCTTACTGTGGCTCTCCAATGTGTGCCTAGCTCGCTGCTACTGGCTGACTTGGCAACATGATCTTCTCATTCGTAAAGCAGATCTTCCATCCAGTAAATTCTGTTCTAGTTTTTATGGTCATGTGATTCTTTCCATTCATAAAACAGGCTGCTATTCAGCCATTGGTAAATCAAGTTATGATTGCGTTCGCTGGTTTTATCACGTGATATTTGCGTTCCGTTAATGTGATTAACACCTTCACGTATGTTCTGACAAATCTTCCTCCCTGTTATTAGTCCACTGATAGGAATGTGACAGTTTTATGGTCTGAATTTGTGTTAGGGGGTCACCATGCCTGCTCCAGATTTCTCATATTCTCCACTGATGCAAGAAGCCCCCTCCAACATTCATTCCGGTCCTGACAGTGACAAAGGTTGTTATAAATTTGTACTCCCAAACTCTTTGTAGTGTGCCATTCGTGGCTAGCATAAATGTTTATGAGATTGTAGTTTGTATGTGTAACAGGCGTACTAGAGTCTACCTTGTGCCTTATCCATTTAGTGCCGCAATATGCAGTCTATAGTCTGGTACATCGACAGAACTAGATATTCCTCAGCATGTTTTGCTATATATAGGTACACTAGATTGCAGGTAGGGCTAAGTCACAGTACCATTGATCTGTTTTCTGACACTTGATACATGCCTAGTTGTTTTCATATTTATGTCTGAGGTTACTCTAATGGTTGACCCTTATATATGGCCTTTGGTTGGAGAAGAGCTCCCTCCTTTTGAGACTTTTAATGATTTTACATCTAAAAACATATATACACTAATAAACATTTGTAATCACATATAATTTTATGAGGAGTGGCATGTGATTATCACATATTAGGTCTACTTCTCCATTCTGTATCATGCCATAACTGAAATATTATGACATGGATCAGTGTGCTGTATGTTATTTGTATAAGCATTAGAGATGAGCGAACGTACTCGGTAAGGGCGATTTCGCAATCGAGCACCGCGATTTTCGAGTACTTCACTACTCGGGTGCGCTGTGGGTGAGCGGGGGGTTGCAGCGGGGAGTGGGGAGAGGGAGAGAGAGAGGGCTCCCCCCTGTTCCCCGCTGCTACCCCCCGCCCCACAGCGCCCCCGAGTACTTTTCACTCGAGTAGTGAAGTACTCAAAAATCGCGGTGCTCGATTGCGAAATCGCCCTTACCGAGTACGTTCGCTCATCTCTAATAAGCATATCCCCATATACCAGTGAGGAAATAAAGTTGCAAGTTTGAGTACTCCTTCACATGGGTGTATGCGTCTATACATATGTCTAAGCGCAACACACTCGCACCAAGAACAAAGCGCTTTTTTTTTTTTACACAGATCGGCACATTTTACCATACTTTTTACATTTGTAGTTCACATAGGCATGGGTCACACCCTTGCCACAATGTAAAAGGCTATTTAGTCTAATGATGTCCAGCTGTGTTCTTTTTTTCCATGGTTTTGAGCCATTTTTCTCAACGTTTTTGTAGAATTCACTTTTCATTGCTACTTATTAATGTATGAAACCGCTTCTAAGCAGTGTAAGATATACATAGGTTGTTTTCATTTTGTGTAATGTCAGTAGTAAATGTAATGAAGGCTTAAGATTGGTTATTTCTGTTACTAGGGTGATTATAATCCAAGATAGAGGGAACAGCACACCAGGGATTCTTTAAAAATATAAATGGCACCAGCTGGTGCTTCCTTTATTTTCAAAGCTCCATAAGAAGCAACGTTTCGGCCCAGTGTTGAGCATTTTTCTTGCTTGACGACGGCGAGCTGTATGGACCATCTGCAGTACAGATGAAGAGTTAAGAAAGCCTCAGGCCGTGTACATGATGCCCTACAGATACCACCTATAGAGCTGAAAAGTTTTCATAAGTGCAAGATAAGAGTCATAATGACCAAAAAGTGTTATCCCTCATGCATACAAGGCAGCAGATTAGGAAAAGTCAGGTACGCTTTAAATGTTAACTACTAGGCATTTATAGGATTACAGCGCTGCCTTCTCACTTCTCACCCTCACAGGGACTTAATGAATGAGGAAAAACTCCAAAATCCTCATAAAAAGGCATGGGTTAATAAAAACTCGTTTCAAGTTTCTTCTTGTGATTTTGATGGTTAACACTAAGAACTAATTAAAATACAAGTTTGTGTTTGCGATTTTTTTTTTTCAAGTGCATGCTTGAAAAATCTTCTAAAAATCAGGGATACTTTGCAGTTACATTTCCCATCCATTTGTGGTCTTTGTATTTTAGACAACACATAAACCAATTAGCTACATTAATAATTAGCCAATTAGGCTACACAGAGATATTATTTCCCCTCATGAAAGCACAGCATGTTCCCTGCTTGTGGGTATCGGACAGCATGTAGAAGTGTCTGTGGACTGTCCAATGCAAGTTGCACCTTGCATATGCACATGTGAATGAGTCCTTTAGAAGTTTCTGTAATTCCTATAGACTTGCATAGAGCAGACTGCATATCTGCTCATGTGTCGTCTATTCTGTCTGACACATTAAATGGGGGTTGTGTGTAGTGCTGCATAAGCAGGTGAGCGGTCTGCACTAATGACCGTAGGAGGGTCCCAGCACTAAGGCCGCCACAATCTACCATTTATCACCTATCTTGTGCCGTGATAAATAGTAACAGCAGAGAGAAGTTTTTCAGAAGTCAATTAAAAAAGCGTTTGCCAGTATTACCAGGGCAAGGGCAGGGTTTACTGCATATGGCTTCTTCAGAGTTCAGAGGAAGCTGAGCACTTCTGTATGAAGCAAGCTCCCCGTGTCATAGTGTTATTTAATTCTATGGCTTTGTAAAGGGAGGCAGGCATTTTGGGGCTTTAGAAGAAACAGAAATTCTGGCTTAATAAAAAGAAATCACAGAACTTTGTACTTCCAACTCTGAACATTTTGTTTTAAGGTTCAGTTTATAAAGAACTAGAAACAATAGAGAACCTTGTAGCTCTGCACCACTAACACAAAAAGGTCTGGCTGGGAACAGGATTAGTCTCTTACTTCGGAGGAACAGCAGCAGTTGCGTCCCTGGGTTGTGACTGGTAGAACTGCTCATTCTTCATTGAAGTAAAATGGTTCTGAGCTACAATACATGAGACGGCTCCTGTCGGGCACAGGCTGTGATAAAGCTCTTCAGGCAACCTCTTTAAACCCCTTATGTTTTGATTGACATCTACATACACCCTCCTCTATTCCCACTGGATTAATGCATTGATAACTTACATACCGTATATACCGGCGTATAAGGCGACGGGGCGTATAAGACGACCCCCCAACTTTCACCTTATACGCCGGTAATACAGTGGAGAAAAAAAAAAATCATTACTCACCTCCCCCAGCGTTCTGCGGCGCAGCTGCAGGCTGTCGCTCCCTCCTGGTCCCGGCAGAGCATTGCTTTCTGAATGCGGGGCTTGAAATCCCCGCCTCCAGAAAGCTAATACACACGCCGTCAGCCAGTTACAGCCATTCAATGGCATCATTGAATGGCTGTGATTGGCTAAAACACACGTGGCTTCAGCCAATCACACTATTCAATGACATCATTGAATGGGTGTGATTGCTAACACACGTGCGCCTTCAGCCAATCACAGCCATTCAATGATGTCATTGAATGGCTGTAACTGGCTGACGGCGTGTGTATTAGCTTTCTGGAGGCGGGGATTTCAAGCCCTGCATTCAGAAAGCAATGCTCTGCTGGAGACCAGGAGGGAGCGACAGCCTGCCAGAGCGCGACAGAACGCCGGGGGAGGTGAGTACTGATTTTTTTTTTGACACTTTTTATTTTGTATTACCGGCGTATAAGACGACCCCCGACTTCAGAGCAGATTTTTCGGGGTTCAAAAGTAGTCTTATAACGCCGGTATATACGGTAATTGGATCTTGTGAAGGAACATATCAAATGCATTTGCAAAGTTCAAATATAACACTTTCCTCTTCCTTAACAGAGCAAGTTACAAATAACTTACCATTTTTTCATTTTTAACAAACTTCAAACTTGACTAAGCTGATCCTACATTCCTGTCTCAGCATCCTCGTCTCCTCACAGCCGTCATCAACATTAATCTTAAATCTTTTGCGAAACAGTATAATCTGTATTAACTTTACACCAATAGGATTCATCTGTTAGGTCCACGTGGCCATCAACTGAATGCAGTTGGCGAGTTCTTCCTGTGCTTCTGTGTCTTTCCACTGGTCAACCCATCACAGCAAATACATGTTAGGGCTAATTCACATCTGTGCTATGGAGTTCACTTTCCTGTGCCATCATAGGAAAACAAATCCGTTTTAAGACTGAACCGAACAGTGCCCATTGGCTTTAATGGATACTTTCAACTGATATGCCTTCCAGTATGCAAAAAGTATGAATAGACAGCAGCACCAGATATCAAATGCACTATGACAAGTGTGGAGAATCCGTAAATACTCGCCATGCTCGCCTCCTGGATCCTGGACACAAAAGGATCCTCAAATGGATAAACAATGGATACTTCTTATGGATGACGGCACCGGCTCACAGGATGAAGTTGCAGTAGCCAATCACTTAAACATCCATCACTTTATGGTACAAAAATGAGGCCCAGTATGTACAGCAGCATTGGCGACGTTTCGACAGCACCGCTGTCTTTGTCAAGCCTTCCAGCATTTTACAGGACAAAATATAAATCTGGGAAGACAGCTTTCAAAATGGAACACCCGACATAGATGTGCAAAAGCCCTGGTAATTTACTTTAACTAGTCCTAGCTTGTACGATTGTCATATTTCTTCCAGCCCTGTAGTTTTGTTGAATTTGAAATATAGCTGTAGAACTGTATTCAGGCGGACATAATACAACCCATATTAGAGAGATCTGTATATTGAAGTGCCAGGACAGGATCATATCCTGTCAGGACAAAGCAGCCAAGCCTTACTTTGACAGAATCAGATATCCGTTCTTCCTAACTATCCTGTTGCCTACTGAAAAAAAAATACATGAACGCTCAAGCTCACTCGTATGCGAACTTATGTGAAGTATTTAGAAGGGACAGATCATCACCTTTGAGCCCCATAAACTATGTTATGGTGCTCAAAGGATAAGGGAACGAGGAATCCAGGAAGCTGTGCTCCATGCCTATAGAGTGCCCGCTTCCAGTGCTGTGCCCCTGCAAAGTTGGTGGGCACCAGCAGCTAGACTCTTTCTGTGCACGCACCTGAATTGGAGATGAGCACACAGGGTCAAGCTGTTTGACACAATTCTGGGATAGGGCACCTTCGAGCCCCATAGCGTAGTTTATGGTGATAATGTCCCTTTAAGTCTTCAGTCTCCTTGTTATCCTAGAACAGTGGTGGCGAACCTATGACATGCGTGCCAGAGGCGGCACGCAGAGCCTTCCCTGCTGGCATGCGCCACATCGGCCGCTCACCACTTGTGAATACCAGCAGAGGCCGCGGCTCCCCTGCCGGCATTCACAAACGGCACTGCTAGCCGCGCTGATCCCGGCACACACTGACTTCAGTCTGCAGCTGGAATCCCCCTCCCCCCTGCCCCGACGTCTCCTACTACTTGGTTCCGCCGGGAGGGGGCGGTGTCCAGCAGCGTGTGTCAGAATGTGTGCCGGGAGCATATTAACACTTTCTTCCCCACTTCTGCAGCAATCAGCAATTCCCAGTAACCTGATTGGTTGCTTGGTTTGGCTGATTCACCAAACAACCAATCAGGTTGCTGGGAATTACCTATTGAGGCAGAAGTGGGGAAGAAAAAGTTAATATGCATGCCGGGACCATCGCTGACCAGAAGAGGAGCTGAGCTTACAGGAGGAGGGGGAGGTAAGTATGTGGGTCTCGGGAGGCGCACTGTGGGGTGTCACTAATGCACGGGGGGGGGGGGGGCCGCTGGGGGGGTGTCCCTAATTCACTGGGGGGCCGCTAGGGGGTGTCCCTAATGTACTGGGGGGCCGCTGGGGGGGGTGTCACTACTGCACTGGGGGGCGTCTCTAATGCACTTGGGGGGCCGCTGGGGGGTGTCCCTAATACACTGGGGGCCACTGGGGGGTGTCCCTAATGCACTGGGGGCCACTGGGGGGTGTCCCTAATGCACTGGGGGCCACTGGGGGGGGGGGGTCACTATTATCGCTGTGGGGTGGGGGACACGATTACCGCTAGGGCCGCTGTGGGGTGGGGGTCACTATCACCGCTGGAGCCGCTGTGGGGTGGGGGTCACTATCACCGCTGGAGCCGCTGTGGGGTGGGGGTTACTATTATTGCTGCAGCGTGGGGGTTACTATTACTGCTGGGTGGGGGTCACTATTATCGCTGGGGGGTGTCACTATTACCGCTGGGGGTGGGGGTCACTATTACCGCTAAGGCTGCTGTGTGGTGGGGGGGTCACTATTACCGCTAAGGGACGCTGTGCGGTGGGGGTCACTATTACCGCTGGGGCTGCTGGGGGGGTGTCACTATTACCGCTGGGGCTGCTGTGTGGTGGGGAATGTTTACATGTGGCGGACATGGGCAGGGCCGCTTCAAAATAGACAGCGTGCAGATTTTGACTACTTTTTGGATGCGGAAATGCTGCAGAATTTTCCACAGAAATTTCCCCTGAGGACATTCTGCAGTATTTCTTCATCCAAAAAGCAGTCAAAATCTGCACGCTGTCTATTTTGAATCGGTCCTGTCCTTTTTAGAACGACAGGGGTAAAATCATATGTCGTGATAAGCCTCACCCCCTGACGTATTGGCACTTTGCGATAAATAAGTGGGTTTTAGGTTGCAGTTTGGGCACTCGGTCTCTAAAAGGTTCGCCATCACTGTCCTAGAACCTTCCAGAATACATGAAAGTAGCATGTAATGTCAAAATGAATTGTCTTGCATACAATTACAAGGCACTAAATATATCCAAAAAACAACCCATTTGACACTTGAGCAAACTGGTCACCTTTGCATTGTGTGCAATTTCATTATTTTTACTAGTTTTTTTTTCCTTTCTAACTTCATTTTCACCTGTTCTGCTAACTATTGTTGTTCTCATACACCCCTCCCCAGCGTGTACCCTCATCCAGTTGCTTCGTTCATACCAAGCTGATGAAATCAGATGAATGATGTATGTGGCATCTGAAACCATTACAGACGTACCCAGCGTTTCTAGGTTTTGCTGTGTTCCTCATCTGATTACAGTGATCAATGCTGTGATCTGATGGGGTCTTATCCGTACATGGGTAGTCCTGTATTCTCCAGATAATAATGAAAAAACAAATTTGTTTATTCGTAGATTTCCCCCAAATTACTCTTTCAAAGCACACCGATCCCTTCAGCAACACATGGTAGTCTAGGTCACTCCTGATTCCTATGTTGTAACACCTATGCCTTCCTTTAATGACATTTTGTGAAATAAGATTTTCCAAAGTAGGGGTGCACTGAAGAAAACCAGGTACGGCTCAAATAAAAACAATAAAATCAAAAATATACTCAGTTTATGTACCCATTTACCATTTATTCAGCATGCCTTTTCCTACCCAAGGAAAAAGACCGATAGATTTTCAAAAAAGAATACCACAGCTTTACTAACGGGTATTACTATGTAAAATCTTAAAACAGGTACAGATTTAAAATTAAAAAAAAAGAAAAGGAAATCAAAACTATTCTGCAAAAGAAAATCAAAATATGACAAATATCGATAATTGCTTACTTAATGAAGTTACACACAAAGTCAAGTTCGTTTACTCTGATCAGATCAAATACACAAATATGGTGGATGGCAGCAGTATGTCAATATCCAAGAAGGTGGTAGTCCCTTTGCTATTATACTTTATGACAGTTTACACGTGGATTTAGGGAAAAAAAGGAATTATAGAAAGTAAAATAAAATCAAAGATTTTTTTTGATACAGAAAATCTGTTAGTGGAAAAAGTGTCTTCATTTCAGGACAAACAGTATGATAAAATGGTAGGAAAGAGTCTCCCCATAAACAGGAACTTAAGTGAGTCTAATCCAGTGACAAGATGCCTTTCTCATCCTTATTTTCTGCTCCACTCTCGTCTTCCTCTATTTCTCCCTCCTCCCCGCTGAACTTGTCGTGAGCCCATTTGGGGCTGGTGCCTGGTTTTCGAAACAAGAACCTCCCCCTTCCACGAGTGAAACTGGCGCGGCCTCTCCCGCGATTCACCCATTTTTCCTCGTTTTCCCCTTCCCGGTCGTCGTGCTGCAGAGAGATGAGAATGGATCAGGATGGGGCCTGGATACTGAAAGTCACTGCAATGAATGGACGTCTCCACAAACTGTACTCTCCTTTAGTTTACCACCGCACCTGAAAATGAACACGTTGCTATAAAATGGTAACCATCCTTAACATGAATTTTGTGTCCATGATATTTAAGGAAAAAACAAAACAATAAAAGCACACATTATCTAGGCAGTATGGGGGAAATTTACTAAGTCCGGCATAAAAGGAAGAAAAGTCGCAAGATCTTTCTGCAAAATTTTGCGATTTTGTATGCCAGTATTCTGGCACACTGCCTTTTGTAAATGTTCCCCTATATCTCATGTGACTGGTAATTCATCACAAAACATATATGCACAATATGTATATACACTGACAAAAAAATGAAATAAATCAAGCACCTGGATGAAGTTGCTTTGCTAAGAAATTCAGCAAGCAGTTACATCTCAGGTAGATTTTCAGAGCACTACAGTTGTGGTGTGATCAGATGAACAGTCATGCCACCTTTTTATATGCCATCCACTCATGGCATATAAAAAGGCTCTCACGGCTCCTTTGCAGCGACCTCTCTTTCGGCTTGCTTAGAAATTGTTGACCACTAGATGCCTCTGACATCTCTAACACAATTGTAGAGATTTGGCCCAGTTAACAGAGCTTGAGAAGAGGAGCATTATTGGAATCCGAGAAGCAAGATAGTCAGCTACGGAGTGGAAACGGGTTGTCTTCAGCTGCTAAGCTAGTTTTAGCTTGGGCACCAACAACGGCCATGTTTGTGTCTGGAGACCTAGGGGTGAGCACCTCAATCCTATCTTTGCTGTGGAGCGGCACACTGACCCAGTTACTGGTGTGATGGTCTGGTGGGCCATCACATACGACAGTCGGTCACCCCTAGTAGTGGTATGAGGGACAATGACAACTCAGTGATCTGTTCAGGACATCCTACAGCCACGTGTTGTCTTTCATGGCGGCTTCAAAGAGGCATTTTTCAGCAGGATAATGCTCGGTTGAACTCAGCAAAGATGTCACAAGATTACCACACTTCGCTGGTCTGCCCGGTCGCCAGATTTATCGTCAATAGAACATGTATGGGACCATCTGGAATGCCAACTTTGACAGCCTATGAGTTTACATCATCTAAGACTGGGTTACAGCAAATGTGGACTGATACGCTGCAGAATACCATAAGGAGCCTGTATGCCTTCATGCCCACCCGTATCACATCTTACATCCAAGTTAGGTGTGGCCTAATAGGGTACTAGAGCCTCCAAGCCCGACCTAATCACATCTTACATCCAAGCTAGGGGCTGCTCAATGGGGTACTAGAGCCTCCATGCCCGGCCTTATCATATCTTACATCCAAGCTAGAGACGTTACAACAGGGTAATAGAGCCTCCCTTCAAGGGGTCAGTTTTCCACAATAAATTATCTTTTTGCTCTAATATTGTAATCACTAACTTATATCAACTTTACAAATCACACAGAGTGTTTCATTCCATTTCAACAACTTCTTCCAGGAGCTTGATTTTTTTTGACAATGAGTGTACTTTTAGACAAAAACTTAAAAAGGTAGTGACCAACTGTGAGAAATGTATAATTCTGTCAAATAACTAAGTCTCCTCGGGAAGTCATGAATTGACGGGGTTGTAAGCATGCAAAGAAATAAAATGGGACTATGTTTCTCCCTACACTCACAAGCAAGCATGGAAATGTGCCAAAGAAAAAACTATATTAGTGGTACCAGAGGAAAAAAAGCGCAATACATACCAAGTAATACTTTTTGCTTTTAGGGGTGTATTCGGGATCCCATTCTTCATCCCGGTTGCGTTTCTGGAAGTCATTGTTGTTGTTATTGTTATTTCCTGAAAAAGCACCCCTGTTCCATGGTCTTGTACCTCTTGCTCTGTATTGCTGTTGAGACCGGTATATAAGTTATAATAATTCAGATTCAATAAAATTCACTTTTCTTCCCTAAAAACATCCACTGCTCCACTTTCATCTTGACTGTTTAAAGTAATCAAAATCAATAAAAGAGAACCTCAAAATTCTTCGTGTATCCACCGATTTTTTTTTTCTCTTGAAAATATTAAAATATTTATTGCAGTAGATTACACATGCTGTATGGTAAGCTACACTGGGGCACATCAACAAATTTAGTACCCGCTCTCTGGGAGGACATGGTGGGTTTTGAAATGACAAACATTAAACAGAGGGTTTCAGTTTTATCCAAGTAAGGTTTAAAAAAACTGTAAAAAACCAAACTAACTATCCTATGTCCTTCAATACTTGCCATACGCTGAAATGTTATTGGATAGAAAAAGGTTTTCACAAGTGTCTAACCTACTTTGGGTTTCAATGCCTCTCTTACGGTAACTAAATGCTATGGACACCTTTTGGGGCATTTTTATTTATTACGATACATGTACACTCGTCAAAAAAACAAAACATCCCCTAGAAGGAGTTGTTGAATGGAATGAAACTTTATGGGTGATTGTAATGTTGATATAAGTAAGTGATCACAACATCAGAGCAAAAGAATAATTTATTGTGGAAAACTGAACACTTGAAGGGAGGCTCTAGTACCCTGTTGTACCGCCTCTGGCTTCGATACAAGATGTGATACGGGTGGACATGGAAGCATACAAGTTCTGTATGGTATTCTGCAGCATGTCGGTCTACATTTGCTGTAATTGAGCCCCATGATCATGCAAGCTTCCCAGATGGTCCCATATATGTTCTATTGGTGATAAATCTGGTGACCAGGAAGGCAATGGAAGTGTGACAATGTTGTGGAGACATTCCTGTGACCCCCTTGTGTGTGCGGCCGAGCATTATCATGGTGGACAATGCCTCTTGGAAGCCGCCATGAGAGACAACACATGTGGCTGCAGGATGTCCTGAACATATCACTGAGCTGTCATTGTCGCTTGTACAACTACTAGGGCTGACCAACTGTCATATCCAAGGGCCCCTTAGACCATCACACCAGCAGGGGTCAGTGTGCCGCTCCACAGCAAAGGCAGAATTGAGGTCCTCACCCCTGGGGCTCCAAACACGAACATAGCCATTAGCAGTGCCCAAACTAAACCTGGATTCATTGCTGAAGATAACTTGGTTGCACTCTGTAGCAGTCCAGTTTTATAGTTTATGACACCAAGGAAATGGAGGAAACAGTGGGTGGGTTTCAAAGGCAGTACATATAATGGGCGCTGTGAGACCAAAATGTCCTTCAGCCAAGCGCCTAAAAATGGTTCCAAGAAACACAGGGGCCTATAGCGATGGTGCCACCTGTCTCTGGATTGTAGACAAATAGTTGGAGCTGCTCGCGCTTGTCAGACGATCCTCTCTATTGGTGGTCTGTCTGGATGTCCTCGGCCCAGTTGCGCTGTGTGGGTGTCCTCACGCATCCACTGGTCCCAACAGTTTTAAAGAGGTCTGGTCAGAACGTCCCAGGTGGCGAGCATATCATTGAAACGACCATCCAGCTTCTTGCATCCCAATAATGCGCCCCCTCTGAAATTGTTAATTCGGTGAAGTCTCTGATTGTAATGTAGAGGCGTGCTCAACATACACAACACAAGCGGAAAAAGAGGCCCACTGCACACAAGGAGCCTCTGAGAGCCTTTTTATAGGCCATGGGTGGAACCACTTTTTAGGGCTCAGGTGGCAAGACCGTTCATCTGATAACACCACAACCCTGATAATTTGCCTATATGCATAAGATTTAACGGCATACCGAATTTTGTAGTTAAAAAAAAAAAAAAAAAACACGGCACCTTGTAGGGGCTTGTAATTTTTTTTGCAAAGTATTTTCAGCTGGAAACAAATTCAGTTTGGCTTCTGCATCTTCTACATATCACTGTATACCATAACCACCGAGCAAATTTCAATAAGCAATCCATCAGTGAAGCTGGATGGTCAGCTTTTCACTCATCTCTCTTCTCTTAAGAGCTCTTATCAGGTGATTTATGGCCATAAGAATAATAAAGTTTGATGTGGTCATAAATTAACTGCTTACAACATCCACGAGAGGAAAAAAAAAACTAAAAAGATCCTTCTAGAAGAGCAGATTATGGTCACATTTGCTGTATTAGTGAATATGAAAGACTGAACGAACGTGGTTTAAACCAAAACGATAAAGTGAATGAGCCAATGATATTTTATGCATGTATAAAATGGAGGAATGAAAAGTGAACAATTCTCGTTAGTCGTTGGCTTGTGGTCAGACCGAACGACTATTGTTCACTTTCGCTTGTTTGAATGATTTTCTGAATAGTCTAAAAGCACCTAAAGCCTTCAGTCCAACTTCACTGATGAATCTTCTATAGAAAGTCACTCCGCAGTTACTACATACTGTAAAAGCTGTAGAAACTGCAGAATCCAAACCGTGCAAAATATTTAATCAAACCCAATAAAATAAAATAAGAAAAAAAAGGTTGTCAGCCCAAACACATGTATTTAAATAAAAAATGCCCCCAAAATATCTAAGCCTTATTTACATGGAGTTGGAAAACCCACATAATGCCTTGAGGACTGCAATTTATTCAATGGATAGTCTTGTAGCTTGATCTGGAGTGGGCTGTCTATCTCTTGGTCCTCCTTAGCCTATCTTCTTGTCTAATCATTGGAGCTACAGATAATAATTAGACTAGGGAAGGGGGCTGTGGAAAGGCCATTTTACATGGGATGATCATCATTCAGTTTTTCAAATCCCTGTGTTACAGTCGTCCGGTGTAAATGCATGCATAGACTGAATGACTGGATGAGAATCGCTCAGTCGTTCAGTTTCTGCATGTAGTCGTTCACTTCTAATCAACTGTCTGTTTAAACTGAATGGAGTCAAACAGATTGGGAGCGCTCCCTAGCCACCCAGCCTTAACGCTTGTAGTTAGGATCCAGTATATGACTATAGTGTCAATGCTGGCAGTGGTTTATGGGCTGTTTTCTTGTGACAGACTTTCTTTTAAGGCTGTGGAGCTTTTTAAGCCCATCTTAATGGGATGAGCTGTAATTTATTTAGGCCTCATTTTAAATTTATATGAATTTCTTTTGTATGGAGCAATGCTTAAAAAGCAATTTCACTATTGGGCCCACTATTAAAATAGTCTAAGGAGGAAAAAAAACTGTCTGTTGCTCTAAGCAACCAATTACCGTGCAGCTTTAATTTTCTAAGTAGTTTAAACAAATGAAAGCACAGCTCTTCTTTTCTTTTTGAAAGGATTGGTAAGTGAGGCCCACTGTGCTTTGGATTGGCCAGAAGTTTTACCTCCCTTCATTAGAAGGCATGGGTCACCATTATAGTCTACGGGCAGTCAGAAACTAGTTAAACACAGCGTTTGCCATAAAAAAAATTTACACAAAAGGCATAATTTTATTTTAAGTGTTAAGTTGAACGATCTATAATATGCATAGGTTTTATGCATTTTTGTAATGTGCCATGTTCTGCTCGGTTTTTTATCAGGTCTTGTCATCAAGACTTTGGGGTGTATCTGAGTCAACATCTACATTAACATTTACATATTCGCTATTTTTCTTGCAGACACGTCTCCTGTAGATATTAAAATACACACAAGATCTCCTGCATAACACTATGCCAAACGATACCACGTCTTTACACTTTATTATTATACACTACTATGTCATTAGGAAACAACTTTTGGCAGGCCTTTAGGCCTCATGCCAGTGACTGAGTCTGCCAGCTGGAATATTGCAGCGGAGTCCACCACGGCGCCCCCCTAGACCCCTATACTCACCACTCCGGACCCGCTGTACACATCCCACCTGGCAGGCCGGCACGCATGCCCAGTACAGCGCGTGACGTGCCAGATGACGTGGCCCGCGGTGCTACAGCGGAAGTATAGCGTGATATAAAGCATGCCACGTTTTCTTTCATGCTGCAGAATTCCACGGTGGTATTCCACACTGTGAACATTGAGCTATTAGATTCAATAGAACCTAATCTCTGTGAGACAACGTAGCGGATTTTTGCCGTGTAAAACGCGGCAGAAATCCGGCCGTGGGCATTAGCCCTTAAAAAGCTCATGACCCAGACTTTCAAAGACTACTTCTAATCAAGTCCAATTTTCAAAACTGCATAAAAGGCTTATAACAAGAATATTTGTAAAGAGGATCTGTCAGCTCCTCCTGCATGTTTAGGTAAATACTTCTATTAAATTATTCCATAGAATCTAATGTTAGACCACTGCATTGTGCCGTTTCTCTCTAAATTCACAGCTGGGCATGGCATAAGTAAGGGTGGACTGTGTATGACGAAGAACTATGCAAACTATCGCGCTACAATAAAAAAAAAAAGTGTCTACCTCCATTTACAAATGAAAGTATGTAACAAATATTTTTTAATAGTAGTCCAGCACTGCACCAATGTTAAACTAAAATTTTGTTTACAAATCCACTAAAACTTTGCTACCAGAGATACAAGAGTAACTTACAAAAGTTCCCCGAGCTCTTCCTCTGTCACTGCTTCCTTGGTAATCCTTGTTTCCCAAGCGTGCCTTTTCAAAGTTTGAGGAATTTTCATCTCTGTCTTCATTCTCAGGAGGGAATTCATCTGTGCCTGCAGCTCGCATAGAATGGGAGGAATGTGAAGAGGAGGAGGAGGAGCGGGAACGCTCACGCACTTTCCTATGCTTCCTATTGGGTATTAAGGATGAGGGAAGAAGAGGGAAAAAAATAAAATAAAACAAAGCAAAAACGGTTTCAAGATTTGTATATAATTAGGTTACTTCTACAAAGTTTGTTTTTGCAGTTCTTTTATGCTTTTTCAAGTTTTTTTTTTTTGTTTTTTTAAGGTCCATCCACACCCTATAAAAGCAGACCACTAACATTTTCATGTATTTTTCCTGTCCTATAAAGAAGCAGAAGGGAAAACTTAAACCAGCTTACAAACAACGATATAATTGTACATGATGCTCTGTGCTATCAGTACCATAAGGTACAGTTATGTCACTGAGACTGTGCAGGCAGAGAAGCTATGCCTGCACCAACACCACCGCATGCCAAAAAGTCTAAACAAGATTGGGGCAATGCCTAAAAGTAGTTTCTGTAAAAGGCACAGGAATACAGGCAGTCCTCTCAGGGTCTTTATTAAGCCCAGAGCTGTTAAGATTTCCCATTTAGCCATGGCAATGCTGGAGTTGACAGGGACATGACAAAAGCATCTTGAACTACCTTGTTTGCAGGACTGAAAGGGTTTTCTTCTAGCTCAGGACATTAGTGCTGCAAGGCAACTGTATGGGCAGGCTCACACGAGTGCAACTGCATAATACGCGGTGAATGGAGTCAATGTAAGTACATTGATTTTTCATTGACCCACTCATACTAGTGTTTTGGGTTTTTTTATTGCGTAAAACATTCTGCGTTCTTTTTTTATGTGTGTATTATATTTTACCGATACAGCCCTATTGCTCTTTATGGGCGCATAATAAAACGCTGTACATACACAATTTGCGTATGTGTGGTGTTTATACACAATGTTGCTAATCGATAGAGGTTTTTTTTCCCCAAACAAGTCAGACTGTGCATGGCAGCGATATGCCTGCTCACCGCTGGCTCACACAGTGGTAAAACCTTGCGTTATACATGCAGCATTTAACAAATCTGCTTGTGTGAAATGCATTAAAGGTATCCTTCCCGCAAAGTACATGTGAGTGATAACGTGAGCAGTAGTTAAAAATACCAAGTTCCTCCTCAAACTTTTAATGACTAATGGCTCAAACTTTATAACATCCATATTAATGTAACATTTAGCTTGAAAGACCATACACATACTTGTGTTTTTTGGAGGACTTCCTGGGCTTCTCTGGTTTCTCAGGTGACCTCTCCCTGGAACGACTGGAATCTCTGGAATCCCCAGAGTCACGGGAATGGTCACGCTTGTCCTTATGTTTTTTGCGGCGCTCAATGTCCTGCCGCAGATCTGAGGGCTCCTCTCTGTATTTCCCCTCTCCCTAGAGTAACACAGAAACAGGTTAAGCTAAACCTTTGATAAAACAAAAATATAAGACTCATGTTTTTTCCTTTTAGTTTTGTAGCATTAAGAAGTCTGAATCCCAATGACACATATATTGCTGAACTCTACACAGCAGTTTTCTTCACACTAACCTCCACTAACTTACTGAAAAATACTGAGGAATTTTTTATTTGTAAATAAATAAAATGTAGAACACATCATTAACAAACAACTGTGATTAGAATGTACTTTCAGTTACATAAAGGATATACGTGGCCAAACTTCTAAACAGAAAAAATGTGATGCTGTTTTAAATGCGCACACACACACAAAGTACAGCCAAGTCTAGAGCAGCTTGTGCAATTTTGTTTTCTACTTCTTCCCCCCAATAAAAAAACAACCCTTAAAAGGGAGAATCATGTGAGGCAATACAAGAAAACCTTTAATTTTAAATAAATCTTTTTTCGGTGGCAAGTCACTTGCTTTAACATTGTGGATTTTTTGTCTTATTACCGTAAAATTGCTACAAAAAGTATCACACTGTTCGAAATTAGTCCAATGAAAAAATACAATACACTTAAGTTCCAAAAAATGTATAAGAATTTCAAGTTAGCACCTAAACTTGCTGATCGGTGTGCAACAGGACTCCATTGAGGCTTGTCCTTACTGCGGGGGTTGCAGCAACCCCACAGTGAGGGAGACGGGGAGAAAGGATCAGCGAGTTATCCCCTATAAAAAGGGAACAACTTAAAAATTCCAGTACCACCCCTTTAAGCTGATCAAGCACGTACAATAAAAAGTATGTAAAACCAGCAAACTTCAATGGGCCGCCCTACTCTGCCGCAACAGGTGTCCGGGGAAAGAGGGATCAGCCATGCTGGATTTTAACCTATGAGATCCTTTTTTTCCAGTGAGAAATAAGCCACAGCTAAAAGGGGTCCCCCCATTAAAGTAAAGCACGCACAGCTGAAAGAATTAACAAAAATATTTCAAGGGTGCGGCCAGCTTAAGGAAAAATAGCGATGTAATTTATCACTTACACGTTTTAACAAAAACGGCTACCAACTTTTATTCAATACAAGGTTAAAAAAATGGACGCAAAAATGTTTCTTTCCTCTTTACTAGCAATAAAAATAGATCTAGCCATCTACTTAAAAGTATAACGCAACATAATATACATTGTATCTTTACCAATTACAACTGAATACTAGGATTCCAGGTAACACCCAAAATAGTCAGTGATGACATGAAATATATCATCCAATCCAGTGCATGCAGCGTGTACCACCAGAGTCCCTTGGCTGCAGAGACACAGACAATTCAATGGTGCCCACACACTGGCATGGCACTTCCTGCTGGGTATAACACACACACTGCTGCCATGGCTCAGATTATGGAAAGAGTGGTGGGCAGGGAGTGTCCTCTTGCCTCAAATGTATAGAGGCAGCAGAAGGACTGCAAGTTCCCTAGGCATGAAACCTGGGATGTGGCTTACCCGGATTGTTGATGAGAAAGGAACATGAGAGCTACATGGAGTGGTCAGCATGCTGCTGTGGTGTACGGCACACAAATGTCTGTGACTAGAGCGGTAATCACAGCAAATTGTCAGGCACCGACTTCTACATCATAATGGTGTTTGTACCTGACAGCTGGTCACAGAATATGTCCATAATCCCCACCTATTTTAGGTATCTTGGGGTATTATAAACACATTGATCCTTAAGAGGCTGCTGACAGTCACACAAGGTTCTGTTTCTTGAGGGACATGTTATTTTCAGTGCCACCATTTTGTGCCACAGAAGTCATTGATCAGATTTTAATTTACTTTTTGGGGGATTTTCATCTCTACTGTAAAAACAATCATTTTCCCTGTGGGTCGGTAAATTTACAATAATATTAATTTTTTTCCCCAGATCTCTCCACTTTCACACCTCCCCACTGCAAAGGAGAACACTAAACCTGTCTGTTAAACCCTTTCAAGCCACAATCAAAGTTATCTTTAGTCCTGGCTGTCACAGCGGGACTCCAGCTGTCAGTTACATCTAATTCCTGTGGCAGAGAGGGCTAAGCTCCTCAGCCAGTGGCACGCATATGCTGTACATGCACATTTCATTGGAACCTCTTCTCTCCCACGACGTACATGTATGTCACAGGGAAGGAAGGGTACAACCCCTAAGTGACTGAGCTTTTGTCCGTTCTTCCATTTTCCCTCCCCTCTTTGAAAAAATCATAACTCCTTTATTTATCCATATACGTCGCTGTATGAGAGCTTGTTTTTTGCGGGACGAGTTGTATTTTTTAATGGTGCTATTTAATGTACCGTATAATGTACTGAAAAAAACTTTTAAAAATTTTAAGTGGAGAGAAATGGGGAAAAAAATGAAATTCTGCCATCTTTCAGTTCATCTTATTTTTATGGCGCACAGACCGCAATAAAAATGACCTGATAACTTTATTCTATGGGTCAGTACGCTTACTACGATACCAAACTTATATAGTTTTTTTTTTTAATTTGCTGTACTACTTGTAATTTTTTCAAAGATGTTTAACTTTTTAAATCATTTTCTGTCACCATCTTTTGCGCGCAATAGCTTTTTTTATTTTTCCGGCAACATAATTGTGTGAGGGCTCTTTTTTTCCGGGACGTTCTGTAGTTTACGTTGGTACTATTTTGGAATACATACAACTTTTTGCTCGCTTCTTATTGCATTTTCTCTTGGAGACAGGGTGACCACAAAAGCGCATTTTTTTACGTTCTTTATTTTACTGACGACATTAATCATGAGGGCTAAATAATGTGTTACTTTGATAGATCACACTTTTACATACGTAGCAATACTAAATGTGTATTTTTGTTTTATTATTTAGATTCTTTTATTACAAATATGGTGAAAGGGTTGTTACTTTCAACTTTTATTACTTTTTTTTTTAATTAGTAAAATTTTGTTCTTATTTTTACTTTTTTTTCTTAGTCCTCAGAGGGGGCAGCACAATCTCTCTTCATAGATAGACTACCGATAGAGACTGTCAAAAGGCGCTTCGGCGGTAACTAAGATGTTAAAGCAACCCAGCACTTCCAGTATAAATTTCTGTCTTGGGACCAAAGGAGGAGAATGGTTAAATTACCTGAAACAGTTCCTAGCCATCCTTCCAATGCATGGCTTCAGGATCCTATTTTCAGCTGTCTAGGATAGCCACTGCAATTTTCTAGCTACATAATGAACACTGTGCACTGCTCTCTGATTGGCTAGCACTGATCACGTGACTATCAAAGAGCAGGCTTACTGCATTGATGGCCTAACACTACCAATGGGGGATTATATAGTCTGGAGATTACATCAGCCATATTGGATGGCTGAAAACAGGATCCAGAACCAGGAGGATCAGAGGGGCATCAGTACAGGAGACCAGCAGTAGGTAGTATAACTGCTTTCTCCGGTCCCAGGACAAAATGTGTGTCCTGAGACCGGATGGTCGATTTAATGAGAAAAGCACATCAATTCCGCAACTTTTCCCCCCCTATAAAATGGTCTAAACAGAAATTTAACTTAAAAAAAACAAAAACACAATGTGTCATCATGAAATAAGGGAGAACTGTATTTATTTTTTTGTTCTACTAAGGGACCAGACTGTGTCTGGCTACCTGCCAATGATTTACTGGGAGGGCCCAATATCTGAATACACATGGAAGACACAGAAGCCTGTGTTAAAAGGATTTTTCAGCTTAAACTACTGATGATGACCTGTCCTCAGCAGAGGTGAGCAATAGTTTATCAAAAGAGGTCCACTATTCGGGACCCCAGTTGATCTCTGGTGAAGACAGGATGGCAATCATATTGCAGGGGATCCAACAGGGTAACAAATGGAGCATCCTCCTGCTATTAAACTGCTTACCGGCCTTATTACACAGCACAACTACTGGCCAAGAACATCGGCCTAAACCTCTGTTGGGCTGTGTGAAACAACAAAAGAGATGAGCCAATGGACGAGCAAATGCTCATTAATTGGCTAATCGTATTCTTTACGCAAGGATAGAAAAGCTCATTGATAAACTGCACATCACCCTGTGTAAATGGGTGGTTGTGTGGCTGACAAAGAACAGCTCTAAAAGGAAGATCGATCATAGTAACAATCATTCACCCCCTAACAGTCTGAACCAGCTGTCTAAAACGTCTGATAAACTAGCACTAATCTTGTTGATAAGCACTCCTCTAACACAGAACATTGGTTCATGTAAAAGGACTCGGATACAATTACTGCTATCCCATGGAACAAAAAGCCAGGATCACTGTTAACGGATTGCAACAGGGTATGTAATCTGATATTCACAGGCCGTGTGTATGGCACAGGAGCAATGCCTGCCCTATCCCTACAGCAAAACTGTGTCAAGATACAGAAAGTTCCTCTTCACATGACGTAAAGTTTCATTTTCCAGGAAAGTGTTAAATATTCTATTTAACATTAGACATCATCTCTTTACATAGAAGCTCTAGGCAGCGAAAAACGGTTGCTAATTTATTTTTATTCATGTGGCGATTTGATTCTAGCAAGATGTATATAATGTCCCGCCCTGATAACATAAATATCTGTGTGTAATAATATGAAGCGGCATTTTTTTTTATATATATACGGTTTGTCCAATCTGTATTTCCTTCCCAGAACACTAATCGATGGTCTAGTCCAGTGTTTCCCAACTCCAGTCCTCACGATCCAACAGGTCATGTTTCCAGGATTTCCTCAGTGTTGCACAGGTGATGCAATTATTGTCGGTGCCTCAGACATTGCTGCAGGTTTTCTCTCTATAAGCTATCCTGAAAACATGACCTGTTGGCGGTCTGTGAGGACTGGAGTTTGGAAAACACTGGTCTAGTCATACATACAATTAGACAGTGGCAGCTTGAGATTTGAACTTCTTCATTTTCTCTTTATGTTGGCTACTAAACATTGTATTTGGTGCCAAAATTTTTCAAGGTGCCCAATAAATCTTTTAGCCTGGAACCTTCTACGCCATATAGCGTTTTTACTTTCCGATTGCCCACCCCCTAAATTTCCTTATGTAATTACTGTGACAGCCATTATATAGTTGCTACAGAGCCACCCTAACAAAATTACTCACTGACTCATACGGTGAAACTTTGGGGCCATGTTCCTATAAGTGCTGTGCAAGGAGGAAACGGGAAGAGGTAAGCTGTGCTACATCACCTTTTTGTTAACGATGTGTTCTTGTTATCTGCCTTAAGCTTCAGGACAGAGTCCTACACTTAAGTAACCACACATGGCAAAATATTCCCCTTGCGGACTATGGCCTTTATTAGCAGCAAAATCTTCTGGCCATTAGCTGTCATAGATTGGGCTTCTGCCTTGCGCAGTTTACTGTAGCGTGGGATGCTACCCTTATAATAATGGTGTTACATTTCAGTATAATCATGGTTGTGATAATCATGAAAGAACTACAAGAGGACTACTCAGAAGTGATCTTTCATGAACTGGAGATGCTGACTTAGCCAACTGAGGATCAATGGCCGGTGTGCACACAACAAGATTGTATAGGACAGGAAAGTTATATACAGGCATTTAAAAAGAAAAAAAGGTTAAAATAGGTTTAACAAACACGTGACTTTAGCAACATTTAATCTTCTGACAGCAGTTTGCCTTTAGAATACTAAAACAGGATTATCACAGAATAGGTCAACCTTTTAGTTTTTTCCTTTTTTAAGAAAAGGTAGATGTCATTCGCATTGCGCTGTTCCCATTTGTTTAGTAACCCAATATTTAGGTTTATGTAATCTGCTGGAAAGAGCACCCTTACCTATATGATATGAATTCATACTTGGCAGATGTAATGCAGGGTCAGTGTCACAGCAACACAGTCCATTTAAAGGTAACGGACACCAGAATTCTACCAATGAGTGGGTGGAATTTCCACTGTTCAGGGCATGCAACTGGCTGTTATTAACAAAATGTGTCTGATATACAATAGAGTGGAATACTTACAAGCAGAACCCAAAAATACATTAGGGTCATTTGCTCATCACTGGAGATTTTGGTTCCAAAATTCCTCTGTCTTTCAAGTTCAACCACAATAGACCTTGGAGTGATTTCATTTTTACCATATCCTAAACCACTTCACAAAGGTTGTTGATATATAGATTTTGATTTATTAAACATTTAACACTTTGCAGTTCATTTTTTAGACATATTTCACATCCTTAAAAGAAAAACACAAACTTAAGTAGAGAGCAAGACAGAAGCATTTCTTAAAGATAGAAAGTACCGAGTAGATTGCAGGCTATTTTAGGTGAAAAATCATAAAAATAGACAGTCTTTACCTTGTGGCTTCCTTCTTTTGTTGGTTTGGCTTCCTCGTGCAAAATCCCATGTTTTCTAAAAGCACTAGGAGAAATGTCAATTCTCCTGTACAAAATGTAAAAGAAAAAGATAAAATAAAATATATATATAGGTAAGATATAGATGCTGAACATGACACTCTAGTGAAAGTTGAGTATCTATACAAAGAGGTGCAACATAACTCACTCATTGAATAAGTGATACCTGTGAATTTCTGGACTCTTTCGAGTTTTTGAAGGTTCCTGTTCTTTTGTCTTTTTTAAGTAAGAAGAGAAGCGTTCACTCAGTGTCATTGTTGAGGGACCAAAGTGGTGCTCTGTGAAGAAAGGTAGAAAAGGTGTCACTTGAGGGACAAAATATGCAAGTGTGAAAACCATAAAATCACTATTTTCAGCATACACATGTAATTCTACACCACCAAATTCATCGCATTTATGGAAAAGTTTATCACATTATTTCAAACATCAGTGTAGTACAATACAACTAGATTAGCAACATATATTATTTCAAGAATTCCACCACCTATTCAAGAAGCACTACAATTTTAACAACAGGGCTTGCTGGTGGGAAACTGCAATTTTATGTGCATCTGCCAAGTCTTATGTTTTTAACCAGGATTCATTTATGACATATTCCTTGATACTTGGGTAAATGAAAAAATTCTTGCTAGTCTATTTGAGCTATTTTGCAGCAACTTTCACTTTGAAGTAAATGAATCTCAAATGTAGGCTTGCACCTGAAGGAGTCTAAAGCTTAAGTTTTTATTAAAAGCTCTTATAAGATTCCGTGTAGATCAGAGTATGTGGGCTCATATGATCAATTAAATCATCTGTCAAATCCTATATTCAAGAATGCTGGACAAGTGAGGAAATCACATTTTTTTTAAAATCTTAAAAGGCCAAAGCCAAGAGTGTATTTCAAAAGGAAAGGAAAATATAAAGCAATGACTTTATCCTACTCTTGCCTGCTGGACTTGTTTTTTTTTAGCAAAAAGTAGAAGCAAGACTGCATTTCAAACCATCAAAAATGTAGTTTTAACTTGTGCAGGCATCTTCAAAAAGTGGAAGAGAAAACTAGTGGATCTGCTATCTTGGACCTAATTCTTACCAACAGGGTGGGAATAGTTGAGGGAGTAAGGGTGGCTGGGACCTTAGGAGGCAGTGATCATGCCATCCTGCATTTTGGATAAAAAAGGGATGAAGACCAGAGAACACTCAGACTTCAAAGTTGGATTTCAGAAAGGCAGATTTTAATGAACTCAGAAAGAGGATAGGAAGAATCCAATGGCTGGATGTTCTTAAGGACAGAAATATTCAAGAAGGTTGGGAAATATTGCGAAATGAGATTCTCAAAGCACAATCGTTAACAATCCCTAAAAGAAGGAAGAATGGGAAGCCTTTAAAGAAACCAGGATGGATTAACACAGAACTCGCACATGTTAAAAACAAAGAAAAATATGTTTATCAAATTGAAGAGGGGGGGAATATCTAAAGAAGAATATAATGTGGTCTGCAGAAACTGTAGGGCAGGTGTCAGAAAAGCTTAACCCTTTCCAATCCATTGTCTGATGTCTAAAGACATTATGATTTAGGGCTGTACAGCTCCGATGTTGGAAGACGTCCGTCGGGGTTCCCTTACTGTATACTCCCAGCCTCTCTGCTGTCGGAGCTTATCCAATGTGACACCTTATGCAGTACTGGCTTTAGCCAGCAGATAGCGCCGTTGTGTACCGGCAAAAAAGAGTAAGCCCCCTAGGAAAACCAGGATACAAATTGGATTGGAAAGGGTTAAAGCTATTAATAAATTGATGCTTGCAACAGAGGCCAAAAGGAATAAAAAAGGATTTTGGGGGTATGTCAAAAGCAAAAGAAAAGTCAAAGATGCTATTGGATGCTTACAAGATGAAAATGGTGAATTGGTTAAGAATGATGTTGAGAAGGCCGAACTTTTAAATTCCTATTTTGTATCTGTTTTATTTTCTCAGAAAATCCCTGCGCTATGGGGTGTGTGTGTGTGTGTGTGTGTGTGTGTGTGTGGAGGGGGGGGCAGGTTATCTGTAAGCAGTCAGATGGTGAGGGAACACTTAGCTAACTTAAATGAATTCAAGTCTCAAGGTACAGATGAATTACATCCTAGGATACTAAAGGAAGCAGCAGAGGTAATTGCTGAACCACTCGCCATACTCTTTGAAAATTCCTGGAGAACAGGAGAAGTTCCGGAAGATTGGAAAAGGGCAAATGATGTCCCCATCTTCAAAACAGGGAAGAAGGTGGATCCAGGAAACTACAGGCCTGTGAGCCTGATTTCTATACCGGGAAAGATCTTTGAACAAATTATTAAACAGCATGTGTGCAGGTACTAGGATGAAAATGGAGTAATTAACCAGAGCCAGCATGGGTTTGTAACAAACAAGTCATGTCAGACTAATCTTATTTCCTTCTATGACAGAATCACCGACTGTGTTAATCAGGGAAATGCAGATAGAGAGATAGAGAGATAGAGAGAGAGAGAGAGAGAGAGAGAGATACAGATACAGAGAGAGAGATACAGATACAGAGAGAGAGAGAGATACAGATACAGAGAGAGAGAGATACAGATACAGAGAGAGAGGGATTCAAAAAGATCTAGAAAAGCTTGCACAGTGGGCAGCGACTAACAGAACGGTACTTAACAAGGAGAAATGCAAAGTCCTATATGTGGGCAAGAAAAATGAGGAAAGCACATACAGAATGGGAATAATTGGGCTAAGCAGCAGCACATGTGAAAAAGACTTGGGTATACTAATAGATCATAGACCGAACACGAGTGAACAATGTGATGCAGCAGCCAAAAAGGCAAACACAATTCTGGGATGTATTAAGAGAAGCATAGAGTCTAGATCACGTGAGGTAATTATCCCCCTCAACTCTCCCTTAGTCAGACCTCATCTGGAATACTGTGTCCAGTTCTGGGCACCCCACTTTAAAAAAAGACAGAGAAACTGGAGCAAGTTCAGAGAAGAGTTACCAAGATGGTGAGCGGTCTGCAGATCATGTCCTATAAGGAACGGTTAAAGGATCTGGGAATGTTTAGCTTGCAAAAAAGAAGGCTGAGAGGAGACTTAATAGCTGTCTACAAATATCTGAAGGGCTGTCACAGTGCAGAGGGATCAGCCCTATTCTCATTTGTACAAGGAAAGACTAGAAGCAATGGGATGAAACTGAAAGGGAGGAGACACAGATTAGATATTAGAAAAGAAAAACTTTCTGACAGCGAGGGTAATCAATGAGTGGAACAGGTTACCATGGGAGGTGGCGAGTTCTCCTTCAATGGAAGTGTTCAAACAAAGGCTGGACAAATATCTGTCTGGGATGATTTAGTGATCCTACATTGAGCAGGGGGTTGGACCAGATGTTCCTGGAGGTCCCTTCAAACTCTATGATTCTATGATCTCCCATCCACTCAAAGAGACAAGCCTGCAGTACTCCGAATGGCTGCTTAATACTGCAGGACATGACCGAGCCATTCAGTTAGTTTACCTTTAACATGATGCACAATGGTCACAATGTGTTGGGCGAAGAGTTCAGATGGGCTTCGCTGAGGTTGCGCAGATTGAATGTGTTGGAAAATCGACTTGAACTCCTGATCTTTCTTGTTGCTGTGAACAAGGTCACGGGACAGTTTCCGCTCATGTGCCATTACTCCACTAGGCCTGCAATTGTGAAAGGAGAAAAAGTAGAAGTAGCTTTTTAAAAAAAACATAAAATTGTTTTGCAGTAATGAAAATGATCTGTATAGCATGTAGACCGTCACAGGGAAGTTATTTCACTTTTTTTCTGTAAATAATATACAATTATATCTTTTTTTTAAAAATACGTAAAGCATCCGTGAATACACTCAGACTGAGCAACTGCAAATTTCTCTGCTGTATTGTCATTTATATTTAAAAGCACGATAATTACAGAACAAAATGTATATAAGTTATCTGTAACAACATTCACGATAATGCATGATGGTGCCACTCAACGTAAAACATTTACCTTAACAAACATAAAACCTGGCCTCGCTCCCACTACCAACCTTCACTCTTTGAGGAGGACCCATCACCTAACCCATCATTCAAATAAAAGAAAAAAAATAAGGGGAAAAAAACAAAACAAAACACATCCCTTTCTGCTGCTTGAAACCGGCAACTTACAGGAAAGTCAACCAGGCACTTCCCTGGACTCCCTGTCATTGATTGTGAGAGCTCATGTTCTGATTTTTTTAAAAGCACCATTACTGCGTTAATAAAGCATTAATGAATTAGTAGCATTAATCACGGCTTTAATAAAGCAGTAAACAGCGCTCTTCTAATCAAAATGGGAGATCTTACCATTGAGATCTCTCGTTCCAAGACTCTGATGCCGCAGTAGGTGCCAGAAGGCAAAAAAGACCCAGAAGTGCCTGATGGCTCTTTTCCAAAAGTCATCGGCTTTTAGCAGCAGCGGCATAGGTTTTTTTTTTCCCGTCTTTGTTTTGTTTAATAGGTCAGAGAGTCAAATTTTTTTTTTGAGGTACTCAGTTGTAAAATAAAAATATTAGGTAGGGTTTGGGAATAAACTCTTCCAATAAGATAAAAGATGGACTGTGATTGGTTGCTATGGGCAACAAGACCCATTTTCCTATTAAAAAGTTTTCAAAAATGAGACCCATTGTAAAAAGAAAAATTTTAAAAAAGTCCCGAACTCACCGTGCAAGTTCCTCATCAAAGGAATCCAAACGGACACTAGGACCCATCTCTCTGCTAACAGAGAAATTTGATTTGGAAAAAGACAGGTCCTCCTTGGATAACAGCTTCTCCCTGCTCTCCGAGGACTTCCTAGATGGAGGAGACTCGCTCCGTTCTTTTGATGCCTTGAAACTTGTAACTCTAAAATTTTTTTCAGGTAAAAACCCTTTAGACTTAGATGCCTTCTCCTCTTTCTTGGATTTTTCTGGATAAAGGTCATCGTCCACATCATCCGACTTTTTGCGTTTTTCCTTAGTGCTTGGGATGAAAGACAATTCTTCCCATTTAGCTGGATCATATGGATCTTGACTCTTGGAATCACTATCAGAGTCTTTCCTTGCTCGACCCTTTTTGTCTAGTTCCGCTTCCTCTTTTGCATATCGTAATTCAGCCAATTTCAATTTCTCCAATTCCTCTCGCATTTTATAACGTTTTGGGGACATGCTCTTTCTATAAGCCCTCTCCAGCTCACTCATAGCGAAGTCAGTAGGGCTGCTACGTTCTCTCATTTTCTCCAAATTAGACAGCTTTTCCTTTCCGTTTTCCTTCTCCATTTCTGAGGCCTTATTTTTCTGCTCCTCCATGAACCTTTGGGATGAACAGAAAATGAATATACGAATACCACCTAGTCACCGCCCTAATAACTCTGGTATTATGCACAATGTAGGTACAATACTCCTTTGAGAAACTTTAAAGGAAATATGGACAGAAAAAACACTGGAACACAGGCCCTGGAGCCAACAGTCATTGAGATTCAGGGTGATGTTTATGGCCCCCCATGATGACAACAAACTTGACAAAAGCACACAGCTGGAAAGGCGCAAGTGCTCATTCACGAGCCTAAATACAAATCCTATTAGGCGCGTAATGCGCAGTGAACAGAGCTCATTGATTTCAATGGGTTCATTCACAGCTACGTATTTTTATGTGACTTTTTGTTGCGTGGAAAAAAATAAAGAAGCTGTATGTCCTATCTTGGTGTGTATTATGCACTGTAACAGCCCACTGAAATCAATGGGCGTGCGTAAATGTTGGAAATATGCAGAAAACCTGCGTATCCGCTACTTCAGGAAATCAATGGATTTTCGTGAGGTTTCTTGCATGCACGTAAAAAGGCTGTCAATAGGCAGCAAACCGCAGGGCAACAACACATTTCAGCCCATGAATACGCGGCCTAATCACGGACCGAAATATGCAGCCATGTGAATGCACCCTAAACGTGGTGGTACATTACAAAACTACCACTTGAAGTTAACTCCTCACAGAATAAAAGTGGCCTGGCAGTAGTAGTGACATATGAAGACAGTTTCATGGCACAACGAAAGCTGCAGTTCTACTTTTACATGACACATGTATCAAATCAAGTCATTGGTAAGGTCAGTACAATTCAGTCCAGTATATATTCCATAAGGGTATCAGTTGGTACTGAAGAATATACAGTAGTTCCCCTCATGCTGCCAGAAGCAGAGATGCATTTTTCTTTTAGTGGTATGTATTTAGTAAAACTGCTGCTTTATGATTACATGAGAATGGAAATTCACGTGAACCCTATCTGAATGCAATCAAAATCAGATACTTACCACGGCTCGTCCTAAAAACTTATCTCTGGCTCTTAAGAGAGTTTATGCTTTTATCCCAACTACTGCAGTCATTGTACCAGCCTGAACTGAGTAGCTCAGCATTTTGAAAAACTTTTATATTTGATTAGGTTATTTGGTCTCAATTCTAAGACCGTGATATTTTTGTTCCTCTGCTTCGGATCGTTTCTCTTATAAAGAACATACACCATAATGTAATGCCTCAACAGGCAAAAAAATACTTCAACAATGATGAAAGTTTCCTAGAGGATATAAAAATTGTCTGCACACTGTGAACATACAAACAAAAATATAGATATATAAAAAACAAGCGTATTACAGGGGAGACATTTATTACTTTGTGTAAAAGTGGCTTCAAGCCCAAACGTTCAACTGCGCCTCCACAAATGCTGTTTTAGGACTGATTGTTGTAATTGGGACCCCCCAAAATTCATTGGTTAATAATACAGGATTTCCTTTTGTAAGAAGAGAAAGCTGAAAACTACCGAAATGGGAAACAAAATACTTGGGTTACAGTCTGTACTTGATTACAAGGGTGGTCTCACACATGCCATACATGCCATTTTGGTGCAGTGCTTAAAACCAGAGCAAAGGGTGGAAAGTAAAAGGAAAGGGAACTATAAGAAAGATTCTACATCTTATTTTAATCTACTTCCTATTTCTTGCTTCCTGAGTGGCATCAAAATGCCATAGGTCAAACCACCCTGCGGCTGGTTTCACATAAGCGTATTACAGACACACTTATGAGTCCATAATATAGATGAAGGCCTCGGCCTTACTGGTCAGCAAACACGTTCTTGTTACGGACACAGAAATACTGCCGTAATATACTCATCTGAAACCGGCTTAAAGGTTATGCTAACAAAGGTCACAGAATTAGCTACAAGATTTATGGTACTAACATAGTAGATGGAGTTTTAAAAGTGCCATACCCACACACTGAGAAAGTCCACTGCATAAATTGACCTGCACTGCAGATTTGAAATCCACAGCAAGTCAATCTATGCATTTGAAGAAGCGAAGTTCATGGTGAAAATCCACAGCAATGTATATTTTCAGCACAGATTTCAATCAGTGCAATCCAGAGGATGAAACCTGTTGCAAATCTGCAGCATTTCTGCACCAAAATCTGGGAAGGCATTTGCAGATCTGAATTTTCTGCTGAAGATCCAGCATGTGTGACATTAGCTTATGGTAAGGTACCTCCCTACAAACTATACGTGTTGACAGATCAGAAAAGTAGTGTAAAGACGTTACCAATGCCATTCCTAGACAATATCATTGGGATGTCGACTGCCATCCAAAAAAAAGAAATCAAAATGTTAGAGCAATAGCCATAGCTTGTTAATAATGTTTGTTTTACACCAATATACTGCACTGGAAATTTTCAGTCTTGCCGTGGCATCCATCTGTGCAAAACTCACAGCAAGAAGTGCAACCATATTGGTTGTCAATTTTAAATTGCCTTCTCAGAAATAGATGATCAGCTGTCACTTTGTCACACTGGTAAACAGTCAATTTGTTTTTGATAGGACATCAGTTGTTGAGACCACTTGCTTTATTTTACCTTCTGTTGGATGTTTACTCCCAAAATTTGCCAAATGTATAGGCACACAGCGGCATAAGTTGCTCATAGGAACACATTGTAAAAAAAAATTTAAAAATGCTGCACTTTTAAAAAAGGATAATGTACTCTTTGGCTTTCCATGGAACTCTTCAGAAGTTCCCTAAAGTATGCTTCACAGTAAAAATAAGAGGTTTAAGAATAGGAAGCAGAATTTGTATAATTTGTATCTCAATGCATTTAGACAACCACTGGCTGAAATGGCATGTTCTGTAACGTTCAAAGTATAATGGAAAACAAAGTAGATTAAAAGTTTGAAAAGCACTACATAAACATTCCTGTTCAAAATAGAGAAGGAAAAAAAAAAAGTTATAAGCATTGAAGTTACATCGATCAATAAATATGGAAAGGCATGAAAATGAATAACATAAAAGCAAAATATACCTCTTATATCCAGTTCCCACTGGTGCAGTCAGCTCTCCACTTCTGCCCTCTTCTTTTTGACTATTGCCATATAGTGAACTCATCGAGGGCGGGCTCTTGGTCAAAGGACTCTTCCTTGGTGGACTCAAGCTATGCTCAAAGGGGCTTTGACGAGAAGATACCCTAAAAGTAGCACTGCTCTGTAAAACTGTGGGTGATGGTGGACTAGGCTTCTGCGCAGGACTGGGCCTAGGAGAGCAGCGTCTAACCACAACTGACTGCACAGAGCTTTTAAGTGTTGGTGTGCGTTCCGAAGGACTATGTTGAGGTGCAGGGCTTTCATCGTAAGTTTCCATATCCTGCCAGGCTTTGTTCCCTTCTTTGCTACTAGGATCCGCTCCTCCTGATGCAGACTGTTCCTTTGAGTCATCATCTGTTGCCTGAGCAGAGGACCGTTGATCCTTTGAATGACTCTTCTTATCCTTTTTTGATTTACGTTTAGTCTCCACTCTGCTGTGATTGGAGGAAGACCTGGAAGATGAAGATCTCCGAGAGCGATCAGATGACGACTTGTCTGAATTTCTTGAATGGCTCCTGGATCTAGGAGACACTGATCTCCTCTTTGGAGACCGTGAACGAGATCGGGCCCTGCGAGGACTATATGGTTGGCGGTTATAATTTTGCCAGTTGGGGCGGTAGTTTACATATCCACCTCGATTATGTTGACCTCGTGGATAAAAGCCTCTACCACGCCCTCGGAAATAGTATGGTCTCCGATAGCCTCTGTTGTGACCACGGAAATCACGATTTTGGTAAACTCTTGGGTGGTTGCGCTCTCTATTATACCCAGGTGAGTAAGACCTTGAGCGTGATCGAGAACTGGGGATAGAAGAAAAAGATAGTTAAAATAAAGAATTGGAAGACCCAACTATACTGTATCAAAATATATTGTATTTATGTACATATACTGTATACACAAAAGTTTTAAACTTTTTCTAGCCTTTTGGCAAACTACATTAGTTTACATTAAATTCACATTAGGCTGGATGCACACGACTGTTTGCGGCGTGCCACATAAATTTCTCTCTCGCAAGAGCAAAGCGGAAAGTACACAGGATTGGTCATCAATACCTGATCGGAGTCTGGCCATTACTGGGCTAGCTGTCACCCGCTATGTTGTGCATGACCTATCCTGTGGATTGGCCATCAGTGTTTTAACTTAAATTATCTTAAGCAATCAGTAGAAAACATCCTTGTACATGGATTATCTGTGGATAGGTTTCCCAATTAAATTCGCTAGATTTGGGCACCAGAGCAATTTTAAGGTTGAAGCAAGAGGCCCTTAACGTTACCCTATCTGTAAAAGTGGAAGACCTATCCCATTAAGTCCCTTTCAACTGGCAAGCCTTCTTCCTCATATACTTAGGGGTTTGCATCCCTTCTGATTCTTCTCAAGTGTATAAACTAAAAGTACCTTTCTCTCCTGGAAAACTAATTACTTCTTTAACCACTTACAATTGAAAGTAATTATCCTGATTTGTCCCCTTCAACATGCTCAAAATGAATATCATCCCTGGGATTTTTTATATGTTTCAAACTCTTCCCATCCAGACCTCTACTACTTTCTTTTAACTGTCCTTAGAAGGCCTTTATGAATTTTGCCTGGGGCAGGAGGCCTAGTAGACTCAGTTTTTGCATCTTGTTCCATTCTAAAGCCTCTGATGGATGTGAAATTCCCAACTCCGCCTGTACCATACTGCCAGAGTTTGACCGGCATGGTTGATTGGCACTTCTATAGAGGTATGAAGCAGTAGGTGGATTTGGAAAGGGATTTGTCATGGTTGCATCTTCATATCCTGTCTGGGATTTCCCTTAGAGATAAACACCATGATCTATCAAGAGACTCTTCTCATTTGAGGTGCTTCGTATATGGGATGGGCTAATAAGAGGACAAGGGATTTCTACAAAAAATGGATCATAATCCCCACTCTAACAACCTCACTTTTCACCCTGGCCTCCACATATGCATGTTTCTTGGTTGGAAGGCTGATGACGATGTAAGGATCTGCCAGGTGGTTCAGGGTGTTTCCCTGCCCTCCCTTTCTGCTCTGCATGCAGATATCCCAAACAGCTCCGTCTTGGTTCCAATATTGGTAACTCCTGTCATTTGTTCCATCTCACTTGCGCACCTTTCATTTCTCTACGACACACGAGCTTTGAGAGACTTTCTGGGGTCCTCAGTCCCAGCTCCATACCCTTTCATGAATCTCAACTCTTATTGGCAAGTGCTTCTGCGAGGCGACCCAGTTACCAGCAGTCCTGGGGAAAGGGAGCCGCTAGTATCCATTTTGGACAAAAAGTGGGACAGAGCTTTTTCTTTTGTCTCACAGACTACCAAGTGTGGTGCAGTAAAAAAAGAAAATGTAAAAAAAAAAATTTGTGGGATGGGTGCAGGGTGTTAGTCATATCATGACAATGGAGATGTTGGCAGAAGATTCTGTTGACCCCTATAAGTGCCTGCTCCATTCTCTGTCCTAGACCATGTTCCAGGACCCCTCAGGCCTCCAAAGTCTGACTGAGTGAGCAGTTTTTGATTCTGGGTCTGTTGACAAGGTATTCCTTTTCAAATCTTGAGGAACTTCAGTATTAATCCACCCCTACTTTTCTGCCTACTCCTATGTCTTCCAATTCATAGTTACTAGTGTGTTTGCATAGGAGCTATGATCAATATAAATCCTGAGTTATACAGTAGCTTCTAAGTATCCTCAGGATTATCCGAGTGCTTCCCACTAGACATACAGTGTCTGCCCTACACTCACTCTCCACATCAGTTTTTTTCCCTTTCATATTCTTAATTCAATACATTTTTATTTATTTAAAAGAAATATTGTTCATGTGTATAACACAAATAACGCACTTAGTGAGATTAGTCAAAAGTATCCAGAATTTTTGCTTATTCCTAACAATTTGAACTTAAAACGGATGCATAGATGCTTATATTTATTTAACATGGTTTGTGAAAACCAAGAAAAGTAGGAGGGGAGTCGTTTATTCCTTTCATGTTTCCTGTATTCAGGTGTTCATTATCTTTGCTTCTTCTATCTGATTGTACTTTATAAAATGGTTAAACAGAATGAACATACAAAAGGTCAAGAAGGAAGAAGACTGTTTGAAGGAGCCCCGAACCTTCTGCTGTTGCTTTAACTATAAATTACCATTCTGGAGCAAAAATAATCTTTTCTGGGACTGGAGAGGAAGGGAGGTATAATACCTGCAGTTCAACGTTCGATGCTATCCCTCCAATCAGACGGCTTTAGGTACCGTTTTCGGCAGTCGAAGATGGGCACTACAATTTTCTAACCTATCTGTACAATGCTCTCTGATTGGCTAGCACTGACCAATCAGCCCAATGCAGTGAGTGGATTAGGTAGTTTAAAGATCACTTTGGCCATCTTGGATTGCCAAAAACAGGACCTGGAAAGGCAGATCACAGGGCCTACAGAAAACTGTAGGTAATATACCATCCCCTCCCCTGGTCTGGGGCAGAATTCTGTCCTGAAACCAGAGGAGTTGCTTTAAAGAAATTCCTCTTTAGATTAGTATTGCAACCTTTAAATGGTTTCCCTTTTCTGTATGAGGTATTTAGAAACAGACTCCCAATTATCATCCAAATCCCACAATACTCAAGTGATTTAACGATCATTTGTAAAAGAACTTGTTCCCAGCAATTCATGGATTTACTGGAGATTCCCCACATTTGGAAGTCATGACTAATGTAGCATGTTATCTGCACAGGCGGAGATTTCAATTAACATTTGTGCTGAAATAAGGCTATAGGCATGTATTTCTCCTACGTAAAGCAGATGGTAAAAAACGTTATTGCCAGCAGTACTTGACCAATGCTATTAACCCCTTAATGACAGGGCCTGTTTTTCAAAAGTCATAACTTTTTTATTTTTCCGTCGATGCGGTCGTATAAGGCCTTGTTTTTTGCATTGCGAACTGTAGTTTTTAGCAATGCCATTTTTGGGTACATATAAAAAAAAAATAAATAAAAGTTTTACAACATAGTATATGATAGCAGGGAGAGAAAACGCATCAATTCTGCCATAGAATTTTTTTTTTTGCATAGCGTTGGTACAGTTACAACGATATCAAAATTCTTACATTTTTTTTTAGGTTTTTCCACTTTTCTGCAATAAAAACCCTTTTTTTGGAATTTCTTTTTTTCTAAATCGCTGCATTCAAAGTCCTGCAACTTTATTTTTTTATGTACAGAGCTCAATGAGGGCTTATTTTTTGCGAGACAAGCTGTAGTTTTTATGGGTTCCATTTTGGGGTACATTACGGCTTTTCGATCACTTTTATTGCGTTTGTAGGGAGGCAAAATGCTAAAAATGAGCATTTTGCCTCAGTTTTTTAGCGTTTTTTTAAACACTTTTTTCCATGCACAGTCAAAAGCATGTGCAAATTATTGTATGCATCGTTACGGACGCAACAATACCAAATATGTGGGGTTTGAATTTTTTTTTATGCTAATTTTTGTTTTACATTTTTCTTTTTTATTCATTTTTTCCAATTTTTTTTTTTTTTTTACACAATGCGAGTCCCTCTGAGGGACTTGCAGCACAGTACTGATGATTGCTGTGATAAGGCATGGCAAGTCTACTGCCCTGCCTTATTCCTCATACAGTGATCATAGGCTATGGCACTACAGGACGCCATAGCCCGGCAACTTCACAGAGGGAGCACTTCTACATAGATCGTGGCAGGGATGGGGTTAACAGCGGGGGACGCATCTCCGAAGCACCCCTGCTGTTGCAGCGGGAGGCCAGCTGTGACTGACAGCCGGCTCCCGCTGTGGGATTTCGCGAGATCATAAGTGATCTCGCGCTATCCTCAGGACGTAAGTTTACGCCCTGTTGTGGAAAGTACCCCACTGCCAGGACGTAAACTTACGCCCTGGAGCGGGAAGGGGTTAAACAGTGGCAGCTTACAACAGCCAAAGCAGTACTTTCCACTGTTTTTAACTGTTCTTTTCCATAAAACAAATGAGGCCAGGACTGAACAAATGCTGGTTACCAGGCTGCTACAGCAACTACAAAACCAGCCCTGGCAACCAGGTCCACATACTACTACATGTTATACATGCTTCTGCAAATAAAACGGGAATTTTTCTTACCGATAATTCCCTTTCTTGAAGGCATCATGACAGCATACACCTGTCATGATGCTGACCTGATGGGACAGGAAGAGGCAGAACATAAAAGGCACCTCCCCTCCACCAAACACCAGTGCGTTCCAAATAACCACAGAGACAGTATACTTAACCAGAAGGTGTGATTTATTGGCAACACACACCTTAGACAAAGAAATCATAAGCATACACATTACCTCATGTGTTAAACAAACAAGGGTAACCATGTCGGTAGGGGGGGAGCCCGTATGCTGTCATGATGCCTTCAAGAAAGGGAATTATCGGTAAGAAAAATTTCCGTTTTCCCTCCGACATCATGACAGCATACACCTGGAGGAATACCAAATAACTGGCATGGGCTTTTTTAGGGGGGGATTACTGCTTGAAGCACCTTCCTCCCGAAGGTTGCATCCTTTAATGTCCAGCCTATAAGGTTTAATAAACATATGACTAGAAGTCCACGTGGCTGCGTTACAAATCTGTTCGATTGAGGCGTGCGCTCTTTCTGCCCAGGAAAATGCCACCGCCCAAGTGAAGTGGGCTTTCAAACCTTCTGGGGGAGGAATGCCCTTGGCCTTGTAAGCCTCCTGGATGGCTCTTCTGAGCCACCTGGCTATTGAATCTCTAGAAGTGGCCTTCCCTTTGGACTGCCCCTGAAACTGAACGCAAGTTTGTCAGTCTTTCTGCAACTTTCCGTTGCCTCAAGGTAAGCTAATGCAGCTCATTTAACGTCAAGATTATGGAGCCTCTGCTCCTTTTCGTTTTTAAAATTTAGACAAAGGCTGGAATGACTATTGGCTGGCCTCCGTGGAATTCTGACAAGACTTTGGGTTGGAGGGAAGGGTCTAAGGAGAATACAATCTCATCAGGGTGCATAGTCATATATGGGGCCCTTTGCGAAAGGGCCTGAATTTCACCCACGCACATAGCCGACATAACTGCCACAAGGTGGGCTACCTTGTACGTCAGCAAGGCGATGGATAGGTTTCTAATAGGTTCAAATGGGGGAAAATCGCAGAAGGCCTGAAGGACTATAGTCAGATCCCAGGGGGGGCACCATCAGCCTTATGAATGGACGCAGTCTACTCGCTCTTCTAGGAAATTTCCTGATGCCCTTGTGCTCAGCAAGCGTGAGATCAAAGAATGCCCTCAAAGCCACTACTTGGGCTTTGAGGGAATCTGGACTCAACCCTTTATCCGGGCCTGCCTGGACGAAATTTAAAATTTTTACGAATGTCTGATTGGATGTCCTGACCCATCCATTCTGAGAATTTTTTCCCCGACTTTGGAATAAATCTTTTCCGTCGAGGGCATAAGGTTCTCGCACATAGTGGAAACCCCATTAGATGATAGACCCTTTTCTAAGGATTTTACCCGTTCAAGATCCAGACTGTAAGCCTGAACTTGTGAACCTCCGGGTAGAGCAGAGGACCCTGCAGCAATAGGTCCAGTCTTGACGGAAGATGGAGAGGCTCTCCCACTGACAGATCTCAGGAGAGGAAACCAAGGTCTTTTGGGCCAATAAGGTGCTACTAACGTTACTGACAGCCTTGGCCGCAGTAATTTTCTTAGGAGTAGCGGAATCAGGGGTAAAGGGGAAAAAGCGTAAGCTAAATCCCCAAACCCAGGGGTGAGAGGGGGCGCCCGTGCCTAAGGCTTGTTTCTCCGAGTCTCGGGAAAAGAGAAGACGGCAATTGGTATTTGCGCTTCACGCAAACAAAACTATTTCGGGTACCCCCTATTTGTCCCGAGTAGGCTAAACACTTCGGGATGGAGTCCCCACTCTCCTGCGTCCGCTTTCTTCCTGCTTAGAAAGCCCGCGACTGAATTCTCGGCTCCTTTTATACGGAAGGCCGACAGTTACTTAGTTGTGAGTTCCGCCCATTGAAGGAACCTTCCCGCCAAATGCTGAAGTAGAGGATTCCTGGTGGTACCCTGGTGGCGAATGAGTGGCACTGCCATCATGTTATCGGAAAAAATCCTCACATGCTTCATCCCTAAACGGTTTGCAGGCTACGTCGGGTTTCCCAAACCTCATTACGTTCTCTAACGTTAGATAACCTGAATCTCTCATGAGGGTCCTATGTACCCTGTATATGGCCACCTTCAAACCCTCACCCTTTTGCGCTGGCATCAGTGAGGATCTAGCCCTAGTGGAAATAGGGATTGTCCTGTCAAGTGAGGACTGACTTGTCCCCATTCTGGAGGATAAGTATCTGGAGATCACAGCTGTGGAACTGGGCCCAGGGAACCACTCCAATGCATGAAGTCATTAGCCCCAGGATCCGCATCGCCTCTTATTGAAACTGTAGATTTTTTATATAGAGCAGAACATTCTCTAGAATGAGCTGTTTCCTTAGAGGAGGAAGGGATGAACATTGGAGACGAAAATCCAAAATGACTCCTAGGAATTTTTTCCTGGTGTCCGGATCCATGTTGGATTTCAAATCATTAATGATCCAGCTCAGAGCCTTAGATAGCTGAAGTGTGGACCCCCAGTGTGACTTCAGAATAGTGAGGGGATCTGCCACCAGCAGGAAACCATCTACTGAGCTATGCCCCCTTTCAGATGGGGGATGATGATAATCCCGCGATTGTACAGAAAGGCTACCATTTCAATCCCCCCTTTGGAAAAGATCCGTGAAGCAGAGGAGATTCCAAAGGGAAGGCGCCATTCTCAGCGCAAATTTAGGAACTTTTTGCGAGTTGACATAATTGGGGATGTGATAATACTCATCCTTTATGTCAATCGTAGCCATAACGTTATCCCTACTAATCAGGGGCGTTGCGGTTCTGATAGTCTCCATCGGTGGGAGCCATCTGGTTGGGAACCAGAAAGAGAGGGGAGTAAAACCCTTTCCCCCATTCCGTCTTAGGGATGGGGATAACTGCACCGATATCCAGCACGATTTGTTCACCCTTAAGTAGAGCCTGCTCTAGGGTTGGTGCCTGGATGGCGGTCACGGTGGGACCGGAAGCCCGTACTTGGACCCAGGCCCACACAGTCCCCCGAGGTTAAAATGAATCTATTTGGAGGGCGGGGTTCTAGCTCAAATCTTGTACCCCTCCGCCACCAGGCCTGCGCTTGTGGGATCGATTCCTGTCATTAGGATCGTTTCCCAGCATGTGGTAGGCACCGTCAGTAGCTATGTTTCTCCAACTAGTGCACAAATGAACTAATCTTCTGCTCACCGGGCATAAAGATGCAGGTTGAGGGACAACAGTAAGAGCCTTACCGCTTCCTCCGGTCTTTCCTTTCCCCACGTATGTTGTAGACGAGGGACATGGAATGAAGGCGCTTTTTGCGGGGTCTGATGACTAGCCGCGGCGAAAGGGTAGGGTACACAACCTATTTTTGGAGGTTATGTCTCCTGACCACTACTTTACCCCTGGCCGTGTTGGATAGGGCTGCCACGCGGGCTTCGAAGCGGACTGTAGAAGCTGACCTAGTCAAACCGCCATAGAGCGAGCCACCAAGGTGGCTGCAGTATTAGCTTTATAATGAAACTGGACGTGGACCAAGCCTTATGCATAGTTATGTCTACTTTGTTGTCCATGGAGTATTTAAGTGGGACGTATCCTCAGATGGTAGTCCAGTTCTTTTAGACACCATAGAGATAGCGGTGTCAACATTTGGCGTCTCCGCAAGGATAGCCACTTCATTGTCTGCAAATAAAGGACACTCCTAAAATTCTTTTAGAAATTAACGGAGCTTGATCCATACAATTCCAATCATTAAGGATCAATGGTTTAAGTGTGGCATTTACAGGGAATGTAGATTTACGTTGTGGAAGCAGACTCGCAACATGACGTCCAGCACAGTGCAAGGTTTCTCTGTTAGCGTTTTTTCGAAAACGAGGTATTTTTTCTCCCCCTGCGACACTTCCAAGATCTTCAAGATCGAATTCTTCTGCCATGTCAGAGTCGGACTCTAACACTGCCGGAGCAGACCTTCTTGTGGCCCCTGAGGGCCCTGGTTGGAGGTCCGAGAGGTAGGACTGTTTCTTCCCGGACAACTGACTGGATTTCAGACATGGGGGAAGATTTTTCTTCCTGCAGAATTTTCACTGAGCAGGAAGCGCATAATGTTTTAGAATAGGAGTCGTCAAGTTTTGTAAGCATACTGGACGCTTTTTACTTCTCCTAGCCCCCCTAGGTTTTTGAGTATCCCTGTCGTACATGACAAGGGAGAGCTCTGTTAGTAAGGGAAGTGTAGTGCAGGTGTCTGTAGGTTGGCCCACAGGACCACTTACAGTTTGGAGATTCTCTGGGTCCTCTCTTGGCCGACATCCTGCACTTGTGGGATCCATTCCTGTCCTTAGAATCGATTCCTAGCGTGAAAAGAAAAAACACCAGCCGCCTGGTGCAGGGGCTTTAAATTTTGAATCTGGCGCCAAGCCGCGCCAGGCCACGTCCCCTTTGTGTGCTCCATCGAGGCCACGCCCTCTTGCGGAGAGTCTGGCGTCACGTCACACTCCTTGTGTTTCGCCCGTTACAGCCGGGACCCAGAGATGGCGGCCGCCGCCTGGTTGACGGCCGCGGTGGTGCCGGAAAGTCCGTCCTTGGACCCAGGCCCACGCAGTCCCCGGTTCGCACCCAGATGAGGTACTTCCCACTGGGGCAAGCGGGGCTGCCAGAAGATGATATCTTAGAGATGGCGGCCGCCGCCTGAATGACGGCCGCAGTGGTGCCGGAAAGCCCGTCCTTGGACCCAGGCCCACGCAGTCCCCGGTTAGCTCCCAGATGAGGTACTTCCCACTGGGGCAACCGGGGCTGCCAGAAGAGATGCCGCCGCTCACCGGTAAGTCCTGGAACCTCCGGCATGGGACAGCATCGCTGGAGCTCTGCCGCTGCTGTCCTGGAGGGACAGGAAAAGCACTGGTGTTTGGTGGAGGGGAGGTGCCTTTTATGTTCTGCCTCTTCCTGTCCCATCAGGTCTGCAGGTGAGCAACCTCCAGGTGTATGCTGTCATGATGTCGGAGGGAAAAATATAAAAAAGGCCAAAACCCCTACCTTTCCCCAACTATGTAAAATCACACGTGCTATCGCTGCATTCAGAATAACCCAGAGAAAAAAATAGTACATTTAACCCACACAGTACAAGTCATGAAACAAACACAATGACGAAAATAGCTAGCTTTGCCTATCAAGCCTTACAAAAAATGGAATAGAAAGTCATCAAAATGTCACATGGATCAGCAAATGGTACTATCAAAAAGTACAACTCATCCCGCAGGAGAAAAACAACCCATTCACACCATTGACAAAAGAAATAAATACATATTTTTATGTATCCCCGATTATCTACATACATATATATGTGTGTGTTTGTAAAAGCTGGGGGAAAAAACACCCTCAGATAATACATCAGATAGAGCTATATAATTTTAAAGATCTATTATAGTGAAAGTTGCAGAAGGAAGAAAGGAGAGGGGGGGGGAAAAAAAAAAAAAAAAAAAAAACACCCCTAGATAATAAATCAGACTGGCCAGCAGAATTTAAATTACTACAGCCAGGCTCATGAGCATGTGTTAAACGTATGTGTGTACAACGCAGCGTTTTACTGCTGTGTGAGCCGACGTATTGCAGCGATTTTTAATTGCGCCTAAGAGCGTATCTCACACACTGTCATGTGCAGTCTTCCTGGTTTCATTTTTTAAAATTTTATTTTCTGCTGTTACATAGAGACGTTGTGTATAAACACCGCAATGTAATTGCGTTTGTACGGTGTTTATCACGCACCCATATAGAACCATCATGAGTAATACATGATAAAATAGAACACACTGCACTTTTTGTTACGCATGCATTACACGGAATTAATCAATGAACATCAATGTGCTTTCATTGACTCCATTCACCACATACAAAATTACGATCCCGTGAGCCTGCCCTTATAGTACACGGCAAAACGCAGTTAAAAATAAAAAAAAATCTGCCAAAATTGTAGATTTTGTTGCCTCTAGAAAAAAAATGGAATAGAAAGCAATCAATCAATGTTACAGGTTGACAAAAATCGGATGAATGAAAAATAGAGTTGATCCAGCCAAAAAAAAAAAACCTCATAGAGCTCAGTCAAAGAAAAAATAAAAATGCTATGGCTCTAGGAATGCGGCGAAACTAAAGCAAATCTTAATTCCCCTCCCCCCCACACAAAAGTGTTTGCATACAAAAATAGTAAAATCCAAAAAACAAAAAAGTGGCAACAATTTTTTTTTTTTTATCCCCAATCGCCCACTTTAAAAAAAAATTATTGTTGTAATAATAATCCAAAAATGATGCCATTAAAAAAAGAACTAACAAAAAAAAAAAAATTTACTTCTTCTGTAATAAACAAGCTCTTATATGGGGCTACGTCAACGTAAAAATTAAAAAGTTATGGCTCCTGGAACACAATGAAAAAAAAAATTTGAAAAGCCTTTGGTCATCAAGATACAAAACAGGCCAAAGTGGAATCACAACTGCTTGCGTTCACATCTTAGAAATGGGGGCAAAACCAGCACTGGTATATTTTTTCTTCAAGTTTTCAATGCAGAATCTGAACAACAGAAGTGCAGTAAGCTGACAGGGTTTTACAAAACATCGTGATGTTGATGGTTTACTACAAAAGTAATGAAGAGCACTCGAAGGACAGCTATAAGCTTCCTTTATACAGTCTCCTTTTCATTTTTTCTCAACACAAAAAAGAAAAAAAATATAGTCAGGTATCCATATCCAGACCATAATTTGGAAAAACATCTTAAACGCAAATAAATGCATCAAATGCGAGAAAAACAACCAAAGAGGGAACAAATTAGGAAAGCTGCACCGTTTGTGGGCATTTCATAGATCGCCATTAACCAGAGAAAATGACCTTGTGACACCAGACTTCTACTGCCAAATCTCTGCGGTAGGATGGTGTTGAAATCAAGTGTACAACTGCTTGTTCCTAGTTGGGTTTTTTTCTTGTTCCTAGGATTTCTCTGGTCCTGTCATAACAATAAGTTCAGCAATCATGTAATAAGGAGGGGAGGCATTCTATAAGCACTCAAACTGAAAAATAAAAACCGATTAAAAAAAACAAAAAAAAACAACTCTGGACTCTTTGCTGCAAAACACTTGATGTACACAGCAACTTTATTTCTATAAGGCCATTAGTAGCCACCTTATATGCAAATATAAAAGTTTTTTCACAAAAGTGCCTTTTAACTCCCAAGCATCCAGACCCAGAATAAACACACATGAATTACTCTATAACTGTCCCCATAATACTGTGAAACCATTTTTTTTTAGATTTTCAAATTACAATTTTTCCTGAAATCTCAAATGTAAAGCGGATTTAATTAAGCGTAAGGAGATCTGTAGGATTCTGACTGACTTGTTGTAAGGCAAAAACCATGAAACAGTTAACATGTCCAGTTCTACGTGGAAGAAAAGGAACTTTGCTTCCAGGACTTTCCATAGCAGGAGGGTTCTGTCTCCGGGCCGAAAAAAAATGCTGCCAAAGTTGATCTACTAAGCACCAAGCTATGTGCAAGAATACTTTTAAGTAAAAACAATCAGGACTGCCATTAAACGCTAGTCCTAAACGTATAAGTGTAAAGAAAGAAAAAGTGGCCTTAATAGCCTGCTGCAGAATATGCCGGTCTTAATCAGAACCCAATTTAATACTGCCATAAAATGTGCACTATTATAAGGCCACCACACAATATTAACCAAGTAGAATAAATGGCACGTGGATTACAAAGTCTACAGTTATTAAAGTGGAGTTCCAAGGAGCTGAGGAGGTGATATTCCTTAAAAGAATAGAAGATAACATGAAACAATAAGCACAGCACGCCAGGGAAGACTGCCAAAATATACAGAACTGACAAAAATGTCTTTATGTACGAATCCAGAGATTGTTACAGCCAAGTTAAATATAGACTAATTTCTGTGTCCAAGAATATTGAGAACAACATCTTTAAAGTGAACAGGACTGAATATCAGTGGAGATTTACAGACTGCACAATCATTACACAGAGAGAAGGAGAGCAATACCCTCAGAACGGCAAGAACTTACAAAAAACAAAGCAACAAATCTAAAAATGCTTATAAAAACTCACATTACACACATATACAGCCACAAGAGATAATCTCAATACAAAATTAACTTACGAAGATCAATATTCATGGATCCATGACTTTTCCATGCAGTGAGATTTACTAAGGGGCTGTGCAAAACTCGTTATAAAAATCATACCTACATCCTTTAATCCCCCTAGTACTGCTACATGCAAGAACCGTAATTGGAAGACCTGGATTAAATGGCATCATATGAAATCCCAGTTCTTCTTACCTCTTCTTCGATTTCATTGGATTCAACTTTTGTGTTACGATCAGAGCAAGATCATGTGCTGGAGAGCTGAGCTGCTGCTGAGATCTAAACTAAAGCTACAAGTTGAAACATAGATAGTTGAAGATACACCCTGGAGAGCATTGCTTGTCTCTCCGTGCCCAGGAGAATAGATGAGGTTTCTGCTGTGAGCAGCTGAAGTGATAAAAGTGAAGCCCCACTCAAAAAAAAAACAAGCAGGAAAGAGGAGAGAATTTCAACGGCTTCCTGAGCCAAGACGATGTTTTAGCAGCTATTGGCAAATAAAGAACAGAAACTTTCACAGTACGGCTAAGACATGTCACACAATACACAGCTATGAGGAGGAGTTAACTAGCCTCGAAACTCAAGTAGCGAGTTCAGATCCCACATGGGACAGACACTATCAATTTAAACCACTTGACATAAATGGCAGATTCAAGGGAGCTGAGCCTCCACCCGCAAGATTCAATTAAACGCACACGTGTCTCACAGGGATTCTGCTGCATCCCTTATGTACCTCGTGAACATTAACCCTTAATGTGCTAGAACACAGCTGAGCGCATCTGATTCAACCTCCGCAATATGCAAACACTGATAATCACTAAATCACTAAACCTACAAAATGTTCGTTACGAGGGGCTACTTTCAACTTCCGCATCAGGTGGCTTTCAGACAAACATTTTTACTCTGAATTTTAAAGGGAACAGTTCTGTTCAAAAACTACTGCAGCCTGCAATAGTAGCCCCTCCACGCTCCCCCACCACTGCCATCTCACTGGCTTCCCAGTCCACTCTGAACCTCACTTCCTGGAAGGGACTTGACATTGGGCCACGTTAGCAGCTATTCACCGGCTAACGGGAGTGGGTAATTGGCTGTATCAGTCACATGGCCATTTTTGTCAGGGACGTAATCACCGGCTGCAACAGCAGTGGATTTTAAGAGGCAAGTGATGAGTTAAAAACTAGAGCATTTGCTGCTGCATTTTTCCGCCCACTCAAACTCTTCGTGGAGCCTTCAGGTCTTAAACTTTTCCACAGAAAACATCATTAATGCATCACCCATGTTTCAGACCCAAATTAACCAATCATATTTGAAGGGGGTTGTCCAAGTTATTTTATATAGTTTTGGTACAAGTACAAAATTGTAGAACTAGAGCAAATTAAAAAGGAATGAAATACTGGCCATAGAAACCCAAAGACGACTTATTAACTTCTAAGAGAGTGTCCTAGACCTGTTTGGTCACTGTGCAGGGACAGGAGAGGTGAGCTGTAACCATCACCTATTGTAAATGATCCTCCTTCACAGAATAGACAAAGATTAAAATTAAATTGTAATGAAATAGTGTAAGAAAATCAGGGTACATACATCAGACAGTCGCCGCCTGGGTCCCCAAGTATAGACCAGGCGTGACCAGTGTAAGACAGATGGACAAGTGTATGCACTCCGACAAAAAAAAAAAAAAAGAAAGAATTCCGCCTAGGTAGCGGATCTCTTCCAGATGGAAGATATAAGATCAGGCCTTCTAAAGTCCGAAGGCCGCTGTGAAGTGTTTATCCCACATAGAGTAAAACTTCCTGGGGTTTTCGAATAACATGCTTGCCTAAATCCGATTGACCAGATAGGTTGGTTGTATAGGAGAATCCCCCACCATATCTAGCAGTAATGTGTGATCCAACTTTCTAGTACATAATTGAAATCTCTGCCAGAAGCAGAGAAAATTCTATGGTTCGAGCTCAGGTTTAATGATTCTCGAAACCTGTAGGTCGTAATTCACAGGAGCTCATGTTTGTAGTTTGAAGAATTTCCCCGCAATCTTTGCGGTTCATCAGGAATCAGGGAGCCTATGGTACAGACTTATAACCGTGAGGGAGATCTCGGGTATCTCACCTACACGGTATCATTGGATCAGAGCAGACATAAAATTATTTTGTCTGAACTAGTCTGCAAAAAGTTATTGCAGCTAATATCAAGGACAGATATCCAAAAATTTAAGGAGAAGAACCACCCACAAGTTCTCTCAGGGAAGCATAATGGCATTGAAGTAGCATAGTGAATTGTCGATCATGGTCCTCAATAATGAGAGGGAGACACTCCTTTACTTCGAATAGCAGCAAAGGGTGCAACTACTCTTTAATTTTATTCCTAGTCTTATGTTCAACGGAAGAGAGGGGGAGACACTTCTTACCTAAGAAAGGCAGCGGATGGTGCAGCTACCCTTTAGAATTTTCCCTGAATTGGAATACTATGGTTATAAATTTCTACAGACCTACAGCCTGTCTATACTAGTACCCAGCTGTAAGGCTCAATAACTAGGTGGTGGCTCATTCCTGTATAGTCTCCTTAACTAGCAAAAAGCACGATCGACCTGCATAAATCTTTTCTTAAATGCAGAAAATAAAAAATAGAGAGGTAAGACCTGTAGTTTTTATGGTAGACTAGGGCATATTCGGATTTTAGAAGGCCTGATCTTATATCTTCCATCTGGAAGAGATCCACTACCTAGGGGGAATTTGTTCTTTTTTGTCTGAGTGCGTACACTAGTCCGTCTGTCTTACATTGGTCATGCCTGGTCCATACCTAGGGACACAGGCGGCGACTGTCTATGGCAGTGTTTCTCAATTCAAGTCCTCAGGGACCCCCAACAGGTCACATTTTCAGGATTTTCTCAGTATGGCACAGGTGATGTAATTATCGTCAGTACCTCAGACATTGCAACAGGTGTTCTTACTATAGGATATCCTAAAAACATGACCTGTTGCGGGGAGCTGAGGACTGGAGCTAAAAAAACCACTGGTCTAGTGTATGTACCCTGATTTTCTTAAACTATTTTAATAAAATTAAGTTTTAATCTTTCTGTCTATTCTGAGAAGGGCTGTGTATAGACTTTTCTGCCTCTGTGACGAATTGAAAATGATGCTATATTATCTGCTTCCAGTTCTATAATCGAGCAGCTCTCATTGTAATCCTGCCTGTGATAAGAATGGAATGACTATGAAAAGTGATTTCTACAGAACAGGAAGTGTCAGCCCATTGGGAGGTACAGGGACCAGCATCAAAACCACAAGAGATCAGGAATATTTTTTTAGTAGAGATTTGTATAAATCCAGTAGTAAAAGTGTTGATAAGACACTCCATGCTGCTGCCTTTGATCTCTTGTGTGCGCTGTGTATGGGGCACTAATGCTCCTTTTAGGCCTAATTCCCACGGGCGGAAATCCGCGGCGTTGCCCTGCTGCTATTAGGTTCAGAACCTAATAGCGCAATGCTCACGGTACGGAATTCCACCGTGGAATTCCGCCCCGTGAAAGCGCTCGCAATCACCCGCGACATGATCTATTTGGCGCGGGTGTGCGCGCGGACAGCTTCCATTGCAGTAAATAGAAGCTGTCCGTCACGCTATCTTCCGCTGTGGAATTCCGGCCGTGGGCACTAGGCCTTAGACAGATTCTCCTTTGAACAAGCAAGTGAGGTCACTGCTAACTTGTTCTCACTTGTGCAGTCAGAGGCATCATTGGCTTGTTCAAATGAGAATGGTTCAGTCCCGGAGTAGTGAATTAAGGGACTGAACGATTGCTTTTTAAAACGAATTATTAGCGAATAAGCCAAGATTTTACATCTGTATGAAATGAACAACGACTGAAAAGTGAATGATTCTTGTTGGTCGTTCACTTGCGTTTAGACCAAATGATAACTCAAAACAATAATAGTTACTTCTAAACTAAGCAATAGCAGCTGAAATGACGCGTACTTCAATTTAAAGGAAATCTCTTGCCATATAATGACCTATTGTTTAAACTACGTTAAAACATTTAGGACTTGACAGTATCTAACACCCCACCGCTGCCTTAAGGCCCTTTTACACGGAAAGTTTTTAAAAAAAATCATTGAGAAGTAGTGAAAATGGATACAATCGCTCAGTGTAAAACGTAGCCAACGATCGACGATGAAAGATAAATAATTTACTTTTTGATCATCGATCACTTTATGCAGGCATATAAAAAATGTTGTTGGCTTGTTCACTCGTTCTCATTCACTTATACAGTTAATGTGAATACTGAAATATTTCTTGTTTGAACAAGTAAAATGATGCATCTGCCTGTATAAACTCTTACTCCTTTACCCAAAGAGCATTGAAATAAACACTAAACTGTAATATGAATTGAGGGGTATTGTTTTTTTTATAAAAAGATTATATGGACTACAACCAAGGATGAATCCCAGGCATCAATATTGGTGGTAAAATTATTATTTTTTTTTTTTGAGAAGCCCTGCTATAGAGGATTCTTATCACAAGTGTCACATGTCCTATACAGACGTCCGCCCGTACTACAAAAAAACCCCATCTTTGGATATGACCTGAAGACGGCTCCATTGTATTTTCCACTATAAATTGTGTAAAATAGAAAACAGCGAACATAGAAACTAGCAGTAGTTCTTGACCCAGAATTAAAACTATAATGTGAGGGTGCATTGTAATAAGCAGCAGGACACAACGTTAAGGAATTGAAGTCAATGATCATTTTTTAATATTTCATATAGTGTTGAGATAAACACGAACTTGCACTTGTGTTGAAAAAAAAGTTTAAAAGAAAACAATTACCTGTGTCTCCGCTTGCGAGAGTGAGAGAGAGACCTTGACCGGGATCTAGACTTCGAGAATGAACGAGATCTTGAGCGGGATATGGAGCGGGATGATCCCGACCTGGACTTTGACTTGTTTTTAGACATCTTTCAAATACCACACAGTCCCAGTACGGTAATCTAAAACTGAATTTTGAAAAGTATAGTCAATAAAATGATGTGAATAAAACTTCAATTTATTACTTTTCATTTTACTATGATGTAATAGTGAAGAAATACATTTTTTTTTAATCTAAAAAGTCTAAGGGCTCATTGACATTATTGTAAATACAGTGTGTTATATGCAGATTTTAAAAAAAAATTAACATGTATAAAACACAGGTTTACTAAAAGCTGTGTATTTTTTACACGACTTTCGGTTACATGAATAAACATGCAGTATGTTGTATCTTGGTGTGCATTGCACAACGTAACAGTCAATGGGAATGATCAACTTGAGTAAGACCCAGAGGGTGGGTCGAAACGTCGCTATCTTTATTATATGGACTGCTATGTTACACCTCTGATGCTGCTCCTACTATTGGATTAAAAAATAAATCTCATTATTTGTATTCTTATCCCGCAGCGCTTTCAAGTACTTTATTACCCCCCCAGCAAGCTGGGTACTCATTTTACTGACGTCAGAAGGATGGAAGGCTGAGTCGACCTTGAGCCGGCTACCTGAGCCATGCGGGGATTGAACTCACGACCTTCAGGTCATGAGCCAGAGCCTAAGACTGCATTTCTGCTGCCTTAGAACTCTGTGGGTGAATATTTATGCAAATAAAAATTTTTTCCAATGGACAGAAAAACGTAAGGGGACAGTGTATTTCTGCCCGTGAATGCACTGTATATTCGCTTATGCCCGTGTGACTGCACCATTAGGCCTGGATCTGTAGACAAAACTCAACAAGTTACTGCAAAATAAAATTACTGGGAAGGTTTCATATCACACAATGTCCACATAAAATGTGCCCCGTGTTCTGTCTGCATGCCAGCCATTTCATTTTTTTTTAGCAACCTGAAAGTGCTCCAGTCCTTCTGTAGTGCTCCAAACTAATCCTCATCTCTTAAGTATACCATGTGCAAACAAGTTGATTAACATCTGATTAATCTTTGGCAATATCAGTTTCTTACCACAGTTAATACCATGTCATTTTTAGATTTAACATTATGTGCCAATTTCTATTAAAAACCATCTCAGCAGTATATGTCATCTAAGGACACAACAAATACACGGCAGATAATTGAAAGATATACATGCAATTTAAGGGCTGTTATTCGACACTCAATATAATGACCATCTGCCTTTGTACAAGGACTCTTATGGCCCTTTTGCACAACAAGAAATGCACGATTCCCGTTTGCCTGAACAATCGGGCTGGTGACATCACCTGCTTGTTGGCACCAATGCAGCCTGTGGAGACAGGCAGATCATCGTTGAGAATCGTTCAGCGTTTCACATTTCTATGTAGAATACAGCACTCCATGCCTCTTGTATAGGTAGGGTTAATTGATAATATTCTGGAAGCTTGGGAGCTTATTGAGTTGAATGTATAACTGTGTGCAGAGAGCCCTACGACATGCCTCTATAGCCTCATAGACCACCACACAAACACAGTAAAGTTTAGGAAGTATTTCCAGCGCTACAGGAACTCATGATCACACTACTGTAAGTAAAAGCCGCAACTATGGTTCTCACAGGACTGATTAAGAAGAATTGGGAAAACTCTTAAGGTACTCCGTCATTTGAACTATATGCTAGAACAACAAACATGTAAAGTATCTGCTCATCAAGACAACTCCATTTACAAATTACGCCGACACGGTGATCAGCAAATCACAATGCGGCTGGCTTGTAACACCCTTGGTGATCAGACAGGGGAATCTGGGAACAGTGATAATGTAGTGGCAGATGCCATTGGCTTATAATGGGGTTCCTTTCAGCTTCCACCAAGGTGTCTGTCCTTTAGGCAGAAAAACTAGTGCTGCTTGCAGAAGTATTTTTTTGTTAAAAACTACAGAATGTGTAGAGGCAGCTCTGAGGGAAGCCTGCTATGCAGAAGTAAGCAGATACCGTAGATACTCCTGTCACTTGTCAAGTGGCTTAGTTTGCTGTTAAACAATTAACAGCTGACCCTAGTCAAGTTACGCTTTTTATTCCAAGAGTCCATTTTACAAGCAGTGTTTCATGAAATATTTACAAACTATCACCTGTTTAAGAACTAATCTCCACTAATCCCGGCTCCCTTCCCTGTAAGTTATTATAAGAGCACAGCTGTACCAAAACAAATCTAGTAGTCAACGCACAGGAAGAATGAACTCTCACAGAGGTCATTAAAATGCCCCCAATGTAGCTTCATACGCAGGACGAGAAAGGGCAAGGGCAGATTCAAACTCCACCTGAAGAGGATTTAAATGTTCCAGGATTGTAACTGTATGCGCTCACTGGTTAGCCAATCACTTCTATAGGTCTTTTATACAGGGCGCACTCATATCTGCCTTTAGAGCTTTAGCCACAATCCCATTTGTTGGTTCCCGAATGGGAGCATAAAAGTGAAATTAAAAACAAACATTGGTCCCCCCCCCCCCCCCCTCCACTTGATTTCGATGGGTTTTTTAAAAAAAGGAAGCAAACGGAAAAGCTTTTTCATTGATTTTGCTCCATTAGGAAGGGGTTGGGGGGCAGACTCCGTACACACACAGGAACAAATGCTGCAAACAGACAAATCGGGATAGAAGAAATAGAGACAATTAACCCCTTGTAGACATATAACCTGTCTATCATAATGGGAGGTACAGCCCTGGTGCATTATTTCTGGCGTTTTCTCATTGTAAATGCCAGAAATAATTACGTTTTCTGTGAGAAAAAGTGTATCCATTCTAAAAAAAAAGGTCTGTGTGTAAAGGGGGCAGCGAAAATCGTGGTGGTAGAAACGTGTAAGCGCTGGTCTGCCATGCTAATCGCGGTAAAAAGTGGAGAGAGAGTAGCCTAAAGATTGAGAACATATAGAATGAAAGCACAGGAGAATGAATGAATGAATATATATATATATATACACACACACACACACACATTTTATTTATATATATTTATACACATATATATATATATATATATATATATATATATACACATACACATACATACACACACATTATATATATATACACACACACTATATATATATATATATATATATATATATATATACACATATATATACATATACACATATACACACATACATACAGTAAAAATTAAACCCCTCCCCTAGAAGTTATTGGAATCATATGAAATTTTCCATGCAAATGTAACAGATATACGTAATTACAATATCAGAGCAAAATGATAATTTATTGTAGGAAACTGACCCCTTGAAGGGAGGCTGTAGTAAGCAGAAAAAGATGCACGATGTACAAGTAGCAGAAATCCGTCCATGGGCATTAGTCCTAAAATATACATTTTCCAGAGGAATTTCCTGAATTTCTCCTCCTCTCTGCTTAGTCTATCATCTATACATATAAAGACGAAAGCCCTCCCTCACTCATTCTCCAACTTCCGGATGTCGTAGAAACATGAAATTTGGCACGTGCCTAGATTATGTCATAAATAGAAAAAGCTAATGGGTCCCAACTCCATTATTCAATTCTAAGCGCAAAAGAATTAGTGTCCACATTTTACTTACGTAATCTAATTCTCTCACTTCCTGATGTCATTTTATATAAAGGTAACGTCGCATGGTTGCCTCCGCGTGGTGTTTCCTGGGTAACGCAGAGAACTATGCAAAATGGTGAACATATTTTTTCCCTCGGTATCTCTAAAGTAACCACGACTTCATAAGATTTTCCGTGTGAACACCAGAACCAAATTAACTCGCGCAAAGCCGGGATATCAGCTAATTTTTTATATTGTTAAGATTTCACACTATCTTGCTTTTTACAATATTGTGTTTTTTAGCTGCAGTCCTTAATGCACCCCAGCAGGTGAGGTTTTCAGAATTTCTTCAGTATTGCACATATTATGTAATTATTGTCTGTGCCTCAGACATTGCTATGGGGGTTCTCACTATAAGATATCCTAAAACATGACCTGTTGGGGGCCTCGAGGACTGGAGTTTGAAAACACTTGTGGAGGAATTGGATTTTCTTATTTAATGTCGGCGACAAATCTTATTGCTGACATTTCACAAGTTTATCATCAGGGCACGATCTACAGGTAGTTCATAATTAAGGATGGGGGGGGGGGGGGAACCAACAGAAAACCTCCCCCTCAGCTGCACTGCAGATATCTATTTGTGAGGTCGTTGCTCTCGGGAATGAAGCTGGTAAACAGGTTCAGTCTTTCACTTGCTGTTTTTAAGCTTATCACTTGGATACCTTAGTGACACTGGCACCCACCTAGGGACATTGGGTGGAACAAACAGCCTGAGGGGGCAAAGGATTCCTGGGTTACAGCCAACAAACAGCAATAAGCCACGTCAGTAAAGGGACATCACAACCACAGCTATAACTGGCAGACCTGCTGGAGTGTAACTGACACTAAAGGTTTTACAGATTTCATCAGCAAGAAAATGCTGTTTGTCCGGTTTGAATAAAACAAAGACGTTTACAAATTATCTAAAGCCTCAAGACCTGCAGCAGAGTGAAGAACGCTACAACAAGCAAAATAACATGTGAAACGAAAAGTGCTAAAATTGTTAGTTTACAAAAAGGATGTCAGTGTTTAAACAAGGGGTCTAGGATCTTCAAAATATTGTCCAACAGCAAAAAATCCTTGTCCGTTAAATTCCCTACTGCTCACCGGCTACCAGTCTGCTGCTTCTTGTAGTCTTGGTTTACTTTGCTGCTGCGATGGGGTGCCCCTAAATCCAGGAGTCCGCTGCAGCCAATCATTAGCCTCAACTATAATGCCTGCATGTACAGCACAAGAGTACTGAGGCGAGCGATTGGCTACAGTAAAGAAAGAAGTGACTTCCGTTGTGGCGGCACAGAATTTAACTGGTAGGCAGCTTATTTTTATTAATTTTTAAAAATAATCTCAGCTATTAGGCTGCCTGTCCACGGGCGATAGTTCATTGCGTTACCCACGGCAATAATCTGGCCGCGAGTAACACAGTGAATGCTTTCCATAGACTTTCTATGGAAAGTGCAGCCCCAACGTCCACGAGCGGAGAATCATAGAATCAATTATCCACTCGTGGAATTCAAATCGCAGCATGCCACGATTCTCCATGGTGAGCCTGTCTGTCAGATAGGCTCACCACAAGCTCATCTCTACTGCTGATGGTAGATAATAAAATATGAAACATCCAACAAACATTGCGTTTTTAATATTGGTGTTTTTTTCCTTCACCATTTTTGCACAAATAGCCTGGTGTGACACGGAAAAGAATGCAGACATATGCAAAAAATGCATACAATTTTTGGATGAAAATGCCAGCAAAAGACAAAGTGGCCTAAAAATATGTCCCCACGAGGTGGAAAATGTTGAAGAATGCTGCGTATCCGCATCAAAGACCGCCTCAAAATCTACACCTGACTCGGATTTTGACAGGTTTCTATCATGGTTGTAATGTGGAATGCCCATTGCGTACATTTTCTGCTCCATGGAAACAGGCATTTTATAGGGAAAACCATCTTTTGTTACAGGGCAGTTGTTGGCTGCAAGTGAATAGGGAAATATGAAACCTGCTTTTATATATTTAAGGGCCAATTGACACAGGCGTATTTTCTGTCCAAATTATGTGCATAATACAGCCAGCATAAACTTCATTGGCTTGCATCCGTTATTCAGCCATGTTTTTTTATGTGCATAAAAAAAAAAACCGCAGCATGTCCTATTTTGTTCTTTCTCGGAGCGAAATTACCTATTAAAGCCTATGGGATTGCATAAAAATACAGCAAATACGCGGTTGCAGAGAATAAATAAAGGTTTGCAAAGACACATGAAATTCATGCAGTTTACAAAGCCAGAAAACTTCAAAATCTCATCCATATTCTGGCGACAAAATGTAAGTAATTTGACCTGCAGATTCTAAGTCCACGGCAGGTCAGTTTATCAGTGCAAATTTCACCCATTGCAACACTAAGGATGAAATCTACTGCAAATCCAGTGTGTGCAAGAGACGGTCACCTGCTTAGCCCTATGAGCTATGTTTGTGGGCTGAAAGTAAGTGACCCGCTGAGTCCGGAGATGCAAGTGTTATACTAACCTCTTCCATTGTTCACTATTCACCGTGCCGCTCAATGCATTGGGTGGCGAGTTTCAGTGCCGACACCAGGGGAAAGATGGGAGACAAAAACTCTTCCAATGGCTAGACTAGACAGGTCACTTACTTTCAGCCCATAAGCTTAGCTTAAAGCATGTAACAGATGCCCTTAATTAAGCAGTATAATAAACTGAAATGTGTATCTATACATTGTAAACATATATGAAGGGAAACACGCATGCATGAAAAATATTTAAAATCAAAGAAAATATGTACAATCTCAAACTGACTTGAATCGCTGTCACACCCCGTGAGAACATAAAAGAAGAGCAGCAAGGTGAACACAGACAAAAGGAACTGCTCCAGCAAGTAAGGCAATCAGGTGCCTATCATATATTTTTTGTACTTACAAGATAAAAAGGCAGGAGACAGAATATATCAGTTTGCACAGGTACTATTAAAAACACTCCTACTCCACTTTAATATGCAATCAGGTACTTTGAGAATACACACAGTACTATATGCTAAGTGCTTGTGACCAGGGTTCAAGCCTTCTAAAGTCCAGGCATGAAGGAACTGTGAGCTAGTGCATTTCATAGCTAGAAGAGGAGACTTCTTTTACCAACAATTTAGAGTAAGAATTCACAATAAACACAATTTGGATAAACAGATATGATGAGTGACAAAAAACATCCTAACTTACAGTGAACATAGAAGCAGGAATGATGCGAGATCCTCGCTAGCAGATCCTGAAAGATCAAATTCCCTTCCTGGTTTCATCTACAAAACACTTTTGCAAATCTGCAGAGTTTAAACTCCACCTATTAAAGTGGCAGCACAGCCCGGAGGTTATCCACGGAGCAGGATTACAGCACAAAGGATTCTTTAGTTTTCCTGGCACAGGGCCAGATTAAGGCCGGGCTCACATGAGCGGATCAGATTCCCACATGCGGAAGGCCTGCAGCAGATTCCGGGCCTAAAGCCCGGCTGGTGACCCTGCGTGCAGCACTAACCTGAATTGCGTATGGCCACCAAGGCTCGCAGGCGTTCATGCGCAGAACAGGTTGGGGTTTTTTTTGTATGTCTAGCAGGTACCCGCAACCCTATAGGCAATATATTAATTGCGTATATGCTGCAGGTCGGACGCCTCCATTGACTTCAATGGATGCCGTCTGCAGGAAAAGAGAGCATGCTGCAATTTTTCTTCCTCCGCTTGCAGTTACATGCAATTCGTATCTGTGAGTGTGAAGAAAAAAGAATTTTAAATTATACATCGAAACGACATGTCTTTCAATGCCTATGTTTTGCCATGGAAAGTCCACACAGATGGCGATTGCGGTTTCCGCAATTAAAATCTATTCTTCTTAGGTGCCCATATAGGGCTGAGCCATTGTACACACATGGATTACCACAAATTGCCAGGCTGCAACCTGGTCTTGCTATGGTTTCCTGTGGGCCAGGTCAGGCCACACCACTTCATACAGAAAATCCCCAGCATTTATAGCGGCAGTGAAGTGAACGAGATTTAAATAAATCTTATCAACATGCTGCAGGAAAAATCTGCCCAAAATCTATATGTGAATTGGCATGCAGTGCAGATTTTAAATAGTATTTATAGGCCAAACCTAAGAATGGGTCCAAAAAACAGGAAAAGATGAAAATCATTAGGGTGCATTCACTCGGGATGGTTTGGATATCGTAGGAACAGCAGCAAAACTGCATTGAAAACAAAATGTGTATTTTTTGTCACATTTGCAAAATTTGGCAAAACTGCATGGTTTTTTTTTCTGATTCGGATTTGATGTTTTTACTGCATCCAAACCACCCTGTGCGAATGTACTCGTAGTTTTTCTACACAGGTTCCATTCTTGGCTAATAAACACTAAAGCAAAATACTGTAGGGTGTAAGTGGCCGAAGGGTGTTTTCACAAGGGATGAAATATTTGTCAACATGCATATTTGTTGTGTACTGTGTAGTTAACGTGCACGGGATACATACACCCGTAAGTGATCCCCTAGGCTGTTTTCAGACAGTAAATAAAAAAAATAACAGACAGCAGCCATACACCATTTCTAACGCCGTGATTATCAAGGGCTAGTCTGTGTAGCCCCATTGAAATAAATGGAGGTAGTTGTACCGCAGCGTTTGGAATGCCACGCTAATCACGGTAAAAAGTGGGCTGTGTGAGCGGCCTAACACTGCACCAGAAAAACAGCATACACTTTTGCCAGGCTTTCAATGGTTTTTATCCTGCAGACAATGTATTGCTAAATGCTGAGTTTATGAACCGCACTAGCTGAATACAGCCTAAAGCCACTTTCACAGAAGTGCATTACAGGTGACATTTTGCACCTATATTACAGAGGCATATTACAGAAGCAGTACTGCTGAAAGTTTTCATGCAGATCAACATGTTGATTTAACCGCAGTCAAAAAGGATAAATCTGCATGCAACCACCCAGAGCAGTTTTCATGCCAAGAACAGACATGTTAAGATTTTTTCCACGATGATTTTCAAAATCTGATTGCAGATCAGTGCCGCATGAACTACGGTGTGAATGCGGCCTAAAACGAACTTCAATGGAGTTTTAGTTTTGTGCTAGAACTCAGACTGGGTTTACATGTGCGCTTGTTATTCAACATGTTGTTCCAGAATTGTACTGAAAAACGTAAAGTGCATCTAAAAATAGTTCAGAGATTTGTTCTTGGCCTAAAACATAGTGCTTATAAGCTAAGGTGGTTTTTCTTTGTTCAGTTTCGGCTGTAAGAAGAAAAAAAATTGTCATCTTTAACCCCTTCCCACTCCAGGGCGTACATTTACATCCTGCAGCGTCGGGGTATGGACAAAGAGAAATTGCGGCGCAACCTCTCTTCATATTGCGCGGGCATCAGCTGTTTATTACAGCTGACACCTGCGGTCAATAGCTGCCTTCGGCCGCGTGACCGATCGCCACTATTAACCCTTTCAATGCTGCTGTTAATTCTGACAGCGGCATTTAAAACCCCAAACGAGGTCCCGTACGCTATTGGAAGCATTTGCGATTCTTTCACATGGGTGAAAATTGCAATTACATAGGTGCGATGCACTTTTTAAGCAAAAATGTATTATGTTCACATCCAGAATCAGACATTTAAGAGTAGATATCTGTCAGAGTTTATTGGACAGATATTGCGCTCACCTATGTAAATGTACCCTTAAAGGGGTTGTCCCACGAAACAAAGTTGGGGTATACACTTCTGTATGGCCATATTAATGCACTTTGTAATGTACATCGTGCATTAATTATGAGCCATACAGAAGTTATTCACTTACCTGTTCCATTGCTAGCGTCCTCGTCTCCATGGTGCCTTCTAATTTTCAGCGTCTAATCGCCCGATTAGACGCGCTTGCGCAGTCCGGTCTTCTCCGTGTTGAATGGGGCCGCTCGTGCCGGAGAGCTGCCCTCGTAGCTCCGCCCCGTCACGTGTGCCGATTCCAGCCAATCAGGAGGCTGGAATCGGCAATGGACCGCACAGAAGACCTGCGGTCCACCGAGTGTGAAGATCCCGGCGGCCATCTTCGCAAGGTAAGTAAGAAGTCACCGGAGCGCGGGGATTCGGGTAAGTACTATCCGGTTTTTTTTTTCAACATATGCATCGGGTTTGTCTCGCGCCGAACGGGGGGGCTATTGAAAAAAAACAAAAACCCTGTTTCGGCGCGGGACAACCCCTTTAACAGGATTATAGAATATAAATGATATACTATTTTAAATGTTACAAATCAAATGCCAACACTTTGGAAAATGATCTATTATCTATGCCGGAGGTAAAACGTAGGATACCACTGGGGTGAAGCGCGATGCTTAACATGGGCAAAATCTGAAAAAGTAAGGATATCGGTATAGCAACTAAACGCAGGATAATGCAAACCACCAATTTCCCCATAGCCATGTGTGGATGTGAAAGCTGGACTGCGAAAAAAGCTGATAGGATTGATGCGTTTGAGCTGTGGGGCCGGCGACAGCTGCTGCATATGCCCTGGATGGTGAGAGTAACAAACAGAAAAGGACAAGATCACAAGGCTCAGACTCACGTATTTTGGCCATGTAATGCAAGCAGAGTCGCTAGAAAAATCTATAAGACTGGGTTCACACAAGGCGGAATTTCCGTGCGGCAAATCCGCCTGCGGCCGCTAGTCTCGGGATTAGCCAGCCATGTGGACGAGATTTCTCAGAAGGGGTTTAAAAAAAAAACGGATAGTACTTACCCGAATCCCCGCGCTCCGGTGACTTCTTACTTACCTTGCGAAGATGGCCGCCGGGATCTTCACCCACGGTGGACCGCAGGTCTTCTCCCATGGTGCACCGTGTGCTCTGTGCGTTCCATTGCCGATTCCAGCCTCCTGATTGGCTGGAATCGGCACACGTGACAGGTGGAGTTACGAGGAGCAGCTCTCCGGCACGAGCGGCCCCATTCAGAAGGAGATTAGACGCTGAAGTTAGATGGCACCATGGAAACGAGGACGCTAGCAACGGAGCAGGTAAGTGAATAACTTCTGTTTGGCTCATATTTAATGCACGATGTATATTACAAAGTTTATATTACAGAAGTGTATACCCCCACTTGCTTTCGCGGGACAACTCCTTTAAACATGAGTCATATGTGAAAAGGAGTCAGAGTCTGGGAAAATTGAGGAGTTGGAGGTTTACCAACTCCACAGGCCTGCCATTCCCACCACATTATCAGTCTGTAGCACACATTACCAAATGTATATTCATTACTGCTCAACAGTCCTGCATACCATTGTTAAAGTCGTTTCTAGGATTCCCCCACCATATGTTAATTATCTCACTAGTCCAGTGAGAATATTCTAAAGGCCCGACAGTCGGGTAAACGACTAAACTAGCGCTGACGTCACCGCCAAGGCCGTTGATACAGGAAGACTTCACATAGCATGTAGCAAGGATGAATACCACTTGCAGCTCTCGAGGTCCAGATATACCCACCAGACTGCTGAGAGATAATTATCATACAGTGCTATAAACTACTTTAACAAAGTATGCTGGACTACTGAGTAGTAATAAATATACATTTAGAAATGCGTGTCCGATAACGTGGTGGGAATGGTGTGGTAAGGGGAAACCTTGTGACCAGTTTCCTTTAAGCATTACCATAACTTCCCTTCAAAGGACATGATGAATACACCGAATCCTCCATGTCAAGGATGCACAGTGACCTTAGTAATAGGAGCATAATTAGGCAGGCACACACAAGTGTGCTTACAGCAGCTGGGTCTGCTAGGGAAGGGAAAACTAAGTCGAAAAGAAGGGAGAAAGAAAATTGTGCTAGATCAAATTGCGCAAGATAAACTAAACTGTTAGCAAGACTCTGAATGGATTTACACATTTTATGTATTTTGCTCCAAAACACATTTGCTGGGGGGATGGAGTCTGACTTGTGGGACAACCCCCCCCCTATCCCGAGAATGAAGGAGCTAGAGATCCCTACACAGCAGGTGGCCACCTGCTGTATTATCAGCCAGTTGATGTGCACAACAAAGAACGACATTGTATTTCTACAGCATTTTGGTAAGCAGCCATAGAGAACAATATGGCTCTATCATGCGTAATATACAGTAAAATAGAACATGCAGTGTTCTTTAAAGGGGTTGTCCCGCGAAAGCAAGTGGGGTTATACACTTCTGTATGGCCATATTAATGTACTTTGTAATATACATCGTGCATTAATTATGAGCCATACAGAAGTTATTCACTTACGTGCTCCGTTGCTAGCGTCCCCGTCGCCATGGTGCCGTCTAATTTCAGCGTCTAATCGCCCGATTAGACGTGCTTGCGCAGTCCGGTCTTCTGGCTGGTGAATGGGGCCGCTCGTGCCAGAGAGCTGGTCACCGCGTCGTCATCGTAGCTCCGCCCCGTCACGTGTGCCGATTCCAGCCAATCAGGAGGCTGGAATCGGCAATGGAACGCAAGGAAGGAGAAGAAAATCCATGGTGCACCATGGGAGAAGACCTGCGTTCCACCGTGGGAGAAGACCAGCGGCGCCATCTTCACAAGAAGAAAAGGAGAAGCTGCAGAACGCTGATGCAGGTAAGCGCAATGTGCTTTTTAAAAACTAACCCATGCTTTCTTTTTAACAGGGCAGAATGCGGGGGTAAGTGAAAAAAAAAATTTTCACTTTCGCCGCGGGACAACCCCTTTAAGCATTTATTATACACAATGATACAGTCCAATGGGCGGAGCTGCCGGTGATTGACAGCTGCCCCTGTATGTACAGTCATACACAGCTGCCAATCACGAAAAGGACCGCCCACTGGACTGTTCCGCTCAGAATGTAGAGAGACATAAATGGATAAAAGCTCTATATTGGGGAATCTGCTCAGCTCCTCCTGCTCTATACTAGGATGCCTGCAGTTTGGACAACATGTCCAACCCGACAGACTCCCTTTAAATACACATGATGGCATAGTTTACAAAATTGAACCTAGTATGTTAGATACAAGAACTGTGCCTTTTCACACTATGAGAAATTAAATGGTATCAATGACATCTTTAGCAATAATAAAGTCTTCCTGACTACAGTCAGCTAGTTTACACTTGCTTGTCTCAGAATCATGTGCCAGCAGTATGACTCTTCACTTGTGAGGCTGAAATGGGCCAATACTTTCCTATGTAGATTTACAGACCTACAAGGCTGGTTGAGCTCTGAACCACAGCTGTCGCTGAGAAGGTTTCACACCTCCAAGGCCATCGAGCACTTTGCTTGGAAATAAGACAACTGTAAACACTTGTCATAAGACAAAACACGATACTGAAACTAGCCAGCTGCAGCTTAATAGGACCTTGTTCACATACATTAACTATGCGCAAATCATTTCTAAGGCTAGTGTCACCGGAAGAGCATATCGGACCGTGAAACTCAGCCCAATATTGCACTCGACACACGGATGGGAGTCCTTATTGTGTCAGTAATACCTCCCATCATTTCACTACAGTTGTGTTTGGCAAGTGTCTCCCATTGTTTTCAATGGGAAACATAGCATCGCATCTGCATGCATATTGCATGCCGGGTGACGTTTTTTTCTGACCCCATTGAAAACAATGGACAACGCATTCCAATGGAACGCCCAAAGCTAGGATTTTTCAGGAGAAAAGAAAGATTAAAAAAAAGCACAGACAAAAAAAAACCCGCTTATGTATGTGACCCCATTCAAACGAATGGGTTTATAATAATGCGTGTTGCAATGCAGAAATCTTGCGTGATGTTCACAGCTGTGTGAAAGCGGCATTAGGGTGGTTTCATATCTGCGCTCAGGGTTCTGCTTTCATGTTCCATTCCAGGTGCAGGAAAGGGGAATCCCCGTGGCCAAACGGCTGTCTGAGGAAGGAGTCAAAAAGCGCCAAATGGATCCCATTGACTATAATGGGGTCTGTTTGAGTTTCCGCTCAGCTTTCAGCCGGAGGAAAAAGCACTGCATGCTGCAGTATTCTGTGCCAGATCTGCGATGGAATCTCTGACTTCATGCAGACAAAGCTGAGGATCCGATGCTTCCGCAGTTTAATGAGAGGCCAAGCAATGATCTAGAAAAGGAGGACATGCAGAGAGAACTACCAACGGAGTATATTTAAAAAATGTTTTTAATACCTCAGTGATTATGACACTCCAGTTCCAGGCTTTATTCACACAAGCATTTTTATGCAGCCACCTTTTCACACCTGGCCAAAAAAACCCGACCATCTGAGGCATTGGATTCCAATGCATTTGTTCACAATGGCGATTTTGTGGCGCATAAAAACATTGCACCAGAAAGAATAGCACATACGCAACCGAAATCAGCGGGCGCTTTAACGTGCGGCCAGAAAAGATAGTTCTGGTTCTATCTTTCGACGAATATACGCCGGCAGCTCCCATAGACTCCTATAGGAGCTGGAAAAAGAAGGACGGGTAGGGAGTTTAGTAGCGTCTGACGCAGGAAAAAGATTACAGGTGCCTCTATGAAGGCATTTGAAGTCATTCCTAGGATTTATGCTGAGGGATTACCGGGCTGCGGTGTATTTTTTCACTACATTGCACTTGGCTGTGTGAATGGACGAAGAAAAACGCCAATTATGCTCCGGAGTTGATTGCGTCATTTCTTCATTCACGAGATTTAATGCCACGGCCGGGCGGCCATAAAAACGCCTACGCTTGTGTGAAGAAGCCCGCAGGCAGTTACCCCACTATTTCCTAATGACAACACTTCCTGCGAGGTTTTGCTGGTTTCTCCCTGTTATACAGACATTGCTGGGATTCAACTCACCCCTATCCATACACACACTCCTGCCACTATTCAGCATGTGAGCACTGATGGGGATTTTGGATGCCTACAACGAGCCCCATGAAAGAGTGACTCATCTATAGTAATTCCAGCTGTTACTTTTACAGTTGCATTCAGGAAAAAAATAAGTGATCTAATCTAAGCGACCAACATACTTTGATTTTTCCCATTTGTTTATGCACAAAACCAAACTTAAGGAAAAATTGCGTAATCAAAAGGACCTAGAAGTAGTGCAACTTCAAATCAAGTTGTTAACCTCTTAAGGACCAGAGTTTCAGTCCTAGATGAGCACTTTTCAGCAATTTGTGGTGGTTTTTTAGGCTCCAAAAATTATTTTTGCTGTCTTTTTTGGTGACGGTCACTGCGAGCTGGACTAAGATCTGCCAAGACCACGTAGCTTTTCCATCCCAGGGGTCATCAGCAATCACCTGACGGTGGGTCTTATAGGAACTAACGCTTCCTTCATTCCCTACTTAGTGCACATTGAACGCTATATAGCCTGCAAATAAAAGGCATAAGCGATTAGAAACCACTTCTGTCTTCTCCTCTGGGTCCTCAGCTGTCTGCTACAGCCGAGCACCCAACCTACTCTTTCTTGATTGCAGAAGCTTTAACCCCTGGCAGTATTTTTCCTATATGTGGGGATTAAAGCATGGATATTTACATCACTTGGTTCTTAACTGGTTAAAAACACAACATATTCTAATAGAAAAAGTCTAGCCTTTATGTCCACAACCACAAAAACCTGGCTTTCATTATTACACTGTTCTGGAAAATCTAAGTGGTATTCCTGGCCTTCAACTATTGTTGACAACATATATGTTAGCTAGTGTAGAAACCTGCTGCTTCTAGACGCAGCACCACAAGAGAGTTACATTTATAAACCAAGTCATAATTTGCGCAGTCAAAGTGGAATGATCTTGCTGACGTTCTCTTTAAGCAGATTTAATGAAGACATCTGTAAACGTAATTAAAAGACTATTTCTGTGTTTAAAAGAAGAAACTCCACCATAATTAGAAGTCCTTGATGTACCCTCACATTACACACTCTTTTTGGATGCCATGATAGCTTTTAAACGCACCGTGACTGATCCTCCCAAGTCTTCTCAACAAACAATTCACACAGACTTATTCACATACATAAGGAATCAATCCCATTTTATAAAGTGGAGGTAATAGGAGGGACATGCCATCACTATCATGGGTGGGCGGACGTCTAACCTCTGGGACCTGTGCCTGATCCTGATAATAGAAAAGAATCAGCACCACTTTAACCCCTTAATGCTCTGTGACCTACAGTTATGTCATGGAGGTTTGGGGTTTGTATGGACCAGGAACGGCTATGACAGCTAACACCTGCCTGCAATAGCCGTGATCAGCTTTCACCGTCTTTAATCGTTGCCAATTCTGACAAAGGCATTTAAATTCCCTGACCAGATCGCAGTGTGCCGATCAGATAGCAGTGTGCCGTTCAGTTGTCATGGCAGCTGAGGGTATTCTGAAGACCCCCAGGGCTACCATTGCAGATTGCTTATGAAGCTAAGGCCATGGTGTGGCTTGATAGAATGCAACAGATCTCAGTATAACATAATGATATGGTATTATAACATACTGCAGAAGCAATCAAAGTATCACGTCCAAGTATCAAAGTCCAAGTCCTCTATAGTAACTAAAAAAACGTAAAAGAAAAAAATAACAAAAAAAATAAATAACACCTCACATTAGCTATTGTTGTACCCATAAAAGCCTGATCTACCAAAGTGACATTATTTATCCTGTATAGTAAACTGAGTCAGAAAAAGTCACACATATTGTGAATTGTGTTTTTAGTCACCCTCCTCTACATGAAAAAAGTGTAAACTTATGTACTCAAAAATTGTCCCGCAAAAACTGAGCTCTCACACTACTGTGTTGATATAATATAAAAGGTAATGTCCATAAGGAATTAAAACTGTGGCTTTACATGGGGAAACCAACATTAAAATAGTAGCTTGATAGAGCAACAGTTCTGTATAAAAGCCAGCAACACGGTGACGAGCGAGAATTTCTCTAGTTTTCTCTACTTGCATTGCTTTAGCACACCTAAAATTGTCGCTAGTTGATGGATGTAAAACGGCAATGGTTGTCTTTCAATGACTCGCCAAATAGTTTGCAGGGAGGTGTGCACTTCAGCAACTATGAAATGGAACAGCTGAACAACAATCGCTCTGTGGAAAAGTACACAGCCTTCAGATGTTTGATTAGTCCATGGGGCGCACAGACAATAGTTGTTTATGTAAAGCCATATCATTGTTCTTTACTGAAAAGACTTGACATCTACAACTCAGAAAGTACCAATAAATATCTCTGGAGCTTCAGGACTTATTAAATGTTCAATTTTGGAGATGAATTTTATTCAGGCATAAAGAAAGCCACATTTTTTTTGCAGAAATCATGTTTGAAAAAGAAAATCGTAAAATCAAAGGAGTGAATTTTGGCACCATCCTCGCCACCTTTCCTAATATTAAAAAAAAACAAAGTGAGCGGGGCTTAGCAGAAGTAGCTGGAAAGTGGCGTAAATTATAACAAAAATCTCCACCAGGTCATAACTGGCCTATATCTGCCTGTCTGGAGCATGGACAGCCAGAGACGTACCGAGTTTATTTAGAGGCATTAGTCTCCCGAGGCAGAGCTCGCTGAAGTGAAATGCATTGAATGTCTTAAAACCGGTATATAAAAGTGAATCCACCATTTAACTCTGCATGCTCCTGATTCTGTCGAAGCATTTGATAGGAGGCAGAACTTCACACTTTGAACCCAATTAGTGTTAACCTTTAGAAAAGGGGAGGTCCCTCCCACAATGACTCAGTTTTAAAAGTGGCCAAATCAACATGTCATACTAATTCACAGCACTTGTATTTGAACTTTTACTTCAGAATTACTCTGATCTGCTTCTTCCTTCGCCCCCTCCCTGATATGGCTTCTCTGTACTTCCAGATTGGTGGGTAGGTATTCAACCTCCTGTCATGTGACTGCAGGCAGAGGAGAGCACTGGGACTCCAGCTGCAGAGAACAATGGAAACAACCCTCCTTTAGTCACGCAGCGTTTTAACGCTGTTGAGGCGGCATGATCCGACCCATCGCCACATATGGCAGAATATCTCACACACGTTGCCTTGCGCAGTCTTCTGGTTCCTTTTTCCATTTAAATTTTCCGCTATGTCGATTTGCAATGGCGAGTATAAATGCCGCCCAAATGCAATGTAATTGCATATAGACAGCGTTGATTATGCTCCCATAGAGAGCAATATGAATAGAACATACTGTATTAATATGCAATGCAAACACGCAAGGGTGAGCAAAGTAGTGCAAGCCAATGTATTTGATTGCCCGCAGGAGCAGCCACATGGAAAGTTACAGCCAATGTGAAAGGAACATAGAAGGGACACAGTCCTACCCATGAACACCATAGAATTAGCACATGCAAATCACATGCTAATTTGAAAGATTTTTTTATTTTTAAACCACATGTGAAAAGCACCCTGCTGGGTTCACACTTGCCGTATTCCCGTCGGAAATCTCGCGGTCTGGCCGCAGCAAAAACCGCGAGATTTCCGCCGGGAGAACTGCCGCGGCTTTGAAGCGGTCCTGCCGCATGCTTTTCCGTTGCGGCCGGCTCTCCCATAGAGGACAGCGCGGCCGTAACATAAATAAACAAAAATCCGAATGTAAACAGACATGCTGCTTCTGTTGAAACCGCGGCTGCGGCGGTCGCAGCCACGGTTTCAACCGGATTTACCGCAGCGGATTAGCCGTCCCGTGAGGACGAGGTTTCTGAGAAACCTCGTCCACATGGCTGGCTAATCCCGAGATTAGCGGCCGCGGGCGGATCTGCTGCGGCAGAACCGCAGCAAATCCGCCCTGTGTGAACCCAGGGCCACTTCATAGGACCGTATTTTTACAGTGTATCCAGTGCGTGAAATATGCTGTACAAATCTGCCATGGGATCCCATACACATATTGCATGAAATACGCGTGCAATAAAGATTGCATATCTTGCTGCGTATTACGCCCACATACACGCCATTACAGTGCATTGCAATTGGCGGGCCGCAGCAAAGACGCAATATCACCGTGTACCTACTGAAAACTGCACGACTGTCACATGCTAGCAGCATACAAGGAATTACACTCGTGTACAGCCAGCCTTATACAAGGATTTGCATTTAAATTACCCAGATATCCTCAAAAAAAAATACATTTTGTCAACAGCAGCTGCAAACGCATCAATACAAACATATTTCAGTTGTCAGCGCCAAGCAGCTGGGATTTAACAACCATTCAAGATGTTTAAAAAAGTGCACCGACTATGGCGCCGAGATTATTTATATGAAGTTCTGTCAGATTTTTGCACTACTTACATTACTGTGAATTCATGTACTGAGGTAGGATAAGATATACAAGATCAAATAACTGTACACTTATCTTTTAGGCCAGCATGACATTACCATCATGGCACGGTGATAATCTGCAAGAACTCTGCTACACTGAAGTATTCTAGATCCGTGTCCATAGACATTTATGGTCGCATAAGGTACCTCCAATTTTACCGTAATATTAACTCCACAGATTCTGTGGGAGGTATGGAGGTACCCTGCCCTAAAGCATTGCCCATAGAGACTAGGTATCATCGTACAGGGTCATCCATATAGCATTACTATGTTAACAAAGCCCGAACGCAGCACAAATGCTGTGAATTATCCATGACATTTTAGAGTACCAGAGGTGATGATAAGATTTATAACCTCTGAAAGACATGCTGGAACTGGAGTACCTGCACTGCTGCCACAGCTGAGCTTCTCATGGCTAGTTCCCTTTGGCTAGTTCCCTTTAACTGAACGGAAGGTGGAAGATGCGGGCAGTACATGCAAGTTTAACGTATTATAACAGTCATACGTATAGAAATTTGGAAACAATTTTTTTTCTATTTGGCCACTATATTTTATAGTTTAGGAGCAAAAAGCCACTCACACAGGAGTTTGTTTAAACGCGGCGTTTTAAAACGTAGTTTTTAATGCACCCCATCATTGTAACCAGTGGTGTGGAGAGTTAAAAAGCGCTGCAATGCCGAAAAATAGAACACAGTGTTCGATGTAGAGGGCGTTAGAAATGACGGAATAAATGCTGTAAAAGATTTAAAAAACCTCCCGTGTGAGAGAGGCACAAGACTGTGACCACAACAACTGTCCTATACAGATTAGCAGCAGGGATCGTGTACAACCGAACCTATGTTGTAACAAACTAAACACCTAAAAACTGATTCAGGTCCAGAGGCTTCTAGAAAAGAAAGTTGAGCAGTTTTTTTAATTCTCCTTAGGCCTCATGTCCACGGGGAAAATCAGGCCCGCTACGGATTCTACATGTAGAATCCGTAGCGGGCCCCTCCTGACCCGCGGACATGAGCGCTGAAAATAAGAATTTAAAAGAATTTACCTATCCGTAGCGGGCGGGGAAGGTCTGCTGCTCCTCACGGCCGGATCTTCTTTTTCGGCCGGCGGATGAATTCCTCACGCCGGCGGCACGTCGTCGACGTGCCGCGCGCATGCACCGGGCACATCCGCTGAGCCGAAGCAAGAAAGATCCGGCCGTGAGGAAGAGGAGACCTTCCCGGTCCGCTCCGGATGGTAAATACTTTTAAATTCCTATTTTAGGTCTCCGTCCCCGCGGGAGACCCGCACGAAAATGGAGCATGGTCCATTTTTTTTCATGCTCCATTTTTTTAAAAATCCCTTTTATTGACCATCCGCGGGTATTTATCTACCCCGCGGGTGGTCAATGCATCCCTATGGGATGCGGATCCGCATGCGGGAGATCCGCTGCGGATCTTAAATCATATTTTGCCCGTGGACATGAGGCCTTAGCGTTACTTAATTTTTGTTTGAAACAGATTGGGATCATGTTCACATGGGGCAGATTTATACACAGTGCCCATTTTAACAGAGGTCCACATCAAATTTCATCCTTACAATGAAGGCTGCTATGGGTGAATGCACTATTAGGGCTTATTTACACGAGTATATCGGACGACATTTTAAGGGACGGTCAATATAGGCTTCCATCTGAGCAGTCCCCCCCCCCCTTCCCTGCCACTGGCTCTGTCTCTCTCCCTCTCTCTCCCTCTCTCTCCTCCCCTTCGAGCAATTTGCAATGGGAGGGGGTGGGCAGAGCTAAGCTCCCGCTCCTCCCCTTGTCCACAGCCAGCAATGGGAGTGGGCGGGACAGAGCATAGCTTAGCACCAGCCCCGCCCCCTCCCATTGCAAACTGAGCAGACTGGAGGAGAGAGGCAGATAACTGGTGAGGGGGAGGTGGCTTTTCAAAGTGTGTTCTTTTCTGAAAACTCGCAGCATTTCAGAATAAGGCTGTGTTCACACAGGACGGACTGCTGCGTGGAATGTCCACACGGCAATTCCGCCCGCGGCTCCTAATGCCGGGATTAGCCCGCAACGTGGACGAGATTTTGCAAAAAAAAAAAAAACTTGTCCACATGCTGCGGCCAATCCATACCGAAACGGACATGCCAAGCGGAAAACAAAGACACGGTATGTCAATTCTTTTTTTCCCCATTTCTGCAGCGGCCTCTCTCCTCTCTATGGGGAGAGATGGCCAAAGCGGAGGCTCAGGCGGCAAACCGCTTCAAAGCCTGCGGCTGCGCTTATCCCGCATTTTTTTGTGTGCGGCCAAGCCGCGAGATTTCGTCCCATGAGGACCCAGCCTAAGGCCGGGCTCACAAGATTGCCAGTAGGAGAACTTTATACTCATGAAACAAGATTTATGTGATAATTACTAGATGAACCTTCACATGTGATCATTTGAACAGCGTCATATAGGTGTATTTTATATAGATGAATTAAAAGGGGGCAAGTATTTTAAAGTCCATCATTCTTAAATGGATTGTGGTAACGTAAATATTTTCTTTGGCTTCTTCTACTACTGACTGTAGTTTGCAATGTCAGACAGCTGGGACTAGCAGTAAACACCAGTTCAGGGTGTTACATACTGTGGAACATCAATTAACACTTTCTGTGACAAGATGAAAGATTGCATTAAGTTTCTTATACCCATTATACTTCTGAATGGAAACCATGACAGTGCCAGGTCTATCTTAAAACAGGTACCCCCATGTCCCCCATTGATGCTCAATGGGGAGATTTGTCGCTATAGCTTGTGGGTGGCTGAGTGGTCACGTAGAAAATGAATGGCACATGATCAACAGGCTCCGTTCAACAGGCACCAGGACTGCAGCATTAGGCAGGAAGCGACAAGTATTCCATTTTTATTCCTTTTCAATGTTTTTTAGTTCTAGAAAACCCCTTAAGAATACACAGTAGATCAGCAATTTAAAATGCTGCCAAATCTGTACCATTTAACCCCCCCCCCCCCCCCCCCCCCCCCACACACACACACACACACACACATCTATTCTCTGGCCCAAACATGCACCTCAGAAATATTGCTAAAATCCGACCGTTTCTCACCATGGACACGCTAAAGCCACTCGTTGTCGCCCTCATCCACTCCCGACTCGACTACTACAACTCGCTATTCATTGGCCTTCTCCACACTAGACGTGCTCCACTCCAATCCATACTAAATGCGACAGCTAGACTCATTTTTCTATCTATCTGTTTCTCAGACACCTCTGCATTATGCCAGTCATTGCATTAGCTGCCCATCCACTGCAGAACTAAGTTTAAACTCCTCACCCACAAAGCTCTCCATGGCACCAAACCACCGTACATCGCTTCCCTCCTGTCCGTACACCACCCAGCCCGCACACTCCGATCCGCTAACACACTCAGACTAAACACCCCTCTAGTACTAACCTCACATGCTCGCCTCCAGGACCTCACCAGAGCAGCACCGATCCTCTGGAACGCTCTACCCTAAGGGCTCATGTCCACGGGCAAAAGAAGAATTAAAATCCGCAGCAGATTTTAACTCTTCTCCTGCCCGCGGATCCGCGCCCCATAGGGATGCATTGACCACCCGCAGGTAGATAAATACCCGCGGATGGTCAATAAAAGTGATTTTAAAAAAAAATGGAGCATGAAAAAATCTGGACCATGCTCCATTTTCGTGCGGGTCTCCCGCGGGGACGGCTCCCGCAGGCTTCTATTGAAGCCTATGGAAGCCGTCCGGATCCGCGGGAGACAAAAATCAGATTTTACTCACCCGCTCCGTTTCTTCTCTTCGCCTCGGCGCCATCTTCTCTCAGTCGCGGCCGGATCATTTTGCTTCGGGACGGCGCATGCGCGGGGCACGTCACCGACGTCATCCTGCGCATCCGCCGGGCCGAAGAAAGAAGATCCGGCCGCGACGCAGAGAAGATGACGCCGCATCGAAGGAAGTATCCGGAGCGTGTGGGAGGTGAGTTAATTCTGATTTATTCTTATTTTCAGCGCTCATATCCGCGGGGCAGGAGGGACCCGCTGCAGATTCTCCATGGAGAATCCAGAGCGGGCCTGATTTTCCCCGTGGACATGAGGCCTAAGACATCCTGACAATCACTGATGCATGAAATTTCAGATGCGCCTTGAAAACTCACCTCTTCAGGGAGGCATACCAAATCTCCTGACCTAGTCCGCCCGCACCTTCCACCCTGCCGAACTAGACCTCTACCCCTCTACCCATGCACCCCCATCCCTTTTGCTTTTTAATAACTGATTTCCACATGTAATTCTCGTATTGCCTGTGCTCCCCCATGCCTCATCCCCTCCCCCCTGTATCCCCTGTATATCACATGTAATTGTTGTGTTGTCTGTGTTTGTCCCATGCTTGAAAGCGCTGCGGAATAAGTTGGCTCTATACAAATAAAGATTATTATTTATTTGTGGATTTTATGCATATTGGCTACAGTTTCCTGCTGCAGAAAGCCCACAGTGAATACAACCTGTGTGATGGTGGCCTTATATTATTAGTTAACAGGAGCACTTTAACACACTTTATTGTGTTGCAATTGTGGAACTTATTTTATGTTCATTTCTATTGAGAAAAAAAGTGCATTATAGTTACTAAAAAAAAAAAGGCATCTGGTTTTTTGGACTCTTTCAAGTGTAAATGGAACTGTTAGCTATCCTAACTTGTTTGTTTCAGCAAATACTTTATTCCCATGAGATAATTGTGGATAAGCTTTTCTTAGAACTGGGTGCTACCATTCATCTTGTCAATAAGAACAATGTGAGACTGTGTGGGAGCAATCACCCCACCTAAACCTTTGACAACCATCTGTCAACACCCAGATATCACTTTAGAGCCCTTCTACACAGGACTATTGTTGGGCCTAACAGCCTTCCCAGTGAATCGCTCCTGTGCTTCTACATAGGAGCAATTGTCGCTCAGTGAATGGAGGCAGAGAGGGTATGGGATCCTTCCAACTCTCCCACCTCAATTCATAGTACACAGGCTGAATGTCTGATTTTCCAAACAAACTAATTAACGTTCAGCTATTGCAGGCATTTACACTGAACAGTTCTAGTTTAGACTCCTGCCATTCAGAGAATCTAAAGCTAAGTGTAAATGGGCCCTTAGGTTTCACTTAGATCTGCGCTAAGGGTGTTTTTTGGGCACAGAATGGAGATTCCAAAAATGCTGTTATGTAGGAGGCATAGCTAATTAGCAGCAACCTGTATCTCATCTCCCACTCTGGTGCTCCTCCTTCGTCCCGTGCAGCCACCAGTCTGCCGCTGTGTCTACATGCATCACTTCTTGTTTACTGGCCAGCGCTGTAGCTCCGCCCACATCTCACAGGACCTACAACTTACCAGCACCAACCTCCCTATCACTCACAGTGAAGCCGACAGACAGGAACTTCTGGTACTCTGAACTGTTCATGAGCAATACAGCGCAGTGCTTCCTCCCCTGTCCTCCCATCATGCACTGCTCAGAGGATGTTGGGAGGCTATGGACAGAGGAGGAAGTAGCAAACGCAGGCAAGATGTCAGAGGAAGTGGAAATAATTTTCATACGGAGGGCCGCGTGACAGAAAATGAGTGACTGCAGTGGGACCGCAGAAATGGAAGAGCCGGGAGCAGTGCTCTGAGCTCCCTCCCCCTGTCTGCCTCCTCTCCACCCCCCTGCACTATTTGCAATGAGAGGAGGCCCCCATCCCACCTCTTCTCATTGAAAATAGTGCAGGGGGCTGGAGAGGAGGCAGAGAAGGGGCGGCAGCTCAGAGCACTGCTCCCAGCTCTTCCAGCCTCCTCCCCCTGCAGAGAGGGACGCCGTATATCGGCCGGCGTGAAAACGCGGCCAATATATGGTCGTCTGAATGTGCCCTTATCCTGCAAAAAAACAACAGACAATCAAAAAGGTTGTGTAGACATACAATGTCACATTTCTATACTTACTGCTGCATCTGCATGGGGACAAAAATGACTAAGTATGACTACAGTGTTTACTGGACAGCTGGCCTGCGTGTAAATACTTCCAGAACTAGTTCTCTGCACAGTTACACCACCTTTCCTTTAGGCTGGGATCACATGCGGCAGAATTGCCATGGAATTTCGAAGCAGACTTTCTGCACAGAAATTTCGTCGACAATTGTTATCCTGGGATAAAGCAACAAGGTGGGTGAGATTTGCAAAAATGTCATCCACATGCTGCAAAGAATCTGTTGCGGGCATGCCACGCTGAAACTAACACGCCACGCAGAATTCAAAGCCACAGCATGTCAATTTTATCAACGTCTCCGCTGTGGCCTCTCTCCCTTCTATGAGAGATGGCCGCAGCGGCATGCAGGTGGCGAAGCTGCATTTCTGCGGTCCCACTGCAGTCCCTCTGCGTGATTTCTGCAGGATTTACTCCCCGTGTGAACCCAGCCTTACTCTACTTTTGTTAAAGGGGTAAACCTACAATCTAACGTTTTGTTTTTTTAAATCAAATTCCTTACTAACATTATAGGACGCCACATGCGCCTTCTTTTTTATGTGTTTTTAACTGGGAAACTCCCGTTCCTAAAAGCACTTGCATCGTCTCCCTTCCTTATGGATTTACTAGTAGCACTACTCTACCTGTACACTGAATGTGTTAATTGGAGCAAAATAACCCTTTGTTAGCACCCAGCTTTATTTACTCAGTAACAAGAAGGGAGGGGTCTGCAGCTCTGCAAAACTCTCTCAGTTCTAGTAAGACCAACTGTACTACACCTGTGTATATGAAATGGTAAAACATTTTGTCAAGAGGAAGGAGAACAGTATCTTCTCTGTGCATGCTCCCCTGGGAGCTAGACAAGGACAGAGCAATTACATAGAAGTGAAGGCAGGATGTACTGAGCATGCTCAACCACAAGGAAAAAACAAAGGTAGAGAGTCTCTGGATGGGATGTTTAAGGGGGTGTACATTTATAAAGGTTAATGATTTTAGATACATAACACACTGAGCCCCCAATAAGATCTTGAGGAAAAATAGGAGAAAAAAGCTGAAGCAATGGAAAAATAGGAGCTAAGAGCTTTGTTGCAAGGATATGATGAAAAAAGCTATTTATACTTTGTTCTTTGAAGGTGCAGCCCACCCTATATAACATGATAGCGGAAAAGTAAACAAAAAAATAAACTTTCAGAGGGGGGAATGTGGCGCAACCTTCAGACATATTACCAAAAGGATCTCAATTTATTAATAAAACCGGCATGTATAGTAACGCTACAGTTCTTTCCAGTGCCAAAGAATTCTCGGTAAAATATCTTCAGCTATCCAGACAGTAAGATTATTTATACTGCATTTCATTTATTTCAGTACATATACCATCAACAGCTATAATATATATTCTTTTTTTTTAAATATACAAATGTGAAGTTATTTGTTTTGCAGTTTTTTTTCAATTCCTTCATATTGATAAAGATTTTGTCACAGACTGACAATTTTTAATCCATACACTGCTACAATACTTGCATTCATGCATTTTCTGAACCAAATTTTGAGTCAATCTAGGCCGCCGGCACATGAACAGACCCCATATGTGGGATTCCATTGCCCAGCAGGCGATCCAGCGTACCTTTCCAGTGTCTTCTCTGCTGTGGATGTGCCAGTAGAGATGACGATGCGCTGATGCTATAGCGATGCCCCTACTCCCACAACCATTCTGCAATGAGAATTTCACAATGGCCGCCAGACGGACAGCTTCCACGGACTTCAATGGAAGCCGGCACAAAATCGTGGCATGGCGCAATTTCTTCCCCGCGAGAGGAACATCGCAATTGATCTCCGCTCATGGGCAATCGCGTAGTATGCTATGGGCTGGATTTGCTGCAGAATCCTTATGCTTAATGTCCACAGGCAGATTTGATTTGCAAAATCTGTACGGGTAATCCACAATTCAAGCCGCCCATAGAGAAGCATGGGGCATCCACACTTCATTTAACACCTGCGGATTTGATTTTAAATGATTTGCAGATGCCATACGTGGATAATAAAATCGCTGCATTGTTGATGACGCAGATCCACAGCAATTTCAAAATTGACATGTCGCAATCACCGTGGGTCAGACGGCTTCCATTGGCTGCAATGGAAGCCATCCGTCCGAGTCCCACACGAAAATAGAGCACGCTGCAATTCTTTCTCCGTGAGCTGAAATTGCAAGTGATTTCCGCTCATGTGCGTGGAAGAATAATTTTGCATTGCATGCTATAGACGGACATTGCTGTGGAATCTGTAGCCAAATGACCCCCGTGGACTCCACAGCAAATCGGCTGCCAACGCAGGCAGTGAAAAGCATGTACTTTAACTCTTTTGCTCACACTTGCAGATGCAAATTGCGTATTCTGTGAGTGGAGGAAAAATCGTAGCATGCTCTATTTTGCTGCAGACTCTATTGAAGTCAACGCAGGTCGTCCAACCCGTAGCCTATATCCAATTAACATTCCGTATGGGCTGTGGGTACCCACGTCATCGCTTAGTGACGACACAGGAAATACAAATATTGATTTAAAAAAAAAACTGTACTGCAAATAACCAACGTCGAGCCACCGCAGTCATATGCAATACAGGAAACACAATCCGCTGCGGGCCTCCTGCATGCGGAATTCAGTCCACCTGTGTGAGCCCGGGCTTAGACGGGCTTCATTTTTAGAAGTTTATTTGCCATGCATCAGGATATATAGTTGTAAATCATAGGTTTTCTATACCACAATTATTTGACATGTAATATTCATAATTTGACTTCATTAGTATTCTGTATTATAATGTGTTTTGCAATTTTTCATGCGAGTGACCCGAGTGTTATTTTCAGGTATAATTATGCATATATTTATTATTCCCCCCCTTTTACTTTCTCTCTAATACTTGGTAATTTTCTGAACTATATTTTATATCCTACTAATCACAGTTAAAGTCGTTTACTTTTTCATCATGGCTTTATATACATTAAATGGGTATTATTGTATCTAGTCACCACCAGGATGTACTGGTGGAGACAAGAGCGTAGTGTGTCCCCAGCGAGTCCTGAGGAAGAGATCTGTGTACCTCAAAACGTGTTAAGAAATACATGCTGCTTTTATTAATAAAAAGAGATCCTTTCGCCAATTATCAAAGTTCAGTAATTTATGTCTGAAGGTTGTGCCACATTCACCCCTCTGAAAGAAGGGTTTTTTTTTATTTTTCTTGTCCCCAATGGGATCTTAGGAATATGCCCTTAGGGCGCATTCAGACGATCGTATATCGGCTGGGTTTTCACGCCCAGCCGATATACGTCGTCCCTCTCTGCAGGGGAAGGAAGCTGGAAGAGTCGGGAGCAGTGTACTGAGCTCCTGCCTCCTCTCCACCCCTCACCACTATTTGCAATGGGAGGGGGCAGAGCTAAGTTCCCAGACAGCTCCGCCCCTGTTCCGCCCGTCCCATTGCAAATAGTGGCGATGGAGAGGAGGTGGGAGCTCAGAGCACTGCTCCCGGCTCTTCCAGCTTCCTCCCCCTGCAGAGAGTGACGCCGTATATCGTCTGGGCGTGAAAACCCAGCCGACATACGATCTTCTGAATGCGCCCTCAGGGCTTATTTACACGTCCATACATCGGCTGGGTTTTCACGCCCGGACGTTATATAGAGTCCCTTTCTGCAGGAGAAGGAGGCGGGCCAGTAGCAGTGCACTGAGCTCCAGCACCCTCTCTGCCCTTCACTGCTATTTGCAATGGGAGGGGTGGGACTTAGCTCCACCCCCATCCCACCCCTCCCATTGTAAACAGTGGCGAGGGGTGCAGAGGGGACGGGAGCTCAGTGCACTGTTCCCGGCCCGGTTCCATGGGGGAATCTTGCATCGCACTGAGTGCACCTAGCATATGGTGTGATACTGCCACTGGCCATTTTTGGTTTCTGCTTCTCCTGTCTAACGGGGTGCCACATGTCCGTTTGGTGCACATCAGCAGCAGATCTCGCCCTTTCAAGATAAACACCAAAGCCTGCAGCACATCAGGAGTGTGTGCACACAGACTAGAAGAAGGCCTGCTCCCCACAGCAGCCAATCACAGCCCAGCTGTAGTCTCTTACTGCTCTGGAAGAACTAAGGGCTCATTCACACCACTGTATGGGTAAACCGCGGCGTGGGTCATGCAGCGTATTACCAGTGTGAGTCAGCCATCACCTCGGATCTCAGGCTCGCCGTGCGGTGTGAGTTGTGCGTTTTGTTTTAATTCCATGCCCATAGTCCATTTATTGTCTACGGACATCACTGCCCAAGTATAGGGCTCACGCTGCGTGGTAGGCGGTGAAGCAGAGCATGCTGCCATCTCTTTCACACTAATGTGATCGGATCAATGATACCTTCACCGCCCCATCCACCGCACAGTAGTGTGTTATATGTGTACTACGGGCAAAAATAATGAGCTCTAGAGCCGAGCTGTGATTGGTCGATAAGGGGCCGAGGGCCGCCCTACTGTTACAGGTTTGATAAGTGAGGCCCTGTGTGTGACCCCTAGGACCGACTTAATAAGACGCTTGCGGCTTTAATACGGCATTTCCTCCGTGCACTCCTAGTGGGGGCTGTAGGCGCCCTGACCGCTCCCACCAAGGCTTCCTTGTTTTGGGCAAGAAGACATAAAGCAGGCTCCGTCCTATAACGAAAGGGCCGCCGCCTCCCCTGACCTCCCGCGGCACCCAATGGGGTAGCGCAGCGTGCCGCGCCAGTCCTGCTGGAGTTTGGGGACGGATCTACACAGCAGGCCCAGAACCGCGGACGTAAGTAATACGGCCGGGGGTAACCAGCAGTCTAGCGGCCGGCGCGGCCTGCTCCAGAGCTGCAGACGTGCGGTTACCAGTAGCAACGCGAGCCGCCCGCTCCTACCACAGCATGGCCTAGTACAGCCTGCCGCGCGCACACACACTACCACGGCCGGCCTCTATCAGCGAGTTCCGGCGGGAACACAACCAGCCTGGAAAATGGCGTCTATTAGACAAGACGCAGCTATTAAGAGGCCCGGAGCCTCACCTGCACGGCCGGCCTACCCTCCCCGCTCACCTGCTCTCCACCAGCGGCCTCTCGTCGCGTCTCTCCGGCACGGTGCAGAAACCAGGTACTAACACGGACGCCAGCCGCTGCGCGCGCAGAGCATGCTGGGAAGTGCCGTTCAGGGAATGTTGCGACAACAGTCGGACCTCTCGGCGCGGACCGAAGTATCGCGAGACTTCCTGTGGGATTTGGGGGGGGAGAGGGGGGGGATCCAACACAGTAAACAAATAAGGAAACTACGAGAAACCGCAGGAAAACTGTGTAGGAAGGAGTGTTCACACACACCGGCGGCTCCACCGCATGTGGTGCATGTAACCTCACACATACGGCCTGTCCGCCATTACTGTGGGCCATAACACCCGCACGCCCACTGACACAAAATGGCAGCAGAATTATGCAGGGAAAGTTCCTCAATGAAGTCCTGGGCACACAGAGGGCTGGTGACCCCCAATACCGCTGCTGGAGTGCTGCCCTACCTGCACTAAGAGGGGCAGCAGCTGGTTTGGGGGTCACAGTGGCCATTTTTTACACAGAAGTACACAAATGAGTCTATACAGGGCTGAATGCCCACGGACGGATTGTTACCGTGGAAACAGTGGCCAGACGCCCGCAGCAATGTCCACCGATAGACATGCTGTAAAAAACGATTCCTCTGCCCACGGGAGAATCGCAGCAGGTTCTAATTTGTGCGGAAAACGCACAACGGCTTCCATTGCAGTCAATAGAAGCCGGCTGTCCCGCGATACTCCATGCTGTGGGCACTGAGGAAGCAACGTGGGAATCTGCGCCATGCACTGCGCATGCGTGCCGGACGACATTCTCGCGGCGGGTCCGGACAGGTATGTATGGGGTTTCTGAGGGACGCCGGGTCTGATTTCGCAGGTAGGATCCGTGGGCATGAGGCCTAAGGCTGGACTTAGAGGATAGTTCACCTCATAGAATCATTATATCTCGTGATCTCCTCGCAATCAGGTTCTGCAGCAGCTGGGGCACTTACTACACAGCAGAACATTTGGGAGAGCCGCCATCTTGGAGAGTTATGTGTATGACTAAAGAATGGGGTTCGTATTCGTGTGAGATACGTGCATCTCGCAACACAGAAATCTCTCGCGGTTTTCTCGGCTGTGCAAAAGTAGCCTCAGGCCGCCTGCACACAAACGGATTTGTATTGCGGAATCCGCGGTCGGCGTCCGCACTGCTGATCCGCAGCAAATACCATTCATAACATGCTATAGAAACACGTTCTTCCTGCACACTGGCGGAAACCAATTGCAATTTCTACGAGGTGGAGAAAAAAAATCGCAGCATGCTCTATCCGTGTGCGGCGTCCGCAAGGGCGGCTTCCATTAAAGTCACTGGAATCCTTCCGACCTGCGGCTCGTCTGCAATTGACATTGCGGACAGGTCGCAGATTTTGCGTCATTGTCTAACAACAGCACGGGAGTGAAACCGGTAAAAAAAAAATCTACTGCACATATGTGAGGGCGGCTCGCTGCAGCCATCCGCAGTACAGATGCAGAAACATGACAGGTACGTGCGGGCGTCAGCCGGGTACAGGGTCAGATTTGACTGCAGGCTCCAACATGTGGAATCTGACCCGTTCGTGTGCAGGTGGCCAAAGACCCAAAGTCCACAGGGAAAATAGAATTAGTACAGCCGTGTGGGTGTCCCGCACGCGCGATCCGCTCCCATAGGGAATCTTTGGGCACCCGCAGGTACTTAAATACCTGCGGATGTCATTTTTCCCTGGCGCACAGATTGCACGTGCGGGAAACCACCCGCAGCATGCTCCATTTCATTCGGCTTTCCCGTATGGATGGCGCACGCAGCTTCCATGGAAGCCATCCGGTCCCGCGGCACACCCGCAGCTGTTTATTGTGCTGTGCCGCAGGAAGGCAGGAGTTTTAAAAAAAAAAAAGTGTGCACGGCACGCTGCCGGTGTGCCAAGCACATCTGCCGGGCAGAAGTAAAAGATCCGGCTGCAACGGAAGGGAGACCCGCAGCGTCTGGACAGGTAAACAGCTGAGTGCTCTGAGCAGAGGATGCAGAAGACAAGCGGGGTGTCACCGCTTGTCTTCTGCATCCAGCTGTTCTTTGCTCAGAGCTCCCGTCTGTTATACAGCCAAGCACTCAGAGCAGAGGATGCAGGAGACAAGCAGGGTGTCTTCTGCATCCAGCTGTTTTCTGCACAGAGCGCCCGGCTGTTATACAGCTGAGCGCTCCGAGCGGGGTATGGAGAGCAGAGCTGGACCGCTCTATTCTTCATACTCAGCCTGTCATCATGGAATGGGATACAGCTGAAACAATAGTATCAGCTATATCCTACTGTGAATCCCTGATAAGGCTCATTGTTCAGCACGCTGAAAGACAATGATGAGCGACGGCTTAACGAAAATTGCACAATGTAAGTGCAGTTACACACAGCGATTATCGCTCAAAAGACGGCTTTTGAGCGATAATTGTTGTGTCTAAATGGGCCTCTATCTACCCCATATCTATCTATCATTAGAGAAATTAGAAATGAATAGTCCTATTATATAAATGTGTTATATCAATATGCATATTTTTACAGGATCATTACAAATGATCTTCCCGATGTAAAAACACTCATAACTCACATTTAATTTTCAAAAAATTGCTAATAAAATCATCACGACATCATTTTTATGTGTTTTTGTTGAGTAATTCCAGGGAATCCACAACATGCTTTCCCGCCCAAAACAAATAAGATCTGGGGAGTGTGCGGGCGGCAGGCAAATGGATTAGGCCCCCTGCACACGGGCGGAAATTCTGCGGCGGGATTTCCCACAGAATTTCCGCCCGTGCACGTCTGCATAGGATTGCATAACAATACGCAATCCTATGCAGATGGCCGCGATTTGCCCGCGTGAAATCACACGCGGAAAACATCGCGGCATGCTCTATTTCTGTGCGGGTCTCGCAGAGGCCCGCACAGAAATGTCACCCCCGGGCTGTTGGGTTGGGTCCCGTTGCGAGAATTCTCTGCAGGCCTCCTTAGAAAGGATTAAAGGGGTTCTGTCATAAAAAAAAAAAAAATATTCCTCCCCTTCAGTCTTTTACCGCATCTTCTTCTGTCTTCTGCAATCCCGCGGGTCACCTCACCTCCAGCCGGCTGGATCCTCTTCTTGTGACAAAGTGTACATTGCCGGCATTCTCCGTGTAGGTTACATCACTAGTGACGTAGTGTTCACAGCCTAGCAGGGAGTGCTGAGCTATTGCCGAGACTGCGCATGCGTTCTGTCTCTCTGCAATGGTATATGAACATAGTTCGGCATTCCATGCTAGGCAATGAATGTTACATTACTAGTGACGTAGCATACATTGGCCTGCCTGAATAAGACTGCCGAGAATGGCCGCTCCAAAACAGAAGAGGATCCGGATGGCTGGAGGTGAGGTGACCCGGAGGACTGGAGGAGCCAAAGCCCAACCTGTAACACTGGGATGCCCAGGAGAAGATCGGGGAGGAGAAGATGTGGTAAGAAGACTGATGGGGGAGGAATATGTAAGAATTGATGATTTTTTTTTTCTTTCTAATGACAAAACCCCTTTAAAAAAACAGATTTAAAATTTTTTTTAATTAGTCCTCACAGGGAACAAGTAGTTGCTTTTAGAAGGCCCCTGGCTGCCATGGTATCCAAACGGCACCCTGCAGTCTTCTCGCAGAGGGCCATTTGGGACACCTTATCTCCGATCAGGGTATTTAAATGCTGTTGTCAGAATTGATGGTGACTATAGATGAGCGAGTATACTCGCTAAAGGCAATTGCTCGAGCGAGCATTGCCTTTAGCGAGTATCTCCCCCGCTCGAGAGCGGAGCGGAACGGAGGGGAGATCTCCCCCCCCCCCCCGCTCCCTCCTGCTGACAGCTGCTACTCACCGCTCTCCCTACTCACTCGAGCAATTGCCTTTAGCGAGTATACTCGCTCATCTCTAATGGTGACATTTAAAGGGTTAATGGCTGCAATCAGTGGCGATGCTTATCGGAGCTGTTGTGGATGAGTGTCGGCTGTATGAAACAGCCGACACCCGCATCGTATGGAGCGGGATTGACCCCCGATCCTGCTCTATACAAACCCCGAACTTTTAGGACGTAACTGTACAAAATTGCCCACAAGCCTCAATGAACTGAAGCAATGTTGGGCCAAGACTTCTCTAGAATGATGTGAGAGACTGATAAAGTCATACAGAAAACGATTGCTTTAAGTTATTGCTGCTAATGGCGGTTCCACAAGCTATTGATTCGTGGGGTGTACTTAATTTTTTTCACACACCGCTCATGAGACGGTATAATTTGTGACCATGTGCTGTGGTTCATCTGAGGTTGTATTTACCTAATTTTAAGACCTAGGGGCTCTCTTTCACATTGATGAGCGCTTTCCACGCAGGTATCACACAGCTGTACCCAGTACATTGTGTACTGCTGTGTGCCTACAAATCCCCATACACTATCTTGGCGTGTATTCTGTACGTAATACATGTCAACACAGTGCACATTATTTTTTTGCCCGCGCTGTGTGTCAGAAGCACCGCTGAAGGCAATGTAAAGTTTGCTACCACATATTACATGGTAAAAAATGCTTGTGTGAGAGAGCACTAAGGACGAGATTTTTTTTTTAATGTCCTGGTATGTGAAACCATAGAATTCAAGGAGGGTGTACATAGTGTTTCTCATGACTGTATTATCTATATGCACAAATATGAACCCCATTCTTTTGAATGGGGTCATAAACATTAGCAATGTTTTCGTGCATGGCACTGCAATGCTATGTGGGAAACAAATCACGGCATGCTCTATCTTGCGTATGCTCTCGCATCGCAACGCCTATTCTTTTCAATAGGGCCAGCGGCAACATAGCACCACATGCTAGGTGCATGCGATGCAAGGCACAGAATTGTAGTGTACAAGATGCAATAAGCAAGCAGTGGGAAGTGATTCATTTTTAACGTGGGCTGATACTGCGGTTTGGGAGAGGCAGCGCAAGTAGTTGTGAGACAGCTGCACTAGTAGAAATGAAAGGAAAATGTGTTCTTCTGAGTAAGGAAGTAGTGCCCCACCTGTTAGGCCTTAAGCACCAATGCTAAAGATCAGTAGGGCTTGTCAGTTACCATGGGGTAGGATAACAAACTGAAACATAACTTTCTTGACCTCTGTCCAGCAGTATATCGTGGAGCTGGTTTATCCACATCATAAAAAGCACTTAAAATAGAGTTGAAAGATGTCATCAAAATATCTGGGCAAAGTGACAGCTGGGCACTGATGTGGACCCGACAGATGAGACGGGCTCATTGCAGCTCTCTGATGTCCATGGAGAGAAAATAAGAGTAGTGGCTGTCCCAGTACTTAGCTATAATCCATCAAGGTCTGCAGCCATCAGTAGCATGGAGACAGGTCCTAAAATAAGATGTACAGTATATGAATGCCTCAGTCAGGCTTAGGGTGGTAAAAATGATCCTATCAACAAATGATACTTTGACTGAGATATCATGGAAATATCTCTCATCACCCTGTACTATAAAATATCAGATGTGCAGGGGAACTGATGCAGAATCACGGTGCTATTGGAAAGTATTCCAGTTCTGCTCTTGACAACATTTTCTGATATTAATACAGCTCCTAATAATAAAGAATGCTAAAGAGAGTCTTCTAAGTTGGCACACATCATTTGCTAATAAAGTATGTAGAGTGTGTTAAAGCAATCACTTAATTTAGGTGATACTCAAGGGGTATCTATGCCTTATCAGTCGGGTAAGTCTATATATGCACGATGCATCGGAGAAGAGTACACATAAGAAACACTCAACTGATGTTTCCAAGCTCTTCTGTTTTATTGTTTCAATGCAAGAGGTTTTATAGTACAACTACTCCTTCATATCCCCCACAGGGGTAAACAATTCAAAATCTACAGCATGTGTGATTGCAAAGGTTGACTTCTATCTTAGTAAAACATTACAAAGGTTATTATGACAAAGCTGCATGCTCAGCATCTGGAACCTGCAAGTAACAATTATCTACAATGCATCTTTTACTCACGTATTTCTTGCTATAAACAAATATTATGCACATGACAGTATTGCATAAAATATAATTCAATACTTACATAAGTGTGACTGGGAAAATCCTGATGTGCAAAAAGGCCAGGCTCTGAAATTCAAGCCTTCAGATCTTTTCTGCAATGCAAACAAATCATCAACCACATAGAACTTATGTACAACAAAGCAAATGTCAAATATCTTACCAATGCAAAACTGAAGTCTTGCTCTAGTATGCAAAAATGACAAGACCAATGGAGTCGGACTTCACTATCAAAGGATCACATCCAGTCTGTTGTGACAGTTCTCAACTAGAGATGAGCGAGCACGCTTGGATAAGGCAGTTACTCGAGTGAGCATCACTCTTCTCGAGTAACTGGATTCTCGTCCGAGCAGGCTCGGGGGGGCGGCGGGGAGAAGAGAGAGATCCACCCCCCCCCACCACCACCACCACCACCCCCCGTGCACATGAATCATGTGCTTGACACTGGAAAATTCCATGATAGCTGTTCTATCTGTGGTGAGGAACATTTTGAGGTCTGCCCTTCGTGTCATAGTCCCTCAGCAGGAAACACAAAAAGAAACAGCACTTCAATATCCTCAATGTAACGTAACACATGTTTTTACCCATGGTATACAGCACAACATTTTACTGCACCGCTAAGCTATTTTCTCTGAGAGGATGTCAATGTCCAAACTAAAGATGGTTCTCTGGCTCACTGTGTACACTTAGAATGGAGAAAGGGTTCCTTTTCTTTCTTTATCCAGCTTGTTCAGGCCTGTAATGATTTTAAATGGCAGAAATCTGTTTTACCTTTAGCTGAAGCCTTTCATGGACGCTAACAGTGTCTCCCAGTGCTTGATGTAATATGAAGCATGTAGAGACTGATATGGAACTAAACAGAAAAGCTGACCCTAACATTGGCTTCCCCTATGTCTATCTCTGCCACTATCTCTTGGCACTAGATGCCAACGTCCCTAAACAGCCCTAAGTTGGATGACTCCGTCTAAAATGCTATCCATTAGAACAGGAGGGCATTTAGGCCCAGGTAAGGGGCTAAAGAAGCAATTGCAGGAATGACCTAAGACAGACAGAAGCTGTTAGAGTAAATAGGATTTTCTCTAGTTTCTTATGTATTTTATACAATTTCAGCTGTATTTTCTATGTATGTGTATATGTTATATATATACAGCGGTGCCTTGGCTTAAGAGTTTAATCTGTCCCGTGAAGGAGCTCTTAAGCCAAAACACTCGTATGTCAAATCATTTTTTCCTATTGAAATGAATTGAAACACCATTAATGCGTTCTGGATTAATGGTGTTTCAATTCATTTCAATAAGGAAACTAACTACACTACATGTAAAAAATAGAAACCTCAATACCCACCTACCGGTATTGAAAGACTGGGATTGGTTAACTCAGTGCCGTCTTTCATTGTTTGACGCAGCGCTGAATTAACCAATCAGAGCATTAGCTTGCTGGAGGCGGGGTAGTCAAGCCATGCTTCCAGAAAGAAATGCTATGTCGGCGTAGAGGAGGATGCAACAGCTTGCAGCAGCGCTACAGACCATCGCGAGGACCAGAACACCGGCGGTAGGTGAGTATTAGTCTCCCCCCACCCCCCTCCCAAGCCAGCTTGTGAGCTTCTTGACTTGCGAGCAGGCTCGTAACCCGAGTTTTTGCGCTTAACCAGAGCAAAAATTCGGGAGAGAGCCTGCTCACAAGTCAAGAAGCTCACAAGCTGAGGAGCTCGCAACCCAAGGTACCACTGTATATATACACACATACAGATATACTCATAGATTAGGAATTAACTTCTATTTTCATTATTTAGTGCTTTAACTAATTGAGTTTTAGGTATGACTATGAAAAAGCCAATTAATCATGCCAAGAACAACGATCTTCTCGTGGTCGCCATATAGATTGATTCTGCCCAGAAATGGGTCATTATGTATCATCGACTTCTTTGACCAATAATTATTACCTTTCACTTTGGTTAGAATGCCTTTGTGTGAATGTTATGACTATGGGTGCTTATGGATAGTAAACTCAGACTACTTAGAACCACATTCAAAGCTGTGTGTGATTTATAAGCCTCCTCGGGCTCGAGCATTATCTCTTAATAAATTGAGCCTCCTGAAAACATACCATCTAGTGAATATTAGCACTAACACCGCCAACTAGGAAACAGACTGAACTACAAAAACAATGAGCAGAACACAGTGAGGGCTCCTGCACACTTGCGTTTTTCTTGTGCATTTTTTTCATACGATATTGCTGCGTTTTTTTCACGCGGTTGTCAATGGGACTTTCTAATGTTAAAAACACAAAGCAAGTTTGTGCTTTGCAATTTTGCGCGATGCGTTTTTAACATTAGAAAGCCCGCCTGTAGACGGTCGGGTCGGGACCCGCTGCGAGGATTCTCGCAGCGGGACCTGACCCGAGCCCCTGCAGGGACCAGCGTGGCACTCACCTCTCTCATGGCTCCGGCTCTTTGATGTGCATGCGCAGAGTGGAGCCGGCGGCTGGGGAGTGACATTTCTGTGCGGGTCTCGCAGAGCATGCTGCGATTTGTTTTCTGTGCGTGATTCTCTAACGCAATCCTATGGCAGCTTCCACGGGCGGAAATTCTGCGGGAAGTCCTATTGACAATTGCGTGAAAAAAAACGCACAAGAAAAATGCAAGTGTGCAGGAGCTGTGACTGGACAGGCTTGATAACGCTGGTCTACAACTAAGTACTTGGAACTAGAGCAAGGAATACTGGATAGAACAGATGTGGGGAAATTTACTAAGCCCAGCATTTCCAACGACAGCCTTAATATCATTTTCCCCAATGCACACTCCTCTTCCTGTATTAGGCCGCCTGCAGACGGCTTGGTCGGATTCCCTGCGAGAATTCTCGCAGCAGGATCCGACCCGCGTCACTGCAGGGACCAGTGCGGCTCTCACCCGCACCCGCGGCTCCTGCTCTGTGATGTGCTCACTGCCGCCTAGCCGGCGCATGAGCGGAGCTGGCGAGCCAGGAGTGACGTTTCTGTGCGGGCCTCTGCGGACAAATCGCGGCCGTCTGCATAGCATTACGTTTCGCAATGCAATCCTATGCAGGTGGGCACAGGCGGAAATTCTGTGGGAAATCCCGGTGTGGAATTTCCGCCCGTGTGCAGGGGGCCTTAGGTGTATCTTGGCACCTCCCTGCGCCTACACAGAAATGCACCTAGCGTCATAATTTACACCAGTTACTAGCATAAATTATGGATATACTGATTACCCGGTGTTGTCCATGCATTTTATTTTTAGACACGAAAATAATTTAAATATGTTTGTGTATATACATGTGTGTACTGATTTAATATATTAGTATATGAGGAGGAAGAGGTCATCTGTGTAATATATTAGTATATCAGGAGGAAGTCGTCTGTGTAATATCTTACTGCATGAGGAGGAGGTCGTCTGGGTAATATCTTACTGTATGAGGAGGAGGTTGTCTGTGTAATATCTTACTGCATGAGGAGGAGGTCGTCTGGGTAATATCTTACTGTATGAGAATTAGGTTGTCTGTGTAATATCTTACTGCATGAGGAGGAAGTCGTCTGGGTAATATCTTACTGCATGAGGAGGAGGTCATCTGTTTTATATATTGGTATATGAGGAGGAGGTCATCTGGGTAATATTCTACTATATGAGGAGGAGGTCGACTGGGTAATATCTTACTGTATGAGGAGGAGGTCGTCTGTGTAATATCTTACTGCATGAGGAGGGGGTCATCTGTGTTATAACTGGTATATGAGAAGGAGGTCGTCTGGGTAATATCTTACTGTATGAGGAGGGGGTCATCTGTGTAATATCTTACTGCATGAGGAGGGGGTCGTCTGTGTAATATATTGGTATATGAGGAGGAGGTCGTCTGTGTAATCTTAGTATTTGAGGAGGAGAAAGTTGTCTGTGTAAGATATTATTATCTGAGAAGCAGGAGGTCTGTGTAATATATTAATATTTGAGGAGGAAGAGGTAGTCTGTGTAATATTGGTATAATTAAAAATCAAAAACTCACCGACTTTCCCTGTAATTTCTGTTGCCAATAGCAACCAATCACAGCTCAACTTTCACTTATTATACTGCTAAGGTAAAATGAAAGCTGCGCTGTGATTGGTTGCTATGGGCAACACAGATTTCCTTTTGGACAGCTTGCATAAGAGTGGGTGCCGGGCTCATTTCTGTGTGGTACATAGTGGCTTAGTGCTGGTGGAAAGCTGTGTGGTAGTTAGAGCAGAGAAGGAGGTTGTCTGTGTAAGATTTTATTATCTGAGGAGCAGGAGGTCTGTGTAATATATTAATATTTGAGGAGGAGGAGGAGGAGGTAGTCTGTGTAATAGATTAGTGTATGATGAGGAGGAGGTTGTCTGTGTAATCTAAGACTGTGAAATAAAAACCATTTGCTCAAGTGCAATTCTGGCATCCACCCCCTTCCCCAAGGGTAGTGGGACTGTGTTATCCCCCACCAAATTTGTCCCCATGGGATGAGTTATATATGTACCAAGTTTGGTTTAAATTGCTCCAGGCGTTCATGAGTTATGGTGGCACATGCATACATCCTATTTTACCTATGTAGAAGATTTGCCGGTCTGCAGTGATTCCACCCCCTCCTGTTAAGTCCCACTGACTTTTTACGAAAGTGGTGAGGCTTGCACAAAGAGTCGCAAATTTATGCACAAATTCCCACTTTCTCAACACTTAGTGATTTTTTTTTTTTTTCCCCAGTCGTCTCCACGACAGCACCAATTGAGATTGCCTCCTCCTGATAGGACAGGAACACACTGAGAGGTTAAAAGCTTCCCCCCTTCCCCACTTTCCTCAGTGTCTTCCTGTCCTGCCAGGAGGCAGGATCTCTGAGAGGAGCTGGTGGAGAAGCCAGCCAGGATTACTTACAGGCGGATCGGAGGGCAGTGGCTCAGCCTGTCCTCCCTTCCAAGCCAGACGACTCCCGGGACGCCACATGGGGTGGTAACCCCTGGGCCAGCTTCCTCCCGCGGCGGCCCATGGGGGGTACAAAGCGGGAGCCTCAGTCCCCCTCGTCCTCCCTGCAGAAGTTAGAGCGCGGTGCTCCAGGAAGCCCTTCAACGGCGCGGGGCGCCGCGTCACGTGTCCAGCGCGATGACGTCATTGCATCTGCATCAGGAGCGGAGGGGGCAGGGCTTAGCGCAGGAGCGTGAAAATGTAAAAAAAATGGGAACCTGAGAGAAGCCAGAACAAACCAGCACTACAGGTCGCAGGGTGTCTGCATCACCGGTACAGTAATGAGTGCTCCAGCCCCAGAGACAGCTGAAGCCTCAGCGGCCGTAAGTAGCCAGTGCGGCAAAAAATACAATGCAAATATCCAGTGTATTGTGTATGGAAAATTGCATATATACCCGCAAAAAATGCTTTATTTGTCAGGGGGATAAAAAAGACATCACCCCCAGAACAAAACTCAGAAAATGTGTGGAATGCGGGATAAAACTGCCAGCTACGTACCAGAGGCCTCTATGCAAGGCATGCGTAGCTAGGCTAGTTAAAGAGGAATCAGGAGGACGTTAGGAAGCTGGTGAAAGAAGAGGTAGATCAGTCCTAACGTCACAGCTGGCGCCGCCAGCGAAACGCCAGAAAAGGGCGTATGTTCAGATTAGGAGGACTACAAAAAATACTTATTCCATCAGGACGACTTAACGGAATTGATTAAGTCAGTCAGGGCTACGCTAAAAATGAAAGAGCCCAGAGAACCACGTACCCTACAAGATGAGATATTTGGGGGACTAGGGGAGAGGTGCAAGCATACCTTCCCTGTCTACAAGAATATCACCAAAATAATCCAAAAAGAGTGGAGGACGCCGCACAGTTAAAAGATCCCATGGATCGCAAAGCTGAGGGCCTTCTAAAGAAATCATGGGAGGCAGCGGCAAACATACTTAGGCCAGGGATCGCAGCCACTTGTGTGGCGCGAACTCTGGGGGTATGGCTAGAACAGCTACAGCTACACCTAACCAATAAGACGCCGAGGGAACAGATCCTAAATTCCCTTCCGATCCTGCGTATGGCAACAAATTTCCTAGCGCAGCCGAAACTGTCAAACTCTCGGCGACAGCTACAGCCCGGTCTAACTCAGCCAGAAGAGTGTTATGGCTGAAATCATGGTCAGGCGACCTAGCCTCAAAAATAAGCTATGCGCCCTCCCGTTCTACGGTCAGTTTCTGTTCGGACCGGACCTTGACAAGATTCTAGAGAAGGCGGCCGACAAAAAGAAGGGATTCCCGGAAGAAAAGCCACAGAGAGGGAAGACCTTCTTCCGGGCCCCAAGGCAACAGCCAGAGGCCTACCGAGGCAAGGGCAAGACAGGCCGCTGGAGTTACCCCAAGGGGGGCAGAGGAAGGAACATCCTCTTTAACCCCCACCAGGGGGAGCCAAAGCAGAGACCCTGACGCCATCCCCGTAGGGGCAAGGCTGGGGGGCTTTGTGGATCAAGGGGCCGTGATTTCCGAAGGCCCATGGATCCCAAAGATCTTACAGCAGGGATACCGGATAGAGCTGGTGTCCCTCCCCAGAAGAAAATTCATTATCATGGGAGGCTCCAAACAACAGTTACACCTACTAAGGCAAAGCGTTGGGGACCTGCAACAACTAAATGCAATATCCCCCGTACCGCAAAATGAGGAAACCCAGAGCCATTATTCCAGGCTCTTCCTAGTAAGGAAACCCTGTGGGAAACAGCGGATGATAGTGAACCTGAAACCTCTGAACACCTGCATCAGATACAGAAAATTCAAGATGGAGTCCATCTCCTCAACGATAAAGTTGATTCCCAAAGGAGCCTACATGGCATCCATCGATCTGAAAGACGCTTATTTCCACGTACCGATCCACGAGGGGTCCCGGAAATACCTAAGGTTCGCAGTGGATATGGGCAAAGGAATAGAGCACCATCAATTCAGATGCCTGCCCTTCGGGATCTCCTCAGCACCCAGAATCTTCACCAAAATTATGGCAGAGGTAGCCGCCTACCTGAGGAAGAAGTCAGTCCTAATGGTACCCTACCTGGACGACATTTTAATAATAGCAGAGTCCAGAGAACTCATAACGAAACACCTGAGGATAGTGCTAGAACTTCTCCAATCCTTAGGATGGATCATAAACTGGGAAAAATCCAGCCTAGATCCCGACAAACAGAAAACGTTTCTGGGTATAACGCTCGACTCAGAATCGCAAATACAAAAAATCCGACGGCTAGTCAAAACCTTTTTACGGAGACGATTATGCACAATTCGGGAAGCCATGTCTCTCCTGGGAAGCTTGACTTCATGCATTCCAGGAGTGGCATGGGCCCAGGCTCACACCAGAGCCCTGCAAGCCTCAGCCCTATCCACGTGGGACAAAAAGCGGTCCTCTCTAGGGACAAGAATGTACATTCCAAGCGCGGTGAAAACATGCCTGCGTTGGTGGGCATCCCCAGAGAACCTGCGGAGAGGGGTTCATTGGCTACAAAATCCAGCCACTCGCATCACAACAGATGCAAGCGCCTGGGGATGGGGAGCGCATGTGGGGAACCAGTTCTTTCAGGGCCCATGGCCTCAAAGGACAAAAGAACAGTCCTCAAATTACAGGGAACTACAGGCCGTATGGCAGGTCCTACAGCAGTTAGGGAACTCGCTACGGGACCAGCATATAAAGATACTGTCAGACAATATCATCGCGGTCGCCCATATACGACACCAAGGGGGCACAAGATCTCCCGCTCTGCAAAACATCGCACAAAAATTTTTCCACTGGGCAGAGGGCCGGATCCTCTCGGTCACGGCAACCCATTTGAAGGGGACGCTAAACCAAAAAGCGGGCTTTCTCAGCAGGAGGCAAATAGACCCAGGAGAATGGTCTCTCTCCCTGAAAGCATTTAGAATCCTGATCAACCAGTGGGGGACCCCACAATTGGACCTGTTCGCAACCAGGGAAAATGCCAAAGTAAACAATTTCTTCTCCCTCCGGCCAGGAGATCGTCCGACAGCAGTAGACGCCCTAGGCCAAGACTGGGGAGAGGGGCTGGTGTACGCCTTTCCTCCTATACCGTTGATCCCCAGAGTCTTACAACATTTCAGAACCCAGGTATGCACACTAATCCTTGTGACCCCCTTCTGGCCCAAAAGAAGCTGGTTCGGTCTTGTAGCAACATTGAGCGTCCAGGACCCAGTCATCTTCCCTACCTGGACAGATCTTCTATCGCAGGGGCCACTGAGCCATCCGAGCCTAGACAAGCTCCACTTAACAGCATGGCTCTTGAGGAATCCTCACTAAAAGAGAAGGGATTCTCAGAGAGAGTAGTAGAAACGTTAATGTCCAGCAGAAAAAAGACTACCCACCTTATCTACCATAAAGTTTGGAGAAGGTTTTCCTCATAGAGACAGGGAAGGGATCGCGGGGATTCTATCCCGGACATCCCTCTAATCTTAGAGTTCTTGCAGGAGGGCCTAGAGATGGGCCTCTCTCCAAGCACCCTGAAGGTCCAGGTCGCAGCCCTTAGCGCCATATGTGACACAAAGTTCGCAGACAACAGATGGGTCAGCAGGTTCCTAGCAGCAGCAACTAGATTACGGCCTAGGCCCATAAATCTTTTTCCAGACTGGAACCTTAATTGGGCCCTAAGGGCCATGACAACGGTACCATTCGAGCCGATCGAAGCACTACCCATAAAAATGCTTACTATCAAGACCATTTTCTTAGTAGCCATCACCTCCGCAAGATGGGTTAGCGAGCTGCAGGCCTTGTCCATCCGCCACCCGTTCCTGAAAATCTCGGACACCAAATTAGTATTTAAAACTGACCCGGCGTTTATGCCAAAAGTAGTATCACATTTTCATAGGTCCCAAGACATAATAATCCCCTCATTTTTTAGTAAACCTAAAAACGAGGAAGAAAAAACCCTAAACTGCCTGGACGTTAGGAGAGCAGTCCTAGGCTACATAGAGGCGACAAGCCACTGGAGACGGGACGACAACCTGCTCGTCCAGTTCAGTGGCCCAAATAAAGGGAACAAAGCAGCAAAAAGCTCCATAGCCAGGTGGATCCGCCTGGCCATCATAGAGTCCTATAAGGCCCTCGGGAAGGAAATCCCCTTAGCTCTTAGAGCCCATTCTACAAGGGCAGTAGCATCCTCATGGGCCGAACATAGCTCAGCTTCGGTCGAGCAGATATGCAAGGCCGCAGTCTGGAAAAAACCCCACACGTTCGTTAAACACTATAGGGTAAAAGTGCAGCAGGACGAGGACATGGCCTTCGGCCGCAAAGTCCTCTCGGCAGCAATCCCACCCTAGGGAAACTTTAGTTGATACGTCTCAATTGGTGCTGTCGTGGAGACGACTGGGGAAAAAATGGATTATACCTACCTGATAATCAGGTTTCCAGTAATCTCCACGACAGCACCCATACCTTCCCCCCCTAAATTGATAGAAAAGAAACTATATAATATAATATAAAAAAACATATATATAATATAATTTTATTTTAAAAAAAACAAAAAAAAAAACCCGGTTAAAAGAAAAAAATTTAAGTTGAGCTCCTACCCCGGCAATTCGTTAGAATCCACTGAGGAAAGTGGGGAAGGGGGGGATCTTTTAACCTCTCAGTGTGTTCCTGTCCTATCAGGAGGAGGCAATCTCAATTTGTGCTGTCGTGGAGACTACTGGAAACCTGATTATCAGGTAGGTATAATCCATTTTTTTTCTTCTTTATACCAGAAACTGAAATTACCAAGCATTCACAGTTATAATGTCCATATTCACGTTTCCTTGTAGGTATATGACCTTTTTATGCTATATCTTTTTTGTCTTTTTTATTTTCCTTTTCTGTGATTTTCATAGATGCTAGTGTAGGGACTCAGAAGGAAGCGAGGACTCTTGTGGCGGGCTTGTGACCTTGTGTATTTTGTTCAAAATTTTAACCAAGACCTCGTATTTATCAGTAACATGCAGTGTTACTTTGAATGCTGGGGCAGCCCAGGGTGCCAGTGCCAGTGTGGTTCACCAACAAGGTGCAGGGCAGCCTGCTGGGTTGAAATATGGCGTCATTAATAGGTTGTAAAGTTACATGGTGCACTACAAGTACCATGTGACCTGACACCCTATATATGCCTTTTTTGTGCAAGAATAGGACTAAGCAGCCGTCCCCTCAATATATGGAAGGTGTGTTAGTGGTTGTTCATCTGTACCTTGCACCTGTGCAATTGTTCCTCCATTAGCTGTTTGTCTGTCTGCATGTTGAGGGATATGTGATGTTTTTACCTGCCCTCTTGTATTAGTATATCAGTAAGTAAGTATACTTCCACTTTCTGTGATCATTCCCAATTAGGCTCTGTTCACATCATCCATTCTTATCTTCCATCACAGGGTCAGGAAAATAGTTGTATCCTACAATGGAACCAAACAGCTCTGAAAGGACCTCATTAATTGTAATGGGGTCGACCTGACTTCCTTGAAGCTCTGCAGCATTTTCCTGGATGAAATAGCGCAGTAAACTGTGTTGTTTTGTCAAGGATTTTAGGATGGATGTGTTCTGGAGAATCAATGTGAAGCCTCAGATGAAGCCTTCAGGTGTGAACATAGCCTTACTCCACACGATTTTACTGGTGCTTAGACTGGCTGAAGTCCCTTTAACCCTTTCCAATCCACTTCCTGACGTCTTAAGACATTCTGATTGAAGGCTGTGCAGCTCCGATGTCGGAAGACGTCCGGCAGGGTATTCTTACTGTATTTTACTGGCCGCTCTGTTATCGGGGGCCTCTCCAGCATGTCCCATACTGCAGTACTGGTTCTAGCCAGCAGATGGCACCATTGTAAAATGGTAGAAAGAGAGAGCCCCCTAGGAAACCCTGAATTCAAAATTGGATTGCAAAGGGTGAAGTGTGCCAGGTCAAGTGTGACACAGTAGCAGCATGCAACCTCACACATGCCATTTCACTATGCTGTGCCCTGTTGCAAGGACCAAAGGCCCCACCTCCCCATGTGTGGATGCCATATCAGAAGAGAGAGACAATTTTTTTCCTGCTGATGGATGCATTGATATCCTGATCTTGGTGACCACTGTCCAGGCTGTGAAATAGGTCCTGTCGTTCAATCTGTGGATTGGGAAATAATCTTTTACTCTGAGTTACTACAGGTGGGTAGAGCTACCCTGCAGGAACCTTCTGAAAGCTGTCCTTAATAGCTAAAAAGTAAAGCTTTTTTGTTTTGTTTTTTAATGGAGCTTCTATGAGCTCCACATTAGATCTCCTGGAATCCAGAGAATGTTCTACAACTTTTAACCTAGTTTCCTCTATCTATCCCATGGGTTTTGTCCTGGGAGTAGAGGGAATTGTAAAGGATTTTAGCCTCTTCTTTATTTAGGGCGCCCTTTACATCTAGTAATTTTTAAAGCAAATCAAGTAAATGTGTGTGCATGTTGGCAGGAGGTTCCACAAAGTCAGGGTACCCTTCAAGGATAGTCACAAAGGGAAGGAAATAAGGGAGATAGAACAATACCTCTGCAGTGCCACCTACTGGAAGGCAGCATTCCTGCAAGTCAAAGTTTGACTCCTTATACAAGCCGTGTAACAATGACTGGGAATTGAAAGCCAAGCCAGAATCCATACACAGACAGCTGTTTCGGGGTGTTTGCCCCTCATCAGTGTGCAGTAGGTTTCCAGCTTAGCTAGCGAGAGGCCTGTGACGTGGGTCAGGAACGAAAAGACATTTGGAGACGGTTACAAATTTCTTGTTGATTTTACCAGAACTTATAAACAGTAAAAGTTGGCCACACAAGGAAAGTCAGTTCACAAGGGATCAATTTTCAAGTCTTTGCAATTTTCAGCCTCACAGTTTCAGAAAAACAAATTGCAAAACAAGTTCTGATTTAGAATACTTGTTACAGGCGTGCACACAATGGCTCTCCAGGTGTAAACTTTTGACATGGCTCAATTCTATTATACCCATCTCTGGTGTTTGGTCAGTATCTTACTCGCCCCTTCTCCTCATCTCAGACCCTCTGATGGGTCAGTGTCAGTCTGACCACACTCCACACCAGTGATTCCTATGCAGCTAATGCACACAGCATGGGAGTATGCTCTAAATGGCTCCAACAACCACTATCCTTCCTTGTTTGTGCACTATATCATTTGTCTAGCTCAGTGGTTCCCAAACTTTTTCAGCCATGGAGCCCTTTTGGAAGTAAAAGTTTCTCATGGTGTCCCAAAGCGGGACAGAGTGTGGTCAAGAGAGGGGTTAGGGGTGTGACTCATCACAACATATGATTTTTACCTCTGTCTTTATAAAAAGGATAGGGCTGTTAAAAAAAAAAACAGAGAGGAATGCTGGAGCACTGGATAGGCTATTGATATACATGATATTCAAAATTAACATGCTGTGGCATTAAATCCCACACCACATGTCAATATCCGCACAGGTTTTGTGCAGATTTTTTCTACAGCGTGTGGATGAGATTTTCAAAATCTCATCCACTTTGCTGCTACAGCTACTGTGAATTCCACAGTAAATGTAGTAATAGTGACCCCCTATATTGGTGGCTCCAGTATAATAGCATCCCCTATATTGGCCACAATAGTAACAGTATCCCCTATATTGGCCCCAGTAGTAATAGTGACCCCACAGTAGCCCCAGTAGTAATATTAATCCCACAGTAGCCCCAGTAGTAATAATAAGCCCACAGTAGCCTCAGTAGTAATATTAACCCCACAGTAGCCTCAGTAGTAATATTAACCCCACAGTGGCCCCAGTAATAATAACCCCACAGTAGCCCCAGTAATATATATTTTATCAAATCTCATTTTATTAGAGCATATCAAAAACATACATAGTAAAAGGGTGCAACACGTGACTTTTTCAGTATAGAAGTACAGGTGAATAGTGCTTAAATTACATACTCCTTGAATATTGGGTATATAACCACAATGAGATAATCGTATATAAATATTAACAACTTGAACCATACTAGACTCAAACATGATTAACAAAAAACAATCTTCACAGATGTTTGCAAAGCAAACTAAGAGAGCTTTAACAAGATCCGTGTTCATAGCTCATTATTACATCATATCCCCTTTACTCTGTGCTGTATGTGGTGCACCTCTTTGTTGACCCCCCACCGCACCCCCCAGCCCTGAGGTAATCCTCGAGTTTGAGTTGCATTCCAACCAAGGTTCCCATAGTTTTACAAATATTTCATGTGACCATCACTCCCAGCTGTACAATTCTTCTAGACGACAAACCTGAGACCTTCTGTGTGCCCATTTTAGTATCGGTGTATTCTTGCTTAACCATTCTGTGGGTATCAGTAATTTTGCTGCACAAGTAAGGTGTGTGTACAGTTGTTTCTTCCACATTCGGCAATCTATCTCAGGCAAATTCAGGAGTACTAACTCGGGAGTGAGTGTCAAATTAGTTTTACAAATCTCGTTTATTTTGAGTTCAATCTGTGCCCAGAATTTCTTGATGATGAGGCAACTCCACCAAATAAGGAGCATTGTTCCCGTCCCCTGTCCACACTGCCAACAATTCTGGGGGACATCTTGATGCATTTTTGCTAGTGTGCAGGGTGTTCTGAACCACCTAGTGATTATTTTATATGAATTTTCTTGGATAGTTACACACCTTGAAAAACTGCGTGATATGGGTAAAACCTGATGTATTTCTGATGCGGAATACTCTCTATTCAGTTCTCTTTCCCACATAGACACAAAGTAAGGTTTCCTAGTGGCAGATTCTGACAATAATCTGGTGTAAAAGAGAGAGACTTCTTTTTGAGTAGTGATTTTGATAAAAGAACAGTCTTATACTAAGTAAGTTGGTTAGAAACCTTGTGCTTTTTCCTAAATACGAGACTGAATGCTTTAAAATAATGATAGTGTAGCACCAAAAGCTTAATAGATGTTAAGTTCTCTTGTAGGGTCCTAAAAGAGGGTAAGCCATCTGTTAACTTTAAGTTGTGCATGTGGTATAGAGTAGATTAGCTGAAATTAGGTCAACAAATTTTTGTGGGAAATTGAATTTAAGTAATGTGGATTTCATGAATGGCTAATCAATTCTGTCGAAAATTGCCCTATTTGACCTTTTAAAAGTATGTATCTGCCTTCCTGGTTAACAGAATCATTGTATACAAAAGGGGTATTCCTCTTAAAGCAGATGCTTACACCCTGAGGTGTTGAGCCTTCATGTGTTGCATGGAACCACCTATTATACCTAGAGTGGCTCAGATTCAGGACATGGTTTCTCTTGAAATGTGTTTCCTGGAGAAACAAGACTTCCACCTTTGCTCAGTTCAATAGCTGAAATATACTGTTCCTTTTTTTGGGGGGGTATAGCCTCCATTGATGTTAAAGAAGGCCAAGGTAAGTGTTAGGCTCGCCATCTTAGTGCAACCACATCATAGGCCTGAGCATTGCATTGCATCTGTGACAGATAAACCAAGAATTCAACATAATAACCGGATTCCTTTAATGGCATTCTTGTAATCATCCCACAGACCCTCACCAGCCAAACACAGAAAGAGTATATTCGGAAACAGTCTGCAGGACATCAAAATAACAAAAAATAGGAAAAGGGAAAACAGAAAAAGGGGGGGGAGAGGGAGAAATGAAGAGAAATAGAGGGGAGAGAGGGGAAATAGGAAAGAATAAGAGAAGAGTGGAGAAGAGGAGGAAGAGAGAGAAAAAAAAGCAATTCCTGATCGGAAGAGCTCCCATAGCCATATATCCAGCTTATTAAGATTGCAATTTTGCAACTTTTGTCTGTTGTTTTTGAATAAAACGGTGTATCGGAATGGATTTTTTTCACATATTCCGAAAAGGACCTTCAAAATTTCATATCATGTCAGTTTTTCCTACAAATGCTGAAAATAAAAAAGCTAAAAAAAACTAATTTTTTTAATGACATTGATATATGACAACGTTTGTAATGTGTGAAAATGTTCTCTGGCGAGATGGAAGGAATGTGCAAGGAATAGATAAACATAAGTACCGAGCGGATTACGAAAATGAAATTGATTTATCTGTATTGCGTCAAGATTTGCCGCACTCACAAAGCCTAAACATGAAAGAAAGTAATCTTGGCACGCCAGTATGACTCATACCTCACGCCACCTCTCCATTCTTTCTTTATAGTGACTATTTTGGTTGTTTCTTCTTGGCATGTACAATGGCTTTACATGGTTGTGTCCATCATCCCGACATATTTTGCTACATATATGTCTGTTATACGACAGGAAAACAGAGGCAAAATATTATGCCTATTGTGAAAAATGCTTATTTTCAATATTTTGGGATTAAAATAGCAGATCATTACAAAGTGTAAGCTCCTCACAAAGTGTGTTGTGCATGTGTGGAGGGGTTGAAGAGTTGGAAAAGTGGAAAGCGGGAATCAATTCCGTTCGGTGCACCCATGGTGTGGCATGAGCCAAGAAATCACAGTGACGACTGCTACTTCTGCACACTGAGGATGGTGGGCCATACCAGTAAGTGTAACATTGTGTATCCCAATATGCCATCTGCTATGAGACCAGTGCCCCATAGTGAATCCATCATCCCTGTCCAATATCAAGCACCCAACAGACACCAATTAAGACAGTGACACAAGTGGTGGGATGTACCAACCAGACAGTATGGAGGATGAAACCCCAGTGCCATTTATCCAACATCAATTGAATGATTTGTTTCGCAATCTAATTTACCTAAAGACGTATCAGAGTTGTTAGAATCACGACTTCATGAAAAGAATTTTTTGTGTCCTAATACGAGATTCTCCTGGTACAGATACTGAGAAGCAGAATTGCTTCCGTTTTTTGCTGAGCAAGACGGTTTGGTATATTGTTGAGGCATTCCGGCAGTCCTTAAATACTTCAATATTAATTTCAATTCAGGAGAGTGGAGGTTGTTCATAGAAGCTAGCAAATCCAGTTTAAAAGGTGTTTTATTACACAATGCTAACATCCATCCATACCAGTAGCACATTCTGTGACTATGAAAGAGACATACGAAAACCTTACATTTCTGCTGGAAACTGTGCAGTACAAGCTTCATGAATGGTCTGTGTGCGGGGATTTCAAGGTGATCGCAATATTGCTCAGCCAACAAGCAGGCTACACCAAAGTTTCTTGCTTTTTGTGTGAATGGGACTCCAGAGCAAGGACTGAACATTGGGTCCGGAAGCAGTGGCCAGTCAGACGTACCTTCACACCTGGCGACAAAAACATTGTTTTACTGCCACTGCTTAATCCCTCGAAAATACTGTTGCTACCGTTACACATAAAACTAGGCTTAATGAAGCAATTTGTGACAGCTTTTGTTTCAAAATTATTTCATGAATTATTCACTTTTTAACAAACTGAAAATCTTTAGCAAGTTCCCCGCACAGGGGGTACCTTAGCAACAGTAAATTAAGGTAAACATTCAAAAACTACACATATAATCAATTGATGCAGTGTAGAACAAAACTCTATTTCTCTTTTCTTCTCTCAAATCAACCCTATAACATTTAATACCCAATTTACACTGACAGATGAAAGACAGTTTTGAGAAATCATCTTTGCATAGTCTATAGTAGCTAAGTATCTACTATATAGTTATGCAGGCACAGTGGGACACCGCCGCTATCTCTCGTTGAAAACTACAGCTATTCTGCATGAACAAACATCTGTAGTGTTCTCTGTGCTTACAGCATGTGCTCCGCTGTGAATTTACAGCAGGATACAGGCACAGAGAATCTTATCAGTGCAGCTGGCTGATAACAGAACAAGAAACGCCCAAAAGATTCTTTTGAGCGAATTTTGAGCGATTCTCGTTGTGTCTAAATCAGCCTTAATAGAGGAAAGGCAATTCTTATCTCTCTCCTCCCCCTCCCCTGGGTTCTACCCCGGATCTGACTCTAATTTATGACCGCTTTAAACAGGGACAGTAAATGCTTTCTGTACCTTGGTGTTAAGTTTCCATCAATCACTTCTGAAAAAATCAAAGCTGTCATTTTTATAGGCCCACAAATCTGAAAATTAATAGCGTACAATATATTAAAAAAAAACCTAAGTGAGTGCGAATTGCGAGCATGGACTGCATTCAGAAATGTGTTTTCTGTGGACACTATTTTAGTCAACGAGATTTTGGAATCCTAAAAACTGCTTGGTTGCAACATGAGCGTCAAAGTTCACTTTCTTCATGCTCTTCTAACTTACTTTCCTGACAATCTTGGTGATCTTATGGAAGAACATGACGAGTGCTTTCATCAGGATACTAAAGTAATGGAAAAGAGATATCCGGGAAAGTAGACAGCATATATGATGGCCGACTATTGTTGGATGTTAAAAAGAGACTGTATGGGCAAATACTGTAGAAAATCCAAAAAGAGGAAATTTCAAGGGAAGCCAAGTGGTAAATGTTAGGTATGTTTGCATTTTTTACACGTTACAAATGTTGTCATACATGAATGTCATTAAAAAATTATGTTTTTGGTAATTTTCCCATTTTCGTGATTTGTGAAAAAACTGTCGTGATACGGAATTTTGAAGGTCGTTTTTGGAATCTGCTGAAAAAATCCATTGCGATACACCTTTTCATTTCAAAGCAACAAAACCTTGCATATCTTTGTAATAGGTGAGCAATTGGCATGTAACAAATATAGATAACAATAGGAAGTACGGGATGGTTAATTAAGGGAAGAATTATCAATAGGCCATGACACGGGATATACTAGTAAGTCCCAAGCAAAAGTTTTAATGATTACTCAGTCCCATAAGTAACATGACAATTCCAAGGGGCCAAAGCAGCCTATATAAATGAGGCTACTCATAGTCCTAAACATTATTCAACATATTTACTTGTCTGATAATAGTCCTGCATGTTTCTTAGACTTGGGTGATTTGTTCCTATGGTAATTCGTGTGCCATTTCTCATGAAGCTCAGGCCGAAAGGGTACTATACCTGTAGGGCATATCTAAGTTCTGCTACTCATGTCTGCCGCCCTCTTGCAGTTGCAGGCAGCCACAAGCATCATTCTGCTATTTCTGTGCATATGGACCCTATCTGTCTTTTTTTCATCCAGCACAGAGAGGGTTAACCAGTCCTCTGGCTTTCAGCTCAGATCAATGGGCAATCACTTCCCTATTTAAGCTGAGCTGATGCACTTTCTTGTTGCCTCAGTATTGGTGTGTTTTCCTTTGTGTCACTCCACTGCTAGGTCTTCTGTCTCTTGACTGTTAAAGCCTATTTTGACCTTTATCTGCTTATCCCGTTTGTTCCTTTGCCTTGTGTTTTCTATCTGTATGTGTGTCCATTTCCTTTCTGTCTGTGCTTCATTCTTGTCTCTGTAGTAAGTTAGTTGTGTGGAGTGTCTTCGTTTCTGTGTTTCAGTACTTCATCCCTGTGTTCTGTCAAGGCTAGGTTCCAGTGTGGGGCCGCCCTTATCGGGGTGATTACCCTGCTTGTAGGCAGGGCCCCTTCCATCTCCCTGCTTACCTTAGGGCTAGTTACCCATCTGTAGGTACACCTTCTGCTGGGGTCAGCTCCAGTCACCCGGTCCAGGCCAAAAGCCTGGCTGGTTGGTTAGCCCAGTGGGTCCACATCCAAAATCTGTAACTGTATGTTCATCTCTCTCAGCTTGTTAGTGACTGGCTTTAAGAGTTTGTGCTTGAATAAAGTAGCAGGAGCTAAGTCCTGATATATGTGGATATTAGCTCCCTTCCATTGAAGCTGGCCCTTCTCCCATGCTTTTGTCAACAATACTTCAGGATCTGCATATTGCAGGAGACCGCAAATCGCCTTCCTTGGTGGATCAGAGTTTGCTGGTAGTGGTCTCAGAGCTCTATGGGCTCTTTCAATATTAATCTCACTTGCACTCTATTGGCCCACTAGCTCTGACAAAATGGCTCCCACAGCCAGGAGCAGGGCAGAGTGATCCCCATCCTCAGGCAGGCCTCTGATCCTTACATTTCGCCTCCTTCACGGATTCCCCTGGTCCTCCAAAAGCAGAAAAGGATGATTAATTTGAGCACGGTCTAGTATGACTTGATCTTTTAGCACGCAACAGAACTGGGTTAGTGACTGTTGGGATTGCCCCAGGAAATATACCCTTCCTCTAATCTGAGTTTTTCTAAGGAACTCTATTGACATCTTATGAGAAACAGTACCTTTTGCACCCTCCGCTGTCGCATCCTCCTCTGAATCCTCCTAAGTGTAGTTGGCTAGATCCTCTGTCTTAGGACCAATGGCTGCGGCACTGTTTCTCTCTGTTTTTTTAAAGAATTTATCCATTTCTGGCTGTTGTTTGGATGATGGTGGGAGCTGGGATATGTCCCTGCTCCTGTACTTCAAGTTGTCCTTCCCCATCTTGTATTGCTCTGGTAGTAGCGAGGCTAATTAGTTGTTCAGCACCAGGAGCTCACAGATCACATGTCTTGCATCTACCTGGTCAGGCCCATCCCTAGCCACAGTAATATTAAATCCACAGTAGCACCAGTAACATTAACCCCACAGTAGCCCCAGTAGTAATATCAACCCCCTCAGTAATATTAACCCAACAGTAGCCCCAGTAGTAATCTTAACCCCCTCAGTAGCCCTAGTAATAATAGCCCCCCAACCCATATACTTACCTCCTCATTGTAGTCAGCACCGCTTTTCCTCTTCTCGGCACTGATCCTGACAGCAGTGTGTGTGCCCGGAACGTTTTCTCCCTTGTCCTCTCCTGCGGAACTAAGGAGGAGACGACTCAGGGGAGAAGGATCCCGGGTGCACACACCGACCTCAGAGTGTACACCAGGATTGGCGTCACTACGTGATTACCAGCTGGGGAGCTGCAGCACCCCGGCCGGTAACCACTACCGTGGTGAGCAGCTGTCGGCACGCGTGCCAGCAGAGAGGGCTCTGCTTGCTATTCCTTGCCATGAAAATTAACTGAATCACAAAAAAAAATATTTTCACTGAAGTTCAGCCCTGTCACAAAAAGCCCTATGAACATCATTTCTGTGATCTTCTCCTTAGCTCAGGAGAAAGGCAGCTTATATCACTCTGTCATGCTGCTTGAATTATAAGAGTATACTGGTTGCTTTAAAAGGGGGAATGTACTAGAAATCATTGCCTTATTCTGTTAACCATGGTTACCTCCAATGAAATGTGTAATCATAATTGCTTTGCATCAAAAGGGCTTTACAGGCAAGGGCATTGCTGCTTGTAATTGTAAGATTGCCCCTAAATCATCCATTTATTGGATTATTAAGAACTTCAAGGAGAGAAGCAGCAGACAAGGGTCAGTGAATCTGCATACACAGTGAGGTAAAGGCTTTTAGCGGCCGACCTGGTGTCAAGAATGGTAACAAACAAGCCACTTCTCTCCAAGAAAAACATAAAGGACAGACTGACACTGTGCAGGAAGTACATGGATTGGACTACAGAGGACTGGGGTAAAGTTATTTTCTCTTTTTTTTTAATCCAATCACCTTTATTGAAGGTATATTTTTAAATAGATTCACCCCTTAATTTCTACACATGTGTACATGCATAAGCATAATATACATAGAACATAACATTATCCCACCCAAACAATATCATTAATCATAACTATATTTAAACAAATCATACTATTCCTCATCCCCAACTAAAAAAAAGGAAAGAAAAAAAATAACTCTTCTCCACTTTCTCATCTCTCTCCCTCATCCCTTCTAAGTCCCATTAACTTTTTATACCACTCACTGTAACCACCACTCGATATGAACTATCCATTATATATATATCAGATCAACTTCCTCAAATTTCCTCAAACTTAGTCAAGCAATCTCTTTTTGAATATATCCCCCTGCTGTTGTGGGATATTCGATAATATGTGAGCTCGATAACTTGCAACAAGGCTGATGCTCTGTGGCTGAATATACAGAATTTCATTGCTGGACGACTGATACCACGTGGAACTAGCCACCCAGAGGAGTCCGTTTCAACGAGGATTATCTGAGCTGGTAAAAGATGAGTTCGCTAAAGTTGAGACCCCTGATAATTTTATGGGGTATATTCAATTATGCATCCGAATAGACCAGAAGCTTACTGAACAAAGAAAAGAAAGACTGCCGGTATAAGGAAACACCCCTGCCTATTTCTTCAGCCAACCAGCATTGAACACCCAGCCAAAGACTGAAACTCCTTCTGCAGTAGAGAAGAAAAGGCGCCAAACTGCGAATCTGTGGATGAGGAGGAAAACAAGGGGTGGAGCAAAACCTGTACAGTTGTGTTTGTTGTGAACAATGATACTACATACGGGGTGAAGAGAGTGAAGTGGTAACTTCAATAGTGGAGGTGCTGCCTGACCAGATGATGCACCACCTGGGTGGGTGTGACTGAGCAAGAGAATAGGACTAAAAACTGGCAGTGGAGAAGGCGCAAGACTCCAGGAAAAACAAGTAGGAAGTGACCAGAGGTGTGGAAAACTTCTTTTATTTAATAAAGTACATGATCAGCTTATGAAAACACGTTTCAGGGATAACCCCTTCATCAGTTCGTCTGGTGTTTATAACATACAAGCTATACAAGCAATTGGTAGGTCCCAAAAGGGTTAATAATCAGATACTGTTTGCCTGTGAGGGTCAGCCAGGGCAGGAGCCTTTACAAGTGCTAAGACCGTAAGCAATTCTGACGTATGTAAAAAGTGTGATTCTGTTATGCAGGCCGTTCCATCAGTAATTCAAGATAAGGACAAAATACATTCTTCATCCTTTTATTTTGTTATTCCTATGCAGGTCATAATTGGGAGCCATAAAATACAATGTTTGGCTGTGTTTAGATTCTGGAGCAAAATGAAACTTTATGGGCTTGAAATACGCTCTGGATAACAAGACTTCAAGTAGGACTAAACGCATGCCAATTGATATGGAAACAGTGGATGGATCACCCTTATCTTCTGGGCCTGTAACTCAGGAGACAATTGAACTTGATATCTGTATTGAACCTGATCACCATGAAACTATTAGTTTTCATCTAATTTCTACTCCTAAGTTTCCAGTGATTCTAGGAATTCCTTGTTTTCTGTCCATAGTCCTTCTATTAACTGGGGTTCAAGGACTATTATATTCCAGTTCCATTCAGGCCGTGGGGATCAATATCAATGGATTTTATTGTGGATTTTCCCCCTTCTAAAGAAATGACTGTCATCTTTGTTGTGGTGGACCGACACACAAGAATGTCCCCTTTCATTCCCACTAGAAAGATTCCCACAACAGAACAAACTGCGGAATTAATAATCAAAGAGATATTTAGGCTACATGGAATTCCTGATAATATAGTTTCTGATAGAGGTGTTCAGTTTACATCAAGATTATTGTAAAAGTTTCTCTACAGCCTAAGGGATTACTATTAATTTGCCTTCTGCCTTCTTTCCACAGTTCAATGGCCAGACTGAGAGGACTGATCAGACTCTTGAGCAATACCTCTTATATTTTATTTCCTACTTCCAGGATGATTGGGTTGACTACTTACCAACAGCAGAATTCCAAACATAACTCTACATCTCAAAGTCTATTTTATGCCAACTGTGGTATACATCCGGTATTCATTCCTGATCTTCCATTTAATACTCCTATTCCTACTGTTAACCACAGACTAACTTCATTGTAGGAAACCCCCCAGAAAAAATCTAATAGAAATGCTGTAAAAACCCTAAGAAAACTATAAGCAGGCCGCGGATAAAGATCGCAAAGCTCCTCCTTCCTTTCAGATTGGTGACAAAGCTTGGTTAAGAAGAATTTAAATACGCATGTACCCTTTCCCAAATTGGGTCAAAAGTTTATAGGACCCTTCCGGATTGCTGTAAGTATTAACCAGGTTGTGTTTGCTTGGAACTACTGGGCAGACTGAAAATTCACCCAGTATTCCATGCACTGCTACTCAAGCCATTCGGGGAGAACACTTTTCCTGGAAGAAGTAAGCCACCTCCTCCACCAGTAAAAGTTCAAGGGGGGGGGGAAGAATCTATAGTTGACAAGATTCTGGAATCCAGAATTTGCAGACAGAAATTACAGTACCTGAAACAACAGATTTTCAGCAGCAATCCAGAATTTCTCTTAATCCATCGTTGTCTTTAATAGTCAATTGGACATTGTTAACAGAGACAGCAACGTTTCGATCCACATATTGGGATCTTTCTCAAGCTAACTAATGGAGTCCTTAACACACATTAAATAGCACACCATCTAAAAACACACCCATATGGTTAGCCAATCAGCCCATGCAAACATAAATAAACACCTGAAATGCATAATTGCACTCCATTACTAGAAATTACAGTACCTGGTGCAATGGAATGAATATGGACGGGAGGAAAATTCGTGGGAGCCAGACCACAATGTCCACACACCAAGGCTCGCTTGGGATTTTCATAAGAAGCATCCAGGAACCCCCCCAGGGGATATCAGCGCTCAAACCAAGGCGCTCCTCTTCTCCAGGTGGTGGCTCTTCCAATTGTGCTATTTTGCTCCCTGGACAGCTCCTCCACTAACCTTGCTCCTGTTCCTTGTTCCCGCTCCTGTTTCGCTGGTTGACTCCACCCTCTCCCTTGATAGAACACCCTACATAACCTGACCTGAAAGCACTCCAATTGTACTCTCAGAAAACAATCATTACATACTCTCTGCAATGATCACCCTCTCATCTTCAGGCTTTATTTATAGTATCATAATAATAACCTTGGATAGCAAAACCAAAGGACCAAAACTGAAAGCCCTCATTTAAGCCTTCTCCTTCTTGGTGTCACTGGCCACAGGCTTCCAAATCCTTAGCATAAACCGCAGCCCCCACCCAATCCTTCCAGGATTGGGAGGCATGTCTTGACCTATTCAGAGAGACATTGCTCATGTTTCAGATGCCTGGGTTCAGCATGGGGCTACATTATAGACTTTTCAGCTCACCCCACGGATTGCTTCCTCAAATCCAAAATTCCAGTGTCCCCTTCAAAAGCCAATGCTTTGGTGCAGGTGATTTAAGCACTATCCTTTCTGGGTATAATAGTCCCTGTTCCTTCATTGGAACACTTCAATGGGTTCTTTTTGTTGTACGCAAGAAGTATGGCATTCTCCACCAGCTTTGGACTACAAAATCACAGAAAGGTAACTATCAAACAGACAAAAAAATCACAGAAAGTGGCCACATACTTACTGATACCTCTATGTAGCAGTCTGGCTGTCTGCATGCTTGAGGGATATGTGGTTTGTATGCCTCTGCCCTTGTATCAATGTATCAGTAATTATGTGGCCGCTTTCTATGAATTTTTTTTTTGTCTGTTTGATAGTTCCCTTTCTGTGATTTTTAACTTATGTTAGCATAGGAACCCACAATAAACAATGACCCATGACGTGAGTTGCGGGCTCAGGTTTTTTGGCCAAAGTATTAGCTAATACCTCGCATTTATCAGTATTTATCTATACTATGCAGTGTGGTTTTAAATGTTGGCTTGGCCCAGGGTACCAGTGCCAGTGTGGTTTACCTTTGGGGTGCACGGCAACCCACTGGTTTCAAATATGGTGGCACTAATAGGTTGTAAGCCTGCGTGGTGCACTACACGTATCATGTGGTCTTTCACCCTGTATTGATTGTTTTGTGAAGAAATAAAAACTAAGCATCCACCCCCTCATTGTAAAGTGGGTTTGTGAGTGATTGACTCATCAGTGTCCTCACATGTTACTCGCTCCTCCTTATAGCAGTTTGGCTGTCTGCATGTTTGAGGGATATGTGGTTTACATGCCTGCCCTCTTGTATTAATGTATTAGTAAGTATGTGGCCACTTTCTGTGATTTTGTTTTTTTTGTTTTGTTTTTTTAGCTTTGGACTTAGGATCAAGGTTAGGCACTTCCACATGCAGTCATTGAGGTCTATCATTGCATTCATGGAAGTGAGGAAGTTCTCGTCATCCATCGACATCAAGAATGCCTTCCTCTATTTCCCCATTTGTTGAGTGTATCAGCGACTCCTCCGCTTTGCCATTCGATTGAAACATCACGAATTTTCGACCCTTCTACTCGATTGACAACAATTCCCTAAGTCTTCACAAAGGGTCTGGCATCAGTGACAGCTCCAAGTGGATAGTGGCCATCCCCTATTTCGATGACACCTTGGTGAAGGCTCCAATTTGGGTGAATAATCTAAACAGCCTTCACATCACTATGGACATGGTTTTTGTTGACCATCAACCACCCAAAGTCCTCCCACCGTCATGATATGCGATAAGAAATTACATCTCCTTCAAGGACAAGCAATTTCCCTACCATCTCAAACCCCTGTGACCATCACCCCTGCATGAAAGTACTGGGGCTGATGGTTTCATCCTTTGATGCAATTCCATTCAGTCAGTTTCACACCAGACCTCCTTAGTGGCCATTTTCTCTCGATGGGACAAATCCACAAACTCTCTCAATCAAGACATCCGCCTACCTCAACGGGCTCAACGCGCTCTTCTCTGGTGGCTAAATTTACCACAAATGCATCTGGGGTACTTCTTTTAGACTCTACACTGAAAAGTACCATGGATGTCAGCCTATTGCGGGAGTAAGCTGTAAAAACTCACAGCTCAGGGCTCCTGAGCCATGTAGGAGTCTACCATTCTGATAAATGTGTTGGAACTATGGGACAATTTTCTGTCACTTCAGCATTTCACATCCCTACTAACAGGTCTTCCAGTTCAGGTCATTAAATCACTAAGGCGCAATCTGCAGCTTGTTGATCATGGCAGAAGCAGTTAAAATCTTGACATGGGCCCGAGGTTCACCTTTTAGCACTCTCGACAGTCCACATTCCACACATATCAAGAGCCCCAGGATCAAGTGCATACCCTCGTAATTCATTGGACCATTTTCTGTATCTTTCCCCTCCTTTTCCTTTCATCCTATGACTTCTTAAGGAGATCAAAATGGAATGCTTTTCGGTAATTCTCATTGTTTCATATTGGCCTCAAGGCACGTGGTGCATGAATCTCATATATCTACTCAGCGACATTCCATGGCACCTCCATCTTCAAGAAAACCTTCTCTTCCACTGAATCCCAAGTTTATCCACACCTTGTTTAACAGCGTGGCAGTTGCAGCCGTGTTCCCTAAATGCGCAGATTATGAAACCTGTCATTCAGACCAAGATGAAGGCTAGAAAGTCCTCCTCTTCTGGATTTGCCATTGTGTCTAAATCCATTTTCTCATGCGTTTTTCTGCTATTCTTGTCCTGCCTTTAGATTGGTCTGGACATAGTTTTGAACCTTCGTTCCCTGAAAAGTCAAATATTGGCATTGTTCAGTTTTTACCAACGGCTCCTTAGCTTCTAACTCGGCCGTCAGTACCCTCCTACAAGGTGTTGCTCATGCTGTCCCTCCATACCATTCTCATGTTCCACCCTGGATCCTCAACCTGGTACTGGACACGCTGTTCTCTCATCCCTTTGAGCTGTTGCATAACATCCTGGCTCATCTTGTGTCCATCTACAGGTTTTCTGAGCTTGCAGCAGTGTCATCCAATCCTCTGTTCATGATTTTTCATCAGGACAGAGTAGTTGTGCATCTGTGCCCCCCTTTCTAGTGGTCTCAGCTTTTCACACCATTAAGGACATTTTTACCTTTGTTTTGGCCCTCCACATGTCACCCTAGGGAATTAGCTCTCCTAAGACGTGGCTTTGGGGTTTACCAAACATTATGCCACGTTACATCAGGTCAGCAGTAGTGGAGGCTTACTGTATCAAATGCAGACAACCTCCCTTTCGGGTTAGGGTGCATTCAACTTAGATAGTGGGTGCTTTCTGAGAGGTAGTCAGTGGTGCTTCTACTCTCCAAGTGTATAAGGCCATTAGAAGGGCCTCTCTACACACCTTCTCAAAGTTCTACCTAGTGCACACTTTTGCATCCTATGATGCCTCTTTTGGTCGAACAGTTTTGGAAACAGCAATATAACTGACTGCATGCGTCCTTGTCTTGTTTTACCACCCCTGAGATAATGGTCTGTCACGTCCCATGCACTTCAGCTGTGTCTCCAAATGCAATGGTATAGAGAAACGTTGGTTTTTTTTTTGTTTGTTTTCTGTTTAAATTCTTTATTTATAGTTTGAACTTGGGTACAGAAGGGAAAAGAGGGAGGGGGGGGGTGTATACAAAAAAGCAGCACAATAAAATTTGTTATCGTATACAGTTGAACATGGTGGTTGTGCTACAAATACTGAGAGAGGATGAAAGTAGGAAAATGAGGAACGAACAAGGTAAAGTTTCCAGTAGCTTGCTTTATGATCTGAGTTAGTGGTCAAGCTGAGAAATAGGATCAGATCTTTATATTAGAAAGGGGGAATTAGCTGGCTGACGTATTCCTGAATGGAGAGTTATTTGTTCCCATAAGAGATCCATTTATTCCAGATTTTAAAATATTTTTCTGGCTCACCCTCTTGCATGTGTCTAGTTTTTTCAAAGCTATTTATTAGGTTTACCTCATTCAGCCATTCATATCCAGATGTAGTGACAGCAGCACAAATCCAGGTGCATTAAAAGAATTTTCTTTATTCCATCAGTAAAATATGCAACGTTTCGGCCATTGCAATGGCCGAAACGTTGCATATTTTACTGATGGAATAAAGAAAATTCTTTTAATGCACCTGGATTTGTGCTGCTGTCACTACATCTGGATATCACGTTGCTTCAAGGAAGATAGGGGTCCATCTTCTATTCGTGACTGTGCAGCCTCAAAGCCTCCCCTTGAGAGGGTATTTTTCCCAATTTTGTGCTGTTGGTTCCTCATTTCTATACACGATTCAGCCATTCATAGAAATTGGGGGGATCTACATCCTTCCAGTGTCTCGGGATTAGCATTTTTGTTGCATCCAAGAGAAGAGGAAGTAGGGGGGGTCTCTTTTTTCTGAAGTCCTCTGGGGGATTATATTTAGGAGGAGTAGTTTGGGTGTGAAATTCACTTCATAGCCCAGAATTGCTTTTAGTGCCTTCTGTATCTCCTGCCAAAAAGGGATCAGCAATGGGCACGAAAACATAACGTGTGAAAGAGAGCCCTCTGCTTTTGAGCTTCTCCAGCAGGTCAAAGGGTATTTTGGATCTATTCTATGAAGTAACTCTGGAGTTTTGTACCACCTGGAGATTATTTTATAGTTTAATTCTTGATATTTTGCTGAAACAGAGCTTGAATGTGAATTGCTTAGATTTCTCAAGATTTCCGCTTGGGAGAATCTGGTTCTAAGCTCTTTTTCCAGCTGGAGATGTAAGAAGGGTTTTCCTTATTGTGGATGAGGGTGTTGTAAATTTTAGAGATGAATGATCCCCTTGAAGGGGCGGAATGTCCTAAGAAGTTTATGGGAAAGTAAGTTATGATTGGTGCTGAGTATGTCTGATTGAACGAGGGATAGTGCGTCCCTGATTGCCTTATAGTTCTTGGGCTGGAGTTGTGGGAAGGGAAGTGCATCTTGGAGATCTTGGTGCGTGATAAACGAATCGTTCTGGAAGAAATTCAGGGCAGGCACCTTGTGTAGGTTTGGGATTTGTGAGAGATGTTTCTTAAGGCGTTTAAGTTTGTTTGGTAATAGATTTAGAAAAGGTGTGTATCCGCTGATCTGAGGTAGAAAACGTAGTTTCTTATTGAGTTTGTGCCAGACTTTAAAGGAGAATGTGGTGAGAGGGTTGTTAATTTCTTTTAGTAAAGGTTTATTATGTGGAGTAACCCAAGGTAAAGAGTAGAGTTGGGTCTCTAGGGAATGAAGTTCTATTTGGACCCAAAGTTTATTGTTGGAGGGGTGTATAAGATCAAAGATGCGGGCAAGGTGTATTGCGTTGTAGTAATGTTCAAAGTCTTGAAGGCCAACACCGCCAGACTTTTTGTGTCTGATTAAGGTAGAGTGTTTTACTCTATGACCTTTATTTTGCCAAATAAATCTGGAAACTAGTTGCTTCAATTTAATAAAGAAAAACTGCGGAATTTCTATTGGGAGCACTTGCAGCAGATAAAGAACTTTGGGCAGGACAACCATTTTGACTAGGTTTTTCCTTCCCAACCATGACGTCTGCAGCGACATCCAGGAAGCTAGATCCTTTTCTAGTTTGTCTAATAGCGGTATGAAGTTTAATTTGTATAGGTCGGCTAAATTATGTGAAATTTTGGTTCCCAGATATGTTATATGAGAACATGTATTTTTAAACGGGGATGTTTTAGATAATCTGGACCAAATTCTTTCCTCTATATTTATATTGAGGAGTTCAGATTTTGAGAAGTTAAGCTTGAAATTTGAAATTTGTCCAAAGAGGTCAAATTCTCTCAAGAGTGGTTTGAGAGACCGTTGTGGATGGGAAATCACTATCAAGACGTCATCGGCGAAGGAGGCTGTTTTGTATTCCACGTGTCCGCATCTGAGGCCTGTAATTTGTGCGTTTTGCCTTATTCTTTCTAGAAACACCTCCATTGACAGGACAAACAGAAGAGGGGAGAGTGGGCAACCCTGTCTTGTGCCATTCCTGATGTTAAAGGCGGATGAAAAGCTTCCATTAATTTTGATTTTAGCTGAAGGCTTTTTATACAATGCCATGATTTTATCTACGAAAATGTCAGGAAGGCCAAATTTTTGAAGGGTCATTTTAAGGAATAGCCAGTTGACCCTGTCAAAGGCTTTCTCTGCATCAGTTGTGAGGATTGCTAGGGGGGGTTTTGGTTAGTTTGGCCTGATGTATCGTGTTGATCAGTCTGGTGGTGTTATCCTTAGCTTCTCTAGAGGGCGTGAAACCCACTTGTTCCGGATTGATGAGGTTTGGGAGAAGTGGCTTGATTCTATTAGCGAGAATTTTAGCATAAAGTTTGAGGTCGTTGTTGATTAATGAAATTGGCCTATAGCTACTGCAAAGGGAGTTGTCTTCCCTTCTTTTGGGATTATTGAAATGTGAGCGGTGAGTGCTTCTTTTGGGAAGTCGTTTGTAGCGTTAATGTAATTAAAGTACTTGTGCAGAGCTGGGGTTAGGATATCTTTGAATGTTTTGTTATATATGGAGCTAAACCCATCTGGGCTGGGGCTTTTACCTTTGGGGAGGGCTTTGATGACATTTTCTATTTCTTTTAAGGAGATTGGGCTGTTGAGTGCTAATTTCTGGGAGTCTGAGACCTGTGGGAGACAGATAGAATCTAAGGTTCTTTGAATTTGCTCAATTCTCCGTATGTCTGCATTCTCTTGGCAATCTGTGTTGTATAAGTCTGAATAATAGGATTGGAAGATTTTGACGATAGCGTCTGTTGTATGATGTAGTTGGTCATCTCTATCTTTAATTTTCGTAATGAAGGATCTGGAGTTTTATTTTTTAATTAGAGAGGCTAATTTTTCCCACATTCGTCTGCTAAAGCGTAGTGTTTGAATTTAGCATAATATAAGTATTTATCAGTGTTTAGATTTAGCAGTTGTCTAAGCTTAGTATGTAATTCGAAAAGGTCCCTCTCCACGAGGCGCGAGATAGTTTTTTTTTTTAATGTTGCGATTCTAGCAATTTGATTTGTTCTATCAGATCAGTTAACTCCCTCTCTCTTTCCTTCTTCCTTCTAGAGCCTATGTGTATGAGAAGCCCTTGAATTACTGCTTTGTGGGCTTCCCACAAAATCGCGGGTTTTGAAGCGTATTGGACATTCTCAGTGAAATATAGTTGGATGCTCTGCTTAATAGCGGCGACATACTCTTTATTAAGCTATCATTCAATACCCAATTTGTTGAGCTTCTTTTTTTTGTTGTTAAGGAAAGTTCAAGAGAGAAGGGAGCATGATCCGAGAAGAGGATTGCGTCATAGGCCGATTTGGTCACTGAGCCCAGTAAGTGGTATGGGATGTATAGGTAGTCTATTCTGGAATATTTCTTGTGCACGGGTGAATAGAAAGAAGTTTTTTTTTTTAATTTTTATTTTCATAAGCGACCTCTTTGTTGGAGCATTCCTCCTGGAGTTGCATATGATTTTAACAATCTGTTAAGTTTGTAATGCTGTTGTTCACTTAATCTGGTTTAACCTGTATCCTTTCTTTTGGCTGCAGTAGTTATGCCCATGCTCCTTAGCTGTGTCCCCCAGTATACAAGAAAGAAATCTCTTTCATAAAATTGTTTATGTAGAGCTACTTTACCTATAAGGTTTCTACTGCGCATCGTTTTCACGTGATCCGCCAGAGCCCAAGAAGTTTTGTGCAAACTATTCCTTCTGCTTGGTAGTGTACTATGTTCATGTGCAGGCTTTTACAAGTTTTCATAGCGGCAGCAACGCATCGCCCGTACCTGCTGCTTATCCTGCATTATTATGGACTATTGCAAGAAAAGTATTGATAGCTTTTCCATCTTCATACCTTGTGGAAAGGGGCTTTAGTGCAGTCGCCAATCTTCTTACGAAAAAAAAAGGAATCGATTGCAAATCGCTGGACGCGGAGATTTGACACTATACCTCCCTAATTTTAAGCTAAATATTGGACAGTTGCTATCAGAGCATCGGGCTCATCCCTCCCATTAACAGCATTATTTGTGTATTCATTTTATGCAAGAATTTTACTAGGTTCTAATTTGTTTCGTCCCAAATCCAAATATTCACTTGCATTTTGTGTCTTCTCAATAAAGATCTGAATAAGGGTGGTTTCACGCAGGCGAGAAAATTGCGAGTTTTTCGCCTGCTGCATTAGTCATTAGAAAGCAGATTATGAAACCATCGCATATGGTTTCCTTCCCATATGCAATGTTTTTACTGATGCGATATTGAGAGGCTAAAAAATCGTGTCTTGCATTGCAATACAATTTTAACATTAGAAAGTCCTACTGACTTCCGCGTTAAAAAGACAGGCACTTTTCTTGTGTGATTTAAATGCGGGCGGCACCAATGCGATGCAAGACTATTCTCTAAAATAAGCATCAGTGATGCTCACAAATCACAGTGAATAAATACGTGATTTTGCTGTGATCATTATTTAAATTTCTCTTCATTTCGCTCATTCAGTCGCTTAGTTCTCTGTCATGGGCAGTGGTTAGACTGAACAATCAAAATTACGAGTGCATGGAAGTATGTGATTAGCTGTTGGAAGAACAAAAGCAGGTTTTAACACACCCACAAAGTGCTATATTATGATCTATTAACCCTTTCCAATCTACTGTCTGACGTCTAAAGACATTCTGATTGAAGGCTGTACAGCTTCTGATGTTGGAAGACATCCAGCAGGGTATTCTTACTGTATATTACTGGCCACTATGTTGTCGGGGGCCTCTCCAGCATGTCCCATACCGCACTACTGGCTCTAGTCAGCAGATGGTGCCATTGTATAATGGCAGAAAGAGAACACCCCCCTAGGAAACCCTGAATCCAAAATTGGATTGCAAAGGGTTAAAGCATGAGAAGATTGTGGAAATACGTCAGCAAAAAGTGGATTCAACTTGGCACAACAGTGACATTACCAAAAACTGGATATCCCTCAAAAATCGATGAAAAACCCAGAATAAAATTTGTCTGGAAAATTGCCAAGAGGCCGACAGCAACATTAGGGCTCCTTTCCACTTGCGATTGCGTTTTTTGTTAACGCGATTGTCAATGGGACTTTCTAATGTTAAAAACGCAACGCAATGCACCAAAAACGCAGTTGCGTTTTTTACAATAGAAAGTCCCATTGACAATCGCGTTAACAAAAAACGCAATCGCAAGTGGAAAGGAGCCCTTAAAGGAGCTGCAGGAATTTCTGGCAAGTACTGGTTTTGTAGTGCATGTGACAACCATCCCCCATCTCTTCATATGTCTGGACTGCGAGGTAGGGGACAAGACAGTAGCCTTTTCGAACAAGAAAAACCCTTCATGCCTGGCTATGCATACCTCAGGGTAGCAAACAAATATCTCTCAAAGATGGTAGTGCCCTTTGGCTTTATCCAGTCATTCATAATGGCGAATGGAGAGCCACGTGGTGCTTGCACCTGCGAGACATTTTTGCTCGCTACTTCACAGGGTACTTTGACATGTCTGTTCGCCGCTACAGAAAGTATTCCCTTCGGTTCTTATAGTCCTTGGTACTCAGTTTTATTAATTGTAAAGAAAGCGAAGTATCCTCCAAAGTTACGAGCACAAATGTGTCACATGCGCTAGAGCCATGCGGTTTGATTCAGCCGTTCGTTATAGTGAAAAATTCCTTGCATAATGCAGAGCCAAGTAGCACTTTTCTCTGCAAGACATTTTTGATTGCTACTTCAGAGGGTAGCTTTGACATGTTTGTTCACTGCAAGAGACAATAATGGTCAAAGCTGAACAAGTGCTGGTACCAAGGATGATAGACTGGATAACTGGAGTCTGTAAGTGCTTGTTCAGATCAGCGTTTAGGGATTTTGTTTTCCTGCTGTGCTTGGGGAGCAGGAAAACTGCACCCCCTAGCTAAGTGTGCCGGACAGCCGCCCATTGACTATAATGGGGCTCTGTTCAATTTCCTGCTAGCAGCTCAGCATTTTGCTGGAATTTACAAACTAGCACTGCATTGCTTGCGCCTAGTTTTCTAGCAACACTGATGTGAACGAACTCTAATAAGTGTGCTTTTCCTTGGAATGTAGTTACTGATATCTCACAGATCTGTGATACTTCACAGCTGTTTCACAATTGTTCAGTCTTGTGGCTTTTTTTTCTATAGTCAGGGCTCGGTCAGGCAAGCATTTTTTTTGGCACCTAAAGGCACCCCAAAAAAAGTGTTGCTGCAGGCACATGAACGGGCAAAGTTTCATATGTGCAGCACATGAAACTTTGCCCGTTCACTGGAGCAGCTGTGCTTGGAGAAGCGCAGCTGCTCCATGAAGGACCCCTCATCACTGTCATAGTGTTCACTGATAAGGGGACTGCTGTAGGGATGAAAGATTTCCCTGTCACAGCTGTGGCAGAGGACCGCGATACTATCCCATTGCTTTCAATGGGGCCGGCGTTGCTGCCGCCCCATTAAAAACAATGGGATGTAGCAAACCCCAGCAAGGATTTTCAGGGAAGGGCTTGGAATATAAACCCTTCCCTGAAAGTAACCCCTAGCTGCTGGAAAAAACAAAACATCACATAGCAGCGCTGTTGGGGCTCCGATGCATCTTCTCCCTGACACTCTTCTGAATCATTTCTTCTGGCCAGGAATTTAAAAATCCCCGCCTCCTGGAAGCGCTGCCTCTGATTGGCTGAGCGCAGGGACCAATCACAGCCATTTAATCACTGCAGGAGTTTTCTTCACCCCATCGCCTTCAATGGGGCGGCAGCAGTACCAGCCCAACTGAAAGCAATGGGAGATTACTGCTGTGAGAGTCACTGCTGCTTACAGCAGGACATTTAAAAGGTGCCGTTCAGAAGCACCTTTTAAATCGTGAATACGAAATCCTGTTAGTCCCTGCGGGGATTAACGAAACCCTCAGGGAGTCCCCTTATCCCCGTGAGGACTAACAGGGCTTAACAGTGGGACATTTAAAAGGTGCTTCTGGCCAGAAGTTGTAAGCAGTGGGTATCTATTTCCAGAGCAGGAGTTTCCATTAACTGCTGCTTCCATAGGAGTCAATGGAAACTCCTGGGCAAACCACACCTATGCTCTATCTTTTTTAGGTGCATGCTATTTTGCGCTGCAAATTCTGTGCATATGAACACTTCTATAAGAACCCAAGGTCTTACTATCGGGGAAACACGGTAGTGATACCCAGGCTACACCAGCATGGTCTCTATCTCCTGTATATAATTATATATGTACAGCTGGTATAAGTTATACATCTCCAGTGTTTAGTCATATGGAGCATGCTGGGGTAAGGCCGCTTCCACAGCTGCACTCATTGGTTCCATTTTCCTGCTCCGTTCGGCCGAATGAATCTGCATTAGGGCTCCTACCCACTTGCGTTTTTAAATGTCAATGGGTCTTTCTAACCTTAAAAACGCATCGCACAAAAATCGCAAAGCACAAACTTGATGTGTTTTTAACATTAGAAAGTCCCATTGACATTCATGTTAAAAAAACGTGAGTAGGAGCCCTTATGACAGAACCGAACAGCGCCAAAGCCGTTCCTTTCCTTTATTTTTTAAACCACATTGAAATCAAAGGGAAGAAACTGATCATTTTTTAAAATTTCAGTATATCTCCTCTAAGAACAGAGCAGAGAAAACAAAAACCCTGAGCTGAGCCCTAACACGTGTGAAAACTGCCTTACAGCTCGTTTCTGTAACTATCAACATTGAGTCCAGCTTGTTCATGAGGGCCTAGCAGCTCTGACCACATTTTGAAATTGCCAGAGTGCAGTGTAATAGCTAGAAGAGTGTCAGATGGGCGGGGCTACTGGGTTCTCATAAATAAGCTGGACTCAACTCTTGCTGAGAGCTGCAGAAACATATAGCAGCAAGCTGTAAGTTATCCAAAATCCCTTCACGTTACCCTAAAAATGACACACTGCTGGAGTCAGTATCAGGGGCATAACTAAAGGCTCAGGGGCCCTGATGCAAAAGCTGAGCTCCCCCCCCCCCCCCCCCTCTATCTGTACATGTACCCGTACCCATACCTAAACCACGCAGAGGCATAACTTGAAGCTTCTGGGCCCCAATGCAAAACCTGTAACAGGGTCCCCAACTATAATGCTTTATTCATAGTATTGGGCTCCCTATATGGAGAAGAGAGGCCTTATGGGCCCCTAAGGCTCCTGGCCCCGGATGCAACCGCATCCCCTGCACCCTCTATAGTTACGCCCCTGGTCAGTATGCAGAACACAATAATGTGCGGCAATCAGACAGCACAGCATAAAATACCTAAGAGGTTTCCTTTAAAAGCTGCTAGATGTCTACAGAACATGTATGACCTCTAGTGGTCAATTTGTGTCATTAAAGATGGAGCCTCTTTATTGGTCCAAGCCTTCAAAGTATTAAAAAAGCAACTATTATAGTTTATTCTTTTGCAAAATGTCATCATAAAATTGGTTTATCATTCCACCTAAACTGTGTAGAGCTCAAAATAACTCCAACCCTGCTGTTATATTAATATTGTAAAATGCTGCCACAGTTTTTTTTAATATATGTATATATATATAATTGTATATATGCATTATTTGTATAGCACCAACTTATTCTGCAGCACTTTCAAGTAATTTATTTCTTACTCCCACACAGCTGGGTGCTCCTTTTCAACCTTGAGCCGGCTACCTGAAGCATGCAGGGATTGAACTCATAACTTTCAGATCGTGAGCAAGAGCTTAGGACTGCATCTCAGCTGCTTTACCACTCTGTGCCACAAATAGTTTACACTTACACTCACACACATTTCTATATATATATTTTTAATGTATGATAGTGTAATTACATGAAAGCGCTGCGGAATAAGATGGCACTATACAAATAAGACGTGTGTGTGTATGTATATATATATATATAGTGTGTGTGTGTATATGTGTGTGTATATATATATATATATATATATATATGTGTATATGTGTGTGTGTGTATATATATATATCTGTATTTTTATGTATGGGATGGCGGAAAAAAAGGCCTGCTGTACATTTAACTTCTTCAGCCTTTGTTGAGGGTGATGATGACAATTCTTACTAGTGCTATTAATGTCAACCCAGGGGTAGGCAATAAACCCTTATGGGGTCGAAGCCAATAGCTTTCATTTTAGTGAAAAATATCCTTCCCCACTCAAAATGGTGCAAGCCAAAGAGATCCATCCCTTAACCAACCCACCTTCAGAGGCACACTAATGATTATAATGCAATCATCTGCTGAACCATCCTGCATAAGGAGGTGAAGGGTGCTGCAGACACTGCAAGCCTAGGATGTGCGAACATGGTGCAAGAGGAATGATTATAAGAAGCGGTTGACAAGGCTATACGCGGTTGTAGGACTGCAGCGCTGCATTGTGGGTGCCCGCAGAGCCTGTGGCTTGTGAGTGGACCCGACGTCGCCTCAAGCAGTAGAAGGCTGGTTTGTAGGCAAAACCTTTTTCGGGTCCAAGCAAGAGTTCTAGCGCAGCTAAACAATCACATTATTTACGCCTTGCTTGCCTGACATGGAGTATTCTAGGGGCTTTCCCCAGCTCACAACATTGTATCCACTGAGCATCTGCCTCTGGCAGAAAAAAACGGGAGTGCTTTTATAATAACCTGTGGAGTACTTTAAAGCAGTGTCTCCCAAACTGTGCTCTGTGGAGCTCTTGGGCCTCCGCGAGCGACAGTCAGGGGCTCTGACCGAGGGTCTAGGTCCGTGGTGGCGAACCTATGGCACGCGTGCTTGCAGAGCCCTTTCTGCTGGCACACGCACCGTCGGCTGCTCACCATGATAGTCAGCAGCTCTCTGGCCAGTTATCACGAAGTGGCGCTGATCCCGATGCACACTCTGACATCAGCGTGTGCACCCAGGATTCTCCTCCCCTGACCTCTCCTCCTTAGTTTTGCAGGAGAGAAGGGAGGAAATGTTCTGGGCTCACACACTACCGTCAGTCTGCAATGGGGATTAGTGCCGAGAAGAGGAGTTGCTGCGCTGACTACAAGGAAGAGGTAGGTATATGGGTTGGGGGGCTATTATTACTGGGACTACTGTGGGGGTTCATATTACTACTGAGGCTACTGTGGGGTCACTATTACCATTGGGGCCACTGTGCGGGTTACCATTACTACTGAGACCACTGTGTGTGTGTGTGTGGGGGGGGGGCACTATTACTACTGGGGCCACAATATGGGTCACTTTTACAACTGAGGCCACCAGTATAGAGCGGGCACTATTACAACATGAGGCAGATTTGGTGTTGAATTCACAGTAGCTGTAGCAGCAAAGTGGATGAGGTTTTGATAATCTCAGCCACACTCTGTAAAAAAAAAAAAAAGGATCTGCACAAAACCCATGTGGACACTGACATGTGGTGCGGGAGTTAATTCTGCAGCATGTGGATTTTAAATATAATGTATATCACAATAGCCCATCCAGTGCTCCAGCATTCCTCCGTGTTTTTTTTTTTAAACAGGCCTGTCCTTTTTATAATCATGGAGGTAAGAGTCTTATGTTGTGATAAGCCACATCTCCTAACCCCTTCCATGACCACAGTCTGTCATGTTTTCTTTGGGGGCTCCACAAGAAACTTTTGCTTCAAAAGACCAATCCTCTCCACAAATGTGCTTAAGTTCAACCAATCACTGGGCAGCTTTCATTTCATATTCTGCTCTTGAAAATGAAATCTGTGATGTGATTGGTTATTATGAAATGCAAAGCCAGTTTTCTTTGACAGTTGACATAAATCTGCCCTAGTTGATCAATATTTATAGGATACCTTACATACTTAGTTCTCTCTGGGTCATGCCACCGCATTTCAATAGGTCCGATCTGTGACTTGGACATTCCAAGGCACAAAACTTTAAACAAAGTGAACACTTTTCTATGACAGGAACAACACACCCACACATACATTACATAAATTTAATTGCCGACAGGCCGTGGATCGGACCGCTTCCATTGACTTGAATGAAAGCCACCCGCGTGGGAACTGTACTAAAATGGAGTATGCTGCAATTTGTTAGAAGGTATATGCTGTTTCACTCAGAAAGGGTCTCTATCCGCAAACTGAAATGTATTCCCAATAACTATGGCTGGGTCACCCTTTAAAGGGTTGGAGGTATCGAAGTGCATTGTTACAAAATTGTGTCACTGAGGTTCGTTTTCGGATACTCTCCTAGTCCACCTTTACATGGGACCCAAGTCCAGGATTTCACTTTCTAGGTCTCTCTCTGCTGTGTACTTTGACTTTAGAATCAGCTCATGTCCATACACAGCACACCTGTAGTCTGCATTGCCAGCTTGCACCAGCACAGTATTCCTTACTCAATAGGAAGCTGCCGAGTTCAATCGGTTGAGGTTCTCCCTCTTGGTTACTCACACAAAGCCCAGTTGTAGGTCTCTCTGCGGCAGCTCCCACTAACAGTCTCCTCTTTCTCTCTAAAACTGCTGAGTCACACCACAACCTGCAACAGGACCTGATTTTTATACTCCGCCTTTCAGCCAATTAGTGTGCAAATCAATGTAACCCCATGTAAGGGAAAAAAATTCCCTCCAAGCTGACAATTGGAATATTCCCTGGATCAACAACCCTTCTGAAGTTACTAATGATAAGATATAATATTGTATCACTCAAAAAAGGCGTCCAGGCCCCTCAAACTTATCGAATTCTCAAATCACCACACCCTGAGGCAGAGCGTTCCAAAGTCTCACTGCTCTTACAGTAAAGAACCCCTGTCTATATTGGTGTAGAAACCTTCTTTCGTCTAGACACAGAGGATGCCCCCTTGTTACAGTTCGGAGCTCTGCATCATAAAAAGATAATGCTCCAATAACCATCTTATACACATATTAGTCTGCTGTTGTGTCAAAACAAGTCTGCCCTCTTGTGTATGCATTATGTTACTGCACTCGATGCCTAACATTCACTCGTTATCACCATAGCATCAACAAAAAAGTTAATGCTTCACAGAATCTATATCCACACAAGTGGCTCCAAGTAACACACTAAATCAAGACACACAAGTGGACATTGTAGAATTTACACTTTTTCATCATCTGCTGAGGTTCCACAATGACCGTTTTGTGACGTGGCAAAATCTTAATGTAAGAATTTCCAAACTAAAGTCCTATGAAAACATGGTACATCCTCGAATATATAAATAACAGAGAAGTGCACAGTTGTGCAAGCAGAGAGAATGAGATAACAAAGGGCCCTCCATGTTGGGTTACACTTGAGTATTTTGTGTATTTGAAATAGCTGACATAATGCTTCCTAATTCCACAGATTCATTTTCCGGAGCATGGATATTTATATAGAGAGATTGTAGTCACCATTTTGCAATGATCTATCAGATATGTGGCAACTAATTAGCATAGAATTTTGATCTTACATTGAATAAAAAAAAACAAAAAAAAAAACAAAGAAAACACAAAATTGTATTTGAAAGGGGTTTTCTGTGAGTTTTCAAAAACTAGTGGGGAATGGGCTAAAATTCTTAAAAAAGCAAAAAAAGTGCAGTTTTTTGTTTTTTTTTTAATTGTTACCCTATGCTGGAACCTTTAAAGAAGAGCTCCCACTGCTGGACGGGAAATCTGAGAACAAGAAGTGGGATACATCATCATTTACTGGATACACCTTGGGGTTGCGGACAGTCACGAGATCACATGCAGAGTGATGAGGCTTAAGCCTCTTCATAGAGATGTACAGTCTGATGCACAGACTCCCTTCCTGGCTATCAGCACTTCTTCCCTTAAAGGGGTTGAGGTTTCCAGCTGAGCCAGCACACCTTTGGGGGCCATGAAGCATCTCTGCCCATAGTGAAAAGAAAAAAAATGTGCTTCATAGTGCTGAGGGGCAATATAACCAAGAAAATGGCTAAAACAGGAATATTGGTACATCAAAGGGTTGTGCAACAGCACAACACCTATACAGGTGTCAGCAGCCTCCCCACCACAGCAGAAGCCTCCGTCAGACCATGAAGAACTGTCGAAAAAAAGTTGAGGGCCACAGCACAATTGGAACAGGATCAGGAGTCAGCAGTGAAGGAATGTAGTTTTAATTAAACAAGGCAATGCGTTTAGATCTCAGAATGTGACTTTCATTTAGTCCAGTACACAGCAGTAACTGTGAAACTTTAGAATTTAAATACTGGAGGTAAAACTAGCAAGTAACATCAACCTTACATGTGACCATTGTCATGTGATACAAAAAATGCAAATAAGAAAGATGGAAAAATAGCTCTAGCGCACCATCTATTGAATGGCAGCATTCCTTCAATTCAAAGTGACCTTATAACAAGTCCTCAATGATTAGGAATATTAAACCAAGCCAGAAACCATGCACAGACAGGCTGTTTCGGGGTGCTCGATGAGGGGCACAGACATGTTGGGATTAATAGCATTTAGATAAATACCAGGGAGGGATGACCATAACAGTAAATAATTAGAAACATAGCTTTTACACTTTCTGTAGTTGCTTGTTTGTATTAGGCCAGATAAAGATCCCATTCCACGATAGAAATGTGTTGCCTTGTTCAAATAAAACTCCATTCCTCCTATGCAGACTACTGATACAGTTCCTAGCACACTGTGGTCCCCTGGCTTTTTTCTACAATTCTTCTCTGTTCATAGAGCCATCCGAATGTGCATTAGATGAGTGAGTCGCTGAATCTGGTGTGCAAGGTGAGGCAGACTAACCATGGATCCTTCTCTGTGTGCAAAGTTGTTGGAAGCAGGAAAAAAAAAAAAAAAGAGCCCCGACCTACTAGTCCTGGTACTGGGAGTAGTAGGTTTCTATCGGAGGTAAAATAACTTGCTTTCTTTCCGGACCTTCCCTTTTATTGTCCATACTTTCAGAATACTAAGGCGGTACCTATAAGGGAAATTGCCAAAGCCTAACATAGGAAGAGCATGGCCTAGAATAAGAAGCTTACTACCATAAACATGAAGCTTCCAACCTCCCATTTCAAAGAATTATCCAGTCATGTACCAGAAATGCTATGAGGAATCCACCCCTCTTTGCCAGTTTATTAGGGATATAGTGAAAGAAGTGGTCAGATTCCCTGAAGAAATTCAAAAAGAAGCAGAATGTTCCTATTACTTCCAGGTACATTGGATGGACTGACTCGTCTAGTGAAGATGAACCTAATTCAAGAGTATGCAGAATTAACCTTTCAAGATTTTTCTTTTTTTTTCTATTCATTGACGCTATAGGGAGTTATCTTCTACAGAAAACATGGGCCATGAACCAACTGGTTAAGACAGTCCGTGCCACTATTGATCTTAAAGAAACTTATAAACCCAGATCAATGGAGGATTCAGATTTCCTTCCCTGTCCATTAAAACAGCAGGCAAATTGTTAAAAATGGATGGAAGAACACAGATATGAAAATCTTTGCACGTATTAAAAGGAAGTACCCATTTATTGAAGATTCTAAAAGTATGGAATAGACCCCCTAAAATAGAGGGTCCCAGTAGCCAAGATGGTAGGAAAAAGATAGTTTAAAACTATGGGACAAAATGTTCCTTGGTCCTCAAAGTGTTAAAGCAAAAAGCCATGGAAGCAGTTTACCCTCTCAGAACTACTTTAAGTTAAAGGTTTAACTCCTATTTTTCAGAACTTAGCCTCCACATTCAACCTTCTTTCCAAGATTGCACTATGGCATCAGTAGACTAAGATGCATACTTTCTTTTTCCAAATTCATCCTTCACATCAGAAAAATCTAAGAGTTGCACTCTTCCTACAGAACTCCTGGGTACACCTGCAATATGAAGCTCTCTTGTGCAGGAGTTTGCAGGCTCCAAGAGTCTTTACCAAAGTTGTAACAGAAAGGTCATAGAGATATTTGGTCTAGAGATCTCCTGTCCTGAACTATCTTCTAGCGCCACAGTGTCACCAGTTTTTACCTCGCAACCAGAGAACAGTTCAAACTTCCAACATAAAGCAGAGATCAATAAAAATCCTAAATTCTCCTTTATTAGTCAATGCCCAGCAAACAAAATGCATTTGGAGACATATAGCCCCTTCCTCAGCTAAGCTGGTGATACACTGTCAAACAGGATGGTTGCTGCAAGTGCAGTGTCCCCGTGGCTGGTAAAGGTGCACTTCTCTCTACCCGCATTCTGTTTGCTGGGTATTTACTAAAATTGGAGTTATTGATTTCAGCTTTAATTGGTTGGACATTTACACCATTACCAGTTGGTATCTCACTCAATATCTAGAAGCCCTCCATCTTCGGTGTTTTGGCATTCACCTGGAGTGGAAGCACATCCATTATTTCTTCATTCAATTTCTGTTTTAAACTATTAGGCTACATGTATTTCACTTAGGGGTAGCTTTACCTAGTTCTTTCTTCTGTCTTGTCCACTTCACTAGTAATGCAGTCAGGCCAGTCTTTTCAAGTCTTCATCCCCAGGTATCTTTGATATGAAGTTCGCTGATCACCCAAGGATTAATTGATCTACGGTGGCATCCCAATAGGCTCAGACCTCAGGAGAAGTGAAATCCCTTCCCCCATTCCCGTGGGACTTAAGTCTAGTTTTATTAGTCCTGTTTCCTCCTGTCTTCAAGTCACTTGTCTCTTTCCTTACAGATGCTCTTGTTAAAACAGCTTCTCTCCTCACTATACTTCAGCACATAGGGTTAGTGAGATCCAGGCCACTTTGGAGGATAGACTGGAGAAAAGATGGTAAAGTTTTCGTGACCAAAGTAGGTTCAAACTTCCCAAAAAAAAACAAAAAAAAAAAAAACAAAAACAGAAACTTAAAAAATAATGTTACAACAGCAGGCAACTAAGATCCACATAGTAGTAGTAAATATTGATATAGGTCCTGGTTGTTCGAAAAATTAGAGCATGCATAGATTGCTCATGGACATACGATGTGATCCTCCATATCCTGCTATTTTCTGGACATGACTAGCTTGCTGAGACAAGGGAAGGCGGCTTTCCTCAACAAGGGGTTGTAGCCTTCCAGACTAAGAAAACTGTGCAGAGCTTTTAATATATACACCGTAGGTAAGTGGCAAACCTTTTTTTAAATAAAGGGAATGGGAATATGTACGAACAATTAACCTTAGTATCTTTTAATACATTAATTCCAACCCAAAAATAGAGGCAAGTACAAAAGCCACAGAGTGTCACGTATAAGGCATAGAAATAACTAATGTAAATACCAACTTTTACCACTTTACTGGAGAACAGCGATAAGTAATGAACTTCAGATTATGAACTTTAAATATGTTTCAACGTTATGGAAAGAAACTAAATGACAAGTACTGATGTAACACTGTGAGGTTTTATTTACAGAATTCACATACAGAATTGTACCCAGCAGTCTCTTATTAAATAGCTACATAATTAGGAACACCAGCAAGCTTATCCACACATTTTCAATTATGGCTGGGATATTCCACTTTAATCATTTTATCTTTTTTTTACATGTTTCTTCTTGACTTGTGAGCTAAACCTTGTCAGTCTTCTTTTAATATAAGGTGCATGTTAAAAAAAAAAAACAGAAAAAAAACAAAAGAAAAAACACAATTATTTCACTAAGTGTCCAGTATTTGTCAATGGTAGATAGATTGTGGCACTGGTAATCTCTCCTGGTTGTGACCACCATTGTTGTGGTTAATGTATTCCTTTCGGCTAATTCAATTCACGGAGCCATAAACAGTGGAGACCATTTTGCTTTTATGCAAACAGCAGAAAGATTAAAACATAATGACATTTGCCCCAAAGCTTCTGCTCGTTTCCACAAGGTCCTCGCAGCCAACAAAAATTCAATTACGATGTTGAAAAACGTTACAGGACTTCTGCAATCAAATAAAAAACACACAGGTCAGAATTAATGCCATTCAAAATATAACCAAATGCAAAACTAATCTACCCGATTCTACAGAATAGGTGGATTTACATATTGCTGATCCAATAGATATGTACTACAGGATCCGAGGCCGATAGGGAGTTTCAGCTCCTCCGAGTCCCATAAGCTAAACCTATGGCCTTATAGTCGCTGATAGGCTGAATCCAGCGATTATACCCTCCTTCCCTGCAATTCCACGCTGTGAAGGTCCCCGCTGAATACATCTGGTGGTTTACTTGTGCGCATGCATAAAATGAGAGGACTACATAGCGCATGCTCAAGTAGTCTTGCCTGGTGCACTCAGGGGGAACTTTCACAGTTCATAGCATCACTGCAAACAGCCCATCAGCTCCTATAGTCCATAAGCTTAGTTTATGGGTTTCACAGGAGCTGAAAGGATCTCTTTAAACTCTGCTGCAAATGTGTATTGTGAATTACCATTAATTTTCACATTTTGCCCTATCATCTTGATTCTTCCTATAGAATGAGTGAGAATTTGACGGTTTTTATTGGCCTGTTGACATACTGAATATTGCAGTTGGTGTAGTTAACTAGATTGGCCACCAGGGAGCAATAAACAAAAATGTAACTTTTTTTTTTTTTTTACATACGACCTATTGCAGTTACCATATGTTCATAATTACCATTACATTTTTTTTTAGGTATAGGAACAAAAATGACAAAAACTGCTACATCACTCTCACTGACTTCAAAGGGAGATAGATTGCATGGGGATTTTGTAGTGGAAATACACATGAAATCTGGATTATCTGAACAGTCTGTAATGCCCCTTCTAATGATATTTGTTGGCTCTAGTCTAGTAATAAGTATGATCAGCAGAGAAGGGAAAAAAGAAGAGGCATAAAAAAAAAGGTTCCTATTGGCTAAATGTATTGCTATTACGCTATTCAATCAATAGTGTAAAGTTTCTATGGAAGTCCATGCCATACTTCTGAATACATTTTTTATCCTTTGAGAAAAACAACGAAAACGTAGACGTTAGACACGAGGTCATAAACATGGTGGAAAAAGGGCCCAATGAGGCAAAGTAGAGCACATTTTACAGAATAAAAGGGTCAGCAGTAGAGATGAGCGAGTATACTGGCTAAGGCACTTTACTCGAGCGAGTAGTGCCTTAGCCGAGTATCTCCCCGCTCGTCTCTAAAGATTCGGGGGCCGGCGCGGGTGACAGGTGAGTTGCGGCGGTGAGCAGGAGGGAGAGAGAGGTCTCCCCTCTGTTCCTCCTCGCTCTCCCCGCCCCCCGAATCTTTAGAGACGAGCGGAGAGATACTCGGCTAAGGCACTACTCGCTCGAGTAAAGTGCCTTAGCCAGTATACTCGCTCATCTCTAGCCAGCAGGGATTTGCTAATAGACAGAACATGCATTAGGTTTAGTTTCATTACTTGCATACACTAACATTCACATTCTTGTAACTGTTGGGTATTAGACACTAGAACTCCACAATCTCTGGCAAACACACACGCAGCGTATACCATTACCTTACCTGTTATCTGAGGGGCCTGAACAGTCGACTTTTTTATGAAAGTATCTTTGCCTGCAAAAGCAATAATGGGCTCGGCAGGAGGAATCACTTTATCACCATTAGAACTGCTAATTTCGGATAATGTTATCACCTCTTCAAACGCAGGGGATGAATCTTTAGAGGAGAATCCATTTTCCTGTTTGGAGGGTTGTACTCCATTCACTACGTGTCCAGGTACCCTAAATAGAAAATACTGAATAGATTTGTCTGCAGCGTATGGTTGTACTTCTACATTTTAGCTATTTTGTCACCACAAAAGTCTCTACACTGCCGTATTTTCATACAACAGATGACATATGTTGGTTAACTTAACACTGTACACGTACCGAGAATTAAAGCACCAGTTACTACTGACACGATGGATTGGACAGTACTAGAGCAAAATTACATTCTTGAGTCAATCACCATCATGTGTTTTTTCAATTCTAGAAGTCAATGACAAGCCAAGACTAAGCTCAGATGGTGTTTTTTTGAGATTTTTTTGTTATAGAAATGCCATTGATATTTTGGGCCAGGCTTATTAAAACTGTATAAAAGAAACACACTATTGCTCACAGCCACCAATCATAGCACAGCCTTTATTCTAACAAGAGCAGCTGAAGAAATCAACATTAAGCTGCTATTGCTTACTACAGGCAACAAAGACAAGGGATATCATTTGTGTTTTGGAAAAATTTGCAATACTGTATTAGGCTGGGTTCACACGGGGCGGATTCCCATCGGAAATCTCGCGGTTTGGCCGCAGCAAAAAACGTGAAATTTCCGCCGGGAGAACCGCCGCCGTGGAAAAACCCGCAGTGGCTTTGAAGCGACCCGGACGCTCGCTCTTCCGCTGCGGCCGGCGCTCCCATAGAGGAGAGAGCGGCCGCAGCGGAAAGAAAAAATAAATAGACATGCTGCATACATGAAAGCCGCGGCTGCGGTTCCAGCCTGACTTACCGCAGCAGATTGGCCGTCCCGTGTGGACGAGATTTCTGAGAAATCTCGTCCACATGGCTGGCTAATCCTGGGATCAGCGGCCGCAGACGGATTTGCCGCGGCGAAATTCCGTGGCAAATCCATCCTGTGTGAACCCAGCCTTAATGTTCAGCTGGGTTAATGTTCCTCTAAATAGTAAAATGCTCTGTTACAGGGATTAGCTGGGGACTTTTTGCCTTTAAAAACTGGTATAAAACTGCAGCAGAAACACAATAGATAATATATTCAGCTTTCCTGCTCTCCCGCCGCCATCATTCCTGACGTCCCGTGCCTTGCTCTTTATTTCCAGGTGCAGAGAGGATACACCCAGACTGAAGAACAGCAGGAGACCAGGCACCAGCAGGGTAGGGGAGTAGATGTTTTTTTAATATTCCGACTACAAGCTGAGACGGTTTTTAAAAAAAAAAGCGCCAAGTAAAAGTTTTCCAGGACTTATCTGTTGATAACTTATCCTCAGGATAGGTCATGAAGCTCGGCAGACACGCTTGGAGCGATCAACCAGATTTATGTTGAGGATAGGTCATTAATGGTTAAGTACCGGGAAAACCCCTTTAAATCCTTCTGCATTTTTCTGCATTGACTTTAAAAAGGCAAAATTCTGAAATAAATGCATTTAAAACATGACTGCAGAACACGGGAAACTTGCTTTTTTTCCCTTTGTGTTTGTAGTATAACTTATTTGTACTGTGAACATTGCCTTAAGATAGTGGAGGATCAACTAGAACATTAAAAACCTGTTTACACAGCTCCATAAAGCACTGCTCTGTACTTTTAGGAGATGCAATGCCTGGTACTGCAGCTTAGCACAATACACTTGAGTAGGATGAACCTCATAGGGGCTCAGCACCCCTTCAAACAGATGATCAGTGACCGTGCTGACAGTCGGAACCCCACTAGTCTGAGGCCAGGCATATCGGCAGTTTCCAAATGCGGAACCAGCATGTAAATTTGCTTTTCCGCTCACATACGCGGATACGAATTGCGTATTTTGCGAGTGGGAAAAAAATTAAAAATAAATAGCATTCTCTGTTTTGGCAAGGCTCGCAGCCAGAATCTGCTGCAGACCTCCCGCATTCGGAATCCGGTCAACCCGGCCTAATATTGATTGCCTTTACAGGGTGAGGCCAAAGTCCGGACAAACTGATTAAACTGTTACAATAATGAGAAAATTGACTTACAATGTGTGAAAACACCAATTATGAAAGAGGCTGAATTTTTTAATGTAGATGTTTTCTGTGGCCATTTTGAATTCAGTTCAGTTTTTTGTTTTTTTTTAAATGGAAAGGGGGTCATGTGATTTATCAATGTTGGCTAGAAGTTACTAAAATATTCAGGTAGTCTCAGTTTTGCCATATCTTTACTTGTTTAGGAGTTAAGCAAGGACAAAGGTGGTAAATTGTGTCCGACATCCAGGGCCTTTTTTCATTTGTGGATCACTAAATTCCCATCTGTGCTCAATGCGAACAGGGAGTTCCCCCATGCTACTTTCAACTGTATGGTGCAGCTGTACGCAGATGAGTAGATATGCAATTCCCTGGTCACTGGATTAGAGGTCCGGTAGAATGGGCACTAAGGTCGCTGGACTTCATGCCTTTGGACTTCTCTCTGGGGCCATTTAAAGTCTTTTGGGTATACAAAAAAAAAAAAAAAACTACGGTAATACGGTTGACCTGAAATTATGAATCCTACAGTGCTAGTAAGAAACTATCACCTGCAGTTCTTCAGTGTGTTTACGAAGACTGGCTTAAACATTTAACCAGGTGCATCCCTCCCAATAAATTTCACACATTGGAAGTCAATTTTCTCGTTATTATACCAGGCAGATAGATGTGTCCATACTTTTGCCTCACCCTGTATTAAAGGATATGCAATTAATTTTAAAGAACTTACAAATTCCCTTAAAATCTACATGTCCAATATCGTGTAGGTCTGCCTCATGCAGTTAAAACCCGCTCAGACTTATCTAGGCTTGAATGGTTTTGCAGATGCTCTGGCCCATTTGTCAAGCCATCATAACTAACTAATTTTAAAAAAAAATTTATATATATATTTATTAATTATACACACAATTTTTTTTTCTGACCTTTGTGAAAGTCACACAGATCATTCCAGTTGCCCATTTTTCTTCTTTCGAACATATCAACATCATGAGCTGACTAATATATCCCACCTCCTGACAGGTTCCATTGTAATAAGCAAATCAATGTTATTCATTTTAGTGATTTGAAAGGTTATGGCTGATCACTGTATAGGGCAAGTAATCAGACTATGATTATACTTCCTTTGTCAAAAAATTCAGGCATCTGAAGTTGTCGTTTTGCTGCAAAACTGGGCATGCAGTTACATCTCAGGCAGATATGCAAATTAGAGTTGTGGTGTGATTAGATGAACGGTCTTGCCACCTGAGGCCCTTAAAGTGGCCCCACCCTTAGCCTATAAAAAGGCTTCCAGAGGCTATTTGTGTGCAGTGACCTCTTTTCTGCTTGTGTAGATCTTGTTGACCACTAGATGCCTCTACGACGCAATCAAAGAGATTTCGACAAGTTCAGAGTTTGAAAGGGGGTGCATTATTGAGACATGAGAAGCTGGATGGTTGTATCAACGATTTGCCCATCACCTGGGCCATTGTGACCAGACTGTTAGGTGGTGTTGGGAACAGTTGATGTGTGAGGGTACGCACAGAAAGCGACTGGGCTTAGGACAACCTCGACAGACCGCCAGTAGAGAGTGATTATCCTGATCACTCTACTAGTAGCCTGATTATCTAACAAGCATGAACAGTTCCAACTGTTTCGTTGTCCACCATCCAGAGACAGGTGGCACCATTGTTACACCCCTGTGTCTGTCGGAACCATTTCCAGCTTGGCTGAAGGACATTTGGTCTCATGGTGCCAATTATGTGTACTGCCCTTAACACCCATCGTCGCTTCAATTGGACTGCTACGGAGCGGAAGAGGGTTTGCTTTAGCAACTAATCCAGGTATAGTTTAAGCACTGATTACTGTCTTCCTGGCCAAAGTCCTAGGTGTGAGAGCCTAAAGCCTGCTTTTACTGTGGAACGGCACACTGCTCCTACTGCTGGTGTAATGGTCTGGGGGGCCATCACATATGAGTCAGTCCCCGCTAGTAATAGTATGAAGGACAATGACAGCTCAGCGATATGTTCAGGACATCCTGCAGCCACATGTGTTGTCTCTCAAGGCGGCTTCCAAGAAGCATTGTCCAGTAGAATGGGTGTTAAGAGGGTTTAAAGAAACATGAATGTACTGAGTGAAATGGTGAATTTCCACATGTCTGATCTCTTCCCTTTTCCCCACATCTGTCAGGAAGAGAGTCTGGAAACCCCCATACACATTAGATTGTCGGGTGACTCCTGACAAATTTGACTGCCATTTATCTAGTGTTTATGGTCAGTGTAAGGCTACAAGAATGAGGATTCAGTTAGTCATTATTCCTAAACAAGTGGACAAATTATGTTTGCACTTACCCCTGAGGCAAATCAGGTGCTGCCATTTTGTCCTGTATCCTTACCACAGTCTTCTCTGGAAGCTCAATTTTCATGATTACTTCTGAGGATTCTGCTTCATCTGCAAAAGTAATAGGACATTTTGGTTAATCTTGATTTAAAAAGTTGAAAGAAAACATTCAATTTAATTAATCTCAATGGGCTTTTTATTAATTACCTTTGCTGGGAGAAGATTCTTGTTTGGTCTCCTTTCCATTCATTGCTTGTTTATCTTCCTTTTTCTGTAAAAAGCCACAGGTTCACATTTGAAAACTCAAGAGGGGTATTCCCAACATAGACTTATTACCTATCCATAGAATAGATGATAAACGTCTGATCAGTGGTGGTTCTCCCCTATACTCTTCTTTGTGGGCTCACTGCACCCCACAGTGATGTGGAGATTGAATCGAGCGGAGATTGAGCATGCATGGCGCCACTACATTTATCTTCAATGTGGCTGCCAATAATAGTCGAACACTTGTACTCATCCATTTTCAACAGCCCCATTAAAATGAATGTAGCTGCACTGCATCACTCAACTGCCACTCCACTCAATCCCCACATCACTGTAGGGGGTGCAGTGAGCCCACAGTGAGGAGAGGCGGACACTGGAATTGTTTTCGGGATGAGTGATGGTCTTGGCGGTGAACCCCCCCACCAATCAAAGTTTTATTATTCCATGTATAGGTGATAGAAATCAATCCTAGGAATACCCCTTTAACATACAGTAAAAACATTTTTCTCCAACAATACATCTTCATATATTTGTCCTAACCAAGCATGTACTTACTGGAGCGTCAGATTTCCGTGTCCTTTTCATTATCTCCTCAAGGCGCTGAATTAAAATAAAAGCCAAGAGTGAAAATTTTGAACCTGAAAAGCACTTTTATGAAAGGAGTAAAAAGTTGAGCTTTAGGCTGCATCCGCACGGGCTACAAAATCTCGCTACAATGTGTAGCCCATGGTTTCCAATAGGTTGTTTCACAAGAGCGATGTTTTGTAGCAAGATTTTGTAGCCTGTGCGGATGCAGGCTTACAGTAGTGTACAGAATCTAACCCATAATTACACATCTTTAGAGCCTTCATTGCAGAGACAGCATAGAACACCACAGTATGCCAGAGGCCCCATGGATCTCATTATAGTCAACGAGGTCTAATGAGCATAGTTAGTGTTAGGTGAAGCGGGCACTTCTGTCCTTATGTTTAGCTTCTATAGCAGAGCTGAACAACAAAAGAAACGTGTGCAGGTGTGTACATATCCATGGTCTAAGCAGGGTCCCCCTTCCTTTATGTAAATGAAGGAAGCCCCCAGATTAAAAGAATCCTCTAGATGTGCATGTTCAGACAATGACCTTTTATCATAGAACGGTTGGGTCACAGCACTGACATGAGAAAAGACCTCAGAAAAATCTGCTGTTTGTGGAAAGTTTCTGTTACCACCTTCCCGATAAACAAAATAGTAAATTCTGTAAGCCAACATCATTGATCAGTACCTTCTTTCGCTCCAGACGCTCCTGCTCTTCTCTCTGGAAGTGCTGTTCTCTCTCCAGTCTCTGCTTTTCAGCTTCTTCACGAACTTTGGCTTCTGCTTCTTCTTTCTGTAAAGTTAAAGGTTTCAAAATAGGTAAATCCCCTCGAAGAACATTCTATAAAACCACCTCAAGACTCCGTAAAAAGAGCCAATGTAATGATCAGGCAAAGAGCTGCTTTGTACTGACGGCATGGTGAAGTTTCTGGATTGTTTTGATAGAATTGTGAACTCCAGAAATTAATGATTTCATTAGTGGGTATGATCATTTGCACAGGTCTGGAGTGCACAGGTGAAGTAAGGGGGGTTCAGCTTTCCTGCTGTATTCGGGGGGCAGGAAAGGGGAATCTCTATGGCCAAATGGCTCAGTCTCAGGAGGAAACCGAACAGTGTCAAAGAGCCTCATTGACCATAACGGAATCACTTCGGTGCTCAGCTTTTAGATGGAAGAAAAAGCGTTGCATGAAGCACTTTCTTCTGGTACTTTGAGCCGGATCTGCAACGGAACCTCCAATCGAAGTTTGCAATGCAGATGTAAAACCACTCTGTTACGTTAAACATACAGGTGCTTATTCACAGTGCATTTTGCTGTAGTGATTGACTGCATGCCCAAAAACTGCAGTCTTTTTAGATGCAGTAATTAAGCAAGTTTTTTTTATTGCATTTCTATATAACTGCTATCATTTCGACAGCAAAACACATAAAATGAATAAGGTAATACAAGTCACAGATTGTTAAGAAGAGGGTCCAGAGCAGCATATAAAAAAAGGTAGAGATTACAGCTACTTAGCTGTATCTACTAGATTCCAGCATTTTAAGAATTTCCATTTTGTGCTCAGAAAACCCCTTTAGCCCCTTAACGCTCCAGGACGTACAACTGCATCCTGCAGCTTCGGAGTGTATATGGAGGGTGATTGTGGCATACAACTCCAATTAGCCGCGCCACTCATCAGAGCTGTTAACCCTTTAAATGCCGCAGTCGATTCTGACAGTGGCATTTAAATGCCCTGACCAATGTTCGGGCTTCTTGTATGGCCCTCTGCGATGAGGTTGCAGTTTACCGTGCAGTTGTCATGGCAGCTGGGGGCCTTCTAAAGGCCCCAGCGCTGCCATTGCATTGTGCCTATCCATATAGCTCTGGGGCATGGCTTGGTAAGATTGCCTGCAGATCGTGTTATAATGTAATGCTATGGCATTATATCATACTGCAAGAGTGAGCAAAGCAGCGAAAGTTTAAAAAAGTTTTACTAATAAATGAAAAAAAAAAAAAGTTGAAAAAAAAAAACACGCTTTTGCCATATTTATAATAAAAGAATTTAAATAATAAAACAAAAATACATATTTGGTATCGCTGCGTCCATAAAAGTCTGATCCAGCAAAGTAACACATTATTTACCGCGCACAGTGAACGTCACCTACTTTTCAAGAAAATCGATCAAGAAGTCGTATCTACTCCAAAGTGGTACCAACAGAAACTATAGGATGGCCTGCAAAAAAAATGAGCCCTCGCGCAACTATGTGGACAGAAAAATAAAAAAGCTGTGGCTGTCAGAGATGGTGACAGAAAATACATTTATTAAATATCTTTGAAAAAAAAAAAAAGTAGTACAGCAAAAAATAACAAAAAAACCTCTATATGAATTTGCTGCCGCAGTAATTGTACTGACTTATAGAATAAAGTTATCATGTCATTTTTGTTGCAGGGTATATGCCGTAGAAATAAGATGCATTTAGGGATGGCGGAATTTCATTTTTTTCCCATTTCACTCCAAGTTTTTCAGTACATTATATGGTACTCGTTCCGCAAAAAACAAGCTGAGATAGCTAGGGCCGCGTCCTTAAAGGGTTAACAGTGTATAAAGGATTGACATTCCCAACCTCAGTATATCATTTAAAATTAAGCAGAATTAGTTTCTATATAGCTTTGTTGTACATAATGAAAAATAAACCGAAATGTTAAAAAAACAGCATCATTAAAAGATAATAATAAAGTTAGAAAGTATCTGGTCAATTGAATACAGATAAAATCATTCTAGTAAAGAAGCACCAGCTAATATTTTGGTACACCGATGATAAAATGAATAGTCTGCACACACTGAAAACAATAGGGGGCAGCATAGCTCCATCCCTGTTGCAATTCTGCTTTTGCACAGTAAATCCATGCAAGAACTAGCACAGCATATGTATTGTGTGATCTGTTATGGATCTGTCATATGACCAGGGAACAGGACATCCGTGTCAATAACTCCTCTGCCCCTACAGGTCTTTAACTGTTTGGCATGAGATGATTTTATTAGCAATCTTAATTTATACAAGATTGGAGGCTGAACTGTTATCTCACTTGTTTCTGCAGTCTCTCCAGCTCCTCTCGCTCTACCCGGGCTTTTTCGTCGGCCGCCTTCCTCTGTTCTTCCTCTTCCTGTTGGCGTCTTTCCTCCTCAGCTATCCTTCTCTGCTCCTCCAGTCGCCTGGCCTCGGCTTCTCTCTGGACCCTTTCTTCAGCCTCTCGAAGTGCTCGCTCTTCTCTTTCTCGTCTACAGTCAGCAGAATTTTAGGGTTAATGAACATCTACAGTAAATGGTAATAAATCCCACCACTGAAGCTACACTAACACCAGGTGACTTATAGGTTCCCATAAGGAACAGAGGGTCTCAGTTTTGGGGTTTGTGGCTTGACCGCCATGGTCCAATAGTGTGGCCTTAGAGATACTGAAAGGCCATTGTGTATCAGGAAGAACATGAATGGTCTAAAAGACAACATTCCAAAAGCAGTTATGCACATAACACCAAATAATTTGATGCAAGCATGGACACATCAGGGTGGGTTTTCAAAGTAATGGCATAGTGCTGATTTTTTTTTTTAAATAAAGGGATTTAAAAAAAAAAAAAAAAAGCACTTTCTATCACTATGGGCAGCACTGAGAGGGGCACATTGGGGGTAGTGGCAGGGCAGTGAGAAAGTGCAGAGACAAATTGTGGCTAGAAGTTTTCATGATTGTGTGGGCCCATAGACCAAAGAAAGACAAAAATGGTTGACACTAATCAGATGAGATGTCACCTGTGATAACTAGAGGTAACTGTATTGTTATCACTATCACTGTGTAGAGCCGGTATATGGTTATTTGTTGACTCCACCCCCTACCCCCCCTGCAGGAACAGGAATGTTAATCCCGGCTGATAGGAAAAGTACAGCATGAGATCAAAGTGTTATTCAGACGTCCGTATATTAGCCGGGTTTTCACGGCCGCCCGATATACGCTGTCCCTCTCTGCAGGGGGGAGGAGGTGGGCTGGGAGCAGTGCACTGAGCTCCTGCCGCTCGCCACTGTTTGCAATGGGAGGGGGCGGGAGCTCAGTGCACTGCTCCCATCCCGCCTCCTCCTCCCCTGCAGAGAGGACAGAGTACATCGGTTGGGCATGAAAAACACGCTGATATACGGACGTCTGAATAAGCCCTAAAGCCTAGGACCTTAAAGCGTTAAAAGTGTAAAAAGACCATTGCAATAGTGTGGTATAAATGACTGCGTTATCACGAAAATTTAAAATTGATTTCAAGAAAATGAAACCTTTAAAAAGGCATGACGGAGTGGCAGACCACAAAAAAAAAAAAAAAAGTCCAAAGCTAGGTCATAACTGGCAAGGCTTTATTTTCATAAGAATAATAAATCTTTATTTGTATAGCGCCAACTTATTCCGCAGAGCTTAGTTTTATACGGTTTCTGAAATCAAAAATTAACTGGGTTTCAAAAACAAACCAGTAGGATAGTTAGCCGGCTAGATGAAAATATTTTTTCCCCATCAAGCATGTAAGAAACAACTTGTTTATAAAAGAAAAAAAAAAGCATTGGAAAGCTCAGTTAGAGTTAGTCAGGGAGGCATTAACAGCTACAGCATGGTAAAAAAATTCTATGGAGCGATGAGAGCACGTTCAACTTAGAGAGCATTCACACAGAGGTATTGTACACGCTGTGCGACTGCGCTCAGATGTTCCATGACAGCTGCTGAAAACAGCACTGACGGAATCCCCAAACTGAAACAAAAGGAAGCATTCACTTCTGTTGTGAATCAGACACCTCTTTGTGTCCGTTTTACAAGGTTTCTGTTAGTTTCCGCTTTATTTGAGTATAAAATAACCGTTGACAGCACTATTCTGTATTCTAACCAAACGAAAATGAACAGAACCCTTGTAAAGAGGTGTCCGATTCACAATAGCATGTTCTTTTGACACCATCATAAGTCTCTCCTGTATGTGTTTCTTGCAGTATTCCAGTGCTTGTAGAGAGATCCACTCAAACTCAAGGAGTACAAAGTCAATAGCTTGTTTGGTGTAAATGGAGAATCTAAGGTGTACTAATTAAACTTAGTTGTAGCCTCGGACTGACTGTAGATGGCATCAAATTTGTGATACATTTACAGCAAATTCTGCATGTCAAGTCTTGGGAAATTCCCCCTATACATTGCTAAAGAATGCACTGAATTCGACTTGGAATTCTCTGCCACATTTGGCTAGAGTTCTGAAAAACCCATCCACTTGTATTATACTGTAGGCAGATTTGTGGGGCCGAATCCCCACGACCAATAGGTGGCAATTCCACAACATCTGAACATAGGCTTGATCTTAGTACATTCATGTTTCTTAAGGGCGTAGTGGTAGCAATAACTGAATTTCCGTACCACATACTATGTTCTCCTATACACTTTCTCAAAAATAAATCAAATCCCTCCCCTAGAAGGATTGTCGGAATCAAAAGAAACTTTCTATGTGTGATTGTAACGTTGATATAAGTAAGAGATCACAATATCAACACGTGGCTGCAGGATGTCGTGAACATATCACCGAGCTGTCATTGTCCCTCGTACCACGACACGCCGTCTTCAGTGTCTAAACTAAAGCTGCATTCATAGCTGAAGACAACCTGATTCCACTCTGTAGCAGTCCAGTTAAGTCGTGGGTGTCAAAGGCAGTACACATAATGTGTGTCGATGAGACCAAATATCATTCAGCCAAGCGCCTAGACATTGTTCGACACACACAGGGGACTAACAATGGTGCCACCTGTCTTTGGATGGCAACAAAAACAGTTGGAGCCGCTTGTGCGACTATCAGCTGATATGCTCTACTGGTAGTCTGTCGAGGGGGTTGAAATGGCCAAATAGTTCAAGAGGGGTTCTTTCCCTGCACAAATATGCAGGAATAAGAGTATGATGAGTTTTATTTTTGTGCAACGGAAGTGTGCACGCCAAATACGTGCATGTGACCGGACCCATTGAAATCAATGGGTTCTATTTTCTGGTTATTGAGATTGACAATTTTTAGTGCGCAAATATGTGCATGTGAATCCGGCCTTTCCATCTGGTCACAGCAGCCCAGGTGCCGGCAAATTCATCGATACGACCCTTCAGCTTCTTGCATTGCAATAATGAGGCCCACTCAAACTCTTAACTGGCCGAAATCTCTTAAAATTACATCGTAGAGGCGTCTAGCAGTCAACAAGCTCTACACAAGCAGAAAGTGGTCCCCTACACACAAGGAGCCTCAGAGCCTTTTTATAGGCCAAGGGGGGAACCACTTTTAGTGCCTCCGGTGGCAAGACAATTCATCTAATCACACAACTCTACATTTGTATATCTGCCTGAGATGTAACTGCATGCAGAATTTTGCATCAAAATGGCAACTTCTTGTGCTGCTTGATTGTTTTTTGACAAAGAATGTATACTGCAGTTTCTATACTAGTCATATGAAGCAAAAAATATGTACAGAGGTGTGAATATGAAGGAATCAATAGCGAATAGGCCTTGCAATAAGAGGTGGAAGCGGATCCTTGCAGTGGCTTTTTCAATACAAAAACAGACATTTTTTGCCTGAATATCGCAAACCACAGCTCCATATACTTGTATGTGAGAATGTGGTGAGTGGCAACCCCCCCAAAGCTATTTATATATTCCACCTTTGTTGTTCTTCTCTTTCCCTCCTCTCCTGTTCCTCTTTCTCTCTCTGCTCCCGGGCCTGCCGCCTCTTCTCCGTCAGTAGCCGAGCAGCTTCCTCTTTATCAGTTGTGCCAGCCATCGGCTTGCTTGGCGAGGGAGCTGGGGAGGCAGTGCTGACTGCAGTAGCACTAGGCATGAGTGCTTGTGCAGGAGTAGTGACATTCCAAACTATAGCTGAAGAGTCTGGAATACAAGAAAAGAACAGTTTCAAATTGCTGCAGAATACTTTGGCGCTACAGAAATAAAGATTAAATACTATATAAGCATTAAAAATAGTAGTCTAAAATGCATGTATATAAAGGCCCCTCTTACACATCTCGCTTTTTCTCAATGGGGCTCGTTTCTAACCCCACGATTTTCAAGCGGTCTGCTCTACTTTTGGTGATGAGCTGCACTAAAACGTACAGATCACAATGATAGGGTGCGTTAAAAATGCTGTCAAATGCAGTATAATGCGTTTAAAAAATGCCGTGGTTTAGAACGCGGCACTTTGGTAACGTATGTGTGAGAGCGGCCTAAGCATGCAAGTTGCAAACTCTCATTCGACAGCTCACAGACACCAGTTTGTGTGCTGTCTAATATTCCCAGCCCCACACACTGCCTATGAAAACAGATGAGAATAGCCCATTCAGTAACTTTTTCATATGGACCATTTGCCCGTGTGGAAGAAAAAAAAAAAAAAAAAACACTTCACCATAAATAGCAGAATGGGTTTGTCCCCACTTATGCTAACCTCTATATGGGGGAGTGGGAAAGGCAAACCATCTTTCTGGTGGGTGACTTTTGGGTGGGCCCGGTCCTCTGGAAAATATTTCTAGATGGCATCATATTTATATGGTGGGGAAGTGAGGCTTAAAAAGTTTTTGGAAAAGATTAATAACGACTTCTCTTTGAAATGTACTCCTACAGTATAAACTTTCTTGATATTACTAAATATGTTGGTATGGAAATTGAAGACAATTCTAGATAAGTTTTGCTTTTTATTCCCCCAAGATCTATCTAAAGGAAGATAGCTTTGCCATCAATAGCTTTATATCCCTCTCCAGCTGTCATTTCCCTCTTTGGGTGCTTAAAGGGGTTGTCCCGCGAAAGCAAGTGGGGTTATACACTTCTGTATGGCCATATTAATGCACTTTGTAATATACATTGTGCATTAAATATGAGCCAAACAGAAGTTATTCACTTACCTGTTCCGTTGCTAGCGTCCTCGTCTCCATGGTGCCGTCTAATTTTCAGCGTCTAATCGCCCAATTAGACGCGCTTGCGCAGTCCGGTCTTCTTTTCTGAATGGGGCCGCTCGTGCCGGAGAGCGGCTCCTCGTAGCTCCGCCCCGTCAAGTGCCGATTCCAGCCAATCAGGAGGCTGGAATCGGCAATGGACCGCACAGAAGACCTGCGGTCCACCGAGGGAGAAGATCCCGGCGGCCATCTTCTCAAGGTAAGTAAGAAGTCACCGGAGCGCGGGGATTCAGGTAAGCACTGTCCGTTTTTTTTTTTTTAACCCCTGCATCGGGTTTGTCTCGTGCCGAACGGGGGGGGCTGTTGAAAAAAAACAAAAAACCCGTTTCGGCTCGGGACAACCCCTTTAATATCTTCAACCTCTTATTGCTCCAGAGGTTCAGGGTTTGCCCAGAGGGGGATCGGGGGCAATCCTACACCATACAATGCGGGTGCTGTCTGTTTCTTACAGCTGACAACTGGCCGCAACAGCTCCGATTAGCAGTGCTGCTGATCAGAGCCGTTAACCCTTTAGATGTCAAGATCGATGTTTGAGGACTCTGCACTGCCCCTCACGATAAGATTGCAGATTGCAGCAGTTGCCATGGCAGCCAGGGCGTGGCTAGATGGATTGCCTGTCTGATCGCGGTCTAATGTAATACTACGGCATTACATCATACTGCAGGAGCAATGAAACCATCGCTCTTGTCCCCTATGCAGACTAAAAGAATCAAAAAAATGTTAAGAATTAGTTTAACATTTTTTTTCTAAATGATTAAAAAAAAAGGAAAAAAATGTAATAAAAATATTTGTTTTTTTACATCAATAAACCCTTTTGCCATATTTCTAGTAAAAGAAATCTAAATTATAAAACCTCCAAACATATTTTCTATTGCTGCGACCATAAAAATCTGATCTAGTAAAGCATTTGTTATCCTGATAGGTGAACGGTCACCAGAAAAGACAATGCCAGAATTGCGCTTTTTTGGTCACCCCGTCTCCAAGAAAAAAATTAATAAAAATCGATCAAAAAGCTGTATGTATTGCAAAATAGTACCAATGGAAACTACATGATTTCTGGAAATAAAAAAAAGCTCTTGCACAATTATGTCGACGGAAAAGACGTTATGGCTGTCATAAGGAAAAAAAAAACTATATAAACTTTGTATCTTAGTAAGTGAACTGATCTACAGAATGAGGTTATGTCATTTTTATTGCATTTTTATACCCAAAGATGGCGGAATTTGGGATTTTTCAGTACATTAAATAGTACCATTGAAAAAAACAAGCCGCCAGACATCTACATCGATTGATGAATAAAAGGGTTTTGATTTTTTTTGTGATTATTCCCAGCAAGAGAAACCAAATAATCCTGTAGATATGATACTTTTTTACTGCCTAACAAAAATACATGATGTTATAGCGAGCTTGTGAACCTCTCAGGATTCTTCGTCAGGCATAATGAAATAGATCCGAAGAGGCATGCATATATACACACACACTTTCTTAAAGGGATGGGGGGGGGGGGGGGAACAAAAAAAAAATGGGGAAAAAATGACTGCGTCCTTAAGGGGTCAAGGGTCAATTTATTCAAGCTCGCCAGATGCGCTCAGACAAAGAAAAATATAAGAGAAAAGCACCAAGATTACAGGAAAACTTTTTATAGCCAAAGCCACATTCTGTAATTGTATAGAAGAAAAGATAAAGGGGAAATACCAAGGGGGATGTTACTGCAGAACAAGAAAATCAAAGAAAAGAAACAGCTAGAGGATAAATTCAGGATTTCAATAATAACTCAGTCTAATGAACAGAAGTGCTGGACTTTTCTGAAGCAAGATAAGTCTATTGGGGCATTCTTGCTGGATAAGGCTAGTTTGGTGTATAGAAAAGCAGCATCTACAGCAAAGGTAATTATGTGCAAAGATAATAATGGGATTTAAGGCCCATTGAGATAAGACAAATGCCAGTCAAACGATGCCTGGCACTCATCCCTATGTGTTCTCGATCCCATGCGTTTGCACAGGAGCTAGTTGTTGATTTTTTTCCCCTTTCCTTTTTTCTTTTTATATGGTTTTGGTGCTTAAAAAAATTGTGGTTTTGTAATTTATATTGAATTTGCATGATTATATATCCTTCAGTTATTAAATCTACTGAGGATGATAAGCTATTATATTACCGCCTTAAGGTTGTCGCTTTTAGATTATGTTCCAATGAATTTGCGTTTTTCTCTTCTTTGCCTGTTGCGGGCTTCCGTAGTTGCAATCTGGTTGCTATGGTGAGTGAAAGTATGTGCCCCTGTAGTGAGAGGCGATGGTCCGTGATTATTAATTCCTGTGTATGCGCCGTTGATTTCTTTAGACACTGAGTGACATATAGATATCGCGAGATCTTGTTTGGTTTCTCGTGTGCATTTCTTGGACGCCACTATGATCAGCATTGCAGATCACCATTGATCACCAGATCAGCATTGATGGAACACCCTACACTGCCTGCATCTGTACTTTACCTTTTATGGTATGTGATTGTTTTGCACACCTGATTGTTATAGTGTTTTAATTATTGTGGGTGGTACTTTGGATTCTGATTTGTGGGTTGTATGTTATGGCCAATATTTAATGAGATGCTGTATATGTGACTGGTAGCTTGATAAAGGCCCACCATGGGCCGAAACGTAGCCTACCATTTTAAGAACACTATGGAGAAACAAACGTTGTGAATTTTATATCTGCTCCTGTCTATGCTGCCACTTGCATTGACTTCTTCTGGATTACATTGGGTTGGTTGGCTCTGGCCTGTCAGTGGCTTCCAACTTTTTCACCTCACCTTGAGGGGGAGGTTTATTCCGAGTGCTGCTGTATACTCTCTTTTCTGCACAAGCAGAAATAGATTGTGATTTTCTGCTTGCGGAGAAGAAATCGCAGCATGCTGCAATTTTGTGCGGACTATGCATGTCCGGCTTCCATCGGAGTTGATGGAAACTGTCTGTCCTGCGAGCCATGTCATTGCCATAGCGGCGGCTCAGCGGACTCTGCACTGCGCAGGCTGGCACATCAGTAGTACAGAGAAGACAAAACGGGACAGGTACGCGGGGGTCACAAGCTAGGTACCAGGACGAACTCCGTTGCGGGATTCAGCATGCGGGCCCATCCCGTCTGTAGACAGGTAGTTAAAGTGTAAACAGCAGCTGTTCAGTACTGAACGGCCGCTGTGTTAAGTGAATAGAGATGGGCGGGGGAGAGCGAGGAGTGAAATCTTCTCTAGCCACCCCCTGGCCCCCTGCTGGCAGCTCTGTGAGCGAGCCGGCGATACTCGCTCCTGTGCAATAGCACAGGAGCGAGTACACACAGGGATGAGTGTCGGGCATAGTTGGCCCTACATTTCTCCAATGTAAATGGGCCTTTACTCTTTGTAGAAATTGGGATATTTGCCAAAAATGATGCATTACAGATTGTAATGCAGCAAATGGGATTGATGATTTAAACAGGACACAATACATTAAAAAAGCAATAAAATCACACTACTAAAGGTGTCACTTACATATTGAAATGGCCCTGCCAAAAGTTGTATGTGGAACGCACTCAACGTGCTTTTAAAGTAAGAGTAGGAGAGCAAAAAAATGAAAAACATGAAGGACATTGGAAAGTGATTCCATCGTTCACTGTAGATAAAGTACATTAAAGTATGTGGGCAGGCACACTGCGAAGATGTCACATGCAGCATACACGTGGATTTTTAATTTGGACAAATCAGCCCCCGAAGGGATTAAATTGGGAGATCAATTTACTTACTATCAAATATTCGTAAGCCAAAACAAAAAAAGTGTTTAAAGTTATAAAGAATGTTATATCTAGGTTTTATTTAAATTATTTTTTATACCATTACCATGTTTGTATATATTGTGGTATTTTTTATATTTTGTACTTCTAAAAGGAATAGATGTATGATGGATGGCTAAATTTGTATCTGCCTTGCTATGAATGTTGTGCAATATATTAACCCCCCAGCAGTTTTGAAGAAGTTCTGTCCGTTCTGCGGGGGGAAAAAAAAATTACAGTTTTGGACGAACACAGCTTGTTCTATTTTACACGGCTTTAGCTCCAATTCTATAAGTGCCATCAACATGCTTTTGGTGTCTGTATGTCGGTAGTCTATATAACTAGAGCTACAGCTGTTACATGTGGAGTCAGAAATACTGAATTTACTCATTTTATTTTTAGTCAGTCAGTATGCAGGGACCATAAGCGGCAGAGACGATTTGTGATTCTTTGGCATATTTCCCTGTCACAGGCGAGGGGGACATTAATTTTTTTTCTGGTGGTAACCCCCACCACCAACCCCATCAATCAGAGAGCATATTTGCTCTCCCATTGTGATATATGTTTTTTTTTCCCAGAAAAGGAGTGAAATAAGGACTTGCCCAGCTAAATCATTCCTCTACACCATTTAACCCTGCAGACCCTGCAGTCATTGCTGACAATGGCATCTTAACATGTTTTCCCCTTACACAAGGCTTTAAAACATTTAAGGAGTGAAAAGAATAAAAAAAGCCTAAACACAGTAAGTATTGCCACGTCCATAACTCATACTATGAAATATTACATGTATCAAAAATTTCTGTAAAATTAAAAAATAAAATAAATCCAAAATAGCACTTTTCGAATCATCTTGATTTCCCTAGACAGGAATTAAACTGGTACCAATAAAATATACGAGTTGTCCCAACAAAACAAAAACAGGCCTGATACAACTGAAAAATAAAACTGCTCTGGTCCTGCAATGTGGCGCCACACAAAGTATTTTTGTAAAAGAAAATATTTTTATACTGGGCCAAAGTGGTAAAACATAATAAAAAAACATCTATAAAATTGGTATAGTTATAATCCTAATGACTCGTAGAATAAAAGGCAACATAACATTTATACCACACTGAACGAGAGTACGCTACCAGACGGAAGGTTTCTCAGTATTTTGTACCCGCTCTCAAAGCTCGCAAGTCATTAGCGCTGGTTATCTGCTACACTACCCCTGTTATTACCTTACTTCTGGAAGACCCAAGTAGCAACACTCTACAATGTAATCAATGTATATGATCTGAGTATTGATGTTACTGGAGCCGCCTGAGGCACATGAATCTATTCTGCCTCACAGGTCTGATTTAGGTGTGTACCAACTAATGCACCAAATATACAGCTGTCTGAATGGGCCCAAAAAGTTCTAGCTGTGCCATACAAACCTCTGTTTTGTGCTGTGCTAGAAGAGGCACTTTCTGGCACTTCATGTGCCTTTGTCGTTTCCTCTAGCTGAGGCGCAGGGGATGGCTGTCTCTCTTTGTCCAACCTGTGTTCAGCTTTCTTCTCTTTCACTTTGCCAGGGGTCTTCTCTTCCTTCGGTTTATCTACCTTGGCTTTTGACTTCGGTGTCACCTGAGCAGCTTTTGAGGAAGGCTGTTTTGGGGTTAGTGGTGTTGATGGACTTGGGAAGGGTGAAACTGGACGCTTAGTAGAGGTAGATGGTGAGGACGGGCGATTGTTAAACTTCAAGCTGCTGAGAAGGACAGACACCATTACAATAAAGGCCAAGTTTACAATAGTGTGTACATTCTCTTCAGCTGTAAACCAACCTTTTGTCAGGTGTGGGCGACGCACGGCTCTTAGTCGCTGGAAGGGACTGGCGTTTCTTCAGGATACGTTCCCTAGTTAGGGCACTTCTTTCACGCTCATTTTCTCTGTCTTTCTCCTTCTTTTCTTTTTTCTTCTAAGGATTACACAATTAAATATCCCTCAATTAATAAGCTTGAAACATAAAAGGGCAAAGGATTTGTGGGCATCATAAGAGAGGATATAGGACTTCATAAAATTTAAATCTATATCTCTGTCTATATACTTTTAACTCGAATGAAGTCTCCAACATGAAGATGCTACTTACTGGGGATGAATCGCTCCTCTTCCTGGGTGTTATGTCGGGACTACCGACTGCTGTCTTGCGGCGCTCGGAGCAGCGGTGCTTGTGATTATTACAGGGTGTCAGAGGACTTGCAGAGGCAGAGCGGGGACATACAAGGGAACCTGATAAAGATAAAGGTATACAAATAAGAACACACAGAAAGAGGATTTAAAGGGGTTATACCAGGATCACAAGTTATTCCAGATCCACAGGATAGGGGATAAATTGCTGATTGGTGGGGTCTCAGAGTTCAGACCCCCACTGGTCAGCAATTTATCCCGTATCCTGTGGACAGGGGACAACTTGTAATCCTGATACAACTGCTTTAACACGGTATAGCCCCAGAAACACACCACTCAAAACCTTACTCAAGTCTCTGCTGTTACCAGGGAGCGTTGCTGCACTGCGGCTCCGTGCTAGAAAGGACAAGGTTGGTGTCATGAGACGGTCAACAATACTGCTCTCCCATGGACTCAGCTGCAAGCTCCTGTCTGCCAAGATATAAGCAAGTCAACACTATACATAAATGGAAGAAATGGCAACAGAGATATGTACTAAAAGATAAATGCTGTAGGTTATCAATATTATCTGAGAAAAAAATGTTTCCATTATAAAACTTCTACAAAAATCTCAGGATTTTTGTTTTAAATGAAGAAATATGAATTATTAATTTTGTGTTTTAAATATAGCAGGGTTTGGAAAAAAAACTATGCAAATATTTAAAAAAAAGGTCTCATGTATAAAACTTAGTTTCGTTGAAGTGCCAACTACAGTGATATGATAACACATTTTTCCTTCCCTCCCCCCCCCCCCCCCCCCACTTGTTGCACTCTGAAGGTCTCCTCTACGTATTAGTCACTTCTTCCCAGCAGTGCAGCTCCCTGTTGGATGCTTGTCATGCACCATTTTGGGGCTGAGATTTCTTTCTTTCAGGTTCACATTTAGCCCATGATGAGACTATACCCTTTTTGCCTGCTGGGGGGGGGGTAGGTTCTCATTACCTTTTATTCACCTAAATAAGCTACATATACAATTGAGTGGACGAGCTGTGAGCTCCTCTATTATAACTGTGTAATCGTCATCAGCAACTGTGCATGCAACCGCATTACACACACTGTGGAACTTACTTTAAATTGAGAACATATATACCCAAGTGAAATGGAGCTGGTCAGAACTGACTATTTGGAGGAAAAAGAGTCTGAGTGTTTCAGGTAAAGAAATAACTGAACAAGGTATTGCTAGCTCACATATACACTGGGGGCATAGCTACATAATGAATGAATTTAAAAAAAAAATGGATTGGAATTAAGGCCCATTTACACGGAGCGATGATCACTCAAACGACAGAGTGACAGCTTTGAGCTATCATTTTGCATAGACTATTAAGTAGCTACTTAATAGCAATTTAGTGTGCAAATGAAGCCTTTAGCTGAAAGCAGTAAATAGCCCCAGTGCTCTTATCTGCATTCAAATCCTTTGTTCTCAGACAGGAAAAAATAATGCTATCAGCCCTCCCCATGGAGAACTCTTGATAAGGCTGAAGGCCGATTTTTAGTTTGGCCTGAATTTAACGATCAGCTAGCAGTGCATGAAAAGTGCACGATCGCCGTGCGTTTAGACACAATGATGATCGCTCAACCGTTCGCTTATTAGCGATTATCACTGTGTAAATGGGTCTTTAGGCATGATTTTTTTAATTTTTTTTTTAATGAAAAATATTTGAATCTATAAAGTATTGGGGCAGCCATAATGGAGAACAGATATATTGTCTGTATAGACGGTACAGCTGGATGTGCACATTTTACGGCTCCTGAAATAGTAACAATTTATAAGGCTGAAAAAAAGACGCACGTTCACTCAGTTCAGCGAAAACAAATAGACGTTGACCACAAAAGAAACTCCACAGATTATTACAATCTCTAGAAACTGGTGAAGTACAGGCTCCTTTCTTAGAGGCCAGCGAGTGACAGGGAAGATGCATAAAGAGCCTTATCTTTACATTTAGTATTGCTATCCTGCAGTATCTAGTTCTCCAGCACCACCTTCTAATGATAATGCTCATTCTGCCCAAGTCTAAACAGCAAAGCTGGCAATTAAGCAACAGAAAACAAACTTCAAACTGACAACTGATCTACTGGTCAGAGTAATTATATATATTCTTGAAATATTTTGTGGATATTAACAAAAACATAAATTAAAAAATACAAATTTTTTTAATGGACATAAGAAAACCCCGATTTAAACCCTACGCAAGTTTCTTATGATAAAATAGGTTATGTGAAATAAAACAACTCGTTTCCAAAACTCTGAATGTGTCTGAATAGTTTTAGGAGCAAATCTACCAGTCTCTTGGGATTTGCACTCCTTTGGCATGACACACTGGTCATAGTGAAAAGGTGACATAGGCTTGAAGTGTATTTTATAAAAGGTATCAGCAGCTTCAGATCAGTGGTAAGCATGTTTACAGAAGAAAGGACACGCCAGCAACTTCACTGTTCCACAATGATCAAACTTCCTCCTCTGCTATCCGCCCTGGAAATATCTGGGATGCCAAATCTGTAACTTGCTACATTCCAAAGAAACAGAAAGCAATCCGGAGTCTCACGAGTCTTTTAGCAGCAGTTTATACAGTCTTTTTCATTTGTATACGTGAACAGGCCATTAAGACTTAAAAAAAATATATGTCTGCCCAGCCTAAAGCAGAGGTTGTCCTGCAGTAGTATCTCCAACTTCTTTGTGATCTTCCAGTAAGAAACCTCTAATTCAAACCGCACTGTAAATTCCAGGGTATGCTGATGTCTAAGATGTCAGAATTATGCAAGGTCTGCTTTTCCGCAACACAGATGAGGATGAGCCGACACTGGATAGAATTAGAAAACTTCCACAACACTTACTTCTGTTTGGCGAGTTCCACAAGGTAGCAGAGGATTTAGATAATCGCTTGTTGATTATTGAGTCTACATGCCTGGGAAGGTTTACTGCAGACACTGAGCATCTATTTACAGCTAAAAGTTAAGAGAAACAAGAAGAACACAGCACAGCACAATAAGTATCTGATTAGTACATAAACTTTATCCTACTGTACATGCAATAGCAATTTAGCCCCAGAATGGACATGAACATCACAACAGGAAAGGAGCAGCCTGAAGACATTACATAGCGGACAAGCAAATGACCAGCCACGTAAAAGCGCTAAAAACAGCCTCCCTTATTAACATGCACCTACAGCTCAGCTAAAAGCGAAAAGCTTAATTTAGTGACACAGCTCTGGCACCGATTATCTGCAGGAGTAACAAAATCCAACATGTCCAATAGTTTTGTTTTCATTTCCTAACTTCAGACTTGTCTGATGAGAACATACGACGACCCATGTAGACATTAGATTCTTGTTGGACCCTATCAAAATGATGGGATGAACGAAAATCTAATGTCCATGCGAGAGATATATTTACAACGACCTTGTATAAAAGTATCAGTAAGGCTCTTTTCCCACAGTGATTTTTGCTCCATGCAGCTTTCTATGCAGAAAACCATATATCAACGGATTTCTTGAAGGAACCATAGCGTTTAGTTCATGAGATGGAGACCTCTTTGGTCTCTATTTCACTAGATTTTAGTCCCTGTCAGTCTTTTAGCCGGATCGAAAAGCATCATCCATGGCAAAAATCATAGTGTAAAAAGAGCCTAACAGATGCATTACTGCTGTTATTTACCCCCTTTATGTCCTGGAGAGTTCTGATGCAAAGCTCCGGCCCATGACCATCGTTGCTGGCGAATCTCTGCCCAGGTCTTCTTCTTGTTACGGTTGACTGCTGCCTCATATTTCTCCTAAGAATTGACCATATAAAATAGTTAAAAATGCACACAAAAGTTGGGAGTCCTTTTCACAAAAAGTATTGAAGTTACCATTTCCAAGGACTACTTCTGGAACATGTGGAAGAAAAACCAAACTCTTGTTAATCTGAACTTTCACCTTAAAAAGCATTCCATAGTATTAAGTAGTAGTACATAAAATAGAAGTTTGCTTGGGAAATAAATTGCTTTAGTAGCATAAGATAACTGCTGAGCTGGTCTCCAGTCTAAGAATACAAAATAAGCACTGGTAGTCTATTACAGTACTTGAAAAGTTGTTCTGTGTTCCTTATGGCATGCATAATGCTCCTTTTACTAGAAGCACAGCGGCTTTTGCTAGGTCATCTTAAGAACTTTTAAGACTAGATTTAGCTTAAATAAATAATTATAAAAATTGCTGTGAATGTATGAATCAAACACTTATTCTGCACTACTAGCCATATATCCTTGGATATTACTAAGCTTATGGTGCTTTAAGAAATTCACCTTGGCATCAAGTGATGGGCTCCCAGTATTTATCCTATGCTGCTTAATCAAATCTAGGAAACATGAAAATCGGAACCTATCTGGTCTCTTGTGTACACACTATTACATTTTTTTTGTGCAGAAAAGTGAAAGCTTGAGGGAAAAAAAATTTGGTTACCACCCTGTAATACCACAGTTTTGAAACGAAGGCAATGATTTGAATGAGAGTGCAAGGTTGTATAGCGATCTTTGATCGCATGACTCGTTCTGGCCAAAATCTCCATATAGACGTAGCCTAAACTAACATACTGTGGATTTAAAGTTCCGCAGTGAGGGTCAATTTACATTGTGGATGGGATTTTTTGAAATTCTATACACATTACTTGCACTGCGAAATGCTGAGGATTTTCTGTAGCCAATTCTACTGTGAAAAATCCCCAACATTTCCACAATCTGTGAACATACCCCTATTGTTTGCTACTAAGGGTATCTTAGATTGCTGCTCAAACCAGATATACTTCATAGTAGTAACACCTAAAGCAGGATGAGTTGCTGATAGACTGAACAAACAGTTGGCACAAGTCTTATAGTTTAATATTACTTCCATCTGTTAATGAGCTTACAGCTAGAACTTCAGGATAATATATATCTTATGACTTGTGTATTGTCCTTTAGTACTTTACACCTGTTCCCCGAAGAAGTACAAAAAGAAAAAAAGGAAAAAAAGTGTAACTTCTAAAGTAGAAGGAGTTAAAGAAAAATGGCCTTTTCATTGAGCAGCAGCCACTTCACTGCACCGAGAATACACATTCACATACCTTATTTTTCTCATACTTTAACCTTTGTCGTTCCTCCAATATGACCCTTTTCCTCTCAGCCTTGAGCCTCTGTTCTTCCAGTTTCGTTCTCCTGTCTTGTAGTTGTTTCTCCCTAAGTTGCTTCGCCTTTTCCTCTTTCTCAAGCCACACATTCTTCTTGGCAGCTGGAGGTTATTATAAAGTTTGGTTACAGAATCAGCAGTATAGACAGCCAAAAGAACAAATATATATAATATTCTACTGCAAGTCCACCAACAATATTTGCTGCTACAGAGGTTTCTGGAGGCTCCAAAAGTAGTTATGCACATGGAGGAATTACAGTCACAGTATATACTGAAAAAAGGTTTGGTACGGTGTTAGCCAGTAGAGCAAACCGTGATTGTTCCCAGCAAGAGAAACCAAGTAATCTTGTAGATATGACACCTTTTAATGGCTAACAAAAATACACGATGTTACAGCAAGCTTTCAAACCTACTCAGGCATAATGAAATAAATCCGAAGAGATATGCATAATTATATTATATATATATATATATATATATATATACACATACACATATATACATACACACACACACATACGCGCACACAGAGACCATAAAACCTTCACATGTTTATCAGTGGACTATTTAAGTATTTATTTTTCTACTCGTCCTGTTGTGGCATTTTTTTTAAGTGCAAATTAATCATATCCATGTCTGTGCCTATATATCTCTCTTCGGACCTATTTCATTATGCCCGAAGCAGAACCCCGAGTGTTTTGAAAGCTCGCTATAACATCATGTATTTTTGTTAGCCATTAAAATGGATCATATCTACAAGATTACTTGGTTTCTCTTGCTGGGAACAATCCCATTTGGTATATACTGAGATATGCATTATGTGTATAGATGAGCGAGCATACTCGCTAAGGGCAATTGCTCGATCGAGCATTGCCCTTAGTGAGTACCTGCCCGCTCGGGAGCAAAGATTCAGCTGCCGGCGGTGGGCGAGAAGCTGCGGGGAGGAACGGAGGGGAGATCTCTCTCCCCTCTGCTGACTGCCGCAACTCACCCGCGCCGGCAGCCGAACCTTTTCTTCCGAGCGGGGAGATACTCGCTAAGGACAATGCTCGATGGAGTAATTGCTCTTAGCGAGTATGCTCGCTCATCTCTAATTATGTGTAGTTTGACTACTTTACTGTTTAAAGGATGTGCTGTAAAGGCCCTTCACTCTGCATGGGGTGATGCAAAGGTGTCCATACAAAGAGTTTCTTCTATTCCTTCATCCTCTGGCATCTGCAGGGTGACATTGGGGACTGCAGAGATGCAGGGGGCACCGCCTTAAAGTTCTGCAGTACATTTGGATCAATGCTTATGGGCGAACATAAAAACTTTATAAAGAATCTGATCAATAGCTTTAATCCGGCAATCTCACAAGCTTTGGAGGTATGCCAGAGAGCTGCCTAGCCGTTTGCTTGATATTAAAAACAAGCAGTAAGTTTGATCTTGCTAATTAACAACCACATGCTGTGCGGTGTATAAGGTGGCGTGTTAGAAAAGCTGAGATGAAACACTTGCCATTATGAATCCAGCAGAAATGTCTTTAGTCGATATTTTAGCAACGACTGTAGAAAACATAAGACTATTGAGTCAAAAGGTGACTAGAAACAAGCAACCCTGAAATCATCTCTCATTCCGAGTATCATATTCCTCAGAGCCGCATAAGAGTTTAGTTCACTGAGCTGGGAGACAGATAGCTGATGACTAGTAATTCATGTTCTGCATACTAAGGCACTGAGCTGGTAGAGCGTGACATGGCATCTTGTCCTGTCACATAGAATAACTCCAGCAGAACCACAGTGACATCTTCACACTATGAAGGGATTTCACTGTAGGGAATGGAATTCTTCTCCTTTATATATAGCAGACATGTAAGAAAACTGCAAGTTGGTTTTTTGACCTGCATGTACTTGCATCATTGGTTTCCCAATAGAAAACAAAAGAAACCACTGTAAATGTGCAGCATCCATGGGACTACTATGGGGGACACTGTTACTAGTTGGGCCATAATAGGGGGCACTGTTGCTACTGGGGCCTTCACTGCATATTTGCACACGCAAAAAAAAATGCAGGCAGGCTCACTGAAATGGTGTGCAAATACGCAGGCTTCCAGCGCATTCCCTGCATATTTGCGCCTGCCTGTTCACTTCAATGGCCTATTGTGATGCGTAATAGACACCAAAATAAGTCATGCTGCGTCAAAAAATATACTCATGTGAACGAACCCATTGAAATGGGTTTTATTGCACACGTAATAAGCTACACAACTGCATCCATGTGAACGAGCCCTTACTAAACAATTACAAGCGGCTCTTCGAATGCAACCATAAGGCAGATGTGGCTCACAGTGGAGTTTCACACCCCTGCTTTATTAGCTCACAAATATGCAACCTATTTTAACAGATCCCAGATTATTTTGAATTAGTTACTTTTTATATTGTAGATTCCATTTTTGTTCACTTAATTCAATGTAACTATTGTTAAAAGAGAGCCACTCCAGTGACTATTTTTCAAATGTTCAAGTAACTTACCTTCTAGTACATAAAAGGTCTGCTAGTATTACTTTGGTTAGTCATTCCTTTTCCATCTGAAACTTCTTGGAGTACTTCTCAGATAGTCATGTCATCTCAATTTTGACCACCTGAGATTTACTTGGGTTTATGTGCTCTCAAATTAGTCAGTTTTTCATTTAGTCAGTCGTGTCTGATGGACTCTTCTACACAAGATCTTTAGAGGGGGGGGGGGCAAAGATACTGCTATCACAATAACTGTTGATAATTAGAGGCTCCTGTCACACATTTATAATGAAGGAGATGATAGTTTAGCCTTCTTTAATTAGGGTCTGTAGCTTATTGAGGTGAATACAGTAGGTCAGGTCAGTGTCCTCCCTGCAGGCAGAGATGTGATTATGTGCTGGTGCATCATGTGTTAGCAAAGCACAGAGAAATCACATCAAGATGATGCCTAATAAGCATCAGGCAGGATGCTGCACTGCATGGAAGTGACTGTAATATGCATAGGAGACATCCAGAGTGTGACAGGCAATCGGGTGAGGAGTACAAGGATGAAAGAAAGGGAAAAAAAAGTGTTCTCACTGGAGTGGCCCTTTAATTTGCATTTCTTATTTTGTGCCCTTCCCCATTGGTATCATTTTGGATAAAGCATACATTTAAAATATTATGCTGTCACTACATTGGAATATGCTGCAGCGATATAAATAGTTGAGTAAAGAAAGAGTAAACATCAAAGATGACTTCACAGAGAAGACATGAGTCCTCTGCTTCCTGATGTGCCTGGAAGAATTGAAATATTTATGCTGTTTAGCCTCCATTGCAAATGAAATATTCATATGTCTGACTTGTGAGCTTTCCTCGCAAGGGCAAATCTAAAAACCCTGATGGATAAGAAGGTCTGCAGCATGGCACTGGGTTAAGAACAAGCCAAAAAGTGTTAGATACTTTAACACCTACAAGATCTACTACATTTAACGAGATATAAAAAAACAAAAACAAAAAACCCTTACCCAGATACTTTGCCCTTTCTTCCCTCCTTTCCTTTGCTTGCTTCTGCCGTTGTTCAGCTTTCTGGGTGTCTGTGAGGGGATTCAAACATAAATTCTAGTTCTGTGCACTATTAGATGCCAGTATTGTACATTCAAGGACAACACACTGCTAACACAGCAAGGTAATTATTACAATATAAGATTGCATGTGCAAAACCTACAGTTTTGCCGTAATAGAAAAGTGGATTGGCTTAGTTACTGACATGGGACAGTCAGCCCGCCCCTCTGATGACATCACCAACAAGTTACAATCACATGACCTGGTGTCGGAAGTAAGTCAAAAATGAAAGTGCCACTACTGCTGGCCATGGACTAGATTTGGGGAAGCATCTCTTTCTGCATAAAACCTTCAAACATTCAGTGGATGACAATATATGCCAACACACATTGCAAGCACAGTTTAATTGAGAAAATACCAAAAATAAATGGTATGGGTTATTCACACTGTCATACTTTATAATAGTCAAGTGTTAAAGGTGGTTTAAGACGCCTAACAAAAAAAAATAATTTTTTTTTTATATATTATATATATATTTATTAAAACCCTTTTCCAGTTTTCAGCATAAAAAGATCTAAACAATTTTGAAAAATACCACGTATTTGTTATTGCTGTGTATGTAAAAGTCTGAACTATTAAGAGATCGCAATACTTATTCTGTACGGTGAAGGCCGTAAAAAAGATTTTAAAAAAAAGGACATAGTGCCATAATTGTATTTTTTTTACATCATGGCTCCAAAAAAAAAAAAAAAAAAAGATCAAAGACACATGCATTTCCCAAGCGGGTGCTAACAAAAACTACAGCTCACAACACAAAAAAATGAGCCCTCATGCAGCCCAAAAAGAAAAGAAAGGAAAATAGTTACGAGTCTCAAAATATGGAAACAGAAAGCAATGTTCAAGAAAAAAGGGTTGTTCTTTTTAGAATAGAAAAACTTAAAATTTTTAAAAATGTGCTATCGTCGTAATTGTACCAACCTATAGAATAAAGTTAATGTCATTTTTACCGTATTGTGAACACTGCTAAAACTACCGCCTTCAAATAAAATAAAAAGGCACAATTGTAAAATTTTTTTTTACATTTATCCCCATTTACATTTCTTTTTTCACGTACACCAAAAGATATAGTTACAAAAAAAACTCTCGGCCCACACACAAAAAAAGCCCTCCTACAGATAAGTGAAAAAAACCCTAAAATTAAACAGCTCTGGTCCTGAAGAGATTAATCTAAATAAGAAGTGGACCTATTTTTTATTTACTGCTTGTATTATAGTCCAGAGCTGCATTCACAGTTCTGCTAATATTGGAAACCAATACAAACCTGGTGAGATTACCTGAACACTTAAGTGTAAGGCCTCCTGCACACGGGCGTATTTGCATTGCGGAGTCTGCGGTGGCCATCCGGGTCCGGACTCCACAGCAAATACAGCCCATAGTATTCAGTGGCAAAACGCCATTATATCTCCACGAGTGGAAATAGATTGCAATTTTCCCCTCGCAGAGAATAAATCGCAGCATTCTGCGATTTTGTGCGGGTCACACACAGAAGTATCACGGGATACGCATCACACCCCCAGCGCCGGCGGCTACTGCGCATGCGCAACGAAGTGCCGGCTGGCAAATCCGCAGAGCTGATAGAAGACGCCGGACAGGTAAGCTGGGGTCACCAGCCGGGCACCGGGTCAAACTCTGCTGCGGGAATCCTGCATGCGCGGTCTGACCCGTCTGTGTGCAGGAGGCCTACAGGCATTTCAGAATGCAAATAAGAGCAAAATGAGGGTGGTTTCACACCTGTGTCAGGGCTCAGTTCAGGGTTTATGTCTCTAGGCTCCGTTCATTTTTATCTATTTATTTCTAAACCCTTTGAAAATCAATGGAAAAAAAAATGAAGGCTTTTAGTCCATTTAATTTTTTTTCTGGCTCAAAATACCAAAAGAAAAAGCTGACTCCATTATAGTCAATAGGGTCTATTTGGAGGTGTTCGTTTTGTCCTGAGACTGAGCCGTTCGCCCACAGCGATTCCCCTTTCCTGCTCCCCAGGAGCAGGTATGAAACCACCCAAACCTATTGAAATCAACAGGGAAAATACTGATCAGTTAATTTCAGTTTTACATCCTTTCAACAACCGAGCAGAGAGACGGAAGCCCTAAAGCTTGGAAGAAAGTCTTCAGCTCTGAAGCCTGCAGAATTGTGAATTACAATACATGTAAAATTGTATTCACAGGCAGACACATTTTTATTTTATGTTATATTTCAAAGCTATGCATTAATGAAGGTAGTAAAGCATATGATTCACAGGCTTATTCACACCACTGTTGGAGGCTCCATCAAAAGCTTCAGTTGCAGAATTCCTTCAAAATCTGGGCAAAATAGCACAGAATGCTGCACTACTTTGCCTAGGATTATACCGAACGCCATTATAATCTATGGGGTTCAGTCAGAGAGGGTCGTTTCTAACATAAAATGGATCCATTATGCCTGGGAAAACAGTTTATCTGCTGATGTAGCCGAGCAGGAAAATGGAACCCACAACCCGGATGTGAACAAAGCCTTATCTAAATCCATGCTCAAGTAGGAGAAAAAAAGGTGGTATTAAATTATACCACAAAAGCAATATTTTTTTTTTTTGAGTCCACCAGGATTAGAGGGATACTCAAACTCGGTACTGGTGCATCATGTCTACACCGAAAGGATGATGTGGAGACATGGCCTGACTTACAGGTGACGGCCAAAAGTTGTCCATTGGCTGGCGCTCAAACACTTCTGTACAGCCACGCTCACCTTCAAGCTCTTCTCACTTCAGAGGCCGAAGACAGCATCTATTGGAGTGACAGCGGTGGACAAGGACGTGCAAATGGGATGCCGACGGCCACACTAACAGCGGAGCAGCGAAGGAAGATGTACGTCCTCTGCACATAGTGGGAGTCACGCCAGGACCGCAGATGGGAGTCCGATGCTGCAGAGAGTGAGAGCGGGCTGCAACTGCAGACGGGTGCGTGCTGGGTAGAGGCACAGTGTAAGCAAGACGTCAGAAATAGCAGCGCGGCGGCGAGGAGAGTCAAAGCGGGCTGGGGAACGGAGATCATATGGCCATGGGGACAGTGATAGTAAAGCCTACTTAGGAGGGCGCCGGGGGAAACACTTACAACACAGCTGTGAGAGCAGGGTTGGGAGAGGCTGTGAAATAGTAGGCTGACGTAGCCTCAGGAGAAGAGCAGGGAGCCTGGCGGGGTACATATGGGATCCCAGCCTGGAAGGTGCAAGCGTGCCAACCAGAACCCATGGGCATCGCCTGCATGTCAACATGGCTAACCCATGTCTCCACCCATACTTCCAGAGGAGATCTAATGCACCAGTAACCTCAAAATCAACACAGAATGGAGTTATACGTTATAACATATCTTGTGTTTAGAGCTTATTAAATTAAAGGGGATGCTCAATGAGAAAGTACAATATTGTATATCCGCATCCTGTAGACTAAAGAGGATTTCAATCCAACTTGTAAAAATGACCATGTATTTGTCAAATAAAAGTCAGATCAGGTCATATTGGTTGCTATCTCTGAATTAGCCAATTTCGTAGAACGTGAAACTTTAACTTCAGTATAGATTGAACAATCAGTTGCTGGGAATCTATTACATAACTGACAAATATTATGATCTCGCTTTCAGTTGTTTTTTTTGTACAAAAATGGCCACCTTTTCAAAGAATGCCAGTATCTGTATGTAGAGCATACAAAAGTAACAAACTTTGCATACATTTTAGGATTTGCATCGAAAACCCATGTAGGATGTGTTTACACGTCACCTGGAAAGGCTGCAGAAAATCTGCACCAAATTCCTCAGCATTTCGGACTCAAAAAACAATTGGTGCAGATATTTACTTGAAATCAGCTCTGCACCCACAGCAGATTTCAGGGGAGACAGTGCTCACCTCCATAGTGTTTGGCTGTCTGCGAACTCCTTCACCTGGTACCCAGCAGCCTGTATTGAGCGCAATGCCACTGATCAGGTGATGGCACTTCCGCATCACCTGACCAGCTGTGCTGTGCCCACTATAGGCTGCCGGGCAGCAGGTGAAGAAGTCCACTGACAGCCAAAGACTGTGGAGGCAAGCATTGTATTTCTTTTAAACTATCTGCTGGTGTGCAGCTGATTGAGTCAAAATCCGCATCATTGGTGTTTTGGATGCAGACATTACGTAGTATTTCCGCCCCGTGTAAAACACACCCTTCGGAAATTAACTTCATAATATTCTAAATGGAAAAAAGGCACTCAAAAACCTATACAGTCACTATATATAGGATTGCAATCTAAGATAGACTTGTAGGATTGCCTTGCTTAACAAACTCATTAAAGCATATCCCTAGCGTATCCCAAGTCTTAAGCAGTGTATCGCCAGCAACCAGACTCTCTGACATAACTCAGCCGATGAGCTCAAAGCTCAGATTGGCAGTGTGCCGATGGCAGAGAAGCAGAATAAGCTTCCTGGCAGCAGTCAAACCATTAAACCGTTCCTCATCCAAGGCCAACACAAAAGGTGAAGGTCCAGTTTTAGAGGTTGCGTTTATGCAAGGCCTTATTACTGTTACTGGGGATATGGCAACAATTTTCACCAGAATTCTGATATTTCTCACATTTTTTCCTGTGCAGGATCTCTGGATCGGCAGTAGATATTAGCACAACATGATGCGTGCCTCAATATCTCAAACAGCAGTAAGGCAACATTAGCCTTACTAGTGTTTTTAGGGATCCAGCATTCGCAAGAACAGAGATCAGAAAACGGAATGAGCCTACAACAAAAGTGATAGATCCATGAATGTCACTCAATGGCTAGCACTGTTTTGCAATGCTAGACTCCTAGGTTCAAGTTTCATCAAGGGCAACATTAACTTTGAAAAACTTTAATAGCAAAGTTGATGTTGTCCGTGATGAGATTCGATCCTAGAACCCCAGAATCACAAGGCACCAGTGCTAATCACTGAGCCATCTTCAGTGAAGAGGTGCAACCACCACCAAAAAATGCATTGTCTTTAAGCTTCATCTGCTTCTCAGAGCACAATGCAATAAAAAAAAGGATCTATCTGTATTCGATTTCCAAAGCTGGAAACAAAAAGTACAGCAGTCTGCGCTATTGATCCAGTGTAAAAAGTGGCATGGAAACGGAAATCTTCAATACATTTTTTTTTTGTTTAACTCAGAAGGTAGAAATAAGAATTGCGATCATCTCAGCCAGTAGAGAATAAAGAAGGCTTATGAGGCGCACCTAGTTTTTGTTTGGGTGTAACGGCTGGAGTAGGAGACTGGGAAGCAGAAGAAGTCCCATCACATTTTACAATCTGATGTTCTTTTGGAGAGCTGGGACTCTCAGCCACTTGTGAGGTGCTAGGTCTTTCAGTCTGTGGTAAAGAACTGTCATCGGCAGTGGCTAATCTTGGTCCCTCCTCAGTGGAATCACAAGTTCCTTCCGTCTGTGATGAGGAAGTGGGCCCGTCATGAGATTGCTTTGTATCTAGTCCACAAGTCTGTTGGGAGAGTTGGCCGTTACTCAAACACGAAGAGCTGGCAGTTTCTGCTTCTGTCTTTCCATCTGACTGACCACTTGCTAACCGGGAATCGGAGACGTGCGTTGGCTCTGATGGTAGTTGTGTATTTTCTTCTGTTGCTACTTCAACACCTATAAAAAAAAATATATACACGAATATAAATACTACATAACGTCTGTCTTAGAACATCAATTAAAAGTAGTGAGTCAAAACCCAGCTGTGCATGTGAACTCAATACATACAAAGTTGAAAACTAGTATCCACCCCAAAACTAAAGTAATAATATTCTTACATTCTAATATAATCTTATATTCTTAATATACTGAACGATGAGCTCATCGCTGACCTTTTATGCTGCATAAACGATCAGCGATGAAGCTAATCGCTCATTTTAAACAGCGACCATTCAGTAGTGAACGTCCAGGGGTGGGGGAGCGAGAGGAGAGAAATCTCCTGCACTGCCCCGCCCCATGTGCGAGACAGCTCTGCTAGCTCCCGTGCAGGAGCATGGGAGCAAGGAAACACAGGGACGAGTGTCGGGCATCGTTTGCCCGATAGTCGTCCTGTGTAAATGGGGCTTTAGAGAACTGCCTACATTGATGAACGTTACACATTTATGGTTTATTGTTCTGATTGCACAGCTTAGTAACCCGTTCGCGACCAAGGGTCATTGACGCACCTGTGTCCAGGTCTCACTTTATTTTTTGGGCAACATCGCTACATGAGGGCTTGTTCTTTTGCAGGACAAATTAAAGTTTTTCAATGGTACCACATGAAAAAAAAAATGAAAAATACGAAAAAGTGGGGGGGAAAAAATTTGTAAAAAAAACTAAAATGGAGTAATTGGTTTTTTTTTCTGTGTTCATGTTGCAGTTTAAAAAAAACAACAAAAAAAACAGGAACTAAAAAGCAAACAGGTCTGTATTCTGTGGGTCAATAAGATTACAGCGATACGAAAAATTGATGTAGTAATGCTTGGGAAAAATAAAATTGCTTTTTGTAGCCGTATTTTGACCCCTATAATTTTGTTTTTTTATTAATGGGGCCGTTAATGGCTCTTTTGTTTGTTTTTTGCTGGGAGATATAAATGTGACTTTTTGATGCTTTAAAAAAAAAAAAAAAAAGCAATCTTTCCTTAGAGAGACTGATCAAAAAAAGTGCAATTCTACCATTGGACTTTTATTTTCTGATGCAGATAATCATGGAGGATTAATAATATATTTTAACAAATGGGACCTTTATAGATGCTGCAATATCAATTTTTAGGTGTGACAACTAGGGGAAAAAAAATCTTACCTTTTAACATTTGCTTTTTTTTTTAATATAACAACTTTATTTTTACTTAATTTTTCCATTAGTCTTCATAGGGGACTTGAACTTGCAATTGTTAAAGTATATTCTAACACAAGACCATAGTATTGCATTATACTGCATAAACAGTCTCTTACAAGACAGGACACAGGAACGTTTTTAAAAGGCAGGCAAACCAATCCTGACACTCAGGCAGCATCCTCGCAAGCTTATCGAGGCAGAGCTATTTGGGACCTTCAATGAAAATAGGTCCCATTAAAAAACAGATAGAGAAACATATGAAATTTTTCTAATCTGTTTTAGGATTGTAAATTTTAGGACTGGTTGAATTTTTTTTTAAATTCTGTTGTCTATACATGACTACGGTGGCACCAACTTGCCTGAATTACATTTAAGAGCATTTAGAAGATCTGCAGTCTCATGGGCCATTCCCACAACAGACAGGAGGGCACTCATTGAATAGTAGGGTCAATGTAATCTGCCTGTTCGTTTGATGACTGCTGCAATGTATTCTAAAACAGAACAGGAAGTGTCAACCCATTATGTTGCATTATCAGTGTGAAAAAATTTAAAGGTTATTTTTTTCAAATATAGATTGTGACTTGAAAATTGAAAAAAAAAAAAAAAAAGGTTTAACACTAAAATCTGATTTATATAAAATAGGTGAGTTTCTGATGACACATCCCCTTTAAATGCCACTGTCACAACTGACAGCAGCAATTAAAACAGAGTGTTAAGAGTTAGCCGCCTGCAGACGAGTGGAAATCCCGCCGCGGGATTTCCGCCGCTGAAAGTCTGCATAGGAGTGCATTACAATACGCACTCCTATGCAGACGGCCGCGGTTTGGCTGCGCGAAATCTCGCGCGGCAAACAAACCGCGGCATGTTCTAATTTTCTGCGGGGCACGCACTCACCTGGCCGCCGGCTCCGGTCTGCGCATGCGCCGGCTGCGCGGCAGCCGGCACATCAAAGAGCCGGGGCCGCCAGGCGCGGGTAAGTACGCGCTCGTCCCTGCAGGCTCTCGGGTCGGATCGCGCGGCGAGATTTCTCGCTGCCGCATCCGACCCGCTCGTCTGCAGGCGGCCATACGATCAAAGTTATCTTTAATAGTGGCTGTTGTGGGTGGATGTCGGCTGTCAAAGCCTTTAGTGTGTGGAGTGAGTTTGGCTCTCAATTCCGCTCCAGATACAGCATCTTCTGCGGATTGCTCTAGATGTCCCAACTGTACAGGGTGTATGTAACCAGGATGTATATGAGGTTATACAGCCGAGCGCACCGAGCAGGGGATACAGAAAACAGGTTGGGGCACTTGTTTTCTGCATCCAGCTGTTCTCTGCTCAGGGGGCCCGGCTGTTCTACAGCTGAGCGCTCGGAGCGGGGTATGGAGAACACAGCTGGACCACTCTGTTCTTCATACCCCGCCTGTCTTCAGGGAGCGGGATACAGCTGAAACAATAGTATCAGCCGTATTCCGCTGTGAATTCCTGATAGATCAGTGATCAGCGACGGCTTAACGAAAACTGCACAATGTCAGTGCAGTTACACACAATGATTATTGCTCAAAAGACAGCTTTGAGCGATTTTTGAGCAAAAATCGTTGTCTAAAAGGGCCTTTATGCAATTTTAATTAAGATATAAAATGTGTTTCAGTGCTGCCATCACATGTTTTCATTGGATAGTATCAGAATACAACTGCTAACACGTGTTAATTTCTTTCGAGTAGGAACAACAGAAGAACAGCACAATACAGAACTGGAAATGAGGATCCAGAATAGTTATTCCATGGGGAATACAACTATGTACTAAAGCAATAAACAACTTTCAGGACAACAAATTGTGTGTGCCAGGCACATTGACTTAACAGTCTACTGTCCTCACATGATGTACATCAATTAATAGTTACTACAAAAGCCATATAGAAATCAAACAAGACAAATGCAGCGCAGCACTAGCATAAAATATACTTCCATTAACAACATATTGACAAAATAACGACACCGACAAGTGATCAGGAAGGATCTCAGAAACAGAGCAAACATTCATATCTGTATAATTGGGCAGTCAGTTATATATGCAATTATGGCTGCACTTTTGGCCCTTTATGCCCAGTCGATTGCCTAATAATGCTCTATAATAGCCAGAGTCAATTATCCTATATACACATGTGAATAAATCCCTGTGTGTTGGAACTGGGCTAGTGCATAGGGATCAGCTCTATTCTCATTTGTACAAGGAAAGACTAGGAGCAATGGGAGGAGAGTCAGATTAGATATTAGGAAAAAAGAAATTTGCCACGGGAAGTAGGAGGTTCTCCTTCAATGGAAGTCTTCAAACAGAGGCTGGACAGACATCTGCCTGGGATGATTTAGAGAATCCTGCACTGAAGAGGAGGTTAGACCTAATGACCTTGGAGGTCCCTTCCAACTCTACCATTCTGTGTGTCCTTTTTCTAAGATCCTTTCTGATGACTTCCGTGTTTTGTTTCTATTTTATGAATATGTTGTGAAGTATTAGGCCTCCTTCACACGGGCGACAAAGTTACAAATCATATGTGTATGAAGCCCATGGTTTCCAATGGGTTCTTTCAGACTCCAAAAGATTTCTCATGTGAAGGAACCAACTGGAACCCATGGGCTTCACATAAATGTGTTTTGTAGCGATGATTTTGTAGTGAGATTTTGTAGCCCGTGTGAAAGAGGCCTTAAAGTAAGACTTAGTGGATGTTGAAGTGTGGGATCGCCCTCATCAGGGTGGCTATCTTGCTTTAGGGGGGACAGTACAAGTACATGGGAGGCAGAGTTTGGGGTTTCATGTTCGCATTGCCTACCATTGTTTCCTCTTTGTAGGCTTTTTAGTGTTTTTAATATGTGCAAGTAAAGGTTAAATGGGTTGTTCGAGTTGTAGGTCCTGTGTAAAATGCAATCACCATGCAGTAACATAACAAAAAGGCGTATGCTAGCCTCTCTCTGCTTCCCCTGTGTCCCGCAAAACTGCTCCGGAACTCCCCTGTGACATAACGTTTATAGGCTGCCCCAGCCAGTTTACATGACATAGCAGGTGCTGCAGCCAATCACAGAGCTCAGCAATCCATCACTGAGTTCTGTTATTGGCTGCAAGGTCTGTGATGTCTCGTAAACTAGGCAGAACGTTAGCCAGTCAACACCAGAGTAGAGGACTTAGAGGCGCTTCAGGACATAGCGGGGAGAGGAGATTATAAACCTGTTATGTTAGTACATGGGGATTGCATTTTACACAAGATAGGTAACCCCGACAACCCCTTTAAGTTTTATTGGTGGTCTTTTCTGTTTCAATAATTTATGGCAGCACTATTACTGCAGATATCACAAGCAATTATGTTCAAGTTACAGTCTGTTATAAACATGTCTCAGGTGTTTTTTTTCCCTTTAAAAAAACCCCAAAAAACACAGTATTAAGTGTGCGTGTGGCAGGAAAGACATCTTGTGCAACGGCAGAGATTAACTTCCTATGGAAACAGTTAAGTAGATAGCAGCGTATAGTGTTCTTACATCCTTTTCAATAGTAAGCTCCTCATGTGACCTATTCCTTCAGGAATGGTCAAACTGTACAATGTGTTTTTCTTGTGGAGCAGGAAAAGAAAGTGTGTTATAACTAGTCTTAAACTCCGTGCAAGAAATCATACTGAACTAGGTCACGTGTGGCCTACTGGAAAATGGAGGAGCAGGTATCACAAAAAAAAAAAGTTAATTAAAGTATAACTGGATACAGTGGAAGTGACTAATCTCTCCCTTCTGTACTGTGCCTACATATTTAACTAGACTGACCCGATGTTTGCTACTCGAAAATAGGTTTGGAAAAACGGTTGTAAATAAGGCCTCGCCTTAAACTGTTCGCTATTCACGGCTTGGTCTTCCATGTTTTGGGGACATGGCAACAGTTAAGCTGGTGAGCACTTAATATAAACGTCTCTTAGCAATGCTTGACTCTCCCTAGTGGCGCTATTTATTGGCTGTAGCATAGCCGCGCCGCTAGACTTAACATAGGAACTTTAATCTTGCCTGACAGTCACTCAATGTATCAAACTCACATTTTATGATTTTTTACGGGCGTAGTGAGGATGTCACAAATCTAAGGACACCAAAATCATCCACCAAAGGGGTCAAAGTGTGGTGAAAGAAAAAGCCTGTAAGCTATTTTATATTAGATGTGTAACTCAGCACCACGGCATTTAGTTCCCCAATTAAATGGGTGCTCAACCGTATATTTCACATAAATCGCTTGAAATGAAGAGATCAGGGGCGTAACTATAGAGGATGCAGGGGATGCGGTTGCACCCGGGCCCAGGAGCCTTGAGGGGCCCATAAAGCCTCATGTCCACTAGAAAAATACAATCCACGCAGAATCTGCCGCGGAGTTCCGCGGCGGATTTGCTTTAAATGTTTTTTTTTTTTTGCATGCGGATATCTGCACACATTGCTATCAATGTGATAGCAATGTTGCCGATCCGCGGCAGAATGGAGCATGCCGCATTTTTTCTCCCGCGCGTGAAAAATGCAATTCTTTTAAAATGCCATCCGCGAGTGCAAAAATCAATTTAATGGACCGCGGATGGCCAATGATTCCCTATGGGCAAAATCTGCTGCGGAATCCGCAATTCCATTTAGCTAGTGGACATGAGGCCTAAAGCCCCTCTTCTCTGTATAGGGAACCCAGTACTATAAGTAAAGCATTATAGTTGGGGGCCCTGTTACTAGTTTTGCATTGGGGCCCGGGAGCTTCAAGTTATGCCTCTGGAACAGATGTACGTGTTTTAGTGTCAGGTTTTGTGCATAAACCCCACTACATTTATATGATATATAAAGTAAGTTTATAGTGAAATATAAGGGTTATATAAAAAAGGGCAATCTGATCGACACTTTTGCATTTATTTATTTATTTTTTTAATTCAAAAAATATCATGCTGTGGGTATTTTTTTTCTTCCATACAACTCTATAGAATTTCAAAAACACCAGGAAATCTATATGAACAAAGAAATGCCAAAGTTGCATGAAAAAAAGTGTCATGAAATTCAGGTATTTCTACGTTTTCGAATAGCGAACAGAATGCGTATGAAGGAGGCCTAACATGTATTTTAGAAAATAATCCCTGCCTAAAGCCGACTTTGGTTTCACGGTACGTACAGTAATTACCATTTCACATTTACAAGCAACCTCTAGGTGTGGTGGGCTTACGATATTCTGTCTCCTCAATATTAACATTATGCTGGAAATGTGATGGAGTAGCCAAAGTCCTGTGTATTCCTGCTCTGCTTCCAAGTCATTCTTTTAACTCCGTTCAGAAACACGATCTTTTCTCCTTAGGGAGAGCACCTAGAAGGTGTGAGGAGACTTATAAGGCCATTTGTGCTCTTCTGGGTAATATGCAAATAAGGGAGATGGAACTATACCTATGTTACGATGCCTGGCAGAAGCTTGAAACAATTCTGGCCCATATAGAAGAATTCTTAACACAAGTAAGCGTCAATTAGCTATACTATATTAAGAAATAACATGGTTATATATAGATACGGTATAGATCAGCTTGGTATAGCTCACCATTTACAGTACGACAAATGTTAACTGATGAATTTACTGGATTCTCTTCATCAACGTTTCCTAGGTGTGGCTACAAACACCCGTTCATCCATGCCATAGCAGGTGAGCTGGATTAATGCCAGTGTACAAAAAGGATAGGAAGTATAAAAGGCGATGCGCCTTATATCTGTTTATTCGCCAATACATGTTTCTCTCCCTTCCCCCATAGCTTTGTAAGACAGCCTCTTCTATTGTAGAAAGTGCCCTGATCACCGCAGCTGCCCTCTGTGCATTCTCCACTACAGCTGCTCCCTCTAGGACTGCCAGTTATGCTGCACCTGTCAGCCGAGAGACTGTTTAGGGCTCAGCCCAGGCCACCGAGTTCTTCCCAGCTGTCAACCTATGAGGACTCGCCCATACAAATATCCCAAGTTGCTGATTCAATAATATAAACATACACACACATAGGCTGGGCTCATACGGCCGTAATTCGCTGCATGCAGCAAATATACGCACTAAGCCCGGCCACATACACATTGAATATATCTTGTATACAAAACAATTAACCTTCAGATATCACTTTGTCTCTCAAATCGGTCTTCCGCACCTTCTGTGAGGGTCTCCGACAAACGTCTCTATTTATTGATTAAAACCACCATGTATACGTGTTTCGAGGTTCCTGAACCTCTTCCTCAGTACTTGCTTGGGATATACATCTGGATGATGTATCTCACAGAGAAGATTTTTTTCCCTCGTCTATATGGTCAAAACGTTCAACCAGTGGGGTATAACATTACTTGGGGTGAGCTGCACCTTCTATAGTTCGAGACTCCTTTGCTGTGTCTCTAACAAATCCCTAGCTAACCACCCTTCAAAAAGAGGATATAGTTTCACTTTTATATCTCCATTTTTTTACTAGGGTTGCTCCACCACTTTTCTTCAACTACTCTAAACAATTTTAATGTCACCCACATCTGCTTAGAATATCCTGTTAGGGTGCAGTAAAAACCGCAAAAGCATCAAAAATGCATAGCTTGCTGATAAGCTCTTTAGCATAACCAAGCCTCCCCATGAGAATACACATATAAGCGATTACGGATAGTGAAGTATCAGTGTTTAAAAGGTCTTTTTTTCAGAATATTGGCTTCAGGATCTCCAGAAGGTCACCTTTGAATGGAGTTTTCAGTTAAAGAGTCGCTCAAAAAGATTTTGTAGATCAAAGCTGCTTTTTCCACGCTCAGTTGGCATTACAGCAGTGAGAATATGAAGCTGGTCTAGGCTTTTTTTTTTTTTTTTCCCGTTAGCCACTCTTTACACCTTTACCATCCTGCGAGTTCTTATTCACATGGGCGCATATAACATTCTTGTGGTGTTCATGGAGTCCGTACACAGTGCATGGACCCTTAACAGAGAGGCTACTCACGCGGGAGATTTTTCACATGGATAGTCTATGTCAAAAAACAAATATCCCCCCCACAAAAATCACATTGAAAATGGATAATAGCACACATGTGGGGCCCTATAACCAGCCCGCTTTTTAAATCATGTGCCCGCTTTTTAAAGGTATAACACAGGCAAATGTGTCAAGTCATTCTCACATGGAAGGATTGTCCAAAAGGTACTGGTGTACCTTGTTGACACCAGAAGTGGTGGGTGTCGACAAGGCTAAGGCTGTTTGACAGCCAGGTGACGCCCCCTCTTCCTAATTGGCTGGATGTTTCGCTCCCTGGCCTCAGGTCCTGCGACTCCAAGCACTCCGCTCCCGCCAGTCCGCGGGTTCTCAGGTCTCCCTTCTTGCTCCTCCCGTCCTTGTCCTCCAAGGGATGCTCTCTGCATCTCTGGCAGGAGGGCCGCGGCATCGGTAAGAGCTGTGCGGTTGTCCTGCGCTGCTCATAGCTGCTCCTTCTTTCCTTGTTGTGTGCCCATGAAATGGGGCACGCTGTCTGCGGCGCCTCAGTAACAGCTTGGCAGCGGCCGCCGGGGTGGGGGGAAAGGATGTTACTTGGGCGGCAATCTCCTGGCAGCGTGGGGATTCATTTTTGCCTGGGTTAGGATTAGTTTCAGTGTTAGGCCTCCCTCACACAGGCGTTTGCAAAAACGCTGCGTTTTTAAATATTGCGTTTACTGCGTTTGCAGCAACGATGGCATGCGTTTTGAGCACAGCTTAAAACATAGCCAGGGAAACAGGAAACTTTTTTCTTTTTAAGAATTGCTGCGTTTAACGCTATAAATACGCAGTTAAAAGCTGTGCCGCGTTTTCAGCAGTGCTGAAAACACAACCCATTCATTTCAATGGGAGACACACAGCTGAAAACGGCCAAGAATAAAACAACTGTGTTTTAAGCCTTGTGTGAGCAGCTCATTAAAATAAATGGGAGTGTTGTACAGCGTTAAGTGCAGCGCTGAAAACGCCTGTGTGAGGGAGGCCCTAGGCTTAAATTAGTTGCTGAAAGTGCTCCTATGTTACTGTGGCCCCCCCGCCGCTCTCACGTCAAAGCATTTACAGCTATTAATTTAAGCCTACAACTGAAATTTACCCTAACCCTCCATCCCAGGCAACGAGTCCACACGCTGCTAGGTCCTTGCTGCAGGCAATAAATCAGCATCTTGTGGGTGTCCACTGGGTGGATACAGCCTTTACTACGTCTCCGATACTGGTCCAAAGTGGACTAACCATTAAAAATGTACGAAACAATGCAGTATAGAAACATTTTGTTTGTTAGGGTTTCTATGTACGAAATCATTAAAATTCATTTATACTCCCATAAGACATTGGGTACTATGATTGTAAGCATGTATACATGGGCATATGCAGTGCAGTATGAACGTGCAAGTGTGAGAAAATAGCTGTAAGCCCAGAACTAGCAGCTTAGCAAGTGAACTAAATGAATAATAATGGTTTGTTGACTTTGATGTTGGCTTTATACAAAGTCAAGTTACATTATTATGACATCTTCCTTTCGACATCGGTAGAGAGTAGCTAATGAAGGAAGGCATGTGTCAAGGTTTGGTGGGTATATAAAGGTGCGAGATCGGCTGTCTGCTCATGGTCATGGGTAAAAGGGGAGATTTATCAGAGTTGCAAAAAGGGGTGATAATCGGGCCAAGGATGGCAGGATTTCTCAAACAGCACAGTTTGTGAAATGTTCGCTGAAACTGTATGGCAAGTGGGCAAATGGCACCACTGGGAATAACTGGAACCTGCGGAGCACCACATGCCATTAATAAGTGATGTGAATGTTGGCTACGAAGGCAGTCCAATATGCTACAGTGTGGCTTACCATCGAAATGAAACAAGGAGCCATCAGATGTGTGTAAAACAGTTCAGCGAACCCTACTGCACATGGGGCTCTGAAGCAGAGGTCGTCACTGCACCTATGCTAACAAAAGGGGCATTCACGTTGCCCGTCAGTATCAGAATTGTACCAGCATCATTGGGTTGCCTTCTCTGATAAGTCACGTTTTCTGTTTCCTCAAATGGATGGATGTTGGAGTGTCAAGCGAGAAAAATCAGAGAACACAAACTCTGCAACCATTACTACGGTAGAAGAACAAACTGGTTGCGTTATGGTCTGGGGAATTTTTCCTTAGCTTTCGCTGGTCAGGCTCATCCATGTGGATGGCACTCTGAACCGACCCGATTACAAGTCTACCCTTGCAAATCACTTACACCAATACATGCAGTTAGTCTTCCCAGGAGCAAATGGGTTCTTCCAGCAAGACAATACAACAAGTCACACAGTTAGAAATGTCCAAGAGTGGTTGGAAAAGCACCACCAATACTTCCAAATACTTCCCTGGCCCCCCAATTCCCCAGACTTGAACCCAACTAAGCATCTGTGGGACCACCTCAATTGTTGTGTTTACTCTATGGATTCTTCCCCGTGCACCCTACAGAAACCGTGGGATGTACTGCAGTCAGCATGGCTCCAACCGACCAGTGCCTTATTAAGCTACTCTCAGCAAAACTAGATGCTGTCCATGCGGCTCATAGCCATTGCTCTGGATACTAGCTGGTGGTCATAATGTGACTTGACTCTGTAAATTGCAAATACACACATATACATGTTTTTTATCTCATGTTGCTCCAAATGAGATGAAACTCGGACGACTTCAGATTCTGCATTCACCATTTAACAAGAAAAAAAAAAGTAATCAATAGATGGTGCTGTAGCAGGCCATGTCTACTGGGACAGACCTGCATCAGTGTCAGAGCTAAACAGCATTTATCAGCATGTTGTAGCAATTAAAGCGGTCTTATTGTGTTCAGCCGGCTGCACACAACCGGGTCGGATTTGGCATGTTTAAGATGCCTTTCTAGAGTGCTATGGTATTACAGGATATAGACACTAAATAACCAGCGGGGTTGTTGATCCGGGTCTTGGAGTCAGGTAGGAACTATCAAACGCTGATCCAGGGATTATTCTGACTGCCATTATGGGGTCGGGAAGCAATTTTCTCCCCCAAATGGGCTAACTTGGCTTCAGACTCATTGAGGTTTTTTTTGCCTTTCTCTGGATCAACAAGGAGGGTGGAAACCAACTGAACTGGATGGACATTGTCTTCTTTCAGCCTAACATACAACGTAGGAACCTGCAGCGGAATCCAACCCTGTACCCAGCCAGCATCTGCACGGTCCTGACATTCTTTTTCTGTACTGTGGATGGTCAACACAGTGAGCCGTCGGAAACGCACAGTACAGTTTTTTTTTTTAAGTCCCTGCTTTTCCCGCATTGGCGCTAGGCAATGACACTGGAACTCGCGAACTCTCCGCAATATCACTGAGGAATGGCCGTGGGTCGGAGGGCTTCCACTGACTTCAATGGAAGCGGTCCGTGCGGAATCCGCACTGTAATAGAGCATACTATGATTTTTACTTGGTGAGCGGGAAAAAAACAAAAAAAAACAAAAAAAAAACAAAAACATTTGATTTCCACATGTGTACAGGAAAAAAAAAAAAAAAAGACAGGCAGTACTTGCTGCAAAATCTGGAGGCGGACACAAATCCGGCCATGTACAGCCGGCCTTCAGCAGTGACAGACATTATTTTGCGAATGGAGAGTGCTGCTGAAAACCAAGGGGGACTTATTAGACATCTGTAGCATGATTTGCATAGCTACAGCACCATCTAAAGCGGCAATTTTTTTTTACTAAGTTTGTTTCATAAATGGCGAGTGCATAGTTTGAAGTGGCTGTTCTGAGGCCTCCGAGTTAGGGGAAGTTTAAGGTCACTAACCCTATGTAATTTTAATATATATTTTACACACACACACACACACACACACACACACACACAGGGATACTCTATATCTATATCACACCCAGATAAGCAGGGAGAAGCTTACGAGTCTCACTATAGCCATCTATCGCTGTGCCCACCATGCAGCCTCCATGGCGCTTGGAGTCAGATGACATAAGCAGCCAGGCAGTGTGACCTTGCAAAGCTTCCAGCTGCCAGCAGACATCAAAGTACAGCAGAGGCTACATAGAGCTAGCTCTTTCCATTCACCACATAACTATGATTACCACGTGGCTGCCGCCTCAAAATATAGGAGGGCTAACAGTTGCTGCTGCACAAATGCTCAGTAAGAAACGTCCACAGAAAAATAAATTAACTGGAGTCACTATACACCAGATATGAGATTAGTGAACTGCCATCACCAAGATAGGAAAAAGGAAAAAGTTAATGCCAAACACATTTATCATATTCAGGAGAGGGGAAAACGTAAACTGCAGACCGCTTTAAACCAATAACACTTAATTATTTTCAGAGATGGAATGCTGGAAAGTACAGCAGCGCATGTCCAGCAACATCTCTGTGCATAGCCATTACCATTCGTAGTTAAAGGATAATAAATTATAGAATACAATTATAGAATACACATACAGTTAGGGCCAAAAATATTTGGACAGTGACACAAGTTTTGTTATTTTAGCTGTTTACAAAAACATGTTCAGAAATACAATTATATATATAATATGGGCTGAAAGTGCACACTCCCAGCTGCAATATGTTTCCACATCCAAATCGGAGAAAGGGTTTAGGAATCATAGCTCTGTAATGCATAGCCTCCTCTTTTTCAAGGGACCAAAAGTAATTGGACAATGGACTCTAAGGGCTGCAATTAACTCAGAAGGCGTCTCCCTCGTTAACCTGTAATCAATTAACTAGTTAAAAGGTCTGGGGTCGATTCCAGGTGTGTGGTTTTGGATTTGGAAGCTGTTGCTGTGACCAGACAACATGCGGTCAAAGGAACTCTCAATTGAGGTGAAGCAGAACATCCTGAGGCTGAAAAAAAAGAAAAAATCCATCAGAGAGATAGCAGACATGCTTGGAGTAGCAAAATCAACAGTCGGGTACATTCTGAGAAAAAAGGAATTCACTGGTGAGCTTGGGGACTCAAAAAGGCCTGGGCGTCCACGGAAGACAACGGTGGTGGATGATCGCCGCATACTTTCTTTGGTGAAGAAGAACCCGTTCACAACATCAACTGAAGTCCAGAACACTCTCAGGGAAGTAGGTGTATCTGTCTCTAAGTCAACAGTAAAGCGAAGACTCCATGAAAGTAAATACAAAGGGTTCACATCTAGATGCAAACCATTCATCAATTCCAAAAATAGACAGGCCAGAGTTAAATTTGCCGAAAAACACCTCAAGAAGCCAGCCCAGTTCTGGAAAAGTATTCTATGGACAGATGAGACAAAGATCAACCTGTACCAGAATGATGGGAAGAAAAAAGTTTGGAGAAGAAAGGGAACGGCACATGATCCAAGGCACACCACATCCTCTGTAAAACATGGTGGAGGCAACGTGATGGCATGGGCATGCATGGCTTTCAATGGCACTGGGTCACTTGTGTTTATTGATGACATAACAGCAGACAAGAGTAGCCGGATGAATTCTGAAGTGTACCGGGATATACTTTCAGCCCAGATTCAGCCAAATGCTGCAAAGTTGATCGGATGGCGCTTCACAGTACAGATGGACAATGACCCTAAGCATACAGCCAAAGCTACCCAGGAGTTCATGAGTGCAAAAAAGTGGAACATTCTGCAATGGCCAAGTCAATCACCAGATCTTAACCCAATTGAGCATGCATTTCACTTGCTCAAATCCAGACTTCAGACGGAAAGACCCACAAACAAGCAAGACCTGAAGGCTGCGGCTGTAAAGGCCTGGCAAAGCATTAAGAGGGAGGAAACCCAGCGTTTGGTGATGTCCATGGGTTCCAGACTTAAGGCAGTGATTGCCTCCAAAGGATTCGCAACAAAATATTGAAAAAAAAATATTTTGTTTGGGTTATGTTTATTTGTCCAATTACTTTTGAGCTCCTAAAATGTGGAGTGTTTGTAAAGAAAGGTGTACAATTCCTACATTTTTTATCAGATATTTTTGTTCAACCCTTTAAATTAAACGTTACAATCTGCACTTGAATTCTGTTGTAGAGGCTTCATTTCAAATCCAATGCGGTGGCATGCAGAGCCCAACTCGCGAAAATTGTGTTTCTGTCCAAATATTTCTGGCCCTAACTGTACATAGAAGTAGCAACTTTCTTCACAGCACAGGAGATGCAATCACCTATAGAACTTTCAGTGTACGGCATTGCAATGTGTGGCATATTTCTGAATGCACTACATCGTTAGGAACGTTATAAGGCTGTAATTAGACACATCCATATAATCTCACAGGTGCCAATTTCTTCAGGCCAAAAGAAGAGGCGTATGCATAAAAGACCAACTCAAGAGACAAAAGCAATTTAATGAGGTGTGTTATATCGTAAACGTGTTGGGTGGCATTTAGAGCAGACAGTTAGGGCGCACACAGGTATGTGTGTCCCCTGCGTGTTCCACACAGATTTTTCACGTGTGCAAAATACGCAGTACACTGCAAATATGAATCTTGGCTATGTATGATAAGTCACCATTGCCTATATGGGCACATAACACACACCATGGACATGCTCCGTTTTTTTTCACGTGTGTGAAAAAAGAAAAAAACACCGCTGTGAGTGGCCCAATAGAGATCACTGGGCTTTAAGCATCAAGTATTGCAGGCGACATACGCCCACGTGAGAGAACAATGACTGAAATCCTATCTCTGGTTTTAGAAAGCCTCACATCAGACAATACAAGGATCTCTCCCATAGTCTGTTTATACGCAGGACTCGGACGGTAATAAGAGGGCATCCGCTACGTCTAGAGGAAAGAAGGTTTCATCAACACAGAAGAGGGTTCTTTACTGTAAGAGTAGTGAGACTGTGGAACACTACCTCAGGACGGGATGATGGCAAAAATCGATAGAGGAGTTTACGTGGGGACTAGAGGTCTTTGGAACGCTATGCCCGACATTAAATAGTCAAAATTAGTTGTTGATAGGGGGATCGTTCGACTGCCAGACTTGGAGTCAGTAAGGAACCTTCTCTGAAGAGTGTTGGTCCAGGGATTATTCTGACTGCCATTATGGGTTCAGGAAAGACTTCTTTTCCCCAGGGTGGGCTGAATTGGCTTCTGCTTTATTAGGGCTTTTTTGCCTTCCTCTGGATCAACGTGGATGGGGTAAAAACAGGCTGAACTGGATGGACATTTGTCTTTTTTCAGCCTAGCATACTGTGTTACCTACATGCATGCAACTACAGAAGTATCACCTATAGTAGCTGAAGAGACCCAACTCAGGTACACAATTGTAATTTTTGCGAGTAGCAAGGTGGTGCTTTCTGCTATTTGGCACTTTTAATGTGGGACGACCTTTGTGCAAAATATCCGAAAATTGAGAGATGGATAGTAGTGCCATAAATCGGACAAGTGAAACCATTTATGCTGCTGTTTGTATTAGCTTTCCAGTTTACTGTAAATTTAGTGGTGGAGCCCATTCTCAACTATGCTATGGGGAACTCTGAGTTCTATCCATGCCAGAGGAGACATGTCAGATATTTACAGTTATAGTGGTCTACAGGCTAAGACCTCCACCAATCATTAGAATGAAGATCCCATGATGCGCTTTCAAGTGTTATGACCTTTCAAGTTTCTGCTCAGAAATAATGTTACAAATAGCCCAGTTATGGGTCTGTAAAAGAGAAAGGGGTATGTCACTCATGACGGTGCCCGAGTCCTCTTCATCATAGCGTTTAGTGAGGTTTTAGGCATCTGGACCCAAATGCCTATGATTTTTTACACTGTACTGCTGCTTAAAAAAGGAGCTGTACCACAAAAATAATCTGATAGTCATACCCAGTCATAAGAACATGAGAATCAAGAACAGAGCCCTTGTCAAACCAACACCAAAGTGGTGTCCGTTTCACCAATGCAAGTGAATGGTTTGTTCCTGTCTGTTCAGGGGTGCCGTTTTTGGTAGCAGCGATGGAACCCCTTGATGTAATCCCAAAGCGTGGTAAAAACGCTCCGACACTGGATCCAGGGAGTGATTCCGGTTACCTGATTTTTAATTGGGAAGGAACTTTTTTTCCCTAAAAGGAGGAAAATTGGCTTCTTTCTAATAGCCATTTGCGCCTTCCTTGTGATCAACCTTGAGGGATAACAGGCCGAACTGGATGGATTTACTTCTATTTAAGCCTTTGTTACCAACTACAGGAAACACTGAGGATTTTCTTTAACATACTATGAGGAAATTATTGAAAAGGGGAGATAAAAACAGAAGAAAACAAGAATAGATTTATGATACAGCTCCAAAGGTAGTGTTGGTGCAGTCTCTAGAAGCCTAGTCTTCTTGCAGAGATGGGGGATTGTGTGTAGAGAATGCTGAATGGCAGCAGGAAGATTCATACCCCTGGAATTCTCATTCACACAGACTATCGTGTGACCATGAGGACAACCATGTTGCATCTGTGCCCACATGCCCTGCTTTATATACGGACCTTAGCTAATGCTGGAAGAATGCAATCCCTAATTAGTGCTTCAGTAAAAGCACTTGTCCAAGCAGCAGCCATTTTGCCGTGAAAGTCATTATAGTGCACATTTCTGGGTTTCACAAAGTATATAAAAACAGGTACATTTTGAATTTCTTAAATCATTTCTGAATGTAATGACATTTTTTCTAATTAAAATTACTGCAGTAAAGCTGCTCAATGGAGTTTTTTTCCCCAAACCCCTGCTTTCGCACGGAATCCGCGGCACGTCCACAGTTCAATCTCCCATAGCCCTGCTCCCCCTCTCCCTGCTATGGATTAAACCCCCATAGCTCCGCTCTCCCTGCCACGGATTAATCCACCATAGCCAATGGTAACCTTCAACTACACCGGAATGAGGTCTTCCTATCAGTTTTCTGTAATACCAATACTTACGGGAGCAGATTAAGGCCTCCTGTCCACGGGTGATAGTTCATTGCGTTATCTGCAGTGATAATCCAGCCCGGATGTCCACGAGTGGAGAATCATAGCGATTCTCAACACAATTCAGCTTTCAATTTTTTTTCCTTCTTCAATGTTTATTACATTTTTAAAACAATGTTACTGTGACTCTCAGCCGACAACCCGTCCTGCTTCTGATCGATTGCAGAAGCTGGAGGCTTTAATCCCGGCTGTAATTTTACATACGGCTGGGCTTAAAGGGGTTGTCTCGCGGCAGCAAGTGGGGTTATACACTTCTGTATGGCCATATTAATGCACTTTGTAATATACATCGTGCATTAATTATGAGCCATACAGAAGTTATTCACTTACCTGCTCCGTTGCTGGCGTCCCCGTCTCCATGGTGCCGTCTAATTTCAGCGTCTAATCTCCCGATTAGACGCGCTTGCGCAGTCCGGTCCTCTCCCTTCTGAATGGGGCCGCTCGTGCTGGAGAGCTGATCCTCGTAGCTCCGCCCCGTCACGTGTGCCGATTCCAGCCAATCAGGAGGCTGGAATCGGCAATGGAACGCACAGAGCCCACGGTGCACCATGGGAGAAGACCTGCAGTCCACCGTGGGTGAAGATCCCGGCAGCCATCTTCGCAAGGTAAGTAAGAAGTCACCGGAGCGCGGGGATTCGGGTAAGTACTATCCGTTTTGTTTTTTTTAAACCCCTGCATCGGGTTTGTCTTGCGCCGAACGGGGGGGGGGGCTATTGAAAAAAAAACAAAAAAAAACCTGTTTCGGCGCGGGACAACCCCTTTAATGATTTCATTTGGTCACATTACCTAAGGGGGTGTGGTTGATCTTATGGGCAAACTATTCATGCCTCAAACTCTTTTCTCAGGAGACAAATATAACATTCTGGCGTATCCATAGTTTATTACACTATTGTGGATCAAGATCGTTGGTTTTAATGCCGTGGTAACGCTCCATTAACGTGCCGCGTTGTTGTGTAGGCGGATCACGTGACTACGGATGGTACTGCGGTCTGCCTATACTTCTGCCACGTAAATGTTACAGGGGGTCTGCTTATACTGCTGCTACAGAAATGTTACTGGGGTCTGCCTATACTTCTACTTACAGACATGTTACAGGGGTCTGCCTATGCTTCTGCAACAAAAATGTTACAGGGGTCTGCCTATATTGCTGCTACATAAAATGTTACTGGGGTCTCCCTAGACTTCTGCAACATAACTGTTACTGGAGTCAGCTTATACCTTTGCTACAGGAATATTACAGGGGTCTGTGTATACTATGGGTGCACTAAGTCTTCCCATCACGGTGTTCTACCTATCTGGCCCCCCCAAAAAACCCCGACTGACTAGGGCATGGATTGTGGGCCGAGGCCAACATGTATTTTCTCTCACATTACCATAGCTATCCGGGGCACTGCAATGGGATTTCTTTATGTACCGTCTGTGTGTTCCTGCTAGCCACCCATGGTGCGGGTGCACACAGATTTGCCATAGCAAAGTTGTACCTGCCTGGCACTTTAAAAAAAAAAAACAAGAATGTCTAGGGCATGGCGTGTGGGCCGCAGCCAACATGTATTTCCTCTCACGTAACCTCAGCTATCCGGGGCACTGCAATGGGATTTCTTTATGTACTGTCTGTGAGATCCTGCTAGCCACCTATGCTGACTTCCACAGACTTCCCATTGAGGTCTTTTACCTGTCTGTCCCCAAAACACTGACAGACTTGGATAGGGTGCAGAGTGCAGATGGTTTACCCCTTGCGTTGTCGATGAGGTATCCGACACCCAAACAGAATGAGTAGTGTGTGGACACATGGAGTCCCCATTGGACGCGGGGTCGTGCGGGGGGTTGGGCAGCATGCAACCCAGGAGAAGAGGCAGCGGTGTGTCCCGCAGGCGGTGATTGTTTTTGGTTGGAGGTAGTGTGGTGCGCCTTGCTAATGAGGGTTTGCCCAAAGTAAAAATTGTTGGGGGGGGGGGGGGGGGCACTCTTGCTGCTATTGTGGCTTAATAGTGAGACCTGGGAACCTGAGATGCAGCCCTGCATGTTGCCCCTCGCCTGCCCTATCCGTTTCTGTGTCGTTTCCATCACTTTCGTAAGTTTTGCAGATTTGCACAAATGAAAACCTTAGTGAGCATCAGCGATATACAAAAATGCTCGAGTCGCCCATTGACTTCAATGAGGTTCGTTACTCGAAATGAACTCTCAAGCATCGCGGAAAGCTCGACTCGAGCAACGAGCACCCGAGCATTTTGGTGCTCACTCATCTCTAGTTATAGTTCTTTTTTCAGAAACCATTAAGCCTAGGGGAATGATTTGTATACTGAAGAGAATCTACCTCACCTTTATGTGCACATACTGAAAGGCTGTAAAGTACATAAGAAAGTAACCATGGACTGCAGGGAGGGAGCATGCCTTTAAGGCTAAGAAGGGGCTACAACCTCCAGTCTGTGGGTAAATTTGAATAAAAAGGGGTATTACCTTTAAGGGTAAAAAGTGAGGAGAGTGGGAGGGGTGGCACATTCTGCAGAGAGACATTTGTACATGCAGTCTGAGGAGAATCTAAACGCTCTTTTATGTGTATACATATTTTATTCCTCGGTCCCTCTGAAATAACCACAACAGCATAAACTTTTCTGTGTGAACAAGTCAACACCTGCGCCAATTTAACTTAGGAGAAGCCGGGTATATCAGCTAAAATAATATATTATATATTTATATCTATCTTTTTTCCCTCAAAAAATGTTTTTTACTGTGTACCTTTACAATGAGTAGCTTACACATTTCCATTAAAAAAAAGCTATATAGAACAAAATAAACCACAATATCAAGCAGTACACATAAAAAAAAGAAAAGAATGGGAGCCCATGAGTGACAGATAATGCTACATGTCTATACAGTGGGATCTGTCACAGTATCTGAGGTATGTGTCAGTTAACGTGATGTGAACAGAAGCTAATTTGTTCGACTTACTATCATATATTCATTTAACCATAGATCATAAATCAGTAACCAGCCAAATAAGCAACATATGATGTAACATCATAAAACTTGCACCATAGCCTTAGTAGCCGACTAAATTATCTACGGGAGCTTGCATTAGATTGCAGGCGATTTAACATGGCATATGATGCATTTATGAACTTCACAGTGACGAATTTAGTACTAGAAGGAATGACCTGAAGGTGCAGAACATTACCTGGAAATGACACACTGCCTTCAGGGGATTTTAGTTCACCTTGCATCCCTGTCTTCACTCATCTTCCTTACCTGTGACTCAAACAGTATTCATTCATTTCCTGCCCCTCCCCAAAACATCAGAGGAATGCAGAGATTCATCCAGATTTTTTTTTTGTAATTGTAGAACAAAGTTACACATCTGTGTCAGTAACTTCTCTGGGAAGGATATGATACATGTAATCTAGCGTGTTGTAATTTAAGTAGCATAGAAAGTACTTAGCACTTTTTCCCAATATTTCCACAGAACGGACATTGGGGTTCTTTTACATAGCATATAATCCTGGATAGGAGCTGATGCATTACTATTGATGACATTGACAAGATATTGACAAACATACACTATGCACCAATGCAGGAATAGGAAGTTAATGTACTGCACCGCTGGGCATTTAGACAAGGAAAACAGAGGGAGCTACAAACCCTCAACACTGGAACCAGGGGTTTACACAGCTGACATCAGCTATATTTAGGAAGTGTTCTCACTCCTCAGGACAGGTGGGATTTACCTACATCCTGGAATTTCTGCTCACATATGCTGATTTAGTTCTCTCTATCCACTTCCAAATAAAGAAAATTGAGAAAGTCTCCTACTTTCATCCAGTAGTTGTGGGGAGACACACTTGGCCACCTTGTTTTTCACTTTATAATATATTATTTGTTTCCTTCCAGTCAATATGCAACTATATTGAAAAAAAAAAATCTGATAGTATATTTATATTCATTCATTTACTTTGGGGGGGGGGGGGGTGATATATGAATGTAGGCTGCAAAAGATCTGTCATGTTGACCCAAGGATTCATGCAGAGATGTGCTCTCTCGATACCTTAAGATATTACTGTCCATTCTGGAAGACCTAAAGGGTTTAAGCATCTTACATGTAAAAACACATGAGTAGTGTGTACACATACAACAGAGGTGTTAAGAAGCCATTTAGAAGCCTCAAAAAAGCACATGCTTCAGCTTATTTTTTAGATTTATGCTCCTCCTTACACCGCTAAACCAATCTTAATTTAAAACCTCAAGATCTTTGTTCTCAACCTGAGCGTCCAGCTAGTGATGCAAACGACATCATTGTCAAATAAAGAAAATCCAATCCCTAAGAGTTGTCTGAATCTAGCGAAACTTTCTCTGTGTGATTGTAATGTTGATATAAGTAAGCAATTACAATATCAGAGCAAAAGGAGCATTTATTGAGGAAAACTGACCACTTGAAGGACGGCTCTGGGACCCTGTTGTACCAACTCTAGCTTGGCTACAAGATGTGTTGCGGCCATGGACTCTCTAGTACCTGTTGTACCACCTCTAGCTTGGATACAAGATGTGATACGGGTGGGCATGGAGGCTCTAGTACCCTGTTGTACCATCTCTAGCTTGGATACAAGATGTGATATTGGTGGGCATGGAGGCTCCAGTACCCTGTTGTACCGCCTCTAGCTTGGATACAAGATGTGGTACGGGTGGGCATGGAGGCTCTAGTACCCTGTTGTACCATCTCTAGCTTGGATACAAGATGTGATATTGGTGAGCAGGGAGGCTCTAGCACCCTGTTGTACAGCCTCTAGCTTGGATGGAAGATGTGATATGGGTGGCATGGAGGCTCTAGGACCTTGTTGTACCGCCTCTAGCTTGGATACAAGATGTGATATGGGTGGCATGGAGGCTCTAGGACCCTGTTGTACAGCCTCTAGCTTGTATGGAAGATGTGATATGGGTGGCATGGAGGCTCTAGGACCCTGTTGTACAGTCTCTAGTTTGGATGGAAGATGTGATACAGACAGGCATAGAGGCTCTATTACCCTGTTGTACCGCCTCTAGCTTGACTACAAGATGTGATACTGGTGGTCATGCAGGAATACAAATTCCTTATGGTATCCTGTGGCATAGGTTTTATTTGCAATAAATTTGGTGACCGGACAGGCCATGTAAGTGTGACAATGTTGTGGAGGCATTCCTGTGACCCCCCCCCCCCCCCCCTTGCGTGTGCGGCCGAGCATTATTCTGCTGGAAAACGCCTCTTGGGGGCTGCCATGAGAGGAACACATGTGGATGACACACAACGCAACAGTTGGAGCTTGTTGGATGATCAGACGATCCTCTCTACATGTGGTCTGTTGAATAGGGTCCTGAGCATGGTCGCCTTGTTTGCGTGCCTTTATGCAACCACTGGTCCCAACGCTTCCTAACAGTCAGGTCAGGTTCCAATAAAGCATCCCTCTCAAGAACTAGTATGTGGTGAAATCTCTGATTGCATCATGCAGGCATCTAGTGGCCAACAAGCTCTACACAAGCGGAAAAGAGGTCACTACACATGGAGCCTCTGAGAGCCTTTTTATAGGCCAAGGATGAAACCACTTTTAGGGCCTCTGGTGGCAAGACCGTTCATCTGATCACACCACAACTGTAGTCATTTGCATATCTGCCTGAGATGTAACTGCATGCCGAGTTTTGCAGCACAACGGCAACTTTTTCTAGGTGCTTGGTGTTGTTTTTGTTTTTACAATTAGTGTATATACCTGAAGTGACCCAAATAGTAGCGCTAACAGCAGACTGACCAACATTAGGGCCACAAAGTACCTTTATTGTGGAACCATCTCACTCAGATTTCCCAGCACTACTCCATTTTATTAAATGGGATGCCCCATCAGAACAACCCATGCCCATATGCTCCATTGGGGCATATGGACGTCCCTTTGTGAGCCGCAGCAGAAAGCCGCTTAAGAAAAAAAAAAAACCTCTGGCTCTTACTATAGTGGCTCTTTGGCCCTTCATGTGTCATAATCGAACTTACCACCAATACTAGATCTCTAATACTATATGATGAGCTAACGGCAAGCAAAAAAAAAAAAAAAAAAAAATCAGCATTCAATTATAGCTTTCTCATCCTGTGCTAGTCTTAACAGCCACAGAGTTCAATTTAGGCAGAACTGTCCAGATCAGGGTCATGAATGCAGAAGATGTCACTGCCATTTGTTATTTGGGTGATAGTCAGGACAAGTATGAAAGAGGGCTGCAGTCTGCATGAGGCTCTTGAGACCCAGGTATAAATACAAATGACTATGCAGACTCCTACATGAAGCAAATCAGCCCATTTATTATTCATGTGTTACAAATAGTAAAAGCAGATGTAAAATGCTAAGTCTGACGACTTTATCTTGCAGCATTTCTCTGTATGAACATGACTATTAAAATATGGAGCAAAATGTGCAGCAGTCGCTGGCTGTGAAACTACAGGTTATGTTGTTCATGTTTATTCCCTTCCACACCTGCAAGAGAGATGTGTCTTCATCCACTGCACCAGGATGGTGATATGGTCAGGCACTCCTAAGGCCCATTTACACGGGACGAGTATAGTTCAGAATCGTTCAAATTCTCGTGCTCCCGCAGGAAAGACGTTGCATGTAAATGCATGCAGCAAATGAATGAGAATTGTTCAGTCGTTCAGTTTCTGCATGCAGAAAACGTAATGACGAGGCGTTCAGTGTAAACAGCAATCGGTCACTTTTGGACAACAATCTGCTTACAGTGAATGGAGGTGGGGGGGGGGGGGGGGGAACGCTCTCCGGCCGGCCCACCTCCATTCCGGCAGCGCTGTGAGCAAGTCAACGATACTTTCTCCTGTGGGTATCACTGGGACGAGTTGCCAAGCATGGTTTGCCCAACAGCTCGTCCCGTGTAAATGGGTCATACTTTTTCCTATACCGGAACCTGAGATGAACAGCAGGGTACCTGGCCAGATTCCAGTCTGTGGAGCAAAATCTTGTGTGAAAGGTCCCCATAATTTTGGAAGAAAGGGAACCAAGACTAGTTCTTAAAATACAAGCTACCGGTACATGTAAAAGAATAAAAATCTACAGCTACAATTATTCCCAGAAAGAGCACAAATACTATACAGTACTCAAAAATCACAAGTTTGCAAATTCTACCACCCCAATACTCAAATAATAGTTGTATCATACCCAAACAAAGTCATTTGTGGGAAAATTAATACCCAGATACACTCATTGTAGCAAAACTTGTCATGCACTTGAGGACCTAAAAGTGGTTCTGCCCTTGACCTGTAAAAAGGCTCTCAGAGGCTCCTTGCATGTTGAGCTTGTTGACCACTAGACGCCTTTACAACACAATCAAAAAAATGTCATCCCTTTAGTAGAGTTTGAGAGGGGCAGATTATTGAAATGTGAGAAGCTGGATGGTCATATTGACAAATTGCCGCCACCTGGGCCATTCTGACCTGACTATTGGAGGTGTTGGGACCAGTAGATAAGTGAGGGCACACACAAAAGGCAACCAGGCTCATGACACCTTTGACAGACCACCGTTAGAGAGGCTCAACTGATCATCCGACAAGCAGCTTTAAAGGTTTCATTCTGCGCTGTCTAGAGACAGGTGGCATCATCGCTATAGGCTCCTGTGTCTATCAGAACCATTACTAGGAGTTGGGTTGAAGGACCTTGGATCTGAAGGGACCCATTACGTGTACTGCCATTGACATCCACTCAGCATCGCCTCCATTTGCAGTGGTGTCATGAACGAAGAAACTGGAATGCTAAGGAGTGGAACCGGGTTGTCTTTAGTAATGAATCTAGGTTTAGTTTGTGCAAAATATCTTCTCCCTCTGATATTGTAATTACTTACACTACCGTTCAAAAGTTTGGGGTCACATTGAATTGTCCTTATTTTTGAAGGCAAAGCACTGTACTTTTCAATGAAGATAACTTTAAACTAGTTTTAACTTTAAACAAATGCACTCTATACATTGCTAATGTGGTAAATGACTATTCTAGCTGCAAATGCCTGTTTTTTTGTGCAATATCTACAAAGGTGAATAGAGGCCCATTTCCAGCAACTATCACTCCAGTGTTCTAATGGTACAATGTGTTTGCTCATTGGCTCAGAAGGCTAATTGATGATTAGAAAACCCTTGTGCAATCATGTTCACACATCTGAAAACAGTCTAGCTTGTTACAGAAGCTACAAAACTGACCTTCCTGTGAGCAGATTGAGTTTCTGGAGCATCACATTTGTGGGGTCAATTAAACGCTCAAAATGGCCAGAAAAAGAGAACTTTCATCTGAAACTCGACAGTCTATTCTTGTTCTTAGAAATGAAGGCTATTCCATGCGAGAAATTGCTAAGAAATTGAAGATTTCCTACAACGGTGTGTACTACTCCCTTCAGAGGACAGCACAAACAGGCTCTAACCAGAGTAGAAAAAGAAGTGGGAGGCCGCGTTGCACAACTAAGCAAGAAGATAAGCACATTAGAGTCTCTAGTTTGAGAAACAGACGCCTCACAGGTACCCAACTGGCATCTTCATTAAATAGTACCCGCAAAACACCAGTGTCAACATCTACAGTGAAGAGGCGGCTGCGGGATTTTGGGCTTCAGGGCAGAGTGGCAAAGAAAAAGCCATATCTGAGACTGGCCAATAAAAGAAAAAGATTAAGATGGGCAAAAGAACACAGACATTGGACAGAGGAAGACTGGAAAAAAGTGTTGTGGACGGATGAATCCAAGTTTGAGGTGTTTGGATCACAAAGAAGAACGCTTGTGAGACGCAGAACAAATGAAAAGATGCTGGAAGAATGCCTGACGCCATCTGTTAAGCATGGTGGAGGTAATGTGATGGTCTGGGGTTGCTTTGGTGCTGGTAAGGTGGGAGATTTGTACAGGGTAAAAGGGATTCTGAATAAGGAAGGCTATCACTCCATTTTGCAACGCCATGCCATACCCAGTGGACAGCGCTTGATTGGAACCAATTTCATCCTACAACAGGACAATGACCCTAAACACACCTCCAAATTGTGCAAGAACTATTTACAGCAGAAGCAGGCAGCTGGTATTCTATTGGTAATGGAGTGGCCAGCGCAGTCACCAGATCTGAACCCCATTGAGCTGTTGTGGGAGCAGCTTGACCGTATGGTACGCCAGAAGTGCCCATCCAACCAATCCAACTTGTGGGAGATGCTTCTAGAAGCGTGGGGTGCAATTTCTCAAGCTTACCTCAACAAATTAACAGCTAGAATGTCAAAGGTGTGCAATGCTGTAATTGCTGCAAAAGGAGGATTCTTTGACGAAAGCAAAGTTTGATGTAAAAACAATGTTATTTCAAATACAAATCATTATTTCTAACCTTGTCAATGTCTTGACTCTATTTTCTATTCATTTCACAACGCATGGGGGTGAATAAGTGTGACTTTTCATGGAAAACACAAAATTGTTTGGGTGACCCCAAACTTTTGAACGGTAGTGTACATCAATGTAACAATCACACAATGAGTGTACAATACAGCAACTCCTAATGCACACATAACAATACTCTGGTCCTGATTTTCTAGACAGGCATCAAATACTAGCTACTAAAATATGCAATGAACCATCCTGACAAGTGGTAAAGACCCAAAGTTTACTTGCCCCTTTCACCCTCCTTATAATGAACCCCTGCAGGTTATACATTTCACAAGTAATTAAATGCCTCATCACTAAATTTACCATTTTAGAAAGTATTTGCTGCATTTCTATCAATACATGAAAAGAACTGCCTTCCGAGAAGCATCAGCCCTCTCTTGATGCAAACCGTCTCCTCCAACCCAGAATTTCTCATGGCTGAGATCATACCCTGTCTTTCCTCTTGTGTCATGACAACCAGTTTAAAGAACCGATTATTCCCACAGCTCTTTAAATATTCTCCTACTCCAACATTTAAACTGGGTGTAATACTAATGTGTAAATGTTCTCAGCGTTTAGGAAGAGGTTAAAAGACGGATCTGCATATAAATGCTAAGCCGTCATGTTTTCCAAAGAGAGAGAAAAAGGTCATTAGAACAAACCCTTAGTCACAATATTTTTCTGTTATTTTTTCCACCCATGGGGGACTTCAAAAGCCAACAGCACCTGATCTGAAAACATCTTTATGTAACCATTGTAGAACTAAGTCATGCACACAACTGCAAAAGCTTAGGATGAGCTAAAATGTATGTTTGGGGATTAATGAAAGAAACAGAATGCCGGCATTTCAGTGGCTCTCCTGATCAGCTCAGAAATCATTGATGAAATAATAGTTCATATTGACTTTTCAGAATGAACAATCTAATTATTAACAGAGCACTGGCAGGAGAAATGGTGCGCATACTCTTGTGGGGCTGAAGATACCGTGTTTCCCCGAAAATAAGACAGTGTCTTATATTAATTTTTGTTCAAAAAGGTTTAACTTTTTACATGTATAGCTGCCTGGACACTATTTAAATTACTGTTTTAAATTACCTGTTAGCAGGGCTTAATTTTGAAGTAGGGCTTATATTTCAAGCATCCTCAAACAGCCTGAAAAATCATTTTGCATCCTCAAAAATTCTGGAAAATCATGCTATGTCTTATTTTCAGGGTGTGTCTTATTTTGAGGGAAATCGGGTAGGTAGGACTGAGAAGCACTTATCCATGTCCTCTAATGGCCCATTTACATTGAATGATTATCGCTCAAAATTCATTCAAACAAACGAATTTGAGAGATAATCGTTTAGCTAAAATGTGAAGGAAAAAAAACCAATTTTTTTTCCCAACTGCAAACAATCGCTGGATCACTGCCTTCTTGCTTCGTGTAAACGCTCTCCGAGAAGCCCGCGATCCAGCCAGAAGTCTTTCAGTCTAAACGTTCTGCACAAGCGCCGACTACCTTAGCGGTGACGTCAGCGTTCTTGCGGTCCTTTAAACGTCTGTCGGCCCGTGCAGAAGGGCCATTCGACTAGGGCAGTATGACAGCTCCTCTTTAGGACTAATCTGAAGTCGGACAATTGTGGTACAGTAATGTGTGCAGTCATGGCAGACAATACTGCTTTGTCAAAGCTCCATTAATGGTCAACTGAGCCATCTGTTCAGCTCTGGTCTCATTCACTACAGTAATCCATATATTTTCAGAATTATTTGGTTTGCTTGTGATATTTGGGTTCATTTGCCGAAACATAATAAGGAAAAGCTCCAATGAGCGGAGATCCTAGTCTTGCGCTATATAGATCTTTACACACATGGGTCTATAGAGTTTGCAATCAGCATCAATAGGCACGATGTACAGACCAGCATCAAGTAGTAACAGTAGCCCTGTGCTGTAATAACGATGGATTACCCGCTACTCAAGATTTCACCATGTAATAGCTTACATACACATGTACTCTAAATAGTGAATATGTGATGGGCCGACAGCCAGGAACCGTCCGGCCATCAACACAGGCGAGCAGCAATTTTTAACAGGGTTGTGTAGATGCTCCTGACAATCAAAATCATTTAATAGTGTCTGAAAATTGCTTATTGACCTTCCAACAACAACATCATTGTCTGTATCAGCACTAGTGTCAGGGGGATTACAGGAGAGGCAGGATCTCAGGCATTGAGGCGGAAAAGTGATACATTGTGGGAAATGAACCAGGCAACAGAGTAAACTGAATGAGGGCTGGGACATTACAGGACAAAGCAGGCTTTCCGGAAAGAGCAAACAGGAGCTCATCACAGCTTTCCCAAAATATCCACTCCCAGCCTCCACTGGGCAGAAATCCGAAACAGTGAGGACAACATATGGGGATACATGGGGGAAAATGAAACACTAGATTACAACAAGATAACTGGTAGTTAAAATAGGAGAATGGTACTGCCTATGAAGCTGCAGTCCAGGGAATAGTTACATGGAAGCGAGTGCACTCCTGTGAACTGCAGCTGTCACTCAGTAGTTATATTCGGAAAGTCACACTACAAGAAGCCTCCATGTAGCTCCAGCCTGAAGCGTGCCAGATGTCCTCCCATGCCAGGTCATTTTCTCAGTCATCATAAAACAGGTGATGAGGAGATCTTAGTCTGGTTGGCACAGAAGAGGCTTCAGCCACATGCAGGGGGATGTTCATTCAAAACTGAAACCTGACAGCTTTAGATGGGGTTCACACGGGGCGGAATGGCCATGGAACTTCCGTGACATTTACAGTGGCAGCAAAGTGGACAAGTTCTTAAAAATATCACCCACAAGCTGTGGAAATAATCCGCACGAAACCCATGCGGAATTGGACTTGTGGTGTGGAACTCAATTTTATCGCAACGAGGAATTTACAATAAAACCCGCACCAAATGGTGTGATGTTAGAGGCAGGCTTTGCGCTACTAATTTGTAACTGAATGCCTGCTATGGCATTGTTCTTCAAAAACCATTCACATCAGTTAAAAAAAAAAAAAACAACAAAAAAAAAAACCATGCCCTGGCCGCCCAGCCTCTCACTAGTCCCTAACTCCCAGGCTCTAGACCTGTCAACTAGCGCCTCAAATATACCGCTGTTCAAAGCAGACTTCGTATTGGCTCCCACAGGCAGGCCCCACTCAATACTTCTAGGTATGAGTGCATTGTGGGAAAAGCTCACACGGTGCAGCTGGACGCACATGGAAAACCCACATCTACATGCACTGGCGAATAGCCACATGGTTGATCAGGAAAATTGTGCAGGCATTAGCAACCACACATGTGCGTGGCACGACGACACAGAGTGGTCTCACCTGAGTGGTGATGGCAAAATTGATAGAGGAGTTCAAAAGGGGACTAGATGCCTTTCTAGAGCACTATGATATTACAGGATATAGACATTAGGTGACCAGTGGGGTTATTGATCTAGATCTTGTAGTCAGGTAGCAACTTTCAAACGCTGATCCAGGGATTCTTCCGACTGGCATTACGGAGTCAGGAAGGAATTTTTATTTCCCTCACAATGGGCTTAATTGGCTTCTGCCTCATTGAGGCTTTTTTTTGCCTTCCTCTGGATCAACAAGGGGGGAGTGGAAACAGGCTGAACTGGATGGACCTTGTCTTCTTTCAGCCTAACATAGTATGTTACCTTAAAGGCTCCTTCACACTGGCGAGGGAAAAAAAAAAAACCTGCACAATTTTCTCACGATGCCGGAGTCAGTGAAAACGCATGACTATGAAACCAATGATTTTCAATGGTTTCATTCTCATTTGCGAGGTTTTCAATCCTGTGATGCTGCGTGAAAAAAAAAAAAAATTGCAGCATCTCCTTTCTTTTTGTGATGTCCCCCATTGTTTTCCAACGGGACAGGCGGCAGCAGTACCAGCCCCATTGAAAGCAATGGGAGAAGATTGCAGGTGTCGCAACCGCGGCAGGGTATTCCTTCAGCCCCGCAGGGATGCGAGGCCATCTCATCCAGGGGCTTACACAGGTTTTCAATGCAGCTGGCAGCAGTAGCGTTGGCCCCATTAAAAACAATGGGAGAACAAAGTGACCTCCTGCCACAGCTGTGTTAGCTGCAGCGGGGATGAAGGGAACCCCCCCTGCAGTGATGCCAGGCTCTTTCCTTGTGAAAACGCCTTGCATCCTGGGGTTTTCAGAAGGACTGCGAGTGCCCTTAGTGTATTCAGAAAAGTGTATTTTTCATGCGATTATTGGTCCTGTGTCTTATTTTGGTACATTATACTGCAAAAGAGGCAATTGAACGCAATGGACCTGTCTAAATATGCAGTTAATACGATGAAACCTGCATGTTCACTGCTTATTTGTGCATCTAAACAATCAACTCTTCTACATTTTTTGATACCTGTGTATTTATGCACTGGACAACCCACAGAAGAGCTAAAATCTGCAAGGAATGTATTACGTCCGTGTGAGCAAGCCCCATCAGCATGCAGCATTTAGGCCCCCTGTCCACGGGCATTGCGGTATCCCGCGGTGGATCTCCGCCATGGAAGCCACCGTCTGGGAGCAGGAGCCGCCACCGCCAAATCTCCACCGGTCAGCCCTATTTGATACATAGGCTGACCGTGGAGAATCGGGGCAATTCGCAGCGAATTGCCCATTGTGAGCAGTGAATCGTAATGATTCTCCGCTCGTGGACAGTGTGCCGGCTCTTTCCATAGCAATGCTATGGAAAGCTTCAGAGGGCGTGATTCATGCCCGTGGACAGGCTAGTGGATGAGATTTTAAAAAAATGTCATCCATATGGTACAGAGACCTTCTGCCCAGAATCCACAGTGGAACCCATACGCCACGGATTTTAAATCCAAAGCATGTCAATTGTTTGCTGTGGATTTGAGTATAGATTTCATGCTTTACAGTGGAAGAGTGAAATCTATGGCAAATCCATAACAAATTCTGCTTCAAAACCCATGTGGATTATCAGTGGATTTTCCATAGTGAATATGGTGTCTCCCGTTGTTTCTGAATTAATAAAACAGCACAAATGCCGAGACACAACTTTACTGCCCCAGACTGCCTGAATCGTCACGTTCTTTTGCATCAGCGTGGCATCAAGGTGCCCGCAACTGTTCCAATATGTATAAGGGCACTGCTACAGATTGACATTAGGTGAAAGTAATAGTTGATCTTAGGCGCTCTGAGATTAAACAGTAAGATAATGTCTGTATGCTTCAACTTTTTCTCCTTCAGTAAAAATAAAAGGATAATGTTTTCTGCATTAAAATGCACATACTAAGCCTGTCCTATCTAACTACTGAAATACCCAAGCACACATGGGCCTCACATATCTTCATATCATAGCTGGGAACATTATGTGCCAATTCACACGGACGTATTGTCACCACATGTTATGCACACGAAATACATGTGCGTAACACGCAGTGAATGGAGGCTATGAGAGTCAATGGACTCTCATTCCTACTAGCATGTAGGCAATGCATATCCGCAGTACAAATAAATTGCAGCATGCTCTATTTCTTGAATGGGCCATGTATGAAATGCTGTCCATACGCATGCAATGTCTATGGCAAGCGTTTCAATATGCAGGAAACAAAAAAACAATGCACATGCCCGTAATGTCAAATTCCCAGGCATGCGCAGTGCCAATCACAGGATGTATGTGGTCTCTGGAGGGGAAGGCACTAAGTGAGCAGGTGGCAAATTTTACTGTTGAAATGCTCTGAACGTGCGCCGACGACCTTAGCGGTGACGTCAGTACTTGTGCAGTTGTCCAAAAGACGGCCCATATAAAAGTGCCTTTAGGGATTGCAGCTGCAGAGGAAGATGTATCAGTCCACATGCCTCCATACAAGTGGCCTTTCAATAAATAATTCCCATTTGCAATAGCAGCAGCTCTTGGGGCCCCATTTTAACAAGTGCAAATGCTGTGAAAGTATTTGCCCGTCTCCAGATGTCTCCTATTCAGAATTGGATTGGCATACCAGAGCAATCATTTCCCGTAGTGGGCCCATGATGCTTCAGTCTGACAGCGCCTCTATAACCTCAGCCTCCAGCACCCTAGCGCATTTGGGGCAGTGCACTGTCAGTCCTAATCCAGCACATAAAACCTCGCCACATTTCCCATTTCTGTCCCTATCACGTATTTCCGTATGCATGGTAATGTGCAACCTGTGTGCAACTTGCACATACAGAAAGTGTGCAAGAGGCCTTTGTTGCATGGTTTGTGATGTTGACACATGAGCAGAGTCATGAGCTACTTAGTCAGCATAGGAAATAGTTCTGCAGTAGTTGGCAGTTAGACATTTAACTAAACAACCAAGCAGAGCTGTCATAAGTTAGTAGCCATAGGACAATCTTGAGATAGCCACAGGATACGTGAAAAGCATAGGATTACTAGGGGCCCTCTTTCGATGACCCCACATCACAATACCTGGAGTCCCAAGTCACCCACCCCTCTACTACACCCGTGGCTCTCCAACAAAAGTCTATGGGGCTGCTGGAAGTAAATGTGAGGACCCCAGTGATCATACATTTTTTCACCTTTGAATAGGTGATACATGTTCTTAGCAGTGATGCCCCTTTATTTACAAGATTTTCATCATTTTTGGTATAGAGCATGTTGCATAGTGACTGTCAGTAGCCAGTACAGCACCCCCAATGTTACAACTCTACATGGTGTCGGAGGAGCTCCAGGCTGTCGCCCCTCTCCAGACAGATGTTTTAACAACATTTTACTGAAGATCAGTAGTTCGTGGTTACACTGTAAGACCTGGGAGGGGGCCGAGTTCCTGTTTCCTATCATCTGATGTCACTGTGTATTCAGGGATAGTTCACTGAGCCAAAGTCTCCTTCTTCTCCTATCATTACCCCTCAGTTATTGCGTCTGTGGTCAGAACAAAAGCTCATCAGTCACAGGGCCTGAAGAAATGTAATTTGCATCAGAATGAGCGAGTCATTTATTTGCCGTTAACATGATTACATTGATCGGGGAAGCTAATTACACAGTTTTATCTATTACTATACAGTTATTTCTGGGACGGCTACATTGTCAGATTCCTGAGCAGGGCGATGGGAAGTCTCTTCCGGCAGCCTGCTAAAAACAGCACGAGAAGAACAACAGACACATCTTTTCTTCATTTCCGAATCTTCTGACAGTAGAAATGTGAGAAACCATTTTAGTCATAGAATACCAAAAGTTATATTAAAAATAAAATCTGACCCCAAAAACTGAAGAACACTTTCCCGCTTTATGTTCCTTCTTTAGCGTCAGCGAACACCAACGTCCCCTCATCTGGTGGAAGGTGCTGTGTAAATTATACTGTCTGCCATTTACCTCACTGTGCTGTAATGTGATATATGGAGTTGGCGGCCATTGTGTCCAATGCCATGACCACATGATAATTTTGCCCTATTGTCATGTTGTTAGCAGCAACCTACACGGCCTTCTGCTAGGGGGGAGTCAAAATACGACAGGATAGTGCCAAGAGGTGAGGTGTAGCTTATAAAAATGGTAGCATTGGGCAAGCCAATTATAATCAGTCAGTGGGCAGTGGTGAAGAGACCCCCGCCCTCCCATTGCTGAGGAAGGCAGAGATTGCGCCACTGACTTGGTAAAATGCCTGGGCTTAATGGGGGTGAGTGCACCTTTTGGGAACAGGAGACATAGGTGTTAGCAGGGCTCCCTGCATCAGCAGGTGGAGGGGAGACTCCATATGGAGGGATTCTGACAAACTGCGGGCAGTGCTTGGATGATGGAGCCTGCCCACAAAGTGAAGTATGTTATTTGCGCCCTAACTTAAGGCCCATTTACATATAACGATGGTTGCTCAAAATGTGCTCAAACGAACGAAAATGCGTGTAAATAAGTCATGTCTAAATGCAGAGCCATTGCGCCCTTTTTGTTTGTCGCTCAGTTTCAGCCTGAATAAAAATCATCGGCGGCTCACACGCTTCTCGTTACGTCTAAACATTCCCCGTTCAGAGTTTCACAGAGCAAGAAGTGAACAATTCTCACAAAGATTTGCCAGTCTAAACATTCTGAGCGTGAACAACTAGTCGTGACGTCACTCGCTTGTGCGCTAATTTAAACGAGAATTGGCCTGTGTAAAAGGGGCATTATCTGAGAACTATTAATCATGACTCCCCAAAATGGGAAACGGTCACCATCACCACAGTACATGTTAAAGGCTTGTTCAAGTTATGCTTTCAATAATAGCAGATATGCATCTGTGCCTCGCTGCTGCTGCAACCACTAGGCATCGGTACCTCTCTGAGGTACAAGTACAATGAAGTATTACACCGCCTCTGAGACATTCAAACACAACTTAGCCAGTTTAGGAAAGTGGGGCTGGCCCACTGCTACATTTTTACTATATCCCCAAGGGGTCTTCTTTCTGAGGAAATTCTCTATAAAGAGCCCTGCCTACAATGTATTAGCTATTGGTTAATATGATCCATGTTACACCAACACTAAAGCATTTGCCACATATAAAAGTATGTATGCTGCCCAAACATCTCCAGACGGAGTTCAAAATAAATACGATGTCACGGTCTGACTACTTAACAGATACTTTGGATAATAGTTCCATCACAACTGCCATTACTTTATGCTACCATTTCCCCCCATAGTGAGCACATGACAGTGAGTGGGCCAATGTGATGTCATTTAAAGTGGTTTATTATTCTTGATTGTTGGCCGAAATGTCAGGGTCAAGGAGGATTGGGCATGTTGGAATTCATGATTCTTCACTGCTGTATCGCAACACTGCTGTGTGGATAGAAAGCTATTCCAGGAACATAATGGTTAATCCACTACCTTCCCACAGCAATCATTACGTCATTGTGCATGATGCTGGAATATGCTGGTGAGGCTACCTGTGCAAGCTGTGAGTCAGTGCAGCATCACAAAGCCCACACCGCCTAATGCTGGGTAATGCCCTGCAGTGGAAGTCGGGCGTGCCTGATCCTTTACAGATCACCAGCATATGGCAGAATGCTCAAAGCTTAGCATTGCTGCATCTATTTCCCACCGTTACATTTCTGGAAACAAGAGGGGACAGCAATGGTTTAGTAAACCTTACAGTATAGAAGTCATTTAAACCCTTACATCGGGGTCTTCTGCCAATGGCTTGGGAACCACGTGGCTTCCGGCCACCTGCACACAAAGGGATGTGAATTGCAGAGTCGACAATCAGCACCCACATGGAAGATCTGCGAAAATATTCGCCCGTTGGAAGGCATTACGTTCCGCAGCTTCAAGCGGAATTTTTTGGGGGAAGAGGGAAGAAAAAATGTTTTTTTTAAATTTTTTTTTAAGCGCAGCATGCTTTATTTTTGCACGCATCCCGTGCGGATGGGCTCCATTGATCTTTATGGAAGTGATCAAATTGCAGTGCATCTGTAAGCGGATTTGTAAGTGGACAGTTCGCAGGTCTCTAGGAGACCACATAACAAAATGAGTAAAAGGAAGCAGGACAGATTTTTTTTTTTTTTTTTTTTAAAGAGAAGACCACACCATTGTCCATTGCAGTAGACGGGGTATTCGATATCAGCAGGTTCATTGCTATGCCAAGCCAAGCAGTATGCAGTTCTGCAGGCGGGTTCTAAACTCTCACCACCACAAAAGCACAAGAGAATGCCGTCTGGGCATTAACCTTTTGTAGAAGGGTTTTTCCAGGGGGTTGGGCAACTTTCAGACGTAATCACCTGCTTGTGATCTTTTTTTTTTTCCACACTACGCTGTGTGTGCATCCATGTACATAAGCGTGGAAAAACAATCGCATCCACAATCGCCCGCAAACAAATCGCAATTCGCTTCCGCAATGAATCGCAGGTCTTCCACGGCAGAGAGCTGCTTGTGAGATCTGACCCGTTTGTGTGCAGGCGGCCTAAGTATCTCAAGTCATGACCACATGCACTGGCAATTTACATCACTGTAGACATAGCCTATCCACCAAACAATGCCAATTTGAAGTCAGGTGACTACTGCAGCCAACACAGACGGGAATCACTGCCTAAATCATTGCACGGTTTTGCGCGAGGGAAGAAGAGAGGCGAGTCTTGTTTCTTTTGTTATTTTATAGCATGGCTGGATGTTTTAAAATATTTTTCCCCCTAAATTTGGTGTAGAAAAATATGTACATATTTGAAAAACACAGCATGCACTAGTTTCATCTGTTTTCTGAATGCTATATGCCCATTCAAGTCTATAGAAAGTACAGATGCATCCATATTTGAAATTCCAGATCCATCTTCTGCCCAACAGCAAATTAAACCAATGAAAGCAAATATGGCTGCAGTTCTAGATTCCATACTCTCACAATTTCATCTCTAATACATATACAAATACGCTTGTCTGAAAGAGGCCTTAAAAAGGAGCGTCAGCAGTTCTAACGATGCAAAACTGCTGACCGTGCTAGGTAGGGGTGTTTGGGCAGGATTTTACTACCCCGTTTCCCTGAAAATAAGACATAGCATGATTTTCCAGAATTTTTGAGGATGCAAAATGATTTTTTTAGGCTTTTTGAGGATGCTTGAAATATAAGCCCTACTCCAAAATTAAGCCCTGCTAACAGGTAATTAAAAAAGTCAATTGAAATAGTGTTCAGGCAGCTATACATGTAAAAAAGTTAAACCTTTTTGAACAAAAATTAATATAAGACACTGTCTTACTTTCGGGGAAACGCGGTATCCGCTCTGAAAAGAGGATCTCTCCGTACAAGGGCCGGGCTCCATGCCAGGTGTAAGCAGTCTACTTAGAAGGGTTTTCTGGGGAAAGTACTATGGATATCCAGAGGACAGGTCATCCACAGTTAAATCGGCCGGGGTCCGGCATCTGGGACCCTGACCCATCAGCTGATTGGGCGACTTCTGACAGCACCGTACATACACAGGGGTCAGAGCGGAAGTCACTACTCCAACTAGTGTAGTGGCCAGCGCCTGTGACTGCAGGCATGGCTCCCATTGATTTCCAACTCCGTCCGTTCCTACCCCGGTGTATTTGTGGCACTGTCAGTGGGCACAGTATCAGCTGATCGATCAGGGTACAGAGCAGCGGACCCCAGCCAATCAACTATGGATGATCAATCCTCAGGTTACGTCACAATAATAATTTCCCTGAAAACCCTTTTAAGCAGCTTCTGCCCGCAGATTGTTTCTACAGCTCATTGCGTGTCCTGGCACAGTGGGCCTAGCTGTCTAATAATACATGCAGCAGTAGTAGATGGGAGCAGCAGAGCATTCATCCTTAGGACAGCTTTCCAGAGGGATTGAGATGAAGAACTGTTGACTGTACGGTTATACAGTAAACTAAGGCGTACTGTTGTGCTGTCAATGAAACAAGTAAGATAGAAGCCTCATTATACCAAACCATCTTCACCTTTCCACGGACAAGTGTCAAAAAAAAATTATTATAATGTTTTGATGAACTTATACCTATTCTTGAAGGCTGTCCCAATTCTAGCTGTTTGCTGCAGGAAGCAGACAGCTCTGCACATTATACAGTGGCCTGGCTTGGTACTGCAGGCCAAAGTCCTATAAGAAGCGTATGGTGCTCAAACTGCAGTACAAATCTGGATCACTGCACAATGTATGGAGCAGTCTTACCAAAATAGGACATGCTGCATTTATTTATTTTTTTAAATCGCACATCTGAATACCAGTGTAATTTAATGGGTATGTATTTAGTCAGTAAAAAATACGGGCTGATTAAAGACAGAAAATATGCTTGTGTGATTGGACCCTTATGATGGCAAAAGTAGAGAAGCAGGCAGCACTATTCTTGTTGCTGCTCTAAGGATCCAGCAGAATGTCATGGCTTCCGTTATAGATGAAAACCATGACACCAATGTCAACAGAGCGCAAGGCATACGGGCCAGGGGCCTTCCATATAACACCGCAGTCTACACGAAACGCTTTTGCGTATATTATTACACAGCACTCCCTTTGATCTTCCATTTCCTTCATCATGACAAAACAATTATTCGAGCCTTCTTATTTCTGCCATCAGATTAGACGCCTTACTCAAATATTTGTTATGAATACTTAGGACAACTGTCAAGGAGAATTCATGGAGTATCCCCAATTAATAAATTCCCTATACAACTAATGCTACATTTGATTTTCGCTCTAATACCAAAGTAGTCTAATGAATTTGTACACTGGAAGGAGGATTTTGATGCACATTTTTCTTCTAGGTTGAGAATTGAGAGGCCAACTTGTAACCAGTTACATTTTCTTCATGAACCTTTGCTAACTCTGGCACTCAACCAGAGCAGGCCACCAGACTCCCTGCGGTAATACTTTCCCAGGTCTCAGCACCAACTTCTGCCTGCCCCACTATTATAGTCCACGTATACTGCACATAGTGCTGTGGGAGTCAGAGGAACGACTACATGAAACCGAAAGATGGAAGTTAAACTTGTTTGTAAAACCTCTTCCTTGGTAGATTGCAGATTCTGGGCTATATTTAGGTGTCCATTATCTGAAATAATAGAACACTAACAAATGCTTAAGATTTGGCTGCACAGTGCTAATCTAATGCTGACAATACAACAATAGCCGTTGGTCCAATGATCGTGCAGTTGACAGCTGCCATCCCAATATGTACATATATACATACTCAGCCAACCCTTATGTATAGACTAGATTAGAACTGGTCAAACGTAGTCTAAACGTGCATCCTTTTGACTATGTTTTAAGTCAGTTTCCTACAGCTGAGATTCTTGCGCGAGATTTGCGTGTCGTGAGAAAAATCACGGCAGGTGCTATCGTTATGCGTGCCCTCGCATCGCCTATTGTTTTAAATGTGGCCGGCAGCAGCATCGCACCACGTGCTAGGTGCACATAAGTGCAATGTAAGGTTTCCCATTGAAAACAAAGGGAAAGACTCTGCGATCCTCTGCGTGTTGGCGAGCAGGATATTGGGCAAAGTTTCACGGCCTGACATTGCGCGCGCCCGTATGAAATTAGCCTTAGTTCCGAAATGTTCGTTAGGTATTTTTTGTGGCATAGAAAAGCATAGCATACCACACTTTTCTGTCCCCCAAAAATTAAATTCTTAAAATATGTTTTTGCACATTATAGTCATCACAAAGCATGTGAAAACATAAAATTCTAAGTTTTCGTGACGTTAATCTTTTTTTTTCTCTTCTTCCTCTCAAAACCCTACAAAAAAGTGCTCAACTGCAAATTTTTATTAAAAAAAAAGAAAAAAGACTTAAAGGGGTTGTCCCGCGCCGAAACGGGTTTGTTTTTTTTTTCAACCCCCCCCCCCCCCATTCGGCGCGAGACAACCCCGATGCAGGGACTTAAAAAAAAAACAGCACAGCGCTTACCTGAATCCCCGCGCTCCGGTGACTTCTATACTTACCGGTTGAAGATGGCCGCCGGGATCTTCTTCCTCCGTGGACCGCAGCTCTTCTCTGCGGTCCATTGCCGATTCCAGCCTCCTGATTGGCTGGAATCGGCACGTGACGGGGCGGAGCTACACGGAGCCCCATTGAGAAGATAAGAAGACCCGGACTGCGCAAGCGCGTCTTATTTGGCCATTAGACGGCGAAAATTAGACGGCAACCATGGAGATGAGGACGCCAGCAACGGAACAGGTAAGTGAAAAACTTTTTATAACTTCTGTATGGCTCATAATTAATGCACAATGTACATTACAAAGTGCATTAATATGGCCATACAGAAGTGTATAACCCCACTTGCTGCCGCGGGACAACCCCTTTAAGGCTAACTTCACATGGGAGAGCGCGATATCGGGCCGTGATCCACAGCCTGATTTAGTTTTCCACCAACATGCAATTTCCCTGCGGATGCGAAGAGTTTTTGTGTCAAAACTCCCCTTGCGGAGGATCGCGGAGTTTCCCGCATTGTTTTCAATAGGAAACCTAGCATCGCGTTCACCTAGCACGAGGTTCGATGCTGCCGCTAACCCCCGTTGAAAACAATGGGAGATGCAATGCGAGAACACTCACAAAGATAGGGCATGCCGCGATTTGTTTTCCCGCAATGCAGGGTGGGCAAACATCACTGGGGTCATACACAACGCACAAGTCTCATGTGATTATCTCACCGGTGTGAAGCCGGCCTAACAGTGAAAACCGTGTTTTATATAAAAACAGACACAAACATATGGAAATGTATGGATATATGTTTAATGTATACACTAAAGAAAATCCTACAATTCTAGAAGTTGCGTGTTTGTATACTTTGTTTAAATGTGTTTAACATACATGCTAAATGTACATTACAAATGTGATGTGAATGGCCACTTAAAGGGGTTGTCTCGCGCCGAAACATTTTTTTTTTAATTTTCAATAGGCCCCCCGTTCGGCGCGAGACAAACCCAAAGGATGGGTTAAAAGAAAAAATATATATATTACTTACCCGAATCCCCGCTCTGCGACATCTTCTTTCTTCCTTCTCCAAGATGGCTGCCGGGATCTTCACCCACGATGCACCGCGGGTCTTCTCCCATGGTGCACCGTGGGCTCTGTGCGGTCCATTGCCGATTCCAGCCTCCTGATTGGCTGGAATCGGCACACGTGACGGGGCAGAGCTACGATGACAACGCGGGACCAGCTCTCCGGCACGAGCGGCCCCATTCACAAGGCAGAAGACCAGACTGCGCAAGCGCGTCTAAAATCGCCAGAAGACAGCGAATTTAGACGGATCCATGGCGACGGGGACGCTAGCAACGGAGCAGGTAAGTGAATAACTTCTGTATGGCTCATAATTAATGCACGATGTATATTACAAAGTGCATTAATATGGCCATACAGAAGTGTATGACCCCACTTGCTGCCGCGAGACAACCCCTTTAAGATGGTCTGCTGTATTCACCAATATTTATCAAGCATATGACCGGCTTATTAGGCTTGTTTTAAAGTAGTGTTTTTATGATGCCGCACAAGTTCCATCTTGGCTTCCATCCTCCTTGTAGAAAGTTTCATGAGGATGGAAACCTAGGCTGCAATAGGTGGGATGGAGACCTCTTGGGTCTCCATTTCATTTGGTTTCTATTATAGTCAGGTTTATTTTATTTTTTTACTTGACAGAAAAAGCCCCAACTTCTGTGCCTTTTGTTTATGTCGGTTGTCCATAGATACAATAAAGTTTAAAACCTGTGCCAAAATCAAACTAAATAAATAAATCCACTACCGCTAAGTGTGCCCACGTCCAGCATTAGAGCACGGGACCCAGAAGATGCTACCGTAGTAGTGGTCGCATGCACAAACAGCAGGTGACCACCAACAGCTTCTCCAGGGTTCGGAGCAGCAGTGACCACCGCTCCAACAATGGATGAGTAAGGGGCTTAAAGATGTATTAGGCTGGGTTCACACGGGGTGGAATTGCTGCGAAATTTCCGCTGCAGTCTTTCTGCACGATAATTCCACCGCCAATCCTCAACCTGAGATTAAGTAGCAAAGGGGACAAGATTTGCAAAAAAATCTCATCTACACGCTGCAGTCAGTTGCGGCCAAGCTGCGGCATGTCAATCTCATCACGGTTTACACCCCATGTGAACCTAGCCTTAGGCTTATTTCTTTTATTTTACTCCACAGGCTTCCAACAGCATAGCATGATCAGCCATGTTATTAATACACATTTGCAAATTTGTCCACGGTCAGCCAAAGCTTTTTAACAGGCCAGATCACATCTTTCACAGACTACAGTTTGCCATCAGCTGTCGCCATTGATGATCGCCAGAAATGGCCAAAATCATCCGTCTGGGTCAACCATTCTTTCAAGTGTATGGCCAGCTTAACTATCTACTGTGCCTAGAAATTTGCTACTTGCTCCTCACTTTTGGGTTGTCTTCCATTAGGCCTTATTCACACGACTTTGTAGTGCTACAAAAACCCATGTATGTGAGGCCCATGGTTTCCAATGGGTTCTTTCAGGCTACAAACCATCTCATGTGAAGGAAACCATGGGATCCACATACATGCGTTTTGTAGCCCATGTGAATAAGGCCTTCATGAAAGATCTTATTTCTGTCACTACAGTGAATTTGCTACCTGCAGTAGCTTGGTTGATTGTTGAAGTCTATAGTTTACTTATACCTTTCCATGTATGGGATAACAGCATAAATCCCTACAGATCTATTCCACATCTATCTTTGACATACTATATATGAACAAATAAATATAAATTCCTGCTGGCGCCCTCCTGCTTATATGTCTGGGTTCTCACAGGACAGAAATCTTGCAGAAGGTCCGCAGTAGGACCACACAAAAATTCTGAGAGATTTCTGCAGCAAAGAGGCTGCTTGCTGGCTTTTTCGCTCGTATTTCACTGCAGAACTCTCTCCCCATAAAGAGAGGAGAGAGCCCGCAGCGGAAACTGTAATACAATTGACATGTCACGACATTGAATTCTGCGCCGCATGTCAGTTTCCGCAGCAGACTGTCGGCAGCGTGTAAACGAGATTTTTGCAGATCTCATCCACTTTGCTGCTAAGACTCAGGTTTAAAAACACATGTGAAATTTCTGTGCGGAAAGTCTGCGGCAATTCAGCCCAGCGTGAACCCAGCCTAATATTTCTGTGAAACAGACATTTATCCACCCAGTTCGCACAGGGGAGTGTGACACGAACAAAACAAAGGAGGTAAAAAAAAAAGTTTATCTCTGTTGATCCATAGAAAGGCAGAAAACCCTATGAGGCATGAATCAATATGCTCTCAAGGGGGTGGGGAAATCAGACTGGATCAACATTCAGTTATACTATGTATACATTTAGGAAACCCTCTTCAGAAGTAAACTATACAATTTTATTTGTACTTTCATTTAAAAGATATAAAAATATGAAGTGATAGAGAGGGGACGTTAGAAGCTTTTTGGTTACTTTTGATCTAGTGAGAATGTCATGTAGGCAAAAATAGTCCTCTTATAGTTTAGGGCCATTTGCATGGAAGAAGCTGCTACTAAAAATCATTAAACGTCTTGAAATCACACAGTACAATATATTCCAAAACTAGAATTACTTTTCCTCAATCCCGATACCATGCAAATCTTGCTCTTTATGAGCTGGGGAGGGTAGATATTTAAAGGGGTTACCCAGTTGTAAACTATTGATGGCCTATCAGCAGGATAGGTCATCAATATAAGGTCAGCAGGGTCTGCGACCCAGGACCTCTGCCGATCAGCTGTTATTGGGTCGATGTGCTCAGATAATGAGTCGATTTCTGCAGGAAGCAGAGAGCAAAGTTCCCACTGCAGCGGCCAGGCTTGGTATTGCAGGCCAAGCTCCCATTCACTTCAATGCAAGATGGGCCTACAATACCAAGCCTGGGTGGCTACTCAGTGAGAATTAAGTTGTCTACTTCCTTCAGAAATCAGCTCAGTGCACAAGTACACAGGCCCAGCGAACTAATAAATGGCAGATGTCCCTGGTAATAGTCCCCTATCAATTACTATTGATTACCTATCCTGCTGATAGGCCATCAATACTAACAAGACAACCTCTTGATGCCTGGTAGTAAGCAGTGGAAGAGGGTATTAGTGTATCTTGACGCCACCAGTAAGCCCTGCTGGAGTCCAGATTGACAGGGGGGGGGGGGGGGGTGACGCCCCCTGTACCTGATTGGTTGCAGAGCTGGTTGGGCAGCAGGTCCTGGAAGGGCACAAAGCATTTTGTCCAAAGGCATACAGCGGTGGCCGCATCTGAAAGGGGCTTCCCTGCTTGTGCACAACAAGGACGAACCCCAGTCTGTGAAGGCCTCGGCAGCAGGGACTGCTAAGCGCCGTGAAGTAGCTTAGCCGCGGCCAGCAACAAGCGCTACCCTTTTCTCTTCATGTCCGAAGTGCCGTGCTTCGCAGTGCCGCTGCTTTTGGAGCGCTGGTCACACAGCACTGCGGAGCTGGCTGCAACCGACCTGACCCAGCGCCCGTGACGGAGCCTCCAGATGCAGCGGCGGACAGGCACCACTGAGGCGGCGGCCGGGAGCGACCAGAAACGACAGAGGCAGCGGGCAGAACAGAGTCTGGACATGCAACGGCAGCGGGGGACCGGTGGTCACAAATCACTGAGCCGGCGTCCGGCACCTAGCTCAGAGCAAAGAGGCAGTGGACAGAACCGAGGCTTCAGATCCAAGGGCAGACGGCTGCAGCAGTCACACTGAGGGATGTAGCATGTGGATGGCTTTTGGTGGCCCGTCATGCTTCGGGTGAGGGTTAGTTTATTAGCCTTACCTTATTAAATGTAAATGCTGCCATGTTACTGGCCAAACATGGCAGCATTTACAGCTACTCATGTTAGCTCCTAGGACCTTCGTCTCTTCACCCTATCGGGAGCTAGGGGTGCGAGAGGGGCGTTCCTCTGTCAAACCCCTAGCTTCCGGTGGCGTCAAGATACACTAATACCGTGGAAGAGTTCATATCTAAGCTGTCAGGAAAGACCTACTAGAATATGGTCCGAGGAAAAAAACTTTACATTTTGTTTTATAGATCAGTATTTAAGTGAATTAAAAGCCAAGATCCTTGAAAAACCACTAAGAAAGCATAGTCCTATTGTAGGAGTTATCTTGCATAACCTCAGTAGTCATCTGATCCTACAGATCTCCGGTTTCAGCAAAGACAAGGTGTGATAGTGTGTACCATAACAAGTCACTAAGGTGCCATTCCACTTTCTCGCTAATGCACTGGAGAAGAACAAACCTGCAGCTTCAGAATACCCGATTGTTGCTATGATAGGCACAAATGTGACATGCATTGATGTCATGACCGTCAATATGCAGAACGAGCACTTTAAAAAGTCAGCATTAAATGCCACGAGCAGTAAATGCTTAGCACAGAAACCATCCAGTTTTGAGAATATGGCAGAATTTCAAAGATTATGTAATGTGAAGAAAAGTTTCTACTTTTACTCGATGAAGTAAGGGGATTTGTAGTGCCATGTCAAGTGAATGTGCCAGCGGTCTATGTACTAGGCACAACTCTTGCTTATACAACCATTACCCAAAAAAGAAACATAAGAGCAGCGTCTTGTTTATTACAAATGATTCCTATCCAAATAGATACATTTCAATGAAGTTCTCGTTTTGCCACTTAGTCAGACTGGCCTTATATTAGTCAGAGACACTGCTTTTTTCCTAGCTGTAGATAAGACATAGGCTTGCAGTGCTCTCTGTGTTGTGTCAAGTTGCATACCGCATGGGGTATCCAAGGGCAACAGACATAAACAAGTTTCCAGGAAGACATACAAGGCAGCAGAGAGAAAAACCACAGGAAGGCCAGAAGCTAAATTTTGTAATCACTAAAAAACAAGAATCCATTAGCCATGACATCAGTGTAAGAACTTGACTTAAGATTCACTTTTGAACAGGCCAAGGTAGTAGTCTATAGCACAAAGATGTGGACTGCATTTATACCTGTTGGGCATACTATAAGTGCCACAATCTCTCTTAACTGCTCATGATCACTTGTGTTGTGGACTATATCAGACCTCTGCCCTGACTGCAAGCCCTTGTGCAAGAACAGGTCATTTACAGGTAGAGACTGTCAAGAAGTCAACAGGGCAGCTTAGCTCATAGCTCGAAGGTTTCTGTCATCCATGGCCAAGAAGTCGACAAAACAACAGGGGTGGAAACAAATGCAGACACCAGTGAGAGACCTCTGACCAGTTCTGTGTAACCCTGTCTTATCTGCCTGCCCTCACATGATACATATATAGCAGACAGTTATGCAATACTAGTTACAGCTCTGGCTGGAAACCAGCGAGAGGGACAAATACTGCAGATTTTAGGAGCCAAATTATACTTCAGATCTAAAAATCTGCTATAAATTAGCTCTTGAATTGGCTGCCTGGCCCCGAATGAAGAATCATATCTCATAGTATGCAGTCATCATCGAACCAAACTCACATCTCATCGATTTATAGGGACTAGCCACATTTGACAAAAATGGTCGTCCTGATCATGATACTTTCAATATCTGCTTAAAGCCATGCCAAGCACCAGCTTTTATCCAAATACATATATAGACAGGAGGTGCATATATCTTTATATGAACGTTAGGGCAGGTCGGTACATCCATGTGTGAAAGATCAAAGGTTGCCAGGACCTGGAAGAAGAAGACAACAATGGGAGGCCTGAGATCGCCCTACTGCTGTACAGAGGTTATTAAAGGTTTTAGGAAAGAGATGGACAGAAAAAGGAATTTCCATTAACACAACTTCACAGATGGGGGACTGCCCGATTTTTATTCAGCAAGTAGAGTGGTTTTTGCTCTTGTGGACTCTGTGCAGCCGTATATTACATGGTCGCCCCTCAAAGGGAACCTGTCACGTCCCCACAAAGTTATGGCTTTAAGGGAGGCGACAGGGAGCTGGGTGATGATCCAGTGGGGTCCTCCTCTGAAGCTGGCACACAAGTCTGACGCATTTTCAGAGTCCCTCTGCCATAGATTTATAACCTTTAATATGAAGCAGCTGTTATCCGCAGGGGTCCAGAAGCCAGACCTCAGCAATCAGCTCCTGGGTAAGGGATTGTTACGATGGGGGCATTTTTAGCTCTATGAAAAATAGCAAAAATGTTGGGACTCGAAAGTGGGAGAAAACTTCTCAGAATCTTCCTTTAACCTCCTAGACAGACGTCTATTTGGGAACTGAAGGTAATATTTTACCAATCCTAATGTTATATCAAATATTATTAATCCCTGACAGACTCTGTATATATGTGCTGTGCATGTGTGCTGGGTATGGAGCGACAGCGGCATTTAAATGTCTGGACTGGAGGGGGCTGCCTCTGACCCCCAAACAACCACTTGTGAGAAGATTATGCTATGCTGTTTGAATGTCACACCAGTGTGGGGCCTCATGGAAACTCCCAGGCCTGCCATGGATTTCAGCCTATCAAGTACTGTATCGGAATAGAAGTACACAATGCCAGAACTGCACTTTTTTTGTCACCCCATCTCCAAGAAGAATTGAATAAAAAGTTATATGTACCCCAAATCAGCATCAATAGAAAGTACAGCTCTCCACACAAAGAGCAAGCCCCACCAAAGTTAAGATAAAAAGGCTAGAAGATGACTACTGAAAGGAATTTGTTTGTTTTTGCTTAAAGTATTTATTTATTTTTTATTAATTAGGACAACAAAAACAACAAACTGCACACTTTGTATCACCATTATCATACTGAACCACTAAATATGTCATTTTCACTGCACCATGTACACCATAAAAACAAAGCTCACTCCCCCAAATGGCCGGATTGTGGGTTTTTTTTGCATTTGACCTAATTTAAAAATTAAAGTCCCCCCAACACATTATATGGTACATTGAAGAATACAGTTTGCCCCCCCCCCCAAAAAAACAAACAAACAAGTGGTCCATGAAAGAAAGAAAAAAAAAAAAAAAGGATAATTATTTTGAAAGTGAGCAAGACAAAGTAAAAAAGTCCACCTCCTCAAAAGGGTTTTTAATATCTATACAGTAGCAGGATATAGCTAGTGACGGAGAGCAGTGGGGCCTGCTGTACTGAGGAGCAGCCTGTGGCTGCAGGGGGAGCTCTGGGCCCCCTCCTCCTGTCTATTGTGCTCTGCTCCTCCATGATGACTATCTGAAGCATTGTGTGGCACATGTATGTAGTGTCCAGTCCTGGAATCTGCGGCGTCATTAGGTACAGTAGTCTATTCTCCCCCAGTGACCTCACCCACCCTGCCTGGCATATGCCAAGTGATGCCAGCCTATGCTAAGAACTCCAGGACCAGCAGTGCCCCGTGTGTGGCATACCTTGTTGGGCATCCCCGCTTGTCTTGTCCATGTCTTGGGTGGGTACAGCGAGCGGATTCAGTAACGGTCCTTGTGCTGGCAGTCCGGCAGTGTCCGCAGGGAGATCAGCGTGCACTTCTGCTTCCCTGCTGCAGGCTCATTCCTGAGGGCGACGGGATCAGTGTAACAGTTGGAAGAAAAGCCCCTTCATCAGTGCCAGGGAGGGGAGTAGAAGATAACGCCCCCTCCCGGAGATGGATCTGTGCTGAATGGGATCTACAGGATCTCTGCAGGAATTTCCCCCCGGGTGGATCTTCTCCTGCCAGAAACTGAAGACGAGAAAATCACAAATCAGAACCCTGATGGAGCAGCTGATGGAAATGCTATTGTAACACACACTGTGCAGCCTCTAACGCTGGACCGTACCACGTGCGGCAGAGGGGGGGACTCGCGCGCTCTCACTTTCCCTTTTACAAGTAGCTTCTACTACGCGCAGGATGGAAGGGCTTCTGCTGAACGTCTGGCCTGTAACAGGCTTGGCAGTGCTGGAACTGGGGCAGGTTTATGTCTGGGTTATGGTATGACAGGAGCAGTAAGCTCGCACTCCCCCCTGCCTTTGGGTGGGGTGGTTGAGCCCTGAAGCGTGTTGAGACTATCTAAGGAAAGTTGCATTCTTTCAGGACTGAGAAGCGCAGATGGTGAGTCAGTGCGGCTCCTCACAGCAGCCCGGAGCTGAGGATGGAGCTCACGTGACGTCAGCGCTACAGCAGATTACGCGGGAGCGGCCGCTGGTGGCTGCCCTCCCGCCGGCCTGCTGGATGTGGGGCCTAGTGGCCTCGCTGAAGTACTGGCTGAAGAGATGAGTCTGCTGCTGTCACACTATATTAAACTAGTGTATGTAGGATGAGGCAAAGTAATGGAAGCCAATAGCAACCTGTACTGCCACATGGAATTAATTGACCTACACATCAAACTACTAACGACCACTTGTCAGTGAGTATGTGAGTACTTCTCATGCTCCGCCCCTGGTGATGCCATTCATCCGCCCCCTGGTGATGTCATCAAAGGGCCTACAACATATATAAAACCTGACCGACAAATGAACAACAAAGGTAGGGCTCTTAGAAGGGGAAGACAAAAATAACAAAATGAGAATACAACTAAGCCGTTATTATGCCAGACACAACTCACGGGTCCTGACAAAAGACATCCGGTGGGCTGAAGGACCTGCAGTGATGTCACTGTTGTGAAAGGAGGCAAGCTGTGTTTGTCTTATGTGGGAATCAGGATGGATGTAGAAGAGCTGTGTGTGTGATGTGTGGGGATTATAATGGATGTAGCAGAGCTGTGTGTGTGCTTTGTGTGTAATGTGTGGGGTCAGAATTAGAGATGAGCGAGTATACTCGCTAAGGCACTACTCGCTCGAGTAATGTGCCTTAGCTGAGTATCTCCCCGCTCGTCCCTAAAAATTCGGGGGCCTCCGCGGCTGACAGGTGAGTTTCGGGGGGGGGGGGGGGGGAGAGAGAGAGATCTCCCCTCTGTTCCTCCTCGCTCTCCCCCGCCGCCCCGCGCCGGCCCCCGAATCTTTAGGGATGAGCGGGGAGATACTCAGCTAAGGCACATTACTCGAGCGAGTAGTGCCTTAGCGAGTATACTTGCTCATCTCTAGTCAGGATGGATGTAGCAGAGCTGTGTGTAATATGTGGGAATCAGGATGGATGTAGCAGAGCTGTGTGTAATGTGTGGGGTCAGGATGGATGTAGCAGAGCTGTGTGTGTGATGCGTGGGGATCATAATGGATGTACCATGCAGTAGAGCTGTGTGTGTGAATCAGAATGTAGTAGAGCTGTGTGTGATGTGCTGTGTGTGTAATGTCTGGGGTCAGGATCGATGTAGTAGAGCTGTGTGATGTGTGGGGTCAGGATGGATGTAGCAAAGCTGTGTGTGGGGATCATAATGGATGTACCATGCAGTAGAGCTGTGTGTGTGAATCAGGATGTAGTAGAGCTGTGTGTGTGATGTGCTGTGTGTGTAATGTCTGGGGTCAGGATGGATGTAGTAGAGCTGTGTGATGTGTGGGGTCAGGATGGATGTAGCAGAGCTGTGTGGGGATCATAATGGATGTACCATGCAGTAGAGCTGTGTGTGTGAATCAGGATGTAGTAGAGCTGTGTGTGTGATGTGCTGTGTGTGTAATGTCTGGGGTCAGGATGGATGTGGTAGAGCTGTGTGTGTGATGTGTGGGGATCATAATGGATGTACCATGTAGCGGAGCTGTGTGTGTGAATCAGGATGTAGCAGAGCTGTGTGTGTAATGTGTGGGATCAGGATGGATGTAGTAGAGCTGTGTGTGACGTGAGGATCATAATGGATGTATCATATAGCATAGAATTGCGCCACCGGAAACACAGGTACTATAATTTCCTAAAAATTACTAGTTGGATTTTATATGCGCAGAGTGTTAGGGCAGCAGAAATGCAGTCCTAAGCTCTCGCTCATGACCTGAAGGTTGTAAGTTCAATTCCCACAAGGTTCAGGTAGCTGGCTCAAGGTTAACTTAGTCTTCCATCCTTCAGTTAAATGAGTACCCAGCTTGCTGGGGGGGGGGGTAAAAGATGACTGGGGAAGGCAATGGCAAACCAACCCGCAAAAACAGTCTGCCAGAAAACGTCATGAAGTGACATCACCCTAGGAGTCAGTCATGAGTCAGTGCTTGCACCAGGGGACTTTACCTTTACCTACACATTGGATTTTATATCTGCAGGATCTCTGTTGTTTGTCACAGATTTCAACTTTTGCGTTTCAAGAGTAGCAAATCCACAGCGGAGTTGTAGTGTTCCAGTAGCGGCATTACTGGTTAATAGTAACGTCCCAGTGGCACCATTTGTAGATTACTATATTGTATGTGATCCTTATGTCTGCAGCTTCAGTATCTCTGCCTGGCCTGCTATGGGTAAGGCTCTCTGTGTTACCTGAGCCCTGATTGGCTGGGGAGGGGTGGATCTGGAAGGTGCTAGAGCAGGGGGGTCCCAAGCCAGAACTTCAGAGAGATTTAGGGCTACATGGTCTCACCTTCACCCTCAGTTAAAACATTCTATCAATAGCGGTGACACAGTAGGGCAGCGCCACACTTGGACTGCAGCTGAGGGAACGCACTCAATTGTCGGCGGCCACGAAAGGGGATGCACTCTCACTTAGTGCGTCCTCTCCGTGGCCACCATTAAGAGATAGTAGGTCCCCTCCGTGGCCACCATCAATGACCAACATTATGACTTAAGGGGTTGTCCAATGTAGATAAAGCAGTAGACTTTTGGCAGCGTAGATAGGTGCAAATCAGCCATGAGCTTTCTTTTATTCTCCCATAACATATAAGATAGTGATCTGGATTATCGTTTTCTCCAGCAGGCTTTTGGGGTATTTTGTCGCTTTCCTAATTGTATCGTGTGCACACATCATCGTGGAGCAAATTAGACACAAGCTATCAGCCTCATATCCAAAATGGCTCTCTGCCCAGAAACAGCCAGACAGGGCCTTTTATTGTACAGACACACAATGGGCGTGCAACAGGTTACATCAGTAACATATAGGATTCTCATTTGTCGGATCATATAGAATCCCCCCTCCTTCCTGCCCACCTTCTCTCAAGTCCAATGTATAAGCAAGTCTTTGTCTCACAAACATGTGCTCGAACCTGAAAGTGAAAGTAGATATCTCTTTGTTGAAGAAGATCCTGTGTGGGGGATGGGGAGGACTGGGAAAACACTCAAGCAATAACATATAACACTGTGATTTAACTCTTTCCTTACGCAGCAGAGTTTCACATTAGGCTGAAGTCACAAAACACACATAATACGTCTAGTGCAAATCGATAGACATTTTACACCAACCAATCATCATGTCTATCACAATCCCCCCTTAAAATGTCTATCCTCTAACTCTCTATCTAATTTTCACAGTTCTCTGCGCATGAGCCTATAACTGGAGCGCGTTGAAGGTTCGTTTTAGGGTCTTCAAGGGGGTGTAGGACTTGTCCACTCCTTCTGGGGATGCATCCAGCAAACTCATGGTGGGAGCGGCTTTTCCAGCATCAGTTTCACAGGTCTCTCTGACACAGGGGATAACACAGCAGACTAGAACAGAAAAGATAACCATCAGTTCACATACAACAGCGACGCCCGTCTGTGCCAGGATCCTTTACCACCCGCTCATCCATGGCGAGTGCTGGTCCCAAAAGTTAGCTCTTTTTAGTTAGTGCGGTCAGCCTCTTAATGGCAACTGCGTCTTTACCCGCGGGTCACGTGTCGTCTAGGATGTAGGTACAACAAGTCTCCCCTATCATCTTACAGACACTCCCCTTTTTAGCTAAAGTCGTCTCTAAGGCCATTCTATTCTGAAAAGTCATAGTTGAGGTAGGTCCTATTGGTCGACTAGTCCCTATAAGGCGTCTCTAGTATAATTTATAAACCACTGTTAATTATAATAAAACATAATTAATCCAATCAACGTTTATTTACCATAATGATCAGGAAAATGGACTCGAATCTAGTTTTAACTTGGTCTCTAATTTTTAAAACTTGTCAGGTACCCCCCTTGGCTATCCTATGACGTCAATGTACACGTGTAGATCAAAACTACCACCAGGGGTCTCTCTTCTCGCTCTAGTATAATGTTACAATACTAGTAGCGTGCACAGGTACGCACGGCGTGGGACTCCCTAATCTTCACCCACACCAATGTCCCTCCTGGAGATAGTCCTAATGGTGAACACGTCCAAGTCGCCTCACCCTTGCGTCAGGGTTTTCCCACTGCCCGTAAGTCCCTACTCCTAGGAGGGGGGGATCCCTACCTCACCTCAGAGGGAGGCCATGGATTCCCTGGGCTCATTTCCGGGCATCCATACCCTCTATCTGTACAAGTTAACACCCCACAGGGTGTGCCCTCGCCGGAACCTAAGGTCTTCTGCACTATCCCTTGGCAAATGGGAATTCCACTGACAATCCATCTTAGGAGATCGGGGCGGCCGCAGTACTAGTACATTTCTCCTTTTCTTTGGTAGCGTATGTGGTTGGCATTATCGGAACTGGCTCTTCATCTTTTTTAAACAAGGGAAATATTGGTGAGTTCCCCAAAAATCTCCCTCTACCCTGCCTAATTGCCTGGCAGGTGTAGTTTCCAGGGTAGTCAGTAATACTCTCTCCGGTGCAAAACACTTAAGTAGTTATAGAGTATTCCTTCTTCCATTTCTCACGGACAGTGTAATTAGCGGAAATGTTCGTGAAGAGACTAATAAACCACTCTTCAGCATCTACAGGGAGATTTAGGGGGACCATCCCCGAGTGTAGTCGGGCACTACCGCACACGCAACAGTTAGACCTGTTGCTCCTGTTAGCATTGTACCTCATCAACTCCAACCAGAGATTCTGGTCAGAGTAGCCAGTCGCTACTGTCAAGGTGTCCACAAAAGGTAGGGTCGGCTATGATCATCATGTTCGTCAAGGTCTTTATCTTACGGCGGAGGGGGTTAATTATGGGCACGGGACTAAGTGAAGGCTTCCATTCAGCTGCATCTACCATACCCCTTATTTTAAACTTCCCTAAGGGATCTGTCCTCCCGTACCGGTATGTCCCCAGACTATAAGTCCCCCCGTCCCCCGGGCTTGGATCTCCCATGGTTAGTGTAACAACCGCATTAAAACCAAGCAGCATACTAAGTTCAGCCTTCCAATACCTGCTGTCCTTATTACTCTCAAGGAGGGTTATACGACTAATTAGGGATTTCCCGCTCTTATTTTTCTTATTTAAGGCACTTCGCGGTTTATAGGACTAGTCTGTTCCTGCGTTCCATCCCACTAATCCCCAATAACGGCAGTCTTCTCCCCAGACGTTATCAGTGGCGCAAACATATTGTATTCCCCGGGTATGTAAGTCATATAACCAGCTGGACTGAGCTAAATCTGGCCTGCGGTGGGATCTTGCGCCTAGACACGGGACCACAGTACAATAGTCGAAGGAATATGCGGCTACTTGAGCATTGGACGAGTTATACTAGAAGGTAACCATACCCTCATATTCTTCCGACTAAGGATTCCAGTTGCCACCCTCCTCTCTCACTAGCCCTAACCAGAGTAATGTCCTCGGCACAACTAAGACTGGTCTCCCGGATCTGAAGCTTTCTTACAGTATGAAGCATGGATCCATGAAAGTCTTTTGGCTAGTTTCACAGCTGTGGCAGTAGTCAGAAGCACCTGGTAGGGGCCATCAAATCGGGGCTCAAGAGGGTGCTTCCTGAGGAACTTCTTGACGCACACCCAATCCCCAGGCTGCAAGATATGTGTCCCAGTGTCTACCTCTGAGTCTGGAAGAGAACACCTGTGCATAGGCTTTGGTTAGTTCTTTAACAACGGAAATCACATACTCAGTCAACACATCAGATTGTAATTGTAACTACTGAGGATAGTAACAACCTAGCCTTGGGGCTAGCCCAAACAATCTCGTAGGGAGATAATGTATAATCCCCCCTAGGTTCATATCTAACACTGTATAAGGCTATTGGATGACAGTCTTTCCAAAGTGGCGTCATTTTTAAGTATCTTACTTTTTAGCGTGCCACTACGTCTCTCCACCTTTCCACTACTCTAAAGATGGTAGAGTATGTAGAAGGCCTGGGATACACCCAGAGCAGACATGACATGTTACATTTACCTGCAAAGTTTATACCTCTGTCTGACTCTGAATCACTTCTGGTACCCCATATTCACAGTTTACCTCGTTCATGAGCTTCTTTGCGGTTACCTACTTGTTTACCGTGGTAACAGGGTCGGCCTCCAACCTGCAAAGACATCAACAACAACAAGCACGTAGTCATACTTCCCAACAAGTGGGAGCTGAACGTAGTCAATTTGCAATCCCTGAAATGGGTAGAGTGGTCCAGGCAAGTGTGGTGTGGCAAATTTACTTCTGCCCTGACTTACCCATGGCATAGATCATGCTAAACCGGACAAATGATGCAGCAGCTACAGAGAACCTAGAAGTCGCCCAACCTCTTTCAAGCGTCGTCGTCAGTGCTGCTTTACTAGGTGGGTCTTTGCGTCCATCAGCTGGGCCATCATGGGATACAGGAACTGTGGTGGGCAAGTGCTGTTGACCGTTCACCACACGCTGTCCTGTTTCTGCTGCTCCCATATTAGTCCATTTATTCTTTTCTTCCTTGCTGGCTTGTAACTGTAAAAGTCTTTTAGCATATCAAAGTCCAAATTTTTGTCAATGTCCAAAGTTTTTACCACTGACTCATGCTGTCAGTATCTTTCTTCTTTCTTCCACGGCTTGAAAGCCGCTGCCTTTGCTATGCTGTCAGCGAGGGTGTCGTCTCTCGCCTCTCCAGTGTAGGAATCGGTGCGAACTCTCAACTTTGTCAGGTAGAAGTAGGGCCTCCATGCGACTCTGTACCGCTGCACCATTCTCAATTGGTTGTCCTGCTAAGGTAAAAACTGTCTGGCCTTCCATATTGGGCCGTAATCATGAGCTGTGCCAAATGCATACCAGGAGTCAGTGTAAAGGGTTGCCGGTCTTACCTCTCGCCACTCTACTCGCCTCAGTGAGGGCCTTCAATTCCGCTTCTTGTACTGTGACATGCGGAGGCAGAGCTTCTGCTTCTAGGACATCTTGTTGTGTGACCACTGCATATCCGATGTGGAGTCATCAGTCCTCACCCTGGTACCATCTGCAAAAAGCTCAACATATGCATTATCAACAGGGGTTCTGATAACTGTTTGCATACCTGCAGTTTCTTACTGTATTAGTACTAAATAATCGTGCTGATGTTCTATTTCACATGGCTCAGAATCTTGTTATCTTATTTCATTTATTTATTTTTTTTTCAAACCCAATAGCTGATCTACAACACCTAGATCATCTATGACCCAGATCACCTCTGCCTCCCCCCTTTTGAACCGGAATACTCAATGGAAAAAGAGTCATTGCGTTCAAACTAGTAAACCAAGAGGCACAAAAACAAGCACTTTGTAGGTCAAGATGACATTGTATGCAGCGAAGTCTCAGCGAAAATCTCCTTACAAAAAATTTTTTTTTTTTTTTTTTTCCTTTCAGGTCGCAGTTAGCATTTTTTAACACAAGGGGGCGCCACACGATTCAAATTTTACGTCACCCAGTGTAATAGTACTTCAGGGGAAGTCCAGCGTTTAGCTTTTACTCTCCTGTCGGAATATAATTATAGCTTCAGTGTAAACTGACACTAGAATATACCAAAGACTTAAAGAAAAACTAAAGAATACGGATGAATTAACATCCTACTCTGGGCAATTCAGTCCCTCTTTCTTCACATAAAAAGTAAAATTACTTCACCAAATTGCATGAAAAAGTTTGCTGGGTGACTATAGTGAAATTATTTCATCTGTAGGAGCCTTCCATAACATCATCTGTCTGAGCATCCATTGGAGAAGCGGGCAGTGGAAAACAGAGCCCCATGGGAACATGAGAGAGCGTCCCCTGTCATGTATTCCTGGTCTCTGCCCCCCCATGCATCAACTCCAATCTTCCATGCACTATAAACCAGCTTAGTCATCTACTATGTCCCAAGCTGCATCTCCACAAAGGTTTGTTTCCCTGAACTTATCACACATCCAAAGTGGCCACATCTTGGAGCGTAACAAAGTCTGGTCAAACAAAACCTTACTTCAGACAATCATGATGTTAGCACTGGATACAGTGGCATTGGGGAATATAGGCCTCCCAAATGCAGCAAAATGGCCGCCAGAGGCAGAAAGGGGCGGGGCTACAGATCTCCCAGGTGAGGCAAAATGGCCGCTGGAGGAATGGGCGGGCCCAGGAGTAGCAGCACTTCCAGGTGAGGCAAGATGGCCGCTGGAGGAAGGGGCGGGGCCAGGTCCTGTCCCGGATGGGGAGGGACCGGAAGTAACATCACACACCCTGAAAGTGAGCACATGGGGGGAAGTGCTGCAGAGTCACACTATGTGGAGTTGTAAACATTGCAAGCACGGCCGCCATTACAGGGAGGGGCTGTAGTCAACACAAAGGCATTACATTGTTCATTAGCAATACACATACCCCACTACATGCTTTCCCCTCTTGAATCTCTTAACTACGTTATACCTCCTCCTAGCAATCTAAAAACACCTTTCTTTCTGCTAGGCTTCCTGCTCATCTTCTGAAAACTTTCTACAACCTATCTTATCTGTCCATGACCTGACATTTCTTTCTGCAACTTTTCCTGGTCCTTCTCTTTGTATAACATTTCTACATGTTCAGTAAACTCTGCTGCCTTCCCTTCAGCAACCAGATCACAAGCTCTATGACCTTTGTCCTTGCTCACTTTGCTCCCCATTCTCTAAACAACCTGCGTCTATGCCTGAACCTTCTTCAAATCCTTCCAATATAACCTCTTTCCCACTCAGATTACAATACGCATTAATTCTATAAAACACAGGGAAAGACAAAGTAAACAGAAAGGGTTAATTGAGAAGTGCTCTTAGTGGCTTAACTTCAGTCCACTCTCTTATCAGCACCCTCCTCCCCCAATAATAAACACTGCACATTCTTTCTATAATACCAGACAGACGGGATTACTGGAGAATACCCACAACGGCTCAGGGTATATATCTCATCTACCTTTATATCAACCCAAGGTCTACTAGCAATCCCGAAGAGCACTTCCTGTACACGTCCTAGACAGGACATTTTAGCTATACACAGAGACTGACGATTATTTTCAATGACCAAAACCTCAACAATATTCTGGAGAAATCAGCCGTCACAAAGCACGGCTATACCTTTCCACATATGAGAACATAACACGCTCAATCATAAAAGGTAAGTATACGTATCATAAATCTTCCTAACCTCACACTAGTTTTACCTAGGAGCACGTGTCTCTCCGGCATGCTCCCTCAGCCTTAAACAGCCGAGTCCGCCCTCCCGACACATTAACCCTCACAGAATTTATCTCTTGGTCTTGCATACACAATTTTTAACCGTCTCAGACATAACAGACACAGCGTACAAAATACCCCTAGACAGGTAACGTGGTGATTTTCCGAGTGGACAGAACTAGAGTTATTACCTGTCTTTCAGTGAAGGTCCAGTCTGGATCAGGAACAGGCAGAAAAGCAGTCAGAACCCAGCTCACTTCGGTAGATTTACATAAAGCAATCTTACCGTGTTCTGTAGATTTTCGGGCCCCTGAGTTCTGCGTGCCATCTGCCGATCTCTGTACGTTCCAGGCTGTGACCTCACAGATCCACTCGCTCACCCAGGGACTCCACGGATCTGGATTATAGTTTTCTCCAGCAGGCTTTTGGGGTATTTTGTCGCTTTCCTAATTGTATCGTGTGCACACATCATCGTGGAGCAAATTAGACACAAGCTATCAGCCTCATATCCAAAATGGCTCTCTGCCCAGAAACAGCCAGACAGGGCCTTTTATTGTACAGACACACAATGGGCGTGCAACAGGTTACATCAGTAACATATAGGATTCTCATTTGTCGGATCATATAGAATCCCCCCTCCTTCCTGCCCACCTTCTCTCAAGTCCAATGTATAAGCAAGTCTTTGTCTCACAAACATGTGCTCGAACCTGAAAGTGAAAGTAGATATCTCTTTGTTGAAGAAGATCCTGTGTGGGGGATGGGGAGGACTGGGAAAACACTCAAGCAATAACATATAACACTGTGATTTAACTCTTTCCTTACGCAGCAGAGTTTCACATTAGGCTGAAGTCACAAAACACACATAATACGTCTAGTGCAAATCGATAGACATTTTACACCAACCAATCATCATGTCTATCACAATAGAAGCTATGTTTTAACCTCCACGGTCGAAGAGTTACGGTAGCTTCTATTCTATATGTTATGGGATAATAAAAAAAAAAAGCTCATGGCTGATTTGCACCTATCTATGCTGCCAAGATTCTACTGCTTTATCTACATTGGAATCTGAAGGTTTGGTTTTGACTTCCTACTTGCCTGTGCATTTTTTCTGCCCGACCCGGATTGGGTTTGCATGTAGTGCTGTAGCTGCATCCTTTCCTTTTTAAGGGGTTTTCCAGGCATTTCATTCTTGATGGCCTATCCTGACTAGTAGTTGATCAAGTGGGATCTGCTGCTCGAGGCCCCAACTGATCAGCTGTTTGGGTGCCTACTGACACTGGCAAAACACACGGGGTACGGAGTGGAAGCAGATCACTCCAACCCCTGTGTAGTGGGCAGCACTGGTAATTTAATTAAAATCCGTGATGGCTGCACCTGCAATTACCAGTGCTAACCACTACACAGGGATCAGAGGGGACACAATTACTGTCTAGGGGGCTACAGATGGGGCATAATTGCTTTGTAGATTTGTCATAGAGGGAATATTATTACTTTTATTTGGCAAAAAGCGGAATTATTGCTACCATGTTTCCCAGATGAAACAAACAATACTCACATAGCAGCTGGTGTTCGGGTCCTTGCGCTGGGCTGCGGCACTGCTGCAGGCTTTCGTGATACTTTATGTAATGAAACAGCCTAGCATACAGGGGTTTTCAGAAGGACTGCAAGGGCAATATCGGGCTGTGAATTACGGCCCAATATCGCCCTCACCCGTGTGCAAGAACCCTTAGGGCTCCCACACACTTGCGTTTTTTTAACGCTGCGTTTTTTTTAACACAATTGTCAATGGGACTTTCTAATGTTAAAAACGCAATGCAACAAAAACGCAAGTGTGTGGGAGCCCTTAGAGAGACAAAGAAATCTTGTAGATATTATTCTTTTTAATGGCTGACCAAAAGAGATGATCCTACTGCAGAATTTCAGACCTACTTAGGTCTCTCCCGCAGCAGAATACGACCCGGTGCCTGTCCGAGGACCCCTGCATACCTGTCCGCAGTGTTCTTCATCTGTAGTGCGGATGCACCGGCCGTGAGAGCTGCGGACGGGCTGCAGATTGGACGGCTTCCATTGACTTCAATGGAAGTCGTACACTCTGAATCTGCGCTACAATAGAACATGCTGCGATTTTCCCTCTGGGAGCGGAAAATCGCAGTTGATTTCCGCTCGTGGACATTGAAAAGCGATTTTTTTTTTTTTTTTGCAGTATTTGCTGTGGATTCTGCAATGCAAATACGCCCGTGTGCACTGGGCCTCAGGGTTGTTTCTCAGGCAAAGTAGAATAAATATAATATTTAATGTGTTATATATATGTACTGTATATATAACTACAGTCAAACTTCTAGTTTGGTTGGTAATCCATCTGAAAGCAACCGGCCAACCTTGAAACCAATGAAACTCGAGGCAATTATTTCCATAGGAATCAATGTAAATCCAATTAATTTGTTCTAGACATTCCAAAAAACACACCAAACCCCATTTAATAGAGAGTAAATATGGTCTTTAATACCAAAAACAGTAATAAATGGATATAAAAGCCTACTGTAGAGAATAAATGAACATTTAGCATGTTATTGAACATGTGTGTTATGTGGGGTGTTACAGGCATTTTAACGGGTGTGTAGACTTTCTATAGCCACTGTAATATATATGCATTCTTGTTTATAGTCACTGATTGAAAACCTGTGCAGACGTACTTCTCACAATTGCTGGATGGATACAAGTGTATGCTGTCTAGGCAATGAGAGATAGCTACATCAACTGCAGTATGAATTTCTGCCATGCTCTGATAGTTCGCTACAATTTATCAATGTACAGTAGGTGACATGTATCAGTCTGGAGTTCAGACAGTTAGATTGACAGAGGGCTGATTAGACCAGATACAATTGTATCCACCCCTCAACTAGGCCTGTCTTATGCTTTGGCCTCTGGCTGTGAAATTTCAGCTACTTTGGGTTGTTTTCATGCCAAGCACATGGATTTCTGCTATCTTCATTCGGATAAATAGGATAGTCACAGAAATGTTTGCCACAAATCTGCCGCGTGTGACTTCACTTTAACTGGACACCACAGATTTACAACCATATATATATATTGTTTTCAAATACTGCATTTTTTGCTTTATAAGATGTACCTAGGTTTTAGAAGAGGAAAATAGGAAAAAAATGTTTTGTACTCATCCAGGGATTTTAGGTGACAGTGCATGGAACAGTAGAACGCAACGGACGGTCAGTATAACTCCTAACCTTTCTCTTCCACAGCAGGTGCAGCGGAGCTCTCTAATAGCGATGCTCGTGTACGGCGGAAGGAAGCTGATTGGTGGAGGTGGGGGAGCACAAGCAGTTCCCACCGGCTTTCACCATCAATCAGTAGTGGTGGTGAGTACCAATGGGAGAGGAGAAAGAGAACTGCTCTCTTCCCCTGCCATGGAACGGGGTCAACTACACGTGTGGCCAAGCGAACACGTGCCCATGCAAATGTGCAGCCAGCTTGAATTTCGACACATTCACTTTATAGAATGTACTGACTTTTTCTCCCCACTGTGGGGTTGGGGGGAGTGATGTGTGTCCTATAAAGCAAAAAATATGGTATGTGTCCATACTAATGACTATAGTACAATGAAAACACTGCAAGTATCTCTATAGTACTTAATCATTTAAAAGGAGTCTGTCAGCAGGTTTTCCCCTAGCACACCATTCCCACAGTGTTATTAGTGTATAAAACACCTTTCCAAATGTGTGTGTGTATGTATATATATATATATATATATATATATATATATATATATATATATATATATTACTACTAATCACCATCTGCAAAAAATGTACAGGCATGGTTGTGAGTGGTCGATGGGGTGGGCTCACGTTGTTTGAAACAGTTGACACCTGCCTGCAGTGGCCATCATTGGACCTAAAGGCCCTTTCACATGGGAGTGTGTGAGTTGCACTGAAGATTCTGGGGCACAACTTGCATTGGACAACACACAGATACCTCATCCATGTTCTGTCCATTATCTGCTTGGATGCCATGGTCAATGTTGACCACGGCACCTAACAGCTAGCCAGACAGATGGTCCCTCTGGTGCCAGAATGGCCCTTTGCATAATTAGTACCAATAGTACCCTAAATAGTACCAATGAAATCTACAGGTCACCTAAAAAAATTGAGCCCTCACATATCCCCATTGTTGTAAAAATAAAAAAGGTATGCGTGTCAGAATATCACAACAATTTTTTAAATTTTTTTTTAAAATATGGTACTTTCATTTTATGAAAGTAATAAAGCATTAAATTTGGTAATTAGAGATGAGCGAACCTACTCGTTTCGAGTAATTACTCGATCGAGCACCGTGATTTTCGAGTACTTCCGTACTCAGGTGAAAAGATGCGGGGGGGCGGGGGGAGGCGTGGCGGAGCGGGGAGTAACAGCGGGGAACAGGGGGGAGCCCTCTCTCTCTCCCTTTCCCACCCACTCCCCGCTGCAACCCCCCACTCACCCATGGCGCCCCCCCGAATCTTTTCGCCCGAGTACGGAAGTACTCGAAAATCGCGGCGCTCGGGTGAAAAAGGGGTGTGGCCGAGTACGGTCGCTCATCTCTATTGGTAATGCCACATTTGTACTGACCCTCAGAATAAAGTTGTCATTTTTGCTACACCATCAGTGTTGCAAAAACATAATACAAAAAACAATGGTGTAACAGTTTTTTTTTCTTTTATTTCACCTCGCTTAAAGTTGTGTTTAAAAATGTTGCAATAAATTACATGGCACACTAAATAGAACTATTTAAAAATATTTGACCTGCCAAAAATAAGCTTTTATATGGTTCGAATCATCAAAAAATAAAAAAACTTGTAAATGGCTTTCGAAAGGAAGGATGAAAATTCAAAAACTAGTTGGCCATTAAAGGATTAAAGCAGTTTATATGACTTCTGCGCCATATGGTAATTATATTATAACAGTACGCTAGGCATATCCCGACTGTGAGAGCTGCAAGTGAAATTCACCCTCAGATGGCCCCCTTCCTTTGACCTGCATGACGTCCTCTATCTCATCCAGAATCCACTTGTCATTGCCAGTGATTGAGAAGCACATGCGCAGAGGAAATCTGCTTAGGACCAGTGCATGCGCTGCTTTGTGTGGAGATGACATTATCCCGTCAAATGAAGAAAATGACATACGATGCAGGAGTTCTATAAACTACATTCTAACTAAGGTTAAACTACTTGTTAGTTAATAACAAACTACTTAGTAATTGGTAACAAATGTTAAACTACTTTAATACTGTGACTAATAAACAGTAATTGATATATATTTGAATTAGGTGTTTTACAGGCTGAGGGTGCTTTCAGACGAGCGTATGCGTACATAGGTGCACACAAAACCATTGGTTCCCTATAATGTGTTCACATGTCCATGTTTTACAGTCGTCCAAACACACGTACTTGCAAAACATAGGACATGCGTGCACCATAGGCCCATGTTGGGTGTCAATATTCCCCAGCGGGGACTCCCCGCGGGAAGTAAACATTCCCTGCCACAGCTGTGGCAGAGGATCGAAATGCCGCAACCCCTGCAGTGATTTTCAGGGAAGGGCTTTAAATACAAGCCCTTCCCTAAAAATCATTCATATGTGGTGTAAAAAATAAAAATAAAAAAATACCTCTCCACCGCTGCCGGGGATCAGGCGCGTCTAGCAGCTTGGGTCCCATCACTGCTCTGAATCTCTTTCAGCAGGCAGGGATTTCAAATCCACCCTGCTGAAAGTGCTGTATCTGATTGGCTGAGTGCTCAGCCAATCACAGGCAGCGCTCAGACATTCATTGAATGACAGCTGAGCACTGCCTGTGATTGGTCACAGTGCTCAGCCAGTCACAGGCAGCCCTGGGCAATTCATTGAATTCAATGAATATTGTTTGGAGGGACTCATTATCTCATTACTAATATTTGATATGTAAAGTGAATCACACAGCCTCATGAAATTTTGTTAACGTGTGTTGGCTTAGCAATATACAGGTCCTATGAAATAACCTTAAAAGTGGGAAACTCTATTAGAGATTAATAGGCGAAGGGAAGTCTCAATCTCCATGTTTGATTCATATTCAATACTTATTACAGAAAGAATCTAAACACCAACCACACCAGTGTTAACCCATTAGATGTGCAACACTATTAATGACTACTAAATCATAACATATATATTTCTTCAAGGAAGAATGAAGAATACCTAGTAGTAACATTGCTATACAATGATAATAGGATTATTACATTACGAAGAATCAAGTCACCACCACCTCTGAAGAAATGGATCCAAATTATGCCAAAATTCTATTTGACCAAATCAGGTTATTTTCTAGAAACCATGCATATAACATATTTAATAGAAAACATTTGTATTGCCATTGTGCATTGGGCAAGTGGCATCATGCAATATTTACTTTGTATGGCTGCACTAGTGATCATACAGCTCTGTGTGATGATGAAATCCTTTGTGCAAAGGTCAGATTTACAAAGTATATATATGCTGCTCTGACTTGTCAGGCCTCCTCATGTGGGCAGCATTGGTTAATCACAACATGAGTGAGGTCTTAAGGTCCATTTACATGCAAAGATGATCACTCAAAAGTCGTCAGAAACTGACAGTTTTGAGCGATCATTTTGCATTAGCTACTACTGGGCTAATCAGCCCATTCGTAGCCAACTAGCTTCATTTGCATGTATTTAGCGAACAGCAGGTTGTCTGTTCTCTAAATACATCCCTTTTTGTTCTGCCGTCCCTCTTATGCTGAGCTGAACTCAGCGATAGACGAAGAGTGTGCGATAAGTAAACGATGGGTACATATTTACTCGCAACAGCTATCGCTCAAAAGCCATCGTTTGGACAAATTTTAATTTTTTTTAATGAATTCTTTACTTATAAATTTTCCATTTTTTCAAAACAAGTTAATTTACTGTAAAGTAATGCAAAGAAATTGACAACCTGCAACCTAAGCAGTGGTACAAAATTCCCCAACTGGATTAAGACAAAGTGCTAAACCTTAAAGCACGTATATTAAACCCCTGGATGTGCGCCCATTCAGGTACTACCTATGGTATTGCAAGTGTGAACTTCAATTATGCTTGGTCCCAAATTTTGCAACCCCTGTGAAGAGGGAAGAAAACCATCATTAACCCCTTGAGTGGCACGCTCGAGCTCTACTGCCCATAGCGATATAGCCCGAAAAACGTCCGGGCTATGTTTCACTATGGGACCTGCAGAGCACAATGCCATAGGCTGTGGCATTGTGCTCTGCCTGCTGAGACCCACACAGAGCAGTGCAGGACTTTGAAAAAAGAAGCAGGGAGATATTACCGATCTGCCGGCAATCTCCAGCTTCTATTTTCAAAGTCCTGCAGTGCTTTGTTTACAGGTTGCCATGGAGACCATCGGCTTGTCAGAAGCCAGACGATGGTCTCTATGGCAGGGAGAGCTGGTGCTTGGCTGTCAGAGGATAGCCAGGCACCAGCTCTTAAACAGCAGAGAATGGAAAAAACCTCCGATCTCTGTTATGTGAACCCTTTATAATGTTATCACACTATTTATTCTGCACGCTTAACGCCGTAAAAATGAAATCCAAAAAACAAATGGCAGAATTTCCCCCCCCCCCCCAATCTCCCTACAAATTTTTTTACAGAAGTTATGCAATACATTATGTATACCCAAAAATGATGCCATCAAAAAGTACAACTTGCCCCGCAAAAAACAAGCCTTCATGTGGCCGTGTCAATAGAAAAATGAAAAAGGTTATGGCTCTTGGAACGCAACTGCAAAATTAGTTGAAATTAAATGATTAGACCATTTTAAAAACCTGCCTTGGTGGGTACGACAGGGTGGTAGGAAACCCGCCACTCAAGGGGTTAAAGGTCAATCTCAGACCCATTCCTCCCCACACCTCTATTCAATCCCCACCCACCCCATGTACCCTCTCTATTTCTCTATTCTCATGATAGTGAAGGATAACCTCCTAATTTTATATCGCTGACTGTGGCATAACATTAGAACAGTGTAAGATGGAAAAACAAACCATAGAAAAAAACAAAAAAGAAAGCCGAAAGGGAAAACAAAATCTAAAAAGGAACAGAATAGAAGGGAGGAAGAGTACATCATAATGCATATTCTTGTATTTGTCCCTGTATTATTTGGCAGGACCTTGGTGTACTGCAACATCAGTTTCTGAACTGTACTAAGGGCCTAATTCCGCTCTCTAGTGCTCTTATGAGTTGTATATGTTACGGAATTCCAAAGAATCCTGGAATTCGATCCAATAAAACCAGGTTTTTTGAAACTTGTCTTGTGTACCTTTTACTGTCAAATCTTCCATCTCCATTATCTCTCTAACCATTCTAAACCACATCCTAATTGAGGGAGACACATTCTGCCGACATAGCCTAGGAATACATGCTTTTGCTGCGTTTACCAGATGACATACCACCGACTTTTTGTATGTGGACCCAGGTATGTCGTTGAGATGCAGTAGGAACAGCACGGGTGATTTGGGTAGAATGAAGCTAGTGAATTTGGAGGTGATCTGCCATACCTCGGACCAGAAACTGGCCAACATTGGGCATTTCCAAAATATGTGTAGCATTGTACCTTGTTCTCCACATCTCCAACACTCAGGGGAAAGGGAAGGGAACATCACGTGCAAGTGAGAGGGTACCCTGTTCTAGTGCATAAGGATCTTGAATCCAGGTTCTTGGATTTTGTTAGAGATAGAAGATTTATGTGTGAATGTATAAATCCTATGTCTCTGCTCTTCTGTGAGTGTAATCGACAGTTCTCTTTCCCAGTTCCGTATGAATGAGGGGGCTAGTGAGTCAGGCTCGGCATTCAATAGATTATAAATATGCAAAAGCGTATGTCTAGATGGGTCTTTCACCAGACATAACTGTTCAAACTGGGTCTTGGGTGGTTGAAACCTCGGGGTTGGGGGAGGGATGTAAGGAAGTGTTGGAGTTGAAGAATTTGCCATGTTGGAATGGGGGCTAGATCCATGACATTGGCTAGGGATTCGACAGAGCCAATTTTTCTCTTGTATAAAATCAATAGCCCTGAATTTTTTGTTGTCTAGCCATCTACGGAAACCAACGTTCTCTAATCCCGGTGGAAAGGAGGGGTTTGCCAAAATTGGGAATAGCGGTTGGACGAATTTTGAGCAATAATCATTGCGTGTAAATCAGCCTTCAGACTAGAGATGCACCACAGCGTACACCGGGTAGTTAGAGAAACTGGTGTAGCCATCTTTGTTCCTCCAGCTCCAGTGGGTTGCTTTAAAGCCTCTTTTACACAGGACGACTGTTGGGCACTTCAGAGCCCAACATATGTCCCCTTTTACACAGGAGTGATCATCACTCAGTGACTGGAGGTGGAGTGGGCCAGTGATCGTTCAGGCCTGCCAGCCTCCATTCACAGAAAACAGTCATTCAAAAATTTTAAAGGGGGTTTCAAAGTACATTGGGATCCACAAGTGATAATTACAGCCAGTTTGAAGTCACAGCCAGTCGCAGGCTGTTTGACCTTGAGCGCCTGATTTATGTCACTTTATGTGGCAATAACTTCACAATGCTCTTAGCTATCCTACTGATTCTGACAGTTTTTTCATGATACATTATACTTTGTTAGTGCTAAGTTTTGGACAATATGCTTTGTTTATTTTTTTTAAATCCTAAATTTAGAGAAAATTTGGAAAAATTAGCATTTTTCAAAAGTTGAACATGTCTGAAAATCGTACCCCACAAAATAGTTAAAAAATAACATTAATTATATCTACATTAACATCATTTTCTTAAATCATCCTTTTTTTATTTTAAAGAAAACCTGTCATGTTTAAGCCCTTTAACCTACATTATGAGGGTTAAATGGGTTCTGACACGAGTCAGATTTTTATGCTTTAGCAGCCATTGTTCCCTGGTCTGCCTAATGGACTCAGGGAACCCACGATTAATGGCATGCTAAAGCATAAAAATCTTAAACTTATCTTTTTCCCTGTTGTTGTTGTGCAGCGGGGTTATCTCCCAGAAGGCTCTTCTTCCTTCGACGATCCGCCCCCCTCCAGGAATCTGAGCATCCGCAGAAGACAGGTGCCCTCTGACAGGAGTCAGGACGGGCCGCCTCTCCACTGCGCATGCGCAGCACTCGGGAGTTCAGCAAGAACGGACGGGCCACACACAGCAAGCACTGCTTGTGACGTGCTTGCTGTGGGCGGCCCGTCCGTTCACCTCGGAAGTGGCTGACGGACGGAGCAGAGCAGGAAGCGGTCATTTTGACCGCTTCAGCTCTGCTTCTAGAAGCCACAGAAGAAGATGCCCGACGGAGGGGACATGCCTGGCGATTGGTCCTGGCCAGGCAAGGTAAGTAAAAAAATTTTTTTTTTAATGTCAGAACCCCTTTAAAGGTGAGGAAGTGACGAGTCTGGGGAGCAGTGTGCCAGGTGCCCAATTCCTGTGCTGTGTCCCTGCCAAGCTGCCATGCGCACACAGGATGACTCTTTTCAGCCAGCTGTGTATGTGTGCGCGCTCTTTCCCATTCATTTCTATAACTGACATGTTAACTGACAGGTAAGTACATTTATGGTGATACACAAAGTTCAGAACCTTTTTTAATATTTTACTACTATTGCACAAAAGAAGCCATTTTCATTGAAAAAAAAATTGCATCGCCATATTCAGGAAACTTAATTTTTAAAAATTCTTCTGTCTAGGAAAGGCTTGTTTTTTGTGGGAGGAGTTGACATTTTTACTAGCAACAGTTTGCGGTACAACTGCTTGATAATTTTTTTTATTTCGTTTCTTTGCCATCAAATATATAGCAATTCTGCCTATTTTATGGTGTTTAATATGTGGAATAAATAACATTTTCCTCTTGATGTCTGGCCTATTTTGTACCGTAATGCTTTTGTGCCGAGCATTTATTTTTTAAGGTTTATTTCATCATTGCCTGTCTTTTGCTTGACGAGTTGTATTTTCTAATCATATCACTTTGGGGTACATACAATGTCTGTTCTAATAAAATTGAAAAAATCAAGTCTCTTCAATTTATCTGCCAATCCCCTCACATTAATTGAGAATATCTACATTAGAAAGTTAAAATTCCCAGTGATTTGAGTGAAAGTTTCTGAGCTTCAGTTATGCCCAGTTTAATTCTGTTTGTTTTTTGAATAAAAAAAAAATAAAAAATGGAAATTGAATGGAAAGAACTTTTCCTCATCTTTTCTGTATTCTAGATAATGGGCTACAAAACTGAACAGAAAGGTTTCCATTTGATGTCATTTTTGTCATCCGTTTAACAGATTATTTTTAAATAAAAATGCACAGAAGCAAAATTGATCTGACAAAAATGGATATAAATGGGAAGTGATAGAAATGGTCTGTTTTTTTATGTTCAAATAGATTTTATTAAACATTTTCCAGATAAGTATACATTTTCGTAAACGTAACAAGGCTTTTCAGGGAGGGGGGGGGGATGAGGGGGGGTCAGGGGGATAAGGAGGGAAAGGGTAGTCGTGGCTTATATTGTCCATTAAAAGTGGATGGATGGGGTTATGGGATTGTCCTTTGAATCTGTTTCCTTTGTTCCGTAGTTCGACCAACTCACTATCTCGAGCTAGACCCAAACCTTAGGCCCCCCGGAGTCACTATTTGCGTGGGGACTTTGTCTTTGCCTTTTCTCACTGGATGCTATTGGAAAGGCTCCCTTCCTTGAGATGGGGTTGATCCCAGCCTCTGGCTCTAGTTACCCCTTTGTTGTCTGCTTTCTATTGCCTCATTTCTCTCTGGTATCTTAGGGTATTTTTCACCTTGTTTTCTTCACATGTTCCTAATTTTTCTATCTGGTCTGGCTTTCGGGCCGGGCTCAAAGCACGTAGATGTGTAAACTCGTGACGGACCCATTCAACTCGTCTTATTCCTATGGAGCGTTTTACCTGAGGTTAGACACAAGAGGAGAACACATAGGGATGTGGGGGGAGGGATCAATGACTCGTGTATAGGTCAATTTTCTTAAAGATTTTTGTTTAGTGCCCTCCACACAGTTTCTTACTAGTTTGCTTTTAGGGGGTCCCGGTTTCCAGCCATTTTATAAATGAGTCTGAAGACCTGAAGTTATCCATGCCTGCCATGTGTGGTGATACTCCTCCCAGGATTTTGGTTCGTCTGCTCCTATTTCCTCGAAATGCATTAATGTGTGGATCTCTTCCACCCACATTATCTGCGTTGGAGCGACATTTGATTTCCACAGTCTTGGGATAATCCTCCTTACTGCAATGATAAAAAAATCGGAGGAGGCCCTTTTTAAGTTTGCTTATTGATCCTGGTAGCATAGAGAGTAACGCTATTTCCGGGGTAGGGGACACCTTCCCATGGCAGAAATGGTCTGTTTTTTTGACAGATTTGTCTACTGGGCCTGTTAGAAAAATGGAATCTATGGTTTCTATTTGGTTCCATTTTAATTCCATTTGGTATTTGTTCAACTAAAGATAAAACAGAGCCATCAAAAATTAAATGCAAATTGCTGATATAAATAAGCCTTTCCAATTGAAAAACAAAAAACAAAAAAAACCATTCTGATCTATGGGGTTCTCACCCACTCCCCTCAACCCAACGCTATAGGGGTCAGATACCAGCTCATACCTAATCTGACCCCTTAGCATGCATGCATAACCCCTGCGCTCTCCTTGCCAAATCTTCTTAAAACGGCAAGAAATTACAATATCAATGTATTAGTAAAGCCATTATAAAACTTTGGAGTCCAAACAGTGAATTGCTTTTTCTGAAGTGAAAAAAAATCTGATTTGTCCTAGTAGACAACACAGAGCATTGCCAGAAATAAAAAAGCAAACATCATGTTACTGTGCTGCTGTCTTCCTTTAACATCAGGAATATGTTCCCTTTTCTTTGAGTTGTCTGGAAATGGCAAGTTTTTAGAATCAGTAAGGCTAATTGCACACTCACATTGGACAGCACTCAGACATCCGTGTCCTGGACACCGCACATTGACGTGCTATTTTTGTTCGAAAATCAGACAAGAAGAGAACATGCTGCAATTTTTCTTCTCCTTTTTTTAATACTCGGACTTTCAGTCTGAATTAAAAAAAAAAAAAAAAGCTTGTGTTTGGGCCCCATTTAAACGAATGGGTCCTATTTCTGTCCAATCTTCTCTCTATCTCCTCTCTTTTGTCTGTTTTCTTTATGCACGGCCCAACAACTGGACCAATCAATAACATATTTGCCACATAGGTAAATCAGGCGGTTTGAAAGATTTTAGAGTCAGTTTCAGTTCTCTAGGACCTACTATTTACGAAAAAAAAGAAAATCACAATACGACCAAATGACTGGACCAATCTACACCAATAAACCAGGTGCTTTAACTCTCTAGGACTTACCATTTGCAAAAAATAAAAAAAACTGCCAAACGACTGGATCAATCTGCACTAAATTCGCCACATAGGTAAACCGGGCGCTTCAGAAGGTTTTACATTGTGTTTAAAGGGGTTGTCCCGCGGCAGCAAGTGGGTCTATACACTTCTGTATGGCCATATTAATGCACTTTGTAATGTACATTGTGCATTAATTATGAGCCATACAGAAGTTATAAGAAGTTTTTCACTTACCTGCTCCGTTGCTAGCGTCCTCGTTTCCATGGAGCCGACTAATTTTCGCCGTCTAATGGCCAAATTAGCCGCGCTTGCGCAGTCCGGGTCTTCTTCTTTTCTCAATGGGGCTCCGTGTAGCTCCGCCCCATCACGTGCTGATTCCAGCCAATCAGGAGGCTGGAATCGGCAATGGACCGCACAGAAGCCCGGCGGTCCACCGAGGGAGAGGATCCCGGCGGCCATCTTCAGCAGGTAAGTAAGAAGTCACCGGAGCGTGGGGATTCAGGTAAGCACTCTCCGGTGTTCTTTTTTAACCCCTGCATCGGGGTTGTCTCGCGCCGAATGGGGGGGGGGGGGGTTGAAAAAAAAAAACCCCGTTTCGGCGCGGGACAACCCCTTTAAGCTCTCTAGGACCTACAGTCCGTGATATATTTGTAAACAATCGGAATAAGACCAAACAACGGAACCAATCTGAAGCAAAGTTGCCACATAGAGAATTTGGGTGCTTCAGAAGGTTTTAGACCATGTTTTCTGCTTTTTAGGACCTTCCTCGACATATTTGCGAGAGCAAATATGAGCTGAAACCCCGATCTAAAAGCTTCTGAAGTGCAAAGTTTCCCATTGAAAACATCACTGCAACCTTACCAAAGTAATAGGAGGCCTTTTTTACATACAAATACCTCGCATCCGCTGGAACATCGCACATATACAAGAGCGATATCGGGCCAAGTTTCACAGCCTAATATCGCGCTCGCCCCTGTATAGGAAGCCTGAGAATAAGCTTCATAGGCCACCGTAGCTGGCAAACCCTGCTATATTCAAGCCTCCACGTGTTATAGCAAGCCATCAGAACGATGGCCAACAGGAGACATATCGTTCAGTGGTCTTGCTGCAACATTACATAAAAGTACATTTCTCATGCATCATTAATAAAACCATTGTTTTGATATTTTTTGTACATTACACTACGGGCTACAAAAAGTTAACCATATTAACACTTTCTTCCCTGGTTTGAACCATTAGTCAATACTAGTACTTAGCAGATCTACTTATCATTCATTGATTTGCGCAATCTCTTTGGCTTCAGATCATCAGGCCCTTTCCCTGTCTGGGTTTGGCCCCAATCATGACATCCTCTGTCAGTCTCTACCCTTTTGCGCTACTCTCCAGTAAGGAGACAATGCTACACTCTACATAGCAGCTACCGCCACATCACTGGCTGCTCTGATGTGGCTCTTCTTATAGTCACTGCTGTGTTGCATCTACTGGTGTGCTGCATTCCCCTTTGTAATGCAGCTTTTCTTTCCTTTATATTGGACGCCCAAGGTACTAAGAATATTTCAAAACTTTGGGGCAGTAAGTTGCGTTTAGGCAGGGCTAAGGCTTATTCACTTTCACTACTGGGAGCATTCCCCTCAGGGTTGCTGCCATGCTTGTCACGCCAGTGCCTACGTCACTGGAAGGGGTGGAGCCTCCTCTTTGGTGCTTCCCTATGCCTATACAAACATGGTGCCTGAGTCGTCTATCATCCCTCACTCCCTGCTGCTGCTCTGTGGCAGGGGAGCAGGGCCTTCGCTTGGCGCTGACAAGCACCTCTCTCTCCCGATGCTCGACCAGTCTCTGCTCCCTGTCCCCATTCCCAACCAGGTCCCAGACCAGAGGGGTTGGGGCTTCATTGCGCAGCTCATGTTCTGCTATTAGGGCATTCTAACTGCTCTAAACAGTAAGGAGGAAGCAGCGCACCATTCATGTCCCTTATACTAGAAGATCTCTTCCAGCAGAATTTTGTTTAGTTTCCCAGTATATTTTCCGTTCTCTTTTCCCGTGGTGAGATCAACATCTTGGGTTGCAGAAGGTTTAGATTCCACACCTTTGCATAGTCTATTTATCTGCTGAACTAGTGTTAAGGTCTTTTCTTCCACCACCATATTTGCATTAGTCTTAGCAGAGGAAGATTTGCAAATGAGTAATCGAATAATCATACACAGTGCTATTGGAATGGTAGCTACCCTATGAGTCAATATATGACCTGTTAACAGGCCTTGCAATATGACTAGAGATATAAACCAAGCAAGAATATTCATGTATATACAGCTGCTCTTCAGGGCTATTGCCGCTCTTCAGTGTGAAAGGATTCTGTCTGGCTAGATAAGAGGCTATCAATTTAATTAATGTGAGTCCTAATGGCAGTGTAATGTTTCTCCTTGTGGAAAGCATCACAAGGGTGTTGGGAGACTTATATAGGCCATGCAATATCCCCCGAGAAAAAGTCATGCAACTGAGTGTTGGAAGAATTCTCCACAGTGCCACTTATTGGAATGGTAGATATCCTATAAGTCTGACCTTTTAACAGGCCTTGCAATATAACAAGATAGGGAGGGCTTTCTTTTTATCTCCTGCTTTTTCTAGGATTTTGTCTAGGAAAGGTTAATAATAATAATAATCATCTTTATTTGTTTAGTGCCAACTTATTTTGCAGCTCTTTTGAGGCACACAAGCAATACGAAAATTACAGAGATTACAAAAGTTACATGTGATATTCCATTATTTGGAAACAAAGGGGGTTGGGTGATACAGAAGGTACAGGGGCAGGCGGTGGAGCAAGGGGGAACACAGTAATGTCACAATAGCATGTGATATACAGTTTTTTGGGACACATGGGGTGGGGGTAGTACAGGGGGTGTGGGGCAGGAAGTGTAAAGCCATAAGGAGGGGCAATGGGCATATTGTGGGGATGGCGGACTAGGTTTAAACACATTTACCCTTGAAAGAAATGGAGCAGAGTTTGAATTTGGAGATTGTATTGGCTGATCAGGATTTTAACCGTAAGGCACTTCTAGCTACATTGGATAAGGCTGCTGATCTGCTTGAGGATCTTACAGTCTCAGCTGAAACATCTGCAGTGAAACCCATTCCATTTTGGAGCAAGAGGATGAATTAGGTGATGTACTGGAGGTGTGACTTTCACCCCTTAATGACCAATGATGTACTAATCATTGGTCTCCCGACTGGGAGCCAAGCTAACTTCATATCAGCTGTTTCATATAGTTGACAGTAGCAGGCAATGACCATTATCAGAGCTAGCTCAGACCGTGATCATTTAACTACTTAGATGTCATGGTCAATGCTGACCACTGTGTCTAAACACCTAGCTCTGCCTTTTTTCTATACTTTGATGGCTTAGAATTCAAAAAGGAGAGCAAGAAAAGCCAGGGTGTGGGCACAATAAGCTTCTGGTGACAGAGGACAATGGTGGCTTATGGTGATACAAAGAGGGGCACTATTACTTTCGGGTATACAGAGTGGCCATTATTAGCTTGTAAGGTTATTTGCTTGTGGCAGGCATAAAAAGTGACACTTTTAGCTTCTGAGGGCTCTATAAGCTTATGAGAGCATAAAGGAAGTGCTATCACTTTCCAGGACACAGACTGAACATTAATAGCTCATGGGGGCACAAAGAGAGTACTATTAGCTTGTAAAGTTATTTGCTTGTGGGGTAACAAGGTGGTACTTTTAGCTTGTGAAAGCACTATTGCTTTCTGGGGTACAAAGGGCCTACTGGAGCACTATTGGTTTGTGCAGGATTCAAAATGGGCACTATAATCTGAGGGAACGCAAAAGGGGCATTATTTGAGAAGGCCACTATTACCTTGTGGGAGCACTACCACTATGGGCCACTGAGTAGGGAGTTTTACTTTGTCAGGGGGGCACAATGGGTAAATTGTGGGAGCCCTATTACTTTGTGGGGCACAAGAGGGGACACTATACTGTGGGGGGATAGACTAAAAGGGGCACTGTTACAGTATAAGGTCACTGAGAGAGTTAATAGTGGTGGTAAGATTGAGAATATGTGCAGTAATGAGTTATGGCTAGAGGTTTTTATGGCATTGTGGGCCAGAACAGAGAATTAGAATGAAAACTGACAACTGTAATTAGAGGAGATGTCACCTGTGATCGCTGGAAGAGACTACACTGTAATCACTATAACTGTGTAGAGCTGGTATCTGACTATTATAGGATGTCTGCATTATATAGAACTATACTAAGATACATATAGAGGAGTTATTGTATCTGGGCTTTATGCATTATAAAACTTGTGTAAGGCCATGTTCACATCTATATTGTAGATTTCATTAGGAGCCTCCGGTGCAGAACCACCTCAAAATGTTGGATAAAATACTGTAGTACAGCATGCTGTGCTATTCGTTAAGTAAAATGCCAGAGCACGAGATGGATGACTCAGTGGGATTTATCAGGCACTATGTGTTTCCCTCCGAGGATGGATTCAGCATTTCTATTTCCTGCTCCCAAGATAGAACTGGAAAACAAAAAGCCAAATGGTAGTGGGAATAGAGCCATATCCAGTGTTCTATATATATATATATATATATTCTTATTCTGTCTCCAATTTATATATGTATGTGTAAGGCTAGTTTTTACACGGGCGAGGGTGATATCAGGCTGCATTGCCCTTGCCATCTACATGAAAGCCTCGTGGATGCAAGGCATTTTTCTGTGAAAACAGCCTCGCATCTACGAGGATGCAGGGAATCCCCACTGTGACTGTCACAGCAGCGGCAGAGGATCACAGAGTTCTCCCATTGTTCAATGGGGCCAATGCTGCTGCTGCCAGCCCAATTAATAACAATGGGGCTGCTAGCTGTGATCTCACAGCTATATAGAATATGCCGCAATTTTTTTCCTGCATAACAATTGCTTGTGTGTATGACCCATTTGAAACAGTGGGGTTCATAAGTGTGCGTATCGGCCGTGGGAAAACTGCTTACAGGTGCATTCACACGGGCATGAAAATTGTGAGGCTTTTGTGTGTTACTGAATGCACAAAACATGCTGGAAATACAACAAATTATTTGCAATGGCTGATTTTTTCTCTTGCAGCAATGCTGCAAGACAACAATTCCTCAGCCTGTTCTATTTTCTTGCAAGTCTCACATGAGAATAGAACATGCAGATATGCAGTCTTCCACACAACACGTGTAAATGCACCCTTAGGGGGAGGTGCTGCTTAATGTTAGCAGCGATCAGGCCGCTCTGACAAGAGAGCCACTTGCATTAGCGGCTAGGTCGCAGTACTCCCCTGCCAGTGCAGCATCAAAAAGCGAGGAAAGGAATGAACACTAACAGCACTGAAGTCAGGCACTTGTCAAGTGCCAAGTAAAAGGAGGTCTTGCCTCCTGGTGACAGTGCATCAGTGCTGTGAAGATCAGCACCCTGGGTAGAGACTGTGTGTGAGGACTATGTCTGCTCTCATCCCTGTTGTTTGGGGAAAGTTTGAAGCACCTTCGGAACACTATATCAAAAGAGTAGGTGCAACAGAATGCAGCAGCAGTGTGAGAGTGCACATGGACTATTGTATGAGTGCTGAGGTGCAGAATAGAGGAGATGGACAAAGTGGCAGTGGTTGCTGTGAGTGGAGAGCAGCCTGAGCAGCCCTGTCCCCATGCTGGGGATCGGTGCAAGAGTGCATGAAAAGGGCCCTGATGACTAGGGGTTGAAAGGGGAGGACCAAAAAGATCTTGATGACTGGGGGCCGAAAGTGGAGGGCCAAAAAGACCCTGATGATCGAGGAGAAAGCAGAAACACTGTGACCCCAACCTTGAAGGGCAGCTGGAAAGGGACTTCAACAAGAAACAGCGCACATGGTCAAGGTTATACCTTCTGTCAACCAAATGTAAGTAGGGCCCACAATGTTTAAGCGTGCACACTGTGAATGATTTTTTGTGACGTCAGCAAGCCGCTGTTAGGATAGCGTAGAATCAAATGCTATTTGGAATTGAGACAGTTATATTGTTGTCCTATTGTACACAATGGGTTCATATTTCTGATGTATGTGAGGGCACCGCAAGCCACCTGACATGTCAGTGAAGAAGTGTATCATAGAGGGTTTAGACATGAGGTAAATTGGAGAATTGATGTCAACATCATCAGGCGTTTTGTGGGTTAATAGATCTTAGCTACAGATAGTAGGTGAGGTGACTTGTTGCAGCCTAGCTCGAGTGATGTTTAACTCATTGTACACAATGCATAGAGAAGAGCATAGGAATTGTTGAAATGGGATTCAGTCGGAGACAAGGAACAGAATTCTGGAATGCAGACAGAAATGTGATGTGAATGGCCCCTTAGAAAGAAGTCAGAGAAGGGTATTTGTACTAGGAAATTTAATTTACTGTTACTCATTAGTACTACTACCCCTCCCTGACTCTCTAAGGTTAGGAAACCACACAATAGTATATATGTATTGACCCAATCTTTTGTAACAATTAGGTACCTGCATGCAGCCAAACCATGCCTTCCAACGCAAAGGCCGCGTGTTTTGCTAATAATACTGCCCTTTTTACAGCAAAATCTTCTGAAAATTCGCAGTTATGAGTGAATAGGTTTTCAGCAGCATGCTGTTAGGCTGGTCTTCAATTGCAGTTACTCACAGAGGCAGAGCAGATATACTGTGTACCTGCACTGATCACCTTTAAAAGCATGGCTCAAAACATTTCTTGATCATTTGGGATAGAAACAAAAGCAATTGAAACATGGTAGTCATTAAAGTGGCTGAGTTAATAAAAAAAAAACATAATCAAAGCATGTCCCCACATCTTGGCACACCTGATGAGCACACTGAAGTGAAAAAATAATTTCTTTTCCTGGCTCCTGTGATCCCAGGAGAGCCCTATGGTATTGCTTATGCTATGGCAGGTCTTTTTGCTCTGCTGTGCAGGTAAGGCAGGTTTCACATCTGCGTTGGAACCTTTGGTTGGTTGTTCTGTTGCAGATCTCGTTCAAAATACCAGAAGAAAAAGCGCTGCATGCAGTCCTTTTCTTCCATCCAAAATCCGGGTGGAAAGCAAACGGGACCCCGTTATAGTCAATGGAACCTATCCAGCGCTGTTCAGTTCCATCCAGGGAAGAAGCCGTTTGGCCACAGCGATTCCCCTTTCCTGCTCTCTGAATGGAACATGAAAGTGGAATTTCCAACGCAGATGTGACACTACCCTTAGCTGTGCAGGCTGTGTGTGTAACCCCTGCTCACAGTTCCTATGCTTGTTAGCTCCAGCACCATGCTACAGTACAGCTTTCTTCACACCCCAACTCCTTCTGTATGGTTCCCTGCTCTTTCAACCTCCTTCACCCTTTGCCAGACCATTGAATGACCATTGCTGCCCATCTCTCCATGCCCAGGTTACTCTGCTTCCCCCAGTGTGCTGCCCCCTACTTATTCTCCCTTCTGTCACCCCTGATACTCCAGTCCCTGTATACTATTTGCCATCTCTATCCACTTCCAACTACTTCATTCTTTCTGTACTCCCAGTATCAGTGGTTCCCCCACCAGCCTACTCTCATTACACTCACTAAAACATTTCTAAATATTGAAATATTTATGTATTACAATAAATATATCTACCTAGCTCATTTACATAATAACCTAGTATTTTAGGCTGAAAAAAATGACTTGTGTCCATTCAGTTCAGCCTATTTCTTTCTCTCTCCCCATGTTGATCCAGAGAAAGGCAAAAAACTCCAATGAAGTAGAAGCCAATCTTCCTCATTTTAGGGGAAAATTTCTTTTAGGGAAAAGTGAGGAGGAGATCTTATTGCCACACAATTAAAGACAGAATTACCTGTGGCCAAGCACTTTTCTAGTCACGGACACAACATAGAACAAATGAAAGTCACCCTATTAAAAGGCTATTTCAAGTCACAAAGCCTTAAAAGAATTTGGGAGTACAAAATTTATAATGACTTTTGAAACTTTCAATAGAGGGTTAAATTCTTCAAGAGGATTCATGTGTGACTAGGAAGTATGACCCCCGAACACTAATTCAGAGACCATAAAACCTTCACATGTTTTTCAGTGGACTATTTAAGCATTTATTTATCTACTCATCCTGTTGTGGTATTCTTTTAAGTGCAAATTAATCACATCCATGTCTGTGCCTTGTCATAAGTATGTGTGTATATATGCATGTGTAGTGGCCCAGCGCGTTCTACAGAACACCCACAGCAACACCTGTCCTGTTACACCTGTCTATGTGCTGTCTTTGGACATAGAAGGTGCCATCCGTTGATCTCTGTTTTGTCCCCTTACATATTTGTAACCCTGGTCGGAGGAATATGAATAATGCTCCCCAACAGGCCTTGGCGCTAACCCGTATGGGACACTGAGACCTGGCACCTTTGCTGAGTTGAAGAATAGGTGTATAAATGAGTTGTATGTCAGTGCCTCCACTCACAATGAAGCCTTTGACATAAAAAGGATCTCTTCCTGAGAATTACCTAACAGGCATACCAATTTTATATTCAAATTATGCAAGATCATCACAGTAAGTTTATAATTTGGGCAGCACAGATATAGTGACGGACAAGTGAGGATGATGACGACCAGAAGCATCTCCAGCTGACAATCATCAAAGAGGTAGGCAGATGACGATGGCAAGCCTAACTACACTATGGTACTGTTATGTTTCCATTATGTCCCCTCCCGCCTCGTCGTGTCACTGACCCCACGGCTGCTCTCCCTTGTGCCCTTACCGACAGGGACGAGAGAAGAAGGCAGAGCGCCGGGGGCCAGTGACACTCCACTGCTCTCCCTTGTCCCCTTCCTGGCTCCTACTCGGTCAGTCTCGGTGCTGTCACATATTGCAAGCATTATGCGACGCCGGCGAGGAGACTGACAGCGGGTGACCGACTTCACTGGAGCAGAGACGGGAGGAGGCAGAGCGCCGGTGGCAGTGACATCGGGGAAAAGCAGAGGAGGGGGAAAATTACAGCGCCGATGCCGACAGGAAAGGTCCCCAGAGGAAGTATCACTGCAGACCTACAAGCCCGCAGCAGTGTCGGCTTGAGGGGGAATGCAATGGAGGAGGAGGGAGGGGAACTTACACTGCTGAAGCTGGAAGGGAAGAAGGTCGCCGGGGGAATTATGACAGTGGAGCTAGGAGCACAGACCAACGGATTCTCCGGCCTAGCCAATGAGGTTGTGGGCATTGCTTGTGGGCGTGCAGCTTGTCTCCACCCATTCTTCTGGTGGAGACAAGATACAAAGTACCCTACACTACACCAGCTCCGTAACTCTTATCTAGTCTAACAATGTGACCGGATCACTACTCTCCCAATGGGCCAGCGGTCACCTAATCTTTTGCTATCCTTATACTGGATACCGCTCCCTGTCTAAATTACTAACGAATGCTGATCATACTGTGGGTATCATAAAACCACTTATAATTGCCCAGAACTGCTTAAGACTTAGCGTTTACCAATAGGTCATATATTAGTGACCAATACACCAAACATAAAAGAGCTGATCAGCAACAATAGATGAAGCAGAGATGGGATCACTAGCTCTGCACAGAGAAACTGAATGAAAAGTAAAGTATCCGTTGATGTACTATAGTTTACACACAGCACCAAATTATATATAGCAGCTTCCCCTTAGATCCCCATGTGCTGCAGACTCTCTGTGCTGGAGATCAACTTCCCCTTTTATATCAATCTTTCAACTCTGGGCTTTCCTTACCAATGTCCAGGGGTTCAGGGCTGAACCAACTCATCTACACCAGGGGAGTGTTAGGCAAGTCCATTATTACACATTTCTAAACCTGAAAAACAGCGGTTACCCTACATACTTATGCATAATTATTAGGTTGCCCCTCAGCCGTCTTTTTACCAAGCTAAATAACCCTAATTTTTATAAACTCTCTGGGTATTGTATTCCGCCCAATCCATTACTTTAGTTGTCACCTTTGAACCCAGGGTACATAACAGCAGGTACAGTATAACAAAAACGACCATAGTCAATGGAAGAGGGTCCAACACGCTTCATCCTACCCACAGGCTTATCGGGACCAATAGAGGAAAAGAACAGTACGAAAGCACTGCTAAAAAAAAAAATACTATCACAAAAACTATTTGAAAAAAAGGCAGGTACATGCAGGATTAAAAAAGAAACCGGAGTACTGCACAGCATTATATAGATTGAGAAATGCCAAAAATTCACGATAATGCAGCATCTGGAAGGGGTACACCAACCACCTGGTAAATAGTCATGCAGTACTCAGCATTACAAAGCTGCATACTTGCGGCATTAGTGCTCAATGGCAGACACCACAAATGCAGCATATGGCCAGCAGTAAGGAAGGAAAAAAGTATCCTCTACATTTACAATGGCGTCCAACTACCCCACAATGCAACACCTTTTAAAAAGTGGCGCACATCAGCACAGCATATATATATTGCCATGTGAGGTTTTTGACCTAGCACTAAGGTGTAGTATGTTCTGTGTGTTCCAGTTCTATTGCCAGAGAATAATGGTGACAACACATACGGTATATAACAGCAGGAAACCACGTTTGTGTGTAGTGACAAATGGTTCCGTGACTTTGTTGGTAGACTGTGAACACAACAACCACCACCACTTGAGGCTGAAACCCCGCCCAGCCTTGGCAGCCAATGGCTGATAACGTTGGCAAGATTGTGCGGCTATTGGCATCCGCAGTTGGGCGGAGTTTCAGCCGCAAGCGGTTTTTGCTGGGTGGTAACAGGGCCGTAATGCGTGTGTCCTTACCTCAATAGCAATTTAAGCTTTACTGCTGTGTAAAGTGTCTGCTTGGGCCTGAAGCTAATTAATTATAGCCAAAACTACTAATTAACATGTTTAAAGCTGTTAACGGAGTACGAAGAAAGTAGGCGATAAAGGCTGTGCCGAAGAGTCCGGACTGTAATTATAATCTAGCTGGCAAGCTTAATAGAAAAAGTACTGCATCAGATTCTCCAGAGGCACAAGATGACTTAACCCTCTTAAGTCTATCGCTATAAATGGATGTTATTTTAGAGCTACATTTTTAAAATGAAACTAAGAATTAAATATTTATAACTAATGTCCTGAAGTTACTGTTCACAAAAAACACTCTAAACCACAAGGTCTGAGTGACCCGAGAATCATAGAATGGTAGAGTTAGAAGGGAACTTGTAACGGAGTGTGTTGTGGATCCATTGTGTTGTCCTGCCGAGTGGGATGACCTGGCAGGAGAAACAGCTGACAACGAGGAGAAGACAGAGTAAAAACTGGAGCTCGGTACAGGGAAGGAGAATGGGCCTTACCCTGAACTCTGGAGGGCTAGATGTCCCTGTTGTGGAGATACTCGTGGTTGTGGAGGAGAGATCCAGGCCGCCTTTCCCGTCCCTGGCTCCCCGATTTCCCTACCTACCTGGTGCAGATGGAATCCGAGTAAAGTTAAATCAGCAGAGATGACAGATGCAGGAAAATAGCAAAGACAAACAGGACCCAGCGGCAGAACAGACCAGGAGCTGGGAACACAGACACAAATGAACTAGTAGCAGAGAATGGTAAACTAACAGGATGGCCGATCCTAGCAGCTTGCATGCAATCACTCAGAGAAAGAGTAAGAACATCAAAAGCATTGTGGGAAAGCTCTGAAGGATTTATATAGGAAGTGGATTGCAAATCTGCACAGGCTGGGTGAAAGACACAGTAACCCTGAGGGCTCTTTCATAGGGGCGTATATCAGACGTTGTTTTCATGACCCACCGATACACGCTACGATCTGATGTGTAAAAACTCGTGAACGGGCAGATTTGTGCGTCCATTCAGACAGCATGGGCCCAGGTGCATATACGACGAGACTGCCCTGCTGTTGCCCCTTCCTTCCCTCTCGCCAGCTCACCTCCTCTCTCCTCCCCTCTGGCTGATTGCAATGGGAGGGGGCGGGACAGAGCGGAGCCAAGCGCTGCCCTGTCCCGCCTCCTCCCATTGCTGGCTGTGGACAAGGGGCAGGAACTTAGCTCCGACCCCATCCTGCCCCTTGTCCGCAGCCAGCAATGGGAGACGGGAAGGGGTGGGGCTAAGCCCCACCACCTCCATTCTCCGGGCACTGTCATTGGCTCCCATAGGAGCCCATGCAGCGGCCGACGTATTCCAGTCCAAAAGATAGTTCCAGGACTATCTTTTGGGCCTGATGTAAAAACACCCGGCGCTATATTGGTCAGCTGGGCGCTTTTACATCGCGGGAATACGGTCATGTGATCTGATGCATTGGAATCCAATGCATCAGATCACAGCATATATTGGCAGACCGTGAAAACGGCGGGCCGGTATACGCTCGTGTGAAAGAGCCCTGAGACTGCTGGAAGAGAGAGAAGCAGACTCAGGAGACAGGACGACGCCTTGGTCTGCTGAACCTAACAGACCTCCAGGGTCATCGGGTCCAACCCCCTGCTCAATGCAAGATTCACTAAATCATTCCAGTTTGTCCAGCCTCTGTTTGAAGACTTTCATTAAAGGAGAACCCACCACCTCCCATGGCAACCTGTTCCACTCATTGATAACCCTCACTGAGGATAGAAACTAGTGTCGCTTTAATGAAGATACTATAAGTACAGTATGTGCACCACTTAAAGATGAGTCCTGTACATCTTTTAGGCAATTCTTGTTCATCTCCATGATGTCCAAATATTATCTGTGCTATTTTGAAGGTTATTATATGCTGTGAGTGCCATTTCTAATATAAGGAAAAGTGCAAATATTGTGGTATTTTACTATAGTTATATGACTAGTACAAAGGCCAATAAGAAACTTTCATTCAATGCAAACAGATATACCAAAGTGGCTTGTTGAAGAGAGGCAACTTTAGACAGGCAAGAACCAGATAGAATGGCAACTATTATTTGCTATGGCTTCTCAGGCAGTCTCCCTCAGTTTGTGTAGTGGATCAATAAAGATTTTCTGAGAATTGGTGATTTTATTCATAGACTGAGTTTTAACTCTTTAACCCCATGACTTTTTTTTCATACTATTCATAATACAGACTCATTTTTCATTTCCAGCAAATTCACATTTTATTAAGAGTCTTGAAACTGACAATTTCAACATTACAACTCGAAATTCATTTGAATCTATGTGCAACATTTTGCAAAGTATGTTAAAAATATCCATCCCATCATCATTGTTTGGAAGGTCTTCTGTAGGTGGCATATAATTCCCTGAAAGCCACTCAAATGTGCTTTCAAAAGTGCAGCAATAAAGGATATATGTTCCATGTCTGGTGGGAGTGTCTGTACACTTGCTGATTTTGTATCCATGCATACCGCAGAATATAGCTGAATCAACAGCGCTGGGATGTGTGAACAAGGAATAGCGCAATCTACCTGTGTATTCTATTCAATACCTTTTGATGATATTGATAAGAGACCAAAAGAAGGTTGTTACATAATATATGCTAGTTCCCAGGGTTGTTTCAATCCACATCATAAGAATTAGGCCTCCTGCACATGGGCAGATATTTGGTGCGGAATCCACGGTTGGCGTCTGCACTGCGAATCCGCAGCAAATACCGCCCGTTACTTCCTATGGAGATCCGTTGCTTCCTACACAAGCAGAAATCAATTGCGGGCTCCGCACGGACAGCTTCCATTAAAGTCAATGAACATTGGGGACAGGTCGCGGGTTAGGCGAAAAAATAACATTTGCAAAAAAACCAAAAAAAACCAAAACTGTACTGCGCATGTGTAATGGTGAGTCACCGGGTCCAACCGTAGTACAGTAAAGACGGTGACAGAGCAGGTACGCACAGACACCGCTGCTGCCAGAGCTGGATATAGAATAAATGACTAAGATGTTAAAATCCCTTTGTCTCACTGATGCAGCCACAATGCATCTCTCTGCGTGCAAAGGTAAAAAATAATCTCAAGGTATGAGAAACATTAACATTCCTGTGGTAAAACACACAATTTGTTTTTTACTGTAGTCTCTCCCAAAAAAATACAATTGGACATTGCGACACTCAAATAAAAAAATAAGTCCCTAAATTGCTGAGATTCAACTCGATGGAATGAAGTAATATTCTGCCATCTGCTGGAGAAATAGCACAGTGTCCAATCAGCATGTACTCAGAGGACGTTCCTCTCCCTGGACTTCAAAGTTGGCCTGCAAAACATTTGACGGCACTTTTATGACTTGAAAAGGTTGCTGACCCCCAGCATAAATGCTGAATTTTCCTGGTTCAAGAATCCAGTGATTTGTCCAAACTGCTCGCTGTCGAGGCAAAACGGATAGAGAAACCTTTACAGATCCACTCGGGGGGATCGTTACTCGCTGAACACCTACTAACTGCCAGCGAGGAACTGGCACAGATGCATTGGACCAGCTCATGTACACTTGTATCACCTGTGGAAAAGATGAAGAGGTTTATAAAGAGCAGTTCGAAGACGCATACGGTAGCTAGTAGGGTCCTGTAATGGACCTTTTAATTTATGTCCCATAGACACATATAGCTATTTAGATTAAAAAAAGAAATGTCCATCAGCTAAAACTCTACTCTCATCTTGTTAGAGTCTTCGATTCGACTTGCAGGATACATCAGAAGTATTGTCTGACATACCACCCATAGAAGGCGCTGACATATGCCACTGCATAGGTATACAGTTTCATACGTTGTCCATTAATTTGCATGCTAAAAAGGAAGAAACCGTGTGGTTTACTCTTTCTTGTAGGATGCCTGTGTGTAGAAGAAAGGTGGACCATGTGTTCTCTATATATAGGCGTTACCTTTTGTTGTAATCCTGCCTATGATGATAATGTCTAATAGGAAGAAAGTTTCTACAGGACATTAACCCCTTAACGACCGGGCCATAGTGTTTTTACGTCCTGCAGCTGAAGGACGTGTATGGAGGGAGGTAGCGCCGCTATCTCCCTCCATACAGCGCGGGCGTCAGCTGTTTTATTACAGCTGACACCCGCGGGCAATAGCCCGTTCGCGGCTATTAACCCTTTAAATGCCGCTGTCAATTCTGACAGCGCCATTTAAATCCCCCGAACGCTGTTTGGGGGTCCCGCATGGCCCCCCCGCGGTGAGATCGGGGGATCCGTGCAGGTGTCATGGCAGCCGGGGGCCTAATGAATGGCCCCAGGGCTGCCTTAGCAGACTGCCTATCAAGCCATCCACACAGGGTGGCTTGAAAGACTGCCTGTAAAAAAGCAGTATGACGTAATGCTATAGCATTACGTCATACTGCAGGAGCGATCAAAGCATCGCATGTTAAAGTCCCCAAGGGGGACTTCAAAGTAAAGTTAAAAAAAAGATCAATAAAGTTTTTTAAATTGTAAAAAAAAAAAAAAAAAAGTTATAAAAAGTTTAAATCCCCCCCCTTTTGCCATATCTATTATTAAAAAATCTAAATCCTAAAATAAAAATGTGTATTTGATATCGCCACGTCCGTAAAAGTCCGATCTATCAAAGTAGTGCATTATTTTTTCTGCACGGTGAACGTCGTCCGAAAAAAAAAAAAATAAAGAACGCCAGAAATGCATTTTTTTAGTTACCCTGTCTCCCAGAAAAAACGCAATAAAAAGCGATCAAAAAGGTCGTATGTATTCCAAATTGATACTATCGGAAACTAGAGGACATCCCGCAAAAAATTAACCCTTGCTCAACTACGTCGACGGAAAAATAAAAAAGTTATCGCGCACACAAAATGACTGCAGAAAATAATTGAAAAAAATTTAATATCTTAAAAAAAAAAAATACAAGTACTACAGCAAACACAATACTATATAAGTTTGGTATCGTAGTAATCATACTGACCCATAGAATAAAAATATCAGGTCGTTTTTGTTGCAGTTTGTGCATCGTAGAAACAGGACGCACCGAAAGATGGTGGAATGTCGTTTTTTTCCCATTTCTCTCCGCTAAGAATTTTTAAAAAGTTTTTCAGTACATTATATGGTACAATAAATAGTTCCATTGAAAAATACAACTCGTCCCGCAACGTCGATGGATAAATAAAGGAGCTACGATTTTTAAAAGGGAGTAGGAAAAAACAAAAATGGAAAAAAGCAAAAAAGCCCGGTCACTAAGGGGTTACGTGTTAGCCAATTAAAAGGGGTAGCAGCAGTGTCAAACCCTTTTTTTTAATATAGATAATGACACTGAAAAATACCAACAATTAAAAAAAAAGGTTTACCCTAAAAGCTTGAAATCATTTTCTGATGACATATTCACTTTAATGGGTTTTATATAAGTAATATTTATTAAAACATTTCCAAATGTAACCTAAAGCAACTTTATAATTTACACCCCATTCAAATTTCCTACCATAGATGCAGCAATTTAATTCCTCTTCACCAAGCCAGCTCACTTCTGCTCCACTTCTCGAACATTTGCCGTTCATTGCACAAGATCTGCGCCTGCTCAATTACTCCCACTATGTACATGTCGGCATTATGAATGTTACATACACTGCCAACCTCTAGCGCCGTTTCACAACAGTGCATGCTCGAAAACTAAAGCCATGTATATGCGGTTTTTAGTTGCCGGTCTCAGCAAGTCCACATACCTGACCTAAGGCACGTATGTCATTGCAGACAACATTCCCAGAAAGGGGTATGTGTACTGGGCAGGGATTGATTAGGTTAAGGGGATGTGCTAGGGAGGTGTAGTAAGAGGGTTTTGAGAAGGGCTGCTTGAAGAACGGCTGAAACACCCGCAAGCAGAAACTGTCAAAGCACAACAAATTGCAAGCTCTGGGGAAACACACACAAAATACACATAAATGTTCGACATCATCTGCATTTATGCATGCAACAAGTATTTCTAGCATTTTTGTGAAAATTAAATTAGCTGATAACTTCTTTAACCCCTTAAGGGCCATGCATGGTAAATTTTCGTTGCTTGGTCCTGGCCTTTAATCCCGGCCGATAGCAAAAATACAATGTAGGATTAAAACTTCTGCTCCTGCAAATCAAACAGGAGCAGGTCAGGTCCTCTGTTGTGTTTGTTTTTTTTAACTGCTTCTGCCTTATCCCTGTTCAGGCTACATAGCGCTCAATGAGCACTATGCACTAAAGAGAGAAAGCAGAACTAACACTTCTGACCCGGCGATCACATGACAGTATTTCACTTTTCAAGAGCACTATAAGAAACGAATGCCGCATTGTGATTGGTTGCAATAAAGATACTTTCCAAATTCCACCCCATGATATATTATGTCACCATACTCCTGCACAATCCTGTTCCTGTACACCTATGTTTTAGGCTATGTAGGTTGTTTTATTCTCACCTCATCTCCTGTTCTTAAGCCGGAATTTTTCACCTGCACAGACAAATCAAGGGTTTCACAAGGACGGAGGATGCTTGGGCTCACCACCAAATCACTGTATTGAAATGTAGTATAGGAAAGTCCATACCCAAAGGGGTAGAGAGGAACCTGGTTCCCATAATAGCGGTATGTCCGCCCATACATGGTGTAGTTTTCCATTGCTGGCACCTTGGATAGAGAATAAAAACGAAGACATTTTCATTTTATGCTCTGGTCAAGAACAAAACCTGGAGTATTAACACTAAAACTACCGTAAAGCATCCCCTTGATTGACATACTCACCTGCTCCATCCCTGCTGGCCATGTGGCCGGAAGCCTGCCAGCTGGATTTGCTCCTTCTGATCCCATTAAGATTTTAACAATTGCTGTTCCTGTAGCTTGGGCAGGGAAAAAACACTCCAAGATCGCGTGGACCCCCGTACTGTTCTGTGCCCAGGAAATATCCAGAGGTCCGGCATTGAACAGCAACAAGACAAGTGGACGGCCTGCCGCTGAGTAGGTACAAGAGACGTTAAATGGCTTTTACCACTAAAGACATTTACCATTTATCCACACGACAGGAGGCATATGTTCAGTGGGAAAACCCCTTTAGTATACCGATAACTAAATACACACATTCAAACAAGCACCAAATCACACAGGTTTTCCTGGTGTCAATAATACCAAATATAGCACCCGGCTAATCCCGAACTAATTACAGCTTTCATTAATAACATTTTCTGGCTAGTGATGTTTTAGAGAAAAAGATGAAAACTCCATGACTAATCACATGGCCATTTGGATAAAGCTCTACGCAGAAGCTACAAATGTTTTAACCCATTCCCCCCATAGCCATTTATATATAAAGTTAAATTTTTTTTATGTGGGGTTAAATAGAAAAAAAACCAAAACGCAACTGTACCATTGATTTTTGGATATTGTTTTTACAGTCTTCACTGTGTGATATAAATTATACATTCACTTTTTTCCAGCTGGTCAGTACAATTATACTCGAGTATTAGCCAACCCGAGTATAAGCCGAGTCAAAAGGTTTTACCACAAAAAACTGGGGAAAAAAAACTTATTGACTCAAGTATATACACTAGGTAAAGAAAATGCAATACTCACCTCCCAGCCGGCGTCTGTGTCCCCGGCGCAATGCTCTCCCCGGCGGTGTGGCAAGCTGCTTGAGAATTCTCCCCGCTGTCATCTCCCTGCTTGGCTTTGAATTGCCCCATCGTCAGAGTTGTGTAAGTAAGCACTGTGATTGGATCGAGCGCCAGCCAATCAAAGCTGGCGCTCGATAAACCAATCACAGCCATTCAGTGATGTAATGCACTGAATGGGTGTGAATGATCGAGCATCAGCTGTGATTGTCTGGTGCTCGATCCAATCACAGCGCCTATCTATACAGTGCTGACGGCGGGGGAATTCAAAGCTGAGCAGGGAGATGACAGCGGGGAGAATTCTCAAGCAGCTTGCCGCACAGCTGGGGAGACCATCGCGCCCGGGACACAGACGAAGGCTGGGAGGTGAGTGTTGCGGGTTTTTTTTTTTTTTTTTTTTTTAAACCTCACTCAAGTATGAGCAGAGCTTTCAGCATAAAAAAATGTGCTGAAAAACTAGGCTTATATACTCGGGTATATATGGTACTTTTGAAAAAAGTATTTTTCTTTTTCAAAGACATTTAATTTTTTAAAAGGTACCTTAAGCGCAGTTCTGGCACTCTATTTTTTTTTTCTGACGACATGCACTGTGTGAGGTAAACAATGCGTACATTTGATAGATCTGAATTTTACGGACGCGGCGATACCAAATATGCATTTTTGTTAAGATTATTTTATTATATAGTAAAAGGATTTTTTTTGTAAAAAAATACTTTTTTTTAATAATTAGTCAAACTTTTTAAAACTTATTTTTACTTTCCTTTTTTTTACTCCAGAGGGGATGAGAACTTGTGGTGGTTTGATCACACTTGCAGTATGCCATAGCATTACATCATATAGCGATCTGGCAGGCAATCTGTCAGAATTTACAATGACAATCTGCATTAACAGCCTTTCAGAAGGCCCCTGGCTGCCATGGCAATCCACGATTTCATCGCTGGGGGCAGTGCGAGACTCACAAACATCACTCGTGACATTAAAATACTGTGGAATTTAAAGGGTTAACAGCTCAGATGAGCGGTGCAGCTTATCACAGCTGTGGTGGGCGGGCGCCGGCTATAGCAAACAGTAGGCACCTGCATTGTATGGAGCGGAATCGACCCATGGTACCCCTCCATATGTGCCCCAAAGCTTCAGGATGTAACTATATGCCCTGCAGCGTTAAGGGGTTAAAGAACCTCTACCAAAGCAGCAGGTGGACGTAGATGCCTGCATCGGGCAATGTTGGTTTTCCACATGTGTTCAGCAGTGGTAGCAGTGCCCTCTCCCCAATGAAATAAACATACATGCTGGTTTATGGTAGAGCTGGAATAAACAGCTGTCGGCCAAAGTTATTTCACATGTATGGCCAGATTCAAGTCCATGAGCAGCTCGTTTCCTGTGGTCTTCTATAGTCTGCATATAAATCTATATCATTGTTTCCTTGAATGTAAATTCTAACCTACTACTTTAACAAATGCTGGTATGTATAGTGTTTACCTGACTCAACAGCGTCTTTCAGTAATGTAGCCTGAGACCCCGGAAGTGAGAGATCGACTCGGTCTTTGCTCTCCATTTCTACAGTTATACCTAAATGACAAAAAGTGAAGTTACTGAAATCATTTAATTGCCAGTTTATCCAAGAAAACTTTGATCAAATCTAGACCTAGACCTTTTCTGACAATAAGAAATGGTGGTTCGTGGTGTCAAAACCCCTCTGCCAGAGAACTGGCTGAAAATGAATATGCGGATTTAGCCCAGACTATTCTAACTTCAATGGTTTGTTATTGTGTTCCCAGTCATCAAATCAATCTTCCACCTCAAAAACATTCTTATTTCACAATTTATTACAACTTAGTCAATAAGGATTTTCAGAAACTAAAAACAAGCACATATTCGTATATGGCAGCTCTGCCATGTTTTGCCGTTAAATGGTAAATGTCATTAAAATTGCTGCAAAAAATATTACTAGATTTCTTTCAAAACCAGATCTCTGACCAACAAGATCATTTAAAATACTGTAACCATCCACAGGGGCGTACAACCGTACAGCCAGTACAAGGTGAGGTGTACAGGGTGTTCTCCCCAATTCCTGTGTAATAGGATCAGCAGGAAAAATGGCTAGCAATGTCGAGAGAGGGTGCAACACCCCAGAAGGGTGACCCTGGGCACCTGACTAACGTGAAGAGCTGGGAGGGTTAAGTGCTGACGTGTCACTGTGGCACTTACCATGCTCTGGTCCCTGAGGGATGACACGTAGCCAAGGCCAGTGTAAATTGCAAGCCAGGCTTTGACACTCCTTTGGCAGGGAGTGCCAATAAAGGGGATGAGGGGGGGGGGGGGGGGGGGGGGAGGGTTGTAGTGATGCCACCATTCCATGCGGTGGAGTAATAAACACGGAGACTTGTGAATGGGTCCTTAGGAACGGTTAAGCCCTGGTATAATTTTTACTTGAGAGTAAACTTTGAACAACAGGTATTACAGGTACAATTCACTTTACGTACTGACAGGCTATAACTCAGAGGTAGGGAGGATACACAGGATCAATACGCCCCTATAGTTCACGTTATCTATATGTCACTGGTCCTGGATTGGAAGCACTCTGGAGGAGGAAGGGGGGTAGGGGTCACTCCACTAACACTCTGGCAGACAATTACTCCAGAAAAAGGCTTAGCCAATAAAGTACCTCTGTGCGGTGATCCTAGAGTTGGATGCTGCACAGGAAAACACCTGTATTGTGAACAGGTACCTGTTCCTAGGAAGTTGGGAGTAGCTCTCTCTCTCTCTCACTCTATTGCTGTGACTCACTCCTCACATCCACACTCCAAACACTACGGGATATCACTCTTCCTCTTCCATCTTCACCTACATGAAAGCTAATGGTGCTTCAATGCGGCTCTGTGCTAGCTCTCTCTCCTTCTGAAGATGGACTCCTTTCCCACTCTCAGACACTCACATTTATACCCATACCACATGACACAAGTGAATAGATACATTCAGCAGTCAGAGCTGACAGGCAATGATTTTATTAACGTTAACCCTTCAGACGCTGCAGCTGTGCAACACACATACAGAAAAGGACATGACAGCTTTACACAATGCATCCACATGAGACAAAACATGTATTACATTTATGGAGGGGACCAGGATGGTGTTCTGGGCCCCTACAAGGGAGAGTTCAAGACCTGTTGCAAAGTCCGATCCTATATGAACTAACTCTGGACAAGTTAGACGTTGGATTACACAGTCACAGCCCCGGGATTAGTGACATTTCAGAGTTGGTAGCAGATTACCGAGTGTCATCCCAAAGGCATTGTACTGTATTAGTATGTGTGTCATGGACATTTCCTGCAGGGCCGATTCCATTGTGGACTGCAATGTACTGGAGCTTTATGCTGAGGACTACAACATAGGGAAGCACAACACACTTTTCAGGACTTGTATGACATTCTACAGTGCTATTGAGTAGGTGAGAATCACTCCATGTGAGCCGAGTTATAAACTGTATAGTCATACATTATTGAATATTTTTCCAGTCATAAGATGTGGCAACCTGCAACACATTTAGAGTACTCATAAGGAGATTAAGAAGCTCCACCAGGAGATATACACAGAAATTCTAGTTTGATTTAGAAAGCATTTAAAATGAGTAAATGGCCCAGGAAGTGTAATCTTAAAATAACCTTATTTTTGTGGAGCTAATAATAACTGCGCTGTTGTCTTATTAATATCCTCATCTATGATAGTAAATGATTGTGCATCATTATATTATTTTAGTTAATGCAAATAAACTGCTTTGGAGCCCCTAAAATAATACTGCAGCTACCCAGAAAAGTCTTCAGCAAACTCCACAATAGCATTTACAGTAGCCAGTCATCTTCCAATGGCAGCTATGGCTGCTGATGAAGCACGCATGACGTAGATTAGTCTGTAATTATGCTAGCTCTTCCACATTATAAAGCACACGTTACATGGAATTGTAATGAAGTTTAACATATGTAAATTATTACGATTCTGATCTGCTCTCCTATTTCACATCTGTCCTTGTATGAGCTGCACTTACCAGTCCCAAGGCATACAATGGTTATGTCAACAGTCTTGACCAACGCTTTAATCTCTTCAGAGGAGTATGTAGTACATTGGGGATCACTACATCCTGCGGCAAAGCTCACTTCCACTGGAAGCTTTGCAATGCCATCTCTGAAAAACAGGATGGATAATACAGATGTTACGGATCTCTATGACGTAGCTTAAGATATATCATGCAATTCTACCGATATATTACCAAAGTCATTTGTGTAGCATTAATAGCAATATGGCCCATTGGTAGGAAATGTTGTCACGACTGGAATTCAGCACTGCACTGTGTATAGAGCGTTTGCCTACTTCCAGATGCCCATTTCTCTCAGTGAATGGTTTATGATATAGGATAGAACACAGATTTATTGCTGCATCTAATATAAAAAAGTCTACAGGCTTTTTCTTGCACCACACTTTGACCCCTTTGCATGACGTTTGGTGGATGATTTTGGTGTCCTTGGATTTGTGACATCCTCACCACCACCGTAAAATCATAAAATGTGAGTCTGATACATTGAGTGACTGTCAGGCCAGGTCAAAGTTCCTATGTTAAGTCTAGCGGCGCGGTTGTGAGTCAAGCGCTGCTAATTGACGTTCATTTCAAGTATTCACCAGTTTGACTCTTGCCATGTCCCCAAAACATGGAAGACCAAGCCGTGGACGGCGAACAGTTTAAGCCGAATCCTCGGCAAGATAGTTCTTAAAACATTTACAACCATTTTCCCAAACATTTTATGTTCATGTAGTGGACATCAGTTTAATCTATTTTATAAAAGGAGTTATCCCATGAACAATATTTATCACCTATTGATGGGATAGGTGATAAATATATGATCGCTAGGGGCCCCACTGATCACTAAAACAGGGGTCTCAAATGCCCAGTCTGTTGGAGCTTGAATGGAGTGATTGTCTTTATGGGACTGTCGCTCCGCCAGTCCCATAAAGATTAAGCGGAGCGACAGGGTGCATGTGTGACCACTGCTCCATTCAAACCCCTCGTCCATGAATAAGTGATACCTTTTGTTTATATGACAGCCTCTTTAAGGAACAAGTTATCAAAAACAAATATCTCCTATATAAAAACAATACCGGCCCCTTAAATTATACGACTGACTGCACTACAACATAGTTCTATCAATACCTGAAATAACTACTTATTACCAGTTTCTACAGTTTAACCCAAAGCCATGAGATCTAAATCATCACAAAAAAACATTCATATTTTCTGCATTTTAATTCCTACCTGGGAGTGGAAATATATTGAGGATCTGGATGTGGCTCATAGTCTCCAAACAACCCGGATGGATTATCAGCAAAAGGACCAATTATCTGAACAAATAAAATTATGAGTGTTAGGCCAATTTACACTACGCGATGGTCGCTAAAAAGCAATCGTTTGAGCGATAATCATTGCGTCTAAACGCGCGGCCATCGTGCACTGCTAGCTGATAGTTAAATTCAGGTCAACCTAAAAATCGTCATGTGGTCTTATCAGAAGCTCTCCACGGGTAGTGCTGATAGCATTGTTACCCATCGGAGAAGAAAGGAGCTGAATGCAGATAAGAGCCCTCGGGCTAATAACTGCATTCAGCTAAAGGCTTCATTTGCACGCCAATAAGCTATTAAGTAGCTACTCAGCTACTTAATAGTTTATGCAAAATGATCGCTCAAAGCTGTCACTCAAACTGTCGTTTGAGCGATCATCGCTCCATGTAAATAGCCCTTAAGGCCTCATGCAATGCGGACATGGCAAATTATATTATTATTATAGTATGGAGCTATACTCTGGAGCCATAGCTACTCTATGTGCCTCCGTACATTACCACATTAGGCCTCCTGTTTACTAGCAATATTTCATTGCGTTATCTGCGGCGATAATCTCCAAGCGGGTAACGCAAGAAACGCTTTCCATAGGATAACTATGGAAAGCACAGCCTGATGTACCCAAGCGGAAATCCTATCCTATCCTAATGAGAAGTTCATCGCTGAAAATCTTGGTGATTTTAGTGTTCTCCCGCAGCGGAAATCTGCTGCGTTAAAACGCAGCGCCCACGAACAGGCGGCCTTATGCAGATGTTCTCAGAAATAATGCACCCTGACTTTGATCTGACAGATCTTAAGCAAAGTTGTGCTTGGTGGATTTATGCTGCCCAGAGACACAGAGTTTAAAAGCTACTCTACTGTTCAATGAATTAGGCCTCCTGCACACAGACAGGTCGGACCCTGCATGCGGGATTTCCGCAGTGGAGTTTAACCTGATGCCTGGCCGGTGAGTCTCGCATACCTGTCCGGCGTCTTCTGCGAGCGCTGCAGATGTGCCCGCTGGCAGTCCGTCGCGCATGCGCAGTAGCCGCCGATGCTGGGAGAGGGTGCTCACTGCGGAAGTGCCCCAGTGATGGACGGCTTCCATTGACTTCAAATCAGTCAAGTCAGTGCGTAACCCACAGGAAACAAAAAAACAAAAAAAACAAAAACACCGAGCATGCTGCGATTTATTCTCTGCAAGTGGAAAATCGCAATCGCTTTCCACTCACGAACTTGAAGTGGCGTTGTGCCATTAAATGCTATTGGACAGTACTTGCTGTGGAGTCTGGAGGCGGACGTCCACAATGCAATACGCCCTTAAGCAGAAGGCCTTAAGTGGGGTACATTTTTCCTAATGCAAATAAAATGCTCAAGCAATATTGATTGGTAGACCAATATTTTTTTGAACATACTGTCAAAAATAAAGGAGAAAATTAGATGGTTGTTTACCCCAAACTTCTTTCCTTTGACGCTCTGTAAGTCCATAGGCAAAGTGTCCCCAAGGTTCTTCAGCAGCACAAAGCTCTTAATAGCAGCCTCTACAGCCAGGTCTCTGTGTTCTTGACTCTGAACAGAACTCAGGTCTAAGGCGCTGTAAGGATTCATATCAGGAGGATCAAATTCTCCCAAACGCATTCGAGTGTAGAACAATGGGTATAAACGTTCTTTGACGGTCTAGTAAATTATAGAAACAGGTTAGCACCTATCTTACAGCATTTATAATCTGTAAGAAATCTCAAGAGCCCTTAACAATATTCTACTTATAGGATTTGATCTATTTAAAAAAAAAATAAATAAAATAAAATCGATAATTATAGTCAATATGGGCCCCAATGCCAAACCTGTAACAGGGCCCCCAACTATAATGCTTTATTCATAGTACTGGGCTCCCTATAAGGAGAACAGAGGCTTCAATGAGCACTGTGTCTGTAATACCATGCTAGGTCATTGCTGGACCCTTACCAATCAGCTATTGTTGACTTATTCTGAAGAGAAGTCATCAATTATTTGGAGCCGATAACCTCTTTAAATACTACAGAGGGTCTAGATGCATTATTTTGCTTATATGCAATTTTCTGTAGGTAGATTGAAGAATGACCATGATGTTTGGGTATTGACTTGATGCTATGTGTAGCTTAACCCTTTGCAATCCAATTTTGGATTCAGGGTTTCCTAGGGGACTTTCTCTTTCTGCCATTATACAATGGCGCCATCTGCTGGCTACAGCCAGTACTGTGGTATGTGACATGCTGGAGAGGCACCCAACAACACAGCGGCCAGTAATCTACAGTAAGAATACCCTGCTGGACATCTTCCGACATCGGAGCTGTACAGCCTTCAATCAGAATGTCTTCATACATCAGACAGTGGATTGGAAAGGGTTAATACCAGTGGTGAACTCGGGGAAAGGGGGTGGGGGGGTTCGCTTGCCTAGAACCCCCTCCAAAGATCAGTGGTCCCTGGCCAGCAGCACAATCGTCTTTCCTCTGTACAGAGCGTTATCTGTGCTGAGAGAGCAGGAGAAGGTGAGGAGTTGGAATATACTCTTTACACAGCATCTGGTAGCAATGTGTGAGGAAAGAAGACTGTGCTGTTGCTGGGACTGAGGTTGCAAGGGACACGACAACTAATTTAATGGGACTACAGAGGAGGCACTATAATTAAGTGAGGCCATAGAGGGGGCGCTTACTAAACGGGGCCAAGGAGTGGGAACACCGGGGCGGAGCCTGGCCGGAGATGTAGATAGTCGCATCTCAGAGTAGCTCCTGCAAGATCCGACATTCCCATCCTGTTAACGGGACCCAGAGACGCCGAAAGGCAATCAAAAAGCAGCGGAGACACAGTAGCAAGCTCCGGAGACAGAACAGACAGCAGCAGAGTTAATGATGCGAGGCAAGGAGCGGGGGAAGGCAGATGAAGCCAGGGGCCGGCTGAAACAACATGGCGCCGGAGGGAGGGAGCCGAGAACGCTCATACCGCAGCCCAACACAAACAGTGCAGACACAGCACGTAAACTGGCAAGGTATGCCAGGGAGGAGGGGGGCAGAAAACAGGACTCCATAAGCCCTAAACAACAGAGGGGAGAGCGGGAGAGCCCACAGAGAAGCACACAAACGGAGGGAGCAGGAGGGGAGGAAGAAACTGCAGACACAGTACATGCAGAAAGTGACAAGGACAAGGAAAAACAAAATAGTCTACATGCTGTACAAGATCATGCTGGAAATAAGCAGGAAGTCACAAGTCAGGCAGACAACCCCAACTACAAAAATAAAGGTGCAAACAGTGTCAATCCAGACGAACACTACACAGAAGACAGCATGAATAATGCAAGCAGCCCAGGCATATGCACGCACAGCGCAAATCACGCAGACACCTCAGAAAGCACTATACGAGACACCTCCCAAAGTGCAGAAGATGCCGCCAAAAAAGATCAAAGGCAGGAGGACGAAAGGTGCGCCAGGGAGCCTACGTTGAAAGAAATATTCAGCGAAATCACTAAAGGCAACGCATCACTGAACAACCTTAATATGCAGATGGGGGCGATGCAAAGTAATGTAAACCTGCTACGGCAAGATATGAGGAAAATATCAGAGCGTCTGACAGAAACTGAACAACGTATAAGCGACGTAGAAGACGCAATACAGCCGATGCAGCGAGACGTGGAAAAAAATCTGCATGACATACAATATCTACAGAACAAGGTAGACGACCTAGAAAATAGGTCAAGAAGGAACAACGTGCGGATTGTGGGCCTCCCAGAAAAGACGGAAGGAAGAAACCCTGCAGAATTTTTTGAAACATGGCTGCCCGAACTGTTCGGAAGAAACACTCTAACTGCAATGTTTGCAGTCGAAAGAGCCCACCGTGTACCGACACGACCCCTCCCCCCGGGGGCTCCAGCCAGACCGATACTCATCAAAGTACTGCATTACAGAGACCGTGATACCATACTCCAAAAGGCCCGCGAAAAGGGTGAAATCCAATATAACGGCGTGAAAGTCTCCTTCTATCCAGATTTCTCCACGGAAATACAAAAGAAGCGAGCAACATTTGTAGAAATAAAAAGACGACTGCGAAACCTACAAGTGCCCTACGGGATGCTGTACCCGGCTAAACTGAGAGTGGCGGCGCTGGGCACGACACAATTCTTTGAAAACCCAAAAGATGCAGGTGCCTGGATAGATCAAAATGAAGAACTGATTCGGAGGGGAAGATCGCCGCGCAAGTCACCATGAAGAGGCTGCACCTAAAGAAACGTTCATGCAAAGGGAACCGAAAATTTCTGAAAGGAGCTCCTGGGACGACAGGATGCATCGCGTAGGAGAATGGAGGACTGGTACCCCGATCCGATGAGACAACGGATCAGTGAGTTACATGTTGGGGGTGTTTGTTGCTTGGTCTCTCTCTCGCATATTAGGGGAATATTAGATAAGATACAGTTAAAAGGGATAAGGTTAAACGATAGAAAAATGATTCAGGGTGGGATAAGGGGAAGAAATGTCAACGTAAATGTACAAATGATAAATGTGTTGCAAATAACGAAAATATGTATAGTAAATGTGGATAAATGTCTGTACTGGGGGATGTGGGGGACCAAACCAAAATGTTACTGGAGAAGCCCTATGCGGAGAACAAACAGTAATACACATACACATATACGGGGCGACACGGGCGAGACACAAATACAGAGATGGGGACCCTCCCAGTGCGACTCACTCATAAAAACAAAAAGGGGTGGAGGCGCCCAGAAAATAATAACCCTGTGGAAAACAAAAAACAAGGAAAATGGGTAGTAGGATAAGGGTCGTATCGTGGAACGTGAGAGGTATGAGTGACCAGACAAAACGATCAGCAGTACTGCAAGTCATCAAGGAACAAGGCCCGGCTATTATATGCTTGCAGGAAACACATTTATCAAAAGAAAATACGGACACATTCAAAATAGGGGGGATGGGTCAGAGCTTCCACTCCACACACACGAGGTATTCCAGGGGGGTCAGCATAGTGATACACAGAAATATACCGTTTAAATGTCTCTCACGAAAAATTGACCCAGAAGGCCGCTTTATATGCCTACACTGCAGAATCTACAACTACACATGCATTATAGCTTCAGTATATATCCCGCCACCATATAATAACATGATAATGAGGCAAGTTATAGGATTCATAACAGATAAACCGGACATTCCAGTCCTTATCATAGGCGACTTTAATTCGGTCATTAACCCTGCACAGGACAGACTAAGGGCAGGAAACGCAAACGAAGAAAGGAACCTGACACCACTAGGTAAACTAATAAACGAGATATCATTGATAGACATATGGAGAACACGGCACCCCACAAACAAACAATACTCCTGCTACTCATCCACATACCAATGCTTATCTAGAATAGACCTAGCGGTAGGGAATATTCAGATATATAGAGATATAACCTCGATAGAATATCTACCAAGAGTTGTTTCTGACCACTCCATCCTACGTCTGGACATACAGCACAGTAACACTGTGAGTCATTCCCAAAAAAGATGGAATCTGAACTCGCACTGGCTAAACATATTAAACAAGGAAATAGTGAAAAAAACACTAGAGGAATACTTCATATTAAATAAGGATACCACAAGTATGACGATTTGCTGGGAGGCCATGAAGGCATATATGAGGGGGGTATACATACAGCAAATCACACAGGCAAAAAAAGGACATAGAGAAAGAGGGCAAAAAATACGAGACAAACTAAAAGAATCAGAAGAAAATTACATAAAAGAGAAAACTATAACAACACTCAACCTATGGAAACAGGCCCAAGAGGCCCTTAATAAATACGTCCTAGAAACGGCAGCCACTAAAAATGGGTTCAGGAAACAGACATATTATGAGGAGGGAGAAAAAACGGGACATATGCTGGCAGTTATAGCCCGAGCACAAACCAGCCCCACATACATCATTGAACTAAAAGACGCACAAGGCGAGATAGTCAGGGACGCAACATCCATAAGAGAGATTGCACGGGAATTTTACTCCTCTCTGTATTCCTCGAAACTGGAAAAAACGGTAGAACAAATCGAGGAATACTTGGCGGATATAAGAACACATAAATTGACGGAGGAACAGAGAGAGTTTCTAGATGCACCAATAGACTTGGAGGAGATGCAAGAGGCAGTAAAAGATATGCAAAATAACAAGGCCCCAGGGGAGGATGGTTTCCCAATAGAATTTTACAAACAACATGCAGACACTTTATTACCACAACTCCTGGAGACATGGGCGGGGGCGGAAAAGGAAGGGGAACTACCACAAACAATGCGAAAAGCAAAAATAATAATTCTGTTAAAACCAGAAAAGGACCCCCTGTTGATGGACTCGTATAGGCCGATATCGCTGTTAAACGCGGATGTCAAAATTATAGCAAAAGTTTTAGCCAAGCGGCTATCACAAGTGGCATCCACCCTGGTGCATCCAGACCAGAGTGGGTTTATACCAGCAAGATCAACGGCAACGAACATCCGTAGAGTATTTCTAAACCTACAAATACCCGTAGATAATACCGGAGACAGAATCATATGCTCACTGGACGCGGCCAAGGCGTTTGATAGCGTTGAGTGGCAATACCTGTGGAAGGTACTAGAAAAAATGGGCTGTGGCCCAATATTTGTGAGACGAGTAAAACTCCTATATGCTAGAGCGGAGGCGGATGTGTCCATCAACGGGGGGTCATCAGAAACATTCCCACTACATAGAGGGACAAGGCAGGGATGCCCACTATCGCCACTCCTGTTTGCACTTGCAATAGAGCCCCTAGCATGCAAAATTCGGTCACACCAGGAAATAGTGGGATTCATAAGAGGAAACATGGAGGAGAAAATCGCTTTGTATGCAGACGACATGTTATTATTTTTAGGGGACAGGGAAAAATCTTTAGAAACCACGATGCAAACAATAAAAGAATTTGGAGCCTTCTCAGGACTCGCTATCAATTGGACCAAATCCGAAATACTATCAATAGACACCCCAGACATGCAAGTTGCCAACAGAGAATTAACCCTGAAATGCACCCCAACAATTAAATATCTGGGAGTTAAAATTACGAAAGAGGTCAGTGAGTACGGGAAAATAAACCTGGAACCACTTATGGAAAAATGGAAACAAAAACTTCACATATGGAAAAAACTACCCATGACAATCATAGGAAGAGTGAATCTTATAAAAATGATATGGATGCCCCAATTACTGTATCTAATACACAACTCCCCACACTGGATAACACAAAAATTTTTCCACAAGGCCAAGGGACTATTTAGAGAACTCATATGGGGAGGGAAGACACCTAGGATAAAATTAGAACTGCTATACAATTCAAAAGAAAAGGGAGGATTAGCCTTGCCCAATCCGTTCTCGTACTTCATGGCCTCCCAGCTGCAACATCTCAGGGGATGGGAGACAGAAGAAACACACGACGCTAGTTTCAGAATCCTTAAAAATCTCTTTAACGGATCACATTTGTTTGAAACCCTGGAACGTGGAGCGTTTAAAAAAAATGGTCAAAGTGCCCCCACGCTATTATTGATACATAAAATATGGTGGAAGACCAGAAACATGCTTGATATAAAAAACTGCACACAACATACCCCCATATGGAATAACCCGCACCTGCCAGAAATCAACAAGCTAAAAGGATTCCAAGGGTGGAAAGACAGGGGAGTTAGGAGAATGGATCAGATACTGGAGGGGGGGGAACTAAAAACCTTCGAGCAGTTAAGGCAAAACCACGACATCCCCAATAGTGACTTTTACAAATATCTGCAACTTAGACACGCTATACAAGCGGAAAAAAACACGGCGGAAATAACAATGGCAATAAATATAGTAGCGGACATAATAGGAAAAGCCACCACCACAGCGGGGAAAATATCTGTACTATATTCCCATATACAGGACACGGTCAATGCACACAACCCGTTATCAACAAGAGCAAAATGGGAGGCAGACATAGGGCCCATTGAGGAGTCGCACTGGGAGGAAATCCTACAAATGACACCCAAGCTATCTCTGAGCGAATCACACAGAGTCTCACAAATATTTCTAATACACAGAGTGTACCGCACCCCGGCCTTCTTACACAATATAGGAATGAGAACCTCCCCGATATGTGTAAGGTGCAAAACCCACACGGCGGACCTAATCCACATGCTATGGCGATGTCCGAAATTGCACAGATATTGGATGGGAATAAGAAATGCAATTAACGCGGCATTTGGCATACGTATGGACTTTACACCATACGTGTGCATTCTGGGATACATACAGGATCTAACATTAGATGATCATGAAAAACTAGCGGTAGCCAGACTATTGTATATAGCCAGAAAAACAATAGCCCAGCGCTGGTTGGACGAAGAACCACCCACGCTGGGAGAATTCAAAAATAAGGTCAACCAAATTTTACCGTGGGAAAGGAGTATTTACACTAAGCGTAAGACCAGTCAAAAATATCAGGACATATGGCTGAGATGGATACACGCCCAGAGCAGTAATGTTGGACCAAATACATAGGGAGTGGTGAGCCGTGTGGGGAGGCACCAGTAAACCGGGGATTTACTAAGACATAACAACGTATGTAATGGATATATATAAAGTTTATTGGGAAATGTAGAACAAATTACAGACTCGATATACAATAAAATAAAGTGGTAAGGAGTAATAGGGAAAAGTTAAGAAAGGAGGGATTGGAGAGAGAGAGACCGGGCAACGGGCAAAAGAAATATGACCCCCCCTCGAATGCAACAAAAAATCTAACCCTGAATCAATAAAAGAAAACAGCAAGAAGATAAGCAACACGAAGACCAAAGAAGAAAACAAATATACGTTACAAGAACTGTTATTATTGTTTACGACACAACACTGTGTTCATTCAGAGACAGTTTACCCAAAGAACAGAACGTTGAGAGAGAGATCTTAGGGGGGATGGGGGAGGGAGGGGGGTGAGGGGAAGGGGGTGGGTGAGAGGGGGAGGGGGAGGGAGGGAAGGGAAACCAAAGATTTGTTTAAAAAAATGTTTTAAAATATGCAAAAGGTGAAAAAGTTTAATAAAAAATACTTTAATTAAAAAAAAAAAGGAGTGGGAACACCATTACTAAAGTGCAGACACAGAGAGGACACGGTTACTAAGTGAGGCCCTAGAGTAGGCACATTATTACTTTATGGAACCACAAAGGGAGCACCATTACTATGGAGAGTACTGAAAGGGAGGGGGGGGGAGAAAGCAACAGAATGGGGAGAGTGTACAGGGATGAATCATGGCTTGAAATGGCTTTTATTGTGATCTTGTTCCAGATAAAGAAGAAGAGGGATACTGGGAGACATTAATCAGAGAAGAGGTTATCTGACTCACTACACTGCTATCACCATGTAGAACTGGTTTCAGACTTATCTGGTGACTTCATTATTTTAGAGGAATACTTGAGTGAAGTCACTGTATCAAAGCCTCCTAAGTTATAAAAGAACCAAGTGTTCAAAACGTGGTTCTGGTGCCGTACATATGTCCAGAGCTTTGTTTTGGCACCATGCTTCTGTCTCAAGCTCAGTTCTGGTACCATGTTTATGTTCTGAAGCTGTATTTATATTAGGAGTTGGTTCTGCTTTTGCATGCATGTACATAACCAGGTTCTACTGCTGTATTTATGTTACAGCTGGCAGAGGTTCTGTAAAGGGGCATTATTGTGAATGGATACAAAGGGGACTAGCCGGAATTGAGCCTGGTTAGAGGTGTGGCTTAAAGAACGTTTTATGCAATACGCCACATGTATTGTTCCTCTTTGGAAACCCCCTTTAAAAAAAAACAGTTTGCCACTGAATACAGTATGATTATTTCAATTCTTGGTGCTAAAATATACGGGTCTAAAAATGTCAAAATACATAATGTCTATTCCATTCTTTACCTCCAGTGTGATGTTGCCCAAATGTACTGCATCTTTTATTCTCATGAAAACATTGTCTAGCAGACTGAAAGTCAGCTCCAAGTTGCATCCAGAGTTCACAGAGGCTAAAGACAAATAAGAAGCTTTTAAATGCTAGGCTTTCTATAACTTCAGGTTTTCAAAGGGGTTGTACCACAATTTAACTTTTATCACCTATCCACAGTATAGGTGATAAAAGTGTGATTGGTGGGGACTCCCACAATCTGAAGAATGGTGATCTCCTGCCGCCCCTTCTCCTCACTATGGGCTAACTGCAGCAAGAAAGATTGAATGGAGCAGCGGTCACACATACACATTGTACCTTCTTTGATTTTCAGCGGCACCGAGTGCTTGAACCTGGCTATTTTTGTCAGCCACATTGAAATGAATAAAGAGGTGTCACTAATGTGCGACTGCTATTGCGTGGGTGGGCGCCACAAGCCCAAAGTGATAAGAAGAGGAAAGGAAGGGGGGGGGGGGGTGTCGCAAGACACCCATAATTGGATTCAGTGGGAAGACACCCACTAATCTGACTTTTATCACCTATTCTATGGATTGGTGATCAAAGTGAATTCTACTATAACCCCTTTAGCATGGGCCGCAAGAGTGCTACAATTAAACTCAAATGACAACAATACAAAACATCTCTTGAAATCACATACATCTATGATTTCTTACTACCTTTTTGCACAATTAAAAGGGGAGATGCCATGAAAAATATTGTTTATAGTTAAATCCATCCCATAAGTCTAAATATTTTTGCACTTACACTATTTACATTAAAAAAAATTTTCTATCCCCAGATATTTAAGGACTAAGGTTAGATAGGGTCACCTGCTGTTTCTATTCTGTGTCCACTTCAGCAAGTAAATGGAGATAGCAACACTTGTTTAACCTCTTCCCACCACAGGGCGTAACTGTACGTCCTGGCATGGTGGTATTTAACACAACGGGACGTACAGTTACGCTCTGTGGATAGCGCGAGATCAGAAGAGATGTTGTGGTATCCAGCAGCGGGAGCTGGCCGTCACCGATAGCTGGCCTTCCCCTGAAACAGCGAGCCTGCATTGGTACAGCGACCCCGTTGTTAACCCCTTCTGCGAGACCCGTACAGAAATAGAGCATGCCGCGATTTGTTTTCCGTGTGTGATTTCACATGGACAAATCGTGGCCGTCTGCCTAGGAGTGCGTATTGTAATGCAATCCTATTCAGACAGGCAGGGGTGGAAATTCTGTGGGAAATGCCACCGCAGAATTTCCGCCTGTGTGCAGGGGGCCTAATGCTGTAAAAAAAAAATGGCAGAATTTGTTTTCTCTCCCTGCTATTACAAAAAAAAATTAATAAATGTTTTACAATATAGTCTATGTACCCAAAAAGAGCACCAATAAGAACTACAGTTCGCCACACAAAAAACAAGCCCTTATATGACTGTGTCGACAGAAAAATAAAGTTATGGTTTTTGAAAAATGGAGATTAAAATCCACCAAAAATCCTTGCGTCCTTATACCCCAAAATAGGCCATGTCAATAAGGGGTTAAAGACAAAAGTCTCACAGATGGTGTACAGTTGTTATATACATGTACATACAAACATGATGTCACAAGTGCAAATAAAGGGAATTTGTCATCAAAAATATTATATAAATCACATTTTTATGTTACAAATATTATTTAAGAATTGTGTTTTGTTTTCGGTGACTAGCTATATTAAAAAAATAAAATAAATAAAAATAATAATAATATATATATATATATATATATATATATATATATAATCTGACACTACCTGATCTGTAGTGAAAACTTTGCAGCAATCATCTCACTAAAGGCCCATTTAGACAACGATTATCACTCAAAATTTGCTCAAAAGCCGTCTTTTGAGTGATAATGGTTGTGTGTCACTGCACTGACATCCTGCAGTTTTCGCTAAATTTTGAATGAAGTTGGGGGAAAAAAAAAGCTATTTTAATTCAAAGTGCTAGCTTATCTTCTCGTTAGGCTCAGATTTAAGAGCAAAAAAAAAAAAAGTCTCAAGTTCGTGCTATGCAATATGATAAACAAGGAGGCTCCATAGGGAAACATGGGCTACAAAACATCACAAATTACGGCTGCATAGAGCATGCCAGAATTTTGTATTCTCGCAATGTAGCAGCCTACATAACATGGCTAATGTGAAAGAACGGATAGGAAATCACCTACTTCCACGGCTCCCCTCCAGGTGGATGACTAGAGGACTCACCAATAGCTGTATCCAGAAAGCTGCTGGTGTACTGGTGTGCCATCATTATGAATTCAATTGCACCTTCATCACTTACAACATAGCCATTAAAGCCCCACTCTGAGCGCAGGATGTCTGTTAGCAACTTTTTGTTTGCACAAGCTGGAATGCCATTTACTCTGCAAAATGCATAAAAATAGTACTTACAAAAAATGCAATCTTACAGCTGCTAGCTATGAGTTATATTACAGGATAGCCAGGCCAACAGGAGTTTTCCCATGAATGACATATCAATTCCCGATGTCCTATTTCTAGTTCTTGGTGGACAAAAAAATTGTAAGAGATGTACTAAGCAAAATGCCCCAGAATTCCTTCTCATTTTGCACCAAAATGCTATCCTATGCATCATGCAAAACATTTATATGTTTTAGAAACTTTTAGAGCCTCACTTGGCAAGGGGGTACTGCTTGAAATGCGACAACACTCACTAAAATTTTGCTACGCCAGTCAATAGGTGGTGGAGTGTTAGACAAAGTTGTCTAGCAAAACACCAAATTTATTATACCTTATGAGCCAGTGTGATAAATGTACTATAATTTCAGACTGTCTAGTCTAAATTTACTTGTCTAAATATTATTCAGGATTAATATATCTACCCCTTTGTGTAGCCAAAGTGAAGTGTATAGCAGAAACAACCAAGTGTGTATAAGCCAAGGCCGGCTTCACATGGGCTGATTATGATTGCAGAATCCGCAGTCGGCGTGCACGTATTGAAAAGGCATGTAAAATCGAATTCTCGCTCATACTCGCGGATATGAATTCCATATTCTGCGAGCTGAGGGTAAAAATTGCAGCATGCTCTATTTTGGAGGCTGGCTATTTTGCACATGGGCTGCAGGTACCCGCATCATAGGGAAGTACAAACACTCAAAGAGAAAAACTGTACCGAGCATGACTGGCTAAGTGAAGGGATGCATTTACCAAAATATAGAAAATGGGGCACAAGTTAAAAAAAGCATGTATAAGTAAGTAGCATATAATAATCATTAACACAAACATTGTTTTACATGAGCAATAAAGTGGTCAAGGCCTGTCATAGACAGTGTCCACATATGGGCAAACACCTCTCCGCTGGGAACAGAGAACCTGGCATATCCGTTCTTGGGCCCCACTGACCAGGCATTAGACCTATATGCTCATCAGTCATCACTAAATAACAGAGCTTTAATAATTAATCATCTGTTCTAATTCACTGGTTCGGAAAAGAAGTTTAATACTATAAGTGGACAACAGTGGTCAACTGTTTTGGGGCCCAAAAGCAATACTTTTAATAAAAAGTAAAAATAAAAAACCCAGCCATATGGATTGTACAGCTTATAATAGGACCCGACATGGATCGGGACAAGTCTGTTTGCACAGCATCAAAACATACTAAGAAAAGATGTGCAAGGATAATTTTTGGCGAATACAGGCATGTACTAAAACAGGCCTGTTAGGGGAGCCGATGGGTACTCTTCAGAGTATCATATAATCTATTTTGGTATTGGATCTCTAATTTGTAGTTACGTCTCTGCTTACAATAGAGATGGTAATAACAAGTTTAATGACACATAAAAGCTAATGGTGTGTGCTTGGATACCAGCCTATTATAACTGCACATAATGCTGTACGTCCCCGCTTCAACACAAGCCTGGAATTGTGGTAGAAATGTCATTCGCAGATCTCTCTCCTCCACCTGAGGGGAAAACAAAAGCAACATTTAAGCAGCCATGACAAAGCACCAATAATCATCCTAATAGATGTCCCTCTCTTTCTACATTCTTAATCTGAATTAAAAACTGGATATACTTTACCTTATAACTGCCCCCTGTAGACAGACTACATGTAGTACTGCCCAGAAGACCAGTATCACCAGTGACCTATATAGATAGAATGCTGGGAGAACACAGATCACATTCTCCAAGCATTTACCCTCTCCCGTATGCAAATGGAGACTGTAAAAGTACATCCACAGTGTCCCCTATTGGAAGGAAACTTCCCTAGAAGTCTATGTTTGACCTTTTCACAGTTAAAACATTGACTTATAGGGAAGTCATCTTCCAATAGGGGACACTGTGGAGGTATTTTTCCATCACCACACCAACTCAACGCTCTCCTTAAGGATAAACTTTATACCCATGAATTGAATATGCATATCTCCTTCCTACCTCCGGGTCAGCACAATCTGCCTTTCTAGTAGAGAATTTACATTCAAGGGGTTGTCGAATTTTTTTAATGGCTGCAAATAGGTTAAAATAAAATAAGCAGTACTCTCCAGTCCTCTCCCCCAGCAATCCAGTGCCATGTCATGTGTCATTATTCTGGCATCTCCCTTCAGATGCCTGGAGCCATAATGTCGAGAGAATGGCACCTGACCGATGTGGCCTCCGATGGGCTGCAGCAGGCAAGTGGTAGGCATTCAAAAACAAACACAGTGAGGTGCTGGATTGCAGGAGAACAGGAAGGGTGGGTATTGTATTTACAGCCATTTTTAGGAAACTTCAGACTAAGACGACCGCATTAATGTTCTAGATGCATGCAATATCTACAGCTAAATTGTTAAAGTGCTTTTGCCTTGCAATTCTGATGACCTATCAACAGGATAGGTTATTAATAGTTGATATGTGGGAGTCAGACACTTGGGACCCCCGGTAGTCACTTGATCTCAGCCTCTTATAGTTGGTATAGCCTCCATTGATTTCAATGAGAGCAAAACGTTCTATTCCATTATAATAGAAGGATTTGCTCCCATTGAAACCAATAGGAGCTACACCTTCTATAGGACTTCTGGCTCCAATGCCAATGTGAACAGGGTTGTCAATATTCAGCTTGCTGTACAGAGTGAGGGTGATCAGGGGGTCCCAAATGGCATATCCCCACAGATCAACTACTGAGGATAGGTCATTAGTACTGCAAGGGGTTAAATGCCCTGAATACCCCTTATACATACACAAATTGTTGCCCTCTAGGGGTTAAAGTTATTCAACAAGTTTACTGTTGTAAATAGGCTGCCGGCTGTAACACATTAGCACTACTCATTGACACGTGGCTAGTCAGTACATAAGACAGTTTACAGATTGCATTACCTTGGCATCAAAACTAAACCTGGAAACGGGGATATTTTCAGGCCCACCATGAACATCAAAGTGTTTGCAGCCTGCATTGGCTTTGATATACCGAGGATGGTCTCCTTGCAGTCCTTTCACAAAAGCTGCTGCCAGACGTCCAGCAAGGTATGGATCTTCTCCATACGTTTCCTGCAGAGGAAACAATGCAAAATGTAACTCTGGAGAAGGCACATTGCTTTAAATGTTTCCTAGCCTTTGAAACTAACTTTGGATGAATCAATAGTACAGGTGGATAAAAGAAACTTTAGTGAAATATCCTATCATAAAAAATGTTTATTTCTTCCACTTATCACACTCATTCTAAAAATCCGGTGTTGTGAAACAATATAGACTAACCGCTCATTGACAGATTACATGCTGCGCATAGAGGTCTATGGAGAGAAGATGAGGCAGGAGGTGCTGTGTGAAGGAAAAAGCAGAGATACACACAGACATGCTGCTGCAGCTAATAGTGTTTACTGTCTTACAACTACTGCATTCACATCTATACTGCTCAGTTCTTTTCTATAATGTCTTCCATGCTTCTACTGCTTCTATGTATATAAGAGCTATGTATATCGTGGCAACAGTCTACAACTAACAACTCGGGGAAAACTGAGAATTAGAGATGGAGCCTGCAAAGGGGAAAGCTGGAGAAAAACGCAGAATTACAAATATAATTGCCAGAATTACTATTCCTTGTGTACACACACAGCAGATTGTCCTGAAAAGTCATCTGAAAGTTCATGTACGCTTTAAGATAACAGAACACTTTGCAAGCAGTATGTCTGAATAGCATTAAAAGGAATTTGGTTCTATTACTTATATTGCTAGATGCTTTCCTACCTGATTTCTGCCCCACAGAGGATGCCTCATAATATTTATCACAGGACTGAAACAACTGAGTCCAGTGTGGTCATCATAGTTCCCTACTGACATGAAGTAGTTGTGTTTTGCTCTGACTTCAGTGGCTGTAGCATTAGCCACCTTTAATATCAATTCAGAGCTGCAAATGAAAGCTCGGTATTAAACCAAACCACAAAAATTAATGCAAAAGATAAGAGAAGAATAATAGTGCAATGACAGTCATGTGGGAATAGACAACATACAAGAAAGAATTGGGCCCCCTGTCCACAGGCGTTGCGGTATTCCACGTCGGATCTCCGCCGTGGGAGCCGCTGCCCGGGAGCAGGAGCCGCAGACGGTTCTTCGCAAGTCAGCCTAATCTGATAGATGGGCTGACCGCGGAGAATCCGGGCAATTCGCAGCGTGCTGTGAATTGCCGTCCGCGAGCGGAGAATCACAAGGATTCTCCGCTCGTGGACAGGCGGCCGGCGCTTTTCATAGCAATGCTATGGAAAGCTTCAGACGGCGCGATTCGCTGGCTGTTTACCATGGACAGGCACAATTAGAAACAGTTTGAAGGCTTCTGCATAAACCGTTCCTTTTTCTTATTTAACATACCTGAATGATGCAGCAAGACCCAAAGCCTGAGGGTAAGAAGTGGCATAACCTGGTGCCTGGGCATCTCCCCTCAAACATTCCGTGTTCCAGTTATAAGGCTTGATACCCAAATGAGGAATAGCGGGAGCAGGACCATTCTTCATTGCACCACCCCGTGCCATCTGCAATTGAACAAGGTAAATTAAACTAGACCAGTAACAGTATAAACAATCATACTCAGTAAAGAATATATGATAAAGTAAATGCTGCATGATGCCATCCCAGCAGGAAATCTACAGCACAATTTCAGCTCTTCATATAACTCGCTAATTCCAATAGGATTACATGGCTAAAAAAGAAAAAACACATGTTGAAAGAAAACCTTTTATGTACGCTGAACCATTACCTGTAGCACCATTTCTTCAAGGCTGAGCCGATCGATCAGGTCCTTCACACGTACATCCCATGGCAGTGAGGGGTTCATGAAGGGATAATCCTGCCCCAGACATTCTGAGAGTTGTAGGACAATTATAGATAGATACACAATGTTGGCCTTAGACAATGTGACGGACTTCATACTTCAACTGCAATCATAAAAGAGTAAACGTTATAAAGGATGGACATAGACAGTATTCTGGGCAATCAAGAGATTAAATGATTTGGTCATCTGCATTAATTAGGAAAACAAAACAAATGTTATTAAAATTATAAATAAAGACTATTAAATATACTCAAGATGATATGAAACCTCATGTATGGCGCACATTCAGCACACACACCTCTCGCCGTACCATAAGACTTCCTGACATATATGCTGAATTTATCTATACCTGTAATGGGCCCAAATGTATGCCAAAAGAATCAATGGGCAACGTGTAGAAGGCCAATATTAAACATGTCTGGGCTATTCGTTTAGCACATATGTTGGGTGCTCCCCACCCTTCCAGAACACAAGACACTGACGAGCCATTAATAGAATCTTACACTATAAGGTAAAATCATGTGTGTGTTTTCACTATTCCGTTCACCCATTCTCAGATATCCCATGTGGTTAGCAGTCTTATCACCATTAGGCCGCCTGCACACGACCAGCTTTTTGCTGTGGAATCCACGGCAGGCGTCCACAAAACAAATCCACGGCAAATGAAGTTCACAGCACGCTATGGGAAATCACTTTTTCTTGCACACAAGCGAAAATCAATTGCGATTTCTCCTTGTGAATGATAACAAATCCCAGCATGCCCTATTTTTACATGGATTATGTGCAGACGGCTTCCATTGAAGTCAGTGGAAGCCCGTCCAATAAATTGCAATCTAGAGTTAACACAAACTACCACTATAAATAGTGAAGTAGGAAACTTTGTGAAAACCAATACGTTTGGCCACTACTGTACACCGGTCAGCATTATGTAACACCATATCTGTATACCAAAGCAGATATAAAATATTGAAAGACTAAGGCCGCCTGCAGACGGCCGGGTCGGATCCGGCTGCGAGAGTTCTCGCACCGGAACCCGACCCAAGCCCCTGCAGAGAGCAGCGTGGAACTTACCCGTTCCCGCAGCTCCGGCTCTTTCATGTGCTGGCTGCCGGCGCATGCGCAGAGCGGAGCAGGCGGCCGGTGAGTGACGTTTCTGTAAGATGTGCTGAAAGACGATGATGAGCCTTAGCAGGGATTCCAGGCGGCATACAGCTGATACTATTGCACCATAACAATGGTGCAAAAATTGTGTAAATTGGCCACAAACAATCCTAGACATCAGCCATTATAAGAGGGGCTTAGAGGGTGTTCACCACTAGGTGCTGGTGATAAGCTGCAGTCCCAACACAGTGCCAGGAAGAAAAAATATACAGGCGGCACTGCAGCAATTGGTGGTGGTGGGGTGAGTGGTCAGACATCCACTGATAAGTATATTATGTAATAACGTGCCAATATGTCATAACTTCTGTTGCTGGGAACCACACAAAGTGACTATGCCTGCATGGCGACTTCTCCACTGGCAGCCAAGCATCCCCACTCTCAGGATTGGTGGCATATCCTATCACTTATAATAGCACAATCCTTTGTTGCCCTGTTTGTAAATGTAGCAATGTCACTGGAAACAGCAGAATCTTCAACAATAGTGTAATATGTTGCTTGCACTTTATACATTTCTTTACAAGCCCTTCTGAGCACATTATATACTCACATGAAGTAGTCTCCACCGACAGACACACACCTAGAAGGTTACTACAGCCACTTCCCTTATTCAGCAGCTTCCTACCCAGCAATAAGAAGGCGGAGCCGGGACACTTCTCAGCTTGCAGATCAGTTTGCTACCACAAGAGGGCGAGCATTACATTCTACAGATATCTTCTTGAAGTTTTTTTGTTCTGCCACATGGTGGCGCTGGTGTGTAAGTCTTACTTGGAGTATAGCGTTCTACAAGTAGCTAAGCAGTAGATGCTACACATACCATACAGATCATCTTAAGGGAAGACAATGCAGTTTACAAGTAATACACTCATTATATGCAGAACTGGTGTTGTCTACAAAGTGAGATCACATGCAAACCCTGGAGAGAACAGAGCCAGTAGAAGAAGCTAAGCTTCAAATATCTAAACTCACAGCCGAGAGGCTTACTAGCCATCTTTGCCAGAATTAAGCCAGTTGCACACGAACATATTGTAACACGTCCGTAAGAGCTTTATCACACTTGCGGTTTTCTTGCATGTTTTTTTCACGCAATAGCGCTGTGTTTTTGTCACGTGAATGTCAACGGGACATTCTAATATTAAAAACGCATCGCACAAAAATCGCAAGTTTGTGCTTTGCAATTTTTGTGCAGTGTTTTTAACATTAGCAAGTCCCATTGACATTTGCATAAAAAAAACACAGCAATTTCTCGTGAAAAAAAAAAAGCGCAAGCAAAACGCAAGTGTGGAAGAGCCCTTTGGCCTCATGTCCACAGCCCGTCCGGATTCTGACTGCGAAATCTCGCAGTGGAATCAGACCCGATGCCCCCAGAGACCCTATACTCACCTGTCCGGATGCGTAGTGCAGGGCATGACGTGCCGGCGTTGACGTGAATCCGCTGCAATTTCAAAATTGACATTTTGTAATCGCCGCAGATCAGACAGCCTCCATTGCAGTCAGTGGAAGCCATCCGTGTGATTTCCTGCACCAAATAGAACATGATGTGATTTACCCCCTGCGATCAAAATTGCAGTTGATTTCCGCTTGTGGTCATGGAAGAATCTTTTAGCATAGCATGCTATGGACGGACATGGCTGTGGAATTCTGAAGCAAAAATCTGTCCGTGGGTGTTGGGCCTTAGACAGACATGTTACAGTGGCTTCATACGGGACGACTATCATCCCCCAAGAGGGAATGTAAGCAACAGTTCCATGTAAACACAACCAAAGATACAAATGATAATTTGATCATTCATTCGATAGTCGTTTTGTTTCAGCTCATCTAAAAATAGTCACTGGTTAATTATTGTCTGATGTTATCAGGCAATCGTTTGCCTTCCAACAACTAGCCAATAACTTTGCCGGGTGGTGTGCGCTTCAGTGATCATGAAGTTGAACAAGTGAGCAACAATCGTTGCATGTGAAAGCACACAAATACTCTGTTTCCCTGTAAATAAGACAGTGTCTTATATAAATTTTTGTTCAAAAAGGTTTAACTTTTTTTTTACATGTATAGCTGCCTGGACACTATTTAAATTGACTTTTTAAATTAACTGTTAAGCAGGGCTTAATTTTGGAGTAGGGCTTATATTTCAAGCATCCTCAAAAAGCCTGAAAAATCATTTTGCATCCTCAAAAATTCTGGAAAATCATGCTATGTCTTATTTTCAGGGAAACAGGGTAATAGTTGTCCGTATACTATCAGCTTGCAGTGGCGATTAGTTCCAGCGGCTTTTCTAACGACAGTTGTCCCATTTACACCCACCTGTACAGATGGCATTGCAACAGTAGGTTAGCAATATTTCATTATTGTTTCACCTGTTTTGCCCAATAAAAAATAATACCAATGAATGCAAAAATGGACCCAGTTGCATTTGTAAATCGCAGTTATGAGAGTACGGCCAGGTAACAGTTACATAGATTGTCATTAGCTTCATATTATGGTCTGTAAAACACAGAACAAATACAGAGTCAATATACACTCATCCCCAAGTAGCTTACATGTGTAACCAGCTCCCGTTGGGATTGAGAGAGTTGAGATCTAGATTTGGTTTAGTTAAACTGTGTGTGATGCCCTGGTGCTGCGGACGTAATACTGACACTAACATGTGCCCACTGCAGGTCTGTCTGAGAGCAGCCTTATGTTACTTATACAAGTCGAAGTTAGGAGTGGGCCCAGAACATGGTAGACATACAAAACTTTCCCACTAGGCAGGGCTCACATGGCCGTAATCCGCGAAATGCTGCACACAAGAATGTAGCACGACCTCAATGACATGCAAAATGGGAGCCTATGGGAGATCGGTACAGTGTATTACATGCGCTAAACCTGTGACCATATGCTCATGCGAGCCCGGCTGTATACCATACTTTTTCTCTCTGTTGGTCACACTTCTGATTTTGGCTTAGCCCTTCTGCACATGGCAGAGCCGGATTCCGGGAGCCCACAGTGGAATCCGACCCTGACAGCAGTGGTGTCCGCGTGTACCTGCTTTTCTTCTCTTCATCTGTCTGCAACTTAGTACATCTCTAGTGTATCTTCGCCTGGTAGTAGCAAGGGTCATGACTCTCACTTGACTATTAGCACCTTTTGCAACTTCTCTTATTTGCTGTATAACCACGACATACACCGTCATTATGGCTGTAGGCTCTATGAAGGGTGCTTAAACCACATTGAAAATGGATTGTAAATGGATGTAAAAGCTGGACTGCGAAAAAAGCTGATAGAAGGAGGACTGATGGGTTTGAGCTGCGGTGCTTGCAAAAGCTGCTGCGTATGCCCTGGACTGCGAGAGTAACAAACAGAGAAGTCCTGAATCGTATGAGACCAGATACATCACTGGAGGACAAGATGACCGGGCTCAGACTCACGGATTTTGGCCATGTAATGCGAGCAGAGTCGCTAGAAAAATCTATAATGCTTGGACAGATCAGTGGCCCGGCCGCCAAAGACATGATGGCGGATACTGTCAGAGCTGATACTGGCATGGATATCACACAACTGAAAGAAGCCGTGCAAAACCGAAAACCATGGAGGGAGCCTTTAGGGTCGCCGAGGGCCGTGAACGACTAAATGGCTAACAGCAACAAATGTTACTTACACACACACATGACTGGCTGTTCAATACTCTGCGTTACATTTTACTAAAATCTGAACCACAACTATATCATGCGACTCACTGCGCCATTCCATATACTGCGTCATATTCCTTGCTGTATTATTACAATGCTCCGAACTATAATAAACACACATCTGTATTAACATTTTACATTACACTTTATGCATAACACTTCCATAACAGCACATATCCCATTAACCCTTAATATCTAATTTATGGCACCATAACTCTAATATTTATATCACAACCCCGTCCATTTACCACCACTCTGGCCAGGGATTTAATCTTACGCAGTATCGGTGGTTGTGGTCAACTAATGCTTTCCCAGGACCTCTTTTGCTGGTTGCATCGTTCTTTCTCTGCAGCGTCTATTGTGATTGATCTCCTGCACCACCACTGCAGTGTCCAGAAATGCGGGGAGGGAGACTCCCTTTCCTCTCACATGTTGCAGGGCACTTCACCCCGAGGGTCCAGTTGTTCTGCCATTCCTACCCCCATACACAAACACAGGACATGTGAGCATTGCATAGGAAGGTTCTGGCTATGTCAATTATAATTTTTATTAACTTGAGAGATCCCTTTAACCCCTTAATGTCACGGGACATAAGTTTAGGTCCTGGCAGGGTGATAGTTAACGCAACAGGACATGAACTTAGGTCATGTGGATGGAGCAGGCTGAGAAGTGAGCCTGTGCCATCCCTTAGTGGGAGCTGGCTGTAATTGGGATCATTAAGAACACTGATCCCTGCTGTTAACCCCTCACATGCCACATTCAATGTAGATGTATAGGGTTCACAGAGGAAATGAACTCTCTCTGTGACATCATTGGTCCTGGTGTCTGGGCCTGCCATAGCCTGTGATCGCTATTGTGAGCGATAATGTGTTGCAGAGACGAAAGATGCTGAGAGTTAAGTGGGTGTCATATACCTCAATGCTGCCAGGAGGAACTAAAGAGGAAACAGTGATATGTATATATTGGCAAAAGGCATTGCTGAGTAACAAGGAGAATATTTTGAGTTGCGCTAGATGCATAAGCGTACTCTCACTTTGAGAGCTGTTTCAGACTACCGTGTATCGGCCAGGTATTCACGCCGGCCGATATACAGCGTCTCTCTGCGCAGAGAGTGAGGGGGGGCTGGAAGAGCCGGGAGTAGTGCTCTGAGCTCCCGCCCCCTCTCTGCCTCCTCTCCACCCCCCTGCACTATTTTCAATGAGGAGAGGCGGGGCAGGGGCGGAGATCATTCCCGGAACTTAGCCCACCCCCCCGTTCCGCCTCCTCTCATTGCAAACAGTGCAGAGGGGTGGAGAGGGGGTGGAGAGGAGGCAGAGAAGGGGCGGGAGCTCAGAGCACTTCTCCCGACTCTTCCAGCCTCCTTCCCCTGCAGAGAGAGATGCCGTATATTGGCCGGCGTGAAAACCCAGCCGATATACGGTCGTCTGAATGCGCGCTAAGAAAGTTCACATGAAGTTAGTCTTCAATGTTAAAAGTTCTCCAACCCTGCTATGGAGCATGAAAATGTTATTTTACTTTATGTTCAGTAAAGCATGTGTCGCCTCTGCTTCCATCTGTCATTGTCGTACCATCTGGAACCTGGGCACTTACCACCAGAATTATGCATAATCTCTTCCTTACCATAAATAATAGGTGAAATCCACTAAAGGATTGATTCAAACAAGGACAAATAGCACACATGGGTAATGAACTCCTATAATTATAAATACACAACTAAATTCCCACAAAATTATGAGTTTACATAATTTAAAGAGTGATAAAAGGAAGGAAATCGGATAAAGTACATATTACCTGAGCTGCTCCATTATCCTCATGCTAAGCGTCCGCAGGCCTCCTATAGGAATTCATTGCCCATATGTGCTATTTGTTCTTATTTGAATCATTCCTCTTAGCGCTTATTCCCACAAGCGTATATTGGCCGATGTTTTCACGGCCGGACGATATATGCTTCCATCTAAGCACTTCCCCCCCCTTCTCTCCTCCCCTCCGAGCAGTTTGCAATGGGAGTGGGCCGGATGGGGGCAGAGCTAAGCTCCGACTCCCTCCCCGCCCCTTGTCCATAGCCAGAAATGGGAGTGGGCGGGACAGAGTGTAGCTTAGCTCCGCCCCACCCCATCTCCTCCCATTGCAAACACCGGACTGGAGGAGAGAGGCAGAGAGCCAGTGAGGGGGAGGGAAGGCGGGAACTGCTTAGATGGAAGCGTATATCTGCCAGGCGTGAAAACCCGACTTTTGTAAGTAAGCCCTTAGGCCGGCTTCACATGGGTGTAGGCACAATTGTGCACACCTTAATTCAACCTTCTTGCGCTATGAACGAGGCTTTTTTGCGCACATCGTTGTATTTTACTGCATGTTGATTTGTGCATAGCAAACAAATGCACCAATTGAAATGGCTAATTAGTTTCAGATGTGTTCTTTTTACAGGATAATTGCACAGTATTTCACGCATGTCCTTGCGTATTCCAAATGCGATTGTGCACCACTTACTTCAATGAGGACCTTTGGTGCGCAGAAAGGTAGAACATGTTCTATCTTCTTTCGCGTGGCCAAATACGCGCATGTGAACGAACCTTTATAGCGGATTTTTTCTTTTTTTTAACCCATATCGGATACTTGTTGCTAGTAATTTTTGCATTTATATGTAGCTATTGATAAGTATCTTTTATGTTCATGCTGCTACTCCCGTTATTCCCAATATGTAGTCTGATTCCGTACATGTTTTTAATGCGGCATCAAAGTTTTGCATGCTTTTTTCTGCAGTTTTTGCAGTTGGATATAGTTCTGAGCATGGTCAACTTATGAGCTTTTGATATGTTTAGGGTGCTTTTTGGTATACTAATTCCAGCTACATGTAAAATGGCCAAAAATAGTGTTATTTTTAATGTACAGACATGACAGCTTATTCTGAAATGTCACCTGACACGACAGCTACATTTTAACTGTTTTCTGACAGTAGGGAGGACATTTCAGCAACTCGACGTACATACAATGGGTAAAAAGGTTTAAACACCCCGGTTAAAATGCCATGTTTTTGGTATGTTAAAAAGTCTGACAAAGATAAATCATTTCAGACTAATTTCCACTTTCAATGTGACCCGTTATCTATATAATTCCATTGAAATAGAAACTAAAATGATTTGGAACTGAAAAAAAATAACATAATGTGGTTGCATGAATATGCACAGTCTGCAGACCAACCCCTCTGAACTGTGGCCATGGCTTCCACTGTCCAAAACTCTTATTCCGTTTCAGGGGCCATGGAAGCAAATACAGGTGACCCCGAATGAGCACTTACTGGATCCTCAGAAACCCCAGCTTCCCTCTCATCACTGAATACTGCAGGTACTTTCCTGCAACAACCCCTGTGCAGTCTTTGTAAAGAATGGCTCACTTGTGTCCCAGCCATAACCTCAGCCACAGCCCCCCCCCGGGCCCTATTGTCTACAGGCCCCCAATGGAACTGACTCATGCACTTGTCTGCTTTTCTGGCGTGCCTTGCTTCTCCACTGCCCTGAGCTGGAATCAAGCTGTTCTGGCCTCCCATGGTCCCAGGCATCACCTCTCCCCACCTGAGGGCCTTGCAGCAAGAAAATACCCCGGTCTCTTGGCTGGACTAGGGCTCAGTATCCTAAAGCGCTCCTACCCCCTAGCTGTATATTGTTGTGCTAAGTGATAGGAAGATGTGGAAGATTCTCTATAATAAGTACCTCACTAATGGCCCTACCTCTCACTTACAGAATAGGAATAGTTTCTGGTAACAGAAGTGCTATGATGTCATGTTTGCTCCTTTTCAAGATGACTAGACTTTGCTGGAACACAAAGTGTGTAGGGACTTGCTCCACACAGCAGTTTAGTTGAAACTTTGTCTGAACTGGATAAATAAATTGTATATTAATCCTGAATACTAGAAAATTATTAGTAGTTGGTTTATTAGATTATCATTATTATTATTCAGTTCAGACTGAAAATAGACCCTGTGACACCTTCATGGTTGTACAGAGACTGAGTTCCGGACATAAGAAGCTGCTGACCATGACAAACGTGGCATAATTGGATTGTGGTGTAAACCTTCAAAGTGCTGATCATCACCAGAGCTCAAGCCAAACATTCCAGAGATGCTATTGAGCCATTCAGACCAAATGCCATTCAGAGACCACCTGCATTTCTGTTTCTGCCAAGATGGAGACAGAGTGTATCCCTTCAGGCGGCAGGCTTTGGTTAAGAAACTGTTGGGCGCTGGGCACTAGGCACATGTGTTAAGTCTTCAAAACTGTATCTTGTGAGTTTCAAACTATTGAAGGCTAGTTTTTGTAGGTGCATGAATAGTGTCTTGCCTCCATCTGTCCACTGTCAGTGCCGCACAATCACCTACCAGAGTGAACAGTTTGCTGTCTGATTTGCTGCTTAACTGGCCAATAGGGAGACCTTTCACTTATAATAAACTAGAATTAATTAATATCACTCTGATTGGCTGCTGGACAGTCACTACCTTGGAAAACTAGGAGAGGAGACAGGAGAGCTCATAAGCTGCTGCAGAAGGGAATGTGCTGCTGTGAATTGGGGGGTGGAAGAAAAGTGTGCCTTTGTTGGGTGAATGGGTTACATATTCTACTGATAGAGGTGAAAGTTGGTGAGTAATGTGGTCTTGTAAGGAAAGAATGATCTTATTTGGCGGAGGGGTGGTGGAAGATATGGGGAGAAAGAAGCAGATTTCTCCTATGTGGGGAGTGAGGATTTGCCAACCCTCTTGATTTTCATGAAGCAATGCCCCCAACCGAACCATAAATGGGGTTAGGGCTTATACACATTTGTACTGAGAGGGGAATTCCTAGTCAGAATGGAGCAGGGCATAAAGGGAATATTACTAGGATATGCCATTATTTTATGATCAGCGAGGTGTAGACTTCTGGGAGTCTGGCTGATCCTGAGAATAAAAGGGTTGCATCGCTGTACCTACAAAGTCAGATCCTCACCAATCATAAAGATGGGAATAACCCTTTAAAATGATGTGAGACTTAGATGTTGGTAAGTATCGATACTGAGAGATGAGAGAATATATTGTTGTGGGCGGAGGGTGGTATGATGCCAGGAGGAGGAAAATGTAGAATATCCCTGCTGCTGGAATAACTCATTTTTACTGGCGTTGTGGTGTAAGGCTGTATTCACACTGAGGATTGCGATTTTGGTCAGTGTAAAAACGGACTGTTTTCATGCGATGTTCAAGCTACACTCATTGTCAAAAAAATCAAGCACCTAGAAGGAGTTGTCATTTTTGGTGAATAACTCAGCATGCAGTTACATCTCAGGTAGATATGCAGATGATTGGAGCCGTGGTGTGATTAGATGAACGGTCTTACCAACTAAGGTCCTAAAAGTGGTTTCACCCTGGGCCTATGAAAAAAGCTATTAGAGGCTACCTATGTGTAGCGGACCTCTTTTTTTTAACTTGTGTAGAGCTTGTTAAGCACTAGACGCCTGTATGATGTACCTGAAGAGATTTCGCCTAGTTAACAGAGTTTGAGAGGGGGAACTTAATTAGAATATGAGAAGCTGGTTGGTCATGTCAACGAATTGCCCGCCATCTGGGCCATTCTGACCTGACTGTAAGGAAGTATTGTGACCAGTGCATACATTAGGGCACGCACACAAGGGGACCGGCTTCAGGATGCTCTCAACATACCACCAGTAGAGAGGATCATCTGATCGTCCCAACAAGCAAAAGCAACTTCAACTGTTTTGATGTCCACCATACAGAGACACCCCTGTGTCTGTTGAAACTATTTACAGGCACATAACACAAGGATATTTGGTCTCACAGTCCCATTACATGTTCTGCCTTTGACACCCACTCATCATCGCCTCCATTTTCAGTGGTATCATGAATGATGAAACTGGACTGCTATGGAGTGGAATTGGATTGTCTTCAGCAATTAATCGAGATTTAGTTTGGGCACTGACGTTGGCCATGTTCATGTCTGAAGACCTAGTGCTGAGCGCCTCAGTCCTGTCTTTGCTGTGAAGCAGCACACTGCCCCCACTGCTGGTGTGAGGGTCTGAGAAGCCATTGCATACGACAGTCGGTAACCTATAGTAGTGTTATGATGGGCAATGACGGCTGAGCGTTATGTTCAGGACATCCTACAGCCACATGTGTTCATCTCATGGCAGGACTTCCAAGAGTGCAGTCTGTAACGTTATTTTTTTTTTGTCTAAAAAACTGAAACCTGATGGAATGGAAGCCTTTCATTTGTTTTTCTTAACTCCATTGAAATCCACAGGGATGAAATCGGATCCGTTTTTTTCCCCCGTTTTATTTTACTTTCTCTCCTCTAAAAACTGAGCAGAGAGACGGAAATCCTGAACTGAGCCCTAACGTTAGTGTGAAAGCAGCGCCATACAATTCGATGCCAATCAGAATGGCAGTTCCACATATGGCACTTGAGGAAGGAGGGGTCATCACATGACCTCCCCGCTACAGTGCACGTTATAACGGGCTCATATGTGTTCTGCCTGATTTATAATTTTAGTGGAATGAACAAACTACAGGATAATTGTTATTTTTTTATTTCAGGTGGTTTTCTGAAGAAAATAATGGCTGCAGTTCATGCGACCTTTAATCTTCTGAATGGATCTTGATATGACACATAAGAGAGGCGGGAACAAATCTGTGAAGTAAAATAGAGTTATTCAGGATATGTTATTTTCTTTACGTTAATTTCCCCATAAGCTTTGTCCATAAAAACTTCCCTGGAGTTCAAGCTTACAATATGCAACACCTAGATGTACAGTATGTGAAAGGCAGGGCAAATTTTCCCTGAAAAGCCTTTCAATTACAATTCTACATATATTATTGTCATAGTATTGAAGTATCATCCCTCAGGGATTTCTGCCTTCCTCTGCATCAACATAGTAGAATTAAAGAGGTGCTCCAGCTTATCCTCATTATAGAACCGCCGGAGCCGGAAGCCCGCAGAGCGGTAGGCGGGAGGCGGCATGAAAGGGTGAACGGGGAGGAGTGACGTCATCGGGCGCAGCGGATTATGGGAGGGGGCGGGGCCTCCGTCGGGAGGCCCTATATAAGGGCGAACAAGCAAGGGAGAAGTCAGAGCGGCGAAAAGAAGGAGAACGAACAAAGAGTCAAGTCAAGAGAGCGAAGACGTCTGGAGAAGCACAGCGGAGTTCGGAGAGCGGAGAGTGGAGAAGCGGAGAGCGAAGAGAGGAAGGGCGGCAGCGGAGCGACGAGCGCTGAAGAAGAGTGCGGCAGCGAAGCGGCGAGCGCAGAAAAAGTGCGAGGGGCGCTGAAGTTGGCAGTGTCGGGAGAACGGAAGGAAGAAAGCAGAGCGCAGAACTTACAGCCAGTAGCGGCGATCAGAACGCGGCAAGCAACAAAAGGAATACCGGCCAGGGGGCATCGATCCTACAACGGAAGAAATCCTGAGGAGGCGGAGCCTAAGCGATTAACCGGAAGTCACTGAAGAAAGAAGTAAGGGCCGAATTTTCCGCAGCTGAAGAAATGGAGGCGGTCCTGGAACGAATTCGGGCAGCAGCGGAGGAAAGAGGCCTGGAATGGCTACTACAGCTATCAAACCAAGGACTCATCGCAGGGGAAGGATCTACTTCAAGGTCTGCCGACATGAGGAACGCTGCAACCCAGGACATGACGGCAGGTAGCGTACAGCCTTCAGGATCAATGACGATGGAGGGAAGGAGTTCGGCAAAGGGTGCGGGGCCGGCGGCGGCAGCACCAGCGGGGCACACAAAAGAGCTAAGACCGCGGAGGGCCCGTGCACCAGAAAGGTTTAGCCCCGAGCACGGACCCTCGCGGGGAAAAAGGAGGCGGAGTGGCTCCCCGGCCCCCCCACATAGCACGCTTCCCCTGGCAACACCAACAGGCAGGGGAAGCAAGGCGGGGAGAACTCCGGCGAGGCAAAGGAGGGCGGCAGGCAGCGTGGAGTCCCGTGCTGAGAGGGGGACGGGACCTACCGCTAGTCGCCAGGCAAAGAGCAGGAGGAGAGAAGGAGGCGGCGCTGCAGAACAGGAGCAACCCTGCAGCGAGTCAGGAGCACAGCGGCCCGGTACATCGACGGGTCTGACGGCAAGAAGAAATGAGGCGTCTGCAGGGCCAGCAGAGCGGTCGCAGCACAGCGGGGGTCAAGAAGAAGCTCGATCTGGAGGTCCGGCGGCTGGTGGGTCCACAGCTCTCACGCGGCCAGGTGAGTCACACTCCATGTACAGTATGTCTTGTAATTTTAGTAATGCAGAAAATGTCGGTAATAGGTATACGAGGTTTAGTAATGTTAACCGTCCAGACAATGTAGGGGATATGTATACCATGCATAGTAATGTTAACCTGACTGAAAATGCAGGGGATATGTTTACCATGTCTAGTCATGCTAATATCGCTGAAAATGTGGGGGATATGTGCGGGATGCCCAGTAATGTTAATCGGGGGGTACTGGCTGGGAGCAATTTTGGTCAACGAGCTGGGACTAGTGGATCTGCACCTAGCATGTGCAACGATGCATCGGCAATGCTGGGTTTCATTGTAGAATTCTTGAGACGTCAGGGGGGGGGGTGGTAATCCATCGCCTGTCACAGCATGGAGCTCACCATGCACTGCGTCATCCAGCATAGAGGAAGGTCGGTTGGGACCCCTAGCTGGGGGGACTGGGGCAGGACAGGCGATTGGAAGCATCCAACCCCCCTTTACAGTAGAGAGAGGAGCCGCGGCGACATCTTTTGTCGCCGGGGAAAACCTACAGACGGAGGCAATAATGGGGGCTTCAGAGGCAGGGGCAGCAGCAGGCGTTACGGTGTCAGTACAGACAGAAAGAGATGGGGAGGGAGTAAGGTTAGACGACAGAGCAAAGGGCGAAGTATACGTCTGCTTTGAGGGACCTCTGGGGGCGCATCTCAAAAAAGAGGTGAGGGAGAAGATTTGGAAGGACGAATATGTTGAGATATTCTCCCTCCTCCCCTTGGAAAAATTTAATTTGGACAAGGGGAAGAGAACGGACTTTAAAAAAGAGGAGGAAGAGAAGAGGAGATGGCGCTTGATTCCCCAGACGTTTGCTAATTGGCTACAAGCGTTTGCCATTTTAGCCAGCGTGATAGGAGAAAAAGCGCCGGAAAATTGTTCCGGCCTTTTTTGCTACATGGACTCAATAGGGGAGGCTTATAGGGTATACGGGGGCCAGACATGGATACGTTACGATGAGCAATTTAGGCAGCGTAAGGCGGTGCGCCCATCTATCAGATGGGAGCACAAAGATATAGGCCTATGGTTGAGAGTAATGGCCCCCGCACGATTTGGACAGCCCTTTCAGGGAAATGCCGGGTCATTCGGCCTGGCCACTAGTTCAGCAGGGGGCCAAGGCAGCACAGCGGGGGGGAGCAGGCTCGGGTACTGTTGGCAATACAATGAGGGACAGTGTAAGTATGGGGCAACATGCAAATTTCGGCATGCCTGCTCCCATTGCAGTGCAGGCTCCCACGGAGCGGCACGGTGCTTTAAAAAAGGTAAGGGAAAAGGCCCCGGCGGTTTTACAAAAAGGGACGACCCCGGTGATTTTGGAAGAGATGTTACATCATCTAAGTAGGTACCCTGATAGAGAGAAGGCGGAATTGCTGTATAAGGGTTTCAGGGATGGGTTTCACATCCCTGCCCCGTTGCATGCGGTCCCCTTTTCGTTAAAAAACTTGCGATCAGCATTAGAGTTCCCGGAGGTGGTGTCAGAAAAGATAAAAAAGGAGGTAAGGTTGGGGCGCATGGCAGGGCCGTTTAAAGAACCGCCGGTGCCAGATTTCGTGGTGTCTCCTTTGGGGGTGGTCCCAAAGAAGGAGCCGAAAAAATTTCGGCTTATACACCACTTATCTTATCCTAAGGGAGCATCGGTGAACGACGGAATAGACCAGGAGCTTTGTTCGGTGGTGTATACCTCGTTCGATGCGGCATTGCAATGGATACGAAGGTACGGGAAGGGAGCATTAATGGCAAAGGCGGACGTAGAATCCGCGTTTCGACTGCTCCCAGTTTCACAGGAAAGCGTGAGATTGTTGGGGTGCTATTGGGAAGGGGATTACTTTGCGGATCGTTGTTTACCCATGGGATGCTCCATCTCGTGTGCATACTTCGAGGCTTTCAGTTCCTTTTTAGAATGGGTGGTGAAGGACACGGCTGCGGTGCAGTCGATCATTCATTACCTAGACGATTTTCTGTGTGTGGGGCCTGGGGGATCGCCCGTGTGTGCGAGCCTGCTGGGCACTTTACAATGTGTGTCAAGGCGGTTCGGGGTGCCGTTAGCTCCCGATAAGACGGAGGGGCCAACTACGTGTTTAAGCTTTCTGGGCATCACCATCGATTCAATTGCGATGGTCTGTCGCTTACCTAAGAAAAAATTGGAGAACTTACGGGAGGAGGTGCGCGCGGCGCTAGGAAGTAAGAAAATTACGCTAAGAGGGCTGCAGTCACTGTTGGGCAAACTTAACTTTGCCTGCAGGATTATGCCCATGGGTCGGGTGTTTTGCAGACGGTTGGCTTCAGCAACAGCGGGCATTCGGGCACCCCACCATTTCATTCGTTTGCTGGCCAGCCACAAGGCAGACCTGACGATATGGGCTACCTTCCTGGAAAAATATAATGGCAGGTCGGTAATCATGGGCGAGGTTAGTAACAATGTAGACTGGGAGCTATATACTGACGCGGCGGGCAGCACGGGATTCGGGGCCTATTTCCAAGGGAAATGGTGCGCGGGGGAGTGGCCGGAGAAGTGGAAGCAGGAAGGCTTGATACGGAACTTAGTGCTATTGGAGTTATTTCCAATAGTGATGGCCATCATGCTGTGGGGGGAATACTTTCGGGACAAAAAAGTGAAATTTCACTGTGACAACTTGGGGGTGGTGCAAGTGATTAACACCCTGTCGGCATCATCCCCCCCGGTGGTAAACTTGCTGCGTCACTTAGTGCTCGAAGCATTGTCGTTAAACATGTGGATAGTGGCGGCTCATGTACCCGGTGTTGACAATTCAATTGCGGATGCTCTCTCTCGGTTTCAGTGGGAGCGGTTCCGGACACTGGCGCCGGGTGCAGAGAGGAAGGGAAGAGAGTGCCCGGATCTAATTTGGAGCATGGTAAGCGAGCAGTGAGGGGCCTGTTAGAGCGGTCATTGGCTCGGCGAACCAGGGTAGCGTATAGCGCAGCGTGGAACGAATGGGAAGAATGGGTGAGAAAGGAGGGGGGCACGGACTCAGAAGAAGACAGAGTAGGTATGCTACTGAGCTGGTTGGGTAGAAGTGCGGAAGGGGGTAGGTCAGTGGCGCAAGTAAACCAATTTATAGCAGGGCTAGCATTTGGGTTCAAGTTAAGGGGGATGGGGGATGTGACAAAAAAGTTTTTAGTAACACAGGCGCTGAAGGGGTTCAGGAGAGGTAAGGAGAGTGTAGACACTAGGCGACCAGTTTCCTTTGACATATTAGAGAAATTGGGTACAGCCTTGGATACGGTGTGCGGAAGTGATTTTGAGAGACGGTTGTTCAGGTCGGCTTTTTCTCTGGCATTCTTTGGAGCATTCAGGATAAATGAATTGGTGTCTCCAAGCAAAAAGACCGGGGGAGGGTTGCAGGCAGAGGACGTAAGGTTAGTTGAAGGGAGGCTGGAGTTGCGGATCCGCCGGTCAAAGACAGATCAGCAAGGTCGGGGAAAGATTATTAAATTGGGCGAGGTGCCGGGGGCGCTCATGTGCCCTAAGAGGACATGGGAGCAGTATAGGGGAGGGTTAGAGTCTGGAACAGGCCCCCTGCTGTGCCATGAGAATGGCCAATTTTTATCTCGCTTCCAATTCATAACTATATTTAAGCGGACACTGGAAGCGGCAGGGTTTGATAAAGAACAATTTGGGTCACACTCATTTAGGGTGGGAGCAGCGACAGAGGCATCAGTGAGAGGTATGGGGGTGGAAGCTATAAAAAGAATAGGTCGATGGGAATCCAGACGTTTCGGATCCTATGTACGCCCTCACCTACTTTAAAGAAAAGGTCAGGGTGAGGGTGGGAGGGGGGGGGGGGAGTAAAATAGTAGGAGCAACCGTTACTAAATTATGCCGGTAATTTTGTTTTACAGATGAGCATCCAGCGTTAGTGTGGATCTTAGGCCATTCTTATGTCTTCTGGGGGGCGGAGAGAGCGGGAGCACGACCCAACGGCAGGCAATTACGGTTCCCTAAGAGCGAAGCAATGATAAAGTGGATGGGCATTAGAGGCATGTCCTGGGGCGCGGTTTTGGAGGAGGTAGAAAGGAGGGTGAGAGGGGATAGAGCGCCGGACGTATTAGTCATTCATGCAGGGGGAAATGACCTGGGGAAGAGGAGATTTAGGGACCTATCGAGGGACATTCGGTATGACTTCCTTAGGTTACAGGAGTCATACCCGGGAATAGTCGTGGTATGGTCGGAGCTAGTGCCGAGAAAAGTATGGAGGGGAGCGCGGTCAGAAAAGGGGTTGAACAGGGCGAGAGTTAAACTAAACAAAGAAGTCTCTCGTTTTGTGGGCGGAAAAGGGGGCATAGCAGTGCGGCACATAGACCTAGAAAAAGGCACGGGTAACTATTGGAGGTCAGACGGCGTTCATCTGAACGACATAGGGATGGACCTATGGATGGAAGGATTACAAGAAGGCATCGAGCGAGCGCTGGCAGTGTGGAGGGCGGCGCAGGCTCAAGGGGGTCGAGCCTCGCTTGCGGTGGCGGGGGATGGAGAGGGAACCTTGGAGCCCGTATAGAAGGTAGTGAGGGGAATGGTGGGGGCTAACTAGCCTCCCCCCCCGTTCCTCTCCTTTTTCGAATTGGGGACCTGTCGCCTCCAGGGTATAGGGTGGACCCCTGATAGGGGGAGGAGAGGCTAGCCAGGCCTGGCTAGCCGGCCTCGGGGTCGGTAAAAGATGGCGGCCGGAGGTTAATGGGGAGTGTCGTTGGGCTCCCGAGTCTGCCGACCTGCGGCGGGAGGAAATAGTTAAAAAGTTCGTGGGGATAGCGTCGCCTGAGTCGGCCAAGTTGCGGCAGGTGACCGGGACAGCTATCTCCTTGTAGGGGTGAGGCGGCAGTAGGTGGCAGACACAGGGGTGCGGCTCCAAGGTCCTTTACAGGTATCGGGATATGGTCATCATTAAGGTTGATGTTGAAACAAGTTAAAATGTATTTTATGTTGTTTGTGTTAATAAATGGCTGCTGTGGCCAAATTTATCCAACAGAAGGTGTCGGTGGTTTGTTCGACGAATGGTGAGGGAGGGGGAAAGGGGAGGTAAGGCCATTAGCAGCAACGAATCCGTTCTACCCGGGTCAAGAACCGCCGGAGCCGGAAGCCCGCAGAGCGGTAGGCGGTAGGCGGCATGAAAGGGTGAACGGGGAGGAGTGACGTCATCGGGCGCAGCGGATTATGGGAGGGGGCGGGGCCTCCGTCGGGAGGCCCTATATAAGGGCGAACAAGCAAGGGAGAAGTCAGAGCGGCGAAAAGAAGGAGAACGAACAAAGAGTCCCACCCGCCCGCCCTAGAAGAACAAAAAGGGGGGAGGTGGGGACAGGAGAAGGAGTTCTTGTCATAGCAGCGGGGGATGGAGAGGGAACCTTGGAGCCCGTATAGAAGGTAGTGAGGGGAATGGTGGGGGCTAACTAGCCTCCCCCCCCGTTCCTCTCCTTTTTCGAATTGGGGACCTGTCGCCTCCAGGGTATAGGGCGGACCCCTGATAGGGGGAGGAGAGGCTAGCCAGGCCTGGCTAGCCGGCCTCGGGGTCGGTAAAAGATGGCGGCCGGAGGTTAATGGGGAGTGTCGTTGGGCTCCCGAGTCTGCCGACCTGCGGCGGGAGGAAATAGTTAAAAAGTTCGTGGGGATAGCGTCGCCTGAGTCGGCCAAGTTGCGGCAGGTGACCGGGACAGCTATCTCCTTGTAGGGGTGAGGCGGCAGTAGGTGGCAGACACAGGGGTGCGGCTCCAAGGTCCTTTACAGGTATCGGGATATGGTCATCATTAAGGTTGATGTTGAAACAAGTTAAAATGTATTTTATGTTGTTTGTGTTAATAAATGGCTGCTGTGGCCAAATTTATCCAACAGAAGGTGTCGGTGGTTTGTTCGACGAATGGTGAGGGAGGGGGAAAGGGGAGGTAAGGCCATTAGCAGCAACGAATCCGTTCTACCCGGGTCAAGGCCATCAATAGTAGATCAGCAAGGGTCCAGCACCTGGGACCCCCAGCAATTAGCTGTGCACCAAGCCATTGGTTGCTGAACGAAGCTGATTTTTGTCAGAAGCATACAGCTCCAATAAGAGGCGTTACCTGAAGCTCCCGGGCGATATCACGATTTTGTGTCACTACAAAGTCGTCCATAGTGCTACAAAGTCATGGTTTTTCAAACTCCTGACAAGGAAGCTCTGCCAGAGGACTTCAAACAAGTGAAGAGGGGGAGGGGGGGGGGGGGGGGGGGAGACATGCTGCGGAGCCAAATAGCGCCTCTTAGGTGATGTATTGTTTCTTTGTGTCTTTTTTTGCAGACATCCAGGACTTATTTTAGAGGAAACAGTAGGAATTTCTATGGTAAAAATTGCATTGAACTGCACAAAACCGCGATTCAACAGAAAAGAAGGCTCCATAGGAAAACATGGGTTACAAAACAAGGAAAATCACAACAATATTCAGCAACCCTCAATTTTTTCTCTTTCAATGTAGCAGCCTACAAAGCATCACTAATGTGAAGGAACCCATTGGAAAGCATGGGCTGCACATACAGGGGATTTGTAGCACTGTGAGGTGAGGGAAAAAATATATATAGGAAGGGGACTCACCTGGTGTTAGAGGTCCCAGCCCCCATATAGGAAACTGACCGCTGTACCTCAGGAATCGACCCTCCACAACACACGTATAGCCAGACTCCTTCCCTTGAACCAGGCTAAGTCACCGGTGAGCAGCAGGATCTCAACACCGGAATCCAATCGCGGACCCACGGGAAATGTAGAGAAATGAAAACAAACAACAAATGATCCCGCGCTCCTTGTGGGGATGAAGTAGAATATATTATTTTTCTAAAGAAGCACTTACTTCTTAGGGGGGTCCCCTCCTTGGAGACCCCCCCCTCTAACGAAAGATGAGCCGTTTGAATCACCTCGGTGGTATATCAAGGTCACAGCTCCTCGTGGTAGTGCACAGTAATATATTTAAACAAACAGACAAAGACAAAATAAACACATAAAATGTATAACCTACATATGGTTCCAATGCAACGCGTTTCGGAGCTCTAGTGCCCCTTTTTTCAAATCTGCTATGAATTTTACAGATTTTAACAAAAAAAATTAACATTTGAAAGACAATATAAATTTACCAAACTTTCATATGTTCTTACTTCAAAGATCCTATTAAAAGTTTTTGAAATGCTTCCTAAATTTCTTGCCTCCCTCCCTATCCCTGAACATACACCCCATAGCATTAGAGTGGGCAGTTATTATGGATCATACCACTATAGAGCGATGCCCGTCTTGTTTTGCCCCTGAAGACCATGTTCACAATGCAGTATTCTGGTCAGTGTTTGCCATCAGTCTTTGTAAGCCAAAACCAGGAGTGGAGATTAAACATAGAATTCCTATAATGCAAAGATTTATGCGTCCTCCTTACTTTGGACCCTCTTCTGGCTTTGACTTGCAAATACTGATTCATAACCCTCTGTGTCAAATTGGCCTAAAGGAGATTATTTAAAGGGGGCTGCTGTATCCTATATGGGACTCTTCCTATAATGCTGTTAGGGTGTAATTACTCTACAGTAGAGATGAGCGAACGTACTCGTCCGAGCTTGATACTCGTTCGAGTATTAGCGTGTTCAAGATGCTCGTTACTAGAGGCGAGCACCACGCAATGTTCGAGTTACTTTCACTTTCATCTCTGAGACGTTAGCACGCTTTTCTGGCCAATAGAAAGACAGGGAAGGCATTACAACTTCCCCCTGCGACGTTCAAGCCCTATACCACCCCCCTGCAGTGAGTGGCTGGCGAGATCAGGTGTCACCCGAGTATATAAATCGGCCCCTTCCGCGGCTCGCCACAGATGCATTCTGACAGAGATCAGGGACAGTGCTGCTGGTGCCGGAGCTGCTATAGGGAGAGCGTTAGGAGTTATTTTAGGCTTCAAGAACCCCAACGGTCCTTCTTAGGGCCACATCTAACCGTGTGCAGTAGTGTGGAGGCTGCTTTTTGCAGTGTTGCACATTTTTTTTTTTTTTGTATATCGGCCGTGCAGAGCATTGCGTCCTGCAGTAATTTTACATTGTCCAGGGCCAGTAGTGGTGAGGCAGGGACAGAAGACATATTTAGTGTATATGGGCAGTGGGCCTTTCCAAAAACATTTGGGAAAAAAAATCTATTTGGGCTGCCTGTGACCGTCCTCAGTGTACTGGGTCTCTGCTGGGGGTAGTTGTCCTAATTCATACGCAGCCAGCTAAGTGTTACAGCAGGCTTGCGCAAAATTCTTTCCTGCCTCTGTGTTGCCTCTTACATCACCGCTGTATTCTTGTCCACAAGTGTACTGGGTCTCTGCTGGGGGTAGTTGTCCTAATTCATACGCAGCCAGCTAAGTGTTACAGCAGGCTTGCGCAAAATTCTTTCCTGCCTCTGTGTTGCCTCTTACATCACCGCTGTATTCCTGTCCACAAGTGTACTGGGTCTCTGCTGGGGGTAGTTGTCCTAATTCATACACAGCCAGCTAAGTGTTACAGCAGGCTTGCGCAAAATTCTTTCCTGCCTCGTGTTGCCTCTTACATCACCGCTGTATTCCTGTCCACAAGTGTACTGGGTCTCTGCTGGGGGTAGTTGTCCTAATTCATACGCAGCCAGCTAAGTGTTACAGCAGGCTTGCGCAAAATTCTTTCTTGCCTCTGTGTTGCCTCTTACATCACTGCTGTATTCCTGTCCACAAGTGTACTTGGTCTCTGCTGGGGGTAGTTGTCCTAATTCATATGCAGCCAGCTAAGTGTTACAGCAGGCTTGCGCAAAATTCTTTCCTGCCTCTGTGTTGCCTCTTACATCACCGCTGTATTCCTGTCCACAAGTGTACTGGGTCTCTGCTGGGGGTAGTTGTCCTAATTCATACACAGCCAGCTAAGTGTTACAGCAGGCTTGCGCAAAATTCTTTCCTGCTCTGCTGTGCGTTCCGTAAGCGAAGTCAGCCTCCAACCACAGGCCAATAAGCGGCACATTTAATTACAGCGTTCTGTTTCTGCACTACTGGTAATACACCATGCTGAGGGGTAGGGGTAGGCCTAGAGGACGTGGACGCGGCCGAGGACGCGGAGGCCCAAGTCAGGGTGTGGGCACAGGCCGAGCTCCTGATCCAGGTGTATCGCAGCCGACTGCTGCGGGATTAGGAGAGAGGCACGTTTCTGGCGTCCCCACATTCATCTCACAATTAATGGGTCCACGCGGTAGACCTTTATTAGAAAATGAGCAGTGTGAGCAGGTCCTGTCGTGAATGGCAGAAAGTGCATCCAGCAATCTATCGACCACCCAGAGTTCTGCGCCGTCCACTGCTGCAACTCTGAATCCTCTGGCTGCTGCTCCTCCTTCCTCCCAGCCTCCTCACTCCATTACAATGACACATTCTGAGGAGCAGGCAGACTCCCAGGAACTGTTCTCGGGCCCCTGCCCAGAATGGCCAGCAATGGTTCCTCTCCCACCGGAGGAGTTTGTCGTGACCGATGCCCAACCTTTGGAAAGTTCCCAGGGTCCGGGGGATGAGGCTGGGGACTTACGGCAACTGTCTCAAGAGCTTTCAGTGGGTGAGGAGGACGATGACGATGAGACACAGTTGTCTATCACACAGGTAGTAGTAATTGGAGTAAGTCCGAGGGAGGAGCGCACAGAGGATTCGGAGGAAGAGCAGCAGAACGATGAGGTGACTGACCCCACCTGGTTTGCTACGCCTACTGAGGACAGGTCTTCAGAGGGGGAGGCAAGTGCAGCAGCAGGGCAGGTTGGAAGAGGCAGTGCGGTGGGCAGGGGTAGAGGCAGGGCCAGACCGAATAATCCACCAACTGTTTCCCAAAGCGCCCCCTCGCGCCATGCCACCCTGCAGAGGCCGAGGTGCTCAAAGGTCTGGCAGTTTTTCACTGAGAGTGCAGACGACCGACGAACAGTGGTGTGCAACCTTTGTCGCGCCAAGATCAGCCGGGGAGCCACCACCACCAGCCTCACCACCAGCATGCGCAGACATATGATGGCCAAGCACCCCACAAGGTGGGACGAAGGCCGTTCACCGCCTCCGGTTTGCACCGCTGCCTCTCCCCCTGTGCCCCAACCTGCCACTGAGATCCAACCCCCCTCTCAGGACACAGGCACTACCGTCTCCTGGCCTGCACCCACACCCTCACCTCCGCTGTGCTCGGCCCCATCCACCAATGTCTCTCAGCGCACCGTCTAGCCGTCGCCTGCACAAGTGTTGGAGCGCAAGCGCAAGTACGCCGCCACGCACCCACATGCTCAAGCGTTAAACGTGCACATAGCCAAATTTATCAGCCTGGAGATGCTGCCGTATAGGGTTGTGGAAACGGAGGCTTTCAAAGGTATGATGGCGGCGGCGGCCCCGCGCTACTCAGTTCCCAGTCGCCACTACTTTTCCCGATGTGCCGTCCCAGCCCTGCACGACCACGTCTCCCGCAACATTGTACTCGCCCTCACCAACGCGGTTACTGCCAAGGTCCACTTAACAACGGACACGTGGACAAGCACAGGCGGGCAGGGCCACTATATCTCCCTGATGGCACATTGGGTGAATTTAGTGGAGGCTGGGACAGAGTCAGAGCCTGGGACCGCTCACGTCCTACCCACCCCCAGAATTGCGGGCCCCAGCTCGGTGGTGGTATCTGCGGCGGTGTATGCTTCCTCCACTAAACCACCCTCCTCCTCCTCCTCCTACGCAGCCTCTGTCTCGCAATCAAGATGTGCCAGCAGCAGCACGTCGCCAGCAGTCGGTGTCGCGCGGCGTGGCAGCACAGCGGTGGGCAAGCGTCAGCAGGCCGTGCTGAAACTACTCAGCTTAGGAGAGAAGAGGCACACGGCCCACGAACTGCTGCAGGGTCTGACAGAGCAGACCGACCGCTGGCTTGCGCCGCTGAGCCTCCAACCGGGCATGGTCGTGTGTGACAATGGCCGTAACCTGGTGGCGGCTCTGCAGCTCGGCAGCCTCACGCACGTGCCATGCCTGGCCCATGTCTTTAATTTGGTGGTTCAGCGCTTTCTGAAAAGCTACCCATGCTTTTCAGACCTGCTCGGAAAGATGTGCCGACTCTGCGCACATTTCCGCAAGTCTCACACACACACTGCCACCCTGCGCACCCTGCAACATCGGTTTCATCTGCCAGTGCACCGACTGCTGTGCGACATGCCCACACGGTGGAACTCTACGCTCCACATGTTAGCCAGGCTCTATGAGCAGCGTAGAGCTATAGTGGAATACCAACTCCAACATGGGCGGCGCAGTGGGAGTCAGCCTCCTCAATTCTTTACAGAAGAGTGGGCCTGGTTGGCAGACATCTGCCAGGTACTTGGAAACTTTGAGGAGTCTACCCAGATGGTGAGCGGCGATGCTGCAATCATTAGCGTCACCATTCCTCTGCTATGCCTCTTGAGAAGTTCCCTGCAAAGCATAAAGGCAGACGCTTTGCACTCGGAAACAGAGGCGGGGGAAGACAGTATGTCGCTGGATAGTCAGAGCAACCTCCTGTCTATACCTCAGCGCATTGAGGAGGAGGAGGAGGAGCATGAGGAGGATGAGGAGGAGGGGGAAGAGACAGCTTGGCCCACTGCTGAGGGTACCCATGCTGCTTGCCTGTCATCCTTTCAGCGTGTATGGCCTGAGGAGGAGGAGGAGGATCCTGAAAGTGATCTTCCTAGTGAGGACAGCCATGTGTTGCGTACAGGTACCCTGGCACACATGGCTGACTTCATGTTAGGATGCCTTTCTCGTGACCCTCGCGTTACACGCATTCTGGCCACTACGGATTACTGGGTGTACACACTGCTCGACCCACGGTATAAGGAGAACCTTTCCACTCTCATACCCGAACAGGAAAGGGGTTCGAGAGTGATGCTATACCACAGGACCCTGGCGGACAAACTGATGGTAAAATTCCCATCCGACAGCGCTAGTGGCCGAAGGCGCAGTTCCGAGGGCCAGGTAGCAGGGGAGGCGCAGAGATCAGGCAGCATGTACAGCACAGGCAGGGCAACACTCTCTAAGGCCTTTGACAGCTTTCTGGCTCCCCAGCAAGACTGTGTCACCGCTCCCCAGTCAAGGTTGAGTCGGCGGGAGCACTGTAAAAGGATGGTGAGGGAGTACGTAGCCGATCGCACGACCGTCCTCCGTGACGCCTCTGCCCCCTACAACTACTGGGTGTCGAAGCTGGACACGTGGCCTGAACTCGCGCTCTATGCCCTGGAGGTGCTTGCTTGTCCTGCGGCTAGCGTCTTGTCAGAGAGGGTGTTTAGTGCGGCTGGGGGAATCATCACAGATAAGCGTACCCGCCTGTCAACCGACAGTGCCGACAGGCTTACACTCATCAAGATGAACAAAGCCTGGATTTCCCCAGACTTCTCTTCTCCACCAGCGGACAGCAGCGATACCTAAACAATACGCAGGCTGCACCCGCGGATGGAATTGTTCTCTATCACCATCAAAAACGTGGACCTTTTAGCTTCATCAATCTGTGTATAATATTCCTCCTCCTCCTCCTGCTCCTCCTCCTGAAACCTGACATAATCACGCCGAACGGGCAATTTTTCTTAGGCCCACAAGGCTCAGTCATATAATTTTTGTAAACAATTTTTATACGTTTCAATGCTCATTAAAGCGTTGAAACTTTCACCGGAACCAATTTTTATTGTAACTGGGCTGCCTCCAGGCCTAGTTACAAATTAAGCCACATTAACCAAAGCGATTAATGGGTTTCACCTGCCCTCTTGGTTGGGCATGGGCAATTTTTCTGACGTACATTAGTACTGTTGGTACACCAATTTTTTGGGGCCCTCGCCTACAGTGTAATCCAAATAATTTTTTGCCCACCTGCATTAAAGGGGTTGTCCCGCGCCGAAACGGGTTTTTTTTTTTTCAACCCCCCCCCCCGTTCGGCGCGAGACAACCCTGATGCAGGGACTGAAAAAAAAAATGCACAGCGCTTACCTGAATCCCCGCGCTCCGGTGACTTCTATACTTACCGGTTGAAGATGGCCGCCGGGATCCTCTACCTCCGTGGACCGCAGCTCTTCTGTGCGGTCCATTGCCGATTCCAGCCTCCTGATTGGCTGGAATCGGCACGTGACGGGGCGGAGCTACACGGAGCTACACGGAGCCCCATTGAGAAGACAAGAAGACCCGGACTGCGCAAGCGCGTCTAATTTGGCCATTTGACCATTTTAGACGGCGAAAATTAGACGGCAACCATGGAGACGAGGACGCCAGCAGCGGAGCAGGTAAGTGAAAAACTTTTTATAACTTCTGTATGGCTCATAATTAATGCACAATGTACATTACAAAGTGCATTATTATGGCCATACAGAAGTGTATAGACCCACTTGCTGCCGCGGGACAACCCCTTTAAAGCTGTGTTGGGCACTGCAATGGGATATATTTATGTACCGCCGGTGGGTTCCAGGGAGCCACCCATGCTGTGGGTCCACAGGGAGTTGTAACTGCATGTGTCTACTTCTAAAGAACCCCAGTCTGACTGGGGCATGCAGTGTGGGCCGAAGCCCACCTCCATTAAACATGACATTACCTCAGCTGTGCTGGGCAATGCAATGGGATATATTTATGTACCGCCGGTGGCTTCCTGGCACCCACCCATGCTGTCGGTCCACACGGAGTTGTAACTGCATGTGTCTACTTCTAAAAAACCCCAGTCTGACTGGGGCATGCAGTGTGGGCCGAAGCACACCTGCATTTAATCGGACGTTACCTCAGCTGTGATGGGCACTGCAACGGGATACATTTATGTACAGCCGGTGGGTTCCAGGGAGCCACCCATGCTGTGGGTGCACACGGAATTCCCATTGCGGAGTTGTACCTGCCTGTGACTATTTATAAAAACCGCGGTCTGACTGGGGCATGCAGACACCTTGACAGAATGAATAGTGTGTGGCACATAGGTTCCCCATTGCTATGCCCACGTGTGCAGCTCCTGATGGAGGTGGCACAGGATTGGATTTCTCATTGCTTCTGTACAGCATTGTGGGCTCTCGCCCCGCCCCTTTTAAAGAGGGTCGCTGCCTAGCTGTGCCAACCCTCTGCAGTGTGTGCCTGCGGTTCCTCCTCATGGCAGACACACTTATAAATAGACATGAGGGTGGTGTGGCATGAGTGCAGCTGAAGGCTGCGCAGGGACACTTTGGTGTGCGTTGTGGACACTGCGTCGTGTGTGTGTGTGGGGGGGGGGGGGGGGTTGGGCAGCATGTAACCCAGGAGAAGTGGCAGCGGAGTGTCATGCAGGCAGTGATTGTGCTTTGTTGGAGGTAGTGTGGTGCTTAGCTAAGGTATGCATTGCTAATGAGGGCTTTTCAGAAGTAAAAGTTGTTGGGAGGGGGGTGGGCCCACTCTTGCCGCTATTGTGGCTTAATAGTGGGACCTGTGAACTTGAGATGCAGCCCAACATGTAGCCCCTCGCCTGCCCTATCCGTTGCTGTGTCGTTCCCATCACTTTCTTGAATTGCCCAGATTTTCACACAAGGAAACCTTAGCGAGCATCGGCGAAATACAAAAATGCTCGGGTCGCCCATTGACTTCAATGGGGTTCGTTACTCGAAACGAACCCTCGAGCATCGCGATAATTTCGCCCCGAGTAACGAGCACCCGAGCATTTTGGTGCTCGCTCATCTCTACTCTACAGTGATTCAGAGGGTCACTCACCGCTTGGCCAGATGTTGGGGGGAAGTACTGGTCACTATCCTCAGGCTTCTGGAGAATATACTCTGCCGCAAGCAAGAGTTTATTAAATTTGTGCTGGCCTGGAAAAATGCAGAGAAGAGATTAGAATAGGGACAATTAATGATTATGCAGTTTATAATATTGTTTTCTTTCCACACTCAGATGTATGTTCATGAAATATGTTTTAGGTTTTCCCAAATGTTTTGTTGCAAGGCTTTCCAGTTTTAATTGAACTGAAATTATTTCCGTGGACTTCTGCTTTACTTTGTTGAAATTGGAATGTCGATCTGTAGCCATTACCTAATCCTACAATCTGTTTTGGTCTCCCTATTTACTTACCACTATCAGTGGCATGACCTGCTTCAAGATGATGGTTATGGTTGGCAATCCCCCAACCCATATTAGTCGTCTCTAAATGAGGTAGGGTACCATCCATGATACAGTGCAATCCAAATCAGTCAGTAGTATCAGTCGCTGTGAATCTAGCTACTAGCCTAAGATTCCGTTGCTATGGATGGTTACTGGAACCAGGTATTATTACATAATAGCAACTGTCTGATGTCATCATTGTATGCAAATTACTCTGCATCACTACAGTTAACCCTTAGTAAAGTGCATAGGCTGCTATAATACATCATATTCATGTGTTGTCCTTATTTTATGAACTTGCTATATTCCTTTATCTTATTGAGTAAGGTTTATGATACAGCTAGCCTGCCATGATATCTAGTGGATGGCCGTTTCCAAAGTGCGGCGTCAAAAATTGATCTCTTTATTCCATAACAGTAGGTGCGACGCTTCGGATCCACATTGTCTTTCTCAAGCATCTATATGCTGAGCTGAAATGTTGCACTTGTTGATATGGTGGAATAAGAAGATCCATTTTTATACAGCAAATCTTGGAAGCTTCCTTGTATATGGTTGGATAATCAGGATTATTCCTATAGGGCAGGTGTGCATTCATGCTCTTTATATTCTGTATGTTTGGAGTGCTGATCAACTTTGTTCATTTAATGACTCCTGGGGAATTTTCCTTATTATCTCACAAGGAAAACTAGAGAAAGCCAAGAAAGGGAACCTTCTTCATGATGTGACTTTCTGCTTGGAGCAAGTTTTGGGGGTTTCTTTCATAAGGAGCCTCTCTGTGTTCAGGACTTTCCCTTAAAATGAATGATGTATTTTATGAAATGACAGTAATTATTAAATTAAGAATAGTACAATGAATTATGTATGAAATGTAAGATATTGTAAGACGGGAGTAGTTTGTTTGGTTATGGAAACTGAATTTATACCATGGTTTGAGATAAAATGTATGCTCTAACAATCTCCTGGATGAATGCCTGCAGTCATTTTTACTGTTATGAGAGATCTGTAGTTATCGTATGTTTATACATATACACCAATCAGCAATAACATTACAACACAACGTGTGTGTATATATATATGTATACACTGGCGTACATATGGGGGTCGCTGGGGTCGACCCGGCCCCTAAGCCCCTGGGGGCCCAGGGAGTGGGGGCGAGTGAGGGATGTTCTGTGTGATGTGGAGTGTGGAAGTGGGGGGGAACAAGGGGTGTTGTGTGTGTGATGGGGAGTGGGGGAAACTAGGGGTGTTTTGTGTGATGGGGAGTGGGGGAAACAAGGGGTGTTCTTTATGATGGGGAGTGGGGGCGAATGAGGGGTGTTCTGTATGATGGGGAGTGGGGGCGAACGAGGGGTGTTTTGTGTGATGGGGAGTGGGGGGGAACAAGGGGTGTTCTGTTTGATGGGGGGACGAGGGGTGTTCTGTGGAATGGGCAGTGAGGGAGGAACGAGGGGTGTTCTGTGTGATGGGGAGTGGGGGCGAACGAGGGGTGTTCTGTGTTATGGGAAGTGTGTGTGGGGGGGGGGAACAAGGGGTGTTCTGTGTGATAGGGAGTGGGGGGGTACGATGCGTGTTCTGTGTGATGGGGAGTGGGGGGGGACGAGGGGTGTTCTGTGTGATGGGGAGTGGGGGGAGACGAGGGGTGTTCTGTGTGATGGGGAGTGGGGGGGGACGAGGGGTGTTCTGTGTGATGGGGAGTGGGGGGGGGACGAGGGGTGTTCTGTGTGATGGGGAGGGGGGGAGGAATGACGGATGTTCTGTGTGATGGGGAGTGGGGAGGGAACGAGGGGTGTTCTGTGTGATGGGCAGTTGGGGGGAACAAGGGGTGTTCTGTGTGATGGGGAGTGGAAGGGGGACAGGGGGGGTTCTGTGTGATAGGAGTGGGGGGGGGAACAAGAGGTGTTCTGTGTGTTTGGGAAACAAGGGGTGTTCTGTATGATGGGGAGTGTGGAGGGAACAAGGGGTGTTCTGTGTGATGGGGAGTGTGGAGGGAACAAGGGGTGTTCTGTGTGATGGGGAGTGGGGGGGAACAAGGGGTGCTCTGTGTGATGGGGTGTGGGGGGGGGAGAACAAGGAGTGGTTGAGAACGAGCAGTGGTCTGTATGATGGGAAGTTGTGGGAGGAGACCGAGGGGCGATCTGTGTGATGGGGAGTTGTAGGAGGAGAACAAGGGTCGATCTATGTGATGGGGAGTGGGGGGAGGACAAGGAGAAGCGTTCTGTGAGATAGTATCGTTGTAATCATGCAGACCCACAGAAAAATGTATATTGCCATTTATGCTGCATGATTAGTGCTGTAAACAAACTGCAGAATTGAGGTGTTTTCTCTCCCATGCCTCAAAAAAAGTGAATAAAAGTTTTACAATACATTTTATGTACACACAAAAGATACCAATAAAAACTATAGTTCGCCACGCAGAAAACAAGCCCTCATACCGCCATGTTGAGGGAAAAATATAAAAGTTATGGCTTTTGAAAAGTGGAGAAGTGAAACCCAAAAAAATCATTGCATCCTTATAGCCAAAATAAGCTGCGTCCTTAATGGGTTAGCAGAAGGAGGGAATTGTTAGCAGTGTGTGGCTGTGTTGGGAAACCATGTAGCCAAACATGTCTGTTCGGATTCTGCAGAGACGAATGGTGGCTGGAAAAAGCCCTAATGGTGGTCTGGGCCAGCTAGAGATGAAAACTGAAAGTGACGGTCAGCAGCGATCACTGGAGGTAACTGTACGGTAATCACTATCAGCGTGCCGGAACCTGACTTCACTATTAGAGGTATACTAGAACTGAGCCGCTTTATTGGTGACTTAAGGGCTCAATGCCACAGCCATAAGCATACAATACTGTAGGAGACCACTAGCATGTCACACATTTTCAAACCATGCACGCTGCCCGCAGGGACCGCATATGGCTTTGTGTGGCACTGCGCATGCACAGTGGGATTTTTTTTTAAATTCCCCACTCTGTTTAGAGTGACAATGCGTATGGAAACAATGTATTGCGTATGGGCAGCGTATCAGATGCAGCCCATATGCGTGTGTACAGGGCTTACATTGCGTGGTACGCAGAGAAAGAGAGCCTGGTGGGATTTATTTCTCTTGCATATCTACACACTGTCCATTGACTTTCATTGACTCTGTTTACTGCGCACCACATGTGTGCGCGCAACGCACGCATGATATGTGGTGAAAACCTGGTCATGGAAATGAGCCTTAACATGTTATAAACGTTAGCTTATGTTGTCTCTATTGTATATATTGTTATTATTCTGTCTCCAATGTATGTGTGTGTGTATATATACTATATGCAGAAAACTACTAGCAGCTGTGTCACAGATGCTAGTAACTTGTATTGTCTGGACTCGCAAATTTATGTATGGGGATGCAAACACACACTATGTCTTTTTGCACCTACTACCAATCCCGGGGTGGCTCAATATATATTGTTATTATTCTGTCTCCAATGTATGTGTGTGTATTTGTGTGTGTGTGTGTGTGTGTGTGTATATATATATATATATATATATATATATATATATATATATATATATATACATATAAAATTATTTTTTTCTTTCTTGGGGAAGCAAAGCATGCCTTGAGGCTTGTGTTCTGGATGTTTTAAAACTCTGCTAAAACCCCTGACTGCTAATGATCCATTGATGGGTCATTTAAAAAAAAAACCTGCAATGTAGCTAAAAGTGATATACAAGGAGTAACCGTGAAAAGGAGTGGGAGTTGGAGGGGTCTGGAAAGGGGCCCCAAGCGAAACTTTTGCACCCGGGCCCATTAGCCTCTAGCTACGCCCCTGATGCACACCCTAAAATTAATACATTGTTGATGTCCCCTTTGACTGTATGACAGCATTCAGTCTTTTTGGGTAGGTGTCTATAGGTATGGCACATCCTGACTTGACAATCTTTGCCCAGTCTTTCTTACAAAAGCGCTCCAAATCTATCAGATTGCGAGGGCATTTCGGGTGTAGCGCCCTCTTCAGGTCAATCCACAGATTTTCAGTTGGATTCAGGTCTGGGCTCTGGCTGGACCATTCCAAAACCAATCTTGTTGATGGGAGGTATGCTTTGGGTTGTTGCTAAAAGGTAAAATTCCTCTTCATCTTCAGTTTTTAGCAAAGACCTGAAGGTTTTCTGTCAAGATGGACTAATATTTAGAACTGTTCATAATTTTCTACACTTTGACTAAAGCCTCGGTTCCAGCAGGCGAAGAACAACGGCAAAACATAATGCTGCCTCCACCATCCTCATTGCGGGTATGGTGTTCTTTTGGTGATGTGCAGGGTTGTCTCTGCAACAAACATACCTTTTGCAGGGGCGTGGCTAGCCAATGCAGGAGTGAGTCGCACATCAGCTCGGCTCCCGTGACTGACCCCGGCAAACACGCAAGCGGATGACCCAGACCCGGCTACTTACGGTCATGACGAAAGGGAAGAGAAGAGGAGCCCCCAGGACACCACCGGACGACTCCGGGAGAGGAATCGCGGCATTCTTAAGGAGAACGGCGGGAGAGGAGTCCCCCGCGGCAGTGCCCAAGATGGCGCCCCCAACACTTCCGATGCGGCAGACGAGCTCGAAGAGGCCGCCCGGACCGAGCACACAGAGCGAGGTCAGCGAAGATGGAGGGAGCACAGCGGCACACAGCCCCAACAGCAGGAGAGGCAGGGGAGCCGCCGAAGCCAGCGGGTAAAAGCCGAAGGGGGGCGGAGCCTCTGAGCCCACGGCCATCAATACCACAGGAGGGAGAGGATGGACCCCGAGCTGCGACAGAGGCACAGCACCTGCGGCGGCGAGAGCGGTGAGTGGGGCGGTCACAATAGACGCAGGAGAGGGGGGTGCCACATTATCCACAGAGGCTGAAAACGCCTGGGCCCCAGCGGCCCCCCCACAGTCTCACCCCCCGAGCCCCATAGGGATAAAGGAGCCAAAAGACAGTACGCTCCAGGACAGAACCCCAACTCAGCCCCTCATGCCAAAGAGGACCCCTAAGCCACAAGGGGCAACAGGCTCAGTCCCTACCAGCAATAAGAGGACCACAAGAGCCCACAACAGCTCTGGTCCCCAGCAACCTCCAGACCTAGGGGGGGGAACCCTCTCAATATATACCCCCTCAGAGCAGTCTAACACTATCGCCAATATGCGGCTCCCCCCCGCTGCGCAGCTCTCCAGAGCTACACAGCTCCCCCGAATCACAACCCAGCGCCACCAAGGGCTCCTTAAGCGGCCCTTCCCGGACGCGAAGGTTGCCACAGGGACCCAACGAACCTGGGACTCCCGGAACCACAAAGAACACTGAGTCAAAGAAGACCCAGGCAGCCTGACACCCAGGGCACAACTGCACCCGCATACCATACATCGCTGCCACAGGAGTTGACCCCGAGGCATAACAGCTATGACTCCTCCAGTGACAGGGAAGGGCAATTTTCCGATGCCAGACGTGACACCCCCCCGAGGGACCCCAGCAATTCTTTCCCTACACCGACACCCGAAGATAGCTGGGACTGGAAAAAGCATCTTAGAGCATTACCGACACAGAACCATATCGATGCCCTATTCCAGCAACTGGAAACCACTCGTAAGAAGGACGTGGCGGCCCTCCAATTCGAGATTCAACAGATAGGCCAAAGAGTAGAGGCAGTGGAGGAGACCCAGGAGAAGACTACAGAGACCCTTGAGTCCCACAATCAAGAACTCCACCTACACTCCCAGCAGATTCTAGAGCTCTATACCCATATAAATAACCTGGAGAATCGTCACCGAAGAAATAATCTGCGCATAAGAGGCCTCACAGAGGAAGTAGAACCACCCCAACTTGACTCCTGAGCCCAGTCTTTCTTCAATAATATCCTGAAAAGACCCGAGTCTACTACCCTGGAAAACGATAGAATTTACAGATCACTAGGGCCGAAATCCTCCGATCCTAGTAGACCGAGGGACGTGGTCTGCCGAATCCATTTTTACAAGGATAAGGACTTAATATTACAAAAATACCTTTTGCAATTATGGCCAAAAAGTCCAACCTTGGTTCCATCAGACCATAACACGTTCTCGCAGATAATTTTGGCAGACTTTATGTAAGTTTTGGCAAAACATAGCCAGGCTTGGATGTTTTTCTTTGTTAGAAAAGGCTTCCGTTTTACCCCCCTCCCCCACAGCTCAGACATATGAAGAATACGGGTGATGGTTGTCATATCCACTACACAACTAGTCAGCCATTCCTGCAGCTCCTTTAATGTTGCTGTAGGCATTTTAAGGCTGGGTTCACACACACCGGAATCCCAGCGGAAATCTCGCGGTTCGGCCACAGCGAAAAACCGCAAGATTTCCGCTGGGATAGGTGCTGCTTCAAAAGCCGTGGAACTTAGCCGCGGGTTTTGAAGCAGCCTGGCCGCTCGCTCTTCTGCCTCGGCCAGCGCTCCCATACAGGAGAGCGCGGCCACAGCGGTAGAAGAATAAAAATGAACATGCTGCGGCCGGGGAATACGCGCCACAGCGCCGGCTTCTGCCGGCTTTGCCGCGGCAGATTCGCCGTCCCATGTGGATGAGATTTCTAAGAAATCTCGTCCACATGGCTGGCTTAGTATGGGATTAGCGTCCGCAGGCGTATTTGCCGCTGCAAATTCCGGTCGGAATTTTCACGGCAAATCCGCCCGTGTGAACCCAGCCTAACAGAGGTCTGGAGACTTTTTTTATCCACTGTATATATTAAGATAATGGTGCAAGCTTAGAAGCTGACACCTTGCCATCAGCAGTGGGTGTCGGTTGTAACTAGAGATGAGCGAGCATACTCGATAAGGCAAACTACTCGAGCAAGTAGTGCCTTATTCGAGTACCTGCCTGCTCGTCTCTAAAGATTCGGCTGCTGGCGCGGGTTAGAGGTGAGTTGCGCCTTTAGAGACGAGCGGGCAGGTACTTGAATAAGGCACTACTCGCTCAAGTAGTTTGCCTTATCGAGTATGCTGGCTTATCTCTAGTTGTAGCACACAGCCCCTGATCAAAAGCAATTGTGTAGTGACCCAGTACATCCTCCTGGTCCCCTCCATAAATGTCATACATGTATATCTAATGTTGATGCACTGTGCAAACCTGTCTTGTTATTTCCAGTATGTGTGTTGCACAGCTGCAGCGCTTGAGAGGTTAATCTCTAATAAAATACAAAGCCTGCATGTAAATGTATCAAGTTATGTCATGTCATGTGGTAGGAGAGAGTATATAAATATGAGTGATTGTGAGCGGGAAGGAGGAGAGAGTCCATCTCTTCAGGAGTTTGGTGGGACAGGAGGCCTGGGCACATGGGGATACCTTCATTCCTCATGTGCTGAAGCATGGAGGAAAAGGAGAGGTTTCCCGTGCTGCTATGATTGAATGCTAAATGGAGTGAGCTCGAGAGAGAGAGAGAGAAGGAGAGAGCATCAATAAGTCTGTGGCACTGTGCAAGGCTCAGTGCAGAGGTACTAGTGATTTTATTTGATTTCCTACACGGCTGTCTGAAGTCTGGATCACCGCGTAGAGGTACACCCTGTTTGTCTGTCACACCCACGCATCACTAAGGCCTCCTTCCCACGAACGGATTTACGCCGCGTAAATTCGCGGCAAAAATCCACTGCGTTGCCCCCTGCTATTAGGTTCTATTGAACCTAATAGCACAATGCTCACGATGTGGAATTCCACCGCGGAATTTCGCACCGTGAAATCTCCCGTCCTCACCCGCAGCATGCTCTATTTGCCGCGGGTGTACGCGCTGACGGCTTCCATTGCAGTCAATGGAAGCTGTCCGTTCACGCTATCACCCGCTGTAACACAGCGGGAGATAGCGTGAAAACGCTTCCCCACCTACCGCCGCCGCGTCATATGACGCGGCCGTCGCGTCACGTGACACGGCCGGCTGCGTCATGTGACGCGGTGGGCGTGTCACATGACGCGACGGCGGTGGGCGGGGAAGCGTCTTCACGCTATCTTCCGCTGGTAAGTATGGGGTCTCTGGGGGGCGCCGTGACGGGCTTCACTGCAGAATATTCCGCAGCGGAGCCCGTCACGCTCGTGTGAAGCCGGCCTAAGGCCGGGTAGAGGTACTATGAGCCGAAAATCTCTCAAGCTTATTCATTAACCTGCACTATCATTGAACTGCCTATCATTCAGAAGTCTATTATTGAACTGCCTTATTTATTATTCTCCCAGTAAAGTTATTTTCTGGCTCTGACCATTCCCAGAGACCCATGGTACTGCAAAGACTGTCTGTGGCTGTGTTTATTTTCCAGGAATCATACCGGTGGGAACGGTGGCATCACGTGTGACAGGTGGGCATTCCTCAACCTTGGGTTGAGGAAAAAAATCATACATATCCAAGTATGGTACCAATGAACATGTCAATTCATTCAACAAAAAAACAAGATCCCAAATATATTTTCAAAAAAAGTTTTTATTGTGCAAAAATACTATAAAACGAAACAATTGCTATATAAATCTGATATTGACATAATCATACCGAAATACAAAATAAAGTTAGCAAGTCATTTCTCTGCATGGTGAGCATCAGAAAAATGAAACTAAATAAACAAAAAACACAAATTAGCAAAAATTGTTTTTTCATTCTCCCTAAAAAGCAAAAAGTGCGAAACATTTTTCAATACATTTTATGTTACGCAAAATGGTTCCATTGCAAATACAACTAGTCCCACAGAAAATAAACTCCTGTAGCTATGTAAGCATAAAAATGTAAAAAAGTGATGATTCTTGGAAGCAGGGATACAAAAAACAAACAAAATACTACTGCGCCACCAAGGCCAAAACCTGCTGCAGCCGGGGGGTAACATGAAATCTGAAGAGTCAGAAGAGGAGATATACAGCTGACCAGCTGCTAAAAAGATCGGCAGATAAACAAGCAATGCTTGCACTTTTTACATGGCCCGATGATTGGGTGAACAACTGGGCTGTGTAAAAAGGGCCTTTAGGAGATAAAGATGTTGCCTTATGAAGACCCATCTTAAAATATGCTGACATTTTGAGTTAATACAGATCCTCAATCGAGATCTAAAATAGACAGAGCAAAAGCGTAGCTTACCTTTAAATGTAATAAACACAATGCTTTTTGTTGATTAGGATTAGAGATGAGTGAACGTACTCAGTAAAGGGCGATTTCGCACTCGAGCACCACTATTTTCGAGTAACTGACTACTCGGGCGAAAAGATTCGGGGGGCGCCGGGGGTGAGCGGGGGGGTTGCAGAGGGGAGTGGGAGGGGGAGAGAGAGAGAGAGAGCTCCCCCTGTTCCCAACTGCTACCCCCCGCTCCACCACGCCGCCCCTCAAATCTTTTCGCCCAAGTAGTCAGTTACTCGAAAAAAGCGGTGCTCGAGTGCGAAATCGCCCTAAACAAGTATGTTCGCTCATCTCTAATTAGGATATTGACCAACCAATTGTTTCAATGTCTTGAATTTCCTCTTTTCTCTATATAGTCATTATGGACAACACTTTTGCTATTTAACATGAGATAAGATACGTAATTGACTGACAAATCTTGGTGTGTTTGCCTATCGTTTAATAGCACAGTAATTAATACAAACATAATACAAAAGCTTGGGATGCTGAAAGGCACAATAGCAGATGGAAAATAAGGAAGAGATTCTAAGGACCCAATTACACTGACTGAGAATTGACCGACTGTAAAGAGCGCCGATCGTGTGTTTACACTCATTCACTGCCATGCTCATAAGCCCGTAGATGGGCTTTATAGGGGGGTGAATAATCATTAATGCAATTTGGTCAGCTGCACATTTCCATGTTGAAATGGAGAGATGTGCAGCCGACCAGCAAGGATATTTACGCTTACATAAAAGATCTCTTAAAAATTCAGAAGGGCCAATTATCAAGGAAAATAATATTGGGTGAATGTCAGTGCTTGATCGGAACATGTAAATGCACCTTACATAAGCAAACATTTAATTATAAGGATATGAACATTTAGCTCTTGGTTGGCATTAATTCACAGAAGTTCACAGTAAGGGCGCCCACCCACTGGCGTTTGTGATTTCCGTGCGTGAAAAATGCAGCGTTTTTGGCGCGTTTTCGGCGCGTTTTTGGCGGCGTTTTCGCGGCATTTTCGCGCCATTTCCATTGACATTCATGGGTGCATTACGAGAAAAATAAGGACACATATGCAACTGACAGTTCCTATGTTAAAAAACGCAACGGACCGAAAAAAAAAACGCCAGTGGACAGGAACACATTCAAAACTAATTGCTCTTGAGAAAAAACGCAAAACGCAAAGAAAAAAAAAACGCCAGTGGGTGGGCGCCCTTAATGTGGCTTCCACTGTGATACATATTTCAGTCAGACCTGAACTAAATAGATTAAGTAGTTTATAGATGAGGATTGTAAACGTTTTATTGTCCTGTGATTGTGATCGGGGAGATCGTGTGGCCATTGGCTGCCGAAGCCGGGCAGAGTTTCAGCTGCAAGTGATTTTTGCTGTGTAGATCATAGCCTTAAAATGCTTATTGAAAGGTAGTTCTTCCAATAAGAAATCTGTTTAAGAGCCATACAATTTTAGAATTCCATTCAATATACATATGGATAGGAAATTAGGCCTCATTCACACAAGCACACAACACATGCCAAAGTTGGCCACACACAAAAAGTGCGGCTATTAGAACCAATGGTTTCTTATGGAAACATTCAGACAAAAGAATTTTAAGCGTGTAAAAGAAGTGGACCTAAAAAGATAGAACATGTGCGATTGAAATTCTGAAATTCCCTTCTGCGTGAAAAAATAGGACCTGACCTATTTGGATAACAAGGGAAAGGTTGATTAGGTAAACATTCCGATTGTTTAGTGTAAAATTCTAAACAATGGGAGTGGGAGATAAGGGGGGAGGAAGTGCTGCTGCACTACTAATCACAGAAGCATGTTAGTGCCTATGGGAATGAGAGGACTAACAGGAGATTACAGCATTTACAATGTGCTGTTCAGCTGTTGGGGACAGAAGGAATTCCTCTGCAGGGAAACCTCTCTCTCTGCAGCGGGGAGAGAGATGAAGGAAAGCTCCAGGGGAACCCCCTTCTCAGCAGGGTTCCCCTTCCTCTCATCCGAGCTGGAGTTATATCCCTGCAGGAGAGTTTGCCTGCAGGGGAGAATCAGGAAATCCCCAGCAGCACGATGTTGGAGTTCACCTGCAGGGGAGAATCAGGAAATCCCCAGCAGCACGATGTTGGAGTTTGCCTGCAGGGGAGAATCAGTAAATCCTAAGGAAGGGAAGCAAGGCTACAGGGTTCCCCAAGAGTGGGACAGAGTGAGCAGGGTTGTGAGGGAGGCGGAGCTAAAGGGGTTCTCCTCATAGCAAGTAGAGAGGGGTGGGGCTAGAGAGCCCTCTCTCTCCCTGCTCTCGGGGAAGCCCTGTACCCCCAGCCCCCTCTCTCTCGACGCTGCTGGTGAAGTCCTTCCTGCAGGGAGATGCTGGTATTAGGGCTCCTTTCCACTGGCGAGATAATTGTGCGTTTTCAGTGCGATGCGAGAGTGCGAGCTCTCGCTGGAAAGTCCTGCACATGTTGTTCTATGACAACCTTTCCATGAGCGATGTTTAAGGGCAAGCTGCGATGCGAGGATTAAAAATCGCAGCAGGGGGATTGTTTCAGCGTTTTGCGTTTTTCTCTCGCACATACAGTGTAATGGCAAAACAGATTCTCGCATCGCATCGCAACGCAACGCAAAAACTTGTGATTTTGCAGCGATGCGATGCGATTTTAACATTGCGATTTTCCGGCAGTGATTATTGCTATCGCCAGTGGAAAGGCGCCCTAAAGCTGAGATGAAGGGAGTGCCCGGCGATGAAAGGGGTTCCCTGGGGACTCCCTTCATCTCTCTCTCTGTTCCCCTGCTGGTGGGGAAACCCTCCACCCCCGCTGAGTTGAAGGGAGTCCATAGCAATGAAGGAAAGCCCGTGGGGCTTTCTTTCATCTCTCTTTCTCCCCTCTTGGAGCAACAGCGCCCATTTCCTGTGTTGTGCGCTGCTATGCTTTTAGCAAATTCCCTCGTGCGAATTTCGTATGACGCAACTTTGCGGAAAAATGTCCATTCACGCTATTCTTGCGCATTTTTTTTTTTTTGCGTGGCTAACTGTGGCATGCGTTGTGAGCTTGTGTGAACGAGGCCTAAAGTTGTCACTTTACATAAATGTGACTTCAACAGTCTAAGATAAAAGGGTCCTTTGGATGAGACAAATATGACCATAACCTTGACTTGTTGTCCTTATAATTAATCTTCATTCGTTATCAATCACAGAATCTTGGATATGATAAATTATTATCATAGTAATACGGAACCTTGGAGAGTTTTATCTTTCATAGTCTGCATTGTGGTTCAAACAGATCCATTTTCCAGAGTATAGAGTATGAGTGGGAGAGGATTCCAGTTCATGTAGACCCGAGGGGCATGGCATTGCCTAGAGCACTAGATTTCAACACACAGTAAGTATGAGCAGATTGAGAAGTACATGACTATGTGTGATCCAGACACTTTTCAGGGTCTTTGTTTCCCAGAAAGACCACCCACGACTGAGGAGCACAGTCAGGTGTGGCGTAATTCATTCACTGAATATGTGCTCATGTTGCGCTTTAATAAGTTCACAGATATAAAATGATTTATTAAATGGTTTCTAATTTCAGCTATGGATGTCTGTAAGTGTGGCATAATTTTTATTTCTAAATACAGGCTGCATTAGGTGGCTGGCTAATGTAAAGGAGCTGTGAACTGGCAGTGGTATATCGTTCTAAAGAAGTATAATTTTTATTTCATACACCCCCACTCCCCAATGAAAGAAATCAGGGACTACTGTAGTTGTGTGTTGTACGCCATCACCATGACAGGAATCCTTTCCTACCACAAGGCAGATACAAAATGTGTAGCTCAGTCATTTTTATAAGTACGTCCAACATTTGTACCTTGTACTTTTGTTAATACTCTGTCCGATGATAAAGAGGCACTGGTCAGTCTACCTAATATAATCATCAACACGTAAACAGTAGAGGTACAGACCATTTTTAGGTTCATTTTTTTCAATTTCCAAAAGATATATATTTAATTATTAGCCATGAGTTCAAGCTCAAAGTGATGACCAGTTCAGTAGTCCACAGGACGGATCAACATGGAGACAGACTTCATTCCATGGCTGGGTCCCTTCCAATAATGCCACTTGATACTATTGTACTTTGGTGGACCAGATCCACTTTTGTAATAGATACCATTTAAGTTGGATGGACCGCAGGCATCGAACCACCAACCTACAGAAGGATAAATAGTTGGTAAGAGAGCTTTCACAAACATTTTTAATCACAGCTTTTATTTAATAACTTTCTGCAGATGGTGTACTTCACAATTAAGGTAAGTAACACAAACAGAATGGTAATTATTCTCATGCTTGCACTTTAATATTAGAATGATATCACAGAACCCTTGCATTCTATACCATATCAATGAACATTGCTATTTTGATACCCTATACACTATTGGGCAGTATGCATAAAAACTATTCTAAAAAAGTGCCGTTTCTCATGGAAAGCAGTGGGATTCCCACAACCACTTAGAGATCAGTTTACATTTTTTTACTTTTACTCCAGTACTGTACACTGGAAAATGATGGAGAAGGATAGATTTATCATGACATAGTTTGGATGCATGGAGCTCATTGAAAGTTTTGTGGATGCAAATTTGGATGAAGGACTCTTCCACAAGGCCGTGTTATAGCTCTGTCCAAGCACTGAGTGGATCCATACTGTAGGCCTGTAGGTCTCAGATTACGTACAGAGATATACATATTTTTATTTTATTTTATGGGATTCCATAGAAAACAAACACAGAATAGATCATGTCAATTTTCACCGCACTTCACATATACACGGGGATGTTCTGTATAGGTATGGAACAGACAGAACGAGCATGGCAGTACAAAGAGGTCATAGAACCTCTATGCAATGCCAAACAGGCTCCATGCATACGTCTCTGCTGTGTACATAAACCCTAAGCTTTTTATTGTTATAAGGGCTTCTTCAAATGGGCATATGTGCAACTACGCTCACTGCTACAGAGTATAGTTGTGCATAAATTTTACCTTTCAAACTCTGCAGAAGTCTGAAAAAAAAGCAGAAGGATAGGTCCTGCCCTATCTTTTTCACGTGTAGTTTTAACTACATCCAAGAAAGACAAGGCAAGTCCTATCTTTTCTCGCATGTAGTACTTATGAGCGAGAATCCCGATAGTGAAAACGAAACCATTGAAATCATATCAGGACAAAATCCCACCCATCTGTTTAGAGTTACAGATAAATTACCTCCTGTTGCATACTGAGCACATTTGCAGCTGCAGCCATCATTATCTACATCCTTGGTGCTGAAGGCAGTCCCTGTGGGAGCAAAACTGCTTGTTCGTCCTGCAGTCCCACTATATCCTCTTACATTTAGGCTATAGAAGAAAAATACATAAAGATGTGGATATAATTTCTTATAACTAATGATTTTGGCATTTAAAACTAGATGTAATATCAAGTAAGTTTTTAATTTTTTTGTCCATTGCATACTTTCTGTAAAATTCTAACTTAGGACTTCTGTAGATGGCCGGGTCGGATCTCTGAATATTCTCGCAGCAGGATGCGAGCCTTGACCCTGCAGTGACCACCGCGGCTCACCTCCTCCCAGCGTCTCCTACGCTCTGCTATGCTCCAGCTGCCGCCCAGCTGGCACATGCGCAGAGCAGAGCCGATGCATCAGAGGTGACATTCCTGTGTGAGCCTCGCAGAGGCTCGCACACAAATACGGTAGGCTGTTTACCCCGTGAGTTTTCATGCGGTCAAATCGCGGTTGTCTGCATAGGATTGCATTATCTAATGGAAATTCTGAAACAGAAATTCTTCGGGAAATCCCTCCGCGGAATTGCCGCCCATGTGCAGGAGTCCTTAATTCTACATTTCCTATAAGTCAAAGATTTACCACATATTATAATCTTAATTATAGAAATTCCCTTGAGTGTAGAGTTATGATAAAATCCTTTGGACCTGGGCCGTTGATGCCATGCCTTACATCCTCCCCAATAAGCAAATAAGAATGGCACCGAAGTGTGAGGAAAGCTAGGCTGATAAAAAAAAAGTTATATTCTGCAAAACTATTCACTTTAAATAGCCTTACTCCAATGTTCAGCTTCCTATCTTGTACGGCCACTTGTGTTATAAAAAACACAAGAGAAATACAGAAAGGCATATGGATCTCAGTAACCCTTGTAAAGGAGTCCACTGGCTTCATATCTTTGCCCCATGGTTGCATTCCAAGTATAAGTTACGGACAAGCGGATGCAAGGTTGTCATACACATGCAAGCTAGAAGTAGACTGATATTGAACAACTGTTGAACAACATTTGTCTGGTGACCATCCATTTTGTAGAACAACCAACATTTTAGTCCATAATGACTGTTAACATGATTCACACTGTTTATACATCTCTAATGACATCAGGTGAGGGACAAACCATCATCCTGAGAACAACAAAGGAAAGATCTTTTGTCAGATGAAAACATTTAAACGTGTCAAACTACTTTCCAGATTATGACGGCCTCTTATCAGTCAGCGAAAACAATAATCCATTGCTGTATTTCACTCAACAAACAATTATTTTGGTTGCAATTGTCCATTTTTATGAACTTTAGCCTAATGTATATAGGCACCTTGAAGGAAACTGCTTCAATATACTAGCCAAACTGCTGGCATGATGTTATAGAGCAGGAGGAGCTGAGCAGATTGTATATAGTTTTATGGGGAAAGACTCAGTAGAACTTGTATTTTATTCATTTATATCTCTGCGCATTCTGGGCTTAACGGTCCAGTGGGCGGAGCTACCAGTGATTGAAAGCTGTATATGACTACCTATGTACAGGGGTAGCTGTCAATCACAAATATAAATGAATACAAGTTATACCCACTCTTCCCCCATTAAACTAGATATCAATCTGCTCTGCTCCTCCTGCTTTATAATGCTTGCAGTTTGGACCGCATGTTCAAGCTGACACATTCCCTTTAAGGGTCAATAATTCCCAGTTTATTGTGATACTGCTCAGATTCAGAAAAGTATTGTATGAAAGAGTATACATTATTTTGTTCTCTCCATTCTGTGATAATATTTGGGCTGCACTGCCATTGCAGGTTCTCTTCCTCTGGGATGCAGCATCAAAGCATTCACTATAGTCTCATTTCTATGAAAAGACAAAGGCAGATCATGCCAGTACAGATATGCCAAGCCAATCCAAATACCCTGTGACATTTCCATTTGTTTATTCAGAGTATTGTTTGCCTGTGATGAGAAAAAGACAAAACAAGGCGATTTCCAATCTATACACAAACATGTCCTGTTTGTCTTGAAGTGAGCCAAGAGGCTTCCATCAGTCTGCCAGTTATGACAGCCCTATCAGGCTGTTTATGAAGAGTGCTAAACAGAGAAGACTAAGGGGCCTTTTAGACGGGATGACTGTCAGGGCAACCGATGCCCGACACTTGTCCCCGCACATACTAGCTCCCGTGCACCTGCACGGGAGCTAGTATCACTGGCTCTCAGCGGGGAGGTTGCAAGAGATTTCTCTCCTGTCGCTTCCCCGCCCCTCTTTATTGACTTAACATAGTGACCGCAGAAGGCCGGAAAGATAGCAGAGTACAGGGAGATGTCACCAGGGACAGCTGTATGCGGTTTCCGGTCATGTGATTGTCGTTATCCAATGGATAACAGTTATCATGTAAAGTTAAAAAGGGTTTTTAAAAAAGTTTCATCTCCCTTACGGATTGTATCCATGAAGGGAGATGAAATTACATACCTAAGGTCCACAGTTTTTTCCCCCGATCAGAAATTTCCCAGCTTTTGGCGCATGCGCCCGTCAACAAAATAGTGAATGCATGCACAAAAGTCAAGGATTGCCCAGGGAATTTTAAAATCTCCCTGCTCCTGGATACCAAAGGTAGCCCAGAGCCTGGAGATGTCACGGGGGCTGCGGTATGCGGTTCCTGGTCACATGATCGCCGTTATCTAATGGATAATGGCGATTATGTAAAAAAAAGTTTAAAATTTACCGGAGGCCTCCGCACTTGAACCCAGACGGGATCTTCCTCCACGGACCTTCCCGGGCCTCTGTGCATGCGCCTGCAAGCAAAATGCCGGACACATGCGAGGAGCCGGAGAGGGGAAATTTAAAAACTACTTGCTCCCAGCTACCAAAGGTAGCCGAGAGCCTGGAGCAGTGACTGGTCACCTCATTAAGTGGTCCGCGGTCGTGTGACAAAAGGTAGCGATCTACCTTAGGCAGGTCTCACAAGAGCGTATAGGAATTGCGGATTCTGCATGCGTTTAATCCGCAGTAATACGCAGATCAATCAAATGCATTGGATTACACAATTCTGCTCACATTAGCGGGTCGGAATTACATAATCCACTCACAGAAAACAGAACGCAGCATGTTCTATTTTACCGCGTATATCCGCAACATAGAGTCCATTGTGCTCTATGGTCGCAGATATACCCGCAGCCCATACGCAACTACATTATGTACGGGCTGTGGGTAGCCGCATCATTGCTATGCGATGGCATGGGAAATACAAACAAAAAAAAAGTACTGCACATGACCGCCTATGTGAGTACGAAGTTATGTGCAGTACATTACGTGGCCGTACGCAGGTCCAAGGCTGGGCTCACAGCTGGGATCCGCTGTGGGTCTCCGCAAGCGGATTCCACATACGGCCGTGTAGCCCCGATGTAATTCAGATCGCTACCTGTAATATGTAATTTACAAGAAGCCCCGGGAACGCTCGCCTTCCTGCAGTTCCAGGAGCAGCTTGTTGAGCGCCTTCTGTGTGAGACCGCCGCACCTCAGCAAGCTTCCGAAACCTCACAGAGCGCCACTTTTTACACCCGATCCCTGAGGCTGAGGTCACAAAATATCCCTCAAAAAAGTGCCACTGAGGAGGAGGGATTCAGAATTTTATTGCTCCATGTGGCCATCCCAACCAGGCCTGCGTAATTACGTCTGTTTTCGGACATACCACACAGTTTACATGATTACTTTTTAACTAAGATTTATAGAATGCCAAAAGGGGGGGGGGGGGTGAGGGGTGAGAGAGATTAATTTTAGGGAGTCAACTTTTTTTCTGCACAAGTGTGCAATGTGCCCTGAAATCTAATGAGTGTTTCTCCATTATAGGTCTAACCATGTGTCCTGTAAGTAGATTGGGGCCACAAGGGGTATGTTTCTGAACACGGGACAAATGGTGGTATCTATTTTGAAGTGCAAGTCTTCATTCATTTGTGTGTGGTACAAAAAAACCTGTTTTTAAATTGACACAATTGCCAAAAAAAAAAAAAATCGTAATTTTTTCCCTCTACTTTGCGTAGATTCATTCAAAAATTGTGAGGTCAAAATATGCAGTACACCCCTAGATGAATTTGTTAAGGGGTCTAGCTTTCAAAAGCGGTCATTTGTGAGGATTCTCTGTCGTTTTGGCAGCTCAAGGGTTTCACAAGTGGGCAATGTGGCCTAAAACCCCTTCAAGCAAAATGTCTGTTCTGAAAGCCACCAGCTGCTCTTTTTGGTTTGGGCCCCTTTTTGCATATAGATATAATATTAGGGCCACAATGGATATGTTCCTGAACACATGACAAACAGAGGGATCCATTATGGGGTCCAAATCCTCATTTTCATGTGCACTATAGAAAAAAAAAACTGCCTTTAAAATGACATATTTGCAAAAATATGAAATTTTCTTTTTTTCTCCTCAGAATTGCATAACTCCTGAAAAAAAAACTGTGGGGTCAAAATACTCCTGACACACCTTAGGGAATACATTGAGAGGCATATTTTTAAAATGGGGGGATTTGTGGGGTTATCTGTCACCTATAAGCCTGTGCAATCTTGGCTTGGTGTAAGAAAACAAAATGTTCCTCAAAATGTTAATTCATGTTAAATTTGTACGTCTCCTAAATGCTTTAAAAAAACTAATTTTTTAAAATTTGCTTCTAGAATAAAGTAAACAGATGGAAATATATATCTCATCAAAAATGTGTACAGTATGTTTGCACATATTTGAGATATTGCAGTTGAAAATGTAAAAAAATGTCAATGTTTTCAAAATGTTCCCAATTTTGGAGCTTTTAATAAATATATATGAATTTTATCTATCTATTTTACCACCTAAATAGAGTGCAACATGTGGAGAAAAAAAAACGTCAGAGTCACTTGGATATGCAAAACCGTACGGAGCTATTCTATGTTAAAGTGACACATGTCAGATTTCCAAAATTTGGCTCAGTCGTTAACTCCTTCATGACATGGCCTATTTTGGGCTTAAGGACGCAACGATTTTTGGCGGATTTTCATCTCCATTTTTCAAAAGCCATAACTTTTTTGTCGACGCGGACGTATAAGGGCTTGTTTTTTGCGTGGCGAGCTGTAGTTTTTATTGGTGTCACTTTTGAGTACATAGACTATATTGTAAAACTTTTATTATTTTTTCTATGATAACAGGGAGAGAAAATGCATCAATTCTGCCATAGATTTTTTGGGTTGTTTTTTTACAGCGTTAATCATGCAGCATAAATGATACAATACATTTTTTCAGCGGGTCGGAACGATTACAACGATACCAAAATTCTTATATTTTTTTTAGTTTTTTCCACTTTTCTGCGATAAAAACCCTTTTTTTGGAAATCTTTTTTTTTTCTAAATCACTGCATTCAAAGTCCTGAAACTTTTTTATTTTTCTATGTACGGAGCTCTGTGCGGGCTTATTTTTTGCAAGACGAGCTGTAGTTTTTATTGGTAACATTTTGGGGAATATACGGCTTTTGTGATCACTTTTATTGCATTTTTGTGGGAGGCAAAATGCTAAAAATTAGCATTTTGCCTCTGTTTTTTAGGGGGCTTTTTACGCTTTTTGCATGTTCAACTTATTGTACGCATCGTTACGGATGCATCGATGCCAAATATGTGGGATTTCAATTTAATTTAATTTTAAATTTTTTTAACCTTTGTTATGCTAATATGAGAAAAAAGCACCTAAAAAGGGTTTTTGTTTTACATTTTTTTTTTAATTTTTCTTTTACATTTTTATTATCTTTTTTTTACACTTTTTGTGTCCCTCTAGGGGACTTAAAGCACAGCACTGATGATTGCTGTGATAAGGCATGGCAGGCCTTCTGTCCTGCCATGCCTTATCGCTTATACAGCGATCACAGGCTCTGGCAATACAGGACGCCGGATATAATCGCAGAGAGCCCGGCAACTTCACAGAGGGAGCGCGCTCCCTCTCTGAAACCTCCCCATGCCGCGATCTACATAGATAGCAGCAGGGAAGGGGTTAACAGCGGGGGGAGCATCTCCGATGCACCCCCACTGTTGTAGCGGGAGGCCGGCTATCACTGACAGCCAGCTCCCACTGCGGGATAGTGGGAGATCTGTCATGATCTCGCACTATCCCTATGACGTAAGGGTACGTCATTTTGAAGTACCCCACTCCCATGACGTACCCTTACGTTATGGGGAGGGAAGGGGTTAAGAAGCAAAATGTTCATGATATTATTACTATTTTTAATAGCTATTATGGATAACTATATAGTTAGTCTCTGTATCGGCAACAATATGAATAAAACTTACCTGTAATTATTTCCCTCACTACCCAAAGAGAAAGCATCATATAGGGAGTAAGCTTCATTCCCATCCCAGTCCTGTAGCTGAATCCTCAGGATGTATGAACCTTGAGATGTTAATTGGTGAACAAATTCATTGCCCAACCAGTATTCACCATTGGGCGACCCAAAACCCTGTAAGAAATTATGTATTCTTAATGTTTTATTTTCCAGATAAGGTTTTCACATATTCTGTATCTCCAATTACAATTAATGCTTAGTCTTGACTTTATGTGAACACTTTCAAATGTTGATAAGTATAAAGTGACAGGTAGGTCACAAGAACTGTATTCCACATGTACTGTATTACACTGTAGAGCCGCAGCACTTGATCCGTAAAGTCAACCCCTCCCATGTACCGATTATAGTTTAGGTTGCAGTCTGGCTTGGGGGTCTATATACTAGTAACTCATACTGGGATGGGGGTGCTGAATATAGGGGCATTATATTTCTACTTATACAGTACTTGTGTAGTGGCCCAGAACACCATCCCGGTCCCCTCAATAAATGTCATACATGTTTTGTCCTATGTGGATGCACTGTTCAAAGCTGTCATGTCATCTCCAGTGTATGTATTGCACAGCTGTGGTGCTTGAGAGGTTAAAGGGGTTGTCCCGAGGCAGCAAGTGGGTCTATACACTTCTGTATGGCCATAATAATGCACTTTGTAATGTACATTGTGCATTAATTATGAGCCATACAGAAGTTATAAAAAGTTTTATACTTACCTGCTCCGTTGCTAGCGTCCTCGTTCCCATGGAGCCGACTAATTTTTGGCCTCCGATGGCCAAATTAGCCGCGCTTGCGCAGTCCGGGTCTTCAGCAGTCTTCTATGGAGCCGCTCGTGCCAGAGAGCGGCTCCGTGTAGCTCCGCCCCGTCACGTGCCGATTCCAGCCAATCAGGAGGCTGGAATCGGCAGTGGACCGCACAGAAGAGCTGCGGTCCACGAAGGTAGAAGATCCCGGCGGCCATCTTCAGCGGTAAGTATTGAAGTCACCGGACCGCCGGGATTCAGGTAAGCGCTGTGCGGGTGGTTTTTTTAACCCCTGCATCGGGGTTGTCTCGCGCCGAACGGGGGGGGGGGGTTTAAAAAAAAAAAACCCGTTTCGGCGCGGGACATCTCCTTTAACTGTAATAAAATCATTGCCTGCTTGTAAATGTATCAGTTTGTCTTGTCATGTGGTATCAGTGAGGTCATAAAAGAGAGAGATTGAGAGCAGGAAAGGAGTCCATCTTAAGGAGAAGAGTGTGTTAACACAGAGCTGCATGGAAGCACCTTCAGCTTCCATGTAGGTGAAGATGGAGGAAGAAGAGCGACATCCCGTAGCATTTGAAGTGTGAATGTGAGAGGAGTTAGTCCCAGCAACAGAAAGAGAGAAAGCAACCCCAGTTTCTGAAAACAGGTACCCATTCACACCACAGGCTTTTTCTGTGCAGCCAGTCGTCATTAAGATCACTGCATAGAGGTACTGTATTGAGACACTCATGCATTTGCCGTGCGGGGTGTATATTGGCTAAGACTATCCTTAAATAATTGTTTTGCCAAAGTGTATGCAGAGTGACCCTTAACCCCCTTCCTCCTCCGGAGTGCTCCCAATCCAGTACCGGTGACATACAGATAACGTGGACTGTGGGGCCATATTCATCCTGTGTATCCTCCCTACCTCTGAGCTTAAGCCTGTAACTACTGAAAGTGAATTGTACCTGTATTACCAGTTATACAAAGTTATTACCAAGTAAAAGTTATACCGGGCCCTAACCGTTCCTAGGGACCCAAGGTACTACACACAAGTCTCCATGTTTATTACTCCGCCGCATAGAATATCGGTGTGTGGGAACGGTGGTATCACGAGTGATATATACTACAACTCCCCTCATCCCCTTTATTGACACTCCCTGCCAAAGAAGTGTCGAAGCTGGCCTGCGATACTGCTCTGGCCTTGGCTATGTGTCATCCCTCAGGGACCAGTGCCTGGTAGGTGACATTGTGACAAGACAGCACTTATCCCTCCCAGCTCTTCACATTAGCCAGGTGCCCAGGGTCACCCCTCTGGGGTGTTGCACTTGACAGTCCATACAGTGCCCTGCGCTCACCCCTTCTGAGTATTTGCCCAAGCACCTACGGAGGCTTCTCTATCTTTTCTCATAATGCTGCAGTACTTCTGGAAACAATGCTATTAAATCATAGAATCATAGAATGGTAGAGTTGGAAGGGACTTCCAGGGTCATCGAGTCCAACTCCCTGCTCAGTGCAGGATTTACTAAATCATCCGAGACAGATATTTGTCCAGCCTTTGTTTGAACACTTCCATTGAAGGAGAACTCACCACCTCCCATGGTAACCTGTTCTACTCATTGATCACCCTCACTGTCAGAAAGTTTTTTCTAATATCTAATTTGTGTCTCCACCATTTTCAGTTTCATCCCATTGCTTCTAGTCTTTCCTTGTGCAAATGAGAATAGGGCTGATCCCTCTGTTACCACGCGGCGGCTGCGGGTCCTCCCAGGGCACAGGTCGGGGCGCGTCCCCACCAGCTTGTTGTCCAGCTTCCAGGGGCGCAAGTGGTTGATCGGTGCGGTGCATGCACTCGTTGGCATGGGCGGCACCACGTGCGCCTGTGATTGCGGATCCGTGCACAAGTTACTGTATGTTGGATTCTGCTGGGAGGTGGCGCCTCCCTCTCTCTGCACCTGGGCAGAGGCTTCTGTTTATAAGGCTGGCAGTGAGGTGCATTCACTGCCAGTTATTGGTTTCTGTCAGCGTGCTGGCATCCTGCCTCTGTCAGTCTCCTGTTTGTCAGCTTGTTTGCTAGTTCTGCCAGGTCATCCCATCTGCCTCAGTCTGTGGTTATTTACTGTCGGGTTAATTCATCTGCCCTTCCTGTCGGTATTCTACCCTGCTCCATCTTGGTACGCCAGTCCCTCCTCTCGGTCCCTAGAGAGTGTAGGGACCGCCGCCCAGTTGCCCGCCTGGGGTTAGCCAGGAGTGGAGGCAAGTAGGCAGGGACAGGGGTTGCGGGTAAGTTCTAGGGCAACCTGGGCTGGCGTATCATCGGGTAGGATTCCGTAACATAATAACTGGCCCTTAAAATTGCCCAGCAAGGTTTGTTTTTGCTCTCAAATGGAGGCCGTGAGTAACCTCACAAGTCAGTTGGAGAGTTTAGTGGGCGTAATCCAAGACCTGTCCGGTCGTATGGTGGCCCAGGAGCAGTGGCTGAATGTGCATGTTTCTGTCGAACGTTCCATCCCTGAGCCTAAGCTTCCTCTCCCTGAGGTGTTTTCCGGTGAGAGAAGTAAGTTTTTTGTTTTTCAGCAGGCATGTAGACTATATTTCCAGATGTGGCCCGGATCCTCCGGTTCAGAGTCCCAGAAGGTGGGATTGATTATGTCCTTACTTCGGCGTTCCCTCCAGACTTGGGCCTACTCCTTACCTGAGATTTCAGCTTGCCTGTAGTCTGTTGATTAGTTTTTTCGGGAACTAGGAGGTATTTTTGATGAGCTGGACTGGGCGGGGTTAGCAGTATCTCATCTCATGGCGTTACATCAGGGGCAGCAGTGTGCTAAAGACTATTGCTATAAGTTTAGACAGTATGCCGGTGAAACGTCCTAGAACAATAGTGCCCTCAAAGATGTGTTTTTGTCGGGCCTTTCTGATGCTGTCAAGCATCTACTTATTTCCTATCCCGCTCTCACCACACTTAGTGAGGCGATGGAATTGGCAGTAAAAGCTGACAGGAGGCTGAGATCTAGACAAAAGGAATGACAGGTCTGTAAAACTAGGGAGTCCTGCAGACCCACTTCTACTTCTCCCATGCCAACTCCTGGAGCCGAGCCTATGGAAGTGGACCAGCTAAGTCCCAAGGAACGGCGACAGTTTCGGATGACTCACTGTCTTTGCCTCTGCTGTGGGGAAGACAGACATCGGGTAGCAACCTGTTCACAGAAGCAATGGCAACATCAGTCTGAAGCGGCGGGAAAACTACAGATCCTAGGCGATTGTCGGGAGGATCGCCTAGGATCACAGGTACTCTCTAAGTTGTTGGTGCCTTTTCGGGTTGGCTTCCGGGATTTTATTCGGTCCGGTCAAGCCCTTATTGATTTGGGTGCTGCCACCAATCTGATTAATTTACATTTTGGCAGACCCCTGATAACTGAATTCTCCACGCTTAAGTCACCCATACCAGTATTGATTCAACTCCTCTGTCCACAGGTGTTGTCCAATGGAGGACTCCCATTCCACAGTTCACTGTGGGTGTTCTCCATTCTGAAAATCTGTCCTTCCTGGTTATGGGAAGGATGTCTGTTGATGTGGTGCTTGGTATGCCCTGGTTGGCACTGCACAACCCCCAGTTTGATTGGTCCGTCCGGGAATTGATACATTGGGGGTCATCCTTTCATAATCTTTTAACTCCTATATCCATGTGCTCAGCAGATATCGTGCTTATCCCAGAGTATTTGTCTGATTTTTAGGACGTATTCTGAAAGAAACTGTCTGAGACTTTGCCTCCCCATAGGGAGTGGGACTGTGGTATTGATTTGACTCCCGACAGTCCGATCCCTAAGGGAGCCATTTTCAATTTGTTGGGGCGTGAGCACGAAGCCCTTAAGTCCTATATCTCAGAGTCTCTGGCCAAACGACATATCTGGCCATACAGGTCCCCTGCCGGAGCAGGTCTCTTCTTTGTAGAGAAGAAGGATGGGACATTGAGGATTATCGGGCTCTGAATAAAATTACAGTGAAGAACCAGTGCTCCTTGCCTCTGATTCCAGACTTATTGAGTCAGGTGGTAGGGGCCCACTAGTTTTCCAAACTGGACTTAAGGGGGGCTTACAATTTAATTTGCATTCGAGAAGGAGATGAATGGAAGACCGCATTCAACACCCCGTTAGGAGATTTTGAATGTCTGGTTATGCCCTTCGGACTCTGTAATGCCCCCGCTGTGTTTCAGGGCTTTATCAACGTGGTCTTCCACGACTTCTTGGGGGTGTTTCTGGTCATATATCTTGATGACATTCTGGTGTATTCCCCTGACTGGGATTCACATGTGCGGCACTTGAGGTTGGTTCTGACCCGTTTGCGTGAGTACCAACTTTTTGTCAAGTTGGAGAAATGTACCAAACAAGTCTCTTTCCTGGGTTATGTGATTTAACCCACGGAGATTCAGATGGAGTCTGATAAACTATCAGCAATCTCTCAATGGGTCAGACTAGATAACCTTAAGGCTCTCCAGCAGTTCTTGGGTTTTGCAAATTTTTACCGAAAGTTCATTAAGAATTACTCAGTTATTGCTCAGCCCTTGACTGATCGTACCAAGAAAGGGGCCGACTTGGAAAGATGGTCGTCTGAGACCCTAGAGGCTTTCAGTCGTCTAAAAAGAGCATTTACTACTGCCCCGTTAGTACAGCCGACGCGCGGCGACCATTTTTTGTTGAGGTAGATGCATCTGAGGTAGGAGCAGGAGCTGTGTTGTCTCAGGAAGTCAGTAGGAGATCCGAGTATTGCCCATGTGTGTTCTTTTCACGGAAGTTTAGCTCGGCAGAACGTAACTATGACATGGGTAACCGTGAGTTACTGGCAATCAAATGGGCCCTTGAAGAGTGGCGACACCATCTTGAGTGAGCTAGACACCCCATTACCGTGTATACCAGTATATCTCGCCAATGCTAAAAGACTTACCGCTCCTCAAGCTAGGTGGGCTTTGTTTTTCGCCAGGTTTAATTTCGTCGCGACTTATATTTTGGGAGAGAAGAATGTGAAGGCGGACGCCCTGTCACGGAGTTTCGGGTTGCCGAAAAGTGAGACAGTTACTCCTGAGAATATCTTGGCACCTGGGGTGGTGGTGGCAGCTGTAGAAACTAACCTCGTCCCTCAACTACAGAACTGTCAGCAGGACGCTCCTTTGGAGGTTCCGGAGGGCAGATGGTTTGTGCCAGAGACCTTATGTCTCAGAGTCATTGAAGAATCTCACTCGTCGGTTTTTGCAGGCCATCCAGGGGTACAGGGGACTCTGGATCTTTGTTCTAGACACATCTGGTGGCCTGGCATGGCTCAGGAGATCCGTGACTTTGTTAAGGGATGCTCTGTCTGTGCACGCAATAAAAGTCGTCAGCATCCTCCGGAGGGGCCTCTGAGTACCTTCTCGCCCTTGGTCGCAGGTATCGTAGATTTTATCTCCGATCTACCGGCGTTAAAAAAGCTCCCTTCGGCAATAGAATTTTCTAGGATTTTTGTAAAAGAAATCATTCGCCTACATGGAGTTTCTAAAAACATTGTATCTGATCGCGGGGTTCAGTATGTTGCACAGTTTTGGCGAGCCTTCTGCAGAAACCTGGGAACGTCGCTTTCCTTTTCGGCAGCATTCCACCTGCAAACCAATGGTCAGACTGAGCGAAAGAACCAAGATTTAGTGCAATATCTACGCTGAACAACCGCACTTGTTCTTCCACTGGGGTGTCTCCATTCTTTTGTGTATACTGGCAGCATCCTCGCTTCCTTACAGCGATTCCTACTCTGTCTGTCGGCCCTGCAGCTGACGTTGCCACAGATACGCTGCAAGGAGTATGGAAAGAAGTACAGAAAAACTTGGAAGCAACGGGGGCTAGTATGCAGTTGCGTAGTGGGAGGAGTCTCTTAGTGTCTGAACCTTACAGCATAGGGCAGAAGGTATACCTGTCTTTTAAAAATCTTAAATTAAAGGTCCTGTCTTTGAAGCTGGCGCCGCGTCCCATCTTTGAAGCTGGCGTCCCTTTGTTGTCACACATGTAGTGAATCCTCTCGCCTATGAACTGGACGTGCCAGCTACATGGAGGGTTCACAGGGCCTTTCATAAGTCTTTATTGAAACCTTTTGTTCCTTGGGTGACCCTTCTTCACTATCCCTAGGTTTAATACAGTACCCTCAGTATCTTACTAATTCCAAGAGGTTGGGATTTTCTCTGATAAATTGTTGGGCATGCATAATAGTTTGGGTCAACAGTAGGTTCAAAAAATCATCAGAAGAAAATAACTTTAAAAAGTCCAGCTCTCTGAGCCATGTCGTGGTAAATTGTATCCCTGAGTTCCCAGTGATTTTAGGTATGGGGAGTACCGGTATGTAATTCTCAGTGTTAATTAATGTAGTGTCAAAAGATTCCGGGGCTGCTGCAGTAGCAGTCCTGGGACACCTTGTTCACCTTCTTGGGGGTTCATCAGAGTCAGGATAATATCAGGAAAGTTGCATCATCCTCAACAGCAGTGTCAAATGCATTAAAGGCATTAAACATCCTGTGAGCCACATTTTTGCCATATAAATTATTCTGCATGAGTATTATTTAGGGGAGCACTAATTGTACACTAGAATTTGTACAACGGATGTATAAATTGTTCTGCACAAAAAATTATTTACTGGGTAACCAAAGGATAGGCAGTCACAGGGTGGGTGAACAGATAATGGGTGATCTCAGGCACAGGTTATCACAGGAACCGGTGACTACAGGGATGGTTGACCACACAGCCACAACGGGAAGATGGAATATTTCACACTACAATGACTGACACTACACTACACTGCACTAATCACACTAAATTGATTTGATTCTCTAGCTGATTAGCACACCATAAGCTCTCTCTAAGCACCCCTCAAACTCCGCGACGGTTTAGAAGCTAGCTTTCAGGATAAACTTGTTTTTCTCCTCCTGCTAATGCTGTGATTGGTAAGTCAACATTGACTTACCAATTACAGTGATCACGGAGGCGGGACAACTGTGATTGGTTTCCTGGAAGTGTGTAGTGATTGGCTGCTGTCGATGACATCACTACACTGCATCATATAATGTGGCGACATTGGAAAGACATGCCATACATGTGGTGTGTACCATAAGCAATCCACAGTGAGTAGCAGGAGCCTGAACAAAGGAGATGCTATCTGCCATGGTATTTCGCAGTGTATGTGCTGAAGTTGAGTTGCTGTGATTTCCCTGTTGCTGAGGTTCACAATGGAGTGAGTGCCCTGTCTGGAGTGGGACAGAAGAAGAGAGACTTAATACCCAGAAAGCCTGGGTGAGAGGAGCAGTACCAGCAGTGACCTGAGGGGCAGAAGTGGGGGAGTAGCCAGAGACTACTGAGTTCTCTAATGGTGAGTTTGCCAGGTGAGTTTGAGAGAGATGTCCACTGCTCTATCTATTCAAGTCCCTGAAAGATTAAAGGAAACAGTGATCATAATATGAAATAGGAAGCAACAGTTGGTGGATCTTTTTAGAACTGCTTGTTATTCTGTCCCTGGAAATCTATCACCCAACACTTGGGATCACCAATGATTTAGACCAGACCATGACAGTTTTCTTTAACCCCTTGGCTACAACCACCATACATGGCCATTAGATGTGAGATGTCAGTGTGTAGCATGGACTCAGGAGCCGAGCCTGCTTTATATGCCGCAGGTGTTGGCTGTTTTTGACAGTTTAACTATTTAGATGCTGCTGTTAATAGGGGGCTCCCTCTCCCGAATGGTGCTCTTTGATTGCTATGACAGTCTGAATCCTTGTGAAGGCCCCCAGGCCTGCCATAGATTTCCTCTTATTAAACCCTTCCAGTTCAAATTCCCTTTAGGAACTAAAAAAAGTAAAAATAAGATTATTAAAGTATTTCTAATTATTAGTACATTTTAAGGGTGGGGTCACACAAGCGGGTTTTTGTGCGTACGCACGCACAAAAACACGCTTGTATTTACAACAGTGCATTCCCTATGGTGTGTGCACATGTCCGTACTTTGCAGGTGCATGCCTGCAAAGATAGGACATGCGTGTACCATTGGGAATACACTGCTGTAAATACAAGCGTGTTTTTATGAGTGCGCCAGCTGCTGCCGGCGGCTCCATTGAAAACGATGGTCTTCCGGCACCCCTGCATTCTTTTCAGGGAAAGGCTTTACATATAAGCCCTTCCCTGAAAAAGAAACATTTCAGTGTAAAATAAAAATCTTACCTCTCCGCCGCTGCCGTGACCCCCGCGGGCATAAAGAACACATCTACCGCATGTGGCAGATATTTCCTTCCCCACTAGTTAAAAGAATTCCCTGCTGCTACATCTGCCACATCTGTGGCAGATGCAGCAGAGGAATTCTTCAATTCTCTACCGCAGCTGTCACACATGTCCGCTGCGGTAGAGAATCCTGCTGCCGGCATCCGCGTCAATGGCTTTTCAGTGAAGGGCTTCATAAGCCTTTCCCTGAAAAGCCATTTAAAATAGGGTAAAAAATTTTAAAAAATTAATACTCCCCTCCCTTCAGCCGCTGGGCTCAGCCGCGTCTTCTCCCGGCTGTCCCCAGCTCTGTAGATCTCAGCTATCAGCAGGCGGGGATTTCAAATCCCCGCCTGCTGGTACCTCTGATTGGTATTGGCTGAGCGCTTCAGACAATCCCAATCAGAGCTACCAGCAGGCGGGGATTTTAAATCCCTGATACTGATAGCTGAGATCTACAGAGTCGGGGACAGCGGCAGAAGTCGCCGCTGAGCCCCGGCAGACGTCCAAAGTTTTTCAGGGAAGAAATTCATAAGCCCTTCCCTGAAAAGCCATTTAAAATAGTGTGAAAGAATAAATTAAAAAAATACTCACCTGCCGGGGGTCAGCGGCGACTTCTGCCGCTGTCCCCGACTCTGTAGATCTCAGCTATCAACAGTCGGGGATTTAAAATCCTCGCCTGCTGGTAGCTTTGATTGATTGGCTGAAGCGCTTTAGCCAATCACAATCAGAGCTACCAGCAGGCAGGGATTTTAAATCCCCGCCTGCTGATAGCTCAGCAGCACTACAGAGCCGCGGACAGCGGCAGAAGTCGCCGCTGAGCCCTGGCAGCCGTCAATGGCTTTTCAGGGAAGGGCTTAGTAAGCCCTTCCCTGAAAAGCAATTTAAAATAGAGTAAAATAAGAAAAATAAATACTCACCTGCTGGGGGTCAGCGGCGACTTCTGCCGCTGTCTCCGGCTCTGTAGATCTCAGCTATCAACAGTCGGGGATTTAAAATCCTCGCCTGCTGGTAGCTTTGATTGATTGGCTGAAGCGCTTTAGCCAATCACAATCAGAGCTACCAGCAGGCAGGGATTTTAAATCCCCGCCTGCTGATAGCTCAGCAGCACTACAGAGCCGCGGACAGCGGCAGAAGTCGCCGCTGAGCCCTGGCAGCCGTCAATGGCTTTTCAGGGAAGGGCTTAGTAAGCCCTTCCCTGAAAAGCAATTTAAAATAGAGTAAAATAAGAAAAATAAATACTCACCTGCTGGGGGTCAGCGGCGACTTCTGCCGCTGTCTCCGGCTCTGTAGATCTCAGCTATCAGCAGTCGGGGATTTAAAATCCCCGCCTGCTGGTAGCTTTGATTGTGATTGGCTGAGCGCTTGGCAGAAGTTGCCGCTGAGCCCCTTTTTAATTCCCGGCTGCTGATAGCTCAGAACTACAGAGCCGGGGACAGTGGCAGAAGTCGCGGCTGGGCCCCGGCAGGTGAGTATTTATTTTTTTTATTTTTTCACACTATTTTAAATGGCTTTTCAGGGAAGGGCTTATGAAGCACGCAACTGTGTTCACGCATGTTTTTACTCTACCTAGGTGCGCACGTATGCACGCACCTAAGTATGCACAAAAACACGCTCGTGTGAACCCACCCCAACCCCTTAAGGACATGGCCCTTTTTTCCATTTTCACTTTTTCCTCCCCCCTTTTAAAAAATTTGTAACTCTTTTAATTATCCATCAACCTAGCTATCTCAGGGCTTGTTTTTTGCGGGATGAGTTCTATTGTTTAATGGTACAATTTATGTACCATATAATGTACTGAAAAACTTTTAAAAAATTCTAAGTGGAGTAAAATTAAAAAAAACGAAATTTCACCATCTTTGGTTGTGTCTTGTTTCTATGGCACATAAGCTGCAACAAAAATGACCTGATATGAAAAAAGATCAAATCGGTGCATGTTAAACCATGGCTGCAACATACAATAAAAGCAGAAACCAAAAAGGGGCAACAGGAAGCAAAATACATTTGCTATCAAAAGTATACATACCCATAATAAATACCCTAACCACATTAAATAATGCAAGTTTCTTGGTATATAATTTGATCATAACAACATATTTGCCCATCTACCATCATCCAGGTGACCACGCAAATGTATTTTGCTTCCTGTTGCCACTTTTTGGTTTCTGCTTCTATTGTATGTTGCAGCCATGGTTTAACGTGCACCTATGGATTTCTATTGGGAAGTGCTGACCTATTTTAGCTTTTTTGGTACAAATATTGTGAAGTTTTGGCTGCCTTCACTTGGTCGTGCATGCCCGCAGCCCATTTACCTTCTGTCCCTCCTATTGGATCATATAAATGGTATCCTACCTTCCCTGGTTTTATTTGTAGGCTTAGTCCCAAGAGAGGAGCATTCTTAAAGGTAGGGTATCCATCTTTCCCAGGTTAAGATTAAACAACCTGGTATTAGCATTAGGATCCATCTGGACGTTGGTAGAAGGGCCAATAAGATTTGATTAATTTATATATGCATTATTTCATGTGGTTAGTGTATTTATTATAGCTATATATATTTCTGATAGCAAATGTATTTTGCGTGCTGTTGCCGCTTTTTGGTTTCAACTTTATTCTATGATTCAGTACAATTACTACGATACTAAACTTATATAGTTTTTTTTTTTGCTGTACTACTTTTAATTTTTTTCAGAGATATTTAATTTTTTTTATTTTCTACCATCCTCTTATGACCACAATAACGTTTTTATTTTTCCATCGACATAGTTGTGCTACGGCTGATTTTTTTGTGTGTGACGTCCTGTAGTTTGTGTTGGTACCATTTTAGAATACTTACAACTTTTTGATCACTTTTAATTGAATTTTTTCTTGGAGGCAGGGGGACCATAAAAGCGCATTTCGGCATTCTTTATTCTTTTTTCAGACGATGTTCATCATGCGGGGTAAATAATGCGTTACTTTGATAGGTCAGACTTTTACTGACACAGCGATACCAAATATGTATTTTTCCTTTATTATTTAGATTCTTTTGTTATGAATATGGCTAAAGTTTTTTTCTCAAACTTTTATTACTTTTTTTTACAAATTAGTAAAACTTTATTGATCTTATTCTTTTCTTAGTCCCCAGAGGGGACAACAACTTGCGATGCTTTGATCACTCCTGCTTGATAGGCATTCTGCCATGACAGCCCTGGTGCCTTTCGGAAGGCCCAATCTGCCATGACACCCACACGGCTCCCTGTGTTTTCGTCGCGGAGAAGAGATAGGGGGGTACAGGTCTCTGGAACATCGCACAAAAATCGCAAGTTTGTGCTTTTGCGATTTCTGTGAGATGCGATTTTAACATTAGAAAATCCCATTGAAAAAAATGGAGCGATATTGCAGTGTTAAAAAAAACGATTGTGGGTAAAAGCCCTTAAGTCGTTAAAATATTACAAATTGGAGCCCCCTTTTTCCAAGCATCGTATAAAAAGTTTTGGTGTTGCTGCATCTGTGAAATTCCATTTATGAAAATATTGCATTATTAATCCTGCACTGTGAATACTGGAACAAAAAAACAGAGTACCAGAATTGCCTTATATTTTGGTCATCCCATCTTCAAGAAACAACTGGATAGAAAACAATCAAATAACTTTATGTGCCCTAAAATGGTACCAATAAAAACTACATGTAACCTAGCAAAAAAGAGCCCCCACACAACTCCATCGAGTGAAAAATAAAAGAGTAAGGCCGCCTGCAGACGAGCGGGTCGGATCCGGCAGCGAGAATTCTCGCCGCGCGATCCGACCCAAGAGCCTGCAGTGACAAGCGCGTACTCTCCCGCGCCTGGCGGCCCTGGCTCTTTCATGTGCTGGCTGTCGCGCAGCCGGCGCATGCGCAGACCGGAGCCGGCGGCCAGGTGAGTGCGTGCCCCGCAGAAAATTAGGACATGCCGCGGTTTGTTTGCCGCGCGAGATTTCGCGCGGCCAAACCGCGGCCGTCTGCATAGGAGTGCGTATTTTAATGCACTCCTATGCAAACTTTCAGCGGCGGAAATCCCGCGGGAAATCCCGCGGCAGGATTTCCGCTCGTGTGCAGGCGGCCTTAAACAGGTCAAAAGATAGTGACAGATAACTATTTTAGCAAAAAGAACTTTTACAACATAAACTATATAAATTAATGTTACTGTAATTGCACTGAACCACAGAATAAAGGTAAGACGTCGTTTTTACTGCATCATGAATGCCATAAAAAAACATCCCCTTGCAAAAAGATGCAAAATAGTGGGGGGTTTTCCCATTTCACCCCATTTACAGTTTTTTTTTTTAAGTTTTCCAATACGTTATATGGAACATTAAATGCTACCATTGATAAATACAACTCATCTCACAAAAAAACAAGCCCTCAGGGAGCTATGTCACTGGATAAATAAAAAAGTTACGGGTTTTTCAAAGAGGAAATGGAAAAATGAAAACGAAAAAGGAGGCAATCAGATTTAAATCTCTCTTTCTTCAGGCAGGCAGGGTAATGGATGAAAGCAGTGACCTTATTCGCTATATGGACAACTCCATTCATTACTCTAGCATTAGAGTTTTACATCTGATTAAATCTTGGACAAATATTAATAGAGTATAAATAATTTAACTGTCTGAGCCGAAGATTCTAAGATCTATTAGTCATCACACTGTGTTATGTGCTTGTTCTGCATTCTGCTACTCATCATTAATTTTGACATGTGTGCAAGTGTAAAAATTTGGAGACAGCTTGGTTTTGTCAGAAATGTTTAAACGTCTCAAAACTTGCCAAAGTTTAATATTTAACTAGTTGAGATTACTGGACAAATGTAAAAAATGTTACAGTATCTATGGAAACGAGAACAACATGGCTATGAGTGGACACATCACTATGTGCTCTGTGAACCCGTTAATCCTTCATGACCCCATTTATAGCAAACATAGTGAAGTGGTATGTACTACACAGTCCACTAATGTAATACAGATCCAGCCGTCAGCAAGTATATCATAAACAATGTCTATTTTAAGGTGAATCTGTCACCTACCTTTTAGCCCCACAAGCTAAGCTTATGGGCTGAGAGTAGGTGACCCGCTGAGTCAGGGGTTGTAAGTGTTCTACTCACCTCCTCCATTGTTCCCCTTGTGTGAGCGCTGAAAGGCGCATTAAAATGCATTGAGAGGCATGCTAAGTATTCCGACCATTTTAAGATTAGAATGGGAAGACTATTTAGCAACGTCGCTCAATGCATTCAGCTGCAACTTTCAGCTCTCACACTGGGAATTGACGTGGGAGGTAGGTACAATACTTACATCTCCGGACTCAGTGGGTCACTTACTTTGAGCCCATAAGCTTAAGGTTGGTTTACACGGGCCGATGATCGCTCAAAGATTGCTCAAACAGTTTGAGTGACAGCTTTGAGCGATCATTTTGCATAAATCGTTGGTATGCGATCATTGGTATTTAAGTAGCTACTCTGCTACTTAATTACCAATTAGGTATGCAAATGAAGCCTTCCCTGAATGCAGCTGATAGCTTGAGGCTATTATTTGCGCTTAGATCCTTTGTTCTCCAAGGGAAACAATGCTATCAGCACTCCCTGTGGAGAACTTCTGATAAGAGTGAACAACAATTTTTGGGTTAGCTAGAATTTAACAATTAGCTAACAATGCCCGAAAAGCAGATGATGGGCGCACATTTACACGCACCGATTATCGCTAAAACGATCGACGATTAGCGATTTTTTTAAACGATCATCGGCTGGTGTAAATAGGCCTTTAGCTTGTAGGACTCAGATTTCCTTTAAAGTGATTATTAAGCAAGCGTTGTAGTTATATGTGCCTTTGATCAAGAAATCACACTGTTGCATTGAAGGGAGACTTGCAAAAATAGAAATAGATTTACTAAGTACACATGCAGAGAGTAGGGATACTTGGCAATTGATGCTGCCTTGTGCATAAAAACACCTTAGCATGACAAGGATTCTCCTAACAATTCATCACGCTATCCAAAACTGTAAAAATAAAATTGGCCAATTTTAAATTTTATATCATGGTATCACCCTTTTGTATGTGTGTGTGTGTGTGTGTGTGTGTGTGGGGGGGGGGGGGGGTTAGAGGGAGGCTTTTTAAGTGGGATATGTGATTTTAAAAAAGCTTTGTAATGTGTTTAATGACTGAAATTTGGTTATAATTAGAGATGAGCGAATCTACTCGGTTCGGGTGTTTTTTGGACTCGAGCACTGCTTTTTCCGAGTAACTCACTACTCGGACGAAAAGATTCGGGGGCGCCGGGGGTGAGTGGCGGGTTGCAAAAGGGAGTGGGGGGCGGGAAAGAGAGAGAGAGCTCCCCCTGTTCCCCACTGCTACCTCCCACTCCACCACGCCCCCCCAGCCCCCCCCCCCGAATCTTTTCGTTCGAGTAGTGAGTTACTCGGAAAAAGCGGTGCTCTAGTTCAAAAACATCCGAACCGAGTACGCTTGCTCATCTCTAGTCATAATCCTACATAAATACCCCTACAAACAGCTTCCACGTTCCCCTTGGTGGGGGTCTCACTACTAAGATTCCCACCAATTTTGAGAATGGGACTCCCGTGTCCTGCTCTCCTGTCACTGCGGGTGTCACTTCTTCTCCTACAGTGATGTGACTCCGCATGGAGTGCTGGCCAAGCATGCACGCTCAGCACTCCATTCATTTCAATGGCAGTAACGAAAATACCCGAGCTTTTTTAGTATGATTATGATGATACCAAATATTATATAGGTTTTATTAATGTTTTTCTGTTTTTAAAAAGTAAATAATATTTTTTCTTAAAACTTGCTTTCCATTGCCATATTGTGAGACCCATAACTTGTGCCAGGCTGCCGAGTATAGAGCAGACTCAGCTCCCCAGTGCACTCCATACACACTTCAGAACCGCAGGACGTTTATAGTTGTTCAGCGGTCCTGAAGTGGTTAAGATTAAATAAACATGTTGGACATAATCCTCAGCATTGTGAGATTACAGTTAACCTGCAGCGCCAGTAGTGTGTAAATTCTTTGGACCAATCATTTGACTGCACGCAGTGGACAGCAAGCTGGGAGAAATGGAGCCCTCTAGTGGTCAGCACTATAGAAGGATTTTTCTATATAAAAGCATAATTTTAGGTAGACTATATTGCAGTTTTACTATTTATTATACTGGTGTTATACGTGGCACTGAGTGAAATGCCAGATGGCAGGCTTCCGGGCTTTGATGGTATTGTAAGGATGTAGCGCTACACAGCACTCCTGGTTTACAGCCACAGGGAAATCGGCCTAAGAGCCGTTTCAGTTGGCACTGTCCCCTCTTGGTCTGAGATGAAGCTGGGAGAAGGGGATGGGAGCGGCACAAGGCGCCTGCCAACGCATGCTGTTGGCTCTTCGGCGCTGTGTCACCAGCACCCCTCCACTTACCAGAGCCACGGCTGGGGAGGGGAATCAGAGCAGGCACCATATTGAAGGGCACATGAAAGGTGTCATGTTTGTGTGGCCTAATAAAGGCGTTATTTGGTGGCTCTGCCCCTGCAAGTGAGGCAGCTGTGACACAGCTAGCACATCACTGCTACAAAGATCCAGCCGCTCAATAGGGATTAAGTAGGCTGAGGTCCAGCCTCTCTCCCCAGCATTAAGCGTGGGAGTTTTGGGCTTCCTCTGGGGCATATAAAAGGGTTGGAACTGTTTCACAGCTCCAGCCCTTGAGGTAGTGCAGAGCTATTCCAGCATGGATTGCAGGAGCAGACAGCTAAGGAGCAGAATTGTGGGGGTGGCTATTTAGAGAGGCTTCAGTCTGGGCACCTACCCCATGCTGGGGGCAGTTGCCTAGAGCTAGACTACCAGTGAGCTCTGCAGACATGGGGGTGGAGGATCATCCAAACTCCTGAGGTGAAGTGCCCCACAGATCACAGGAGGAGAGGGAGACTCCCTCCACACATTTCCGGACACCATGGCGGTGGTGCGGAAAACCTAGCATCATGCACACTGCACCTAAAGAAGCAAGAGCGAGCAGCAACACTGGTTCTGTATAAGCATGAGTGGTCTACAACCCCCTGGTGTAGCTTAAGATAAAATTCCTGGCCTTGGGGGTTGTAAATGGATTCACAGGGCAAGTATTAAAAAAACTGTGATACATAAACCTTGATGTAACACAGAGGTTAACCTGCTAGTAATGTACAATACATGATGACCTCTAGATATGAGCATGTCTATGACGTTTGACGTACTCTGTGAGTAAGGACGCTGCTCCTATGTGGCATTTAAGGTTGGGGTCTACAGCCATAATTGTGATGATGCATGTAGCTGTTATACCGCAGTAATGAAAAGTGACAGGAGATGCTGATAGTCATGTGCCTTGCTGCTCTCAGGAGAACCTAAGAGAGTAAAGATGGTCCCACAAGACCAGATTTGAGTTGCAGATTTTGCGGCATAATACTAGGGCATTGAAAGGGATGGACTTTCGCCGGTTTGCTCAGATGTGCAGGTAGGAGTTGCGATTTCTGCGAGCGGAAGAAAAATCGCAACATGCTGTATTTTAGATTACGCATGGGCTCCATTGATCTCTATATATGCAAGCGATCCGCAGTGCATACGCAATTAACATTTGCTTGCAGCTTGCTAGGAGACCAGATACAAAAGTCGGAATTATGGGGCTTTTGTATGAGAAAGAGAAAGATAATTTGATCCCGTAGTGAAACACAGTAAAACATATAAATGTTTTGTCACAGAAACGGGCTTAATGAAGATCTGTAAAACTTTGGACATTCAAGATGGTAGTGTTTGTTTATCCGCATACAGTATAAAATGAGACAGTTGTTTACTGATCGGCAGTGAGTATCTATAATTAAAGGGGTTGTCCCGCGGCAGCAAGTGGGTCTATACACTTCTGTATGGCCATATTAATGCACTTTGTAATGTACATTGTGCATTAATTATGAGCCATACAGAAGTTATAAAAAGTTTTTTACTTACCTGCTCCGTTGCTGGCGTCCTCGTTCCCATGGAGCCGACTAATTTTCGCCGTCTAATGGCCAAATTAGCCGCGCTTGCGCAGTCCGGGTCTTCTTCTGTTCTCAATAGGGCTCCGTGTAGCTCCGCCCCGTCGCGTGCCGATTCCAGCCAATCAGGAGGCTGGAATCGGCAATGGACCGCACAGAAGAGCTGTGGTCCACGGAGGGAGAAGATGCCAGTGGCCATCTTCACCGGTAAGTATAGAAGTCACCGGAGCGCGGGGATTCAGGTAAGCGCTGTGCTGTTTTTTTTTTAAAGTCCCTGCATCGGGGTTGTCTCGCGCCGAACGGGGGGGGGGGGGGGGGGGGGGGGGTGTTGAAAAAAAAACAAACCCGTTTCGGCGCGGGACAACCCCTTTAAAGGGGTTGTCCCGAGGCAGCAAGTGGGTCTGTACACTTCTGCATGGCCATAATAATGCACTTTGTAATGTACATTGTGCATTAATTATGAGCCATGCAGAAGTTATAAAAAGTTTTATACTTACCTGTTCCGTTGCTGGCGTCCTCGTCTCCATGGTGCCGACTAATTTTCGCCCTCCGATGGCCAAATTAGCCGCGCTTGCGCAGTCCGGGTCTTCTGCAGTCTTCTATGGGGCTCCGTGTAGCTCCGTGTAGCTCCGCCCCGTCACGTGCCGATTCCAGCCAATCAGGAGGCTGGAATCGGCAGTGGACCGCACAGAAGAGCTGCGGTCCACGGAGGAAGAGGCCATCTTCAGCGGTGAGTAGAGAAGTCACCGGAGCGCGGGGATTCAGGTAAGCGCTCCGGTGAGCTTTCTTTACCTCCCTGCATCGGGGTTGTCTCGCGCCGAACGGGGGGGGGGGTTGAAAAAAAAAAAAACCCGTTTCGGCGCGGGACAACCCCTTTAAGTCTTTAGACAAATGTGGCATCTAATATAGCAATACTTTAAATTTTACATAGACTACACTATACTCCAATTGGGATTTAGAAGTTCAGATGTCTATCCTAAATCCCAAAGAGAGTGAGGTGACTGTGGAGCTGACCAAAATTGGTTAGGTACTGGGATGGCATCTTAATTAACTTGGGAAAATTGTTTAGTGCACTGCTGGCTAAATAACCAAGTTTATGTCTGTTGGGGATAAGTCAAAAATTATTTGCTCAAAGGGAATTAAAAAGGCCATAATTAAAGCCTCCCTCTTTGCTATGGAAATATTTGCACATGAAAAATCAATACACATATCCTATTAAGGGGGTTTTCCAGGCATAAATACTATTCATGACCTATCATCAGGATAGGTCATCAATAGTTGATCGGTTGGGGTCTGCCACTCGGGACCCGACCGTTCAGCTGAGCAGGCACATGCAGTACTGGTGTACCCTGACGCCACTGGAAGCTAGGGGTTTGACAGGGGGAACGCCCCTGTCGTGTCCCTAGCTCTTGATTGGCGGAATTATCAAGGCTCCTAGCAGTAGCGTCGGCATGGATTTTTGCCTGGCCTGGAGGGTTAGGGTTCGTTTCCGTGTTAGGCTTGCATTATATGTAAGCCTAACAGGGAAATAAACCCTAATCCTCCAGGGCATGTAAAATTCTTGCAGATGCTGCTGCTACGAGCTGTGGCTCTCCTGCCGCGTCTGCCGCTGGATGCTGCCTGTGCTCCTGCCGCACGTGGCCAACAGCAGCAGAGGCTCCGGTGTTGGACACTCAGAGGCACAGCAGTGGGGTGCACAGTGACAGAAGCCAATCAGCAGACCACAGCGGCAGGGAACACTGTGAGCCCCAGCGGCAGGGCGCAGAGGGACAGCAGTGAGGAGTGAACCAGAGCAACAGGGAACTGTCTGAAATCAATGAGAGCCATGCCTGCAGTTACAAGCGCCGGCTACTACATGGGAGGTCAGCGCGGAGGCTTATACTCCGACCTCTGTGCTATTGGGGTGCTGACAGCATGCGCCTGCACAGCTGATCGGTTGGGGTCCCGAGCGGTGGACCCTGGCTGATCAACTATTGATGTCCCATCCTGATGATAAGTCATCAATAGCATTTATGCCTGGAAAACCCCTTTAAGTCCATGGAGAAAATAAAAATGTGCACTTATCCGTTCTTTGCTTTGAGCTTTTATTCTGATGCACATAAAACAAATTACACTTGCTTTGCCTTAAGTTCTTTACTGAGGTTTTTGGGTGGGGGGCATTCCCAGCACTAAGCAGCTGGTCTAATGAAGGAGCACAAGTTCAGCTCCCCCTTCCCTCTCCTCTGTCAGAGATTATGGTGCAGCATCCGAGGAGCTGGTCCTCTGCCTAGGAGACAGCAGGATAGAGTCTGGGCCTTGTAACTGGGCTCTACCGTCTCCCACCCTGAGGATAGCTCGGGAACCGTCCAAGTAGCTGAGGGACGGCCTACACACAGGAAACCCACTGTGCAATTTACCTTGGCTTTAGGTTGTCATGGGTGACGCCACCCTTCCTTCCTCCGTGGTGTATCCGGGTGATGAAAGAACTAGTCCACACTTACGGGGTAGTTTATATTAGCAAAGCTGGGAATGGTCGTCAGTGCCACTTTACTTGAATAAACGTATTTACAGTCCAAACAAGAAAACAATCCCTGCCAGCAGAATATTCAGTACAGCTTTACAAAGTGGTGCAATAGGGAGGAAAATCACGGGTACACAAAGTAGTCTACAGTCTAAGTTATCTGTATGGCTCCGGGCCCCGCACAACTTCTCTTCTCTCTCAACAACTCTCTACTGGTTGGCACGCACGTTAAGCACACACTCCACTCTGCAACAGCGGGTCACGGTCTTCCCTTTCTTTAGTACCTCAGTGGTAGAAAACCACTTTCAACTCCTGAGTGTAAACATGCCCAGGGAAAACTAGGGTCATCTCTCTCTAGGGTCTCGCTGCTATGCATACTGTATAAACACTAGCGGCGAGGCCCCGCTTGCGCACCAAAGCAGGCTGCCGAGGATCGGCTGTCCCTCTTAGGCAGTGAACGTCATGCCACTAGTGACATAACCTACACTGACCTGCAGGAAGCAGAGTGCCGGCAATGTATGCTTCGTCACCTGAAGAAGAGGATGCGGCCGGCTAGTGGTGAGGTGACCCGGGGGACTGCACTGTGGGGAACACTAATACTACCGGGGCCACTGTGGGGGACACTGTTACTACATAGGCCACTCTGCAGCATAAATCAAGCTGACTAACGGTATGTTTACACATGGCGGAAATGCTGCAGAATGTCCACAGCAGAATTACCATGGCAAATTCCGCAGCATTTCTGCATCCAAAAAAACAGTCAAATTCTGCACCATTGGTTCGAATTTTGACTTGAAAATCAGCCGCATATCCGCAGATGATTTCATGCTATTGAAATGTAATGCATTATAATAGCTTTCTATGCTGTAGTTTCTTTGCCCTTTCAACTACTATAAGATAGCTTTTATTGTGTTAAGGTAAGAGAACAATAGTTTGTTAATGGCTTGAGATAAGATAGCTTGTCCTAGAAAGTTATCACAGACAAGTTAAGGTGCATTTACACATACAGATGATAGCTCTAAATTTGTCAAAAACTGGCAGTTTTGAGTGATCATTTTGCATTAGGTACGAGTGGGCTATTAGCCCTTTAGTAGCTAACTAGCTTCATTTGCATGTATTTAGAGAATAGTGGGTGGTCTGTTCTCTAAATACATCACTATTGTTCTCCAGTGGGACAGCAGCTGTTAACAGCTGTTAAAGAATGTTATCAGCGCTGCCCATGGAGAACTCAGCATGCCGTCCCTCTTATCAGGTATGATAGAATAGGATCTCATGCAGACCTGAAGTCAGCGATGGATGAAAAGTGCACGGTAAGTGCACGATGGACACATATTTACACACAACAATATCGCTCAAAAGATGGCTTTTGAGCGAATTTTGAGCGATTGCTATTGCGTGTAAAAGGGCCCTTAAACCCTGCTGCATCTGTGCTTTGTATAGAGAATATATAAATTAAGGCTGCTCTCACACGGGCATCTGTTAAAATACTGTATTTTAAATGCAGCGTTTTAAAGCGTTTTCAACTCACCCCATTTTTACAATGCATTTAAAAGCGCTGAAACGCAATAATCTAAAGCAGACAGCTTGCATTGACTTCAATGAGAGCCGTGCCTGTAGTTACAAGCGCTGGCCATTCCACGGAGGTCGGCTTGGAGACTTCGGCAGCTTCAGCTCTGAACTCTATGTATTTGCCACACTGACAGCATGTGCCCGCTCCGCTATTCGGTCCGGGTCCCGCACGACGAACCCCAGCAGATGACTTATTCATGGTAAACCCCTTTAATTGCTTCCGTTTCTTGTCTTGTAAAATTTCTCCTTTTTATACAAAGTGGTTGATTATCAGATTTTTTATCAGATATTATTTTCGTGATTATGTGATGATTGAAATTAAAGGAAATTTACAGTATAATGTTAAAAAATGGCCACATAATCTTCTGATGATTAAGTGTATGTATAAATTGTATATTTATAAAAACAATGAGATTCTTAATAAAATGTATCTAATGTGAGAAACGCCTGGAATGGGTTTCGTGTTAACACCTTACCTCTTTGTATTCCTTCCAATTCTGATGGAAATCGACTGATCCATCCTTGCGATGCTGAATTACAGTCCATCCTCCTCCACTAGTATCCATATCACAAAATGCCTGCAAATGATATTAGACAATGTTCAAACAAAGGAATGTATTCTTTACTAGAATAGCAACCTTACTGCATAATTCACTGCTCGGTGAGTTTAATGGGTGGCCCTCTAATGACTGTATGTGTTGGAACCAATACATGTCTTTAATGAACATGGTTTCATCTTGGCTGAAGTGCTGTTAAACTTTAAAACACGGTACAGTTATCCAAGAACAACTATCATCACGGTAAAACACATTTCCTTTGATGGTTAAGAGAAATGTCAATAAACAAAACATTACAGTATGGACTTACTGGTACTGTAGCTTTTTGTTTTCTTTTATGTAATTGAGTCAAGTGTTCATGTTATTCTTAAGGTTAAGTTGTGTTTTTATAAGGCTTTTTGTTCGGTACACATAGTTTTTACTTTTTATCATTTTTTTTTACCCTAAGCTATTATTCCATTTTTAGTGCCCATAGGGAACTTGAACTAGTTTTTATAAGAACCAATTTCAGCTACATATAATGGGTAATGGAAAAAAAAATCTATTTCACTATTTTTTTTGCTGATTTGTACAGCATTTATTATATTGGTCATTACGATTATGACATTGCCAAATTTATATAAGTTTCATTACCTTTTACTTTTTTTGCACAATATAAAAAAGATTTTTTTTTTCTGTAACCACATTCCAAGATCATACCATTTTTATTTTTACATCTAAAGCTTTACATGGGCTTGTTTTTTTTTTTGCGGTATGACTTGAAGTTTTTACTGGTACTATTTTGAGGTATGCATGACTTTTTAAATTATTTTTATTCCTGTTTTGGATAAATGAAGTCAGAAAAATAATGGCTATTTTGGGTTTTCTTTTTGTTAGGGTCTTTTTAAATTTTTACAGAATTTACGTTCTAAATAAATGTAATGCTTTATAATAAGGGTTATTACGGATGTGGCAACACAAATATGTATAATTTTTCCTAACGTTCTTTTTTTGCTATTATTTATTATATACTAGCTTACCCGTCGCGCGTTGCTGCGAAGACAGACAGACATACATTCATTCGTTTTTATATATCTAGATAACAACCAATCACAGCGCAGCTTTCATGTTACCTCAGTGGTATAATATATAACAACCAATCACAGCGCAGCTTTCATGTTACCTTAGCAGTATAAAATATAACAACCAATCACAGCGCAGCTTTCATGTTACCTCAGCAGTAAGAGAAATAACAACCAATCACAGCGCAACTTTTATTCTGCCTCAGCAATATAAAAAATAGCAACCAATCACAGCGCAGCTTTCATGTTACCTCTGCGGTATTATATATAGCAACCAATCACAGCGCAGCTTTCATGTTACCTCAGCGGTATAATATATAACAACGAATCGCAGCACAGCTTTCATGCAACCTCAGCAGTATAAGAAATAGCAAGCAATCACAGCGCAGCTTTCATGCAACCTCAGTAGTATAAGAAGTAGCCACCAATCACAGCACAGCTTTCATGTTACCTCAGCAGTATAAGAAATAGCAACCAATCACAGCACAGCTTTCATTTTACCTCAGCAGTATAAGAAATAGCAACCAATCACAGCACAGCTTTCATGTTACCTCAGCATTCTCAATATCCAGCAATTGTCTTGCGAAACGTTCGGCGGATGCAGCATTTTGTAGTTGAACACGCATCCCGTTGCTCGTAATGCCTTTTGCTTTCGTACTTGAGATGGAAATCAAACGATCTTTGTCTGGGGGGCATAACTGTCGACGATGCTCGCACGCGTGCCACCTATCGTAGGATAGTTGTACTATGCCTATAATCTTCCCAGGAGTGTACTCAGCAACTTCCCAAAGTCTCATGGCAATTGGATGAATGGTGTAGTAATGCATAACAGACAGACATACATTCATTTATATACATCAGGAAGTGAGAGAATTAGATTCCGTACGTAAAATTTGGACGCTAATTTTTTGGCGCATAGAATTGAATAATCGAGTTGGGACCCATTAACTTTTCCTATTTATGGCATAATCAATGCCCGTGCCAAATTTCAAGTTTCTATGTGAGAAAATTAGATTCTGTACGTAAAATTTGGACGCTAATTCTTTTGCGTATAGAATTGAATAATCGAGTTGGGACCCATTAGCTTTTCCTATTTATGACATAATCAATGCTCGTGCCAAATTTCAAGTTTCTATGACATTGGCAAGCGAGAAAATTAGATTCCGTACGTAAAATTTGGACGCTAATTCTTTGGCGCTTACAATTGAATAATCGAGTTGGGACCCATTAACTTTTCCTATTTATGACATAATCAATGCTTGTGCCAAATTTCCAGTTTCTATGATATTGGGAAGTGAGAGAATTAGATTCCGTACGTAAAATTTGGACGCTAATTTTTTTGCGCTTAGAATTGAATAATCGAGTTGGGACCCATTAACTTTTCCTATTTATGACCTATTCAATGCCCGTGCAAAATTTCATGTTTCTATGTGAGAAAATTACATTCCGTACGTAAAATTTGGGCGCTAATTCTTTGGTGCATAGAATTGAATAATCGAGTTGGGACCCATTAGCTTTTCCTATTTATGACATAATCAATGCTCGTGCCAAATTTCAAGTTTCTATGACATTGGGAAGCGAGAAAATTAGATTCCGTATGTAAAATTTGGACGCTAATTCTTTGGCGCTTAGAATTGAATAATCGAGTTGGGACCCATTAACTTTTCCTATTTATGACATAATCATTGCTCGTGCCAAATTTCAAGTTTCTATGACATTGGGAAGTGAGAGAATTAGATTCCGTACGTAAAATTTGGACGCTAATTCTTTGGCGCTTAGAATTGAAAATTCGAGTTGGGACCTATTAACTTTTCCTATTTATGACATACTCAATGCTCTTGCCAAATTTCAAGTTTCTATGACATTGGAAAGTGAGAGAATTAGATTCCGTATGTAAAATTTGGACGCTAATTCTTTGGCGCTTAGAATTGAATAATCGAGTTGGGACCCATTAACTTTTCCTATTTATGACATAATCATTGCTCGTGCCAAATTTCAAGTTTCTATGACATTGGGAAGTGAGAGAATTAGATTCCGTACGTAAAATTTAGACGCTAATTCTTTGGCGCTTAGAATTGAAAATTCGAGTTGGGACCTATTAACTTTTCCTATTTATGACATACTCAATGCTCTTGCCAAATTTCAAGTTTCTATGACATTGGAAAGTGAGAGAATTAGATTCCGTACGTAAAATTTGGACGCTAATTCTTTGGCGCATAGAATTGAATAATCGAGTTGGGACCCATTAACTTTTCCTATTTATGACAATCATTGCTCGTGCCAAATTTCAAGTTTCTATGACATTGGGAAGTGAGAGAATTAGATTCTGTACGTAAAATTTGGACGCTAATTCTTTGGCGCTTAGAATTGAAAATTCGAGTTGGGACCTATTAACTTTTCCTATTTATGACATACTCAATGCTCGTGCCAAATTTCAAGTTTCTATGACATTGGAAAGTGAGAGAATTAGATTCCGTACGTAACATTTGGACGCAAATTTTTTTGCGCTTAGAATTGAATAATCGAGTTGGGACCCATTAGCTTTTCCTATTTATGACATAATCAATGCTCGTGCCAAATTTCAAGTTTCTATGACATTGGCAAGCGAGAAAATTAGATTCCGTACGTAAAATTTGGACGCTAATTCTTTGGCGCTTACAATTGAATAATCGAGTTGGGACCCATTAACTTTTCCTATTTATGACATAATCAATGCTTGTGCCAAATTTCCAGTTTCTATGATATTGGGAAGTGAGAGAATTAGATTCCGTACGTAAAATTTGGACGCTAATTTTTTTGCGCTTAGAATTGAATAATCGAGTTGGGACCCATTAACTTTTCTTATTTATGACCTATTCAATGCCCGTGCAAAATTTCATGTTTCTATGTGAGAAAATTACATTCCGTACGTAAAATTTGGGCGCTAATTCTTTGGTGCATAGAATTGAATAATCGAGTTGGGACCCATTAGCTTTTCCTATTTATGACATAATCAATGCTCGTGCCAAATTTCAAGTTTCTATGACATTGGGAAGCGAGAAAATTAGATTCCGTATGTAAAATTTGGACGCTAATTCTTTGGCGCTTAGAATTGAATAATCGAGTTGGGACCCATTAACTTTTCCTATTTATGACATAATCATTGCTCGTGCCAAATTTCAAGTTTCTATGACATTGGGAAGTGAGAGAATTAGATTCCGTACGTAAAATTTGGACGCTAATTCTTTGGCGCTTAGAATTGAAAATTCGAGTTGGGACCTATTAACTTTTCCTATTTATGACATACTCAATGCTCTTGCCAAATTTCAAGTTTCTATGACATTGGAAAGTGAGAGAATTAGATTCCGTATGTAAAATTTGGACGCTAATTCTTTGGCGCTTAGAATTGAATAATCGAGTTGGGACCCATTAACTTTTCCTATTTATGACATAATCATTGCTCGTGCCAAATTTCAAGTTTCTATGACATTGGGAAGTGAGAGAATTAGATTCCGTACGTAAAATTTAGACGCTAATTCTTTGGCGCTTAGAATTGAAAATTCGAGTTGGGACCTATTAACTTTTCCTATTTATGACATACTCAATGCTCTTGCCAAATTTCAAGTTTCTATGACATTGGAAAGTGAGAGAATTAGATTCCGTACGTAAAATTTGGACGCTAATTCTTTGGCGCATAGAATTGAATAATCGAGTTGGGACCCATTAACTTTTCCTATTTATGACAATCATTGCTCGTGCCAAATTTCAAGTTTCTATGACATTGGGAAGTGAGAGAATTAGATTCTGTACGTAAAATTTGGACGCTAATTCTTTGGCGCTTAGAATTGAAAATTCGAGTTGGGACCTATTAACTTTTCCTATTTATGACATACTCAATGCTCGTGCCAAATTTCAAGTTTCTATGACATTGGAAAGTGAGAGAATTAGATTCCGTACGTAACATTTGGACGCAAATTTTTTTGCGCTTAGAATTGAATAATCGAGTTGGGACCCATTAACTTTTCCTATTTATGTCATAATCAATGCTCGTGCCAAATTTCAAGTTTCTATGATATTGGGAAGCGAGAAAATTAGATTCCGTACGTAAAATTTAGACGCTAATTCTTTGGCGCTTAGAATTGAATAATCTAGTTGGGACCCATTAGCTTTTCCTATTTATGACATATTCAATGCTCGTGACAAATTTCAAGTTTCTATGACATTGGGAAGTGAGAAAATTAGATTCCGTACGTAAATTTTGGACGCTAATTCTTTGGCGCTTAGAATTGAATAATGGAGTTGGGACCCTTGAACTTTTCCTATTTATGACATAATCAATGCTTGTGCCAAATTTCAAGTTTTTATGACATCGGGAAATTACAAAATTAGATTCCGTACGTAAAATTTGGACGCTAATTCTTTGGCGCTTACAATTGAATAATCGAGTTGGGACCCATTAACTTTTCTTATTTATGTCATAATCAATGCTCGTGCCAAATTTCAAGTTTCAAGATATTGGGAAGCGAGAAAATGTCATAAATAGGAAAAGGTAATGGGTCCCAACTCGATTATTCAATTCTAAGTGCCAAAGAATTAGCGTCCAAATTTTACGTACGGAATCTAATTTTCTCACTTCCCAATGTCATAGAAACTTGAAATTTGTCACGAGCATTGATTATGTCATAAATAGGAAAAGTTAATGGGTCTTAACTCGATTATTCAATTCTAAGCGCCAAAGAATTAGCGTCTAAATTTTACGTACGGAATCTAATTTTCTCGCTTCCTGATGTCATCTATGTATATATAAATGAATGTCTGTCTGTCTGTCTGTTATGCATTACTACACCATTCATCCAATCACCATGAAACTTTGGGAAGTTGTTGAGTACACTCCTGGGAAGATTATAGGCATAGTACAACTATCCTACGATAGGTGGCGCGCGTGCGAGCATCGTCGACAGTTATGCCCCCCAGACAAAGATCGTTTGATTTCAATCTCAAGCACGAAAGCAAAAGGCATTACGAGCAACGGGATGCGTGTTCAACTACAAAATGATACATCCGCCGAACGTTTCGCTTGACAATTGCTGCATATTGAGAATGCTGAGGTAAATTAAAGCTTTGCTGTGATTGGTTGCTATTTCTTATACTGCTGAGGAAACATGAAAGCTGTGCTGTGACTGGTTGCTATATATTATACTGCTGAGGCAACATGAAAGCTGTGCTGTGATTGGTTGCTACTTCTTATACTACTGAGGTTACATGAAAGCTGCGCTGCGATTGGTTGTTATATATAATACCGCTGAGGTAACTTGAAAGCTGCGCTGTGATTGGTTGTTATCTAGATATTTAAAAACGAATGTATGTATGTCTGTCTTCGCAGCAACGCGCGACGGGTAAGCTAGTAAGATATAAAAGCAGGAAGCCAAAGATATCTAGGTGGAAAGTGCTTCATAAGTGTAAAAAGCGTTCAAGGCGGTCTGTGCTGCATAGAATAAATGGTGAGTTAAGAACTACACTTAGAGAAGATGTTAAATGTAAGGCAATGGATTTGTTGTTTATTGTTTATTGACCATCTGACTGCAATTAGCCATCTTTGTTCTAAACTAAATAACTCCAATTTTGATTATCTTTATGGGTTTTGTAGTCCACCCATTCCATTTATTATTTGCCATCAAGATCTAGTGATTTGTTTATTTTAATCTTTTTAAAGTAGCGATGCACTTCTTCTTGGGTTAGAATGGTGACATTTAGTGGAGAGTTTACGTTATCAGGCCTTAGTCAGACGGGCGTTTTTAGCCGCGATTTGCGCATGCGTCCGGCGATTTTATAAAACCATTGCTTCGCAATGGTATCGGACACATGAGCGCTTTTTTTGCGCTCGTCCGATAAATTATAGAACAGAAAAATCACAGATCGCACCTATCTGCGAACTGCGATTCCTGTTCTCTTCTGTATATGCACTCAATGGGGCCGGCGGCAGCAGCGCCGACCCCATTGAGAACATATAGAAGACAAATCATTCTTCTCTGCCACAGCTGTAACAGCTGTGGCAGAGAAGAACGATGTTTGCCCATTGAATTCAATGGAGCGGCAATACAGCCGCTCCATTGAAAGCAATGGGCTGCCGGCGTGCGCAGGGTGAATTGTCGGGAATGGGTTAAATATATAAGCCCTTCCCTGCAATTCATCCTAAAATGTATTAAAATAAAAAAAAATTGTATACTCACCTTTCCACTGCAGCCGGAGTCCAGCCGCGGCCGCTGTCAGTTCTCCTGAACTGCTTCTCGGCACTATTCAGCCGGCGGGGCTTTAAAATCCCCGCCTGCTGAATGATCTGCCTCTGATTGGTCACAGCCCTGACCAATCAGAGGCCGGTTTCACTCACACACCCATTCATGAATTCATGAATGGGTGAGTGACTGCTGCCTCTCAACGCTGAGCCAATCAGGGGCAGGTCTGACTCACATCCATTCATGAATTCATGAATGGGTGTGAGTGAGGCATGCCTCTGATTGGCTCAGCGCTGAGCCAATCAGGGGGCAGGTCTGACTCACACCCCCTTCACACCCACTGCAGGACGGCCGCGCGGAGCTCCGGCTGCCGGGAGAAGGTGAGTATACAATTTTTTTTTATTTTAACACATTTTAGGATGAATTGCAGGGAAGGGCTTATATATTTAAGCCCTTACCGACAATTCATCCCGGGCTCGCCCGCAGCGCATTGCTTTAAATGGAGGCGGCTCTATTGCCATCTCCATTGAATGCAATGCGCTGGACAGCTCCGGCCCGTTTCTAATGAAACGTGGCTAGGAGCAGATTTTCGGGCGATTTGCGGGCGACTTGCGCGCACCGGTCACGCGATTTGCGGATGCGCATCCGTCATGCGATCCGCAAAGCGCGCGAAAAAACGCTCATCTGACTAAGGCCTCACTCTGCATCTCATCTCACATTTCCTTTTCCTCTGTGAATACACTGGAGAAAAAACTATTTAATAGATTTGCTTTCTCTTCATCACCCTCTACAAATTATTCCTACATTATTTATTAAAGCGCCAACACTTTCTGTATTAATCTTTTTACTATTAATATAATTGAAGAATAGTGTTGCAGCCGTTCTGAGGCCTACACCTGGCTTGCAGGCCAGACCAGGTTTTGGGTGTGCCCTTGCTAATCCGGGAGCTGAGGGGTGTGGTAGCTGTAGGAGTAATGTCAGTCAGCACCTGGTGCTGAGTAGCCTAGCTCCTACTTAAACATTGCCAGCATTATCTCCTATGCTGGTCAATCACTTCAGTTGCCTTTTATCAGCGACGGAGGAACACACCTTGGCTGAAGCTCTCCATGCTAGCTAAGTGCTTTTCTGTTCCATTTGGTTTTCCGTTTTGCCTTTCTTTGATGCTAGGGCTCCCTGATAGGGATTTGTCAGCGGCCTAGGCACGCGTGCGGGCTCGCACTTGTCAGAGCGATCAGTCCGCCGAGTAGGCAGGGCCCCCTCCCGGGTTAGGGGACTATAGGGAGAGAATTCCCCTTAGTTTTATGTTTCCTTTGCACAGTTTGTGCCTTTTGTTTGTGTTATTGTGGTTGCACGTGCAGAGGACGCAACAAACAGTTTTTGGATAGTTCTACTCTACATGGTAATAGGTCTCTCTGGTTCAACCTTGCTGCTTTTATCTGCTTTCTACATAATTTATTTTTTTCCTTAGAGGTTTTTAGTGCTTCTTTCCTACCTTCTTGTTTTTGTAGTTTAAATGCTTTCATTCTGCTGTTTATGAACCACTCACAGTAAGTATTTAAGATTTTTTAAAACATTTCTGATTTATTGCTGTACTTTTATTTTTGTAAAGGAAAATCTGAAAATACATGCCTTTCAATGCCAACATATTACTGCAGATTGTCCATGATGACAGCAATCACAGAATTCGCAATTCAAATGAAGTCGTGTGAGACCAGCCTTACTCTTCGAAAGTCCCTAAATCCAAAGTCACTAATCCCAAGTCACATATTTAAAGGGGTTGTCCCGCGGCAGCAAGTGGGTCTATACACTTCTGTATGGCCATAATAATGCACTTTGTAATGTACATTGTGCATTAATTATGAGCCATACAGAAGTTATAAAAAGTTTTATACTTACCTGCTCCGTTGCTAGCGTCCTCGTTCCCATGGAGCCGACTAATTTTCGCCCTCCGATGGCCAAATTAGCCGCGCTTGCGCAGTCCAGGTCTTCTCCTGTTCTCTATGGGGCTCCGTGTAGCTCCGCCCCGTCACGTGCCGATTCCAGCCAATCAGGAGGCTGGAATCGGCAATGGACCGCACAGAAGAGCTGCGGTCCACGGAGGAAGAGGATCCCGGCGGCCATCTTCACCGGTAAGTATAGAAGTCACCGGAGCGCGGGGATTAAGGTAAGCGCTCCGGTAATCTTTCTTTAGGTCCCTGCATCGGGGTTGTCTCGCGCCGAACGGGGGGGGGGGGGGGGGGGTTGAAAAAAAAAACAACCCGTTTCGGCGCGGGGCAACCCCTTTAAGACACAGTACACTTAGAATACAGCACACACACTCACTTATGTTTTGATTTATATAGCTCTTATCTGTAGTACTTCTGCTCCTCCTACGTTTGTAATAAGAAAATTACTTTACAGCAAATTGTAAAGTGACAATAATCTGCCCTTTGTGCTTATTGCATACAGTAGTACAAAATTTTGAATTTAATTTTTAATTTGATAGTACTGCCAAAAAAACAAACAAGGAAAGGGGAATAACCCTTTCTAGTGATATTGTCTCTTTAGTATAGATTATTAAATTAAATCAATTCTTTAATCCTGAAGCATAAAAAGCTAAAACTGTAATTTAATTCTTGGACAGCGTATGGCTGTAAGAATAATCCCTTACTGTATATAATTTACTTGTATTTGTTTTTGAAACAAAAAATACTTTAGTCACAAAGATTGTCATTTTAAGTTATTCCAGTTAAACATTTTCTCAATTGTTTATTTGAATCATGACTACAGTATATCTCAGATTTTCAATTGTTGGTTTCAGCTGGTAATCAGGATATTTTTGCATTTGTTTCTATGGTACCAGATATTTTTTGTCATGCAACACCCACATTTTTATCCTATACAAATATATTGTCACATCCTCATAACCTTATGTGAAAATCAGATAATTCTAGTTACATTTTTGTAAGTCTTAGAATTTTTCCATTATTTTTTGCTTTGTGCGGAGATGTTCAGTATCAAATTTGCATTATATAAGTGGTCCATACAAACCTACATAAATTCTGTACTTACAAAAAACAAGTGTGCCAGAATGGCCTCTGTAGTGACATATTCTGGCCACTAGGGAACCAAAGAGTAGAAAAGTGGTCACTAGTGGTCAGCTCTTCTAGCTATTGAGAACAATTAACAATCAGGTGGGAGAGCTCTTCCCAAAATAGCTCTTGACTGGGAAAAGACATGCACTGCTAAGTGAAGTATATGTCAGGGTAAGAGATGCACCCTCTGGAGTAATTTTACAATAACTTTGTGGTTGCCAGACTATAGGAGGGTCTAGAGGTGTAACTTGAAGCTTCTCGGCCTCAATGCAAAAGCTGTAACAGGTCCCCCAACTATAATGCCTTATTCATAGTACTGGGCTCCCTATATGGAGAAGAGAAGCCTTATGGGCCCCCTAAGGGTCCTGGGCCCAGGTGCAACCGTATCCTCTGCATCACCTGTAGTTACACCCCAGAAAGGGCCTATGGAGCAGACTTATGAAAACTTTCTATAATACTAATTGCCTTTTTCATTTTTCAAGAGTACTATGAGGAATAAAAGCTGAGCTGTGATAGGTTGCTGTAGGCAACAAAGGCAGTTTTTCATTTGGATAGTTTCATAAATCTCCCCCTAAGTGTTTCGTTAGAGGTTAGACGGCTTAGGATTTATTTTGTGCGGTGCATGTGTGAAGTTGGCAGTGATGTGTAAAGCAGAATAAAAGCTGGCAAGTCCAGTATGAGCGGAAATCCATCTTTCATGTATCAACCATTTTACCCCAGAGATGGCAATGCCATTAAGCTAAAAATCCCCTAAATTGTCACACAAGTTAAAAAAAAATAGAAAACAAACATAGTTTATGACAGATATTACCCTGTTTACTACTAGCCTTAATTGATTCTGTAGAGTTTGGAAAGTACAAAGTGTAGACTCCACTGGATGTCAGGCCAGCTTTATAAGTTTCTGCACAGTCTGGGAAACTTAATTGCTCCTCTTTTGGTATAACCGGAATATCTGGAAAATAAAAGATAAATCACTTGCAATAATATGTTTCAGGCAGACGACAAGAAGGTGAAAATGTTGTCTTATTTGTTTTCATCATTATCAGGATATTCTATCATTTCGCAATCAAATATCAGTTTAATATCTGGGTTGTATGATAATGTTATAAATAGGGCCAGTGTACTAAAACCACATAAAAAAAAATCCTGCCTGGAAAAGTTTGGTGACAACCACTTTAAATGATGGCCCTCCGTTCGCAGGCTCCAAGAAACAGATTTATAGAGATATAGGACTTAAAAATTGTTGATCTTTGTTTAGGATAGGCGACCAAAATTGGTGGAGTCCAACTCTCAGTACGCCCAATGATCAACAGTTTGAAGCTCTCCGTCAAATGCTGTGTCCCCCGTGTTGTGTGCCAGGCACAGTACAACCCTTAGTAGGAGTTGTGCCTGATATTACAGCCCAGTTCCATTCACTTAAATAGGATGAAGAAATAGTGAGCTGAAATACCAAGCACTGCTGCTACAAAACTACAGTGCTATACCTGGGAAACAGTGAAAAGGACATTCCGCTTGTCTGAGCACCGCAACTCTTTCTCTGCCTGAGGACGTGGTGATGGCAAAATTAATGGAGGAGTTTAAGAAGGGAAGAGATATCTTTTTGGAGCTATGAAATTACAGGAAATAGACATTAAATAACCAGTGGGGTTGTTGGAGTCAGGTAAGAAGTTTCAAAAGTTGATCCAGGGATTATTGTGACTGCCATTATTGAGTCGGGAAGAAATTTTTTCCCCCAAAATGGGGTAAATTGGCTTCTGCCTCATTGGGGTTTTTCGCCTTTCTCTGGATCAATAGCGGGGAGTGGAAACACTGAACTGAATGGACATTGTCTTTTTTTCAGCCTAGCATACTATGTTAGCTAATCACTGGGGGTCCGAAGAATCAGTCACCTGCTATTCTAATATTTATAACCTATCCTAAGGCCAGCCCATTAATCTTAAATTCTCAGATAAGCCCGTTAATTAAGAAATGGCTGAATAGAATACTTTACAATACAATGAATGTTATTTCATAATGAATGCTTCATTATAGGAGGAAATCCTATTTACATAAGAGCAGTAAGTAACCAAAAATCTGACAGTATTCTACACATGGTACAAGAGAGTGAATGATCTGTTATATTGACCATAACATGACTGCATGATCTGTTTTGTAGTAATAGCTAATGGTGATACATAAAAGTTGATACTGGTAGAGTACAGAAATATTTGTCTGTTTTCATTACTAACGGTTATATTGTGAAACCAGGTTGGTAAGTTGGGTCACAGTCTCCATGATGAATGCCTGCTGTCTCTGTAGCATGCTGTTGTTGAGCATAGCTTCACTGAGTTGATCTCTCAGTACTCCAATGAGTTCACTCTGCTTGGAAAGTAAGTCGTCTACATGAAGTTTCTCAGCTCTTATTGCTTTTATTCCATCCTGGTGATTTTCCTCCATCTGTAAAACCTTATTCTCTAGAAAACTGAAAATACAGACATTTTAATGAAAAAAACAATAACAACACAAAGTGACATAATAATGATCAAAGTCACAGGACAAACTTTATATTGCCACATAGTTGAATAGATGACATAAAACTATGGTAGGCGTGAATGGTTTTGGGTAAGGGTCTAAATACAGTATTCTAGGTACAGTATTAGACATAAACCTGCTCCTCTGGTTATTTGACTATACAGTATGAAAGAGATATGGTAATTGTGATGGATGAAGGGTTAATAGGCATATTTTATATACCCATGACACAAAGCTTTACAGCTGAAACGCGTTATATGTTTTGTACTTTCCTGCTGGAGAGTCTACCATCCGTGCAGTAAATCTGATCCTTGATTATTTGGAGTCCTTGTGGACCTGGTTGGAGCCCAACCTCCTGGAGTGGAAGTGGGATTCACATTATATTTACATAAGGCTGTCCTGGACCCAGAGGGGGGAGTTCTTCACCCAGTACCTACTGGGTTATTCTCCCCTCTCCCGAGTGAGTACACTCCTGTCCATACATGTTTGGAGCGCAGTTTAGATTGTTCACTTCATGACAGAAAGCTGAAATATAGATCTCAGTGCAGAATGGGACCATTAAATGGCCAGGTGGTTGTCCAACATGCCCAATTATGTTTTTAACAATCCCATTAAGATCTAAATATTAGAACTGATTATTGGTGTTAAAAAAGACACGGAAAATATGACATTTTTGAAGGACAGAACCATTTTCCAAGACGCCATTAGCATATCCGGTCTGAAGCTGTTTGTCAGTGCTGTAACCTTTGAATGGAGTGGAAGGGTGCATGTCCAACTGGTGATCCACTCAAACTGCTCCTAGATGCGGTTTTGCAGCTAAGTTCCATGAACTAAAAGTGGCTGTGGCTACAAATAAATCTTTAATTTGTATGGTGAGTGTCAGCAATGCGGTAATATGGAATGCAGTAAAATGGGTAGCAACTAAGATAAGTGAGCATACTCGCTAAGGGCAATTACTCGAGCGAGCATTGTCCTTAGTGAGTACCTGCCCGCTTGGAAGAAAAGATTTGGGTGCCGCAGGGGGGCGGGGAGTGGCGGGGGGAACGGAGGGGAGATCTCTCTCTCCCCCCTGCTTCCCCCTGCTCACTCCCGAAAATCACCCCTCACCCGTGCCGGCACCGAATCTTTTCTTCCGAGCGCGCAGGTACTCACTAAGGACAATGCTCGCTCGAGTAATTGTCCTTAGCGAGTATGCTCACTCATCTCTAGTAGCAACCAATTAATGTGGGTAGAGGACAAATGCCTAAAACAGTGATTAACGTGGTATATAGAATACTATTGGTTATACAACCTAGACTAATTATATTATATGATTTAAATTCTGGATTATAATTTTTTGTGAAAATTTATTGAAAATGTTTCAAAAATGCATAATCTATGTATTAATGTAGCCATTGGTTCTTACCTGTTCTTTTCACGCAAGTTACTGATGTCTTGACTCTGCAATAGCAACGCTTTTTCCAGCTTGTTTGTAGATATGGAATTTTCCTGTAATTGAATTTCCAGCCTATTTGTCTGGTTACGGACCTGTCATTGAGACATAAGTAATAAGTGGATGAGGCAAGAAAGACTTAATTACAGTTGAAGACAACTATGTGCAAATGTATTCATGTGGTTATTGCATTTGAAGATAGATTTTCTATTAAAGGCATCGTAAATCACTTAGTTAAATATACTAGAAAAAGCCCTAAAATTTATCCTACCTTACATTAAGTTAAAAAAAAAACACTATTACAATTTAAGCATTGCACAATACCTGTTATTGTTGTTAGCCGTTTAGTCATTCACGACCCTTGACAACCCTAAAGGTGAGCTCCCTCCATGTTTTTCGGTTTTGCGCTGCTTCTTTCAGTTGTGTGATATCCCTGCCAGTATCAGCTTTGACAGTATCAGCCATCGTGTCTTTGGCGGCCGGGTCTTCTTCTGCCACTGATCTGTCCAAGCATTATAGATTTTTCTAGTCATCTGCTCGCATTACATGGCCAAAATCCGTGAGACTGAGCCCGGTCATCTTGGCCTCCAGTGATATATCAGGTCTTATATGATTCAGGACGTCTATGTTTGTTACTCTCGCAGTCCAGGGCATACGCAGCAGCTTTCGCTACCACCACAGTTCAAACGCATCAATCCTCCTTCTATCAGCTTTTTTCACCCTGGTTTTCAATTCGTCCATTTTCCACTACCTACCACAATACCTACTGAAATCAATTAACATGTCTGCTCCACCACAGCAAGAGATGTTCTTTGTAGCTTCTCTCAGCACAGGTTAATAGATGGTGGCTCTCAAAAAAGGGTTTGTCTGTATTAACTCAGAACACATTAACAGGGTATTTAATCATGGACTAGACAACATTTTAAATGGATACTAACTTTTCACATAACCTATGCCCATCTAATAGACTATGTGTGTGCAATCAATATTTTAATATACTAAATTTGCATAATTTTTTTTTTGTTTTACCAGTGAAAACAAGCTTCAAGTGCCTGCCACTAGAATTCTCCTTTCCAGCACCTTTTGCATTCCACTACCTGTCATTAAAGCCATTTGTCTGAGATAAAACTTCTTTGTAAAATCAGATTGTCTATGTGAAAAACATAGTAACTATACTCACTTCTTCCTGTTAGTGTTCTACTAGCGGCTTTGGGTCTCCTTGCTGACGTAATGGCTACCACCTGCAGCAGCCTGTGCATGGGATGTCACAGGCTGCTGCAGCCAATGACAGAGCTTGGAAGTTGATCACTGAACTGTGGCATTGGCAGCAGCAAGTTTTCAGATGTGACCATTGAATTTAGGGGAAACTATTAAACCACCCATTTATTATTATCTCAATGTTTAGTTACAACATATTAATGCACAGAATGAAGTAAGAATCATGTCAACAGTTGTCAATTTAACCTTTTAGATACATGGCCAATTGTTTCCTTCCAGCTTTCGAAAAATCATACATTTTATATTTTTCAGTTGACATAATCACATGATTATGTTTTTTGTGGTATGAGTTGTATTTTTCAATGGTATAATTTAATGTACTGAAAAACATTTACAAATGTCTGTGGGGTAAAATAGAAAAAAAATGCCACCATGCTAATTTTTTGGTGGGGAGGGTGGATCACCTTGTTTTTACAATGTATGGTTAAGGGCGCCTACCAATAGCGATATGTTTTCTTGCCATGCAAGAGCGGGTGAAAACACATGATTATGAAACCAATGATTTCAATGGTTTCATACTCATTTGTGATTTTTACACTCAAGCATCACTGTGTAGAAAAAAAATCTGTGATATCGCTCATTGTTTTTAATGGGGCCGGTGGCAGCAGCGCCAGGCCCATTGAAAACATAGGGAGTACATCATGGACTTCTGGCACAGCTGTGGCAGAAGTCTGCGATACTATCCCATTGCTTTCAACCCATTGAAAGCAGTGGGTTGCAGGCAACCCCCGCAGGGATGATTTTCGGTGAAGGGCTTGCAATAGAATCCCTTCTCTGAAAATCATTCCTAGCTGGAAATTTTTTTTTTTCTCACCTAGAACAGACGTCCGGCTCTTCTCTCCAGCCCAGCAGCCGTCTTCTGGAGGCCGGGGATTGAAAAATCCCCGCTCCCAGAAAGCACTGGTTTGATTGGCTGAGCGCTCAGCCAATCACAGGCAGCACTCAGCCATTGAATGACAGCTGAGCCTTGCCTGTGATTGGTCACAGTGCTCAGCCAATCACAGGCAGTGCTCAGCCATTCATAATTCAAAGAATATTGCAAGATGAAACGCATACCAAGTGGGTTGAGACCTCACATCAGACCGACGCTTATGGCAAGTAATTCTGGATTTTGTAAAAAGTTTGAAAGTATCACTAACAAGTTTTGCTTTGATATCATCTTATTGAATGTGGAGTTTCTACAGAGTGAGATCCATCTAAAAACTAAAGAGCTGAAAAACATTGAGAAAGAGATTACTCTCAAGATGTCGCAAGATGAATGGAACACGCATTGTTCTAAGATAGCTCTTTCTCTAATATGATTTCGAGAAGGTCTTGAGACCACAAAAAGAGTTAAATGGTACAGAGACCTAAACGAGTATAGCCTAGGCAAGTGATGGCGAACCTTTTAGAGACCGAGGGCCCAAACTGCAACCCAAAACCCACTTATTTATTGCAAAGTGCCAACACGTCAGGGTGCGGGGCTTATCACGACGTATGATTTTACCTTCATCATTCTAAAAAGGACAGGGCTGTTTCAAATACATCGGGTGCAGATTTTGACTACTTTTTGGATACAGAAATGCTGCAGAATTTACCGCAGAAATTTCTGCTGAGGACATTTCTGTCACATGTAAACATATCTCAGCGGTAATTGTGACCCCCCCACAGTGGCCCCAGCGGTAATAGTGACCCCCCACAGTGGCCCCAGTGGTAATAGTGACAGCCCACAGCGGCCCCAGCGTTAATAGTGACAGCCCACAGCAGCCCCCGCGGTAATAGTGACCTCCCACAGCAGCCCGAGCGGTAATAGTGACAGCCCACAGCAGCCCGAGCAGTAATAGTGACAGCCCACAGCAGCCTGAGTGGTAGTAGTGACATCCCCCAGCAGCCCCAGCAGTAATAGCGACATCCTACAGCAGCCCCCAGTGGTAATAGTGACACCCCACAGTGGCCCCCAGTGGTAATAGTGACACCTCACAGCAGCCCCGAGTAGTAATAGTGACACCCCACAGTGGCCCCCAGTAGTGATAGTGACATCCCACAGTGGCCCCAGTAGTAATAGTGACACCCCACAGTGGCCCCTAGTAGTAATAGTGACATCCCACATCAGCCCCCAGTAGTAATAGTGACATCTCACATCGGTACCCAGTAGTAATAGTGACATCCCACATCGGCCCCCAATATTAATAGTGACATCCCCCATTGGCCCCTAGTAGTAATAGTGACATCCCACAGCAGCTCCCAGTAGTAATAGTGACATCCCACAGTGAACCCCCAGTAGTAATACTGACACACCACAGTGGCCCCAATAGTAATAGTGACATGCCACAGTGGCCCCAGTAGTAATAGTGACATCCCACAGTGGCCCCCAGAAGTAATAGTGACACCCCACAGTGGCCACCAGTAGTAATAGTTACATCCCACAGGGGCCCCGGTAGTAATAGTGACATCCCACAGCAGCCCCAGTAGTAATAGGGACATCCCATAGCGGCCCCCAGTAGAAATAGTGACATCCCACAGTGGCCCCAGTAGTAATAGTGACATCCCACATAGTGACATCCCACAGCGGACCACCAGTAGTAATAGTGCCCCTCTGAGACCCATATACTTACCCCTGCTCCTCTGTTCAGTGCTGCTGCTGGTGCTGATCCCAGGTGCACACTGTGATAGTGTGCTGCCGAATGCCTCCTCCCCCTGCTCTCGCTGAACCTAAGAGGAGACATCAGGGGAGGGGGAGAAGGATCCCGGCTGCACACTGACATCACAGTGTGCGCCGGGATCAGCGTCACTAGCAGCAATGCAGTGATGCTGAATACAGGCAGTGGAGCCGTGGCCCCTGCTGGTATTTACTAACGTGGTAAGCGTCCGACGGCGGCGTGTGCCAGCAGGGAGGGCTCTGTGTGCTGCCTCTGGAATGCGTGCCATAGGTTCACCGCCACTGGCTTAGGCTGTGTATTTAATTGGCAAAAATCTAAAACTCCCTCTACAGGTTTGCAGGGGGCAACACGGAACAGAGGACATGCAAGACAGAGACAACACAGACATCACAAGAGGACCATTTTCCCATCTAATGATTACAATTCCACTGATGATTCTTCCAGGGAACCTATGGCAAGTAGCTCATCATCTTTTTCAGGCAATGCACCAACATCAAAACCACCAAGAGGGGAGGATGTTGCCCTTGGAAGAGGTGAGGCGGCATCAAGCATAGGAGATGGAAAGGAGGGGCATCAATGAAGACGAGGTCCACTAATCGACAATTACAGCTACACTTCAAGAAGAACTGAATAATACAGGTGAACTGGTGGTAAATATATCGTCTAGACCATTGCTACCTATGGACATTTCTAAACTATCCAAGGGCTCATCTTTTTGTCCAATGAACCAGATTGACTGGTTCCAACTTGACCTGGAGAGGTTCTTTCGAAACCTACGCGTGAAGGCCATGTTTGCTAACATACATCCTCGCCAGGGTGCTGTTGCGCAGTCCAACCCCCGTGAGGGTTTTTCCTTGGTTAGGGCTGGACTGCGCAACGGGAGTAGTTTTTAACCTCCTTGTGGCTTGTACTAATCACGGTGTTGTTCTCAGCAAGAGAAACGACGTAATCTTGTAGATATGATACCTTTTAATGGCTAACAAAAATACATGATGTAATAATAGCGAGCTTTCGTACCAACGCAGGGTACTTCTTCTGGCTTAAATGGATCCATTTAAGCCGGAAGAAGTACCCTGCGTTGGTACGAAAGCTCGCTATTATTACATCATGTATTTTTGTTAGCCATTAAAAGGTATCATATCTACAAGATTACGTCGTTTCTCTTGCTGAGAACAATCACATTTTGCTCTACTGGCTAATACGGTACCAGATCTTTGTTTTCATTAATCACGGTGTTGAAACATATATTAATTTTCTCAAGCAGGATGTCTGTAAATTAGGATGCAAACATCAAAGGAATAAAAGCAGGAGAGTAGATAATTTAAAGAAAGAGGAAAAAGCTGCTCTACAAACCCTTGCCAATAATAGAAATATAGTAATTAAACCCGTGGATAATGGGGGAACAGTGGTTATTCTTGATGCCAATAAATACTATGAAGAAGTCATGAGGCAATTAGGCAACGTAAATGTATATGAAAAGTTGGGCGCAGATCCAACTGGAGAATTTCAGACCAGGCTGAGGATCATGTACAACGAGGCCTTATAAGGCATATTGAACATCCTAAAATTCCAACTTTATATATTCTCCCAAAAATCCACAAGAGCCTCACAGATCCACCTGGGATACCTATTGTCTCTAGCTGCGATTCACTGTTCAGCCATACTTCCAACTTTCTGGATAAAATCTTGAGACCACTTTCAGTTAATGCAGCATCCTATATTCAGGATGCCAGTCATTTCTTGAATAAGATAGCAGATTTGGAGGTTACTAAGTCCACAATATTAGTTATATTTGACATTGTGGCGTTATATACGTCTATTAAACACACTAGTGTGGGGCAATATTTTTTGCAGAATTTAGAGATATTTTTGGGCTGTGTCGCGTTTGCCCTCATGCTGATGGAGTACATCCTGGCCAATAATTATTTTGGTTTTGGTGGGGTGTACTACTGGTAGTGGCAGCGTACCGCGATGGGCTCAAAAGTCGCTTCCACATATGTAAATTCCTTCATGCGGTCATTCGAGGAAAAACATCTATATACATCAGGACATTACAGTAAAGCTATATGTTGGCTTAGATATATAGACAACATTGTTGTTGTCTGGAAATGGCTCTGAAAATGACCTCTTGCTCTTTAGAGATTTCCTCAATAGTATTGACCGTGAGTTACAGTACACACTTACTTATTCACTCTACAACATCCAAGTTCTGGAAGTGATAGTGTCTAAACAGCAGGGCAAATTATCAACAGATGTGTTAATAAAACCAACTGACAAAAACAATCTCCTTCTTCACGATAGTAATCACCTGAGAAATACAGTTGAATCACTCCCATTAAGCCAGCTGTTGAGGGTAAGAAGGATAGCAGATGAGGAACATGCCGACCACCGACTGATGCAGATGTGTAGAAAGGTTGCAGCTGAAGGGTACCCCACAAATATTATTAATAAAGCTAAATCCAAAGCTTTAAAGGAGATGTCCCGCGCCGAAACGGTTTTTTTTTTTTTTAAACCCCCCCCCCGTTCGGCGCGAGACAACCCCGATGCAGGGGTTAAAAAAACCACCCGCACAGCGCTTACCTGAATCCCGGCGGTCCGGTGACTTCAATACTTACCGCTGAAGATGGCCGCCGGGATCCTCTATCTTCGTGGACCGCAGCTCTTCTGTGCGGTCCACTGCCGATTCCAGCCTCCTGATTGGCTGGAATCGGCACGTGACGGGGCGGAGCTACACGGAGCCCCATAGAGAACAGCAGAAGACCCGGACTGCGCAAGCGCGGCTAATTTGGCCATCGGAGGCCAAAAATTAGTCGGCACCATGGAGACCAGGACGCTAGCAACGGAGCAGGTAAGTAAAAAACTTTTTATAACTTCTGTATGGCTCATAATTAATGCACAATGTATATTACAAAGTGCATTATTATGGCCATACAGAAGTGTATAACCCCACTTGCTGCCTCGGGACATCTCCTTTAAGCAAAACACGTGAACAACTTTTAACTCCTAGTGCGAAACAAATTAAACCTGATAGCATTCCATTTGTGTCGACTTTTGGTCAGATGAGTGGCAGAATTGGTAGTATTCTAAACAGACGCTGGCCAATATTAACTAGAGGTAACAAGGACATCTTGGAATTTTCCCATAAACCCCTCATGTCATACCGCAGAGGCCCTAATCTTAGGGATAAACTTGTTAGTCCCCTATTTAAGCCCATGAGATCAGGATTTCAACGTACATTTATTCCCACCCAAGAAGGGTAACTACCCTTGTCTAAACTGTTCTTGCTGCGGCAATTTGGTCAAAGGGGACAGTTTTAGACACCCCCTTACTGAGAAAAAATTTTCCATACATGAGAGATATACTTGTATGTCATCATTTATTACATACTTAATTACCTGCCCCTGTGGACTTGGCTATGTGGGAGAAACTACCACTGAGGCACATTCTAGGATGATTAAACATAAAAGCACCACCCGTACCAGAAACCTTGACTTACTAGAGATGAACCATTCTATTAGCCAATTTCGATTTAAAATTATTGACCATGCCCCGGTTTTAGAGAGAGGTGGTGATTGGGTCAAATTACTTAAACGAAAGTAATTAAAGTAGATATACACACTTGACACATTAACACCTAGAGGTCTTAATAAAGACTATCATATCATGCTGCATATCTGATTCTGTATTCTGTGTAAACTAAAATTGTATTTTGTAAAAAACGTAATTATATTAACATAATTTTTGGTTTGTTTCGTTTACAGGTCAATAACATTTCTTCTTTTTGGTTGAGCCCCGGACACCATCTCTGCTGCTCACTTGCATTGGACAATATTTTTGCATATTTGTATTTATATACCTCCTAGTCCATTTCAATAAAATTCATTTTAGCATTTTTTTGCTTAACTTTTTTCTATTTTGCGCTATTTTTGACACCTTTCCTCACTACTTATAATAATTGGTGGGATAGTGTCGCTCTAATGAGGGGGGACTATTCAATTCTGTGTGAACAGATTTGTATTCACTTTGCCTTGGTGTTATTGCCCACATATTATGTACCCTATAGTACTTTGTGCTGTTAGATTGCACATACATACTTTATTGAATTAGTGCTCCTATGTTGGTTATTGTAAACAACAATTGTTACATGATGTCTATGGTTGATTCCCTACATGGTGTCACCAGAGTGCTATTAACTTTTTATCATACTGAGGCACTGAACAGTGATCACGTGATGCAGATGATTTGGCCAACACGCCGGTCATGTGATATCAATAATGCGGCAAGTCCAGAGATGCTCGATGATGTGGACGACACGCTGGTCACGTGATGCTGATGACGCAGTAATCAAGTGACACCGGTGACGTGATGGCCACATGATGCTGATGACGCGGTAGGCATGTGATCATTATGACGCAGGAATACTTCCGGACATGCGCAGATGCAATGGAAGAACGCTTTAATTTGAGTTAACTCCACAGTGACCTGCAGTGAAGATTTTGTACGCTTTTCAGGTATTCAACCAAGGTCCTTTTGTGTATATCTGTACGTATGAGGTTAACAACAGCTGCTGGTAAATGCTGGTATTTATTTTTGTTCTGATGATGTTCACCATGCAAGATAAATAATACATTATTTCAATTGATTGGACTTTTATGAACGCTGTGAGACCAAACATATGTTAAAAAGAAGAAAAAGTTTTTTAATATTTTTATAACAATTAAAAAACCTATATTTTTTTATTTAACTTCTTTTTAGACAACATATGGTACCTGAACTGACAATATCACTGAGGGCTTACAACAGAAATTACAATTTTTAATAATAATAAAAATGCCTTTAAATTTACAGCGGACCACGTATTAAAATAGTACTAAGTGCATAGTTTGCAAAAAAAAGTGAAAAACAGATGTCCAAGAAAGACTTACGATAGTTTAGATTAGTTAAAAACGTTCTAAGTGTAAAGGCCCATAAAGACGGGACGAATGTCAGGTAAACAATGCCCGACACTTGTACCTGCACACACTTGCTACTGTGCTGCTGGACGGGAGCTAGTATTGCTGTCTCACAGCGGGGCGGCTGGAGGAGATTTCACTTCTTGATCTTCCCCGCACCTCTCCATTCACTTAATATAGTTGCCATTCAGTACTGAACGGCTGCTATTTACACTGAACGCTCATCGTTCAGCTCATTGTCCATCATTTATGCAGCATAAACGATAGACAATGAGCTGAAAGATGATCGTTCAGTGTAAATAGCAGCCGTTCAATACTGAATGGCCGCTATGTAAGTCAATGGAGAAGGGCGGGGAAGTGAGAGTAGAGAAATCTCCTGCAGCTGCTCTGTGAGCAAACCAGCGACATTAGCTCCTGTGCAACAGGACGGGAGCGAGGAAACACAGGGACGAGTGTCGGGCATCGTTTGCCCAACATTCATCCCGTCTAAATGCGCCTTAACCGAATTCTCATGACAATACACAAAGGTAAACAGAGTTTGAAGAAAAAAATAACAAGTGTAAAGACTGGCACCAATAGAGAGACAGGTGTAGGTGTAGTAGATATAGATGCAATACAGTCTAATTTAGAGAGCATGCTGAACCCTGTCCACCACCCAAAGTGTTTGCAATTGGCATGTGCATATCAGAATTGGACCGTGGAGCAACGAAAACATTAGACCTTGTCTGATGAGTCATGTGTTCTTTTACATCATGTGGACTGCCAGGTATGTATGCACTGCTTTCCGAGTGAACCGAGGAGACCAGGATGCACTTGGTAAACCCTATTACAGTAGCTTTGGTTTGAAATGTAATATGAAACTTGACCTGATTGTTTGTTTTTTTATATGTTTTTATTCAATTTTCATAATGTACAACAAAACTTGACATGAGAAATTTGCATGACTGCTTTTTAGTTTCTTTTGTTTTCTCAAATTATTTTAGTAAGAAGCATAGGTTTTATGACCATGTCTGTTGCTTAATTGATGTTGATTGTTAAGTCAGAGCTAGAGTTCAGCGAACGTACTCGGCCAAGCTTGATGCTCGTTTTGAGTATTAGCGTACTTGATGGTGCTCGTTACTCGAACGAGCATCAAGCCTTGAAATCCCCGCCTCCAGAAACACAGCCACTCACAGCCATTCAATGACATCATTGTCATTGGCTGTGATTGGCTGAAGGCACGTGTCTTTCTGGAGGCAGGGATTTAAAGTCTTTCGTGGAGAAAGCAATACTCTGCCGTGGACCAGGAGGGAGTGACAGCCTGCAGGAGCGCCGCAGATCATCTAAAAACGTAAGTAATGCTTTTTATTCTTTGCTCCACTGTATTACCGGCGTATAAGGTGACAGTTGGGGGGTCGTCTTATACGCCCCGTCGCCTTATACGCCGGTATATATTTTTAGTGTAACACATTTCTGGATGAATTGCAGGAAAGGGGTTATATATTTAACCCCTTTCCGACCATTCATCCTGCGATCGCCGGCAGCCCATTGCATTCAGTGGAACATGCTGTATTGCCGCTCCATTGAATTCAATGGGCAAACATCGTTCTTCTCTGCTACAGCTGTTACAGCTGTGCCAGAGAAGAAGGATTTGTCTTCTATATGTTCTCAATGGGGTCAGCGCTGCTGCCGCTGGCCCCATTGAGCGCATATAGAATGCATCCATAGCGAACCGCGGGAGGGGCAGACTTTCATATCAGGCGGACACCTGATCTCCCCAGCCACTCACAGCAGGGGGGTGGTATAGGGCTTAAACGTTGCAGGGGGAAGTTGTAATGCCTTCCCTGTCTTTATATTGGCCAAAAAAAGGCGCTAAAGTCTCAGGGAAGAAAGTTTAAGTAACCCAGACACCGCATGGTGTTCGTTACGGATAACGAACATACCGAACACTCTAATATTCGCACGAATATCAAGCTCGGAAGAACACGTTCGCTCATCTCTAAACACGAATCAAGAATAAAAAAAAAAAAACTCGGCACCCGGCGTCCCACATACAAAAATGCTCTCCCATTGTAGTCAATGGGGTTCGTTACTCGAGTAGAGCTCTCAAATTTTCTGAAAAGCTCGACTCGAATAACGCGGACCTGAGCATTTGGGTGCTCGCTCATCTCTAGTCAGAGATTATACAGCAAATATATCTGCAGTCGGTTTGATAATATGTCTAGGTTCAAACATAACCGTAATAAAACATTTTAAAGAAGGAAAAAAAGTGAAGAAAATAAAGCCAGACCTGCTTTTACCGTAATAATATTGTGTTTCTCCCTCCCCCGAAGCGAGGGAGGGTGGCAATAATTATCTTTCCAGAAGTCCATCACAATATATTCATGTGAAAAGAGGAAAACCAAACTATTGGACTTCATGGATGCGGAAATACCTCTATGGTCCCAGATGAGCATTCAAAACACCCTAAAGGGGTGCTTCTGCCAATGATATTTGCTCCTGAAACCAGCAAGTGTAATAAAAGCAATCTCTGAGTTTGTACCCAACTCTTTGGGGCAACATCTGGATAAAGCTCTCTAGGCAAAGAAGGATTGTATTATTTTCTCCCTAAAAAGTGAGGTTGTGCTCCAATCCATTTGAAACCGGAAGGCAAGTTTATCCAAGAGCAGTTTGAAAGACAGTGCTGTTGGCTGCCGCCACATCTGCAAGATAGCTTTTAGTCCTGCTGCTGCTATGAAGTGCAGAAGTTTACGTGCCCCCACAGAGCAACAGTATTTGTTGGAATCTAAGTCTCCAAAAATGGCCCATATCAGATGCATTGTCGTGTAATTATAGATTTGCCACCTAATGGCCTGTATAAAGGGGACAGGTCCACACACAGTGCTACAAATGTGCATTTGGTACTTTACATTTGAAACAATTTGGGGTTGTATATATACTAGAGATGAGCGAACGCGTTCGTCCGAGCTTGATATTCGTGCGAATATTAGGGTGTTCGGGATGTTCGTTATTCGTGACGAACACCATGCGGTGTTCTGGTTACTTTCACTTCCTTCCCTGAGACGTTAGCGCGCTTTTCTGGCCAATTGAAAGACAGGGAAGGCATTACAACTTCCCCCTGCAACGTTTAAGCCCTATACCACCCCCCTGCTGTGAGTGGCTGGCGAGATCAGGTGTTCGCCTAATATAAAAGTCGGCCCCTCCCGCGGCTCGCCTCAGATGCGGTGTGAGTTAGATGAGGGACAGTGCTGTTTATACCGGAGCTGCTGTAGGGAAAGAATTGGTAGTTAGTGTAGGCTTCAAGACCCCCCAAAGGTCCTTATTAGGGCCACTGATAGCTGTGTGTTGGCTGCTGTTAGCAGTGGGATTTTTTTTTTCTCAAAATCGCCTCTGCAGACCGTTGCACCTGGCATTAGGGACAGAAGTGCTGCATAGGCAGGGAGAGTGTTAGGAGTGAGTGTAGCCTTCAAGAACCTCAACGGTCCTTTCTAGGGCCATATTTATCCGTGTGCAGTACTGTCCAGGCTGCTGTTGGCTGTGCTGCATTTTTTTTGGGCTTCTCAAAATCGCCTCTGCAGAGCATTCCACCCTCCATTGATACTGCAGGGAAAGAATTGTATAGGCAGGGCCACAACACAGTTATTATTCATAGAATATACGCAGTGCTGCCTGTTGGTGGGAAAAAACTGAAAAGAAATCTATTTGTCCAGCCTGTGTCCGTCCTTACGGGCGGTGGAGACGTGTGAGCTGCGTGAAAAACATTGCTAAATCATACGCACCCAGCTACGCTTTACTGCTGGCTTCGCCATTTGCTTTCCTTAATTGGGAAAAAAAATACCTGCTCTGCCACAGTTAATAACTCTGCTACCCTCACGTTCTGTGACACATAAGCAGGGACACAGCACAGTTATTAAACTTCGCAGGTTCATTGAATATACGCAGTGCTGCCTGTTGGTGGGAAAAAACTGAAAAGAAATCTATTTGTCCAGCCTGTGTCCGTCCTTACGCCTGTGGAGACGTGTGAGCTGCGTGAAAAACATTGCTAAATCATACGCACCCAGCTACGCTTTACTGCTGGCTTCGCCATTTGCTTTCCTTAATTGGGAAAAAAAAATACCTGCTCTGCCACAGTTAATAACTCTGCTACCCTCACGTTCTGTGACACATAAGCAGGGACACAGCACAGTTATTAAACTTCTCAGGTTCATTGAATATACGCAGTGCTGCCTGTTGGTGGGAAAAAACTGAAAAGAAATCTATTTGTCCAGCCTGTGTCCGTCCTTACGCCTGTGGAGACGTGTGAGCTGCGTGAAAAACATTGCTAAATCATACGCACCCAGCTACGCTTTACTGCTGGCTTCGCCATTTGCTTTCCTTAATTGGGAAAAAAAAATACCTGCTCTGCCACAGTTAATAACTCTGCTACCCTCACGTTCTGTGACACATAAGCAGGGACACAGCACAGTTATTAAACTTAGATAATTCATTCACTAGAGGCAGTGGGGCCTTTCGTTTTCCAAAAAGGGCAAAAATTATATTTGGCCTGCAGTCTTGCGCCAATTTATTTCCTGCCTGGGAAATCTAATCACTGGTAATACAGCATGCTGAGGGGTAGGGGTAAGCCTAGAGGACGTGGACGTGGACGTGGCCGAGGACGCGGAGGGCCAAGTGAGGGTGTGGGCACAGGCCAAGCTCCTGATCCAGGTGTGTCGCAGCTGTCTGCTGCGCGATTAGGAGAGAGGCACGTTTCTGGCGTCCCCACATTCATCGCCCAATTAATGGGTCCACGCGGGAGACGGTTATTAGAAAATGAGCAGTGTGAGCAGGTCCTGTCCTGGATGGCAGAAAGTGCTTCGAGCAACCTATCGTCTACCCGCAGTTCTGCGCCGTCCACTGCTGCCAATCCGAATCCTCTGTCTGCTGCTCCTCCTTCCTCCCAGCCTCCTCACTCCACTACAATGACACCTGCTCAGGAGCGGGAACACTCCCAGGAACTGTTCTCGGGCCCCTGCTTAGATTGGGCAGCAGCGGTTCCTCTCCCACCAGAGGAGTTTATCGTCACTGATGCCCAACCATTCGAAAGTTCCCGGGGTCCGGGGGAAGAGGCTGGGGACTTCCGCCAACTGTCTCAACAACTTTCTGTGGGTGAGGAGGACGATGACGATCAGACACAGTTGTCTTGCAGTGAGGTAGTAGTAAGGGCAGTAAGTCCCAGGGAGCAGCGCACAGAGGATTCGGAGGAAGAGCAGCAGGACGATGAGGTGACTGACCCCACCTGGTGTGCAACGCTTACTCAGGAGGACAGGTCTTCAGAGGGGGAGTCAAGGGCATCAGCAGGGCAGGTTGCAAGAGGCAGTGCAGTGGCCAGGGGTAGAGGCAGGGCCAGACCGAATAATCCACCAAGTGTTTCCCAAAGCGCCCCCTCGCGCCATGCCACCCTGCGGAGGCCGAGGTGCTCTAAGGTCTGGCAGTTTTTCACAGAGACGCCTGACGACCGACGAACAGTGGTGTGCAACCTTTGTCGCGCAAAGCTCAGCCGGGGAGCCAACACCAACAGCCTCACCACCACCAGCATGCGCAGACATATGATGGCCAAGCACCCCGCAAGGTGGGACAAAGGCCGTTCACCGCCTCCGGTTTGCACCCCTGCCTCTCCCCCTGTGCCCCAACCTGCCACTGAGATGCAACCCCCCTCTCAGGACACAGGCACTACCGCCTCATGGCCTGCACCCACACCCTCATCTCCGCTGTCCTCGGCCCCATCCAGCAGTGTAGTTCAGCGCACCGTTCAGCCGTCGCTTGCGCAAGTGTTCGAGCGCAAGCGCAAGTACGCCGCCACGCACCCGCACGCTCAAACGTTAACCGTCCGCATCGCAAAATTCATCAGCCTTGAGATGCTGCCGTATAGGGTTGTGGAAACGGAGTCCTTCAAAAGTATCATGGAGGCGGCGGCCCCGCGCTACTCAGTTCCCAGTCGCCACTACTTTTCCCGATGTGCCGTCCCAGCCCTGCACGACCACGTCTCCCGCAACATTGTGCGCGCCCTCACCAACGCGGTTACTGCCACGGTCCACTTAACTACGGACACGTGGACAAGCACAGGCGGGCAGGGCCACTACATCTCCCTGACGGCACATTGGGTGAATTTAGTGGAGGCTGGGACAGAGTCAGAGCCTGGGACCGCTCACGTCCTACCCACCCCCAGAATTGCGGGCCCCAGCTCGGTGGTGGTATCTGCGGAGGTGTATGCTTCCTCCACTAAAGCACCCTCCTCCTCCTCCTCCTCCTCTGTCTCACAATCAAGATGTGTTAGCAGCAGCATGTCGCCAGCAGTCGGTGTCGCGCGGTGTGGCAGCACAGCGGTGGGCAAGCGTCAGCAGGCCGTGCTGAAACTACTCAGCTTAGGCGATAAGAGGCACACGGCCCACGAACTGCTGCAGGGTCTGACACAGCAGACCGACCGCTGGCTTGCGCCGCTGAGCCTCCAACCGGGCATGGTCGTGTGTGACAACGGCCGTAACCTGGTGGCGGCTCTGCAGCTCGGCAGCCTCACGCACGTGCCATGCCTGGCCCACGTCTTTAATTTGGTGGTTCAGCGGTTTCTGAAAAGCTACCCACGCTTGTCAGACCTGCTCGTAAAGGCGCGCCGGCTCTGCGCACATTTCCGCAAGTCCCACACGGACGCTGCCACCCTGCGCACCCTGCAACATCACTTTAAGCTGCCAGTGCACCGACTGCTGTGCGACGTGCCCACACGGTGGAACTCTACGCTCCACATGTTGGCCAGGCTCTATGAACAGCGTAGAGCTATAGTCGAATACCAACTCCAACATGGGCGGCGCAGTGGGAGTCAGCCTCCTCAATTCCTTTCAGAAGAGTGGGCCTGGTTGGCAGACATCTGCCATGTCCTTGGTAATTTTGAGGAGTCTACCCAGGTGGTGAGCGGCGATGCTACAATCATTAGCGTCACCATTCCTCTGCTATGCATCTTGAGAAATTCCCTGCAAACCATAAAGGCAGCTGCTTTGCGCTCGGAAACGGGGGCGGGGGAAGACAGTATGCCGCTGGATAGTCAGGGCACCCTCCTGTCTATTTCTCAGCGCGTACAGGAGGAGGAGGAGGAGCATGAGGAGGATGAGGAGGAGGGGGAAGAGACAGCTTGGCCCGCTGCTGACGGTACACCGGCTGATTGCCTGTCATCCTTTCAGCGTGTATGGCCTGAGGAGGAGGAGGAGGAGGAGGATCCTGAAAGTGATCTTCCTAGTGAAGACAGCCATGTGTTGCGTACAGGTACCCTGGCACACATGGCTGACTTCATGTTAGGATGCCTTTCTCGTGACCCTCGCGTTGCACGCATTCTGGCCACTACGGATTACTGGGTGTACACACTGCTCGATCCACGGTATAAGGAGAACCTGCCCACTCTGATTCCCGAAGAGGAAAGGGGTTCGAGAGTGTTGCTATACCACAGGACCCTTGCGGACAAGCTGATGGTAAAATTCCCAGCCGACAGCGCTAGTGGCAGAAGGCGCAGTTCCGAGGGCCATGTTGCAGGGGATGTGCGTAGATCGAGCAGCATGTACATCCCAGGCAGTGCAACAGTCTTTAAGGGCCTGGCCAGCTTTATGGCTCCCCACCAAGACTGTGTCACCGCTCCCCAGTCACGGCTGAGTCGGCGGGAGCACTGCAAAAGGATGGTGAGGGAGTACGTAGCGGATCGCACGACCATCCTTGGTGACGCCTCTGCCCCCTACAACTACTGGGTGTCGAAGCTGGACACGTGGCCTGAACTAGCCCTGTATGCCCTTGAGGTGCTTGCTTGTCCTGCGGCTAGCGTGTTGTCGGAGAGGGTGTTTAGTGCGGCTGGGGGAATCATCACCGATAAGCGTAGCCGCTTGTCAACCGACAGTGCCGACAGGCTAACACTCATCAAGATGAACAAAGGCTGGATTTCGCCAGACTTCTGTTCTCCACCAGCGGACAGCAGCGATACGTAAGCAATACGTAGGCTGCACCCGCGGATGGAAGCTACGTTCTCTCTCACCATCCAAAACGGGGACATTTGTGCTTCATCAATCTGTGTCTAATATTCCTCCTCCTCCTCCTCCTGCTCCTCCTCCTGAAACCTCACGTAATCACGCTGAACGGGCAATTTTTCTTAGGGCCACAAGGCTCACTCAAATAATTTTTCAGAACAATTTTTATAAGTTTCAATTAGCTTAAAAGCGTTGGAACTTTAACTTGAACCAATTTTTCGTTACACTGGGCTGCCTCCAGGCCTAGTTACCACTTAAGCCACATTAACCAAAGCGATTCACCTGCCATCTTGGTTGGGCATGGCCAATTTTTACTGAGGTACATTAGTACTGTTGGTACACCAATTTTTTGGGGCCCTCACCTACAGTGTAATCATAGTAATTTCTATGTTCTTCGCCTGCACTCATGGTACAGAAAGGTGTGTGGGGTTGGCCTACAGTTTAGCTACATAAATGTCACTTGTGCCTTGGCTATACTAAGGCTACTGAAATGGAACGAAGACTGCGCTCCCGCTATACTGCTGCTTCAGAATTGTTACTGGGGCCTGTCTTGAGTGCTACTATTGCTTACATGGAACGAAGACTGCACTCCCGCTATACTGCTGCTTCAGAATTGTTACTGGGGCCTGTCTTGAGTGCTACTATTGCTTACATGGAACGAAGACTGCGCTCCCGCTATACTGCTGCTTCAGAATTGTTACTGGGGCCTGTCTTGAGTGCTACTATTGCTTACATGGAACGAAGACTGCGCTCCCGCTATACTGCTGCTTCAGAATTGTTACTGGGGCCTGTCTTGAGTGCTACTATTGCTTACATGGAACGAAGACTGCGCTCCCGCTATACTGCTGCTTCAGAATTGTTACTGGGGCCTGTCTTGAGTGCTACTATTGCTTACATGGAACGGACACGTGGAGAGGACACGTAGTGCCTCAAAAACATCCCCCTCCTCCTCCAACAGGGAAAACATTGTTGGCAAATGCCTTTGCATTGGTTCGTCTGGCGGCAGTCCAAGAATTTCACCTTTACCGACACTACAAGAGAGCCCCCCCACCATCCCCCCGCCACGGCCCACTTAATCCTGGCCACATTCCGAAAACCAACAAAATACAACCGTGGTACTAGGTCCGCAGTCACCACCACATTACCACCAACGCGGTTACTGTTAAGGTGCATATAACCACGGACACGTGGAGAGGACACGTAGTGCCTCAAAAACATCCCCCTCCTCCTCCAACAGGGAAAACATTGTTGGCAAATGCCTTTGCATTGGTTCGTCTGGCGGCAGTCCAAGAATTTCACCTTTACCGACACTACAAGAGAGCCCCCCCACCATCCCCCCGCCACGGCCCACTTAATCCTGGCCACATTCCGAAAACCAACAAAATACAACCGTGGTACTAGGTCCGCAGTCACCACCACATTACCACCAACGCGGTTACTGTTAAGGTGCATATAACCAGTCTGACTGGGGCATGCAGACACCTTGACAGAATGAATAGTGTGTGGCACATAGGTTCCCCATTGCTATGCCCACGTGTGCAGCTCCTGATGGCGGTGGCACAGGATTGTATTTCTCATTGCTTCTGTACAGCATTGTGGGCTATCGCCCCGCCCCTATTAAAGAGGGTCGCTACCTAGCCGTGCCAACCCTGTGCAGTGTGTGCCTGCGGTCCCTCGTCGTGGCAGACGCACTTATAAATAGACATGAGGGTGGTGTGGCATGAGGGCAGCTGAAGGCTGCGCAGGGACAGTTTGGTGTGCGCTGTGGGGGGGAGGGGGTGCGGTTGGGCAGCATGTAACTCAGGAGAAGTGGCAGTGGAGTGTCATGCAGGCAGTGATTGTGCTTTGTTGGAGGTAGTGTGGTGCTTAGCAAAGGTATGCCATGCTAATGAGCGCTTTTCAGAAGTAAAAGTTGTTGGGAGGGGGGGGGGCCCACTCTTGCCGCTATTGTGGCTTAATAGTGGGACCTGTGAACTTAGGATGCAGCCCAACATGTAGCCCCTCGCCTGCCCTATCCGTCACTGTGTCATTCCCATCACTTTCCTGAATTGCCCAGATTTTCACACATGAAAACCTTAGCGAGCATCGGCGAAATACAAAAATGTTCTGGTCGCCCATTGACTTCAATGGGGTTCGTTGTTCGAAACGAACCCTCGAGCATCACGGGAAGTTCGTTACGAATAACGAACACCCGAACATTTTGGTGTTCGCTCATCTCTAATATATACCCATAACACATCCCCTTGGAGGGTTTAAGTAAGATCTATGACTAACTTGCAATCTCATTCTAGCAAATGCCATTGATTTAGGAATCATTGCTGGGAATGGATCGGAAGCATCCATGGACCACTTTCTAATTCCAGGATTAAAGGGGTTGTCTCGCGAAAATCAAGTGGGGGTATACACTTCTGTATGGCCATATTAATGCACTTTGTAATATACATCGTGCATTAATTATGAGCCATACAGAAGTTATTCACTTACCTGCTCCGTTGCTAGCATCCTCGTCTCCATGGTTCCGTCTAAATTCGCTGGCAGCTTGCTTTTTTAGACGCGCTTGCGCAGTCCGTTCTTCTCCTTTCAGCACGAGCCGCTTCAGTGTGCTCCCCGCTACAGCTCTTCTGCGCATGCGCAGACGAGCTGTCACTGCTCGGGAGCGCGCTGGAGCGACCATTCTGTACCATCCTCTGTTAGAGGAAGGTGCAGAGCTGCCGAGCTGTCCGGAGAAGCCGCCCAGCTGTCCCGCCGTCCAGCTGTCCCGCCGTCCTGGTAAGTGATGGGCCGGGGGGGCTGCCGCTGCGCCGGGGGCCTGCCGCTGTGATGGGGGGCTGTCGCTGCGATGGGGGGCTGCCGCTGTGCCGGGGGGGGGGGCTGTCGCTGCGATGGGGGGCTGTCGCTGCGATGGGGGGCTGCCGCTGTGCTGGGGGGGCTGCCGCTGTGCTGGGGGGGCTGCCGCTGTGATGGGGGGGCTGTTGCTGTGATGGGGGGGGGGCTGCCGCTGTGATGGGGGGCTGCCGCTGTGATGGGGGGCTGTCGCTGCGATGGGGGGGCGCTGCCGCTGTGATGGGGGGCTGTCACCGCGATGGGGGGGCTGTCGCTGCGATGGGGGGGCTGCCGCTGTGCCGGGGGGGGGGGCTGCCGCTGTGATGGGGGGGCTGTCGCTGTGCGGGGGGGGGCTGCCGCTGTGATGGGGGGGGGCTGTCGCTGCGATGGGGGGGCTGCCGCTGTGCCGGGGGGGGCTGCCGCTGTGATGGGGGGGCTGTCGCTGTGCCGGGGGGGGGGGGGGCTGCCGCTGTGATGGGGGGCTGTCGCTGCGATGGGGGGGCGCTGCCGCTGTGCCGGGGGGGGCTGCCGCTGTGATGGGGGGGGCTGTTGCTGCGATGGGGGGGCTGTCACCGCGATGGGGGGGCTGTCGCAGCGATGGGGGGGCTGCCGCTGTGCCGGGGGGGGGACTGCGCCTGGCGGTGGGTGACTGGTCGGCCGTGTTCACTCCAGGGGTCCGGTCGGCGGCTGCGGGGCGTCTGGTTGTCAGGGAGACACAGCTGGTAGCGTCTCGGGAGCGCGCACGTCGGGCTGCAGCAAGCAAAGGGAAAAGAGCCGGCGGCCATCTTGGGAAAATTTTTATAAGTTGCTGAAACGCTGGAACGGTAAGTACAAACCAGCTAGAAAAGTCATTTACAGGGGGGCTTAGTAATGTATGCTTAATTAGGGGGACTGGGCAAAAAAAAAATCCACTCCTGCCTCGAGACATCTCCTTTAATATCGCCCAACTCTTGCATATCACGGATGGACCTATACAACCTGGAAAGCAAGCCTCGCACAGTCGTTGGTTAAAGATCCAGAGGTTTCCTGTCAAATCCCAATCAAAGTCTCAGAACTCTGGTAAAAGCTGTTGGATATAATGCCTGACGTCTATGTAGGAAAAATAGTATTAGTATCTTGAGAAACCTCTGCCATACCTCCTCAAAGGACAAAATACGTTTCTCTTTTTTATGCAGTAATTTAGCTTTGGAGTCAATCCCCTGAGTATTCTAATCATAAAAATCCAATATGAGCTATTATTTTGAAAATTGGGATTCTTTATAAAGGACAAGTAAGAAGATATGTGGGGGAATGCGTGGCTACCACAGCACCTTCCATATGGTGAAAATTAGGGGATTATTTCTGGTAGTTCTGTATAGGGAAGGTGAAGGACATTTGGTAGTGATATCGGGGAGGACATCCTTTGTTCTAAAACTATATTTGTGAAGATTGATAGTAAATATATCCAGCCCTGAATGATGCGGGCTTGTCATGCTAAGTTATAGTCCCTTATGTAGGGGAAATTAATTCTTCAATTGGATTTTTGACCTGTTTGTAATAGAGATACACTAACTGGCTATTATTTTAGACTTGCAGGCTGATTGTCTACTACTGGAAAGCCTGTATATCACCTACTGTCACAGAATTCACATCAAAAGTTAATATTTTGTTGAAATAGGAGAAATACTTTTTTCAGGAAAAAGGGAACACTAGAGAAGTTGGAAGACCTATGGTTTTCCTGGCTAGATACTGCAGACTTGGTTCCTCGAGTGTCTTTTCAAATATAATACATTCTACTGCTGAGCTGACATGAAAATAGGGTATGATTGTCTGGTGACTCTTCTGCCTTATTGACGACAACAACAATGTCAATTCTGATATGTATTTTCAATAGATATGCCAATACATACATTTATACTCTTGACGTAATTTGGAGTTGACCCTATGAAATATAAATTTAGTATAATGTAGTAATCGTACTCACCCATAGAATAAAGTTATCATGTCATTTTTGTTGCAGTGTGTGCGCGATAGTAACAAGACCCCCTCAAAGATGGTGGAATTAAGTTTTTTCCTATTTTACTCCACTTATATGGTACATTAAATAGTACCACTGAAAAATACAACTCGTCCCACAAAAAGCAAGTGCTCATACAGCGACATCGATGGATAAATATTTTGCACAGTGCATCCACATGACCCAATACATGTATGACATTTATGGAGGGGACCAGGATGATGTTCTGGGCCACTACATAAGCCCTAATGCCTTCCTGTTATGAGAAATGGCATTTTAGACAGGATCATTCATAGGGACGACTTAGAGCCATTTAGGGACAGTGGGGTCTGGTGTTGAGGGATAGTGTAAGGGGCAGATTAGGGAGAGCAAGTGTTTAGGTTCACATTTGTTATTTTAGCTCCATACTATCTGTTTCAATCACCACTGCCAGTTTCATTATACTTATAATCATCTGGTTACCATCACTCTGTACCCCTGCCATCTAATCGTGAGTCCCTAGTTGCATTTATGTTTTCTCTGTATTGGTACCTGCTTCATATCTATATTTTTTGCAACATCTGTTTTTTAAGCTTTTTGCATCTGCTATAGGTCCTAGGGTATATTTAGCGCTTTTAGCACATTTTAACGCACCTAATCACCCATCACAATGGTGGGGTGCGTTAAAAAGTTCCGTCAAACACGGTCACATACATAAAAAAATGCTGCTTGAAATCACCGCATTTTTACCGCATGCAAATTCTAAATGCATATGTGAGAGTGGCCTAAGATATTCCAAATGATACCACCAGGGGCATAACTATAGAGGATGCAGGGGATGCGGTTGCACCCGGGCCCAGGAGCCTTGGGGGGCCCATAAGGTCTCTCTTCTCCATATAGGGAACCCAGTACTATAAGTAAAGCATTATAGTTGGGGGCCCTGTTACTGGTTTTGCATCGGTGCCTGGGAGCTTCAAGTTACGCCTCAGAATACCACCATCAACTATAATGTCTTTCTCTTGTCTACCTCTGATAAGTCTTCTCATTCTAGCCTAGTGAAAATCAAGTCATTAGAATTTCTGGACTATTGAATCTTGGTTCAAAGGAATGCCATATTGTTTGTCTCACAGTAGATACAAATATTGTCTAATGACAATAACATAATTCAGTGTGTTTCAGTCCTGCATACCTGGGTTTCTACTTCAGTCAGCTTGCGTGTTTGTTCTGCTGTTTGAGTTATTAGATTTGTTCCAGTTTCCAATGTGGTGCTTGTTTGCATCTGTTCAGCTGATAGATTGAAAGCCGCCGTTTCACTTTTGACATTATCCAGGATGTAGCTTTCCAGCTGCAAAAGAGTAAATAACCTTTAAACAACAAAACTGATGTGAACCAGACAACCTTAAGGTACTTATCAGAAGATTATGGAAACAGAATGCCTCTGAGGGTGCATTCACACAGGGGATTTGCACGCACAATATCTGACTGATAGTAATATGGTAAGATATCAAGCATGAAAAGAACGCATCATTTCACTAAATTGAAAAATCTCTGCATGTCCTGTTGTTGGGCAATTCTTATTTAGAATCATCTATTTCCTATGCCAGAAAAAAAAAAATTGCATGTAGATGTGATTTTCCTACAAGTGTGATTTTTCTATTTTTCCTATTGAATCAACATGTGATTTTCCCACACGCACTTGCCCATGTGAATACACCCTAATGGCCCTTTTACACAGTTGTCTAAATGACTGCACGAGCGCTGATGTCACCACTAAGGTCGTTAGTGCCTGTGCAGAGCTTTTAGACAGACTTTACCATTGGATCGTGGGCTTCTTACTGGCTTCTCACTTAGTGCTTCACCTTCTGTGTTAAGCCCGGAGCGGGGGGCATTTACACGGAACGAGAAGCCAGCGATCCAGCAGTATTTTTTAACTACTTGCAGACGAATAGTGAGCGATTTTCTTTTTTGCATTTACTCTGCAGGATTATTGCTCAAATTTGTTTGTTTGAACGCATTTTGAGCGATAATCGTTACGTGTAAATGGGCCATAAGACTTAGGCCTCTTTCACACGGACTACAAAATCACGCTACAAAATCATCTCTACAAAACCCATGTATATGAAGCCCATGGTTTCCAATGGGTTCTTTTAGACTACAGAACATCTCTCATGGGGAAGAACCCATTGGAAACCCTGGGCTTCACATACTTGTGTTCTGTAGCGATGATTTTGTAGTCCGTGTGAAAGACGCTTAAGGCCTCCTTCCCACGAACGGATTTCCGCTGCGTAATTCGCGGCGGAAATCCGCTGCATTGCCCGCAGCTATTAGGTTCCATTGAACCTAATAGCTCAGTGCTCACAGTGCGGAATTCCACCGCGGAATTCCGCACCGTGAATTCACCTGTCCTCACCCGCGGCATGCTCTATTTGCCACGGGTGTACGCGCGGATGGCTTCCATTGCAGTCAATGGAAGCCGTCCGTTCACGCTATCTTCCGCTGTAGCACAGTGGAAGATAGCGTGAAAACGCTTCCCCGCCAACTGCCGCCGCGTCATGTGACGCGGTGGGCGTGTCACATGATGCGGCGGAGGTGGGCGGGGAAGCGTCATGCGGGAGCGAGAACGCCAGGTAAGTATGGGGTCTCCTGGGGGGCGCCATGACGGGCTCCGCCGCGGAATTTCGCGGCGGAGCCCGTCACGGACGTGTGCAGCCGGCCTAATACTCATAAGTGTATAATAACCGTGCCCCATAAACATGCAACTTAGATAACACAAGCATGCCTGTTCTTCGTAAGGTAAAGGAAAGATAAGTACTGCCAGACACCCCAGAAATCAGTATTTATCCACAGAGGAAAAGAAATGAATGGCATGTTGAAAACAAATTGCCAAAAAATGTTTTCCACTGATGACACATGACTGAGGATAGTTGAACTGCCTCAACACACATAAGATTTTAGGTGGAATGTGTTGTCTTATGTGTATCTCCAACTTTGGTGTGGCAATATGTTTGGTGATTTGTTTGACCTATAGGCCGGTCACACACGAACGGATTTCAATTGTGGATTCTGCAATAATTTGATCTGCAGTAATACGTTGTTCAATCAGATGCATTGGATTATGTACTTCCACTCACATTAGCGGGTTGGAATTGTGTAATCTGCTTGTGGAAAATAGAGCAAAGCTAGAGGTTGGGGCAAAGCTAATAGTGTTTTGGAGATGCAGTCGGTGGAGGAGGACGTGTGAGCAGGTGTCTCTGCTGCCAAGCCCCAGGCCTGCTCCCAATTGCCATGGGAAGTATCCCCTCTGGGGAATGAAGCTCAGGCACTGTAGCCTGTACTGAGGAGTTGGCGGATGGTATCACATACTCCCCTGCTTAACTATATGTTGGAGAGATGGAACTGACTCCGCTATTGCAGGTTGGAGCTCAAGTTTCATGTAAGCAACTGAACTGCAAGAATGCCGCTAGAGAAGCAAGTTCAGGGAAGTAGCAAGAGGTGAATGAGGAATAAGTGTTTTCCCTTCGTGTTGGAGTCTTTTTTCAAGAGTTTTACCATCAGATAACTGAGACTGATGATGATTGTACTACAGAAGAACAGTGATTCTTAATTACCCAAGTGTTGTCCCTAAGATTGTCTGTCCTATGTTGTTCTTGGAGAATCAAAGTTGGAGAATTGTGAGTAAAAGAAAACCATGTGCCTCCGGTTTAAAACTAGATCTTTGACTGTGGCTCATTTATTTGTCTTGGGTAATTTATCACTCAGAAGAGGCACTGGCATCACGTGAACAGATTAGTACCAAGATTTCCCTTGAACGGTTGCTAATTGTATTCGCCTGTGTGTAGCCGGGTTGGGCCGTGTGCTTGGAGGTATTGGAAGGAGACAGTAACGCCATCGTGACCACGTAGCATCCTGCATCCCCGCTGTCTCTCCAGGCCAAAGGTCTGACCTTGGCCACTGTACTTTGAGATATTTAGATGTAAAATAAGGCAGTCTGTACATTACTAAAGCAATCAAATAGTATCTGCACCAAGTCTGGCTATCAGTCAGGCATAAGGGAGGGTCAGTACAAGAACCTCTGGAATTTGGTAATTTGCTTCTGACTAAAGGTATCATGAATGCTGATTAGTACAAACAAAATGTAATATATCCAAACAATGACCAAATAACTATATTGGCTTATAATGGGGTACATCATGGTTTTGTTCATTTTAATTACAAGATTAGCACTGCATACTGCACTACTGTTGCCGTCAAGAGCCCCAACAGTGGATCTTAATGCCTATATTAACAGATCTGTATTCCCATTTTATTATGAATATTTGTTAAGAAGAATTGAAGTTTTCCAACTTCAAGACAGAATATTTTAGAGGCATTTCTAACGGAAACCCCAGCATCTTTTATTAATGTTCTTCGAGCACAAAACAAACAATGAAATCTTCAGTTAAAGATAATGTCAAAAATAAGAGTTGATATAAATAGAATTGAACAAATACATTTCTTAAAATTGGAAGTAAACACTAACATTTTTCATCCAAAATAATACCTCAGTGAAAGATTAGCCAAGTCTCTGCCCATGTGGCCAAAAAATATGAACTTTTTAAAATCAAGCTATGCCAAATAAAACATGTTCTCCATTAACACAATGGGGGACATTTACTAATATTTGTGTGCCAGAATTGTGGCTTAAAATGCAACACATTTATTGCCTAGCAAAACGCAGAAAAATATCTAGAAATGGGGGTGTGGCTTTATGGAGTCGAAAACTGTGTCAGATTGGTGCCTACTGTATATATGGCTCAAAAACCTGGTTTAAAATAGTGTATATCACTAACGTGGTGATATAAAGAAGGCAAAGGAATGTAATGTGAAAAGTTTATCACACGATGTACACCACTATGATAAATTTGGTGTGTCTTGTGTCTGCCTTCTTTAAGTTTACACTGTCTAACCATTAGCTGGTTTCACGTCTGCATCTGCAGATCTGGCTGAAAATTCTGGAATAAAAAGCACTTTTGCTTCCATCCCAAAACTGGGCAGCTGAGCGGAAATCAGGAAGACCCCATTATAGTCAACGGGGTGTTCTGTTCCGTCCACAGATGGAACCACTCGGCAGCGGGGATTCACCTTTCCTGCTCCCTGAATAGAGAAGGAAAGTGGAATCCCCAGCGCAAGTATGAAAGCACTTAGTAAATCTGCCCCATTGTGTGGGTTTGTACATAGCTTTTTTACCAAATTTACTACCCAATAGCAGAACATACTACGATCTCAAATAATACCTCAATTTTCAAAAATGATGCAGGTTAAAACATTTCTATGCATGTACATATGGGTGTTATAGAATCACAGTTCTTTACTCTAATGATCCAGGAATCATTTGATATTTGAAATAGAACTAGTATCTGTAGAGGTGTACATAGAGCAGAGGTACGCTATAACGAAAAAATATTATGGCCCTCCCTAGGGGTGCTTTCACACAAGGAAGAAAAATCCACCATGGGCAAATCCATAGCATAATTTGCATGTTTTACATGTACAGTAGCTTTTGATAATCTAATAGTAAGACAAATAATAGTGCCACCAAAAATGTCAGTCCCATACATAAACCGATATAACAAACCCAAAAATAAATGTCCAAGACAGGACTGCAGAAACTTATCATAAAAAAATTGTTTATTGAGAATTACAAATATAGAAGCATTGAAAAACAGAACATAAAGGAAATGCAGCATCAATAAAAGGGAAATGTATCCCCTCAGGTCACATATATAAAAAGTTCCCAAAGAAAATCATGTTTATGCAAACCTACAATAGGCGCAACCAATCTCAATGTCATGCATATAATAAAAAGTTACCACGTAACCAAGGATCTGGAAATCCCTGCACCCCGACATGAACATTTCGCCCTTAGCTTTGTCCCCCTGAACGTGAAATGTGCGTGTCGGGGTGCAGGGATTTCCAGATCCTCGGTTACGTGGTAACTTTTTATTATATGCATGACATTGAGTAGCTGCAAAACGTCATCTCCAGTGCACTTTTGTCTAACTGATACTCACATTACTGCAGTGTCCCTGCCACAAAGTGCCCTGTCGCCCGTCACAGTATATTACATCTACACATGACCTCACTGCATTACCCATTTCAGTTGTTTTCTACATCACATCACCCACTAACGGTAAACGTAAAACTCTCTTCTAAACCGGTGTCCCAATCCGCACATAACTACAGTCCATATTATTCTGTCATCATCCCTAGAGCGTGCACACTTCATGGCATCATCTGTTTCTGAGTCCCCTGCGCAAGGGGAGACTACTTCTCCATCCACGTACTCTGTGACTGTCTGCTGCAGGCCCCTGCACACACTCTGGTCTCTCTCCTCAGGTGCTGTGATGCAGCTCCTTCTTCTATTTATGCCCAAGTCGTTTCAGCAGCTGGCCACTGCTGTGTATAGGGGATTGCAGCAGCACCCCTTCCCCGTTAGAAGTACACCATAAAATCGAGTTAGAAAGTTTTCCATGGATAATTTCTAGTTTGAATCCACATTACAGTGGGGAAATCAAGCAATCTATTCAACTTTTAGGGCGCCTTCACACTGACGAGAAAATCTGGCGATTTTCTCGTGCTACAAGAGTGAGTGAAAATGCATGATTATGAAACCAATGAATTTCAATGGTTTTAGTCTCATTTGCAATGTTTTTAGTCCTGCAATGCTGCGAGAAAAAACAATCGCAGCATGTCCTATCTTTCTGCGATATCGCCCAACAGTGATGAGAGGACTTCCAACGGGGATGAAGCAATGCCCTACTGCAGCGGCAGGAGATCACAATTTTCTCACTATGTTTTCAACATCCCGCCGACCCCATTGAAAACAAGGTGAAACCCCTGGATAAAGGAATCGCGATCTTCTCCCAATGGTATCGATGGGGCCGGCTGCTGCTGTCCCATTGAGGGCAATGGGATGAAGGGAACCCCCGCAGTGATGCAAGGCTGTTTTCACATGAAAACACCTTGCATCATGGAGCTTTTGGAAGATTTGTGAGAGTGATATTGGGCTGTGAATCGCGGCCCAATATCACTCTGGCCCAGAGGTGTAACTTGAAGCTCCTGGGCCCCAATGCAAAACCTGGAACGGGGCCCCCAACTATAATGCTTTATTCATAGTATTGGGCTTCCTATATGGAAAAGAGAGGCCTTATGGGCCCCCCAAGGTTCCTGGGCCCGGCTGCAACTGCATCCCCTGCATCCTCTATAGTTATGCCCCTGCTCTGGCCAGTGTGCAGGAACCCCAAGTCATCAGGGCTAGACTAGCCAAGATTTCCAAAAATGCCAACTTGTTGGGTTTTTTCATGCAATGCAGTTGAGAGTATAATGAGAATGGTGTGACTGAGGAAAAGGGATCATGTAGACGTAAAGAACTCACCAACAAAAGGGGTCAGAACAAGAGGGGCATGTCAAGAATCATTATGATGAACAGACGATGTAGAGTCAAGTAAATTGCAGCTGATTACAACACTGATGCTCTAACATGTCAGAATGCACAAATCATTGTTTCTTAGCACTGATGGGCTGTAACAGCAGACAGCCAGTTTGAGTGCCTTTGCTGACAAAAACAGAAAGGCAAAAGAACACAAAAACTGTAACACTGAACAGTGAAAAAACATCATCTGGTCAGTTGAATTCAGATTTCTGTTGCACTATTCTGATGAAAGTGGCAAAATTTAGCGCAAGCAGCATGAATCAATAAGCTCTTCTTGCAGCCATTCAGAACATGTTGCCACTTTCATCTAATTTGCGGCATTTACATGAAGCTATCCAGTCACATGGGACAATATTCCCGCAGAACGATTTCAATACCTAGTGGAATCCATGCCACGATGAAGTGCTGCGGTTCTGAAGGCCAAGGAAGATACAACACGCTGACAGATGGGTGTTTCCAATTCAGTGTATGTCTTCATTCCACCAGGCATAGAAGATATTCTCACAGTTGTTCCAACTTTTACTATATATCCATAAATAGTAGCATGTTACCATCTTATCCTAAAGATATTTGCTCGGGTTGGAGCTTATGTTCTTGTCACAAAGAAGAAACAACACATCTTGTCAAATTTTTACAAATCACACATCTTCATCACTAGCCAATGAATTCCTCAACCGTGTTATGCTACAAAGTATTAGTCCTTCCAAAAATAGTAACTTCAGAGGACCTCTGAATGCAGGCCATGTGAGAAGGGAGCCAAAACCCAAATTGTGAGGAGATGGAATTCCACGTGAGCTGCCAGTGTGTTAGAAAGGCCCGCTGAGATGCCATACACCGCCTCGCTAACTCCCTCAGCTAACCTTCTTATTCTGTGTTCAGTTCAGCTTATTTTTGCGTAGATTCCATTTCACAACCCACAAAATCTTGATCGTGATCGGTATCCTACCAACGTACAATTAGTACCTGCAAGTACTGGTTTCTTTATTAAAGTTGGGCTGTATTTTTATGGGTCAGTGCAATGTAGATCAGTGACAAACTGACAATTTCACTGTGTTTTTCATATGTGGGGGGGGGGGGGGGGCATTTTTGCAATAAAAATGTGCGATTTGCATCAGATTCCCATCCTATTTTCACACGCGTAAAAATATTGCATGTGGGTCCAATAGCAAAATGGTCTAAAAATGGATTCTACTCACATTCATGGCATGTGAGTGCGATGCAGTTTAAGTTTATGCTCCTATAGAAAATAATGGGCGATTCTAGAACAAGAATTGCCCAAAAATAGAATATGCAGTGATTTTTCAAACTTGGACTATCGGTCTGAGTGAGAAATCACTCCTGTAAATTAACCTATTCAAATTATTGGGTTCTTTTCCTGTGCGAATTATGACCATCTCAGAATTAGACAGAGAACATGCAGGAAAATTGCCCATAAGAATACAGCCCTACAGTTTTCCCTATACCAGTGATGGCAAACCTTTTAGAGATTAAGTGCCTAAACTGCAACCCAAAACCCACTTATTTACTGCAAAGTGCCAACATGTCAGGGGGCGGGGCTTATCACGATGTATGATTTTACCCCCGCCGTTCTAAAAAGGACAGGGCTGCTTCAAAACAGACAGTGTGCAGATTTTGACTGCTTTTTGGATGCGGAAATACTGCAGAATGTCCTCAGCAGAAATTTCTGTGGAAAATTCTGCAGCATTTCTGCATCCAAAAAGCAGTCAAAATCTGCACACTGTCTATTTTGAAACAGCCCTGCCTATTTTCGTCACATGTAAACATACCCCAGCAATAATAGTGCCCCCCTCCCCCAGCAGCCCCAGCAATAATCGTGACCACCCCAAGCAGCCCCAGCGATAATACTGACCCCCCTAGTGGCCCCAGCAAAAATTGTGACATCCCACAGCGGCCCCCAGTATAATAGTGCCCCCCCCTAGCGGTATTAGTGACCCTTCCCACAGCAGCCCTTATTATCTCAGTTACCCTCCCCACAGCTGCCCCCAGTATCACAGTGACCCCCCCCACAGCGGCCGCCAGTATCACAGTGACCCCCAGTAGTAATAGTGACCCCCCACAGCGGCCCCCAGTTGTAATAGTGCCACACCACAGCGGCCCCCAGTAGTAATAGTGCCACCCCACAGTGGCCCCCAGTGTAATAGTGACATCCCACAGTGGTGCCCCCCCGAGATCCACATACTTACCCTCTCCTCTTCGTGGAAGCGCCCCTCCTCCTCTGCCCGGCGCGCCCTCCAGCAGCGCTGATTGCAGGTGCACACTGCTCTCATGGAATCAAGTAGGAGACGTCGGGGGAGGGGGAAGGAGGATCCCGGTTGCACACTGACGTCACAGTGTGTGTCGGGATCAGCGCTGATAGCAGCACTGCTGAGTGAATGCTGGCAGGGAAGTCACGGCCCCTGCTGGTATTCACTATTGTGGTGAGCAGCCGACGGCGACGCGTGCCAAGGGTTCTCCTCCACGTGAACCACGTGAACGTGTTTTTCTCCGCTTATACACCTGTAATAATCACAGCCGTATAACGGGACAAAATTAAACCACTGATCTCAATAGGAGTTCAGTGGTTTTGCTTTCACTGCTGGGATTTCTCGGCCGGGATTTCAGCCTAAGGGCGCCCACCCACTGGCGATTTTTTTTCCCTGCGAAATTCGCAGCATTTTTTTCTCTGCAGGGGTCTATAGGACTTGTAATGTTAAAATCGCGATCGCGCAAAATCGCAATTTACCGCGATCGCGATTTTAACATTACAAGTCCCATAGACCCCTGCAGAGAAAAAAATGCTGCGAATTTCGCAGGGAAAAAAAATCGCCAGTGGGTGGGCGCCCTTAAAAAGGAAAACTGCCCAAATGTATCTCCTGAGAAGTTATAGCTTTGTAATACATAGGGGAGTACATTCTCAGTAGTACTAGTGACATCCTGTTCACTGTGTCAAAATCATGTACCATAGGGAATTGGCTACAGGTTGCAAAAACCTGCAAGATAGAAATGAAGAGCGAGTATTGCATTTCAGCAGTTCAGTTTAGAAGTGGCCTCTCTCACTTTCCAGAGGAGTTTCACTGTTGGTGAACCATTCAGTGAGATGGGAGAAAATCACTACTAAAATGGACCCTGAGTGTTTACTTCTGCTAAAATTAATTGCATCCCCTTTGTTATATTGGCCATTTATCGTCCTCCCCCATCATCTCTTAATTCTACAAGAAGTGGCAATATTTGTGGCTTAACATTGCTAAGCTGATTTGTATGGGTGACTTAAACCTCCTGATTGACCCTTCAGATGCATCGGTATCTCCTCAGCTCAGCACACTTTGTTAGTTATTGAATGAATTAGGATGGCATGACCTATGGCGACTAAACCATCCTCATGCCAATTCCTTGTCTTGGCCCACCGAGCAGAGATATACCCTTCCTAGAATTGATTATATGATACGAAACCCAGGTCTATTTTCTTTGGTTGATAGAATAGAATATTTACCTAGAGAATCATCTGATCACTCTGCTATATTGTTATCACTCCTTTTTACTACTAATTCAGGTCCTAGATATTGGAAAATTCTATCTGATCGGGAACTTTTTCATAACGTGGGACAGTTTCAAAGCATATTTAGGCAAATGTCTCCATTCTACTATTTCTCATACTAAAAAAATACATCTCATATGAGAAGCGAATTAGCGGCATCAATAGCTTCTTTAGAGGCTACATATGTCACTGATCCTTCAGATTTTAATAGGGAGGCTGGGATAAATAGGGGTAGGCTTCGTCATGTTCATTTTGAGCATAAGACGCACCACGCCCAGGACAAACGTAAGGCTGTGTTCACACTGAGAGCGAACTGCGGAACAGATTAAAATATCATATAATCTAAACAAAAGGAGGAGGGGTTAACCTCACCTTGACTACTAGGAGAAGAACCGCCCTGCCTAAAAGCGAGGTTATCATCTCGATAAAGGCGGCCCCACGTCTCATTTCTCATGCCTCAGCGACTAACTCTTGCAACTAAAGGAAGGAAATTACTAATGAACAAACAAAAGCCCCGCTTAGCTTTACAGCATAACTCTTACCACCACGAACATGTCCTCTCCACAAAGACTGCGAAAATAATCAGCGACAACCAAACCCACAAGCAGACTTAAATAATGACCGAGGCAATGCAATTGAACACCATTACAACCCAGGATAAAATCCACATACAAAACAAGAGAACAAAATCAGTGATGGGAAACACTGAGGGAATACAAACAAACGGAAGTTCGCTTCGGCTGAACAGAATTATGACATTTGGGACAGGGAACTATTGGCTATTAAGTAGGCGTTTGAGAAGTGGTGGCATCTTTTAGAGCGGGCTCAACATAAGGCCGGTTTTACATGGCCAAAAATCTTGCGCAAGATTTGTGTTGCGAGACTCACAAATCTTGCATGAATATAAACCTCATTCTTTTGAATGAAGTCATATACATGAGTGATGTTTTACCGCACTGCGGGTCAGATCTGTTAAAGGCTTCACAATCACTGAAATTCTCCATATAATCTTACAGTAGTAAATAGCAAAACCTAGTGCCTTCAAATTTTTAGGCTGCAGCCAATCCACAATGGCCCATACCTTCTCTGGGTCCATTGTTAGGAGAGTAATGATGTGACCAACAAATGTCTGGAAGATGATACCGAGGCAACCTGCGGACCTGGAAGAACTTCCCCCTTAGGGCTCCTACCCACTGGCGATTTTTTTTCCTTTGCGTTTTGCGTTTTTTCTGAAGAGCAATTAGAATTGAATGTGTTCCTGTCCACTTGCGTGTTTTTTTTTCAGTCCGTTGCAATTTTTAACATAGGAACTGTCAGTTGCATATGTGTCCTTATTTTTCTCTTAATGCACCCATGAATGTCAATGGAAATTAACGGAAAAGGCGCGAAAAAGCCGCGAAAATGCCGTGAAAAAGCCGCGAAAAACGCACGGAAAACGCTGCGTTTTTCACGCACGAAAATCGCAAACGCCAGTGGGTGGGCGCCCTTAGGTTGACTACCCACTACAGTTTTCTTTTCATTGCGAAATTCGCTGTTTTTTTTTTTCAGGGGTCTATTGGACTTGTAATGTTAAAATCGCGATCGTGCAAAATCGCAATTTACTGCGAAATCGTGATTTTGCGCGATCGCGATTTTAACATTACAAGTCCCATAGACCCCTGCAGAAAAAAAAACCGCTGCGAATTTCGCAGTGAAAAAAAAACTATAGCGGTAGTCACCCTAAGGGCTCCTTTCCACTGGCAATAGCGATATCGCTGCGAGAAAATCGCAATGTTAAAATCGCATCGCAACGCTGCAAAAATTGCAAGCTTTTGCGTTGCAAAGCAAGAATCTGTTTTGCCATTACACTGTATGGGCGACAGAAAAATGCAAAACCCTGAAACAATCCTCCTGCTGCGATTATTAATCTTCGCATCGCAGCTTGCCCTTAAACATCGCTGGTGGAAAGGTTGTCATAGAACAACATGTGTGGGACTTTCTTGTGAGAGCTCGCACTCTCGCATCGCACTGAGAACGTGCGATTACCTCGCCAGTGGAAAGGAGCCCTTAGGTTGCTCTCACACAGGCGTTTTTAAAAACACTACAATGGGTGATGTGGTGCATTAAAAATAACTGAAACACATTAAAATAGAGTAGACAATGCTCAAAAAGCGAAGCATTAGAAACACCACACTCAAACGCTCATCTGAGAAGCCCCATTGAAATCAACAGATTACAGTGTTTTTAGCAGGCATTTAAAACGTCGCCCTAAATACTTAAAAAAACGCCTGTGTGAGAGTGGCCTTAAGGCTCATTCACACAGGGGCGTATTTGCATTGCGGAATTTGGAGCCAGCGTCTGCCTCTGGATTCCACAGCAAATACTACTCATAGACATTGTCTGGAAAATCGCTTTTCTATTTCCACAAGCGGAAATCAATAGCGATTTTCTGTTTGTAGAGGGAAAAACGCAGCATGTCCTATTGGAGCACGGATTCCACGAGTCCGACTTCCATTGAAGTCAATGGAAGCCGTCTGATCTGTAGCCCTTCTGCAATGGCATTGCGGAAGGGTCGCGGATTCCGCGTCATCACCTAGCGACGGTGTAGCATTTACTGCACTGCACATGCATACCAACGTGGTGGTCGGCACATCTGTGATACAGAAAAAATGACAGCAGACATATACACAGGGGTCCCTGGCCAGGCACAGGGTCGGATTCCACTGCAGGTTGCCGAATGCAGAATCTGACCCGACCGTGTGCATTTTGCCTAACCTGAACAAAATCAGTGATAGGGGAAACACTGAGGAAATACGAACAAATGTCCAATGTAACACTGAAAGAAGAAACAAATGACAAAACCATAAACAACCACCTGTCAGACAGACAGTCTCTCCACGTGTTGAGACCACCGCGCCATCGTGGGGTCCTGGCCAACAGACCTCGACAGGCTTTATATGCAACACCTCTGGAAGAAGACAACGAGATGTCTTTTTTTTTTACTAAGTAATTCTTTTCTGAGTTTCGAAAGTGATCGGGTGAATTGCTAGCTCGTACGGTTAGACAGTGTCAGTCTTTCCAAATTAAAGCATGTAAAGGCCAATTTAGACGGGAGGAGTGTCGGGCAAACAATGCCAGACACTCGTCCCTGCACATACTAGCTTCCGTGCACCTGCACAGGAGTTAGTATCGCTGGCTCACAGTGGGGTGTCTGGAGGAGATATCTCTCCTCACGCTCCCCCGCCCCTCTTCATTGACTTAACATAGCGGCTGTTTAATACTGAACAGCTGCTATTTACATCGAGTAATCAGCTCATAGTCCATCGTTTATGCAGCATAAACGATGGACGATCAGCTTATCGTTCAGTGTAAATAGCAGCTGCTATGTTAAGTCAATGGGCCTTTATGATACTTTACTAATGAATAATCATGATATCCTTTTATTTTTCTGTGACTTTTACAATACGTTACATCAGTTTACTTCTATCTCTTCTTAGGGAGAGACTGATCACTACTTAGACCACAATCAATTCCTCTCTTTGTCCCAAACATCCAAGAACTGTATGGATGCCCCTATCTCCCTGGATGATATAGCCAAAGCTACGGATGATCTTGCTAATGGCAATTTGCCCAGACCATATGGGCTTCCAGTGGAACTATATCACAAATACCTTATTGTTCCCACTGTTGTAACAGACCCTGACCTCAGCTTACAAAGCAGACATGTTTCCATCATCTTTTCATCATACTAATATTGTAATTCTTTTAAAAGCTGGAAGAAGCCCTCTGAACTGTGGATCTCACAGACCTATTTTTCTTTTAAATGATGATTATAAGATATTGACTAAAATACTGGCACCTCGGTTGAATTCTGTTATCACCTCTATTATATACCCTGATCAATCCGGATTTAACCAAGGCAGGTCTGCAGCTGATAATAACTATAGGGTAAAGGCAGTGGTTTAGTTAGGGTATGCTGTGAAACCGGACTGGGCGTTGGCTTTGCTAAGGTTTTTGATTTGATAGAATGGCCTCTTCTGCTATGCTTGCTTAGGTGGTTTAGTTTCAAGGAGGGGTTTCTATGCTGGGTATCAATTATTTATAAGCATTCAAAAGCCAATTCTCTTCTTGTTTCCCATTGCATCTATCTCCCCTCCTTTTTGCCATTTTTATAAAGTCCCTAGCTCTGAAAATTCGACAATCCCCTAGATGCAGTGGCATTTTCTATGGTCCCTGTACGTACAAAATTGGTCTCTATGCCGATTATCTTATTTTATTTATGCTTGTTGTTTCTTTTGGTACCATTTCAGGGAACATAGATTTGTGATACATTTATATTTAAATGGAAATACAAAAAAAATAAAATGGATTTTCCCCACTTTTTGATTTATTTAAATAGGTTGCTTTGTTCTTGACACCTCCAGTGATTGGCTGATTTTGCTGAGGGAAGTAGCAGTGGCTGCAGGGAAAATGTAATATTGGATGGTCATTCACATGAATGTTATACCAGTGGCTCTCTGTTCTGGTTATAGAGGGAGATTCCTAGCAGTGATAAGTACGCCTTGCAGGAGCAATCATGTTCACCTCCAGCTTTTCGAAGAAGAAGCTATAGATCTTGAAGTTACTTGCTAAGTCTAAATGAAGAGGATTAAATTTACTACCTATGGACTCTGGATTCCAACAATTAAAGTTGTGTCCGATCTCAGAATTTTTGTCTTTTATCTCCCTGCAAATTTCTATCATTGTTCATTCGCTTTAGATAAAAGCAACTTTGGGGCAGCATCTCTTTGCCAACTGCTTCATTTATCACACACAACATCTACATCGTCCAACTAGTCATACAGCTTCCCAAGCCTACAAACATGCTCACTGACGAGGAATCCCACCTGTTCCAGAAAGTATTCCGCACATCTTTCTCAAGAACACATCAGCTTCCATTTATATGGGGACACTTGTGACCCCAGTACTTGGGATCAGTGAGGATCCCAGCAGTCAGACCCCACTGATCAGACACTTATCACCTATCCTGTGGAGACGTAATAAGTTGTTTTCATGGGACAACACCTTTAAGGAATCTCAAAAAAACTGCAAGTTCTGGAATCGAAGTAATCCCCGAAGACATTTTATTCCTATGAAAGTTACTAGTCCTTTTCCCTTTATGGATGTGACGCAATCAGCACACTTTAGTATTTGTCAGGCAACATGATATATCAGAAAGCTGTTTTTACATGACACCAACAAATTCTGCAGCAAAAAGTAATTTAGAAAACAGACAACTGAAACACAATACCAAAATGTTACTCAAAAAGTTGAAGCAAGGTCCACTGAGAACTCCAGTCTCAAATTAGGAGCATCTGAGTTCTATAGCAATAATCTATATATAGTAAACTCAGTTCATAGCTTGTATTTCATGGAATTATTCAAAGTGTTCTAATTCAATTTGAGGGAAAATATGTAAAGAACTTGGAATTTGTCAGGATTCTTGTAGCAATTATGTAGTTCTGAGCTGTCATTCTCCTCTTGTTCTTCTCATTCCATTAACATACTACAGTGCTAAAAAACAATAAAGGAAACACTTAAATCACACAACGAATTTAGATGATGGAGAGATTCTAATTGCAAATCTTTGCTGATATAAGTTGTGTAATTCATTGAGAACAAAATGACATATCAAAAGTCAATGGAAACAGAAGTTGTGTGAAGAGAACGGGATGCCAATTTTGGTGTTCTCTAGTGAATGTCAATCAAGCTGCATGGTGCTGGGCTGTGAACACCGGTACCACTACAGGACACCATGCCCTCATGCCACCCTAATGGAGTCTGTTTATGACAGTTTGGTCAGAAACAAGCAGACCAGTGGCTGTTGGGTTGTGCCGCTGGGACCTGTTGCTCTACAGGTTTCCAGGAGCACACCTTCACAGGTGTGGGATAATTGAACTGGCTGGGTGAGGAGTTCTCCAGCCAGCCAATCCCCACTGGTCTGCTGCACATAAATACCAGCCCCTTTGCTAAAGGGAGCTGGTTTTCCTCATTTCCCCTTCTGTTTGCATTTATGCTTGTTGTTCTGTTAGCCAGTCTTTGTGTTTTGTCGGCATTCCATTCTATGCTTTCTCCACCCGTCTGCTGGTTGTTGGACCCCCCCCCCTTTTTTTCCCCTACCTGTCCGTTGGTGGGCGGACGCCCGAGACCTATCTTGTTCTTCTTCGTTTGTTGGTAATCGGACATTAGGGTTTGTTTGTCTGTTTCTGCGTCTAGCCACGGGTATAGCTAGCTGACTCATCCATCCTGACTGCTCCAGTACCATGAGATCCCAAACTCCCGTTGGCAGTCCAGGACAAACGTAACATAATAACCAGCCCAATAAAATTGAGCTAGGTGCAGTTTGCGAGTGTCTTGTGTGTCTGTTCAGTCTTTGTTATCTCTGATCGCTAGTCCCGTCTGAGTTCACTAGTTCACGTATGAAGGAGAAGTGACATATTAATCTGTCCATTTGTATCAGACCTCTGTGGTAAATACCTCTGTTATTTTCCCTACCCTGCTCTGAATCCTGTATTAAGCCCATATGAATAAGTCGTGTGTCGTTTTGTAAGTCTGCTTTACGTCTGTTTTCCAATCTATGTCTGATCCACCAGTCCGTTTGTTGTTGGACGCCCAATTCTTGTTTCTTTGTCCTGCCCATCCATTGGTGGGCAGACGCCTGTCCCCTCTGTCCTTTAGTAGGCAAACGTTAGGGTTTATTTTATCTGTCTGTTACTTTGTCTAACTGCCTTCTGCTATTCACAGTATGGTCCTGTTGTATCACTTACTAGTGACAGAACAGGACTGGTGAATAGCAGAACTGGTGAGTATTTTGTCCGCTTATCAGTAATTTGTGTATGTCTGCTCATGAGACTTGTTCTCTTTCCCTTGGTGCTCCGTGTATGCATTGGCGCAGTATTTCTGTTTTGGAACTAGTGCATCCTGTGTGGACATGTCATGATAATCCGCCTTGCCTTTTGCATCAGACCCTTGTATGTTATGTACCTGCGTGTTTTCCCTCCCCTGCTATGCATCCTGTAGTTCTAGGCCTGTATGCATAAGTCCTATGCAATGTTGTGTCAGTAGGGGAGGTTGCCATCTTTTTCCCTTCTGGGCTGTGCACTTTCTCTGCAGACTTCTGTGACTGAGGCTGTTTGTGTAAGGCACAGTAGTCCTGTTTAGTGGTGTACAATAGTTTACTCCCTCCCGAATGACAGGGTGTCTGTTGTAGGTGCTGCTAATTTTTTTTTTATGCCTTAAGGGTCCAGTAGCCCCTTTTTAAAAGGGAGGAACTGTTAGGCTGTGCTGCTGGGACTAGTTGTTCTGCGGGTTTCCAGGAGCACACCTTCACAGGTGTGGGATAGTTGAGCTGGCTGGGTGTGATGTTCTCCAGCCAGCCAATCCCACTGGTCTGCTGCATGTAAATGTTAGCCCCTTTGCTAGAGGGAAATGGTTTTCCTCCTTTCCACTTGTGTTTGCATTCACGCTGCTTGATCTGTGAGTGTGAGCTGGGATGTGTTCTGTATCTGTGCTGGTTGCTGGACATGTGGTGTGAACAGTCCTGTTCCGTTTTGTATGCATTCTATGCTGTGTTGGTGTGACGAGTTAGGTCCATAGGTTCCAATGTGGGGCTGTCCCTATTGAGACGCTAGCCCCGCTTGCAGGCAGGTTTCCTGGGGTGGTTGTCTCGTTAGAGTAGGGACCGTTAGAGCAAGACAATGAGGACTCTCAAAGTGGCCTTATGGGCTTAAGTATCTTGGCCAAAATATGAAACTAATACCTTGTACTATATCTATTTCATTTATTTATGTGTGCAGGTATGCCTGGTGAGTGTTTTGATCAATTGAGATAGAGCTCCTGCACGCATAATCCGCACTAAAATGGAGCATGCCGCGTTTTTTTTTCACGCATGTGAAATCCGCAAATCACTTCAAATACCATCCGCAGCTATTTAATTACCTGCGGATGGTCAATGCTTTCCTATAAGATGCGGATTTGCGTTCTTTTTCACGCGCGGATTTGATAAATATAATTTCCTTGTGGACATGAGGCCTAAAAGAAAAAAGACTTTTGACTGATTCATGCACAAATACGCTTCATAGCGGCTAGTGTATTTGCTCAATTGCTTGTGTGTTAAAACACTTAAGGCCCATTTAGACACAACGATTATCACTCAAAAGATGTCTTTTGAGTGACTTTTGAGCGATCATCGTTGTGTCATTTAGAGAACAAGATGATCGCTCAAGATGAGCGATCACCTTGCGCTGCGAGCGGAGGATTCAGTAGAAAAGCACGGTGTTCCCACTTGCCTTCTGCATCCAGCTGTTTTCTGCATGGAACGCCCGGCTGTTATACAGCTGAGCGATCCTAGCGGGGTACGGAGAGCAGAGCTGGATCGCTCTGTTTTTCATATTCAGCCTGTCATCAGGGAGCGGGATACAGCTGAAACAATAATATTAGCTGTATCCCGCTGTGAATCCCTGATAAGGCTCATCGTTGTCTTTCAGCACGCTGAAAGACAACTATGAGCGACGGCTTAACGAAAACTGCACGATGTCAGTACAGCTAAACACAACGATTATCGCTCAAAAGACGGCTTTTGAGTGAATTTTGAGCGATAATGTTTGTGTCTAAATGAGGCTTTAGTTGTAGTGTCAGTGTTAGTAATGAACACATTCAAATATTAATGATCTCTTTAGGATTCACACCAGCAATCCTTCCATCCCCCCATCTCAGTCACATGGCATATGAGCATACTATCATCAGACCACGCTGGTATAACCTGGCCCAGTTTATATCAGCATGGTTTATATCACTATATACTGAATGTATTGCTTATATCAGCTGTACAATTTTATACAGAAAATACCCAGTTTTGGGTGGTTTCACACCTGCTCTGGGGGATTCCACTTTCCTGTTCCGTTCGGGGAGCATAAAAGGGGAATCCCTGCGGCTGAAGAGAACCATCTCTGGATGGAACAGAACAGTGCTGGACAGACTCAATTGACTATAATAGACATGCCGCCCTTTTTTCCGGTATTTGGTGCCGGATCTGTGCCGGAATTTCTGGCCAGAGGTTCTGACACAGATGTGAAACCATCCTTAGGCTGGGTTCACATGGGGCGTATTCCCGCCGGAAATCTCGCGGTTTGGCCGCGGCAAAAACCGTGAAACTTCCGCCGGGAGAACCGCCGTGTAAAAACCTGCGGTGGCTTTGAAGCAGCCCGGCCACTCGCTTTTCCGTTGCGGCCGGCGCTCCCATAGAGGAGAGCGCGGCCGCGGCGGAAAGAAAAGATAAACACACATGCCGCATATTCTGAAACCGCGGTTGCAGCCGCCGCAGCCGCGGTTCCAGCCTGACTTACCGCAGCGGATTGGCCGTCCCGTTCGGACGAGATTTCTCAGAAATCTCGTCCACATGGCTGGCTAATCCCGAGATTAGCGTCTGCGGGCGGATTTGCCGCGGCAAATCCGCCCTGTGTGAACCCAGCCTTACACCAGCTTCTACTGATATCACTGTATACAGGGAGATGCATATACTTCTCCCTGTATATAGTGATATGTACCATGCTGGTATACCCTGGAGATCTCCTGTATATAATTATATATCTACAGGTGGTATAACCTGGGGATATACTGTATATGATTGCACACTTTACACACAACTAAAAAAAGCATCAGAAACCTGCATGCAGTTTAAAAAGAAAACCGCATGTATTGTTTGAGTCCACATGCGTTTTTTAACAGTGCATGCAGTTTTTTGACATAATTTTAAGGCCTCATGTCCACGGGGAAAATCAGATCCGCTGCAGATTCTCAATGGAGAATCTGCAGCGGGTCCCTCCTGCCCCGCGGACATGAGCGCCGAAAATAGCAATTTAAAAGCATTTACCTATCCGGCGCGGGCGGGGAAGGTCAGCTGTTCCTCACGGCCGGAACTTCATTTTCGGCCGGCGGATGAATTCCTGACGCCGGCGGCACGTCGTCGACGTGCCGCGCGCATGCGCCGGGCACATCCGCCGAGCCGAAGCAAGGAAGATGCGGCCGTGAGGAAGAGGAGACCTTCCCGGTCCGCTACGGATGGTAAATACTTTAAATTCCTATTTTAGGTCTCCCGCGGATCCGGACGGCTTCCATAGGCTTCAATAGAAGCCCGCGGGAGCCGTCCCCGCGGGAGACCCGCACGAAAATGGAGCATGGTCCAGATTTTTCCATGCTCCATTTTTTTTAAAATCCCTTTTATTGACGATCCGCGGGTATTTATCTACCCGCGGGTGGTCAATGCATCCCTATGGGATGCGGATCCGCATGCGGGAGATCCGCTGCGGATCTTAAATCATATTTTGCCCGTGGACATGAGCCCTTACTGTGTTTCAAAAATGCAACAAAAAACATAAACACAGCCATAGGCCGGCTGCAAATAACCCAACGTAACTGTTATTCTTTCTTCTTTCTGTACTGTTGTTGATCCACATGGCGAGCTGTTGGACATGCGCAGCACAGTATTTTTTTTCTCAAATCCCTGCTGCTCCCACACCGTTGCTAGGTGATGATGTGGGTGCCTGCGACCTTTCCGCAGTTTGGATGGCCTTCATTAAGTTCATTGGAGGCTGTCCATGCAGAATCTGCACTAAAATAGAGCATGCTACGATTTTTACTCTGCAACAGGAAAATCGCATTTGATTTCCACTCGTGAACAGGAAAAAACGCTTTTTCATAGCATGTTATGGGCAGTATTTGCTGCGGAATGCAAAGGTGGATGCCCGCTCCGGATTCCCCAATGCAAATCTGGCCGTGTGCAGCCATCCTTAGGCTAATTTCACACAGGTGAGTCTGATATCAGGCCGTGAGACTCTGCCCCATATCACGCTCGCCAATGTGCGATATCCCTACGAATGTGAGGGGTTTCGCGTTAAAACCAGCTCACATCATATCAGGGAAGTAGTGATACTTTTAGCCACGGCGTAGGATTGCAGAGCGTTTACCATTGTTTTCAATGGGTAAACCTTGCATTGCATCACACTCGCATGCACCTCATACGCCGTGTAATTCTGTGCCAGCCCCATTAAAAGCAATGGGCGATGAGAGGTGTTCCAAGGGAACGTCCAAAGATAGGACATGCTGCGATATTTTCGTGAAATCCGGGGGGAAAAAAAAACGCTCATGTGTATGACCCTATTCAAAAGAATGGGGTTCATATTCGTGTGCAATTTGTGTGTCTCGCAACGCACAAATCTCGCACGATTTTCGCGGCCGTGTGAAAGCGGCTTAAGGGGCTACAAACAGATTTTCACATAGTCCGGGAAATTAGTCATGTTTAGAAAGCTTACACCCAGAGACTAAAAAGTCTAAAAAGAAGTCTTGGAAAAAATTTCAAAAGCTTTCTGCTTGTAGCTTTTACCTGTGATTTTCATTCTTACAATTAAGGTGTTGATCCCAGAAGCTGTTACTGCATATTTTGCATTCCATTTTCGGTAACTTGTATGCGGATGTATTAAGCTGGTCATACACAAGATGGCTATCTCTTCCAACTCTCCCTTAAACTGGAAGTCACCAGTACAACATTTAGACACAATGATTATTGCTCAAAAGACGGCTTTTGAGCGAATTTTGAGCGATATAATCGTTGTGTCTAAATTGGGTATAACTTAGAGCCCATTAGATAGAGAATCAAGGCATATGCACAATGCCCATAAAAAAATTAAATGAGCTTCCGCTGCTCTGACTTTTTCCAGCCTCCCTTCCTAATTGGTTGGCTGGGCAGTGCAGCAGCAGGAGACCGCTGTCTGTAACTTGTTCTCCACCAACCAACATTACCAAGAATGCTCTCAGTTTCTATCTGTGTCCTGTCATCTAATCGCAGTTGCACTTTAAGTATGTTCATACGGCTAGAAATGGTCATTCATAAGTATCACAAATGCATTCCATTAGCACAACACCAGACTAAAAAGCACTGCAGAATATGTGTTTATGCTATAAGCAGATGTACAATATGTGTAGACATTTATATATCATATTCTAGTATCATACAATGTTCAGCTGTAAGGAAGGAAGAGGAAATAAAAGCGAATATATAAAATAAGTGGTTTATTTTAAAATTAAATACACAATGAAATAATGTTGCACTTTTATGAAAGTGCAATATGCATATGAAATATATTATGAGTGTTTTTAAACCATAGTGAAAACTAAGGCCACTCTTACACAGGCATTTTACAGCATTTTAGAATGACCTTGTTACGTGTGCTGCTGGGATCTGTAGTTCTAAGTTTCCTAGCAGCACAGCCCTCACAGGGTTAATTGATTGAGCTGGCTGGGTGTTGTACTTCCTGCTAGCCAATCTCCTGGGTCTGTGCTCACGTATAAACCCAGCTCCTGATCAGTCTCTGTATAGCCTCTAGGGTGAGCAGTTATGAATCCTTGTCTGTTGAGGTTTGCTGTGTGATCTGCTATCTGTGTTTTGTTGCAGCTTGCTGTGTGATCTGTGCCTTGCTGTTCATGTCCGTTTGTACGTTTATTTTGTGTCAGTTTGGTTTGCTGAGTTTGTTTGCTATGTCTGCGGTAGGTTGGCCCCTAGGGCCTTCTAGTAGATGTGTCTTGCTAGTGTAGGGACTGCAAGATACGAGGGGCCTTGCCAGGGCTTGCAGCTTAAGTTCCTTGGCCAATGTACGAACTAACACCTCACATTTATATTCAGCTTATCTGTTACTAGTCTTTGCATTGTGGCTGATGTATGCTGTGTATTCTGGCTTTGTGTGTCCTGTTGTTCAGTCCCTGTCATGTGGCATGTGAATGCGTCCTGTACTGTTACGTGGCTCCAAGGATCAGCTCTGGCCCAAATCCGAAGACCGCTGGGCTGCCCTCATTAGGGCAATGTCCCCGCTTAGGTAGGTCACTGTCATCCCCCTTGTAGCACAGGGTCAGTTGCTTGAAACCCGTGTGAATACTGTGTGCAACCTGTGTGCGTACCCAGTCCTCCTTTGGTCACGATCGTGTGGGCCCCGTGCTTAGTTTGCCCACACGATCGTAAAAGACCTTTTTAAACACATTTGAGTTTTTAATGCACCGCATCATTGCGATGGGTAGTGCAGTACATTAAAAATGCGCTGAAAGCATGAAAATAGAACATACAGCGTAAGGGCTTATTTAGACGAGCGTATATCGGCCACTATTTTCATGGCTGTCCGATATACGCTACCATCTGAGCAGTCCTCCTCTTTTCCCTCCCCTTCGCTAGCTCGCTGCCTCTCTCCTCCACTCCGGCTGTTTGCAATGGGAGGGGGGGGCGGAGCCAAGCTGCTGCCCCTTTCCATTGCTGGCTGAGGACAAGGGGCAGGGAGGGGGCGGGACCAGTACAGAGTTTTTGGCAGGCGTTTCAAATGTAAAGCAAAACCTGTGTGAGAGTGGCCTTATTCTGTTGTGTTGTTCAAGAAGTCATTCCAGGGAGGTGAAATTTTAGGACATACATAATAACATGGAGGTGAATTAAATTTATTTGTTACTAACTACAACTCTTTATGATCTCATTGTTCAAGAATTAAGTTTGGTTTACACACAGAGACTGACAATAAATCAGACTCGCATCCACATAATGCATTATTAAAGATGATTAATTGAAGCTGCCATTTTTCACAGTGGGGGGAATTTATCAGGACTGTGTGGTAGTTTTCTGTCCTCAAAAAAGTTTCACACTTTTGTGCAAGTAGGGTTTTGCTCAAAAGTTTTTCAACTTTTGGCTGTTACATGTTTCTCACTCCACTTTTCCAAAATGTATAGAAAAGGGGCTGTATTTGAATGGAGTAATGTTTTCAGACAGCTTTAGGAAAAGTAACTTTTTAATAAGTCTCAAAATTTGTCGCAACTTCAATTTAGTAACTTTGTGGCGTAAAAAATTGCTCCACATCTCTAGACATATTTAAAGATGCAACTAATTTATCATCACCATGAAACCTTTGATAAATTTGTTGCAAATGACTTCAACGTAGCCTCCAGCAATACTGACTATAAAAAGCCTGCACATGATAAATTTCCCCCAGTGTTCCTATTGAAGAAGAGAAAAACACTGTTGTTCTTCAAAATGCAGATTTTCAGATCCACCAGAAAATGACTATGAAAAAACTGCTACAAAACCTTCACAACCAGAGTAGGGCACCAACAATGACTGGTTCTGAATTTTTTTAGAAGGTCATGTTATTTCCCAGTCCAATGGATATGATCTTACTTGCCACTTAGAAGTTTATTACCATATGAAAATGTATGTACAGACTCAGTCTTGAAGTTATATAGTATAGTCAAGTTCTTTAGATTACTAATAGTTTAATTCATCTACTATTATTATATTATTGAGTTGCAGTGTATGAATTCAGGTCTTACCTTTAGTAGCCACTGTGTGTTGTTCTCCATGATATTCTCAAGTTCCTGTATTCTACTGATAGGCCAGTGGTGGTCAACCTGGGCCGGTGCATCCCTCTGTAAGGAGTTGGACACCTGGTAGTCAGAAGGGGGTGAATGGCAGTTGTCAATCTCAGGGAGGAGAAAAGTGTAGCTGCATTGTCCATGCTGCACCTTGTGGTGACGTTTTTCAGGTATGTTCAGGTGAGTGGCCATTACTATAAGGATTAGAAAAGGCCAGCTCAGAAGGAAGAGCAGAATCAGGTCCCTCCCCAGCATTCTGCAGTGTTCTCTGTGATCAGTGAGTAGTAGATGAAGGACCCTGCTTAGTGTCTGCTCAGTGAGATAGCAGCGAGTGCCTTGTATAGCAAACCACGTTGTCCTGTCAACTTCAGGAAGCTTTTCTATGTAAGCAGCAGCCCCCTCTATCCACAATATCCCGCCCATTGTAGATGACTAGCGTTGGAACACTTTTAAGGATGCTTTATCATTTAACCTCTACATTACCAGACTGCTATGAGTCATTGCACATGAAGATGAACATACTGCCACTTTTCTCCTATTTTGCAATATGTTTGCACACGCAAATGCACGCAACTTTGTACTAAAAATACAGGTTAGTTTAGGTTTTTAGTAAGTTATTTATTGTATTGCTGAAACAGTAGTTAACACAGTTAATATATTCTTCTTTCATCTCAAAAAATATCACTGTTATGTCCAGGCTCAGATGGAAGCTTATTGCGATATGTCAATATAACATAGGAAAATGTTTTACCGCTGTTTGAACAAGCAGCGATTTTGCATTGCGCATGACAGCGTATCACACACGTGTTGTCATGCACAATCTGACTTGTTTCTTTTTTTATTTCCTGCTCTGTTGCTTATCGATGCTGCGTACAAATGCCGCACAAAACCCATGGAGAACTATAGGGCTCTATTGCACGTAATATGTGGTAAAATAGAACATGCTGTGCTTTTTTTGTGAGTGTATTATATGCAATAAAAAATGCTAGTGTAAGTGGGTCAATGAAAATCAATGTACTTTCCTTGACTCTATTCACCGTGTATTACGCGCATGTACTATGCGATGAAATTCTGCTCAAGTGAGCCTGCCCTAATAGTGATAAAACCAATAAACACAATATTGAAAGATTTTGGTCATATATTAGTGGGATATTACTAAATACACTGCCTGGTAATAACTAAGACATATTACACTGCACGATCCACTGCATTAGGAAAAGCTGGCCAGTAATCAGTAACACGTTACCATATAATAATCTTGTAACAATCTGCTCTTAGTGCTGACTAGAGATGAGCGAGTATACTCGCTAAGGCACATTACTAGAGCGAGTAGTGCCTTAGCCAAGTATCTCCCCGCTCGTCTCTAAAGATTCGGAGGCCGGCTGGGGGCGAGGAGCGGCAGGGGAGAGCGGGGAGGAATGGAGGGGAGATCTCTCTCTCCCTCTCTCCCCCCCGCTCCCCGCCGCTACTCACCTGTCACCCGCGCCGGCCCCCGACGAGCGGGGAGATACTCGGCTAAGGCACTACTCGCTCGAGTAATGTGCCTTAACGAGTATACTCGCTCATCTCTAGTGCTGACCTTTCTTCTGCGCAGCAGAAGGCAGCATTTGGAAGTCATGGGGAAACGTGGTGATTTGAGTGACTTTGATCGTGGATCAATTGATGCCTGGAGTTTTTGATGCCCGGAGGTGTACTTGACAGCATTTCTCAAAGCACAGTATCAGGAATGTACCAAGACTGATTGAACCATGGACAGACATCTGACAGAAGAGCACGCAGTGGCAGACCAACAGTGGTTGATTCTAAAGGTGAGTGTTTGGTGACATGGCTGGTATCTCAGCAATGATATGCTTCAGTGGACCAACTGACCCAGCAGTATAACAGTCAGGAAGCTAGAGAAATTTTCACAATAACCATGTGGTGTACCTTGTGTTGACTGGGATTCAGTAGCTGCAGACCTACAAATGAGACCTGATGACCTCAAGTCATTACTAAAAACTTCTTCATGGACTCAGGAAAAACATCAGTGGACCTCCAGATGATCAGAAATTTATCTGGAGTAACAAGTCCTGTTTTCTGCTAAACCATACAGATGGCCAAGTCAACATCTGGCTTAAACAGCATGAAAACACATTTCATGGGTGTACATTGGGGTTCAACATGCCAAAATAGTGGCAGTGTCATGGCCTGGGGATTGATTATTATGCCATAATCCTTGAATGGTGAATGCTACAAGGACCTGTTAGCTGATCATCCGCACCCATTTCTTCAGGAAGTTTTCCTCAACTACGGTGCCATCTTTCAACAGGACAACATGCCATGTCATTGAGGGAGTAGTTAGAGCAATAACTATGAATTCTCCACACTGCCTTGGCTCCCAAACCCGCTGGACTATAACCCCCTTGAACATGTTTGGAATATTCTGGAAAGGACTGTGAAATCTGCTCCCAATTATCCGCAAAATGTCGACTAACAGAGCTGCTGCAGCGGTTATGGGTCAAGCCGAGTGTCGAGAATGTTCGCCAACTTTTGGAATCTGTTCCATGATGTCTGAAAGCCACGATCTCCCAAAAAGGTGGACCAACCCGTGATTAAGTAGGTGTTACTAATGCAGTGAATGTTCAGTGGAAAACGGGCCTCATTTATCAAAACAGTTTTTGTTGCCTATAGTAACCAATCAGTGAACAGCCTTCATTTTTCCAGAGCAGTTTATGAAATGAGAGCCGAGCTTTCACTGAGTTAAAATGTTCACAAATCTTTTTAAAGAGACCTCAAATTGTTTTATCTAAAATGTCTACAAAGACAAAAATGGAGTATCCAAATTGTCCGATTTTCCAGCCAGTTAGTGGTAATTTTAGTAAATCTACTTCTTACCAACATATCCTTTACATCAGGGGAGGAGGGGGGCAGCCCATTACTGGAGGAGGGGGGCAGCCGCCTATTAATGGGGGGGGGGGCTGCTTATTACTGGGGGGTGGGGGCTGCTTATTACTGGGGGGTGGGGGCTGCTTATTACTGAGGGGTGGGGGCTTCCTATTACTGGGGTGGGGGCTGCCTATTACTGGGGGAGGGGGGCAGCCTATTACTGGGGGAGGGGAGCAGCCTATTACTGGGGGGCGGCTGCCTATTACTGGGGAGGGGGGGGCTGCTTATTACTGGGGGGACTGCTTATTACTGGGGGCGGGGACTGCCTATTACTGGGGGGAGGAATGCTTATTACTGGGGGGGACTGCTTATTACTGGGGGGGCTGCTTATTACTGGGGGGAGGCTGCTTATTTCTTGGGGGGGGGAGGCTGCTTATTTCTGGTCAGTTTTCAAGGTAATCCTGCCGGGGAGGAGGGGGGAGATAAATTATATGCTGCCCTATGTGTGTGCTGCTGGGGGGTGGGGGTGGGAGATATATTATACTGCCCTATGTGTGTACTGCCAGGACATTCTAAATGTCATAATTAAATAAGTATGTACTAAACTCCAACCCCCTTCATAACTCCCCCCATATAACCAAATCCCCGCCCATGTCCCGCCCCACCCTGCCGGGCCTTGTAAAAATGGTTTTGCTTGAAGCCGGTCCCTGGTGCCAAAAAGGTTGGGGACCACTGCTTTAAATTATTACTGAATTTAAAAGACACATACGCTTTTTCATTGACAAATACCAGATCTTTTTCTACAATAACCCAATTACGTTGTCTACTAGATCTAATATGTGTAGCCAATGGAATAAACTTAAATGAAAAAATAACACTGTTTCTTGCTATTACTATTTTTTCTTTTTTTTTCATAACAGATTTTTGGTCTAAACTTTCTAACCTTATCTTGGTCTTGTGTAAAATTTTTACTGGTAACCTCTACAGATAAATTCAGACTTAAAGGGGTTGTCCCGCGCCAAAACGGGTTTTTTTTTTTTTCAACCCCCCCCCCCCCCCCCGTTCGGCGCGAGACAACCCCGATGCAGGGATTAAAAAAGAACACCGGAGAGTGCTTACCTGAATCCCTGCGCTCCGGTGACTTCTTACTTACCTGCTGAAGATGGCCGCCGGGATCTTCACCCTCGGTGGACCGCAGGGCTTCTGTGCGGTCCATTGCCGATTCCAGCCTCCTGATTGGCTGGAATCGGCACGTGACGGGGCGGAGCTACAAGGAGCCGGCATCCAGCACGAGCGGCCCCATTGAGGAAAGAAGAAGACCCGGACTGCGCAAGCGCGGCTAATTTGGCCATTAGACGGCAAAAATTAGTCGGCTCCATGGAAACGAGGACGCTAGCAACGGAGCAGGTAAGTGAAAAACTTCTTATAACTTCTGTATGGCTCATAATTAATGCACAATGTACATTACAAAGTGCATTAATATGGCCATACAGAAGTGTATAGACCCACTTGCTGCCGCGGGACAACCCCTTTAAGCTCCAATACTCAATTATAAGAACTATGGGTTTTAGAAAGGCTACACTACAAACTCTTATTTGCATATTGGCATTAGAGTATATGTCTAAATTTATCTGCAAAGGTTAGCATTAAAAATTTTAAATAAGGCTCTGGAAAAGGTTAGAATGTTTAGACAAGTTCTGTTATGGCAAAATAAATAGTAATAAAATGAAACAGCATTTTATTTCATTTAGTTGTAGCCCATTGGCTACATACATTAGATCTAGTATACAAAGTTACTAGTTTATTGTAGAAAAAGATCCTGTATTTGTCAATAAAAAAAAGCTTATGTGTTTTTTAGACATAATCATTTTAAGGATGTGTTGGTTAGAAGTACAGTAGATTTACTGAAAGTAGCAATAACTGGTTGGAGAGCAATTCATGCCAGACAAATCTAATTCCCTTTTATGAACATACCACCGACCGGGTTGATCAGTTGAAATGTAGTAGATATAGTATATCATGACTTTAGTAAAGCATTTGACAAAGTATCTTCTACCACCCTTATTGGAAAAAATGACCAAATATGGGATCGACAAGGCAACTGTTAAGTGGATTCACATTTGGCTGAGTGATCGTACTCAAAGAGTGGTCATAAATGGCTGCACATTCAATTAGAAGAATGACTCAACGGGGGCACCACAACAATTTGTCCTGGGCTCAGTGTTGGTCTATATTTTAATAAATAATCTAACTGAGAAAATTGAGGAGAAACTGATCAAGTTTGCCAATGACAAAAGCTCGGAAGAATAGCTAACACTGAAGAAGAGATTAAAAATTTGGATAATCTTGAACAGTGGGCGGCAACTAACAGAAAGGGATTTAACAAGGAGAAATGCAAGGTCATACATCTGGACAAGAAAAATGAGAAAAGCCCATACAGTATGGGAATAATTGAGCTAAGCAGCAGCACATGTGAAAAAGACACGGATATACTACTAGATCACAGACTGAACACGAGTCAACAGTGTGATGCATCAACAAAAAAAAGATGAATACTATTTTGGGGAAAATTAAGAGAAGCATAGAGTCTAGATCACGTGAGGTAATTATTCTTTTCTTGTCTTCCTTGGTCAAATGTCATTCATAGTACTGTGTCCAATTCTGGGCACCTCAATTTAAAAAAAACATATTGACAAACTGGAGCAAGTTCAGAGAAGAGCTACCAGGATGGTCTGCAAATCATGTCCTATGAGGAATGGTTAAAGGTTCTGTTTAGCTTGCAAAAAAGCAGGTTGAGAGGAGACTTAATAGCTGTCTAGTAGTATCTAAAAGGCTTTCAGTGCAGAGGGATCAGCCCTATTCTCATTTGCACAAGGAAAGACTAAAAGCAATGGGCTCAAACTGAAAGGGAGGAGACACAAATTAGATATTAGAAAAAAACTTTCTGACAGTGAGGGTGATCAATGAGTGGAACAGGTTACCACGGGAGGTGGTGAGTTCTCTTTCAATGGAAGTTTTCAAACAGAGGCTGGACAAAAATCTGTCTGGGATGACTTAGTGAATCCTCCAGTGAGCAGGGGCTTGGACCAGAAAACCCTACAAGTCCCTTCCAACTCTTCGATTCTATGAAAATCACACTGCAGATATTTATAATCAAACTAAAATAAGAGATGAAGAAACCTATGAATAAAGTGAGAAAATAAAAAGGGCAATTGTGTAAATTGAGAGGAAAGAAGGAAAAAGAACATAAAAGTGTAATTTAAAAGAAGAAAAAAACAGAGATGAACAAAAGTTTAACGTGTAAAGAAAGGATTACATTTTTGGGGGGAGAGCAGAAGGGAAAAACCTGCAGAAATTCCACCACTGTTTTGGGTTTTGTTTTCACTATTCAGTAAAAATAACATAATAACTTTCTTATCCGGATCAGCACGATTATTGTGATACCAAATTTATATAGCTTTTCTTATTTTTTACTTCTTTAGCACAATAAAGACATTTTAATGAAAAAAATGGAATCAATATCGCCGCATTGTAAAACCCCTAACATTTTTATTTTTCCAGTAACTGAATCCTGTTTTTTTTTTGTGGAAAGAGTTGTAGTTTTTATTGGTACAAGTTTGTCGTACATATGACTTTTGGACTCATGGACAGACATAAACATTGACTTACCACAGAATGTATTAGGTATTGGTGCGTGTCTTGGCCAAGACACTTAAGCCCGAGAGCCCACAACAAGGGTACGCTTTGTTTCACGGGTCCCTACTCTCACAAAGCCACTTACTATGAATCCTGCTTGCCAAGCCACAGATGGTAATGACGAAAGTAGGACAGGACACAGTTTACACTAACACACCAGGGATTGCATACCACACAGAACATTATGCACCCTGAACAGGACTGTTCACGCCTAATGTCCACTCATCTGCACAGACACACAGAACATGACACTGTTCCCACCTACACAACAACATCCATAACTGCAAAACCCAGGTTATTGGGAAACCAGTATCCTCAAGCCAGAGACTGGTATATATATGTGCAGCAGACCAGGGGGATTGGCTGACTGGAAAACACCACACCCACTAGCTGAATTATCCCACACCTGTGGTGTGCTACTGGAGACCTATAGAACAATAGGTCCCAGCAGCACAACCTAACAAGTGCACTGCATTACTCGTGTAGTGCATTCTAATAAACCTGTGACAGCATCCTATCAGACATGGCCTTTGTTAGACTTCCAGAAGCTATGGGAACCCATTGGTACCTTGCAATCGCACTGCGGGATACTGATGGATGACAGAAAGAGCTCCCTGTCATTTGCTTACATGCTGCAGTTGCTATTGACTGTGGCGTGTAAGGGGTTACACTTCCAGGAGCTAAAATTTCTCTATTCCTGACTTTTGGGGCAGGGATTAAATGACCTATAGAAACAATCATCATTTTACAAAGCAAATGGCCAAAATGCAGTTGTCTGTTTCTAGCCTAACTGTAAATCACACAGGGGAAGAAAATTAGTATACGAAAAAGGAAACCGCTATCATTTCACTCAAGACATTCATCTGGACGCTATCTGTTAAGGCTGATCAATTCTTCCATATACTCTCCATAGAGTTGTAGCTGGTTACACACAACTCCACAGATGAGTGGTATTTTAAACAATAGTGTGTTCATAATTCATTTTCCATTACCTTGATACACCAGAAGGCATTGTTTGCTTTTGCCTTAGTTTACTGTGTATTATACTCAACCAAATGTACCTTTACATAGGGCAATTATTGCCTGAATTCCTTCTGAAAACAGTAAATTCGGGCAATAGTTGCCGTGTGTATACTTGGCCAACAACAGGACACAGGACGAGAAATCACACTACAGAATCGCTTGGCTTTTAGCAGAACTAAAAACCAAATGATAGTAGGGCCATGTAAACAGTAGCCACTCAATGTTTGAGTGACTCCTAATATGAGGTCACAATTTGACAATTTTTGCCCGTTCTTCCTTCAAATATGATCCAAATCTGTCAGATTGCAAGGGCATCTCGTGTGTGAAATACAGGTCTGGGCACTGGCTGAACCATTCCAAAACTTTGATCTTCTTTTGGCAAAGCCATTTTTTTGTTTATTTGGAGGTATATTTTGGATCTTTGTCATGTTGAAAGGTGAAATTCCTCTTCATCAGCTTTTCAGCAGACCCCTGAAGGTTTTGTGCCAAGATGGACTGATATTTGGAACTGTTCATAATTTCCTCCACCTTCACTAAAGCCGCAGTTCCAGCAGCAGAAAAACAGCTTCAAAGCGTAATGCCGCCCCCACCATCCTCACTGCGGGTATGATGGTCTTTTGGTGATGAACAGTCTTGGTTTTGTGCCAGACATACCTTTTGGAATTATGGCCCAAATGTTCAACCTTGGCCTCATCAGACCATAACATGTTCTCTTGCAAGTCTCTTGCGGACTTGATGTAAGTTATGTCAGAACATAGACTGGGCTTGGATGTTTTTATTTGTTAGAAAAGGCTTTTGTCTTGCCCCCCTACCACACAGCCTAGACATTTGAAGAATATGGGAGATGGTTCTCACATGCTATACACAAGCAGTACTTGTCAGAAATTCCTGCAGCTCCTTTAATTTTTTTGTAGACCACTTGGCAGACTCCTAGACCAATTTTCTTCTGGTCTTATCATTAGTTTATGATGTACATCCAGTTCTTGGTAATGTCCCTGTTCTGTCAAATTTAGTCCACTTCTTGGTAACCATCTTCACTGTGCTCCATGGGATATGTAATGTCTTGGACATTTTTTGGTCCCCTTCTTCTGACTGATACCTTTCAGCAATCAGATCCCTTGGATGTGTTCTAAGCTCTTTATGTCTTTTGCTGAAAAATCCAACTAAGAAAATGTCAGGAAAATCCTCCTAGAAGAGCCGAACTTTATATGGGGGAAATCAGAAGCACTTTACATAATGGCAGCGGAGTACTGACTGCTATTTATCATGAGCTTAAATGTGATTGGTTAATTCTGAACACAACCACATCCTCAAATACATTATACATTATTTTAGTTTTGTTATTTTTATTTTTTCACCCTAGATGATTTCAGTTTGTTTTTCAATGGAATTGTACAGATAACGGGCACATTGAAGTTAAAAATAAATCTGAAATGATTGCTCTTTGTTGGATTTTTCAACAACGGGGTGCAACTACAAGCAGGCCCAGCAGCAGGAGTAAAATTTCCTGCATAATAATACAGATAGATATCGCTATGGACAGAGGCATTTCCCAATGTACATGTATAGTGTCCAAACTCTTTGTGAATGTAGCCTAATTTACATTCATTGCAGTGGTAATATACAAAACGTATGATCTTCTTTTCCCTACCAATGAAATTCATATTGGCCTGTTTGGGGGATCTCAACAGCCAGACTCTCGGATATTTGGAGGGAAATTGATATGATGAAACCCCATTTAATAGAAAACAAAATAAAACCCAGTTGATCAATTCAAGCTGTTTGTAGAGCTTGTGGCTACAATAAGGTACAATCTACACAGCTTTCTAACTTGTAAAGTAATGTTCATACAAACGTTCCTGTGCAGTTTATAGAGAGGATTGCATACAGTATGGTTTCCATCAGAATTCGAAATCTTTTGTGAACAGATTGCTGGCCTGGAGATTACTTTCTGACAAAATATCTGGCTGTAAAATTTTATTCAACTAGGTATGACTATTCTAACATGTTCACAGTGCTTCTATGAACGTAATCCACAAAAAAAATCTAGAACTGGCTCAAGACTGCAGCATTCACTCTATAAATGCAGTATAGGCAATAAAGAACACAAGCTGTGATATACTGCTTTGCAGACAACTACTATTGTAAGTCAGAACCTCGTGTGGCGCAGAGTGTTGAGGCAGCAGAAATGCAGTCCTAAGCTCTTGCTCAGGACCTGATGGTTGTGGGTTCAATTGATGTGACAGCACCAATGACTCAGTGCTTGCACCAGAGGAACTTTACCTACTATTGTAAGTAAAAAAACACAGTTATGGTATTAGTGAATCTTGACGCCCCTGGAAGCTAGGGGGTTGACAGGAGGAACGCCCCTGGCACACCCCTAGCTCCCAGTTTGGTCAAGCATTGAAGGTCCTAGCAGCCTTCCTGTCTGTGGATTTTAGATTGCAGTGTCCCCTGCAGCCTCCGTCCCCCCTCCCTCCGCAGCGGTGTCCCCGTAGTTAGGCCTCCTTCCCACGAACGGATTTACGCCGTGTAAATTCGCAGCAAAAATCCGCTGCGTTGCCCCCTGCTGTTAGGTTCTATTGAACCTAATAGCTCAATGCTCACGATGCGGAATTCCACCGCGGAATTTCGCACCGTGAAATCTCCCGTCCTCACCCGCAGCATGTTCTATTTGCCGAGGGTGTACGCGCTGACGGCTTCCATTGCAGTCAATGGAAGCCGTCCGTTCACGCTATCTTCCGCTGTAACCAGCGGAAGATAGCATAAAAAAACGCTTTCCCGCCTACCGCCGCCGCGTCATATGACGCGGCCGGCGCGTCACGTGACACGGCCGGCCGCGTCATGTGACGCGGTGGGCGTGTCACATGACGCGACGGCGGTGGGCGGGGAAGCGTCTTCACGCTATTTTCCGCTGGTAAGTATGGGGTCTCTGGGGGGCGCCGTGACGGGCTTCACTGCGGAATATTACGCGGCGGAGCCCGTCACGCTCGTGTGAAGCCGGCCTTAGTTTGTGTACCCGCTCCCCTGCAGCCTCCCCGTCCCCCTCCTTTCATCACTCAGTGTAATAGCAGCGCTGTGCTGCCACTGCCACTCGGTCGCTCACTCATTGTCCGCTACTGCTGAGTGCATGAGACCCCAGAGAAGGCTGTCTACCGCCGATCCCTGATGGTCCTGCTTCGCACTTGAGTGCAGGGAAGCCGCTCTTCCTCCGCCGCTGGCCAGTGCAGGGAGGCCGCCGGGGAATCCGTTCTTCCGTCCCAGCTGTCCACTGCAGGGAGGCCACCGACAGAGAATAAGAAGCTGGTGTGCCAAGGGGTAAGCCGCTGGAGCACAGGTTATGCCTCTGTCACTTTGTAGTGAGTTGCAGGAGCTGAGAGGGGGCATGGCCGGCCTGTCAAAAAACCCTCTATCTTGTCGTCACCCAATGTTCCAGTGGCGTCAAGATAGACTAATTCCCACAGTTACAATAACACTAAGCTACATAGTGGTGGAACTAAGTAAAGACCCAAACTGCAGCTCTGCATGGATTAAAATACAGAAGTAAGCCCGTCTAACATGTTTCGCCAGATAACTGGTGTCATCTCAGACTCTCTCCTTTTCATTGCCACTTCAGCAAAGCTATTGTCTCTCTTGTGACCCCCCCCAAAAAAAATGTCATTTGAGCATTTGTCAGTCAAGTGGTAATCTTTCTTCTCATTCCAAAAGTATTGCCATTTTGCAAGAGTTAAGCAATTGTCTCTGCACCCAAAAAATTGCCATTTGAGCAGTTGCTCTCTCCCCTCGGAAAATTGCCATTTCTTCTAAATGTTGGTCAATTGAACAGTTGTTGGTCAAGTAACTGTCTCTGCCCTTGAAAAATTGCCATTTGAACGATTGTCCCTTTTCTCTACTACCAAAACTGCCATTTCAGCAGTTGTCGGTCAAACAATTGTTCCCCTCCCCCTCTTTTCGTTCCCAGAAAAATTGACATTAGAGCAGTTGGATGTCAAGTGATTGTCTCTCTCTGAAATTACCAATTCAGTGGCTGTTGGTCAAGAGATTGTGTCTTGCCCCTGAAAAATTGCCATCTCAGTGGTTGTCTGTCGAGCAGTTCTCTCTCTCTCTCCAAGAGCAGGATGATCATGTGTGTAATGAGTGAGCTGTAGCAGAATACCAAACTGTCTGAGATGCCCTCAACTTGATTATAGGAATTGTAGTAGAAGCAGCAGACAGGAAGTCTGTAAACAGTGCACAATGGATTCCTTAGAATGAAGAGCAGAAAATCAAGTGGAAAGGTAATGGATGGACTTACTATAGTAATATCTGATGGTAATTTGAAATTTTACTTTGGTTCTGAAAAACCCTTTTAAAGCCTAGGCTATAAACTCATAGGGATGTGTCTCATCATGGGAAACATCAGATTAATCAGAAAACCCTGTATTGATGCATTTCCAATCCCGAAAAGGGAGGCTTGATTCAGGGGCTGTCTAAGTGTCAGCTTGCCAATCAGCACAGAGGATGCTTATGGACACTGCCAATCAAGAACAAATATATCAGGAGTGACACAATCTTATGAGACACCAATCAAATACTGTCTACTAGTGCATGAGCTGTAAAGAATTTCCGATTGTCAAATTCAACAATGTTGTGCATGTCCAGAAGTACTGTGCATCTCACATTAGAATAGCTATTGATATAAAGAAAGAAACAACGCATGCATTTATCAAAAAATGTATATATTCAGTTGAGGAGATTCACACTCTAATGCACTTCGAGGAGCTGGGAACAGATGGGCCGGAAGCCTGGGGGGAATACTATCATACATGGCAGACCTGGATAACTTTCAGGTCCTCAGACGTGCTGGGAAGGTGGCTAGAAACAGGTACCCTCTAAAAAGGAAAAGTGAGCTCTGGAAAATAGACCATGGAAGCGTCGACATTTCCAAGGGCCACCGACTCCTCCCACTCCTACATCCCTTGAGTGTCCAACCCCGGGGGTGATCCCCACATTTTTGGTGTACAAAATGTTTGGGAGCTCATTATATGTTTCATGTTTACATGTTCGTTTGCTTTGACCCCAATCTTGAATCTCGCCTTGGTCGAGTAATAAGGAAAGTAAGTAGGAAGCAAGCGAAGAAATTGGATAAGTTAACTGAGAAATAACTAGATAATTAAGACCAACAGTTGGAAAGTCAAATAGATATAGCTCATCCCAGTACAGAGAGATTTTTCAACCTGGTTCAGTGGGAGTGCACTGAACCAAGGCTTTCCTCTAGGTAACAAAATATAAAGATTAAGGGGTTGTGTTATGTGGGAAACAGTTAAAAGGTTGAACTACCGGACTATGGAGGCCGACTCAGAAGATGCTTGTCCTACCCATACATTGCCATCGAACTCAATGTACTGAATATAGTTCACGACTACCCTCCCGTCCCCCCCCTTCTCCGCCCCTTCCCAACCCCTCCCAGCCCCTCCTCACCCCCTCCCTGTTAACCCTTCTCCATTTTGTTAATGTACAGTATATTTGTTTATTAAAAATGCTTAATAAAACATTTTGAACCAAAAAAATGTATATATTCAGACATTCAAGTGTCACCCATGTTAAATAGTAAGAATACATTAAGTATTGTTAAAAGTATGGAGACACCTAAATAAATGGAACAAAGTAGTTTGGACGCCATATTTTGTGTGTCATGTTGCTAAGGCGAAGGGGAAAAATCTGTGGGGTGGTGTCCAACATGGGAAGGGGTTCATTTGACATATGCATCTGATAGATAATTTGATGTGGAATCCAAATCTTAAATGCGGTGTAACTTTATTTCTGACAAAGTTATTTTCAATTTTCTATTTGTCACAGATATGGCAGCAAGATTAACACGCAAGGAGTGGACACAGATTGGCAGATTTGTCGCATTCCCCTTATCCACATGCCACACACAGGATGGCATTTCCAACCACCATTTTCCATTTATTCAGGTGTCTCCATACCTTTAGACCACCCTGTACTATGCCTGTCTATAATTAAAATAGCATAGAAAGAAAAAGTTGCTCTGTAATTTTTTATGTGAGAAGAAAAAAATAATAATTAAGTGAGTAAGAGTCATGATGTGTAAGATGTCAATAGATGTGGTCACTAGCAATGTTAAGGCCCATTTACACGAAGCGATGATTGTTTGAAAATTGCTAAAAGCGATAGTTTGAGTGATAATTGTTGCACCTAAACGCACGGCCATTGTGCACTTTCCGTGCACTGCTTGCTGATCATTAAATTCAGGCCAACCTAAAAATCGTCCTGCAGTGTTATCAGGACTGCACACTGAGTTTTCCGCCGGTAGTGCTGATAGCATTGTTTCCCATCGGAGAACAATGGAGCTGAAAGCAGATAAGAGCCCTCCAGCTGTTAACTGCATTCAGCGAAGGCTTCATTTGCACACTAATAAGCTATTAAGTAGTTGAGTAGCTACTTAATAGTTTATGCAAAATGATTGCTCAAAGCTGTCAATAAAACTGTCGTTTGAGCGATCTTTGAGTGATCATCGGTCCATGTGAATGGGCCTTTAGATTAGAAATTATAAAGTTTTAGTAACAAAATTATTTTGGTTACAACATACTAGATAAAGGCAGCAAATAAAAATCCTTCATTTTGGCCAAAGAGGTCTGTACTGTTGAGATAACAAATTTATTTTGCTTCTTCACGTAATAATGTCTTATCAAGATTGCCTTTCTGAGGCCCCAGTTTTTCCTGGCAAAAGCCACAGAATTTTAAGGCTCTAATGCCTCTTCCATGAGTTACATGTAAATACCTAGCTATGGAAGTATCTACCCTAGTTCATATGAAATGTTGATGTATCAAGTGTCTGCCCAACATAAATTTTTGAGCGTGTACAGTGTAATATGCCACATGAATAATTCCAGTGCTTTGGCAATTAATAAATTATCTAATCTCATAAATTGTATTATCTAAAGGCTTCTGAATGTAGGTGACTTCACCACAAAGGGACAAAATGGGCAGATTCTGTAAGAGTAACTACCTTTAAGTTTAGATGTGACCAATTCTGCTCAATATTTTTTCAAACAGTTTGACCACTCTCATACTACTTGGGTTGCTGGTAATAACGTAATCCAAATCAGGGTCTGCACTGAGTATAGGCCAATATCTTCGCAGGATTTTCATGACTTGTGTAAAATATCCATAGAACATGCCAATTCATATTATAGTTTTATTTTGCTCATCTGGTCTCTATTAAATCCCAGTAGAACAGCATTATTCTCAGATTTTGCCATTTTAAATGCCTTCTTTAGAGGATGTATAGCTTCATGATCTAAATCTGCCATAGAACTGATCACATTGTTGGAATATGTTCTCATTTGAACAATCTCTTTTAACACATAGGTATTGGCCTGTTAGAATTCCTTATTTAAATGCCCAGGGAGGTCAGCTTTTCCAGTGTAGAATGTTGTTTGTGGCTGCTAATTTACAACATATTTTGCTTTGAATGTGCCCTTGCTGGTCAAGGGGAATAGTGAGATTTAAGAAATTGACCTATATTGCACATCTTATGTGAACTTCATCACAGTATCATTACAATTTAGGGCCTTCACAAAGTCATCAGAAAGCTGTTTTTCGCCATTCCAAAAAAACAAGTATTTCATCTATATACCTGTCCCAGTATAAAATATCAAATGTATCTCACCTGTCATTCATTCAGCGAGAGCTGCCTGTGATTGCCTGAGCGCCTCAGCCAATCACAAGCAGCTCTTTCAGCAGCCGGGGATTTTAATTCCCCGCTTGCTCAAAGAACTGCATTGCAGAGCCGGGGACAGCCCAGAAAGGATGAGGCTGAGCCCGGCAGCTGAAGAAAGGCATGTGTTTTTTTTGTTTTTTACACTAGTTTGCCTTGCTTTTCAGGAAAGGGCTTATATTTAAAGCCCTTCCCTGAAAAACAATTACGGGGTGCCAGGAGCTGGATCCTTTACCACAGCTGTCATCTGCGACAGCTGTGGAAGGGAATTCTTCATTCCTCGCAGGGATGAAAAATTCCTTTGCTGCATCTGTCACATCTGTGACAGGTGCAGCAGGGAATTCGTTATTCCCTGTGGGCATGAAAAAAACATCTGCCGCATGTGGCAGATGTGTTCTTCAACCCCGAGGGGGACACTGCAGCGGTAGACAGGTTAATATATATATATATATATATATATATATATATATATTTTTTTTTTATTTTTTTATTTTTTTTTAAACTAAAATGGTTGTTTTTTAGGGAAGAGCTTATATTTAAAGCTCTTCCCTGAAAAACAATTAAGGGGTGCTGGCAGACCATTGCCTTTGATGGAGCCACCGGCAGCAGCCACAGCTCCATTGAAGGCAATGTGCATCTGCATACACGTGTGTTTTTGCGCGTACATAGGTGCGCACATATGTACACACCTATGTACGAACACGCTTGTGTGTAGCCACCCTAAGGGAGTCTGCATGGACTCAAATCTTTGCAGTTGATTGCAAATATTGTCATTATCTGCAGAAGGTAGTAAGATGGCATAGTATGAGTATTAACTGGTAACATAGGGCCCAGAGCATTAGAGATTGCCAATATATACATGATATATTGTTTGTGCCATAGGTCTGACTTTGACGTACTAATCAATTCAGAGTAGAATCCCATGACTGAAGCCCTTAACTCTCAGGAAACAGTATTCTGATATTTAATTCTAATGTAAATTGATTTTAGCATCAGTACATCATGTTTTCCTGGAATTTAATAAACTAAGAAAGATTTAGTATGCATGCATGAGTCAGCTTAGGTCTATAAGTAAAACACCTCAGATGGTGTACTGACTTCATGTCCAATTTTTAGAAAATGGACTGGTTATTAAAATATATTTGGATCAGCAATGGTCCATCTAGTTTGAGTTTTGTCATCCAAACATATGTCAACATGGATCCCTGCTTAGTATATCCACTGCTGTTTTTGCATGAGCACCCAAGCCACAAATATATTTCTGCGTGGTTTTAAATACACTAACTCGCTCCAAAACTATTTTACATAATTTGTTCCTGGGATACAGCAACCTTTTAATAGTAAGTCCTTTCCATTAAAAACAGCCAGTGTTATGAAACCATCTTGACAGTGTCACAATGCTGTATATCAAGATTTGAATTTTAGCAAGAATTTTTATTGTTGACTCAACATAGGCCATGACCCACAATCTTGAACCAATGTCTATTCTTTAATAAAAGAAATGATGACAGCATTATCGGATAACCTAAGGCAGCCCAGGAATAGCAAAACTGGACTCTTACTATGAGGAGCAGCTGTTATCACTCTGTTTGCCCAGAACGGTGTATTTCCATGAGTTACCGAACTGTATTTTATTCTTAGGCCATAATGACTGTTCATTCTAGCCAAATTAATATTTAAAATGCGGTCTGTCTTTATTAGAGGAGCTGGTTGTCGTACTTTTGTAGTTTTATATACTGTATGTGTCACTGATTCACTTGTATTGTATTGTACACAATACTACACAGCAAGTTTGTTGTTGCTGAGCCCCAGTGGTAATCATATAACCATTATGTAAATTGGTTTAGACCTGTATTCAAATGTCAGCAGTTATGTTATGGATTTTGAAATATTAAGTATAATCTGTGTAATGTCAATGATTGCTCTGTGTTCCAGTTCTACATACCTGCTATTAGAGATGAACGAGCACGCTCGGATAAGTCAGTTACTCGAGTGAGCCTCGCTCTTCTCGAGTAACTGCATTCTTGTCCGAGCAGGCTCTGGAGGGCGGCGAGGGATAGTGGGGGAGAGAGTGAGAGATAAAATATATCTTTGTTTTCAATGACATTTCAGACTATGCTGCCATGTATGCATACATGAAAAATAACACTATTCCTTGCCAAGTGGCTTTGACCTGAGACTCGTGTATGACATTTGTCACCATTTCTTCCCTTTGCAGGCTCTACTGCTAATTCAAACTTTTCTTTGAGCTGGTTGGAGAAGTCTAACTGGTATGCTTTACTCTATGCACTGTGCAGAGAGAAAACGGCAGATTGCGCTCTCTAACTGTCTCTAATACACACATACACAAACATATCATAGACAACACTACTTCCTCTTCTCATTGCTATCTCTGTTACTAGAAATGGCAAACCTATGGCGCGCGTGCCGATGGACGCTGACCACTGTTAGCGCTGCTAAAAGTGCCACGGCTCCCCACTGGAAATCACGCAGCAGCTCTGTTAGCAGCACTGATCCCAGTGCACACTCTGACATCAGTGTGCACCCGGGATCCTCCTCCTCTGAGTCCTCTCCTCCTTAGTTCTGCAGGAGAGGACAAGGGAAGAAAGGTTCAAGGCTCACGCACTGACGTCCGTGTGCACCCGAGATCAGAGAAGAGGAGGAGTGGTGATGACTACAAGGAGAAGGTAAGTATGTAGGTTGTGGGGCTATTACTACTGGGCGTGGGGCCTCTGTGAGGTTAATATTATTACTGAGGGGGTTAATATTATTACTGAGGGGGTTAATATTATTACTGTGGGGTTAATATTACTGAGGGGGTTAATATTACTACTGTAGGATTAATATTACTGAGGGAGTTAATATTACTGTAGCTACTGTGGGGTTAGTATTATTACTGTGGGGTTAATATCACTGAGGGGGTTAATATTACTGTGGCTACTGTGGGGTTAATATTACTGAGGGGGTTAATATTACTGAGGCTACTGTGGGATTATTATTACTGAGGGGGTTAATATTATTACTAGGACTTATGTGGGGTTATTATTATTACTGGAGCCACTGTGGTGTTTGCTATTACTACTGGGGCCACTGTGGGGGACCCTATTACTACTGAGACCACTGTAGGGAACACTATTACTACCAGGGCCACCAATATAGGGGTCACTCTTACTACTGGGGCCAATATAGGGAATGCTATTACTACTGAGGCCACCAATATAGGGGTCACTATTACTACACAGGGCGGATTTGCTGTAGAATTCACAGTAGCTGTAGCAGCAAAGTAGATGACATTTTGAAAGTCTCATCCACATGCTGTAGAAAAATCTGCACAAAACCTGTGAGGATATTGACATGTGGAGTGGAATTTAATTCTAAAGCCTGGTTATTTTAAATATAATGTATATCAATACCCCATTCAGCGCTCCAGCTTTCCTCCCTGTTTTTTTCTTTTATTTTTAAACGTCCCTGTCCTTTTTATAACGACGGAGGTAAAAATCATGTTGTGGTAAACCCTCCCTTGACCACACCCTGTGTTCAGCTTTGGGGCTCCATGAGAAACTTTTGCTTCAATAAGGGCTCCATTATTGAAAAAGTTTGGGAACCACTGATTTAATGTAAATAAAGTGAAGTATACACTTGCTATCATATTTGCTGTCACATAACCACAAGTTGTTTGAAAAGTTAGTGATCATTTAAGTGGAATTGAACTGTAGTTAAAATAATAATTTTTACATATTAGGTTGTATAGAAAAAACATAAACACTTTAAATGGTCATCACATAAAAAGCTTGATGCTGCACTTCCTACCTCTATATTGCATTTCATTAACTTGAATCATACAACATACCATCATATAGCTGTTACAATATAAATAACTATACTACCGCGTTTCCCCGAAAATAAGGCACCCCCGAAAGTAAGACACATTAAGAAATTTGCAGAAATCGCAAATATAAGGCACACCCCGATAATAAGGCATACTAAAGTGTGCAGGCAAGTCGAGAGGCCTGTCCCCTGCTGCCATCCCCATTGTCTACTACCTCCTCCTGTGCTGTACGAGTGTGCTTTCGTGAGCTCCCCTTGCTGGCTGGAAAAGTCCATACTGTCGTTCTGTTGCTGCTGTACACGTCTGCTGTGATGAGCTTCCCCTGGTGGCCGGAAGCTGCAATACCATCCCTGCTTACAAGTGGTACAGGAACTTCTGTCTGCAGACAGGTACGTTACTTAAATTACAGCCCTTATTTTTTTTTATGGCTCTGTGTGTTAGTCAGGCAACCATGTGTGTGATTCTTAAGGCTGGGTTCTCACAGAGTGTATTTCCAGCCTTAGGGGGTGAGCATTACAGTCTCCAGACAGTGTGTGGGAGCCAGGTACCTTACAGCTTTTATTTTTTGTGGCCCCGTATGTGAGTCAGGCAGATTTTCTGTGCCAGAAAATGATGACATGACTGTCATTGAGTAATTTTTGCTTTGTTTTCACAGTTTGTCTAGCTATATTGGTTTGTGGTGACAACTACGGTACTGTGCAGTATATACAGTAATAAATGTTCATTTTTTTTGTTAAACAATAAATGGGAATTCTTCTTCATTGAAAAATAAGACACCCCCTGAAAATAAGACGTAGCACATATTTGGGAGAAACAATTAATATAAGACGCGTCTTATTTTTGGGGAAACAGGGTAGTAGTCATTAGTGTTGATCGTCTTGATCGGTCGGACAATACTAGAAGTATACTGATTTCCATTACATCAAATTGTGTATGCCTGAACCAATTTTTTTAATTTTTTTTCTCTACTGCAGAGGTCATTAATGTGGCGAAAGCAGCACCAGTTCCCAGTGACAAAATTGCATGCCGCATGTGATGGCAGACCCCTACTGCCTCAAGGTCTAATGCGTTTACCATTATCTCAAAAAAAGAACAATCGCATCACAGACTTCTGAAATTTGGATGTATGTAAAGAATCTTTATTTCAATCCACAACAAAAGGTTCCATACATAATCAGATGTACATTTTTCAAGATATCAGGGGAGGTGTAGTGGCTGTAATTTCTTTTGTAATTGTTTTGAATGATAACGTCCCTGGCGTTGCAGAACACTGTCAGTGGCAGGGTGCACTGACGATGGAAATGTGGTCCAGCAAGCATGATCAGGCGCATTGCATATTCTTAACAACACACTGGGTCAATGTCCTGCAGGTGGGGCATAAAGCTAAAAACCATGGTACCCTGAAGAGTTGTGGGACATTCATCCTTGTCTGTTCCCTACTCACCCACCCTTCTCTTCCTTCTCCCAAAATGAAAATGATCTAAGGGCGCCCACCCACTGGCGTTTTTTTTTTCTTTGCGTTTTGCGTTTTTTCTCAAGAGCAATTAGAATTGAATGTACTCCTGTCCACTGGCGTTTTTTTTTGCGGTGCGTTGCGATTTTTAACATAGGAACTGTCAGTTGCATATGTGTCCTTATTTTTCTCCTAATGCACCCATGAATGTCAATGGAAATTAATGGAAAAGGCGCGAAAAAGCCGCGAAAACGCCGCGAATCACGCACGAAAATCGCAAACGCCAGTGGGTGGGCGCCCTAAAGCAGAAGAAACAGCTGTAGCTCTACTATTCTGTTCACCTGTTAGAATTTATCCTTTGCAAACTTTATGGCATTGCTTTAAAAACAAGTAGCACACCTTGAAATAGTTTTTGGTAACTCTTCTACTTTTCCTTGGAGAAGGAGGAGTTGGAGTAGGAGGCCCATTCTTGATTGAGACCCCCATAGGTGGGAGTCTTGGAAGTGGAACTTACTTCAATTTATTTTGGCATATACTTAGGATATAGCAAAAAATGTCTCAGATGGGAATACACTTGCGGCCTTTGTTAGTGGTTTAGTATGGCAATGTGGCCCTCAGGCCAGAAAACGTTGTGCACTCCTGTTCTAAGGCATTAGAAAAGGGTTTGACTCAAGAACAACATGTCAATTTGTATGGTGAGACCAAATATTATGAAAAAGTATATAGTGTGGCAAGGTAGTTCACAGTATGGCCTGCAGAGGGCGTTAAAGCAGATATTCTGTGTGCTAATCAGCAGGGACAGCTGTGCGGGTGTGTCTGCAGTAGTTTAAAGGGGTTGTCCCGCGCCGAAACGGGTTTTTTTTTTTCAATAGCCCCCCCGTTCGGCGCGAGACAAACCCGATGCAGGGGTTTAAAAAAAAAAAAACGGATAGTACTTACCCGAATCCCCGCACTCCGGTGACTTCTTACTTACCTTGCGAAGATGGCCGCCGGGATCTTCACCCACGGTGGACCGCAGGTCTTCTCCCATGGTGCACCGTGGGCTCTGTGCATTCCATTGCCGATTCCAGCCTCCTGATTGGCTGGAATCGGCACACGTGACGGGGCGGAGCTACGAGGAGCAGCTCTCCGGCACGAGCGGCCCCATTCAGAAGGGAGAAGACCGGACTGCGCAAGCGTGTCTAATCGGGCGATTAGACGCTGAAATTAGACGGCACCATGGAGACGAGGACGCTAGCAACGGAACAGGTAAGTGAATAACTTCTGTATGGCTCATATTTAATGCACAATGTACATTACAAAGTGCATTAATATGTCCATACAGAAGTGCTGAACCCCACTTGCTTTCGCGGGACAACCCCTTTAAACCTCCTTCCTTGCTGGAAGCCAGAGGAACAGGCTGCTGCGGCAGCGACAGGAGCTGTACTCCTGAAGTCTGGTGCGGACCAGGAAGTGTCAGATTTACCATAGATGCCCGGGTAGGGAATAGTGATAAGGATACTGCAGGTTGAAAACCCAAACAGATGTGTTGTATTCCGGTATACATATTGATGCTATAAACATGTGCTGCGTGCAAAAAAAGCTGGCAGATGCCAGAGTGTTGAAGAATCCAGTGTCCAGGGTCTCTGAGTGTGATGCCAACCATCTTAAAGGAGAAGATGGCAGTCACCAGGAGCGAGTAACCCCTTCGTTGCCGCAATAGGCAAAAATCAGTTTCTGCAAGTCTTTTCAGTGTCTGAAAATGCAGCAAGCATCAGGTATGCTGTTTCTTGCACAACAAGAAATATCCTGTTCCTGCATTGCTGTCTTTGATAAAGTGGCATTTATCTGCTAAGGCTGCAAGTCCACGGGCGTTGCTGTATCCTGCGGCGGATCTCCGCCGCGGGATACCGCTGCCTGGGAGCAGGAGCCGGCAGACGGATTTCTGCTGTCAGCCCATCTGACAGATAGGCTGACTGCGGAGAATCGCGGCAAATCGCAGCATGCTGCAATTTGCCGTCCGCGAGCAGAGAATCGCCATGATTCTCCGCTCGTGGACAGGGGGGAAGCGCTCTCCATAGCAACGCTATGGAGAGCTTTCACTGCGTTCCCCGCGACACAATGAAAACTCGCCCATGGACAGGCAGCCTTAGCTCTTCTTTCTTCATGAGATACTTCTGTTCCTTTTTTCATTATGATTGCAGGTACTGTGATTATAAACTAAGTCACAACTATTTTATTAAACTGTTAAATAAAGAAAACTGAAAAGGATGTGACCCAGCACCAGGATTGAAAGTAAATGTTTATGATTGAAGGTTATGATCATGTGATCTTTTATCTAGTTGATTAATGGTTATTTGTTATTTAAATAGGTGGTGGGTTTTTATTGTATTGGAGGAATATGAGTTTAGGCCCATTTACATGGAACGAATGTTTGGCAAATGATGCCCGACATTCGTCCCTGTGTGTTCTTGCTCCCGTGCTGCTGCACAGGAGCTAGTATCGCTGGCTCTCTGACAGAGCTGCCTGCAGGGGGCTGGGGTGGCTGGAGGAGATTTTACTCCTCGCTTTCCCCCGCCCCTCTCCATTCACTTAACACAGCAGCTGTTCAGTGCTGAACGGCTGCTGTTTACACTGAACAATCAGCGTTCAGCTGATCTTTCATCATTTATGCAGCCTAAACGATGAAAGATGAGCCGAATGATGATCGTTCAGTATAAACAGCAGCCGTTCAGTACTAAACGGCGCCTGTGTTAGTGAATGGAGAGAGGCGGGTGAGAGCGAGGAGTGTAATCTTCTCCAGCTGCCCCGCTGCGAGCCAACGATACTCACTCCTGTGCAACAGAGCGAGTATATGCGGGGACGTGTGGGGGGCATTCGTCCCGTGTAAATGAGGTTTAATGACACATGGTTTGCCTGAAATGTCTAAGAGAGTCAGTCTTATATGCCCAATGGATATTTATACTCTTTAATAAAGTTGGATTTTACTTCCAGTTTTTGTCCTGGATCATATCGTTTTGAGTTGCTGCAAAAGACATGAGGTTGGTCTTGTTTCCATACACTTTGGACTGCATAGTTGGTGGCCTGACATATTTTCTTATGTACGTTTAAGAATGATCAATATATGCAATAAAGATTCCCATGAGTTTTCTTTGTTCAAAAACATGCGGTAACTAGAGATGAGCGAACGTACTCGTCCAAGCTTGATACTCGTTCGAGTATTAGCGTGTTCGAGATGCTCGTTACTCGTAACGAGCACCACGCGATGTTCGGGTTACTTTCACTTTCATCTCTTAGACGTTAGCGCGCTTTTCTGGCCAATTGAAAGACAGGGAAGGCATTACAACTTCCCCCTGCGACGTTCAAGCCCTATACCACCCCCCTGCAGTGAGTGGCTGGCGAGATCAGGTGTCACCCGAGTATAAAAATCGGCCCCACCCGCGGCTCGCCACAGATGCGTTCTGACATAGAGGAGGGAAAGTGCTATCTTGTTGGAGCTGCTATAGGGAGAGCATTAGGAGTATTTTAGGCTTCAAGAACCCCAACGGTTCTACTTAGGGCCACATCTAACCGTGTGCAGTACTGTGGAGGCTGCTTTTTGCAGTGTTGCACATTTTTTTTCTTTGGTATATCGGCCGTGCAGAGCATTGCGCCCTGCAGTAATACTCCAGGGCCAGAAGCGCTTAGGCAGGGACAGAAGACATATTGATTGAATATAGGCAGTGGGCCTTTGCAAAAAAATTTGGGGAAAAAAATCTATTTGGGCTGCCTGTGACTGTCCTCAGTGTTCTGGGTCTGTGCTGGGTGTAGTAGTTCTCCAAATTCATACGCAGCCAGCTAAGTGTTACAGCAGGCTTGCGCAAAATTATTTCCTGGCTCTGTCTGGGCTGTGAAATCACCGCTGTATTGCAGTTCACAGTGCAACACTCTGCAGTTCTGTGACATACCCCAGGGCCAGAAGCGCTTAGGCAGGGACAGAAGACATATTGATTGAATATAGGCAGTGGGCCTTTGCAAAAAAATTTGGGGAAAAAAATCTATTTGGGCTGCCTGTGACTGTCCTCAGTGTTCTGGGTCTGTGCTGGGTGTAGTAGTTCTCCAAATTCATACGCAGCCAGCTAAGTGTTACAGCAGGCTTGCACAAAATTATTTCCTGGCTCTGTCTGGGCTGTGAAATCACCGCTGTATTGCAGTTCACAGTGCAACACTCTGCAGTTCTTTGACATACTCCAGGGCCAGAAGCGCTTAGGCAGGGACAGAAGACATATTGATTATTGATTGAATATAGGCAGTGGGCCTTTGCAAAAAAATTTGGGGAAAAAAATCCATTTGGGCTGCCTGTGACTGTCCTCAGTGTTCTGGGTCTGTGCTCGGTGTAGTAGTTCTCCAAATTCATACGCAGCCAGCTAAGTGTTACAGCAGGCTTGCGCAAAATTATTTCCTGGCGTTCCGTAAGCGAAGTCAGCCTCCAACCACAGGCCAATAAGCGGCACATTTAATTACAGTGTTCTGTTTCTGCATTACTGGTAATACAGCATGCTGAGGGGTAGGGGTAGGCCTAGAGGACGTGGACGCGGCCGAGGACGCGGAGGCCCAAGTCAGGGTGTGGGCACAGGCCGAGCTCCTGATCCAGGTGTATCGCAGCCGACTGCTGCGGGATTAGGAGAGAGGCACATTTCTGGCGTCCCCACATTCATCGCACAATTAATGGGTCCACGCGGTAGACCTTTATTAGAAAATAAGCAGTGTGAGCAGGTCCTGTCGTGGATGGCAGAAAGTGCTTCCAGCAATCTATCGTCCACCCACAGTTCTGCGCCGTCCACTGCTGCAACTCAGAATCCTCTGGCTGCTGCTCCTCCTTCCTCCCAGCCTCCTCACTCCATTACAATGAGACATTCTGAGGAGCGGGCAGACTCCCAGGAACTGTTCTCGGGCCCCTGCTCAGATTGGGCAGCAGTGGTAACTCTCCCACCAGAGGAGTTTATCGTGACTGATGCCCAACCATTGGAAAGTTCCCGGGGTCCGGGGGATGAGGCTGGGGACTTCCGGCAACTGTCTCAAGACCTTTCAGTGGGTGAGGAGGACGATGACGTCGAGACACAGTTGTCTATCAGTGAGGTAGTAGTAAGGGCAGTAAGTCCGAGGGAGGAGCGCACAGAGGATTCGGAGGAAGAGCAGCAGGACAATGAGGTGACTGACCCCACCTGGTTTGCTACGCCTACTGAGAACAGGTCTTCAGAGGGGGAGGCAAGGGCAGCAGCAGGGCAGGTTGCAAGAGGCAGTGCGGTGTCCAGGGGTAGAGGCAGGGCCAGACCGAATAATCCACCAACTGTTTCCCAAAGCGCCCCCTCGCGCCATGCCACCCTGCAGAGGCCGAGGTGCTCAAAGGTCTGGCAGTTTTTCACTGAGAGTGCAGACGACCGACGAACAGTGGTGTGCAACCTTTGTTGCGCCAAGATCAGCCGGGGAGCCACCACCACCAGCCTTACCACCACCAGCATGCGCAGACATATGATGGCCAAGCACCCCACAAGGTGGGACGAAGGCCATTCACCGCCTCCGGTTTGCACCGCTGCCTCTCCCCCTGTGCCCCAACCTGCCACTGAGATCCAACCCCGCTCTGAGGACACAGGCACTACCGTCTCCTGGCCTGCACCCACACCCTCACCTCCGCTGTCCTCGGCCCCATCCAGCAATGTCTGTCAGCGCAGCGTCCAACCGTCGCTAGTGCAAGTGTTTGAGCGCAAGCGCAAGTACGCCGCCACGCACCCGCACGCTCAAGTGTTAAACGTGCACATAGCCAAATTTATCAGCCTGGAGATGCTGCGGTATAGGGTTGTGGAAATGGAGTCCATCAAAAGTATGATGGCGGCGGCGGCCCCGCGCTACTCAGTTCCCAGTCGCCACTACTTTTCCCAATGTGCCGTCCCAGCCCTGCACGACCACGTCTCCCGCAACATTGTACGCGCCCTCACCAACGCGCTTACTGCCAAGGTCTACTTAACAACGGACACGTGGACAAGCACAGGCGGGCAGGGCCACTATATCTCCCTGACGGCACATTGGGTGAATTTAGTGGAGGCTGGGACCGAGTCAGAGCCTGGGACCGCTCACGTCCTACCCACCCCCAGAATTGCGGGCCCCAGCTCGGTGCTGGTATCTGCGGCGGTGTATGCTTCCTCCACTAAAGTACCCTCCTCCTCCTCCTCCAACGTAACCTCTGTCTCGCAATCAAGATGTGTCAGCAGCAGCAGCACGTCGCCAGCAGTGTCGCGCGGCGTGGCAGCACAGCGGTGGGCAAGCGTCAGCAGGCCGTGCTGAAACTACTCAGCTTAGGAGATAAGAGGCACACGGCCCACGAACTGCTGCAGGGTCTGATAGAGTAGACCGACCGCTGGCTTGCGCCGCTGAGCCTCCAACCGGACATGGTCGTGTGTGACAACGGCCGTAAACTGGTGGCGGCTCTGCAGCTTGGCAGCCTCACGCACGTGCCATGCCTGGCCCACGTCTTTAATTTGGAGGTTCAGCGCTTTCTGAAAAGCTACCCACGCTTGTCAGACCTGCTCGGAAAGGTGCGCCGGCTCTGCGCACATTTCCGCAAGTCCCACACGGACGCTGCCACCCTGCGGACCCTGCAACATCGGTTTAATCTGCCAGTGCACCGACTGCTGTGCGACGTGCCCACATGGTGGAACTCTACGCTCCACATGTTGGCCAGGCTCTATGAGCAGCGTAGAGCTATAGTGGAATACCAACTCCAACATGGGCGGCGCAGTGGGAGTCAGCCTCCTCAATTCTTTTCAGAAGAGTGGGCCTGGTTGGCAGACATCTGCCAGGTCCTTGGAAAGTTTGAGGAGTCTACCCAGGTGGTGAGCGGCGATGCTGCAATCATTGGCGTCAGCATTCCTCTGCTATGCCTCTTGAGAAGTTCCCTGCAAAGCATAAAGGCAGACGCTTTGCGCTCGGAAACAGAGCCGGGGGAAGACAGTATGTCGCTGGATAGTCAGAGCACCCTCCTGTCTATATCTCGCGGTGCGGAGGAGGAGGAGGAAGATGAGGAGGAGGGAGAAGAGACAGCTTGGCCCACTGCTGAGGGTACACATGCTGCTTGCCTGTCATCCTTTTAGCGTGTATTTCCTGAGGAGGGGGAGGATGATCCTGAAAGTGATCTTCCTAGTGAGGACAGCCATGTGTTGCGTACAGGTACCCTGGCACACATGGCTGACTTCATGTTAGGATGCCTTTCTCGTGACCCTCGCGTTACACGCATTCTGGCCACTACGGATTACTGGGTGTACACACTGCTTGACCCACGGTATAAGGAGAACCTTTCCACTCTCATACCCGAAGAGGAAAGGGGTTCGAGAGTGATGCTATACCACAGGACCCTGGCGGACAAACTGATGGTAAAATTCCCATCCGACAGCGCTAGTGGCCGAAGGCGCAGTTCCGAGGGCCAGGTAGCAGGGGAGGCGCGGAGATCAGGCAGCATGTACAGCACACACAGGGCAACACTCTCTAAGGCCTTTGACAGCTTTCTGGCTCCCCAGCAAGACTGTGTCACCGCTCCCCAGTCAAGGCTGAGTCGGCGGGAGCACTGTAAAAGGATGGTGAGGGAGTACGTAGCCGATCGCACGACCGTCCTCCGTGACGCCTCTGCCCCCTACAACTACTGGGTGTCGAAGCTGGACACGTGGCCTGAACTCGCGCTGTATGCCCTGGAGGTGCTTGCTTGTCCTGCGGCTAGCATCTTGTCAGAGAGGGTGTTTAGTGCGGCTGGAGGAATCATCACAGATAAGCGTACCCGCCTGTCAACCGACAGTGCCGACAGGCTTACACTCATCAAGATGAACAAAGCCTGGATTTCCCCAGACTTCTCTTCTCCACCAGCGGACAGCAGCGATACCTAAGCAATACGTAGGCTGCACCCGCGGATGGAAGCATCGTTCTCTATCCCCATCAAAAATGGGGACCTTTTTGCTTCATCAATCTGTGTATAATATTCCTCCTCCTCCTCCTGCTCCTCCTCCTGAAACCTCACATAATCACGCCGAACGGGCAATTTTTCTTAGGCCCACAAGGCTCAGTCATATAATTTTTCTAAACAGTTTTTAGACGTTTAAATGCTCATTAAAGCGTTGAAACTTGCACCTGAACCAATTTTTATTTTACTGGGCTGCCTCCAGGCCTAGTTACCAATTAAGCCACATTAACCAAAGCGATTAATGGGTTTCACCTGCCCTCTTGGTTGGGCATGGGCAATTTTTCTCAGGTACATTAGTACTGTTGGTACACCAATTTTTGGGGGCCCTCGCCTACAGTGTAATCAAATTAATTTTTAGCCCACCTGCATTACAGCTGACATTACATCAGCTGTGTTGGGCACTGCAATGGGATGTATTTATGTACCGCCGGTGGGTTCCAGGGAGCCAGCCATGCTGTGGGTCCACAGGGAGTTGTAACTGCATCTGTCCACTTCTAAAGAACCCCAGTCTGACTGGGGCATGCAGTGTGGGCCGAAGCCCACCTGCATTAAACCTGACATTACCTCAGCTGTGATGGGCAATGCAATGGGATATATTCATGTACCGCCGGTGGCTTCCTGGCACCCACCCATGCTGTGGGTCCACAGGGAGTTGTAACTGCATCTGTCCACTTCTAAAGAACCCCAGTCTGACTGGGGCATGCAGTGTGGGCCGAAGCCCACCTGCATTAAACATGACATTACCTCAGCTGTGATGGGCAATGCAATGGGATATATTTATGTACCGCCGGTGGGTTCCAGGGAGCCACCCATGCTGTGGGTCCACAGGGAGTTGTAACTGCATCTGTCCACTTCTAAAGAACCCCAGTCTGACTGGGGCATGCAGTGTGGGCCGAAGCCCACCTGCATTAAACATGACATTACCTCAGCTGTGATGGGCAATGCAATGGGATATATTTATGTACCGCCGGTGGCTTCCTGGCACCCACACATGCTGTGGGTCCACAGGGAGTTGTAACTGCATCTGTCCACTTCTAAAGAACCCCAGTCTGACTGGGGCATGCAGTGCGGGCTGAAGCCCACCTGCATTAAACATGACATTACCTCAGCTGTGATGGGCAATGCAATGGGATATATTTATGTGCCGCCGGTGGCTTCCTGGCACCCACCCATGCTGTCGGTCCACAGGGACTTCACAATAGGGAGTTGTACCTGCCTGTGTCTATGAATTAAAAAGCCCGGTCAGGTTGGGGCATGCAGTGTGGGCCGAAGCCCACCTGCATTTAATCAGACGTTACCTAAGCTGTGATGGGCACTGCAATGGGATACATTTATGTACAGCCGGTTGGTTCCAGGGTGCCACCCATGCTGTGGGTGCACACGGAATTCCCATTGCGGAGTTGTACCTGCCTGTGACTATTTATAAAAAACCGCGGTCTGACTGGGGCATGCAGACACCTTGACAGAATGAATAGTGTGTGGCACATAGGTTCCCCATTGCTATGCCCACGTGTGCAGCTCCAAATGGAGGTGGCACAGGATTGGATTTCTCATTGCTTCTGTACAGCATTGTGGACTATCGCCCCGCCCCTTTCAAAGAGGGTCGCTGCCTAGCTGTGCCAACCCTCTGCAGTGTGTGCCTGCGGTTCCTCCTCATGGCAGACTCACTTATAAATAGACATGAGTGTGGCGTGGCATGAGGGCAACTGAAGGCTGGGCAGGGACAGTTTGGTGTGCGCTGTGGACACTGGGTCGTGGGGGGGGGGGGTTGGGCAGCATGTAACCCAGGAGAAGTGGCAGCGGAGTGTCATGCAGGCAGTGATTGTGCTTTGTTGGAGGTAGTGTGGTGCTTAGCTAAGGTATGCATTGCTAATGAGGGCTTTTCAGAAGTAAAAGTTGTTGGGAGGGGGGGGGCCCACTCTTGCCGCTATTGTGGCTTAATAGTGGGACCTGGGAACTTGAGATGCAGCCCAACATGTAGCCCCTCGCCTGCCCTATCCGTTTCTGTGTCGTTCACATCACTTTCTTGAATTGCCCAGATTTTCACAAACGAAAACCTTAGCGAGCATCGGCGATATACAAAAATGCTCGGGTCGCCCATTGACTTCAATGGGGTTCGTTATTCGAAACGAACCCTCGAGCATCGCGAAAAGTTCGTCTCGAGTAACGAGCACCCGAGCATTTTCGTGCTCGCTCATCTCTAGCGGTAACGGTTACATCAAGTTGGCTGTTTATTTTCAGAAAACAATACACATGCAATCACAAATAATAAAGGAAGTAATATTTTCAAGACATTATACTGTAAAACATTTCGTAAAACAATACAGTAAAATAATGAACATGACTTTGAAACAAACAACAAACAGTATTCAGGTTGTAGACCTGACTTAGACAAACAAGAAGCAATAGGGAGAAGACAGACAAAGGAAAGAAGAGAGTAAAGGAGGAGCTACTGTGGCGACAGCAAAGATACAAGAGTCAAGCACTCATAAAATTCTACAAGGTGTCAGTTACATTACTAACCTATGAAAGTCAAGGTGGCCAGACTGCATTAAATGTGGGCACTAAGTTGTTCATCACGCTAGACAACCAGTCATTGACCATAACCCAACACAATTTGTTTACAATTAACCCTAAAGGTATGGATCTCGATTTTTGACTACGTGCAATGGCTATTTTGACAGCCAAAAATAGAGTAGATCAATTTCTTAGTACTTTTGGGAGTACCCAGGATTGGCACATTCAATAGTGCTTGTGTGGGGTCATTTAGTAAAATAAATGATAAATGTGAATCCAAAACCTTCATGCCTTTGTCATACTCACCATGATATATAATACCCAAGTCCCAGAAAACATTATGGCAGAGCTTCAGAATAAATATAGGACAATCTCATGGACACCATATACCATATAAGCAGAACCAGAGATAAAGCCTTATAGAGTATATAAACAACTAGTTCATATACCTGGCTTCATCTGAGTTAATTTGGTACAGGTGATTACCTGTTGTTCGCATTGCAAAATTTTATGGAGTCATGGTTATTTCAGAGGAACCGAGGAATAAAATATGTATACACACAGAGAAGCATTTGATACTCCTCAGACTGCATGTACCACTGCCTCTCTGCAGAAGCTGCCACCCTTCCCAATCCCCTCACTTTTTACCCTTAAACGTAATACCCGAATTTATTCAAATTTAACCCCAGACTAGAGGTTGCAGCCCTTTCTTAGCCTTAAAGGCATGCTCCATCCCTGCAGTCCATGGCCGCTTCCTTATGTACTGTACAGCCTTTCAGTATATGCACAGAGGTAAGTTATATTCTTAGTAGTATATGCGCATATAGGTGAGGTAAATTCTCCTCAGGATATGCACACAGAGGTCAGTTAGATTCTCCATAGCGCACCCTGCAACATCGGTTTAATCTGCCAGTGCACCGACTGCTGTGCGACGTGCCCACATGGTGGAACTCTACGGTCCACATGTTGGCCAGGCTCTATGAGCAGCGTAGAGCTACAGTGGAATACCAACTCCAACATGGGCGGCGCAGTGGGAGTCAGCCTCCTCAATTCTTTTCAGAAGAGTGGGCCTGGTTGGCAGACATCTGCCAGGTCCTTGGAAAGTTTGAGGAGTCTACCCAGGTGGTGAGCGGCGATGCTGCAATCATTGGCGTCAGCATTCCTCTGCTATGCCTCTTGAGAAGCTCCCTGCAAAGCATAAAGGCAGACGCTTTGCGCTCGGAAACAGAGCCGGGGGAAGACAGTATGTCGCTGGATAGTCAGAGCACCCTCCTGTCTATATCTCAGCGCGGTGAGGAGGAGGAGGAGGAGGAGGGGGAAGAGACAGCTTGGCCCACTGCTGAGGGTACACATGCTGCTTGCCTGTCATCCTTTTAGCATGTATTTCCTGAGGAGGAGGAGGAGGATCCTGAAAGTGATCTTCCTAGTGAGGACAGCCATGTGTTGCGTACAGGTAGCCTGGCACACATGGCTGACTTCATGTTAGGATGCCTTTCTCGTGACCCTCGCGTTACACGCATTCTGGCCACTACGGATTACTGGGTGTACACACTGCTCGACCCACGGTATAAGGAGAACCTTTCCACTCTCATACCCGAAGAGGAAAGGGGTTCGAGAGTGATGCTATGCCACAGGACCCTGGCGGACAAACTGATGGTAAAATTCCCATCCGACAGTGCTAGTGGCCGAAGGCGCAGTTCCGAGGGCCAGGTAGCAGGGGAGGCGCGGAGATCAGGCAGCATGTACAGCACAGGCAGGGCAACACTCTCTAAGGCCTTTGACAGCTTTCTGGCTCCCCAGCAAGACTGTGTCACCGCTCCCCAGTCAAGGCTGAGTCGGCGGGAGCACTGTAAAAGGATGGTGAGGGAGTACGTAGCCGATCGCACGACCGTCCTCCGTGACGCCTCTGCCCCCTACAACTACTGGGTGTCGAAGCTGGACACGTGGCCTGAACTCGCGCTGTATGCCCTGGAGGTGCTTGCTTGTCCTGCGGCTAGCGTCTTGTCAGAGAGGGTGTTTAGTGCGGCTGGAGGAATCATCACAGATAAGCGTACCCGCCTGTCAACCAACAGTGCCGACAGGCTTACACTCATCAAGATGAACAAAGCCTGGATTTCCCCAGACTTCTCTTCTCCACCAGCGGACAGCAGCGATACCTAAGCAATACGTAGGCTGCACCCGCGGATGGAAGCATCGTTCTCTATCCCCATCAAAAACGGGGACCTTTTTGCTTCATCAATCTGTGTATAATATTCCTCCTCCTCCTCCTGCTCCTCCTCCTGAAACCTCACATAATCACGCCGAACGGGCAATTTTTCTTAGGCCCACAAGGCTCAGTCATATAATTTTTCTAAACAGTTTTTAGACGTTTCAATGCTCATTAAAGCGTTGAAACTTGCACCTGAACCAATTTTTATTTTAACTGGGCTGCCTCCAGGCCTAGTTACCAATTAAGCCACATTAACCAAAGCGATTAATGGGTTTCACCTGCCCTCTTGGTTGGGCATGGGCAATTTTTCTCAGGTACATTAGTACTGTTGGCACACCAATTTTTGGGGGCCCTCGCCTACAGTGTAATCAAATTAATTTTTAGCCCACCTGCATTACAGCTGACGTTACATCAGCTGTGTTGGGCACTGCAATGGGATGTATTTATGTACCGCCGGTGGGTTCCAGGGAGCCACCCATGCTGTGGGTCCACAGGGAGTTGTAACTGCATCTGTCCACTTCTAAAGAACCCCAGTCTGACTGGGGCATGCAGTGTGGGCCGAAGCCCACCTGCATTAAACCTGACATTACCTCAGCTGTGATGGGCAATGCAATGGGATATATTTATGTACCGCCGGTGGCTTCCTGGCACCCACCCATGCTGTGGGTCCACAGGGAGTTGTAACTGCATCTGTCCACTTCTAAAGAACCCCAGTCTGACTGGGGCATGCAGTGTGGGCCGAAGCCCACCTGCATTAAACATGACATTACCTCAGCTGTGATGGGCAATGCAATGGGATATATTTATGTACCGCCGGTGGGTTCCAGGGAGCCACCCATGCTGTGGGTCCACAGGGAGTTGTAACTGCATCTGTCCACTTCTAAAGAACCCCAGTCTGACTGGGGTATGCAGTGTGGGCCGAAGCCCACGTGCATTAAACATGACATTACCTCAGCTGTGATGGGCAATGCAATGGGATATATTTATGTACCGCCGGTGGCTTCCTGGCACCCACCCATGCTGTGGGTCCACAGGGAGTTGTAACTGCATCTGTCCACTTCTAAAAAACCCCAGTCTGACTGGGGCATGCAGTGTGGGCCGAAGCCCACCTGCATTAAACATGACATTACCTCAGCTGTGATGGGCAATGCAATGGGATATATTTATGTACCGCCGGTGGCTTCCTGGCACCCACCCATGCTGTGGGTCCACAGGGAGTTGTAACTGCATCTGTCCACTTCTAAAGAACCCCAGTCTGACTGGGGCATGCAGTGTGGGCCGAAGCCCACCTGCATTAAACATGACATTACCTCAGCTGTGATGGGCAATGCAATGGGATATATTTATGTACCGCCGGTGGCTTCCTGGCACCCACCCATGCTGTGGGTCCACAGGGAGTTGTAACTGCATCTGTCCACTTCTAAAGAACCCCAGTCTGACTGGGGTATGCAGTGTGGGCCGAAGCCCACCTGCATTAAACATGACATTACCTCAGCTGTGATGGGCAATGCAATGGGATATATTTATGTACCGCCGGTGGCTTCCTGGCACCCACCCATGCTGTGGGTCCACAGGGAGTTGTAACTGCATCTGTCCACTTCTAAAGAACCCCAGTCTGACTGGGGCATGCAGTGTGGGCCGAAGCCCACCTGCATTAAACATGACATTACCTCAGCTGTGATGGGCAATGCAATGGGATATATTTATGTGCCGCCGGTGGCTTCCTGGCACCCACCCATGCTGTCGGTCCACAGGGACTTCACAATTGGGAGTTGTACCTGCCTGTGACTATGAATTAAAAAGCCCGGTCAGGTTGGGGCATGCAGTGTGGGCCGAAGCCCACCTGCATTTAATCGGACGTTACCTCAGCTGTGATGGGCACTGCAATGGGATGCATTTATGTACAGCCGGTGGGTTCCAGGGAGCCACCCATGCTGTGGGTGCACACGGAATTCCCGTTGCGGAGTTGTACCTGCCTGTGACTATTTATAAAAAACCGCGGTCTGACTGGGACATGCAGACACCTTGACAGAATGAATAGTGTGTGGCACATAGGTTCCCCATTGCTATGCCCACGTGTGCAGCTCCAGATGGAGGTGGCACAGGATTGGATTTCTCATTGCTTCTGTACAGCATTGTGGACTATCGCCCCGCCCCTTTTAAAGAGGGTCGCTGCCTAGCCGTGCCAACCCTCTGCAGTGTGTGCCTGCGGTTCCTCCTCATGGCAGACTCACTTATAAATAGACATGAGTGTGGCGTGGCATGAGGGCAGCTGAAGGCTGGGCAGGGACAGTTTGGTGTGCGCTGTGGACACTGGGTCGTGGGGGGGGGGGGGGTTGGGCAGCATGTAACCCAGGAGAAGTGGCAGTGGAGTAAGTTGTTGGGAGGGGGGGGGGCCCCACTCTTGCCGCTATTGTGGCTTAATAGTGGGACCTGGGAACTTGAGATGCAGCCCAACATGTAGCCCCTCGCCTGCCCTATCCGTTTCTGTGTCGTTCACATCACTTTCTTGAATTGCCCAGATTTTCACAAACGAAAACCTTAGCGAGCATCGGCGATATACAAAAATGCTCGGGTCGCCCATTGACTTCAATGGGGTTCGTTATTCGAAACGAACCCTCGAGCATCGCGAAAAGTTCGTCTCGAGTAACGAGCACCCGAGCATTTTCGTGCTCGCTCATCTCTAGCGGTAACGGTTACATCAAGTTGGCTGTTTATTTTCAGAAAACAATACACATGCAATCACAAATAATAAAGGAAGTAATATTTTCAAGACATTATACTGTAAAACATTTCGTAAAACAATACAGTAAAATAATGAACATGACTTTGAAACAAACAACAAACAGTATTCAGGTTGTAGACCTGACTTAGACAAACAAGAAGCAATAGGGAGAAGACAGACAAAGGAAAGAAGAGAGTAAAGGAGGAGCTACTGTGGCGACAGCAAAGATACAAGAGTCAAGCACTCATAAAATTCTACAAGGTGTCAGTTACATTACTAACCTATGAAAGTCAAGGTGGCCAGACTGCATTAAATGTGGGCACTAAGTTGTTCATCACGCTAGACAACCAGTCATTGACCATAACCCAACACAATTTGTTTACAATTAACCCTAAAGGTATGGATCTCGATTTTTGACTACGTGCAATGGCTATTTTGACAGCCAAAAATAGAGTAGATCAATTTCTTAGTACTTTTGGGAGTACCCAGGATTGGCACATTCAATAGTGCTTGTGTGGGGTCATTTAGTAAAATAAATGATAAATGTGAATCCAAAACCTTCATGCCTTTGTCATACTCACCATGATATATAATACCCAAGTCCCAGAAAACATTATGGCAGAGCTTCAGAATAAATATAGGACAATCTCATGGACACCATATACCATATAAGCAGAACCAGAGATAAAGAACCGCCGGAGCCGGAAGCCCGCAGAGCGGTAGGCGGGAGGCGGCATGAAAGGGTGAACGGGGAGGAGTGACGTCATCGGGCGCAACGGATTATGGGAGGGGGCGGGGCCTCCGTCGGGAGGCCCTATATAAGAGCGAACAAGCAGGAGAGAAGTCAGAGCGGCGAAAAGAAGGAGAACGAACAAGAGTCAAAAGAGCTGAAGACAACCGGAGAATCCCAGCGGAGTTCGGAGAGCGGAGAAGCAGAGAGCAAAGAGAGGAAGGGCGGCAGCGGAGCGACGAGCGCTGAAGAAGAGTGTGGCAGCAAAGCGGCGAGAGCAGGAGAAGTCCGAGGTGCGCTGAAGCAAAGAACGAAGAGAGGAAGGTCTGCAGCAGAGCGGCGAGCGCTGCAGAAGAGTGTGGCAGCAAAGCGGCGAGAGCAGTAGAAGTCCGAGGTTCGCTGAAGTCGGCAGTGTCGGCAGAAAGGAAGGAAGACAGCAGAGCGCAGAAGTAACAGCAAGCTGCGGCGATCAGAACACGGCAAGCAACATACCGGCCACGTTGCAACGATACTACAACGGAAGGAGTCCTGAGGAGGCGGAGCCTGGGCGATTAACAGGAAGTCAGTGAAGAAAGAAGTAAAGGCCGAATTCTCACCAGCTGAAGAAATGGAGGCGGTCCTAGAACGAATTCGGGCAGCAGCGGAGGAGAGAGGCCTGGAATGGTTAGTACAACTATCAACCCAAGGACTCATCGCAGGGGAAGGAACTACTTCAAGGTCTGCCGACATGAGGAACGCTGCAACCCAGGACATGACGGCAGGTAGAGTACAGCCTTCAGGATCAATTCCTATGGAGGGAAGGAGTTCGGCAAAGGGTGCGGGGCCGGCGGCGGCAGCACCAGCGGGGCACACAAAAGAGCTAAGACCGCGGAGGGCCCGTGCACCTGAAAGGTTTAGCCCCGAGCACGGACCCTCGCGGGGCAAAAGGAGGCGGAGTGGCTCCCCGGCCCCCCCACATAACACGCTTCCCCTGGCAACACCAACAGGCAGGGGAAGCAAGGCGGGGAGAACTCCAGCGAGGCAAAGGAGGGCGGCAGGCAGCGTGGAGTCCCGTGCTGAGAGGGGGACGGGACCTACCGCTAGTCGCCAGGCAAAGAGCAGGAGGAGAGTAGGAGGCGGCGCTGCAGGACAGGAGCAACCCTGCAGCGAGTCTGGAGCACAGCGGCCCGGTACATCGACGGGTCAGACGGCAGGAAGAAATGAGGCGTCTGCAGGGCCAGCAGAGCGGTCGCAGCACAGCGGGGGTCAAGAGGAATCTCGATCGGGAGGTCCGGCGGCTGGTGGGCCCACAGCTCTCACGCGGCCAGGTGAGTCACAATCCATGTACAGTATGTCTTGTAATTTGAGTAATACAGAAAATGTACGCAATATGTATACGAGGTTTAGTAATGGTAATAATGCAGATAATGTAGGGGATATGTATAACATGCATAGTAACGTTAACATGAATGAAAATGCAGGGGATATGTTTTCCATGTCTAGTCATGCTAATATCAGTGAAAATGTGGGGGATATGTGCGGGATGCCCAGTAATATTAATCGGGGGGTACTGGCTGGTAGCAATTGTGTGCAACAATTGGGGACTAGTGGATCTGCACCTAGCATATGCAACGATGCATCGGCAATGCTGGGTTTCATTGTAGAATTCTTGAGACGTCAGGGGGGGGGTGGTAATCCATCGCCTGTCACAGCATGGAGCTCACCATGCGCGGCGTCATCCAGTATAGAGGAAGGTCAGTTGCGACCCCTAGCTGGGGGGACTGGGGCAGGACAGGCGATTGGAAGCATCCAACACCCTTTTTCAGGAGAAAGAGGAGTCGTGGCGACATCTGTTGTCGCCGGGGTAAACCTACAGACGGAGGCAGTAACGGGGGCTTCACAGGCAGGGGCAGCAGCAGGTGTTACGGTGTCAGTACAGACAGAAAGAGATGGGGAGGGAGTAAGGTTAGACGACAGAGCAAAGGGCGAAGTATACGTCTGCTTTGAGGGACCTCTGGGGGCGCATCTCAAAAAAGAGGTTAGGGAAAAGATTTGGAAGGACGAATATGTGGAGATATTCTCCCTCCTCCCCTTGGAAAAATTTAATTTGGACAAGGGGAAGAGAACGGACTTTAAAAAAGAGGAGGAAGAGAAGAGGAGATGGCGCTTGATTCCCCAGACGTTTGCTAATTGGCTACAAGCGTTTGCCATTTTAGCCAGCGTGATTGGTGAAAAAGCGCCGGAAAATTGTTCCGGCCTTTTTTGCTACATGGACTCAATAGGGGAGGCTTATAGGGTATACGGGGGCCAAACATGGATACGTTACGATGAGCAATTTAGACAGCGTAAGGCAGTGCGCCCATCTATCAGATGGGAGCACAAAGATATAGGCCTATGGTTGAGAGTAATGGCCCCCGCACGATTTGGACAGCCCTTTCAGGGAAATGCCGGGTCTTTCAGCCTGGCCACTAGTTCAGCGGGGGGCCAAGGTAGCACAGCGGGAGGGAGCAGGCTCGGGTACTGTTGGCAATACAATGAGGGACAGTGTAAGTATGGGGCAACATGCAAATTCCGGCATGCCTGCTCCCATTGCAGTGCAGGCTCCCACGGAGCGGCACGGTGCTTTAAAAAAGGTAAGGGAAAAGCCCCAGGCGGTTTTACAAAAAGGGACGACCCCGGTGATTTTGGAAGAGATGTTACATCATCTAAGTAGGTATCCTAATAGAGAGAAGGCGGATTTGCTGTATAAGGGTTTCAGGGATGGGTTTCACATCCCTGCCCCGTCGCATGCGGTCCCCTTTTCGTTAAAAAACTTGCGGTCAGCATTAGAGTTCCCGGAGGTGGTGTCAGAAAAGATAAAAAAGGAGGTAAGGTTGGGGCGTATGGCAGGGCCATTTAAAGAACCGCCTGTGCCAGATTTCGTGGTGTCTCCTTTGGGGGTGGTCCCAAAGAAGGAGCCGAAAAAATTTCGGCTTATACACCACTTATCTTATCCTAAGGGAGCATCGGTGAACGATGGAATAGACCAGGAGCTTTGTTCGGTTGTGTATACCTCGTTCGATGCGGCGTTGCAATGGATACGTAGGTACGGGAAGGGAGCATTAATGGCAAAGGCGGATGTAGAATCCGCGTTTCGACTGCTCCCAGTTTCAAAGGAAAGCGTTAGATTGTTGGGGTGCTATTGGGAAGGGGATTACTTTGCGGATCGTTGTTTACCCATGGGATGCTCCATCTCGTGTGCATACTTCGAGGCTTTCAGTTCCTTTCTAGAATGGGTGGTAAAGGACACGGCTGCGGTGCAGTCGATCATTCATTACCTAGACGATTTTTTGTGTGTGGGCCCTGGGGGATCGCCCGTGTGTGCGAGCCTGCTGGGCACTTTACAATGTGTGTCAAGGCGGTTCGGGGTGCCGTTGGCTCCCGATAAGACGGAGGGCCCAACTACGTGTTTAAGCTTTCTGGGCATCACCATCAATTCAATCGCGATGGTTTGTCGCTTACCTAAGAAAAAATTGGAGGACTTACGGGAGGAGGTGCGCGCGGCGCTAGGAAGTAAGAAAATTACGCTAAGAGGGCTGCAGTCACTGTTGGGCAAACTCAACTTTGCATGCAGGATTATGCCCATGGGTCGGGTGTTTTGCAGACGGCTGGCGCTAGCAACAGCAGGCATCCGGGCACCCCACCATTTCATTCGTTTGCTGGCCAGCCACAAGGCAGACCTAACGATATGGGCTACCTTCCTAAAAAAATATAATGGCAGGTCGGTAATCATGGGCGAGGTTAGTAATAATATAGACTGGGAGCTATATACTGACGCAGCGGGCAGCACGGGATTCGGGGCCTATTTCCAAGGGAAATGGTGCGCGGGGGAGTGGCCGGAGAAGTGGAAGCAGGAAGGCTTGATACGGAACTTAGTGCTATTGGAGTTATTTCCAATAGTGATGGCCATCATGCTATGGGGGGAATACTTTCGGGACAAAAAAGTGAAATTTCACTGTGACAACTTGGGGGTGGTGCAGGTGATTAACACCCTGTCGGCATCATCCCCCCCGGTGGTAAACTTGCTGCGTCACTTAGTGCTCGAAGCATTGTCGTTAAACATGTGGATAGTGGCGGCTCATGTACCCGGTGTTGACAATTCAATTGCGGATGCTCTCTCTCGGTTTCAGTGGGAGCGGTTCCGGACACTGGCGCCGGGGGCAGAGAGGAAGGGGAGAGAGTGCCCGGATCGAATTTGGAGCATGGTAAGCGAGCAGTGAGGGGCCTGTTAGAGCGGTCATTGGCTCGGCGAACCAGGGTAGCGTATAGCGCAGCGTGGAACGAATGGGAAGAATGGGTGAGAAAGGAGGGGGGCACGGACTCAGAAGAAGACAGAGTAGGTATGCTACTGAGCTGGTTGGGTAGAAGTGCGGAAAGTGGTAGGTCAGTGGCGCAAGTAAACCAATTTATAGCAGGGCTAGCATTTGGGTTCAAGTTAAGGGGAATGGGGGACGTGACAAAAAAGTTTTTAGTAACACAGGCGCTGAAGGGGTTCAGGAGAGGTAAGGAGAGTGTAGACACTAGGCGACCAGTTTCCTTTGACATATTAGAAAAATTGGGTACAGCTTTGGATACGGTGTGCAGAAGTGATTTTGAGATACGGTTGTTCAGGTCAGCTTTTTCTCTGGCATTCTTTGGAGCATTCAGGATAAATGAATTGGTGTCTCCAAGCAAAAAGACCGGGGGAGGGTTGCAGGTAGAGGACGTAAGGTTAGTTGAAGGGAGGCTGGAGTTGCGGATCCGCCGGTCAAAGACAGATCAGCAAGGTCGGGGAAAGATTATTAAATTGGGCGAGGTGCCGGGGGCGCTCATGTGCCCTAAGAGGACTTGGGAGCAGTATAGGGGAGGGTTAGAGTCTGGAACAGGCCCCCTGCTGTGCCATGAGAATGGCCAATTTTTATCTCGCTTCCAATTCATAACTATATTTAAGCGGACACTGGAAGCGGCAGGGTTTGATAAAGAACAATTTGGGTCACACTCATTTAGGGTGGGAGCAGCGACAGAGGCATCGGTGAGGGGTATGGGGGTGGAAGCTATAAAAAGAATAGGTCGCTGGGAATCCAGACGTTTCAGATCCTATGTACGCCCTCACCTACTTTAAAGAAAAGGTCAGGGTGAGGGTGAGGGTGAGGGTGGGGGGGGGGGGGGGGGGGAGGAAAATAGTAGGAGCAACCGTTACTAAATTATGCCGGTAATTTTGTTTTACAGATGAGCATCCAGCGTTAGTGTGGATCTTAGGCCACTCTTATGTCTTTTGGGGGGCGGAGAGAGCGGGAGCACGACCCAACGGCAGGCAATTACGGTTCCCTAACAGCGAAGCAAGGATAAAGTGGATGGGCATTAGAGGCATGTCCTGGGGCGCGGTTTTGGAGGAGGTAGAAAGGAGGGTGAGAGGGGATAGAGCGCCGGACGTATTAGTCATTCATGCAGGGGGTAATGACCTGGGGAAGAGGAGATTTAGGGACCTATCGAGGGATATTCGGTATGACTTCCTTAGGTTACAGGAGTCATACCCGGGAATAGTCGTGGTATGGTCAGAGCTAGTGCCGAGAAAAGTATGGAGGGGAGCACGGTCAGAAAAGGGGCTGAACAGGGCAAGAGTTAAACTAAACAAAGAAGTCTCTCGTTTTGTGGGCGGAAAAGGGGGCATAGCAGTGCGGCACATAGACCTAGAAAAAGGCACGGGTAACTATTGGAGGTCAGACGGCGTTCATCTGAACGACATAGGGATGGACCTATGGATGGAAGGATTACAAGAAGGCATCGAGCGAGCGCTGGCAGTGTGGAGGGCGGCGCAGGCTCAAGAGGGTCGAGCCTCGCTTGCGGTGGCGGGGGATGGAGAGGGAACCTTGGAGCCCGTGTAGAAGGTAGTAAGGGGAATGGTGGGGGCTAACTAGCCTCCACCGTTCCTCTCCTTTTTCGAGTTGGGGACCTGTCGCCTCCAGGGTATAGGGCGGACCCCTGATAGGGGGAGGAGAGGCTAGCCAGGCCTGGCTAGCCGGCCTCGGGGTCGGTAAACGATGGCGGCCGGAGGTTAAAAGGGGAGCGTCTTTGGGCTCCCGAGTCTGCCGACCTGCGGCGGGAGGAAATAGTTAAAAAGTTAGTGGGGATAGCGTCGCCTGAGTCGGCCAAGTTGCGGCAGGTGACCGGGACAGCTATCTCCTTGTAGGGGTGAGGCGGCAGTAGGTGGCAGACACAGGGGTGCGGCTCCAAGGTCCTTTACAGGTATCGGGATATAGTCATCATTAAGGTTGATGTTGAAACAAGTTTAAAATGTATTTCATGTTGTTTGTGTTAATAAATGGCTGCTGTGGCCAAATTTATCCAACTGAAGGTGTCGGTGGTTTGTTCGTCGAATGGCGAGGGAGGGGGAATGGGGAAGTAAGGCCATTAGCAGCAACGAATCCGTTCTACCGGGGTCAAGAACCGCCGGAGCCGGAAGCCCGCAGAGCGGTAGGTGGGAGGCGGCATGAAAGGGTGAACGGGGAGGAGTGACGTCATCGGGCGCAACGGATTATGGGAGGGGGCGGGGCCTCCGTCGGGAGGCCCTATATAAGAGCGAACAAGCAGGAGAGAAGTCAGAGCGGCGAAAAGAAGGAGAACGAACAAGAGTCCCACCCGCCCGCCCTAGAAGAACAAAAGGGGGGGAGGTGGGGACAGGAGAAGGAGTCTTGTCATAGCAGCGGGGGATGGAGAGGGAACCTTGGAGCCCGTGTAGAAGGTAGTAAGGGGAATGGTGGGGGCTAACTAGCCTCCACCGTTCCTCTCCTTTTTCGAGTTGGGGACCTGTCGCCTCCAGGGTATAGGGCGGACCCCTGATAGGGGGAGGAGAGGCTAGCCAGGCCTGGCTAGCCGGCCTCGGGGTCGGTAAACGATGGCGGCCGGAGGTTAAAAGGGGAGCGTCTTTGGGCTCCCGAGTCTGCCGACCTGCGGCGGGAGGAAATAGTTAAAAAGTTAGTGGGGATAGCGTCGCCTGAGTCGGCCAAGTTGCGGCAGGTGACCGGGACAGCTATCTCCTTGTAGGGGTGAGGCGGCAGTAGGTGGCAGACACAGGGGTGCGGCTCCAAGGTCCTTTACAGGTATCGGGATATAGTCATCATTAAGGTTGATGTTGAAACAAGTTTAAAATGTATTTCATGTTGTTTGTGTTAATAAATGGCTGCTGTGGCCAAATTTATCCAACTGAAGGTGTCGGTGGTTTGTTCGTCGAATGGCGAGGGAGGGGGAATGGGGAAGTAAGGCCATTAGCAGCAACGAATCCGTTCTACCCGGGTCAAGCCTTATAGAGTATATAAACAACTAGTTCATATACCTGGCTTCATCTGAGTTAATTTGGTACAGGTGATTACCTGTTGTTCGCATTGCAAAATTTTATGGAGTCATGGTTATTTCAGAGGAACCGAGGAATAAAATATGTATACACTTAGAGAAGCATTTGATACTCCTCAGACTGCATGTGTGAGGGTATATATATATATTGCCATATGTTCTTTATACTTTTATACCTATATGCAAGTTTTATTCAATTCCAAATGAGAAAAAACTTTAATACTTCGCCTTACATCAGATATCCCAAGGCTGAGAGAGATGTATCTTAAATTCAGAGAAGAAGAACCAGACACAAGGCCGCATGTACTTGGCCGATTTCCCAGAAGCGCAGAAACAAGATATCAAGATGTTCAAATGTACATAATTTTGACTGTCTTAGGCCAGAAATCCGGACTTCCCATATATGGATGTTAGGCCGGACGTCTTAGAATTGTGTGGGTAATTCTTTGTACTGGAGTTAATTGAATACGTGATTTTCTGTATAAGCCAGAGGCGCCTCACTGTCTAAGGCGGAAATCCGGACTGCCCATATATGATTATGAGCCCATCACCCCATAGTGGGGATGGGACAGAGGGTATAAGATCTCATGTAATCTGTAATAAAGGGCGCAGTTTTTTCTCCCGTGTGAGGAGCTAGACCAGACTCCTGTGTGTGGTGTCTCTTCTTACGGCCGGCAACGGGGCAAGTGGGGTGGGCCGGATTGGTGCTGTACTTAGAATTTTAACCCTCATAAATGGCGCCCAACGTGGGGCGGTAAAATCGGAGCTTACAGCGCAATTCACCCGGATCCACGCTACTGAGAAACCGTCCTACTGCAAACCGAGCCTGATCAACTCACAAGAACTCCAGGTAAGACAAACATATATTTATGTTGTGTTTTACGCTGGGAGTCTTGCAGCAGGATGGACTATCTGTGGTTTGTGACCGGACGGGTTGGGTTAAGAGTTCTACACGGTAACTCGTGTGGGCTCCGGGTTTGCCGTCATGGACCACTGACCGTGATATGCGCACCAATGGCTCACCCAGAAACTAGTCTGTAGTCTATTTGTACTTTGAAGTCCGTAGCGTTTTAGCGATAGTGGAGATTGTTTGTTGTATATGCAGAATTTTTTTCCTCTTACTTTTCATTTGGTCTCACAGACGAACGAACCCTCCGTTCGAGTTTATTTAGTCGTTAATGGTTTAGAGGAGAGGGAAGCACTCTGTGAGATAGGTCCCATTGACGAAGGAACCCTCCGTTTTAGGTTAGTTTAGTAGTTAATGGTTTAGCTGAGGAGAGGGATGTACTCTTTGGGACTGGTTCCATAAGAAGAAGATGCCTTCGGTTGTATTGCCATATATAAGGGGCTGACAATTCGGGTCAGAAGGATTCACTCTATGGAGCGTGTTATTATTATTATTATTATTGTTGTTGTTGTAATATGCGTAAGATCTTATTAAAGAAGATAGAGCCCCTCAAGGGCTGCCGCCGTGTGGATGAATCTGTAAAATGGAAGAAAACTAATGAAAATGTGTGACACCGACCCGCATGGCAAATTACAAAATGGTGTCTGGGAGGAGGTCTTTAGGACCCAGAGGTGCCTTGGAAGACCAAGGTTTGCTAGAAGGAGAGAGAGAGAGACAGTCAGAGAAAGTTACGTATGTACACATTATTTGTTTAAGAAAGTATCCGTAAGTGAAATGTTGAAAAGTACAGTAAGTGATCAAGAGGGCGTCAGGAGAGTGTCTATTAAAGGTTATATTGGCAGTTAGGTAGGGGAGAGAAGTATGAAGTAACAAGAAAGTCGATAAGAAAGTTACAATGCATATGATTTTTTTGGTAAAGAAAGATAGAAAGATGTGTATAATACAAGATAGATAGATAATATGTATAATCCATACTAGGTGGATATATGTGTGTATATATATATACTGTATGTGCAAATAGTTAACAGCTTGCTCTTAGGTGAGAAGAGTCTGTTGACATATAGCTGCGACTCTGTGTAGCCTTCCAAGGTCTGGAAGATAACAGCGAGAGAGAAAATGTAATAACATCCTTGGTTAATATCTTGGCTGGCTTGCAATGAATTGAAATGAATTTAATTAGTTATACTGTCTTAGTAGGCAGGGAAATATAGTAATTTCTAATGTATATTCTTACTTATACAGGGGTTGAAAATGAATGTTGCAAGGTCCCAGCATATGTGTTAATTATGATTTCAAAATGTTTTTTCAATAGTTTAAGCTAAAACTTATTTCAGTATGTGTTTCATAGTCGCGGAGAGATAAGAGATTTATTTTAAAAAAGTGGGGGCTTTCAGATTCACTCCAAATTCAGGGTCACAGAAACAAAACACTTCAGTGTTTAATACAGCATATAATAGCTTCAGTAGATAAGAAATATAGAATATTTCAGTCACTTAGCAAAACTTTTTTTCACATAATTTGTCATAGATAGCGCTCATTCACAATCTCATCTCAATAGAATTATGTACTTTATAAAAATAATAGCACTCACCTCAATGTTTTTCAACTGATGTATGTTTGTCAAACTTTTTTTGTCTGTGTATCTGTATGTACTGGTACACCTTTAAAGGGGGGCGACGGAGCAGACTTGAGCGCATGGATGGATGAGAGTTAGTGACCCGTGTTCAAGCTGTGGTGGAATGTGTGATGTGGATAATTGACTGGGGATAAAAGTCCTACCCCATGCATGGGACTTTGCTTGGTTGAGATGTGGACGTGTAGACGGTTAAGCTGAAATGGAGTTGAGAAGACGGACGCAAGGAGCCAATATCGAGGGGGTGGAGCTATATGATGTAATAGTACATAATAATGTTTCATCCCTCCTCTTGCACAAGGGAGGGGGGAGAATTTTGAGCAGCTAGTTTTTTTGTTTTGTTTTTTTTTCTCCTGTCTCAGGTTTTGATAAGAAATTGCAGGCAGGAACAGACTAATAATGAATTCACTTAAAGGGATCTCACATTTCAAATATTAGTAGATGTTTTGTAGGTTATTCTTCCCCGGTGTAACTCATGTTTCTGCTATTGGTGTTAACATTTTACAGGCCTTATCTGCTTCCATCAAATCTTTTTACAATGTTGTAATAACTTAAACCCGGCTACTATTGTTCCAATTGCGTACCCTGGTTTAAAGGGGGGGAGGAGAAGGCATAGGTGATCTAGGTATTGCAAGTCAGCCATTTTAGGTATTGCAAATCAGCCATTTTAGGTATTGCAAATCAGCCATTTTTAAATTTTTTTTTTTTGCAAGTCATTTTTAAATTTTTAAATTTTTTGCAACAAGGTTCTAATCTTTTTGAAATAGAATACCAGCCTGATTGTCTAGCAGGGATGCAACAAGAAAATTTAAGTTTAAAAAAAAAAGTTACTGAAAGCCCTTGTTAATAATGCATATTTTGAGTTGTTTTTTATAGATGGTACCCAGGGTGATTGACGACTCCACACTGGATATACGGTGGTTACACAACAAGATGTCCTAAAAAGCAGAATGTCTCCGCATGTCGCAGTACAAGAAGCGGAATTAAAAGCACTCACGGAGGCGTGTAGAGTGGAGGAAGGTAAGACGGCAAACATTTACACTGACTCCCGATATGCATCTGGCATAGCTCATGATTAAGGCCCAAAATGGAAGGCCAGACAGTTTTTTACCACAGCAGGACAGCCAATTAAAAATGATGCAACGGTGCAGTCTCATGGAGACCCTACTTCTACCTGACAAGGTGGAAAGCTCACACCAATTCCTACACCGGAGAAGCAAGAGGCAACGCCATCACAGGCCACACAGCAAAGGCAGCGGCCCTCAAGCCGTGGAAGAACAGAAGAAAAGAAGAATTTGACTAAACTTGGACTTTGATAAAAATCTTGGACTTTGATATGAACTTGGACTTTGATTATAGCTTTGAACTTTGACTAAAACTACAAATGGACTTAAAAGGGACGGCGTATGGTGAACAGTCAACAGCACTTGCTTACCATAGTCCCTGTGCCTCATAATGGCCCAGCTGACGCACGGAAAGACACACCTCTCGAAGCAGTAATGATGTCGACGCTTGAACAAGGACGGGTGGCTCCTTGGTTTTCTGTAGCTGCTGCATCATTTGTCCAGTTTTGCATGATCTTTGCCGTAAAGCAACAGGGCAGAAGTAAAATTTGCCACATCACACTTGCCTAGACCACTCTACCCATTTCAGGGATTGCAAATTGGCTACACTCAGCTCCCACTTGTTGGGAAGCATGAATATGTGCTTGTTGTTGTTGATGTCTTTTCAGGTTGGAGACCTACCCTGTTACCAAAGTAAATAAGCAGGTAATCGCACAGAAGCTCATGAATGAGGTAATCCGCAGATACGGGGTACCGGAAGTGATTGAGTCAAACAAAGGTACAAATGTCACAGATGAAATAATGCAATACATCATGTCTGTTTTGGGTATATTCCAGGTTTTTCACACACCCTACCATCCGCAGAGTAGGGGGAAAGTAGATACAAAAGGCAATGAAGAAAATGGTAAAATTTTGAATTGAGTGTCTTCCATTAGTTTTTCTTTTTCTCCGGAGGATACATGCCACAGTATCAGAGTTTGGGGAATGTTTTTCTTGTTAATTTTGTCATGAGCCTCTCCAAGGAATTGTTAGTAATGTATTCTGTAGTCTCTGCTTTTATCCCAGGTCCTACAGATGAGTGTCACAATCTTAAACCAGGTGACAGGGTCTATGTGGAAAAGTTTGAGAGACAAACCCGGTTTAAAGGTCCTTACCAGATGTTGTTCACCACCCCAACTGCAGTCAAGCTCGAAGGAAAACCCACTTGAATCCACACTTCGCACTGAAAGAACTAATGATCCTGCATATCCTTTAAATGCTATAATGTGGTACAATTCCTCTAACACACACCTTTGACTACTGTACACTAGCCCCCTGTTTCAGAACAAAATTAATACAATCGAATGTGCAATATGAAGACTACACTGAGGGTGAGAATCCAACACCACATCGTGCTAAGAGAGAAGTTGACGTTCAAGGTGGTAACTTTGATCCACATGTATACATAGATGCAATAGGAGTGCCAAGGGGGGTGCCAGATGAATTTAATTCTAGAGATCAGGTTAAAGCAGGTTTTGAGTCCTTATTTGCTATTGTCACTGTTAATAATAATGTAGATTAGATGAATTATATCTTTTACAATCAGCAGAGATTTGTAAACTACACCAGAGATGCTTTGCAAGGGTTAGCTGACCAATTAGGGCCCACTGCATCCATGGCCCTAGAGTAGCCGTGGATATGATTTTAGCAGAAAGAGGTGGGGTATGTAATTTCTTGTATGTGTATTATCCCTTTGATCAAAAAGAGTATGAGTAAGGGACTGGATAATGTGACCAAAATTTCCCTTGTTTGAAAAAGATGAAGAGCCAGTTCCGATAATGCCAACCAGATACGTTACCAGAAGAATGGAGAGATGGACTAGTACTGTGTCTGCCTCAGTCTCATAAGATGGACTGTCAGTGGACTTCCCATTTGCCTAGGGAAAGTGCAGAAGACCTTAGGTTCCGGCGAGGGCACACCCTGTGGGGTGTTAACTTGTACAGATAGAGGGTATGGAGGACCGGAAATAAGCCCAGGGAATCCATGGCCTCCTTCTGAGGTGAGGTAGGGATCCCTCCCTTTTAGGAGTAGGGACTTACGGGCAGTGGAGAAACCCTGACGCAAGGGAGAGACGACCGAGGAAGAGTGCAAGGTCTGATGCTTGATCTCCATATTAAGTTTTTTAGGGGGGTTTGTGAGGGTATATATATATATTGCCATATGTTCTTTATACTTTTATACCTATATGCAAGTTTTATTCAATTCCAAATGAGAAAAAACTTTAATACTTCGCCTTACATCAGATATCCCAAGGCTGAGAGAGATGTATCTTAAATTCAGAGAAGAAGAACCAGACACAAGGCCGCATGTACTTGGCCGATTTCCCAGAAGCGCAGAAACAAGATATCAAGATGTTCAAATGTACATAATTTTGACTGTCTTAGGCCAGAAATCCGGACTTCCCATATATGGATGTTAGGCCGGACTTCTTAGAATTGTGTGGGTAATTCTTTGTACTGGAGTTAATTGAATACGTGATTTTCTGTATAAGCCAGAGGCGCCTCACTGTCTAAGGCGGAAATCCGGACTGCCCATATATGATTATGAGCCCATCACCCCATAGTGGGGATGGGACAGAGGGTATAAGATCTCATGTAATCTGTAATAAAGGGCGCAGTTTTTTCTCCCGTGTGAGGAGCTAGACCAGACTCCTGTGTGTGGTGTCTCTTCTTACGGCCGGCAACGGGGCAAGTGGGGTGGGCCGGATTGGTGCTGTACTTAGAATTTTAACCCTCATACATGTACCACTGCCTCTCTGCAGAAGCTGCCACCCTTCCCAATCCCCTCACTTTTTACCCTTAAACGTAATACCCGAATTTATTCAAATTTAACCCCAGACTAGAGGTTGCAGCCCTTTCTTAGCCTTAAAGGCATGCTCCATCCCTGCAGTCCATGGCCGCTTCCTTATGTACTTTACAGCCTTTCAGTATATGCACAGAGGTAAGTTATATTCTTAGTAGTATATGCGCATATAGGTGAGGTAAATTCTCCTCAGGATATGCACACAGAGGTCAGTTAGATTCTCCATAGTATATACACATAGAGGTGAGGTAGATTCTCCTCAGTATATACACATAGAGGTGAGGTAGATTCTCCTCAGTATATGCGCAGAGAGGTGAGGTAGATTCTCCTCAGTTTATGCGCAGAGAGGTGAGGTAGATTCTCCTCAGTATATACACACAGAGGTCAGTTAGATTCACCTTAGTATATACACACACACAGAGGTGAGGTACTTTCCCCTCAGTATACTAATCATTTCCCTAGGCTTTATGGTTTCTGAGAAAAGAACTGTCATGTATTGGGGATTGTCAGTTTTTCACACTTAGAATCGAAATTTTTTTTTTATTCAATACATTTTTATTGGCTTTTTGCATGAAAGTCATTTCAAAATATGTACATGTATCTCAGATATGATACATTATCTTTTGACAGAAGGTAGTGTTCATCACATCTTTAGACTACATCGACCAGAATTTGAACAGACCGTAACATTTTTTCTTTGAATACATGTAAATTTGCGGCAGAGAAAAGGGGGGAAAGGTGGGAGGGAAAGGAGGGAGGGGTGGGGGAGGGGGAAGCTTCAGAGGAAACACTGGGTAGGAAAGAAACAAAGTAGACTAGATAAACATAAAACCTTGAAACTTTATCAACAAGGTCCACCAAAAATTCTATATTAACAGGAAAAAAGAGTTAACCACGGTTTCCATATTTCATTATATCTCAAAATATCATTATTTCGGGGGGCTAAAATCTTTTCATACACAATATGCTCAGATATAAGCTGAATAAGCTCCCGTATGGTAGGTATTATTTCAGATCTCTACTTTCTGGCTATCAGAGACTTAGCACCTCAGCTTTTTAAAGGGGGGTAAATCTTGCCAGGAACCAATAGTAATAAAGCTAGGTCAGGAATAAAAGGAATATAAGGCCAGACACTTTATAAATAAGGTTGTAGACATCTTACCAAAAAGAAAATAAGTAAGGGCATATTCAAAAAATATGAAGCAGGGAGCCTTGTCGTCCACAGTTTCTCCAACATCTGTCACTGGCAGCCAGACCTCTTCTGGCCAGTAAAGAGGGAGTGTAGTACCAACGTGTTAATAGTTTTAGATAGGTTTCAACCAAACTGGCTCTCTGCAAGGATTGCCCTGCCCACCTGAAAGCTTTAAGCCAGTAGAGATTTTTTTACCTATATCTTTTCCCCAATTGATAGGTGACATTTCCTTGTTGATCTCAACACCCCTGAAAAACTGTCATAGAATAATCAAGTATACATTTTTTTATGGGGAAAAATTTATAAAAAGATTATTTCTTGGAACTTTAAACGCTTGGAGATGGTGAATATGCAGAAAGGAAGACACTTGAATATATTTATGAATATTTGCATTTGTCAAGTGAAATTTAGACATCAGTGTAAGAAAAGGAAAAAAGGCCATGTGGAGAAAAAAGGTCTGATATATAGCACAGGCCATTCTTGGACCAGGATTTAAGATATAGGTTGGGAATAAAAAATTCCAGAATTTCAAGAGGTATATTTGAGAGAGACCGAGATAAATTTTCATTGGCATTTCAGACCAATTCAATCCCAGCCTCCAAAAAAGCTCTCATAGAGAGAGACATATTCGGAATACTCAAACATCCCATAAGTGAAGGGTAGACGGCACCAACAGTAGAGGCAAACAGTAGAAGTTTTAACAGTCTTTGTCTGTTGAAATCTGGTTCTAGTGAGGGCCAGCTTATTTTTGGATTGTGTAGCAACCAAACTATTGGTTGGCTCAGCACAGAAGGTTTATGATTAGAGATGAGCGAGCATACTCGTCCGAGCTTGATGCTCATTCGAGTATTAGGGTGCTTGAGATGCTCGTTACTCAAGACGAGCACCACGCGGTACTCGTCTCGATTAAACGAGCACTGACCATTGAATTCAATGGAGCCGGCAATACAGCCGGCTCCATTGAAAGCAATGGGCTGCCGGCGAGTGTGGGATGAATTGTCGGGAAGGGCTTAAATATATAAGCCCTTCCCTGCAATTCATCCAGAAATGTGTAAAAATAAAAAAATAAATATACTCACCTTGTCCCGGCAGAACGATGTTAGCCCATTAAATTCAATGGAGCCGGCAATACAGCCGGCTCCATTGAAAGCAATGGCCTGCCGGCGATTGCGGGATGAATTGTCGGGAAGGGCTTAAATATATAAGCCCTTCCCTGCAATTCATCCAGAAATGTGTAAAAATAAAAAAAATATATATATACTCACCTGGTCCCGGCAGGCGGAGTTCAGCGCGGCCAGGCGGCAGTCCTCCTGAACTGCTCTGAACAGCTGTGAGTAGTATTCAGCAGCCGGGGATTTAAAATCCCCGCCTGCTGAATGAGCTGCCTCTGATTGGTCACAGCCTGACCAATCAGAGGCAGATCTCACTCACACACTCATTCATGAATTCATGAATGGGTGAGTGACTGCTGCCTCTCATTGGATCAGCGCAGGGACCAATCTGATTGGTCCCGCTGAGCCAATGAGAGGCAGCAGTCACTCACCCATTGAATTCAATGGGCTAACATCGTTCTTCTCTGCCACAGCTGTTACAGCTGTGGCAGAGGAGAACGATCTTTATGCTGACAGTGCGGGGGGGGGGGGGGGTGTCTCACTCTTGCCACTATTGTGGCTTAATAGTGGGACCTGGGAACTTGAGATGCAGCCCAACATGTAGCCCCTCGCCTGCCCTATCCGTTTCTGTTTCGTTCCCATCACTTTCTTGAATTTCCCAGGTTTTCACAAATGAAAACCTTAGCGAGCATCGGCGATATACAAAAATGCTCGAGTCGCCCATTGACTTCAATGGGGTTCGTTACTCGAAACGAACTCTCGAGCATCACTGAAAGTTCGACTCGAGTAACGAGCACCCGAGCATTTTGGTGCTCGCTCATCTCTATTTATGATAAGATTCTAAATGAGGGAGACCCAGACCTCCTTGCTATCTGTTTATGATAGATTTGATGCAATTCTTGGTCTTTTATTTTGCCATACATAATTAGAGAGCTGTCTTTGAAAATTAGCTAGAGATTGCCTCTGAATTGGCACAGGTAGAGTGCAAAAATAGTGGAGAATTTGGTAGAATTATTATTTTTTTATATATAGAAACGCGGCCTAACCATAATAAAGGGCAAGATTGAAAAGTGTCAAATTCCTTCTGAATATCGACAAGAAGTAGAGGAAAATTAGCAGAAATCAAATCAGAAGTGTGGAAACACAGATTTATTCCTAAATAAGGAATGCTCTTAGTTTGCTGCTGAAATGGGAATTCTTTTTGTACATCATTTTTTAAATCCTCTTTGACATGTTTACCCAAAATTTGTGAGTTAGTGATATTTAATTTGTAATAAGATACTTCAGCAAATTTAGTTAGAGTTCTTTGGATTATTCTTAAAGACGAGAGAGGATTTGTTAGTGTGAGTAGGATATCATTAGTGAATAAGCTAATTTTATGTTGTCTGGATCCAGCTTTTATCCCCTGTATATCTGGATTATTTCTTATATATTCCACTAGAGGTTGCATTATCAGGTCGAATAATAAATCTGAAAGTGGACAAGCTTTATAGAAAAAGGGCTGGATAGCATACCATCAAACAGGACTTTTGCTGATGGAGTGCTATATGGGGCCCGAATAGCTTTAAATATATTGCCCGAGAATCCAAATTTACTTAGGGTGGTGAAGGCATAGTCCCAATGGAGCCTGTCAAATGCTTTTTCAGCATCAAGAGCAACCAGTACTGCTGGGGATTGTGTAGATTCAAGTTTATAAAGAAAATTTAGGATTCTTCTAGTCCCGTCTGAAGCTTGTCTCCCTTTTGTAAAGCCCACCTGATCAGAGTGGACAATATCGGGCAAAATGTTTAGAAGTCTTTCTGCTATCGCCTTAGCGTATATCTTTATATCACAATTTAAGAGGGATATGGGTCTAAAATTAGAGGGTGAGGTAGGTTATTTTCCTGGTTTGGAAACTGTTACAATTGTAGTTTCCAGCATTTCTTTGGGAAAGGAACCAAACTCAAATCCCCCGATTAAAGTCAGGAGCCAAATGTTAGGTAAGCTGGGTTGAGAAAAGCTTATAGTAATCATTAGAGAACCCGTCGGGGCCCGGAGCTTTTTGGGTGTTTAGAGATTTAATAGTATCTGTAATTTCCGAAGCTGACAAAGAAGTGTTAAGAAAATTAAGTTGAGATTCCGTAAGTGATGGAAGCTTTATGCCTTTAAATCTTTAATGGCATTAACAGAAGGTTGGGGAGTAGATTAATCATCTTTTAGGTTATAGAGCTTATCATAATATTGGCGAAAAATGATGATATAATTTTAGTGTCTAGTTTTGGGGATCAAGAATATATGAAATTTTAGATCTTTGTATTTTTTTTTTATGAAATTGGCCATTATACGTGAGGGTTTATTGTTAGACACATAAAAAGATGCTCGCATAGACCTAATTTCCTTATCATAGTTGTCCATACGATGAATTCTGAGTGACTGTCAAAGGGCTCATGTCCACGGGCAAAATAAGAATTAAAATCCGCAGCGGATTTTAACTCTTCTCCCGCACGCGGATCCGCACCCCATAGGGATGCACTGACCACCCGCGGGTAGATAAATACCCGCGGATCGTCAATAAAAGTGATTTTAAAAAAAATGGAGCATGGAAAAATCTGGACCATGCTCCATTTTCATGCGGGTCTCCCGCGGGGACGGCTCCCGCGGGCTTCTATTGAAGCCTATGGAAGCCGTCCGGATCCGCGGGAGACAAAAATCATATTTTACTCACACGCTCCGGTTCTTCTCTTCGGCGCAGCGCCATCTTCTCTCAGTCGCGGCCGGATCATTTTGCTTCGGCCCGGCGCATGCGCGGGGCACGTCACCGACGTCATCATGCACATCCGCCGAGCCGAAGAAAGAAGATCCGGCCGCGACGAGAGAAGATGACGCCGCAGCGAAGAGAAGAAACGGAGCGGATGGGAGGTGAGTTAATTCTTATTTATTCTCCTTTTCAGCGCTCATGTCCGCGGGGCAGGAGGGACCCGCTGCAGATTCTCCATGGAGAATCTGCAGCGGATCTGATTTTCCCCGTGGACATGAGGCCTTAAAGTAAATAATTTGTTGTGTAGGGAATCAGAAGGGGCGCCAGAAATTTGATCTTCTATATTAGAGATTAGTGATAGTAATCTGTTAATTTGTTGAATTTTTTTTTCTCTTATGTCAGGCGCTAATTTTAAATAAGAACCCCTCAGATAAAGGCCTTATGGGCATTCCAGATAGTGAGCGGGAACACATCAGGAGTTGTATTAGTTTCAAAATATTCCTTCAGGGCAGACAATATAGTAGTGTGGTATTTTGGGTGTTTCATCAAGATTTAGCTCTCTCCTCAACTCCTCCCACAGAAACAGAGATTGAAACAGGTGCATGATCAGACCAGGTGGCTATCCCCACCTGAGCTGACATGACAAGGGAAAGGGTTTACTAAAATTAGATCTATTCCCGAGAACGATTTATGTCTTGATGAGTAGAAAGAGAACTCCTTGGAAGAAGCATTTAAGCATCTAAATATATCAAATAATGCTTCTTTGTGTAACCAAGGGAGCAGGGAGGGAGCCATTCTCAAAGATCCTCTTGTTGAATCAAACAATTCGTCTGGTACAGTATTAAAATCTCCCCATATAATAAGGGTACCCACCTCGCACCTCCTTACTTTTTAGATAATTTTATTTAAGAAACGTAATTGAGCATTATTTGGGGCATATAGGTTAACAAGCGTAAAAGGCTTACGATTAAGGGCTCCTTCCCATGGACGGATTTCCGCCGCGAATTACGTTGCCCGCAGCTATTAGGTTCTATTAAACCTAATAGCTCAGTGCTCACGGTGTGGAATTCCACAGCGGAATTCTGCACCGTGAAATCACCCGACTTCACCCGCGGCATGCTCTATTTGCCGCCGGTGTACGCGCGGACGGCTTCCATTACAGTCAATGGAAGCTGTCCGTCACGTTATCATCTGCTGTAGCACAGCAGAAGATAGTGTGAAACTGCTTTCCCGCCTACCGCCGCCACGTCATATGACGCGGCTGGCACGTCATCTGACACAGCCGCCCGCGTCATGTGATGCGGTGGGCGTGTCATGTGACGTGGCCAGCGTGTAACATGACACTGCAGCGCGTCATGCCGAAGCGTCTTGCAAGACGTAGGACGCTGGATTTGCAGGTAAGTATTGGGGTCTCTGGGGGGCGCCGTGACGGGCTCTGCCGCGGAATTCCACGGCAGAGCCCATCACGGCCGTATGCAGCTGGCGTTAGGGAGCCTGTCGGTATTAGGTATATGCCTTTAGTATCTGCTTCTTGAGACATAATATCTACTTGTAAGGAGTCTTTAAAGACAATCAGGACCCCGGCTTGTTTTATTGGAGAGCATGCCATATAAATTTTTGGGAATTTTTTGTGTGAAAATTTCGGACTTGCAGAGGTTGTGAAGTGGGTCTCCTGCGCACATATAATTTCAGCATCCATAGATAAGGCTTCTTTCCATAGTAAAGATTTCTTAAATGGCGAATTTAGCCCATTGACATTTAGAGATAGTATCTTAACTGACATCACGATATTTCATATTAGAGTCAGAAATATATAGAAACTTTGGAAAATCTGGTGGATCAAAATTGAAAAATAGAACAAAGACAGGAAACAATACATTTCTTACAATGCAATATAGATATTGCTTTTTCCAAAACATATAAAAATAGAATCTCAGCATTATATTTTTGAAAGCAAATAGAGCTTAAAAAGAAGGGAGAGAGAAAAAAAAAAGAAGAAACAACAATAACACGTAAACCGCACTGGAGGGAAAATAGAACAGATTGGTTTAATAGGCTATTTGGCCTGATCATTTGGGGGGGAACAGAAAAGTTTGCCTGATGAAGAACCTTCCGAAACCACCTGGAGTAGGTGCTATTAAGGACCTAGCAGTTCTATATAGCCATCACTTCTGGATCCAGTCTTGAAATGATTTTCGTGGTTTTCTTCGGGACAATTGAAGTTGTTGAGGGGCAGGCAGAATCCTATCCCATGATTTAAATAGTTGGTTAGCATCGTAAGGCTTGAAGATAATGTAAGGCATGAATGGTATCATCTTTACGGATCAGGATTTTAGTTGAGAAGCCCCATCTATATGGAATCTTATCTTGCAGCAAGGCTGCAGTGATCACAGGAAATTGTTTCCTTTCATTCATGGAGGCTTGTGACAGGTCTGTGTATAGAGGTACCTCTGAATAGGGAGATGGCAACTGGTTTAGCTTGTGAGCAGCGGACATTAAAGCTTCTTTTGTGTAGTAAAAATGGATCCTAGCTATAATGTCTCATAGAGTAGAGTCGGCAATAAATTTTTGTTCTGGGAAGCCTGTGTGCTCTGTCGATAAGGAGATTAAGAAATAAGTGTGCACAGCACACTTGCGCGGCACACTGCCGCCATGATGAAGAAAAAAGATCTGGCCGTGACGGAGGAGAGACCCGCAGTTTCCGGACAGGTGAGTATGCTGGCATTTTTGGCCTCATGGCTGCAGGCCGGGTGGAAAATGCTGCAGGATTCTACCGTGAGTGCCCATGGACATGAGGCCTAAGGGGCTACAAACACATTTTCATGTAGTCCAGGAATGAGTCATGTTTGGAAAACTTATGTCAAGGGCCTAGATCATGCATGTAAATTTGTTTTGCAGCTGTACGCAGCACAGTTTAGGTACGGGTACTGGTACAGTTAAGGGAGGTAGAAGCTGAACTTTTTGCACCCAGGTCTGAGCCTTTAGCTACATTCCTGAATAGAATTAAAGTTTACATTAGAAGAAAACCTGTGATGTAAAACATTGTGTCTGATCTGCAGACAACATGTTATAGAACAGAAGGATATAAAGAATTTTTCGGAAACAATTCAGCATACATTAAATAAACAATTGTTATGCTTCACCAGAATCCCAGAAACAAATCAACCAGGAGCAACTTCTTCCTTCTGATCCTTGAGCAAAGCTTATAATTCACACCAGCCAATTTAGTATTAAGCACAACATCTGTGCAAGAAAATTTAGCACAACATATTTTCCTGTTTACCTGCATTATGCATTATGCATGTAACAATTCAAGTTCTTTTTGAACTCAGCCTTACTTGTCCAACTCAAGTTTCACCTTTAGTCCAGCTTCTTTCTTCCAGGTCATAATCTCAGATGCCACAATAGCCAATATATACAGTTGAGCAAAATTATATGAGAGAAGCTGTAAGATTTTCCATTCTCCATTTTGTCTTGTAACCTGCTCTTCCTTGCTATTTCTCTGTCCTTTAGGACACATTATGGTTATATCACAGGAATGTAAGGCTGTTTTCCAAGGCCATTTACTGAGGACTCGTGAGAAACAGTTTCAATCGGCCTGAGAGAAGTCCTGCCTTTAAAGAAACGTCACTGCACTTGTGGAATTTTTAATAAACAATGATAATAAATTAATTTTAATTTATAATTAATTACAAATTAATTACATTCAAATGTCTTTGCATACATATCTCTGCAAACTGACTAATAAAACAGATGTGAGTAACGAAGATAAAAAGGAGGATTGGGCAAGACCCAGTAAGAGTGGTGAAATGATTCTTGAGTAGAGATGAGCGAGCACCAAAATGCTCGGGTGCTCGTTACTCGGGATGAAATTTTCGCGATGCTCGAGGGTTCGTTTCGAGTAACGAACCCCATTGAAGTCAATGGGTGACCCGAGCATTTTTGTATATCGCCGATGCTCGCTAAGGTTTCCATTTGTGAAAATCTGGGCAATTCAAGAAAGTGATGGGAACGACACAGCAACGGATAGGGCAGGCGAGGGGCTACATGTTGGGCTGCATCTCAAGTTCCTAGGTCCCACTATTAAGCCACAATAGCGGCAAGAGTGGGCCCCCCCTCCCAACAATTTTTACTTCAGAAAAGCCCTCATTAGCAATGCATACCTTAGCTAAGCACCACACTACCTCCAACAAAGCACAATCACTGCCTGCATGACACTCCGCTGCCACTTCTCCTGGGTTACATGCTGCCCAACCCCCCGCGCACGACCCAGTGTCTACAGCGCACACCAAAGTGTCCCTGCGCAGCCTTCAGCTGCCCTCATGCCACACCACCCTCATGTCTATTTATAAGTGCGTCTGCCATGAGGAGGAACTGCAGGCACACACTGCAGAGGGTTGGCACGGCTAGGCAGCGACCCTCTTTAAAAGGGGCGGGGCGATAGCCCACAATGCTGTACAGAAGCAATGAGAAATATAATCCTGTGCCACCGCCATCAGGAGCTGCACACGTGGGCATAGCAATGGGGACCTATGTGCCACACACTATTCATTCTGTCAAGGTGTCTGCATGAACCAGTCAGACCGTGGTTTTTTATAAATAGTCACAGGCAGGTACAACTCCGCAACGGGAATTCCGTGTGCACCCACAGCATGGGTGGCTCCCTGGAACCCACCGGCTGTACATAAATGTATCCCATTGCAGTGCCCTGGACAGCAGAGCTAACGTCAGCTTAAATGCAGGTGGGCTTCGGCCCACACTGCATGCCCCAACCTGACCGGGGTTTTTAATTCATAGACACAGGCAGGTACAACTCCCTATTGTGAAGTCCCTGTGGACCGACAGCATGGGTGGGTGCCAGGAAGCCACCGGCGGTACATAAATATATCCCATTGCATTGCCCATCACAGCTGAGGTAATGTCATGTTTAATGCAGGTGGGCTTTGGCCCACACTGCATACCCCAGTCAGACTGGGGTTCTTTAGAAGTGGACACATGCAGTTACAACTCCCTGTGGACCAACAGCATGGGTGGCTCCCTGGAACCCACCGGCTGTACATAAATGTATCCCATTGCAGTGCCCTGGACAGCAGAGCTAACGTCAGATTAAATGCAGGTGGGCTTCGGCCCACACTGCATGCCCCAGTCAGACTGGGGTTCTTTATAAGTAGACACAGGCAGGTACAACTCCCTATTGTGAAGTCCGTGTGGACCGACAGCATGGGTGGGTGCCAGGAAGCCACCGGCGGTACGTAAATATATCCCATTGCAGTGCCCAGCACAGCTGATGTAACGTCAGCTTTAATGCAGGTGGGCAAAAAATTAATTGGATTACACTGTAGGCGAGGGCCCCAAAAAATTGGTGTACCAACAGTACTAATGTACGTCAGAAAAATTGCCCATGCGCAACCAAGAGGGCAGGTGAAACCCATTAATAGCTTTGGTTAATGCGGCTTAATTTGTAGCTAGGCCTGGAGGCAGCCCAGTTAAAATAAAAATTGGTTCAGGTGCAAGTTTCAACGCTTTAATGAGCATTGAAACGTATAAAAATTGTTTACAAAAATTATATGACTGAGCCTTGTGGGCCTAAGAAAAATTGCCCGTTCGGCGTGATTACATCAGGTTTCAGGAGGAGGAGGAGGATGAATATTAGACACAGATTGATGAAGCTAAAAGGTCCACGTTTTTGATGGTGATAGAGAACAATGCTTCCATCTGCGGGTGCAGCCTACGTATTGTTTAGGTATTGCTGCTGTCCGCTGGTGGAGAAGAGAAGTCTGGGGAAATCCAGGCTTTGTTCATCTTGATGAGTGTAAGCCTGTCGGCACTGTCGGTTGACAGGCGGGTACGCTTATCTGTGATGATTCCCCCAGCCACACTAAACACCCTCTCTGACAAGACGCTAGCCGCAGGACAAGCAAGCACCTCCAGGGCATACAGCGCGAGTTCAGGCCACGTGTCCAGCTTCGACACCCAGTAGTTGTAGGGGGCAGAGGCGTCACGGAGGACGGTCGTGCGATCGGCTACGTACTCCCTCACCATCCTTTTACAGTGCTCCCGCCGACTCAGCCTTGACTGGGGAACGGTGACACAGTCTTGCTGGGGAGCCAGAAAGCTGTCAAAGGCCTTAGAGAGTGTTGCCCTGCCTGTGCTGTACATGCTGCCTGATCTCCGCGCCTCCCCTGCTACCTGGCCCTCGGAACTGCGCCTTCTGCTACTAGCGCTGTCGGATGGGAATTTTACCATCAGCTTGTCCGCCAGGGTCCTGCGGTATAGCATCACTCTCGAACCCCTTTCCTCTTCTGGTATGAGAGGGGAAAGGTTCTCCTTATACCGTGGGTCGAGCAGTGTGTACACCCAGTAATCCGTAGTGGCCAGAATGCGTGTAACGCGAGGGTCACGAGAAAGGCATCCTAACATGAAGTCAGCCATGTGTGCCAGGGTACCTGTACGCAACACATGGCTGTCCTCACTAGGAAGATCACTTTCAGGATACTCCTCCTCCTCCTCCACCTCCTCAGGCCATACACGCTGAAAGGATGACAGGCAAGCAGCATGGGTACCCTCAGCAGTGGGCCAAGCTGTCTCTTCCCCCTCCTCCTCCTCTTCCTCAACGCACTGAGATATGGACAGGAGGGTGCTCTGACTATCCAGCGACATACTGTCTTCCCCCGCCCCCGGTTCTGAGCGCAAAGCGTCTGCCTTTATGCTTTGCAGGGAACTTCTCAGGAGGCATAGCAGAGGAATGGTGACGCTAATGATTGCAGCATCGCCGCTCACCATCTGGGTAGACTCCTCAAAGTTTCCAAGGACCTGGCAGATGTCTGCCAACCAGGCCCACTCTTCTGTAAAGAATTGAGGAGGCTGACTCCCACTGCGCCGCCCATGTTGGAGTTGGTATTCCACTATAGCTCTATGCTGCTCATAGAGCCTGGCCAACATGTGAAGCGTAGAGTTCCACCGTGTGGGCACGTCGCACAGCAGTCGGTGCACTGGCAGATGAAACCGATGTTGCAGGTGCGCAGGGTGGCAGCGTCCGTGTGGGACTTGCGGAAATGTGCGCAGAGCTGGCGCACCTTTCCGAGCAGGTCTGACAAGCGTGGGTAGCTTTTCAGAAAGCGCTGAACCACCAAATTAAAGACGTGGGCCAGGCATGGCACGTGCGTGAGGCTGCCGAGCTGCAGAGCTGCCACCAGGTTACGGCCGTTGTCACACACGACCATGCCCGGTTGGAGGCTCAGTGGCGCAAGCCAGCAGTCGGTCTGCTCTGTCAGACCCTGCAGCAGTTCGTGGGCCGTGTGCCTCTTCTCTCCTAAGCTGAGTAGTTTCAGCACGGCCTGCTGACGCTTGCCCACCGCTGTGCTGCCGTGCCGCGCGACACCGACTGCTGGCGACGTGCTGCTGCTGACACATCTTGATTGCGAGACAGTGGTTGCGTAGGAGGAGGAGGAGGAGGGTGGTTTAGTGGAGGAAGCATACACCGCCGCAGATACCACCACCGAGCTGGGGCCCGCAATTCTGGGGGTGGGTAGGACGTGAGCGGTCCCAGGCTCTGACTCTGTCCCAGCCTCCACTAAATTCACCCAATGTGCCATCAGGGAGATACAGTAGCCCTGCCCACCTGTGCTTGTCCACGTGTCCGTTGTTAAGTGGACCTTGGCAGTATCCGCGTTGGTGAGGGCGCGTACAATGTTGCGGGAGACGTGGTCGTGCAGGGCTGGGATGGCACATCGGGAAAAGTAGTGGCGACTGGGAACTGAGTAGCGCGGGGCGCCGCCGCCATCATACCTTTGAAAGCCTCCGTTTCCACAACCCTATACGGCAGCATCTCCAGGCTGATAAATTTGGCTATCTGCACGTTTAACGCTTGAGCGTGCGGGTGCGTGGCGGCGTACTTGCGCTTGCGCTCCAACACTTGCGCTAGCGACGGCTGGACGGTGCGCTGAGAGACATTGGTGGATGGGGCCGAGGACAGCGGAGGTGAGGGTGTGAGTGCAGGCCAGGAGACGGTAGTGCCTGTGTCCTGAGAGGGGGGTTGGATCTCAGTGACAGGTTGGGGCACAGGGGGAGAGGCAGCGGTGCAAACCGGAGGCGGTGAACGGCCTTCGTCCCACCTTGTGGGGTGCTTGGCCATCATATGTCTGCGCATGCTGGTGGTGGTGAGGCTGGTGGTGGTGGCTCCCCGGCTGATCTTGGCGCAACAAAGGTTGCACACCACTGTTCGTCGGTCGTCTGCACTCTCAGTGAAAAACTGCCAGACCTTTGAGCACCTCGGCCTCTGCAGGGTGGCATGGCACGAGGGGGCGCTTTGGGAAACAGTTGGTGGATTATTCGGTCTGGCCCTGCCTCTACCCCTGGCCACCGCACTGCCTCTTCCAACCTGCCCTGCTGCTGCACTTGCCTCCCCCTCTGAAGACCTGTCCTCAGTAGGCGTAGCAAACCAGGTGGGGTCAGTTACCTCATCGTCCTGCTGCTCTTCCTCCGAATCCTCTGTGCGCTCCTCCCTTGGACTTACTCCACTTACTACTACCTGAGTGATAGACAACTGTGTCTCATCGTCATCGTCCTCCTCACCCACTGAAAGCTCTTGAGACAGTTGCCGGAAGTCCCCAGCCTCATCCCCCGGACCCCGGGAACTTTCCAAAGGTTGGGCATCGGTCACGACAAACTCCTCCAGTGGGAGAGGATTCGAAACCATTGCTGCCCATTCTGGGCAGGGGCCCGAGAACAGTTCCTGGGAGTCTGCCTGCTCCTCAGAATGTGTCATTGTAATGGAGTGAGGAGGCTGGGAGGAAGGAGGAGCAGCAGCTAGAGGATTCAGAGTTGCAGCAGTGGACGGCGCAGAAGTCTGGGTGGTCGATAGATTGCTGGATGCACTTTCTGCCATCCACGACAGGACCTGCTCACACTGCTCATTTTCTAATAAAGGTCTACCGCGTTGACCCATTAATTGTGAGATGAATGTGCGGACGCCAGAAACGTGCCTCTCTCCTAATCCCGCAGCAGTCGGCTGCGATACACCTGGATCAGGAGCTCGGCCTGTGCCCACACCCTGACTTGGGCCTCCGCGTCCTCACCCGCGTCCACGTCCTCTAGGCCTACCCCTACCCCTCAGCATGCTATATTACCAGTAGTGCAGAAACAGAACGCTGTAATTAAATGTGCCGCTTATTGGCCTGTGGTTGGAGGCTGACTTCGCTTACGGAACGCACAGCAGAGGCAGGAAAGAATTTTGCGCAAGCCTGCTGTAACACTTAGCTGGCTGCGTATGAATTAGGACAACTAACCCCAGCAGAGACGCAGTACAGTCAGGACGGTCACAGGCAGCCTAAATAGATTTTTTTTCCCAAATTTTTTTGGAAAAGCCCACTGCCTATATAGACTGTATATCTCTTTCACTGTCCCTGCCTCACCACCACTACTGGTCCTGGACTATGTAAAATTACTGCAGACTGTTTCACTCTGGACAGGATGACAGCGGTGATGTAAGAGGCAACGCAGAGCCAGGAAAAATTTTGCGCAAGCCTGCTGTAACACTTAGCTGGCTGTGTATGAATTAGGACAACTACCCCCAGCAGAGACGCAGTACAGTCAGGACGGTCACAGGCAGCCCAAATAGATTTTTTTTCCCAGATTTTTTTGGAAAAGCCCACTGCCTATATAGACTGTATATGTCTTTCACTGTCCCTGCCTCACCACCACTACTGGCCCTGGACTATGTAAAATTACTGCAGACTGTTTCACTCTGGACAGGATGACAGCGGTGATGTAAGAGGCAACGCAGAGCCAGGAAAGAATTTTGCGCAAGCCTGCTGTAACACTTAGCTGGCTGCGTATGAATTAGGACAACTACCCCCAGCAGAGACGCAGTACAGTCAGGACGGTCACAGGCAGCCCAAATAGATTTTTTTTCCCAGATTTTTTTGGAAAAGCCCACTGCCTATATAGACTGTATATGTCTTTCTCTTTCCCTGCCACACCACCACTACTGGCCCTGGACTATGTAAAATTAGTGCAGGATGCAATGCTCTGGACGCAATGCTCTGCACGGCCGATATACAAAAAAAAGAAAAAAAAAAGTGCAACACTGCAAAAAGCAGCCTCAACAGTACTGCACACGGTCAGATGTTGCCCTAAGAAGGACCGTTGGGGTTCTTGAAGCCTAAAATCAATCCTAACACTCTCCCTATAGCAGCTCGGCATCAGCAGCACTTTCCCTGATCTCTGTCAGAATGCATCTGAGGCGAGCCGCGGGAGGGGCCGATTTATATACTCGGGTGACACCTGATCTCGCCAGCCACTCACAGCAGGGGGGTGGTATAGGGCTTGAACGTCCCAGGGGGAAGTTGTAATGCCTTCCCTGTCTTTCTATTGGCCAGAAAAGCGCGCTAACGTCTCAGAGATGATACCTGCAGCTCACCACCAGAGCCGCAGGCGCTGCTGGAGTTTACTCCTTATCCCTTTTTGCCTTGCTCTATCTCTCTTTCTCGTCCTGGAGACTATTACAGCTGACTCTGTTTTACTAATACAAGCCATTCAGTTAGCTTAAAATTGGTTTTTGCCATTGTGGCAGTTACTGGTAGCATATAGGCTGAAGTGGGGTATTGTCCCCCATACTATACTTGCATGGGGGTAACAGGTATTTAACCTAACAGCCGTCTATTTTGAAGCTACTAGTCCGTGGTGGACAGTTAACTGTTCATAGCTAACTACTCAAAAATCTGGGTACTACTTTAGAGTGGCATAAATCTGACAGCATCTGTGTGCATCGTGTATAGTATTTTCACATGACGCACACGATGCACTGTCTTTACACTCCATTCCAGAGTTATGCCCTCTAGGCTTTTCTCAGCATCCAACTGCGAGTTAATTAAGATCCAGTTATATTGATCTTTGGATCTTGAATGATTAGAGCATTCCTGGGACCTAAACCATTGTGGGGTTTCAGGCTGATATCCTAATGAGGCAACTGGGAGTATTCCTTTGACTATAGTGACAGACACATTCCAGCCATCGATCTGGTGTATCAATTCAGATAAAACTCTTCTTTGCTTATCTAAGGGCTTATTCTTGCCCAGCTCCTGATGAACTGTTGGTCATTCCGATACAGAAACGCGTCGAGCAAAAAATCTTACTAAGAGCAGAAGTGTGATGAATATTAGAAGTACTAAGTATGAGCTATATGAACTTTAAAGCTCCCAGTACATGGTTCTGAAGAGTCATTAGAACAAGAACGGCGAAAAGAGTGCCAAGAACGCACCGTACAATAAAGTGTAAATACTACACCAAACACACCGATCTAATAAACACCTAAGAGTCCGAAGAATTGAAAGAGGCTGCGTCTACTCATATGACATATGATATTCTCCTTCTGGAGTGCATACGAACCATATCACAGCCTTAAAACGACATATCTATATGGTTAGAGGCCACGGTTCCATTCGTTGTATAAAGAGTACTAATAACGTACCGTACAATAAAGTGTAAATAATATACCAAGGGACACTGATCGCAAAACATCTAAGAGTCCCAAGGAAATAAGCAGGCTGCTTTTGATTCATATGACATTTGTCAGTCTCCGTCTGGAGCATATACGAACTATACCACAGCCCTAAACGACATATATTTATATGGTTAGAGGCTATGGTTCCATTCATTTGATATAAGCGACTCTTGGTTTTTTTCTGGGAAAGACTAAATGGGATTCGTTTGGGAGTCATTTATATAATTCTCCCTCCCATATCCCTCCCAGTACCCCACTGTTGTGGATTTGTCTGTCCTGTTATTAATTGTTTTATGTTTGGTTTTTGTTAGTAGGCCTTGACCTCGTTTTTTAAGTAATCTGTAATAAAAGGTAAATTTTAATTCTATATCTGTGACGGCCTTAGTTTTGGATTTATATAGATAATTCATACCACTGTGACTACGTCTCAGAGATGAAAGTGAAAGTAACTCGAACATCGCACTTCTTTAACAACATAGAAAATCAGCAAGAGAATACGCGTTTCGGAGTTGAGCCCTTTCATCAGTTTGGTTAAATTAAATACCACAGGATGCCTGGGGGGGTGACACAATTCCAAAGGTTTTTGGATGTGCCAGAAGTCCTGTATGTGGCAGGTAGACGGGAAGGAAAGAGGTGCTTCAGCATGCGATGACGTGGAATCCGCGATCTTTCCGCAATGTCAATTGCGGAAGAGTCGTGAGTCGGACAGCTTCTATTGACTTCAATGGAAGTCGTCCATGCGAAAACCGCTCAAAAATAGAGCACGCTGCAATTTTTCCTCTGCGAGTGTTTTTTCTTTGCTTGCTATGGAAGGTATTTGCTGCGGAACCCAGAGACGGATGCCTGCTCTAGATTCTGCAATGCAAAACGTTCGTGCGCAGCCAGCCTGAACAAGCTGGATATTTTACCAAATATATGCTTCTAATGAAGGCTGCATCGTGGTTCTTGACAACATATTGTAAACTTTGAGATGCAGGATTATTGCTGTCTGTAATGTACATTTAATTATTTCAGTATTATATCTACAGTATTTGTATTTCAGGTGATAATAACTACAATTCGATTATAGCATCTGTTTGCATTGTACAATGAGGAAAAATGATGGCACCAGTACAACTAAACCCTCTATCAATTTTAAAAAATATACTGCTGCAATAGTAATTCAATTGGTTTGAGCTGAAGCCAACATGGAATCAGCTGCAGTTGAATATGAATTGAAATTTAGACAATTGTGAGTGTAGCCAAGTATATAGTATAATATACAGTAGATAAAGGAAACAGGAAAGACAAAGGACACATTTGCTGAACACCATCAAGAAGGACATGGGAATGGACATCAGGCAATGGTATGCAGCAGTAGAGATTAGAGAGGCATGGCGAGGACTGGCCTACAGAGTATCCAGGAGTTGGACATAAGTGAACGAATAGAATTTGAATTGTAGATATTTGGAATGTAAAATTAATGTAGATGTCATACATTTAAAAATTGTCAACTGGAATGAACATGTTGAAAGTAACTAAAGTGCCTTCTTTATTCACCACCGGCAATGTTGTTAAATGAGAAACATGAAAGAAAGAATTGCGACGCTGACATTAATTCCTATTTTACACAAGTGTGTTTTAATGTTTCTATCATAAATGACGTACGTGATGGAAAATCTTCCATGTTTTGCGTTCTTAGTGAGTCCAGTCTTTTCTATCATTGGTATTGACATCCTTTTTCCCCCAACTTTGTGGTTTGGCATGGGATGGTACGTACCTTCTACTAAATATTGCACACGGCCTGTTCCATTAAAAACATTAAGGGGTTATACACTGTGTTCATCAGAAATAAATGCTGAACGATGACATCACATCGACATTAAACAGACACAAAAAAATCATTCCGTTCCTAATTCACCTGGGGGCTAGTTTCAATAGAATTGCCCATGTAATTTATAAACTTTGGAATCATTTTGCATGGAATTAGTAATTTTTCAATGACTACTTATATGGTAATGAGTGATGCTAAGTTATAATGAGAAGTGATGACTGGATCTTTAAAATGTAAGACTTATTGTCAGTTGACATTATAACTGTTTATATTACAATTCACGGAGTTAAAAACCATCAGACATTTCAGTGATATTTTTTTCCCACCTAATAAACAAAATTTGATAATGTCACTCAACAACTTCCTATAACAATACATTGGATTCCCATAGCAAGTATGATTGATTAGAAGAACCCCCAAGTAAGAGCAATTGTGTAGAGAGTTTGGAACTAAATTGGTTACCTGATGCTGAGCCATATAGTCTAAAACCCTATAAAACGTTTATGCATCTCATCGATGATTAGCTTTCCACAGTCATCCTTAAAGGGGTGTTCCTATCTCAGACAATTATAGCTGAGAAGAGAATACCCATCTGTTTGCTGTGGACAGAATTGGTTGGGATAATAGAAGCAGCTGAGCTTGCTGTTCTATGCTGTTTATATAACTCCCATTGAAGTGAATGTAAGGTACAGAAATAGCATTACGCAGCGAGGTACTCTTTCTCCACAACTCATCTGTTACGGGAGCACCATCTATTTCTGTAATCCTGGCCACCTCTGTAGCATATTGATGGGTTTTTGTTTAAAGTGCCCATACACCGTTGACAAAATTCTGCTGAAGCCACTGATTTCTGCTGACAATCTATGTGTATGGGGGTCTCCCACCTCTCCAAAGGCAGCTGTTAGGGAAAGAAGGATTAGGTGTGTTGGATTTTAATTTGCCTAATCCTTTGTTCTTATGGTAGATAAACCATTGCCTGATCCTTTTTACTTGACTGTCTCCATTGAGATAAACATGCACACTAAGGGTGGCTTCACACAAGCGAATGGTCTGTCGGCACCCCTGCATTGTTTTTTTAGGGAAGGGCTTTAGATATAAACCCTTCCCTGAAAAAGAGAAATTTTAGTGTAAAAAAAAATAAAAAAATATACTTACCTCTCTGCCGCTGCTGTGACCCTGTTCTTCATCCCCACAGGGGTCACGGCAGCGGCAGAGAGGTAGGTAATAGGCAGATTCCGCTCCGGGAATCTGTCTCTGCCATGTGCAGCCGGCCTTAGTCTTGTGAAATGCTAAATTATAAAACACATCCCATAAACAAATAACACGGGAATTGCAAATTATATGTCAGTTTTTCAGGTTAAAATACTGTAATGGGATAAAGGTTACAGAAAGGCAGGAACATAATCTAGATAGTTGCTGCAAGGAAAGGGGAGCCATCTCAGATTGACCTATCCAACTTCTGCAGGGGCAGTGTCCACTAGCGAATGAGAACTACTCTGATGCCAGTTGCCACCCTTTCTGCTGCTGTGTAAATGTGCATACATATAGTCTGTCAATCAGTGTCCTGAGGGGCGAGTGCTCTACCTATGAACACATCAGACTCAATGGGGCAGATTTACTACTGAAAACTGTCGTACATGCTTTATGATGTGCTTTAGACAATTTTAGACACTTTTTAACACATTCGAAAAGGGGTGTAATTTCACAGGAAGGGGGCATTGGTTTACGAAAGTGGGTGTAGCCTTTATGTGACCTTGTGCGTCAACAATGTGACAAACACTGTTGTAAAACTAAGCCAAATAACAGGTTGTAAAAACTTCATGCACCAGATTCATCATCCATCAGAAGCCACTGAGATAAATGTGGCACATATTATGACTGACTAGTCTAAAGGCCCATATACACACAATGATTATCGCTCAAAATTTGTTAAAACTATGGCTTTTGAGCAATAATCATTGTGCACTTTTCGTCTGAACGATGATTTTTAGGTGAGCTTAAAAACCGTTGTTCAGACTGCACACTGTGTTCTCCATGGGAGCAGGAGATTACATTGTATTCTCTTAGCAGCCCATGGCTGAACAATGGAGCTAATTGCAGAGCTCAGACCAACTGCTAAGTTCTGCAAGCATTAGTGCCCAGTACTGCTTTATGCAAAACAATAGCTAATCTTTCAATCATTTTGAAAGATCATCTTTGCATGTAAATGGGCCTTAAGTTTGCACTGTCTAATTATTAAACAGTAAATCTGCCCCTATGTGTCTGGTAAATTTTTTTCTGGCTACTAGTTGTACCGACCTGTAGCTGTAATTTGCTGCCCTTACATATGGCAGTATATTAAGACAACAGATCGGCTTTAAATCATTAGTCATCTCATTATCCTCATAGACAGGGATATAATGAAAGGGAACACCTCTATTATACAGCTGAGGGGCAGATAATACACGATCCTCCATTGTCAATAGGCAATGGTCACAGTTCAGCTCCATCCCCTGTCTACATGTCAGAGCAGGCACAGAAAACACTCCCATAAAAGTTAGACTTAGAAGGTTATTTCTGACAGAGTTTGCCTTACATCCATGTTTTTGCTATAAAGCAATTCTCTGAAATACTGTTCGCAACCCCCATAATCATGTACAAAAATCAAAAAAATAAAACATTTTCAGAAATTAGTTTTAAAACTTCTTTTCTGGTCCCTCCACTAAAACCCTCTTTATGTTCTGTGCTGGAAAACAGTTTTTCACACTAGCGGCAATATATCCTCTGCAGAATCTCTCTCCATAAGTGCAGACCACGTTTTGTTTAGGCATATAAATATGATGCAGCCTCTCTGTCCTGTTCTCAGATGTAAATTGGTTACTGGTAATACAGTGCCTATGTGACATTTGGCCAGGTCATGTGATCCAATTGCTGCCCATATGCAAGTTGGAGGAAACATTTGATGGCATATCATCAAGGCATCCTGGCTGCTGATTGGCCTAATGCTTACCTCTGTAGCAGGCATTATGGGAAACTCGATTTTCCCACAATTTTCACCAAAAATCGGGTTGGAATCACCAATCTGATTTGGCAAAAATCAGGACAATTTAACTCCCAGCTAATCACAACGAACAACACTAATAAAAACAAATTCAGTCATCATTTCCTGAAAATACATTAAATGTACAGGAGCATGTACCATGGCGGCTGTGATAATGCAGGACAAGCAAAAATACATGGCAGCAGCACTCACACATATTTAGGATATGTTCACAGATGACAAATTTCCTGTGAACTTTTCGAAGAGAAAAAAATCAGCGGCAATTCTGCACCAGATGATGTACAGGTTGGTGTCGCTTTGCCATAAATTTCAGCCCTGCAATTGAGAGGGGGCAATCTGCAGCAAATCCACGCAAAAATCTTTGTTAAAATCTGCACCATTTGAAACCTGCGCCGATAGACTCACCTCTCTTTTTGAATGTATTTGGAGGATTAAGCCCCAGGAAAAGTGCGTCTGCCAGTGTAGGTTCCCATCTAAATACCGGTTGCCCTGTCATGGAGGATGGGCTCATATATTTGGATTATTACATACACAAATATCTTTACACTTTTATGCCATCTTGCAATTTCAAATCCGTATAAGTGCTCTTGCCACATGTTTCTGTTTGTAAAGACAACAAGTATTATCTAGGCCAACAGAAACATTGCACAACCAGCTGCCAACCAACCGTATTGAGAGACAGTTTTATGAGAGGTTCTGGGCTCATTTAGACACAGTTAATATTTAAGTGATTTAATTGAAGTGACTACAATTTTTGTTGCTTCAGTGGGAGTAAGAGACACTGGGCACCTCTTCCTGCCTTGAGTATGCCAAGTGCTTAGTATTTATTCTTCTAATTGCTTGTCAAAGAGAATCCGCTAACATAAACTGTGAAATGCTTAGTGGTAAGCCAAATTAAATGATTAAGGCAGGATTCAGAGAGCATTAGATGCTATGTTTTTAGGGACTCACAGCTAAAATGTTTCTTCTCCTTTTCTTATATTTGCATATATAAAATGCAACAGGCAAATGAAGTTCAAGTTTTGAACTCAATTACTGTAGTGAATATACCATTTAAGAAAAATATATTTCTGCTGTATCTCACTACCTATAAGGCCTCTATTAAGAATATTTAGCACTATACTTAATCTATAGTAGACTGAAGGAAGGGAGCACTGTTGGCCCAGGATTGTAAGGCGGCAAAGCTTTACCTAAAGTGGTTTTCAAAAACATAGATAAGACATTAGTATCAGATGGATGGGGGTCTGATTCGCAGTACCTCCTCCAATCCATTGAGTGAAAGAGCTGTGCACTCCAATGAGGTACAGAGCTATATATGTGGTAGTGGCTTTGCCTGGTATTGCAGTTCAACCCATTCAATTGTATGGGATTAAGCTGCAATACCAGACACAGATGTTTTCAACTAAGTGAAACTACTGTTGCAAGAAAAAGTATGTGAGCCTTTTGGAATTACCTGGATTTTAACATGAATTACTAATAAAATGTGGCCTGATTGTTATCACAGTTAACCACAATTTAACTAACCTAATAACACACAAACATGTCTTTTATTGGGCACATTGAGTAAACAAACACAGTGCAAAGAAAAAAAGCAAGTGAACTTCTGTGGTTATGACTTTACTAAGACATAACTGGTAAAGTTTTTTTTTTAGTTAAGGAGATGAGATTGGAAACGTGGGTTTCACAAGAGCTTTGCCTATTAAAAACAGGCACAGAAAGCCTGGTTACTGACACACCTGTTCTTCACAAGAAAGATTGGTTAGTGTGAACCATGCCAAACAACTTTCAAAACAAAACACCCGTTATAGAGATTAACCCTTTGCAATCCAATTTTGGATTCAGGGTTTCCTAGGGGGCTTTCTCTTTCTGCCATTATACAATGGCGCCATCTGCTGGCTAGAGCCAGTACTGCAGTATGTGACATGCTGGAGAGGCCCCCCGACAACAGAGCGGCCAGTAATCTACAGTAAGAATACCCTGCTGGACGTCTTTCGACATCAGAGCTGTACAGCCTTCAATCAGAATGTCTTCAGACGTCAGACAGTGGATTGGAAAGGGTTAATAGAACTGGAAAATGTGAAAACAATATTGCAAATTAAATCTATTATCTACAAATAGAAAAAATTTGGGACTATTGCTACTCTCCTTAGAGGTAGGTATTAGAGATGAGTGAACCTACCCGGCCACGCCCCTTTTTCACCTGAGCGCCGCGATTTTTGAGTACTTCCGTACTCGGGCGAAAAGATTCGGGGGGCGCAGTGGGTGAGTGGGGGGTTGCAGCGGGGAGTGTGGGGGAGAGGGAGAGAGAGAGGGCTCCCCCCTGTTCCCCGCTGCTGCCCCCCGCCTCCCGGTGCCCCCCGAATCTTTTCACCCGAGTACAGAAGTACTCGAAAATCGCGGTGCTCGATCGAGTAATTACTCGAAACGAATACGTTCGCTCATCTCTAGTAGGTATCCTTTTAAAAATACTCCAAGAGCATAATAGGTAATCGCAAAAAAGGTGAGAAAGAACCAAAGGGATACCATAGAAGACCTACAGAAGACTGCAATTTAGTTTGTCCACTGTTAAAAAAGTGCTGAACAAGAACATTATTCATGGAAGGATGCCATATATGAAGCTACTTCTATCCAAACAGAACATTGCAGTCGGCCTTAGGTTTGCCCAAGACCACCGGGTTGTTTCACAATGCTTCTAGGAAAGTGCTCTATGGACAGATGGCACAAAAGTGGAACGTTTTAACATAAATGCACAAGACTGTGTTTGGAGGAAAACAGCAAATACCAAAACCTCACCCCAACCTTGAATCATGGTAGAGTCAGCATTGTGGTCTGTGGTTGCTTTACTGTTTGAGTATAATCATTGAGGAAACAAGTAACACTAAAGAAGGTTCCATTTAGACAGCTGTATATTCGGGACGTGTGCTGTCTGTGTATTTAATGGTCCCATTGTAGCCACAGTCTGTGCAAAAGAAATCACATGCCCTAGTCCCATCCATCTTCAAGGAAAAAAAGATGTCCGTGAATATGTGGTAGAAGTCCATGCCCTCAAGCTGAAGAGATGTAGGGTGATACAACAAGACAATGCAATGGGGTACATAAAAAGAGGTATAGAGGCACATGACGCGAACATTATTCTTCCTCTTTACAAGTCACTGGTCAGACCACACATGGAATATTGTGTGCGGTTTGGTCACTGAACTCAAGAAGGACATATCAGAGCTTGATTGTCTTGCCGACTGAAGCTCCAATGAAGAATGTGACATACAGATAATTTGTTTTTATTTTGTTGAAATGTAATAGATTCCTTAGATATAGCTGTACAGCAACAGGAGGAGCAGCTGTAAGCCAGTACTGTGCATCATCAATATCCTGAAATTCTACCAGAGATGAGTCACATTATTTTAAGAGATAACATGCTATAAAAAGAGTGTCTATGAGTCTACTCCAATAGAATGGTAAACTCATAAAACCAAATTTTATTTATTCCATTTCCCCAAACCTTCATGGAAACTTACCTCTTTATTCTAAAAAAAGGATAATAATTAATTATCTTTATTCCTCAGCGCTTACAGAAACAGGGGGCTACAGAAATACAAAAGTACAAAAAGCACGGTTACATGTAGTAATCAGTTGATGGAAACAGTAGAGATGGGAGTCCTGCTCCAACAAGCTTACATACTACAGATAATGGGGGGATACAGAAGGTAAAGGGGCTGGAGATGTGTACAGTATGGTAACTTGGAGAGTGAGGGATGCTATAGACATAAACAATGATCAGACTTAAGCTATGTGGGGGCTGAATCGGTATGACTGCAGGGGGCGGTTGATGGCGGCTAGCAGGGATTGCAGTCACTAGGACAGGGCACATGTTATCAGGTGGAGTACAGAGGGGTTTTTGGTTTAGGGGATGTGGTATGGCTCCCTGAAGAGGTGCATTTTTAGGGAATTGCCTGGATAGTGTTCCAGAGGACCGGTGCTGCTCTGGAGAAGTCTTGGAGGTGGAAATGAGAGGTTCGAATTAAAGTGGAACTCAGTCTGATTTCGTTAGCAGAGCGAAAGGCCCTGGCTGGGTGGTGAATTGAGATGAGGGAGGTGATTTAGGGTGGCACAGTGCTATGAAGAGCTTTGTGGATGAGGGTAGGGAGTTTAAATTGTATTCTGTATTTGATGGGCAGCAGATGCAGTGGACAGGAAGATGAGCCTGGCTGCCGCATTCAGGATGGATTGGAGATGGGAGAGTCGGGCGCAGGGGAGGCTAGTCAGCGGTCGGTTGCAATAATCGAGCCAAGAGTGGATGAGGGAAACGGTGAGCATTTTTAGCATGTCCATGGTGAGAAAAGGGCGGATTCTTGCGATGTTCTTGAGGTGCAGTTGACATGTTCGGGCCACAGATTGGATGTAGGGGGTGAAGGAGAGATCAGAGTCGAATATAACCCTAGTATGAGATAGATAGATAGATAGATCGATCGATAATACACAAAAGCAATTAGCCTTATGTAGAGTAAAATAAGATTGTGTCAATTGTACAGCATTTTATCATATATGGCTCGATTTTCAATTTTGTGCATAGGCACCCTTTATCTAAACACAGAGTACACGTCTGAGTACTTCTTAGGCCTTAGTCAGACGGGCGTTTTTTACCGCGATTTGCGCATGCGCATGTGTCCGGCGATTTTATAAAATCATTGCTTTGCAATGGTATCGGACACATGAGCGCTTTTTATGCGCTCGTCCGATAAATTATAGAACAGAAATCGCAGATCGCACCTATCTGCGATCTGCGATTCCTGTTCTCTTCTCTATATGCGCTCAATGGGGCCGGCGGCAGCAGCGCCGACCCCATTGAGAACATATAGAAGACAAATCATTCTTCTCTGCCACAGCTGTAACAGCTGTGACAGAGAAGAACGATGTTTGCCCATTGAATTCAATGGAGCCGGCAATACAGCCGCTCCATTGAAAGCAATGGGCTGCCGGCGTGCGCGGGGTGAATTGTCGGTAAGGGCTTAAATATATAAGCCCTTCCCTGCAATTCATCCTAAAATGTGTTAAAATAAAAAAAAATTGTATACTCACCTTTCCGCTGCAGCCGGAGTCCAGCCGCGGCCGCTGTCAGTTCTCCTGAACTGCTTCTCGGCACTATTCAGCCGGTGGGGCTTTAAAATCCCTGCCTGCTGAATGATCTGCCTCTGATTGGTCACAGCCCTGACCAATCAGAGGCAGGTTTCACTCACACACCCATTCATGAATTCATGAATGGGTGAGTGACTGCTGCCTCTCAGCGCTGAGCCAATCAGGGGCAGGTCTGACTCACATCCATTCATGAATTCATGAATGGGTGTGAGTGAGACATGCCTCTGATTGGCTCAGCGCTGAGCCAATCAGGGGGCAGGTCTGACTCACACCCCCTTCACACCCACTGCAGGACGGCCGCGCGGAGCTCCGGCTGCCGGGAGAAGGTGAGTATAGATATATTTTTTATTTTTACACATTTTAGGATGAATTGCAGGGAAGAGCTTATATATTTAAGCCCTTCCCGACAATTCATCCCGGGTCGCCCGCAGCGCATTGCTTTAAATGGAGCCGGCTTTATTGCCGTCTCCATTGAATGCAATGCGCTGGACAGCTCCGGCCCGTTTCTAATGAAACGCGGCTAGGAGCTGATTTTCGGGCGATTTGCGGGTGACTTGCGCGCACCGGTCACGCGATTTGCGGATGCGCATCCGTCATGCGATCCGCAAATCGCGTGAAAAAACGCCCGTGTGACTAAGGCCTTACACTGTCAGCTTGTCTTTTTAAAAAAATCATAGATATTCTTGCAAAGTTCAGATGCATCACATTAGATTAGACCACACTGCAACGCCTCTCTCTAGATTTCTGATCACAAACATTTCCTACTATCACCTATCATATAACCCAACATGTACTTATCTCCAATCTCTTTTTTACTGTTAATAAGAATATGATGGAACATTCTGTTTATTTTGTGTGATTATCTCCCAGGGGATGATAGAGAATCTAGTTAATTTGTGATTATCAATAACAACACACTGAAGAGACGTGCAGATATACCAGATTCCCTGTGATTTAGGAAACCCATGGGAGCAGTAATCATGCTCACTGTTGCTTTATTCTGCATATTAAAAGTAATCAATCATAAAAGAAGATATATATTTACTTTTCAACACATGTTTAAGAAGATTAGACACACATACATTTAATTCAATCAGAATGTATTCACTTCTTTAAAAAAAAATAAAAATCTCTGGAATACAGACTTGCCCCTATACTAGAGTGACTTTTAAAGCAACCCCCCACTTAGTCAGGAGCTTAAAACTCATATGCAATCAGTACCTATAGGGGAGGATTACTTGTTATATATTTTTACTCATAACTTCTTCCTATGGGAACTGCAGATACTGATTTAGAGCACCTGACTGGAGGTTTGCTTCAATTTTGATATCCGTTCATGTACTTTCCATGCTACTGTGATTGCCAACAAAGAAGGCATAGTATAATATCTGCCTAATATCATTGTTATATATGAATATCTATGTTAAACAGTGTTTGACAAAAACCCCTATGTGCATCGAAATGTCGCATTTTTATACTGGATAAATAAAGACTGATAACTGCACACCTTGACAAATGCTGTCATTTTCTATGTATTTTGGTAACCATTAGAGATGAGCGAGCGTACTCGGAAAAGCACTACTCGCTCGAGTAATGTGCTTTATCCGAGTATCGCTGTGCTCGTCCCTGAAGATTCGGGTGCCGCTGTGGCTGACAGGTGAGTCGCAGCGGGGAGCAGGGGAGAGCGGGCGGGAGAGAGGGAGAGAAAGATCTCCCCTCCGTTCCTCCCCGCTCTCCCCTGCAGCTCCCCGCTCCGTGCCGGCACCCGAATCTTCAGGGACGAGCACAGCGATACTCGGATAAAGCAAATTACTCGAGCGAGTAGTGCTTTTCCGAGTACGCTCGCTCATCTCTAGTAACCATGTGTGAATGAGGGATTACGTCACATAATGAATAATATTTTAGAATGTGTAAAATACAATATAGAATAACAAGCAAAAATAGTGCATTAAAGGGGTTATCCAGGCTTTAACTAAATGATGGGCTCTCCTCAGAATAGGCCGTCAATATATATTGGCCCTTCTAATTACTACACGCTTGTTGTCCCATTCACTTCAACGGGACAAACCTGTAATTCTCACAATGGTCTCTATAATAAAATATGGCACTTTGAGCACTGATAGCTTCATGCTCATACGTAAATACTGAACAGATTACAGAGCTTGCATAAGCATTATGGCCTCTTTAATCAGCTGATAGCAGGGGAGTTCTGAATGGCAGACTCCACTGATCAGATATTGCTGACCTATCCTGATGATGGGCCAACACTTTTTAAAGCCTGGATAAACCCTTCAAAACTCTAGGATTACTGTATGTTTCAGACTATAAATGCACTATTTAGCAAAAAAAATTCTTGCAAAAAAAGTGCCTGTGTCTCATACTTGGATGTCAGGGGGACCTGGCAGTCCCAGACCCTTCTGACTGCTTCCTTAATGATTGGGTGAAGCACTCAATAAAGTATTCTAAGGGTTAATTTAGATATTGTGCATTAGTTCAAAGAGGCTGGACTTTTCTTTCCACTCCTTATGTGCAGCGCTGATATGGTTTCTATGTACCCAATACAGTCTCCACATGGCTGATCTCTTGTAAGCCTGATATCTATGCTGTAATTCACGCTACTGACAGCAATAAAAAGACTGTCTTGTTGGCATCAGCACAAATCATGGCACAATGTCCCACAAGAGATCAGCTATGTGGAGACAGCATTGGGTGCAGAGAGACCACATCAGCAGTGTACATAAGGAACAGGGAGAGAAGGTCAGCAATCACATACCCCTATAATCTGTGGAACTCATGTTCCCCTTATCTAATAATGTATGCCAAAAGAATTATACAGAGTGGTGTGGAATCCACAGTCAATATAGTTGATGGTCACTGGCTGTCCGTGGGAGACCTTTGGCTCCTGATGATGCTGTCCTATTGGAAGATATGATACATGGTTGTATGTAGTACCGCTATGCTCCACAGTTGCCATATGCTGGAAGCTTCATTGCTGAGGTGTCTTTTCTCCCGTACTTCCCCTTTGAGTTATTTAAACTTAGACAGAAATGCTTGGACTTCAGTGCCACTGGTTAGATCCCTTCAATTATGTAGGACTTTATTCTGTTTCTCCAACTATAGATTTAAAAGGGGTAGACTCAAGGAGTGTGTGTGTGTGTGTGTGGGGGGGGGGGGGGGGGGGCAGGATGTAAACTAAATTGAAATCTCCTTAACACTTTATAAAGACATAAAGTCATACTCATCTTACCTGAGAGCCCACCACGGCTCCTCTTCCAAAAGCTATCCAATTATTCTTTATCTACTTCCTACTGTAGCAATGTCATCCTGAGAAAGGGATGTGTGACCACTGTGGACAATCACCGGGTCAATATAAGTCAGGATCAGACAGCAATTGGAAATGGAAGCTACAGTGCATAATTCCGGGTATGACTTTTCTCGTTTTTATAAAATGCTGAGCTGATTTCAGTTGAATTTTTCCCCCAAATTACCTCTTTAATAAAACCTTCTTCCACCATTGATTACGGATTGCTTTCTGATATACCACTTTCATGAATTATATTCCATGAACCATGGAGAAATTGCTGGACGATTAGGAGGCACTACCCTAGACCAATAGGGTTAGTGATATTGAACCCTCTACTTTCTGGGACCCTTAGAGAAGTTTTATTTTCTGTTGTACCAAACCTGTGTGCATCTTAGGCGGAATGCTCATGGACGGATAATCACTGCAGGATTCGTGGTCAGACAGCGAATTCCGCAGAAATAGCCGTCCATAGATGTTATGTTAATAGATTTCCCCCTGCTCACAAGCGGAAATCAACTGAGATTTTCCGCTGGCGGAGGAGAATCCTATTCATTGCGGAAAATCGTGCAGACGGCTTCCATTGCAGTCAATGGAAGCTGTCCATCATGCAATACTCCACGCTGTGAGCACAGCACAAGTATCGCGGGAAATCGCGTCACCGCCCAGCTGCTGCTCGCCGGCAGAGACTCTTGCCATGGATCCGGAGAGGTGAGAATGGGATCTCTGGGTGGTGCCGGGACTGATTCTGCCTGCGACATTTCGCAGGCAGAATCTGATCCGGTCATGAGCATGAGGCCTTAGAGCTTATTCACATGTCAGTATTTTTAGGAGCAGGACCAAAATATGAAATAAATGGAAACGTTTCCATTATACTATTTCTCTGTACGTTCCACTCCTGGTTTTGGCTTACAAAACACTGATGAAAACTACTGACATGTGAATAAGCCCTTATAGTGAGGTGCATGCTATAGTCTGAAAAATATGGTATACAATTTCTCAAATCACAACTCTCTAAAATAGTTTTTTTCAGCAGTCCATTTGGTACATCTTTTGGACAATGTGTTATCAAGAAGAAAAAGCTAAGAGAGGACTAGTATAAAGCAGCAGAATTTATTCGATCCATACCCAAATATTTCATTTCTAAGGGCTTGGCAGTCCGTTAAATGACACCTATAGAGAGCAAGTGGAACAAAATCTCCACAAGTCTATAATCTTTTGTAAAACACTATTCAGTAAGGCAATATTAGTATTTATATGCAGATTTGTGCCCCCCTCCATCCTTATTTTCCTTTATGGGACTATAGCAGCAAACAGGTAAGTATGGCACAGTATACAGTAGCCAGTGCATCCATTGTACACATAAAGATATGAAAGATAGATGGTTCGGGTTGGCATAAACTACCTTCTTTCACTGGGTGCCACAATAGCACTAGTTCCTCTGTATTACATCACTACTGTATTAAAAATGACACCATGAAATAGCCGCTGACAGTTTCAATTCTTTCCAATATTTTTTCCATGAGTCTCTTGTATACAGGTGATAATACCTGGGAGGATATTGTTTACCAATCAGCATTATGAAAGAAATAGCAAATGTACACGCTAAATTGAAATACATGAAAAATCTAATGATTTAGCACTTTGGGGACAACATTTATGATCCAACAATTACTTGACAAATAGTATCTGTTGTGTGTTCATGATTGTATCAATCAGCGGGTTCTTGAGCACACTAAATACGTACCAGAAGTACATTTATCATAACAGGCCAATGTGGCAGAGGTGATTGGCGCTTACATTGCATCCAGATGTGTCCTGAGCTGATCTGGAGGAATTGTGTGCACCTCTCTATCTGTTGTAACTCCAGAGGCAGGGGAAATGAGGATAAAGTAAACTTCCACAACAAAAAAAAATCCATACACAAATGTATGTTGAGATAAGTTATAGTCTCCTGATACATATTACTTTGGATCTCTTCTGTAAGGAGAATAGTATTCATTTGAAGGGTTGATGAACAGAAGAGTTCTATAACCCTTATTGAATGTATGCCCTAAGGGTTATAACTAGATATTACCTTTTTTATTATACAGCTAATCACTACTTACTTATTAATGCCTATATGAAGCAGAATGGACCATAAGCTATTGCCATATGGTCAAAGCCATATAGCTGTAACACAATAGTGAACATACACTAGTGAGTTATAATAGTTATAGCACATGGAGTCCATGCAGTAGTGCCTGCACTGCCATATTTTTATGCCACATAGAGAACTCCAATAGTAGTGCCTACTAGCATATGTATCCATATACAACCCCAAGTCCCAATAAATTGTGACGCCATGTAAAATGTAAAGTTACAGCAGATAAAATCACAGAGGTGAGAGAAAAAATGTACAAAGACATAACTCACAGAAAAAGAAGCCAAATATGCATCACCTGATACTGCAGGGCAGGCCCAACTGTTGTGGCCTAATACTTACTTTCCTGGCCCCATCCATAAATGTCATACATGTCATGTCTTATGTTGGTGCGCTGTGCAAATCTGTCTAGTCATTCTGTTATATGTATTGCACAGCTGCAGTGTGTGTTAAGCCTGAAGCTTGTCTGTGAATGTATCAATTTATGTCCTGTCGCGTGGTATGTGTGTGATTTATAAATAGAAGTGTGTGAGAGCGGGAAAAGAGATTGAGTGGAGTTGAGATTCTACTGGGATCCTGATCAAGAGTGCCAGCTATATGGGGGTACCTGTAATCCCCATGTGGTAAAGATGAAAGAGGAGGAGAGGTTCCCTATAGTGCATGTACCAGTGATGAGAGAAGAGTGAGCCCCCAAGCGAAGAGAGAGAGAGTGTGAGCATTAACCAAGTGCAATTCCCAAGGCCTAGTGCAGAGGTACTTTCCACTTCATATTTTCTAGTGTGTAGTGGATCACCACGTATAGGTACTCTTATTCATTTGTCACACCCGGCCGTCCTGAAGTCTGGGATCACCAGGTGGAGGTACTCTTCTCTATTGTTCACACATGGCTGTCCTGAAATCTGGGAACACCATGTGGAGGTACTACTTCACAAGTCTTAGTCTTAATACCTGCACTTCAAGTACTGTCAATTGTGCTTGGTATTTTTCGAAGTTTATTCAAGTCAAGTTCTTCAAGGCCCTGACCATTCCCAGGGACCTGAGGTACATTAATTCTGTCTGCAGCTCATTTATTTACCACCGAAGCTCATACCGGGGGGGGGGGGGGGGGTGTGTGTGTAACAGAACGGTTACGTCACCCATGACAACCCCTATCCTTGTTCTCATGTTTATTGGGCATCCCTCTCCGAGGGGTCTCCAGAAGAGGCCCAATGCTGCCATGGCCAAGGCTATGTGCATCCGTACAGGAGGGAGCGTGGTAAGTGCCGCTGTGACAAGCCAGGATCTTACCCTCCTCGTTCCTTAGCGTACGCCCTGTGTCCGGGGTCACCCTACGGGATGCTGCACAATCACCATATTTGCTAGTAGGATGTTGCAATCTGGCTTTCTGCTATTAGGGAATATGGTGATTGAGCCTGCCCTGCAGCATCATGTGATGAATATTTGGCTTCTTTTTCTATGAGTTAAAGTTAGGACAGGGTTAACAAAAGGCTCGAAAAGTAAATTATACTAATGAAAAACAACTGGAGGATCAATTTTCTACTAAGGCCCCCCTGCACATGGGCAGAAATTCCACGGCAGGATTTCCCGCAGAATTTCTGCCTGTGCCCGCTGCCATAGGATTGCATTAGATAACAGAATGCTAGGCAGACGGCCGTGATTTGTCCGCGTGAAAACACACACGTAAAAAAAAAAAAATCACGGCATTGTTCTATTTCTGTGCGGGTCTCGCAGAGGCCTGCACAGAGAGGGGACGCCAGGAGCAGCTAAGCCCCAGGTCTCTGCAGGGGCACGTGACTGCATCCCGCTGCGAGAATTCTCACAGCGGGATCCGATCCGGCCGTCTGCAGGTGGCCTAAGTCAAATGACTGTGTATAAAAACAGTTTGTTAGAAAAACAGAATCTCTTAGATGCAAAGATGGTCACCAATCTGTGAAAAATTGCATCTAAAAATTGTGGAATGGTTTTAGAAAAATGCTCCTCAACCTAAAATTGCAAAGACTTTGAATATCCCATCATCTACAGTACACGATATCATCAAAAGATTCAGGAAACCTGGGGAACAAGGGACAAAGCCGACGGTCGATATTGGATGCTTGAGATCTACGGGCCCTCAGGTTTCACTGAATTAAAAACAGTCATGACTCTGCAATGCAAATCACTGCATGGGCTCAAAAATACTTCCAGAAATCGGCGTGGCCTGGATGGAGACCGGAGCGGCCGCATCTCTCTGAGCTCCGTGAGACCCGGCCGTGTACAAGCTACCCAAAGCATAAAGAAGAGCAAAATCTAACAGGCAAGCCCACCAGAGACGACAGCACACGGCAGTGTGACATGGCAGCTAGAAGAAGAGGCAAAACGGGACCGCAGCAACTCACCTCGTTCTTCTCAGCGCGCTCGCATGAGGGAGGAGAGGAGGAGAGAGACGCCGGCAAGCGGGAGCAGCGGACCCCTGTAGGAGCGACAGCCAGAGGAAGCATCCCTCAGAGTGGCAAAGGTAGGGGGTCTCCCACCGCTCCCCCATTACAAGGATCACCTAAAAGAGCTCTGGGTACGCAGACAGGGGCAGGCAAGATGGCGCCCGATACACCAGCGCTGAGTAAGCTTCCCGCGCTGCAGAAGCAGCAACAGCAAGACTTAGCAGAGCTGACTGGCCGCAGCACCCCACAAAGCAGTGACCCTGGGCAGTTAATCCCATGCTCCCCTAACCCCAGGCAATTCACAGGTGACACTGAGGACCCGGTACAGAGTATGAGCTGCACAGAACAGGCTGCATCGGAGATATTTATTAAGCAAATGGTGATGGCACTGAGGGAGTCTATACAAAAGGACTTACAAGCTGTCTCAGCCTCCCTTAATTCCTCTCTGACAGAGTTAGGCACAAGAGTGGATCATATAGAGAATAAGTTTGCCGAGTTCACATCCTCCCACAATGACCTTATCGACGCACATTACAGCGTTGAGGAAGAACTAGAAGCACTCAAAAGTAAAGTAGCGGACATGGAGGATAGGAATCGGCGAAATAATGTAAAGCTCTGGGGAATCCCAGAAACAGTGACGCAGCACGAGCTTAAAGAATGTTCAAAAACTAATAAAAGACACGCTGCCAAATACAACAGAGGAAGAGAGAATAATCGACAGGGCGCACAGACTCCCTCGCCCGAAATCGGTCCCAGACCATCTACCTAGGGACGTGATAATAAGAATCCACTTCTTTCACGTAAAAGATGCCCTGCTAAACGCAGCAAGAAAGAGCCCAAACCTCCCAACGCCATACGAACAAATAAAGCTGTTCACGGATCTTTCTCAAGCCACATTACAAATGAGGAGGAAATTTCGAAACATCACACAAACACTACGCGAGAATAACATGTCATACAAATGGGGTTTCCCGCCTAAACTTATCATAACAAGAAACGAGAAAACCTTTGTCAAAAGCCAGAAGAAGGCCAGCAACTTCTAAATAAATGGGGGCTCACAACAGAAAACAAAAATCAACCCATGCGCCTCAATGCTGAGTGGAACAAAGTACCCAACCGCTGAACCTACCAGCTGAAATTCTTTTTTTTTCGTAAAAAGACGAAACCAAAGATCACCATTCACCTTCTTCTACAAGTTAAACTCTTCTTTAACAAGTCTGCAAAATTAGCCGGGTCACACAACGGCTGGACAGTTTTACCCCCAAGAAGGAAAGGCTCCCTCATGCGGACGATGCCACGTCCAAAGAGAGTAGCTGAAATACTAACTGTTATAAGTTTGTTTTCTTCCACTTATTTAGGTTTTCCCCAACCCACATCCCACCACCCCTTAACATGGAGGAGTGCATCAGAAATCATCCCAACGCAAGCTGAGCTAAAACAGAACGAAGAAGACACATCGGAGAGGAAATCCCTTCATCAACCTGTCTGCGGAAAGGAGAAGACAGTAAATATACCTGATGATACAAAGCAAGGTAACAACACAACACAATGGACACAAAACTGATGTCCCTTAATGTTAAGGGGCTTAACTCCCCCTACAAAAGGGCCGCCCTCTGGAAAGACACGTTAGCTACACATACGGACATCTTGTGTCTACAAGAGACTCACTTTATAAAAGGAAAGCACCCTAAATTTTCGCACCCCAAGTTTCCAGAAATTTTCATGTCTAACACAGACAAAAAAAAAGCAGGGGTCCTCATAGCGTTCAAGGACTCTATCCAACTTAAAATGCATAATTCTGTAATAGACGGAAGAGGCAGATATATAATCCTGATATGTGAGATTAATGGATATTTGATGACTTTGGTCAACATTTATGCACCAAATTCTTCCCAGATAAGCTTTCTCAATAAATTAATGCGTAAAATTAAGAAATGTCAAAGGGGCCAGCTCTTATTGTGTGGCGACTTTAATATAATCTCCGATAGGGAATTGGATTCCAATAGCAAGGGGAAATCAAAATCGCCCACTCTAACCCCTTGGACTATAAAAGAAGAACTTTATGATATTTTCAGATGTGTGAACGGGAGCTCGAAGGAGTATACTTTCTACTCCACGAGGCACAAGAGCTTCACGAGAATAGATATGTTCCTGACTGATTTCTTCCTACTACCAAGGGCAAAGACAATCACGATAGGAACCGCGTCGTGGTCGGATCATGCCCCTGTATTCCTATCTTTGGGACTCTCAAAATCTGAGTTCCTTCCCAAAATTTGGAGAAATAATAGCTACTTGATGAGAGCTGACCCCTATAAGAATCAAATTTGTGCCGCTATAAAAGAATATTTTGTAACAAATAACACACCCGACATTAGCCCATTTACAGTATGTCAGCACACAAAACAGTAATAAGGGGACTGATGATCCAGCAGGAATCTAGATACAAAAAAGAAAAAAAAACAAGAAACTAATGGACCTTCTTACAACATCAAGAGACCCAGAGCTAGAGGTACAACATAACCCCTCAGAAGAGAAACATAGAAACCTACTGAAAGTTAGACAAAACATAAGAGATCACCTAATGCTGGACCATGAAAGACACATCAAAGCATACAACACCATCTACTATACAGATAATAACAAATTTAGTAGCTACATGGCCAGGAAAGTCAAACAAAAGCGTATCAAATCCAGGATATCACACATAATAGAACCAGACACGGGACAGAAAACTAGTAGTCCTAGGGGCATAGCGGAGGCATTCTCTAAATTTTATGCTAAACTCTATAATCTGAAAAACGATAAGTCAATAGCACAACCAGATGCAGAAAGCATACAAAATTTCCTAAGCGGGATTAAACTCCCAAAACTAAATGAGGAACTGCTGGAGGAACTCAACACCCCAATCTCCGAACAAGAAATCCTTAAAACAATCAAAAACCTTAAAACAGAGAAAGCCCCTGGCCCAGACGGGTACTCTAATGAGTATTACCAAATATTCGGAAAGGACCTATCAACATATCTTGCCAAAATATATAACACAGCCATGAAAGTAGGCCAACTCCCAATAGAAATGCTCCAAGAGACTATAGTCACGATCCCAAAGCCAGATAAGGACCATTCATCCCCAGCTAACCACAGGCCAATCTCTCTGCTCAACAGCGACACAAAGATCTACGCAAAAATTCTGGCCCAGAGACTCATGGTGATCATACCAAACCTGATCCATAGCGATCAAGTCGGTTTCACCCTGGGCCGCCAAGCCTCAGACGGCACGAGAAGGATTTTGGACCTCCTGGCGGCGGTGACAGAAATGCGAACGCCTTCTCTGCTCCTCACTTTGGATGTAGAGAAGGCGTTCGACAGAATACATTGGGGCTACGCATTTGCAGTTCTGGACAAATTTGGCTTCAAAGGAGAGATACTCGGAGCTATACAGGCTTTATATTCCTCCCCAACAGCAAAGGTACTGGCTAACGGAGTGTTGTCCAATAATTTTTATATCACTAATGGGACCCGACAGGGGTGCCCCCTATCCCCCCTACTGTTTGTATTAACAATTGAACCCTTTGCTGAAAAAATCAGAATGGACCCAGAGATTAAAGGAATCCCCGTGTCTCACCGCCAACATAAGATTGGACTATTTGCCGATGATGTGGCGTTGATAATGACCCACCCAATCACATCCTTGCGAGCAGTTACAAAAAACATCCACGAGTTTGGCAGGGTATCGTACTACAAAATCAATGCCCACAAATCCCAAATATTGGGAATAAACATTAAAAAAAAGCACGAAGGAATTAATACAAACAGAATTCCCATTCTCGTGGGAATCAGAAGAAGTGCCGTACCTAGGCCTCAAACTCACAATCCCTTTAGGTAAGCTGCCGTCAACAAACCTCACTCCTCTAGTCAACTCCCTCCAAAAAGAACTAGACAGATACGACAAAACAGAGCCCACGTGGCTGGGAAGGATAGTGCTATATAAGATGATGGCATTACCAAAAATCTTATATATCCTTAGAACAATGATCGTACCCATCCCTCAGAGCCTCCTAAAAGCATTACAAAATCAAATGTTAGCATTCATCTGGAAAAAAAAAAAAAAAGAGACCAAGAATGGCGGCCTCCATACTCTATTCCTCCAGGGGAAGAGGTGGAATGGGGGTTCCCAATATAGAAGCGTATTATAGAGCCACGATCATGCAACAAATGAGAGCCTGGTGCACCCCCCAAGACTCTAGCTGGCCAGCTATAGAAAAACACTTGGGTAAGGGGAAAGATCTCCACACAATGCTGCTGGCAGGAGCAATTGATCCAAACGTAAAGATTCCAAATTACCCATCTATCAAAGCATCAATGGAATCATGGTTAGCAGTCCTAGAAATGACTAAATCACATGCCCCTAGGAAACATATACCAATACCAATAGAGGCTTTGGAAATATTAATTCCCAACACATCACTAAGGGCCTGGAAACAAAAGGGAATCAAGTGCCTATCAGACATCCTAGAAGATGCCAAACTGATACCGTTCAATAAACTGTGCGAAAGCACGAATCTTACTAATCTAGACCTATTCCAATATATGCAAATAAAAAGCTACTTGATAAACAACAAAAACCTCACACCTTCGCTACCGATACATCTGTATAACTTACTATTTGCACAAAATCTCCCAAAAAACAAGCTAAAACATTGGTACGAAATTTACAATGGAGAAGCGAAAGAGGATCAGAACAAACAGAAAAAAAAATGCATATATTAAATTGGGAAAAAGACTTAAAAGTATCCTACGACACAGACTACTGGACAAAGACATGCAACTGGGCATTTAAATGCACCTTAAGTGCCAAATTATTAGAAGTCCACCAGAAAACATTAACAAGGTGGTACTATGCCCCCCTAAAACTGACCCAGATGTTTCCAGAAAACTCGGGAAAATGCTGGAGGGGATGTGAAGAAAAAGGATCTCTCACGCACATATTCTGGGATTGCCCCGCATTGCGCCCCCTATGGTACGCGATACCTACGATCGCTCAAAACCTCTGGGGAATTAAAATCAAACTAAAACCCCAAACAGCAATTCTGTTATTGGAAGTAGAAGAATTCCCACCCTACTGCAGAAAACTCATAACACACATGCTACTATGCGTTAAGTTACTGATAGTCAGAAACTGGAAATCCACCAAATCCCCCACACCAAACAACCTCATTAAAATGCTATCAGAACATAGCATACTCGAAAAAATTTTTGCAACAAAACAAAACAGAATGACCAAATTTAAAGAAACATGGCAACCCTGGATTGAAGCAATCAGAAAAAACACAATACCTTGGGAGCCACACTAAGACAAAGCGGATATAGAGATCTGAGAAGCCTTTCCCCCCCTCTCCCCCCTCCATAGGGGCGCTCTGTTGTTCAAAAGCACAGATTGATTGGAAGCGGAATGCACTCATACTCCCCCCCCCCCCCCCTCTTCCCTTGTTCCAAGTTTCCCCTCCCCCCCCACCCCCTGTTATCTAAAAATAATTGTGAAAAGGTGATAATCATAGTTAAGATGCAATGTAACTTTGTATGAATAACATGCATGATAATAGTCTGTTATAATGTACTGTACTTCACCTGATTTCGCAATCAATAAAAATTATTGAAACTAAAAATACTTCCAGAAATCCTTGTCTGTGAACACGGTTTACTGGGCAATCCACAAATACAAGTTAAAGCTGTATCACCCAAAGAAGAAGCCATATACAACACAATCCAGAAACAATGGCATCTTCTCTGGGCCAAAGTTGATGGACGGAGGCAAAATAAAAAACTGTTCTGTGATTAGATGAATCAAAATTTGAAATTCTTTTTTTTGGAAACCACGGATGCCGTGTCCTGTGGAGTCAAGAGGAGAGGGACCATCCAGCTTGTTATCAGCTCACAGTTCAAAAGCCTGCATCTCTGATGGTATAGGGTTGCATTAGTACCTATGGCAGGGGCAGCTTACACATCTTGAAAGGCACTATCAATGCTGAGCAGTATATAGAGCTTTTAGTACAACATATACTATGATCTGGACAATGTCTCTTTCAGGGAAGTCCTTGCATTCTTCAGCCAGACAATGTTAAACCACATACTGTATCCATCGCAACAACATGGCTTCACAGAAGAGGAGTCCGGGTGCTGAACCAGCCACCTACAGTGCAGACCTTTCACCAATAGAAAACAGTTGGCGCATTATGAAGTGAAAAATCCAGCAAAGACGACCCAGGACTGTGGAGCAGCTAGAATCCCACATCAGACAAGAATGGGAGAACATTCCTCTAACAAATAAAAAAAATGTTCTCCTTACTTCCCAGATGTTTACAGACTATTGTAAAAAGAAGAGAGGATGCTGCACGATGCCATCAAATTATAAATTACTTTATTTTTAAATGAAATGGAAAAATGTGTCACTTTCAGCTTCTGATATGCGTTCTGTTCTGTCTGTCTGTCTGTCTATCTGTACCACCATAACTCATGAACTCCTGGAGCAATTTCAACCAAACTTGGTACATATATAACTCATTCCATGGGGACAAATTTTGGGGGGATAAGACAGTTCCACTACCCCTTGGGGGGAGGGAGGGGTGGAATGCTGGAATTGCACCATATACACATACACCCATATTTAAATTCTTTTCATGTCTAAAAAAAAAAAATAAAAAATACATGGGCAACGCCAGGTAATCAACAGCCCCACTACCCCTGGGGGTGAGGAGGGGGGTATGCCGGAATAGCACTATATATATGCGCACACACACACACATTTAGATTCTTTTGTGTCTAAAAAAAAAAAAATACACGGGCAACGCCAGGTAATGAGCTAGTTTTGAATAAAATATGGTTAGATGAGTATTTTTATCACTGTAAGGCCCAATACACACGGGCGTATTTGCACTGCGGGATCCGGAGCTACTATCGATGCATCAATAGTAACATCAAGAGTAAAGGCCCATTTACACTGGATGAGTGTCGGGCAAACGATGTCCCTGTATCCCCGCGCTCCGATGCTCCTGCACAGGAGTTAGCACAGCTGGCTCGCACATGGAGTGGCCAGCAGAGGGGTGGAGCAATGCAGGAGATTTCTCTCCTCTCACTCCCCCATCCCTCTCCATTGAGATACACAGCGGCCGTTCGCTTTTTGGACGGCTGCTCTTTAAACTGCCCGAGGAGCGATAATCTTCATCGCTCATCATTTATGCAGCATTAAAGCTCATCGCTCATCGTCAAGTTTAAACAGCCGCCGTTCAATAGCGAACGGCCGCTGTGTATCTTAATGGAGTGGGGCGTGGGTGTGAGAGGAGAGAAATCTTGTTTACTGCCCCCCCCCCAAACCCGCTGGCCTCTCTGTGTGCAGGAGCACAGGAGGGCGGAGATACAGGGACGAGTGTCGGGCATCGTTTGCCAACACTCGACCAGTGTAAATGGGTCATAACTCTTCAGTAAAAAAAACGAGGTCAGGTGAGAGACCAAGCATCGTTGGGATGGTTGTATACATTTTATTGGTACACATTTCAGCATCAGACGGACACCTTCATCAGGCACAATACAATTGGTGTCTCACCAGCAGCACCTCCACCCCATTTTTTATCCACTTTGAATTAGAAGAAACAAGAACTCATTTTAATATGTGTAATAAACATGTAACAGCAAAAGATTTCCAATAAGCTTTGTCACACAGAGAAATGACTATTAGAGATGAGCGAGCGTACTCGGAAAAGCACTACTCGCTCGAGTAATTTGCTTTATCCGAGTATCGCTGTGCTCGTCCCTGAAGATTCGGGTGCCGGCACGGAGCGGGGAGCTGCAGGGGAGAGCGGGGAGGAACGGAGGTAAGATCTTTCTCTCCCTCTCTCCCGCCCGCTCTCCCCTGCTCCCCGCTGCGACTCACCTGTCAGCCACAGCGGCACCCGAATCTTCAGACCCGAGCACAGCGATACTCGGATAAAGCACATTACTCGAGCGAGTAGTGCTTTTCCGAGTACGCTCGCTCATCTCTAATGACTATGTATGGTGTAAAAACTCAGTCAATGCACGATTACAACATTTACTATTTTAGATGTTAGATCCGTGCCATGTACCAGGAAATTATATGCGTCACAATATACTGCAGACACAAGATAAGCTTGCTGAAACCCACTAATAGTTGTCTCTTTTCTTAGAATATCCCATGCATCATTACTACAATGTGTAATCCTTCTGGGTTCTGCATTACGCAATTCCATTCATTTTTGTCTGTGTCCACTGACTACCTGTACAAGCAAGTGTAAATACGCAAACACACATTGTCCATACTAAGGTTGTCCCAGAGATCTTGACCCAGTAGCTGAGTTATGCAAATAAGGATTTATTTGCATTCATTACCCAGAGGAGCATGCATGGCCTTATAAGTCTCCTCCCTAACCCTCCTGGTGTCTTCTCACACCCCTTCTAGGTGCTCTCCTTGGGAATAAATGGTGCCATCCCCCGACACACTCACCCCCTAGGTGTTTCCGCATACTTTTGGGTGTTCTCCTTAAGGAGAGACGACACCCCGCTTGACCCCAGTAGCTGAATTGGTACAATACACCTACTTAACAAACACTTTAGATCTTAGTAAATGAGCACTGGACAAATACAGAACCCTTTAAAGAACATTGGTCACCTAACAAAGCTCTACATTTTAGGGCATTCATAAGATGGCCTGCTAAAGCAGTGTGAATCCCTTGAGCCATAAAGAGGAGGATTCTTTTTTTGGGCCATTTATTGGATGCTTGTGCTTTTTTAGGTGCCATAAAATACAAATCACTACCAAGAATGTGACAGATGCTCTGTAACCTTTTAAGGATGCAACAAATATTATAATGTTCACCTCACCACATTGCACCAGTCATAACTATTTATGTATATGTAGATGGCGGACAGGTTAATTTAAACAAAGTCAAAAGCTATTTCGGAATAAGCATGATGAAGGAAGTCTACCAACAACATCCAGTATTCACAAATTGGTGAAAAAATTGAGATGCATTAATGCAAGATTACTTTCAACAAGATGGCGCAATGTACACAAATCTAACGTAAGCATGAGGGAAATTGAAAGCTATGTTGGTGATTGATTAATTCAGAAAAATCTGTGGCTGCAAAGATCACAAGAATTGATGCCACATGATTTCTTCTTGTGAAGTTCACTTAAGGGTTGAATATACAGTAATAAGCTGCAGACAACTGACGCCCTCAAAGACGTGATACGGTTGCTGCCATTACTGATGTCACATTAGCAGATGTGTTTGCCAATATGCAGATGTATACAAAAGTGCTTGGATGCTAGAGGGTCCATTCTCAGCATTTGCCCTAGGCAGACCATGTTTTGCAACATACAAGGGAAATGCATATAAATTCTCATAGGGAACCATATAGAAATTACAAAGTTATTAAGGAATGCTTGGGTTCCCTAGCGAGTGAATCATCCTGTATCTATAGCCACTTTATCACCGTAACAACAACATATATTAAGACAGACTATTCTTTCATCTATTGTGTACAACCTCTTGGCAGCTAGGCCTCAACTTACCATTCCCAATGTTTCCTCTGGTTGGGCTTCCTTTCCTCTGGAGGGCCTACATTTCCCTTAACACAGACAACACAGAAGCTTCCTCTTCAAAGGCTCTAACTCTCTTCTACAACCCTAGCTGTGTGGTGGCTTGTGGCTCCTCTCACATGCACGATTAGAATGGGATCCAATCATTGGCTGACTGCTCTCAGAAGCTTTTCAGCAGTTCGCTGAACAAGGAACCAAGCCTTAAGAGGGAGAAAATTAATCCTTAGAGCGCTATTGCATACAGGTTCACATCTTATTAGAGATGAGCGAGCACCAAAATGCTCAGGTGCTCGTTACTCGGGACGAAATTATCGCGATGCTCTAGGGTTCATTTCGAGTAACGAACCCCATTGAAGTCAATGGGCGACCCGAGCATTTTTGTATATTGTCGATGCTCGCTAAGGTTTTCATTTGTGAAAATCTGGGCAATTCAAGAAAGTGATGGGAACGACACAGCAACGGATAGGGCAGGCGAGGGGCTACATGTTGGGCTGCATCTCAAGTTCCCAGGTCCCACTATTAAGCCACAATACCGGCAAGAGTGGGCCCCCCCCCCTCCCAACAACTTTTACTTCTGAAAAGCCCTCATTAGCAATGCATACCTTAGCTAAGCACCACACTACCTCCAACAAAGCACAATCACTGCCTGCATGACACTCCACTGCCACTTCTCCTGGGTTACATGCTGCCCCCCCCCCCCCCCGCACGACCCAGTGTCCACAGCGCACACCAAAGTGTCCCTGCGCAGCCTTCAGCTGCACTCATGCCACACCACCCTCATGTCTATTTATAAGTGCGTCTGCCATGAGGAGGAACCGCAGGCACACACTGCAGAGGGTTGGCACGGCTAGGCAGTGACCCTCTTTAAAAGGGGCGGGGCGATAGCCCACAATGCTGTACAGAAGCAATGAGAAATATAATCCTGTGCCACCGCCATCAGGAGCTGCACACGTGGGCATAGCAATGGGGAACCTATGTGCCACACACTATTCATTCTGTCAAGGTGTCTGCATGCCCCAGTCAGACCGGGGTTTTTTATAAATAGTCACAGGCAGGTACAACTCCGCAATGGGAATTCCGTGTGCACCCACAGCATGGGTGGCTCCCTGGAACCCACCGGCTGTACATAAATGTATCCCATTGCAGTGCCCATCACAGCTGAGGTAACGTCCGATTAAATGCAGGTGGGCTTCGGCCCACACTGCATGCCCCAGTCAGACTGGGGTTCTTTAGAAGCAGACACATGCAGTTACAACTCCCTGTGGACCTATGAGGGTTAAAATTCCAAGTGCAACACCAATCGGCCCCACCCCACTTGCCCCGTTGCCGGCCGTAAGAAGAGACACCACACACAGGAGTCTGGTCTAGCTCCTCACACGGGAGAAAAAAACTGCGCACTTTATTACAGATTACATGAGATCTTATACCCTCTGCCCTCTCACCACTAAGGGGGGATGGGCTTATAACCATATATGGGCAGTCCGGATTTGCGGACTGAGACAGTGAAAATCATATAACAGTCATGTACATTTGAACATCTTGATATGGGCTTCTGGGAAAACAGCCAAGTACATGCGTCCTTGCGTCTGGTTCGGTATCTTCTCTGAATTTCTAGAACATCTTCTTGCAAAGCCTTGGGATATCTGATGTAAGGTGACATTTAAGTTTTTTCTCTCATTTGGAATCGAATAAAACTTGCATATAGGTATAAAAGCATAAAAAACACATATGGCAATATATATATATACCCTCACAAACCCCCCTAAAAAACTTAATATGGAGATCAAGCATCAGACTTTGCACTCTTCCTCGGTCGTCTCTCCCTTGCGTCAGGGTATCTCCACTGCCCGTAAGTCCCTACTCCTAAAAGGGAGGGATCCCTACCTAACCTCAGAAGGAGGCCATGGATTCCCTGGGCTTATTTCCGGGCATCCATACCCTCTATCTGTACAAGTTAACACCCCACAGGGTGTGCCCTCGCCGGAACCTAAGGTCTTCTGCACTTTCCCTAGGCAAATGGGAAGTCCACTGACAGTCCATCTTATGAGACTGAGGCAGACACAGTACTAGTCCATCTCTCCATTCTTCTGGTAACATACGTGGTTGTCATTATCGGAACTGGCTCTTCATCTTTTTCAAACAAGGGAAATTTTGGTCACATTATCCAGTCCCTTACTCATACTCTTTGATCAAAGGGATAATACACAAACAGGAAATTACATACTCCACCTTTTTCTGCTAAAATCATATCCAGGGCTACTCTAGGGCCATGGATGCAGTGGGCCCTAATTGGTCAGCTAACCCTTTCAAAGCATCTCTGGTGTAGTTTACAAACCTCTGCTGATTGTAATAGATATAATTCATCTAATCTACATTATTATTAACAGTGACAATAGCAAATAAGGAATCAAAACCTGCTTTAACCTGATCTCTAGAATTAAATTCATCTGGCACCCCCCTTGGCACTCCTATTGCATCTATGTGTACATGTGGATCAAAGTTACCACCTTGAACGTCAACTTCTCTCTTAGCACGATGCGGTGTTGGATTCTCACCCTCAGTGTAGGCTTATTGCACATTTGATTGTATTAATTTGTTCTGAAACAGGGGGCTAGTGTACAGTAGTCAAAGGTGTGTGTTAGAGGAATTGTACCACATTATAGCATGTAAAGGATATGCAGGATCATTAGTTTTTTCAGTGCGAAGTGTGGATCCAAGTGGGCTTTCCTTTGAGCTTGACTGCAGTTGGGTGAACAACATCTGGTAAGGACATTCAAACCGGGTTTGTCTCTCAAACTTTTCCACATAGACCCTGTCACCTGGTTTCAGATTGTGACACTCATCTGTAGGACCTGGGATAAAAGCAGAGACTACAGAATACATTACTAACAATTCCTTGGAGAGACCCATGACAAAATTAACAAGAAAATCATTCCCCAAACTCTGCTACTGTGGCATGTACCCTCCTAGGGAAAAAAGAAAAACTAATGGAAGACACTCAATTCAAAATTTGTCCATTTCCTCCATCGCCTTTTGTATCTACTTTCCCCCTACTCCGCGGACGGTAGGGTGTGTGAAAAGCCTGGAATATACCCAAAACAGACATGATGTGTTGCATTATTTCACCTGTGAAGTGTGTACCTTTGTTTGACTCAATCACTTCCGGTACCCCATATCGGCGGATTACCTCATTCATGAGCTTCTGTGCGATTACCTGCTTATTTACTTTGGTAACAGAGTAGGTCTCCAACCTGAAAAGAAATCAACAACAAGCACATATTCATGCTTCCCAACAAGTAGGAGCTGAGTGTAGCCAATTTGCAATCCCTGAAATGGATAGAGTGGTCTAGGCAAGTGTGATGTGGCAAATTTACTTCTGCCCTGTTGCTTTACGGCAAAGATCATGCAAAACTGGACAAATGATGCAGCAGCTACAGAAAACCAAGGAGCCACCCGTCCTTGTTCAAGCGTCGACATCATTACTGCTTTGAGAGGTGCGTCTTTCCGTGCGTCAGCTGGGCCATTATGAGGCACAGGGACTATGATAAGCAAGTTCTGTTGACTGTTCACCATACGCCGTCCCTTTTTAGTCCATTTGTCTTTTTCTTAACTGTAAAGTCTTTAGCATATCAAAGTTCAATGTTTTTATCAAAGTCCAAGTTCAAATCAAAGTCCAAAATTATTATCAAAGTCCAAGATTTTTATCAAAGTCCAAGTTTTTTATCAAATTCTTCTTTTCTTCTTTCTTCCACGGCTTAAGGGCCGCTGCTTTTGCTGTGTGGTCTGTGATGGCGTTGCCTCTTGCTTCTCCGGTGTAGGAATTGGTGTGAGCTTTCCACTTTGTCAGGTAGAAGTAGGGCCTCCATGAGACTCTGCACCATTGCATCATTCTTAATTGGCTGTCCTGCTGTGGTAAAAAACTGTCTGGCCTTCCATGTTGGGCCGTAATCATGAGCTATGCCAAATGCATACCGGGAGTCAGTGTAAATGTTTGCCGTCTTACCTGTGGCCACTCCACACGCCTCCGTGAGTGCTTTTAATTCCGCTTCTTGTACTGCGACATGCGGAGACATTCTGCTTTTTAGGACATCTTGTTGTGTAACCACCGTATATCCAGTGTGGAGTCGTCAATCACCCTGGGTACCATCTATAAAAAACAACTCAAAATATGCATTATTAACAAGGGCTTTCAGTAACTTTTTAAAACTTAAATTTTCTTGTTGCATCACTGCTAGACAATCAGGCTGATATTCTATTTCAAAAAGATCAGAATCTTGTTGCAAAAAATTTAAAAAATTTAAAAAATGGCTTGCAAAAAATTTAAAAATGGCTGATTTGCAATACCTAAAATGGCTGACTTGCAATACCTAGATCACCTATGCCTTCTCCTCCCCCCCTTTGAAACAGGGTACGCAATTGGAACAAGAGTACCCTGTTTAAGGTAGTACAACATTGTAAAAAGATTTGATAGATGCAGATAAGGCCTGTAAGATGTTAGCACCTATAACAGAAACATGAGTTACACCGGGGAAGAATAATCTACAAAACACCTACTAATATTTGAAATGTGAGATCCCTTTAAGTGAATTCATTATTAGTCTGTTCCTGCCTGCAATTTCTTATCAAATCTCAGACAGGAGAAAAAAAACAAAACAGGAAAAAAAAACTAGCTGCTCAAAATTCTCCCCCCTCCCTTGTGCAGGAGGGATGAAACATTACTACGTACTATTACATCATCTAGCTCCACCCCTTCGATATTGGCTCATTGCGTCCGTCTTCTCAACTCCATTTCAGCTTAACCGTCTACACGTCCACATCTCAACCAAGCAAAGTCCCATGCATGGGGTAGGACTTTTATCCCCAGTCAATTATCTGCATCACACATTCCACGCAGCCCGAACACGGGTCACCAACTCCCATCCATCCATGCTCTCAAGTCTGCTCCGTCGCCCCCCTTTGAAGGTGTACCAGTCCATGCAGATGCACGGACAAAAAAAGTTTGGCAAACATACATACATCAGTTGAAAAACATTGAGGTGAGTGCTATTATTTTTATAAAGTACATAATTCTATTGAGATGAGATTGTAAATGAGCGCTATTTATGACAAATTATGTGAAAAAGTTTGCTGAGTGACTGAAATATTCTATATTTCTTATCTACTGAAGCTATTATATGCTGTATTAAACGCTGAAGTATTTAGTTTCTGTGACCCTGAATTTGGAGTGAGTTCTGAAAGCCCCCACCCTTTTTTAAAACAAACCGTTATCTCTCCGCGAATATGAAACACATACTGAAATAAGTTTTAGCTTAAACTATTGAAAAAACATTTGAAATCATAATTAACACATATCCTGGGACCTTGCAACATTCATTTTCAACCCCTGTATAAGTAAGAATATACATTAGAAATTGCCATATTTCCCTGCCTACTAAGACAGTATAACTAATTAAATTCATTTCAATTCATTGCAAGCAAGCCAAGATATTAACCAAGGATGTTATTGTATTTTCTCTCTCGCTGTTATCTTCCTGACCTTGGAAGGCTACACAGAGTCGCAGCTACATGTCAACAAAAACTCTTCTCCCCTAAAAGCAATCTCAGCTAACTATTTGCACTACAGTATATATATATATACACACATATACCCACCTAGTATGGATTATACATATTATCTATTATCTATCTTGTATTATACACATTTCCTTTCTCTCTTTACCAACAAATCACGTGCATTGTAACTTACTTATCGACTTTGCCTGCTCCCCTTATTTCTCTCCCCTACCTAACTGCCAATATAACCTTCAATAGACACTCTCCTGACGCCCTCTTGATCACTTACTGTACTTTTCAACATTTCACTTACGGACACTTTCTTAAACAAATAATGTGTACATACCTAACTTACTCTGACTGTCTCTCTCTCTCCTTCTAGGAAACCTTGGTCTTCCAAGGCACCTCTGGGTCCTAAAGACCTCCTCCCAGACACCATTTTGTAATCTGCCGTAGGGTCGGTGTCACACATTTTCATAAGTTTTCTTACATTTTACAGATTCATCCACACGGCGGCAGCCCTTGAGGGGCTCTATCTTCTTTAATAAGATTTTACGCATATTACAACAACAACAATAATAATAACAACACGCTCCATAGAGTGAATCCTTCTGACCCGAATTGTCAGCCCCTTATATATGGCAATACAACCGAAGGCATCTTCTTCTTATGGAACCAGTCCCAAAGAGTACATCCCTCTCCTCAGCTAAACCATCAACAACTAAACTACACTAAAACGGAGGGTTCCTTCGTCAATGGGACCTGTCTTACAGAGTGCTTCCCTCTCCTCTAAACCATTAACGACTAAATAAACTCAAACGGAGGGTTCCTTCGTCTGTGAGACCAAATGAAAAGTAAGAGAAAAAAAATTCTGCAGATACAACAAACAATCTCCACTATCGCTAAAACACTACGGACTTCAACAACAAATAAACTACAGACTAATTTCTGGGTGAGCCATTGGTGCGCATATCACGGTCAGTGGTCCATGACGGCAAACCCGGAGCCCACACGAGTTACCGTGTAGAACTCTTAACCCAACCTGTCCGGTCACAAACCACAGATAGTCAGTCCTGCTGCAAGACTCCCAGCGTAAAACACAACATAAATATATGTTTGTCTTACCTGGAGTTCTTGTGAGTTGATCAGGCTCGGTTTGCAGTAGGACGGTTTCTCAGTAGCGTGGATCTGGGTGAATTGCGCTGTAAGCTCCAATTTTACCGCCCCAGTTGGTTGCGCCATTTATGAGGGTTAAAATTCTAAGTGCAACACCAATCGGCCCCACCCCACTTGCCCCGTTGCCGGCCGTAAGAAGAGACACCACACACAGGAGTCTGGTCTAGCTCCTCACACGGGAGAAAAAAACTTTATTACAGATTACATGAGATCTTATACCCTCTGCCCTCTCACCACTAAGGGGTGATGGGCTTATAACCATATATGGGCAGTCCGGATTTGCGGACTGAGACAGTGAAAATCATATAACAGTCATGTACATTTGAACATCTTGATATGGGCTTCTGGGAAAACAGCCAAGTACATGCGTCCTTGCGTCTGGTTCGGTATCTTCTCTGAATTTCTAGAACATCTTCTTGCAAAGCCTTGGGATATCTGATGTAAGGTGACATTTAAGTTTTTTCTCTCATTTGGAATCGAATAAAACTTGCATATAGGTATAAAAGCATAAAAAACACATATGGCAATATATATATATACCCTCACAGACCCACACCATGGATGGCTCCGTGGAACCCACCGGCGGTACATAAATATATCCCATTGCAGTGCCCATCACAGCTGATGTAACGTCCGATTAAATGCAGGTGGGCTTCGGCCCACACTGCATGCCCCCAGTCAGACTGGGGTTCTTTAGAAGTAGACACATGCAATTACAACTCCCTGTGGACCCACAGCATGGGTGGCTCACTGGAACCCACCGGCGGTACATAAATATATCCCATTGCAGTGCCCAACACAGCTGATGTAAAGTCAGCTTTAATGCAGGTGGGCAAAAAATTAATTGGATTACACTGTAGGCGAGGGCCCCCAAAAATTGGTGTACCAACAGTACTAATGTACGTCAGAAAAATTGCCCATGCCCAACCAAGAGGGCAGGTGAAACCCATTAATCGCTTTGGTTAATGTGGCTTAATTTGTAACTAGGCCTGGAGGCAGCCCAGTTAAAATAAAAATTGGTTCAGGTGCAAGTTTCAACGCTTTAATGAGCATTGAAACGTATAAAAATTGTTTACAAAAATTATATGACTGAGCCTTGTGGGCCTAAGAAAAATTGCCCGTTCGGCGTGATTACGTCAGGTTTCAGGAGGAGGAGCAGGAGGAGGAGGATGAATATTATACACAGATTGATGAAGCTAAAAGGTCCACGTTTTTGATGGTGATAGAGAACAATGCTTCCATCCGCGGGTGCAGCCTACGTATTGTTTAGGTATCGCTGCTATCCGCTGGTGGAGAAGAGAAGTCTGGGGAAATCCAGGCTTTGTTCATCTTGATGAGTGTAAGCCTGTCGGCACTGTCGGTTGACAGGCGGGTACGCTTATCTGTGATGATTCCCCCAGCCGCACTAAACACCCTCTCTGACAAGACGCTAGCCGCAGGACAAGCAAGCACCTCCAGGGCATACAGCGCGAGTTCAGGCCACGTGTCCAGCTTCGACACCCAGTAGTTGTAGGGGGCAGAGGCGTCGCGGAGGACGGTCGTGCGATCGGCTACGTACTCCCTCACCATCCTTTTACAGTGCTCCCGCCGACTCAGCCTTGACTGGGGAGCGGTGACACAGCCTTGCTGGGGAGCCAGAAAGCTGTCAAAGGCCTTAGAGAGTGTTCCCCTGCCTGTGCTGTACATGCTGCCTGATCTCTGCGCCTCTCCTGCTACCTGGCCCTCGGAACTGCGCCTTCTGCCACTAGCGCTGTCGGATGGGAATTTTACCATCAGTTTGTCCGCCAGGGTCCTGTGGTATAGCATCACTCTCGAACCCCTTTCCTCTTCGGGTATGAGAGTGGAAAGGTTCTCCTTATACCGTGGGTCGAGCAGTGTGTAAACCCAGTAATCCGTAGTGGCCAGAATGCGTGTAACACGAGGGTCACGAGAAAGGCATCCTAACATGAAGTCAGCCATGTGTGCCAGGGTACCTGTACGCAACACATGGCTGTCCTCACTAAGAAGATCACTTTCAGGATCCTCCTCCTCCTACTCAGGCCATACACGCTGAAAGGATGACAAGCAAGCAGCATGGGTACCCTCAGCAGTGGGCCAAGCTGTCTCTTCCCCCTCCCTCTCATCCTCCTCATGCTCCTCCTCCTCCTCCTCAACGCACTGAGATAGACAGGAGGGTGCTCTGACTATCCAGCGACATACTGTCTTACCCCGCCTCTGTTTCCCAGCGCAAAGCGTCTGCCTTTATGCTTTGCAGGGAACTTCTCAAGAGGCATAGCAGAGGACTGGTGACGCTAATGATTGCAGCATCGCCGCTCACCATCTGGGTAGACTCCTCAAAGTTTCCAAGGACCTGGCAGATGTCTGCCACCCAGGCCCACTCTTCTGTAAAGAATTGAGGAGGCTGACTCCCACTGCGCCGCCCATGTTGGAGTTGGTATTCCACTATAGCTCTACGCTGCTCATAGAGCCTGGCCAACATGTGGAGCGTAGAGTTCCACCGTGTGGGCACGTCGCACAGCAGTCGGTGCACTGGCAGATTAAACCGATGTTGCAGGGTGCGCAGGGTGGCAGCGTCCGTGTGGGACTTGTGGAAATGTGCGCAGAGCCGGCGCACCTTTCCGAGCAGGTCTGACAAGCGTGGGTAGCTTTTCAGAAAGCGCAGAACCACCAAATTAAAGACCTGGGCCAGGCATGGCACGTGCGTGAGGCTGCCGAGCTGCAGAGTCGCCACCAGGTTACGGCCGTTGTCACACACGACTATGCCCGGTTGGAGGCTCAGCGGCGCAAGCCAGCAGTCGATCTGCTCTGTCAGACCCTGCAGCAGTTCGTGGGTCGTGTGCCTCTTCTCTCCTAAGCTGAGTAGTTTCAGCACAGCCTGCTGACGCTTGCCCACCGCTGTGCTGCCACGCCGCACGACACCGACTGCTGGCAATGTGCTGCTGCTGACACATCTTGATTGCGAGACAGAGGTTGCATAGGAGGAGGAGGAGGAGGGTGGTTTAGTGGAGGAAGCATACACCGCCGCAGATACCACCACCGAGCTGGGGCCTGCAATTCTGGGGGTGGGTAGGACGTGAGCGGTCCCAGGCTCTGACTCTGTCCCAGCCTCCACTAAATTCACCCAATGTGCCGTCAGGGAGATATAGTGGCCCTGCCCGCCTGTGCTTGTCCACGTGTCCGTTGTTAAGTGGACCTTGGCAGTAACCGCATTGGTGAGGGCGCGTATAATGTTGCGGGAGACGTGGTCGTGCAGGGCTGGGATGGCACATCGGGAAAAGTAGTGGCGACTGGGAACTGAGTAGCGCGGGGCCGCCACCGCCATCATACTTTTGAAAGCCTCCGTTTCCACAAGCCTATACGGCAGCATCTCCAGGCTGATAAATTTGGCTATGTGCACGTTTAACGCTTGAGCGTGCGGGTGTGTGGCGGCGTACTTGCGCTTGCGCTCCAACACTTGCTCTAGCGACGGCTGGACGGTGCGCTGACAGACATTGGTGGATGGGGCCGAGGACAGCAGAGGTGAGGGTGTGGGTGCATGCCAGGAGACGGTAGTGCCTGTGCCCTGAGAGGGGGGTTGGATCTCAGTGGCAGGTTGGGGCACAGGGGGAGAGGCAGCGGTGCAAACCGGAGGCGGTGAACGGCCTTCGTCCCACCTTGTGGGGTGCTTGGCCATCATATGTCTGTGCATGCTGGTGGTGGTGAGGCTGGTGGTGGTGGCTCCCCGGCTGATCTTGGCGCGACACAGGTTGCACAGCACTGTTCGTCGGTCGTCTGCACTCTCAGTGAAAAACTGCCAGACCTTTGAGCAGCTCGGCCTCTGCAGGGTGGCATGGCGCGAGGGGGCGCTTTGGGAAACAGTTGGTGGATTATTTGGTCTGGCCCTGCTTCTACCCCTGGACACCGCACTGCCTCTTGCAACCTGCCCTGCTGCTGCCCTTGCTTCCCCCTCTGAAGACCTGTCCTCAGTAGGAGTAGCAAACCAGGTGGGGTCAGTCACCTCATCGTCCTGCTGCTCTTCCTCCGAATCCTCTGTGCGCTCCTCCCTCGGACTTACTGCCCTTACTACTACCTCACTGATAGACAACTGTGTCTCATCGTCATCGTCCTCCTCACCCACTGAAAGGTCTTGAGACAGTTGCCGGAAGTCCCCAGCCTCATCCCCCGGACCCCGGGAACTTTCAAAAGGTTGGGCATCGGTCACGACAAACTCCTCCAGTGGGAGAAGATTCGGAACCCTTGCTGCCCATTCTGGGCAGGGGCCCGGGAACAGTTCCTGGGAGTCTGCCTGCTCCTTAGAATGTGTCATTGTAATGGAGTGAGGAGGCTGGGAGGAAGGAGGAGCAGCAGCCAGAGGATTCAGAGTTGCAGCAGTGGACGGCGCAGAACTCTGGGTGTTCGATAGATTGCTGGATGCACTTTCTGCCATCCACGACAGGACCTGCTCACACTGCTCATTTTCTAATAAAGGTCTACCGCGTGGACCCATTAATTGTGAGATGAATGTGGGGACGCCAGAAACGTGCCTCTCTCCTAATCCCGCAGCAGTCGGCTGCGATACACCTGGATCAGGAGCTCGGCCTGTGCCCACACCCTGACTTGGGCCTCCGCGTCCTCGCCCGCGTCCACGTCCTCTAGGCCTACCCCTACCCCTCAGCATTGTGTATTACCAGTAGTGCAGAAACAGAACGCTGTAATTAAATGTGCCGCTTATTGGCCTGTGGTTGGAGGCTGACTTCGCTTACGGAACGCACAGCAGAGCCAGGAAATAATTTTGCGCAAGCCTGCTGTAACACTTAGCTGGCTGCGTATGAATTAGGACAACTACCCCCAGCACAGACCCAGTACACTGAGGACGGTCACAGGCATCCCAAATAGATTTTTTTTCCCAAATGTTTTTGGAAAGGCCCACTGCCTATATACACTGTATATGTCTTCTCTCTCTGCGTCACCACTACTGGCCCTGGAGTATGTAAAATAACTGCAGACTGTTGCACTGTGGACTGGAATACAGCGGTGATGTAACAGCCAACACAGAGCCAGGAAATAATTTTGCGCAAGCCTGCTGTAACACTTAGCTGGCTGCGTATGAATTAGGACAACTACCCCCAGCACAGACCCAGTACACTGAGGACGGTCACAGGCAGCCCAAATAGATTTTTTTCCCCAAATGTTTTTGGAAAGGCCCACTGCCTATATACACTGTATATGTCTTCTCTCTCTGCGTCACCACTACTGGCCCTGGAGTATGTAAAATAACTGCAGACTGTTGCACTGTGGACTGGAATACAGCGGTGATGTAACAGCCAACACAGAGCCAGGAAATAATTTTGCGCAAGCCTGCTGTAACACTTAGCTGGCTGCGTATGAATTAGGACAACTACCCCCAGCACAGACCCAGTACACTGAGGACGGTCACAGGCAGCCCAAATAGATTTTTTTTCCCAAATGTTTTTGGAAAGGCCCACTGCCTATATACACTGTATATGTCTTCTCTCTCTGCGTCACCACTACTGGCCCTGGAGTATGTAAAATAACTGCAGACTGTTGCACTGTGGACTGGAATACAGCGGTGATGTAACAGCCAACACAGAGCCAGGAAATAATTTTGCGCAAGCCTGCTGTAACACTTAGCTGGCTGCGTATGAATTAGGACAACTACCCCCAGCACAGACCCAGTACACTGAGGACAGTCACAGGCAGCCCAAATAGATTTTTTTTCCCAAATGTTTTTGGAAAGGCCCACTGCCTATATTCAATAAATATGTCTTCTGTCCCTGCCTCACCACCACTACTGGCCCTGGAGTATGTATAATTACTGCAGGGCGCAATGCTCTGCACAGCCGATATACCAAAAAAAAAAAAAGTGCAACACGGCAAAAGCAGCCTCCACACTACTGCACACGGTTAGATGTGGCCCTAAGAAGGACCGTTGGGGTTCTTGAAGCGTAAAATACTCCTAACACTCTCCCTATAGCAACTCCAGCAAGACAGCACTTTCCCTGATCTCTGTCAGAACGCATCTGTGGCGAGCCGCGGGAGGGGCCGATTTATATACTCGGGTGACACCTGATCTCGCCAGCCACTCACTGCAGGGGGGTGGTATAGGGCTTGAACGTCGCAGGGGGAAGTTGTAATTCCTTCCCTGTCTTTCTATTGGCCAGAAAAGCGCGCTAACGTCTCAGAGATGAAAGTGAAAGTAACTCGAACATCGCGTGATACTCGTCTCGAGTAACGAGCATCTCGAACACGCTAATACTCGAACGAGTATCAAGCTCGAATGAGTACGTTCGCTCATCTCTACATCTTAAGTATTACAACTAGAGATGAGCGAGCGTACTCGTCCGAGCTTGATACTCGTTCGAGTATTAGGGTGTTCGAGATGCTCGTTACTCGAGACGAACACCACGCGATGTTCAAGTTACTTTCACCTTCATCTCTGAGACATTTGCGCGCTTTTCTGGCCAATAGAAAGACATGGAAGGCATTACAACTTCCTCCTGTGATGTTCCAGCCCTATGCCACCCCCCTGCAGTGAGTGGCTGGGGAGATCAGGTGTCACCTGAGTATTTAAATCTGCCCGCGGCTCGCCACAGATGCATTCTGACATAGATCAGGGACAGTGCCGCTGATGCTGCTGCTGCTATAGGGAGAGCGTTAGGAGTTATATTAGGCTTCAAGAACCCCAACGGTCCTTCTTAGGGCCACATCTGACCGTGTGCAGTACTGTTGAGGCTGCTTTTAGCAGTGTTGCACAATTTTTTTTTTTTGTATATCGGGCGTGCAGACCATTGCGTCCTCAGTCTGCAGTCATTGTACAGAGTACAGGGCCAGGACTGGTGAGGCAGGGACAGTGGTACAGAGAAAGAGGTATACTGGCTATATAGGTAGTGGGCTTTTTCAAAAAAATTGGGGAAAAATACTATATTTGGGCTGCCTGTGACCGTCTTCAGTGTACTGCGTGTCTGCTGGGGGTAGTAGTCCTAATTAATACGCAGCTAAGCGTTACAGCAGGCTTGCGCAAAATTGTTTCCTGGCTCTGCTGTCTCCGTTACATCACCGCCGTCATCCTGCTAGAGGGAAACAGTATACGTAATATACGCTGCCTACAGTATCTGTCTGCTGTATCAGCTCAGCATTTAAAAAAATAGAAGCAAAATACTTAAGGCCTACTAGAGGCCTTTGGCTACTTGACTGCTTCTGCGCTGTGAATTCCACTAGCTCAGTCATACGCACCTACGTCTCAGTGCAGGCGTGCGCAAAATTGTCTCCTGGCTCAGCTGTGCGTTCCGTAAGCGAAGTCAGCCTCCAACCACAGGCCAGTAAGCGGCACATTTAATTACAGTGTTCTGTTTCTGCTCTACTCGTAATACACCATGCTGAGGGGTAGGGGTAGGCCTAGAGGACGTGGACGCGGGCGAGGACGCGGAGGCCCAAGTCAGGGTGTGGGCACAGGCCGAGCTCCTGATCCAGGTGTATCGCAGCCGACTACTGCGGGATTAGGAGAGAGGCAAGTTTCTGGTGTCCCCAGATTCATCTCACAATTAATGGGTCCACGCGGTAGACCTTTATTAGAAAATGAGCAGTGTGAGCAGGTCCTGTCGTGGATGGCAGAAAGTGCATCCAGCAATCTATCGACCACCCAGACTTCTACGCCGTCCACTGCTGCAACTCTGAATCCTCTGGCTGCTGCTCCTCCTTCCTCCCAGCCTCCTCACTCCATTACAATAACACATTCTGAGGAGCAGGCAGACTCCCAGGAACTGTTCTCGGGCCCCTGCCCAGAATGGGCAGCAATGGTTCCTCTCCCACCGGAGGAGTTTGTCGTGACCGATGCCCAACCTTTGGAAAGTTCCCGGGGTCCGGGGGATGAGGCTGGGGACTTCCGGCAACTGTCTCAAGAGCTTTCAGTGGGTGAGGAGGACGATGACGATGAGACACAGTTGTCTATCACTCAGGTAGTAGTAATTGCAGTAAGTCCGAGGGAGGAGCGCAAAGAGGATTCGGAGGAAGAGCAGCTGGATGATGAGGTGACTGACCCCACCTGGTTTGCTAAGCCTACTGAGGACAGGTCTTCAGAGGGGGAGGCAAGTGCCGCAGCAGGGCAGGCTGGAAGAGGCAGTGTGGTGGCCAGGGGGAGAGGCAGGGCCAGACCGAATAATCCACCAACTGTTTCCCAAAGCGCCCCCTCGCGCCATGCCACCCTGCAGAGGCCGAGGTGCTCAAAGGTCTGGCAGTTTTTCACTGAGAGTGCAGACGACCGACGAACTGTGGTGTGCAAGGTTTGTCGCGCCAAGATCAGCCGGGGAGCCACCACCACCAGCCTCACCACCACCAGCATGCGCAGACATATGATGGCCAAGCACCCCACAAGGTGGGACGAAGGCCGTTCACCGCCTCCGGTTTGCACCACTGCCTCTCCCCGTGCCCCAACCTGCCTCTGAGATCCAACCCCCCTCTCAGGACACAGGCACTACCGTCTCCCGGCCTGCACCCACACCCTCACCTCCGCTGTCCTCGGCCCCATCCAGCAATGTCTCTCAGCGCAGCGTCCAGCCGTCGCTAGCGCAACTGTTTGAGCGCAAGCGCAAGTATGCCGCCACGCACCTGCACGCTCAAGCGTTAAACGTGCACATAGCCAAATTTATCAGCCTGGAGATGCTGCCGTATAGGCTTGTGGAAACGGAGGCTTTCAAAAACATGATGGCGGCGGCAGCCCCGCGCTACTCAGTTCCCAGTCGCCACTACTTTTCCCGATGTGCCGTCCCAGCCCTGCACGACCACGTCTCCCGCAACATTGTACGCACCCTCACCAACGCGGTTACTGCCAAGGTCCACTTAACAACGGACACGTGGACAAGCACAGGCGGGCAGGGCCACTATATCTCCCTGATGGCACATTGGGTGAATTTAGTGGAGGCTGGGACGAGTCAGAGCCTGGGACCGCTCACGTCCTACCCACCCCCAGAATTGCGGGCCCCAGCTTGGTGTTGGTATCTGCGGCGGCGTATGCTTCCTCCACTAAACCACCCTCCTCCTCCTACGCAACCTCTGTCTCGCAATCAAGATGTGTCAGCAGCAGCACGTCGCCAGCAGTCGGTGTCGCGCGGCGTGGCAGCACAGTGGTAGGCAAGCGTCAGCAGGCCGTGCTGAAACTACTCAGCTTAGGAGAGAAGAGGCACACGGCCCACGAACTGCTGCAGGGTCTGACAGAGCAGATCGACTGCTGGCTTTCACCGCTGAGCCTCCAACCGGGCATGGTCGTGTGTGACAACGGCCGTAACCTGGTGGCGGCTCTGCAGCTCGGTAGCCTCACGCACGTGCCATGCCTGGCCCACGTCTTTAATTTGGTGGTTCAGCGCTTTCTGAAAAGCTACCCACGCTAGTCAGACCTGCTCGGAAAGGTGCGCCGGCTCAGCGCACATTTCCGCAAATCCAAGATGGACGCTGCCACCCTGCGGACCCTGCAACATCGGTTTAATCTGCCAGTGCAACGACTGCTGTGCGACGTGCCCACACGGTGGAACTCTACGCTCCACATGTTGGCCAGGCTCTATGAGCAGCGTAGAGCTATAGTGGAATACCAACTCCAACATGGGCGGCGTAGTGGGAGTCAGCCTCCTCAATTCTTTACAGAAGAGTGGGCCTGGTTGGCAGACATCTGCCAGGTCCTTGGAAACTTTGAGGAGTCTACCCAGATGGTGAGCGGCGATGCTGCAATCATTAGCGTCACCAGTCCTCTGCTATGCCTCTTGAGAAGTTCCCTGCAAAGCATAAAGGCAAACGATTTGCGCTCGGAAACGGAGGCGGGGTAAGACAGTATGTCGCTGGATAGTCAGAGTACCCTCATGTCTAGATCTCAGCGGGTTTTGGAGGAGGAGGAGGAGGGGGAGGAGCATGAGGAGGAGGGGGAAGAGACAGCTTGGCCCACTGCTGAGGGTACCCATGCTGCTGGCCTGTCATCCTTTCAGCGTGTATGGCCTGAGGAGGAGGAGGAGGAGGAGAATCCTGAAAGTGATCTTCCTAGTGAGGACAGCCATGTGTTGCGTACAGGTACCCTGGCACTCATGGCTCACTTCATGTTAGGATGCCTTTCTCGTGACCCTCGCGTTACACGCATTCTGGCCACTACGGATTACTGGGTGTACACACTGCTCGACCCACGGTATAAGGAGAACCTTTCCACTCTCATACCCGAAGAGGAAAGGGGTTCGAGAGTGATGCTATACCACAGGACCCTGGCGGACAAACTGATGGTAAAATTCCCATCCGACAGCGCTAGTGGCAGAAGGCGCAGTTCCGAGGGCCAGGTAGCAGGGGAGGCGCGGAGATCAGGCAGCATGTACAGCGCAGGCAGGGGAACACTATCGAAGGCCTTTGCCAGCTTTATGGCTCCCCAGCAAGACTGTGTCACCGCTCCCCAGTCAAGGCTGAGTCGGCAGGAGCACTGTAAAAGGATGGTGCGGGAGTACGTAGCCAATCGCACGACCGTCCTCCGCGACGCCTCTGCCCCCTACAACTACTGGGTGTCGAAGCTGGACACGTGGCCTGAACTCGCGCTGTATGCCCTGGAGGTGCTTGCTTGTCCTGCGGCTAGCGTCTTGTCAGAGAGGGTGTTTAGTGCAGCTGGGGGAATCATCACGGATAAGCGTACCCCCCTGTCAACTGACAGTGCCGACAGGCTTACACTCATCAAGATGAACACAGCCTGGATTTCCCCATACTTTTCTTCTCCACCAGCGGACAGCAGAGGTACCTAAACAATACGCAGGCTGCACCTGCGGATGGAAGCATCGTTCTCTATCACCATCAAAAACGTGGACCTTTTAGCTTCATCAATCTGTGTATTATATTCATCCTCCTGCTCCTGCTCCTCCTCCTGAAACCTCACGTAATCACGCCGAACGGGCAATTTTTCTTAGGCCCACAAGGCTCAGTCATATTACTTTAGTAAACAATGTTTATACGTTTCAATTCTCATTAAAGCGTTGAAACTTGCACCTGAACCAATTTTTATTTTAACTGTGCTGCCTCCAGGCCTAGTTACAAATTAAGCCACATTAACCAAAGCGAATAATGGGTTTCACCTGCCCTCTTGGTTGGGCATGGGCAATTTTTCTGAGGTACATTAGTACTGTTGGTACACCCATTCTTTTGGGCCCTCGCCTACAGTGTAATCCTAGTAATTTTTATGGGCTTCGCCTGCACTCATGGTACAGCAAGGTGTATGCGGTGGGCATACACTTTTGCTACATAAACATATTACCAGTCTGACTGGGGCATGCACTGTGGGCCGAAGCACACCTGTATTGTATGTGACGTTAGCTCTGCTGAGCAGGGCACTGCAATGGGATATATTTATGTACCGCCGGTGGGTTCCAGGGAGCCACCCATGCTGTGGGTCCACAGGGACTTCACATTAGGGATTTGTACCTGCCAGTGTCTATGTATTAAAAACCCCGGTCAGACTGGGGCATGCAGTGTGGGCCGAAGCCCACCTGCATTTGATCGGACGTTACCTCAGCTGTGATGGGCAATGCAATGGGATATATTTATGTACCGCCGGTGGCTTCCTGGGACCCACCCATGCTGTCGGTCCACACGGAGTTGTAACTGCATGTGTCCACTTCTAAAGAACCCCAGTCTGACTGGGGCATGCAGTGTGGGCCGAAGCCCACCTGCATTAAACCTGACGTTACCTCAGCTGTGATGGGCAATGCAATGGGATATATTTATGTACCGCCGATGGGTTCCAGGGAGCCACCCATGCTGTGGGTCCACAGGGACTTCACATTAGGGATTTGTACCTGCCAGTGTCTATGTATTAAAAACCCCGGTCAGACTGGGGCATGCAGTGTGGGCCGAAGCCCACCTGCATTTAATCTGAGGTTAGCTCTGCTGTCCAGGGCACTGCAATGGGATACATTTATGTACCGCCGGTGGGTTCCAGGGAGCCACCCATGCTGTGGGTGCACACGGAATTCCCATTGCGGAGTTGTACCTGCCTGTGACTATTTTTAAAAAACCCCGGTCTGACTGGGGCATGCAGACACCTTGACAGAATGAATAGTGTGTGGCACATGGGTTCCCCATTGCTATACCCACGTGTACATCTCCTGATGGAGGTGGCACAGGATTGGATTTCTCATTGCTTCTGTATAGCATTGTGGGCTATCACCCCGCCCCTTTTAAAGAGGGTAGCTGCCTGGCCGTGCCAACCCTCTGCAGTGTGTGCCTGCGGTTCCTCCTCCTGGCAGACGCACTTATAAATAGACATGAGGGTGCTGTGGCTATGAGGCCAGCGTGTGGCATGAGGGCAGCTGAAGGCTGCGCAGGGACACTTTGGTGTGCGCTGTGGACACTGGGTCGTGCGGGGGGGGGGGGGTTGGGCAGCATGTTACCCCTCGCCTGCCCTATCCGTTTCTGTGTCGTTCCCATAACTTTCTTGAATTGCCCAGATTTTCACAAATGAAAACCTTAGCGAGCATCGGCGATATACAAAAATGCTCGGGTCGCCCATTGACTTCATTGGGATTCATTACTCGAAACGAACCCTCGAGCATCGCGAAAAGTTCGTCTCGAGCAACGAGCACCCGAGCTTTTTGGTGCTCGCTTATCTCTACTAGTGAGTATTTCTCCTATGTTTAGTGTGCCGCAACAATTTCTGCTTTCTGTGCTAATGTCGCTGAAGTTGGTAGTGATGGTGGCGGCTCAACTTCTTTTCTCCATTCCCCACTCCTGGCTCTGAAGCCTGCAGCCTGGTTGTCGAATACAGAGGAGACAGATGAGAGAAAAATATACATAATAGGGAGGGATATTTTAGGTATTATTTCATATACTTACTATGTTTTTTATAAGAATGTATTCAAAATTCATCCGCTCTAATTTAAATTGATTACAAACTTAAGGTTTGAATTATTTATTTGTTTTATTCTTTACCTTTTCACGTTTCACATTATAACAGAATCGTTGCATCCTAACTGGATGTGCTGGATCTGTAACGTGAAAGACTCATGTAAATGCACCCCAAGCAGTGGTAAAAAGTAAAGACAACCGCAACAAGGAAAACACTGTCCCTGAATAACCTTACCCATGGAAGGAGCCTACCTATACCCAGGTAACCTACCCTGAGAAGGGCAAACCCAACCACCAGCTGACTCTACATGGGATAGGAGAATACCACAGTAAACAAGATCTAAAATAATAACCGCTGTACTTAGCTTTGAGAAGACTCAGGCAAACAGGAGATGAAGCTCCAAGCTCTGACTTCCACCACAGCCAGCGGAAGACTGATATTAAACAGCACTGAAGCTAAGCACCAGGCGAGGTTCAATAGACCTGACAAATTACTCACAGGTCAGGCCAAACATGTTTCATCTAATTCCACTCCCACCAGGGATAGAAGATAGAGAAACACATACAAAACCTGTACCAGATTATTTAGAAAGGAAGTGATTAGAGATGAGCGAACGTACTCGTCCGTGCTTGATACTCGTTCGAGTATTAGCGTGTTCGGGATGCTCGTTACTCGTAACGAGTACCACGCGATGTTCGGGTTACTTTCACTTTCATCTCTGAGACGTTAGCGCGCTTTTCTGGCCAATTGAAAGACAGGGAAGGCATTACAACTTCCCCCTGCGACGTTCAAGCCCTATACCACCCCCCTGCAGTAAGTGGCTGGGGAGATCAGGTGTCACCCGAGTATAAAAATCGGCCCCTCCCGCGGCTCGCCTCAGATGCGTTGTGAGATAGCTGAGGGACAGTGCTGTTGGTGCCGGAGCTGCTATAGGGAGAGTGTTAGGAGTTAGTGTAGGCTTCAAGAACCCCAACGGTCCTTCTTAGGGCCACATCTAACCATGTGCAGTAGTGTGGAGGCTGCTTTTAGCAGTGTTGCACTTTTTTTTTTTTTGGTATATCGGCCGTGCAGAGCATTGCGCCCTGCAGTAATAGTCCAGGGACAGAAGTGTGGAGGCAGGGAGAGCGTTAGGAGTTATTGTAGGCTTCAAGAACCCCAACGGTCCTTCTTAGGGCCACATCTAACCGTGTGCAGTAGTGTGGAGGCTGCTTTTAGCAGTGTTGCACATTTTTTTTTTTTTCCGTATATCGGCCGTGCAGAGCATTGCGCCCTGCAGTAATACTCCAGGGACAGAATTGTGTAGGCAGGGCCAGAAGACATATATTATAGATTGAATATACGCAGTGGTCCTTTAGAATAAAATATTGGAAAAAAATCTATTTGGCCTGCCTGTCACTGTGCTCAGTGTTCTGGGTCCGTGTCTGCTGGGGGTAGTAGTTCTCCAAATAAATACGCAGCCAGCTAAGTGTTACAGCAGGCTTGCGCCAAATTATTTCCTGGCTCTAAAATCACCGGTCTGTTGCAGTTAATAACAGTGCAACACTGCAGTTCCGTGACACACACATCAGGGACAGAATTGTGTAGGCAGGGCCAGAAGACATATATTACAGATTGAATATACGCAGTGGTCCTTTTGAAAAAAATATTGGAAAAAAATCTATTTGGCCTGCCTGTCACTGTGCTCAGTGTTCTGGGTCCGTGTCTGCTGGGGGTAGTAGTTCTCCAAATAAATACGCAGCCAGCTAAGTGTTACAGCAGGCTTGCGCCAAATTATTTCCTGGCTCTGAAATCACCGGTCTGTTGCAGTTAAAAACAGTGCAACACTGCAGTTCCGTGACACACTGCAGGGACAGAATTGTGTAGGCAGGGCCAGAAGACATATATTATAGATTGAATATACGCAGTGGTCCTTTTCCAAAAAATATTGGAAAAAAATCTATTTGGCCTGCCTGTCACTGTGCTCAGTGTTCTGGGTCCGTGTCTACTGGGGGTAGTAGTTCTCCAAATAAATACGCAGCCAGCTAAGTGTTACAGCAGGCTTGCGCCAAATTATTTCCTGGCTCTGAAATCACCGGTCTGTTGCAGTTAATAACAGTGCAACACTGCAGTTCCGTGACACACACATCAAGGACAGAATTGTGTAGGCAGGGCCAGAAGACATATATTATAGATTGAATATACGCAGTGGTCCTTTTGAAAAAAATATTGGAAAAAAATCTATTTGGCCTGCCTGTCACTGTGCTCAGTGTTCTGGGTCCGTGTCTGCTGGGGGTAGTAGTTCTCCAAATAAATACGCAGCCAGCTACGTGTTACAGCAGGCTTGCGCCAAATTATTTCCTGGGGTTCCGTAAACGAAGTCAGCCTCCAACCACAGGCCAATAGGCGGCACATTTAATTACAGCGTTGTGTTTCTGCATTCCTGGTAATACAGCATGCTGAGGGGTAGGGGTAGGCCTAGAGGACGTGGGCGCGGCCGAGGACGCGGAGGCCCTAGTCCGGGTGTGGGCACAGGCCGAGCTCCTGATCCAGGTGTATCGCAGCCGACTGCTGCGGGATTAGGAGAGAGGCACGTTTCTGGCGTCCCCACATTCATAGCACATTTAATGGGTCCACGCGGTAGACCTTTATTAGAAAATGAGCAGTGTGAGCAGGTCCTGTCGTGGATGGCAGAAAGTGCTTCCAGCAACCTATCGTCCACCCAGAGTTCTGCGCCGTCCACTGCTGCAACTCAGAATCCTCTGGCTGCTGCTCCTCCTTCCTCCCAGTCTCCTCACTCCATGAAAATGAGACATTCTGAGGAGCGGGCAGACTCCCAGGAACTGTTCTCGGGCCCCTGCTCAGATTGGGCAGCAGTGGTTCCTCTCCCACTAGAGGAGTTTATCGTGACTGATGCCCAACCATTGCAAAGTTCCCGGGGTCCGGGGGATGAGGCTGGGGACTTCCGGCAACTGTCTCAAGACCTTTCAGTGGGTGAGGAGGCCGATGACGATGAGACACAGTTGTCTATCACTCAGGTAGTAGTAAGGGCATTAAGTCCGAGGGAGGAGCGCACAGAGGTTTCTGAGGAAGAGCAGCAGGACAATGAGGTGACTGACCCCACCTGGTTTGCTACGCCTACTGAGGACAGGTCTTCAGAGGGGGAGGCAAGGGCAGCAGCAGGGCAGGTTGCAAGAGGCAGTGCGGTGGCCAGGGGTAGAGGCAGGGCCAGACCAAATAATCCACCAACTGTTTCCCAAAGCGCCCCCTCGCGCCATGCCACCCTGCAGAGACTGAGGTGCTCAAAGGTCTGGCAGTTTTTCACTGAGAGTGCAGACAACCGACGATCAGTGGTGTGCAACCTGTGTCGCGCCAAGATCAGCCGGGGAGCCACCACCACCAGCCTCACCACCACCAGCATGTGCAGACATATGATGGCCAAGCACCCCACAAGGTGGGACGAAGGCCGTTCACCGCCTCCGGTTTGCACCGCTGCCTCTCCCCCTGTGCCCCAACCTGCCACTGAGATCCAACCCCGCTCTGAGGACACAGGCACTACCGTCTCCTGGCCTGCACCCACACCCTCACCTCCGCTGTCCTCGGCCCCATCCACCAATGTCTCTCAGCGCACCGTCCAGCCGTCGCTAGCGCAACTGTTTGAGCGCAAGCGCAAGTACGCCACCACGCACCCGCACGCTCAAGCGTTAAACGTGCACGTAGCCAAATTTATCAGCCTGGAGATGCTGCCGTATAGGGTTGTGGAAACGGAGTCTTTCAAAAGTATGATGGCGGCGGTGGCCCCGCGCTACTCAGTTCCCAGTCGCCACTACTTTTCCCGATGTGCCGTCCCAGCCCTGCACGACCACGTCTCCCGCAACATTGTACGCGCCCTCACCAACGCGGTTACTGCCAAGGTCCACTTAACAACGGACACGTGGACAAGCACAGGCGGGCAGGGCCACTATATCTCCCTGACGGCACATTGGGTGAATTTAGTGGAGGCTGGGACAGAGTCAGAGCCTGGGACCGCTCACGTCCTACCCACCCCCAGAATTGCGGGCCACAGCTCGGTGGTGGTATCTGCGGCGGTGTATGCTTCCTCCACTAAACCACCCTCCTCCTCCTCCAACGCAACCTCTGTCTCGCAATCAAGATGTGTCAGCAGCAGCAGCACGTCGCCAGCAGTCGGTGTCGCGTGGCGTGGCAGCACAGCGGTGGGCAAGCGTCAGCAGGCCGTGCTGAAACTACTCAGCTTAGGTGATAGGAGGCACACGGCCCACGAACTGCTGCAGGGTCTGACAGAGCAGACCGACCGCTGGCTTGCGCCGCTGAGCCTCACACCGGGCATGGTCGTGTGTGACAACGGCCGTAACCTGGTGGCGGCTCTGCAGCTCGGCAGCCTCACGCACATGCCATGCCTGGCCCACATCTTTAATTTGGTGGTTCAGCGCTTTCTGAAAAGCTACCCACGCTTGTCAGACCTGCTCGGAAAGGTGCGCCGGCTCTGCGCACATTTCCGCAAGTCCCACACGGACGCTGCCACCCTGCGCACCCTGCAACATCGGTTTAATCTGCCAGTGCACCGACTGCTGTGCGACGTGCCCACACGGTGGAACTCTACGCTCCACATGTTGGCCAGGCTCTATGAGCAGCGTAGAGCTATAGTGGAATACCAACTCCAACATGGGCGGCGCAGTGGGAGTCAGCCTCCTCAATTATTTTCAAAAGAGTGGGCCTGGTTGGCAGACATCTGCCAGGTCCTTGGAAAGTTTGAGGAGTCTACCCAGGTGGTGAGCGGCGATGCTGCAATCATTAGCGTCACCATTCCTCTGCTATGCCTCTTGAGAAGTTCCCTGCAAAGCATAAAGACAGACGCTTTGCACTCGGAAACAGAGCCGGGGGAAGACAGTATGTCGCTGGATAGTCAGAGCACCCTCCTGTCTATATCTCAGCGCGGTGAGGAGGAGGAGGAGGAGGAAGATGAGGAGGAGGGGGAAGAGACAGCTTGGGCCACTGGTGAGGGTACATATGCTGCTGGCCTGTCATCCTTTCAGCGTTTATGGCCTGAGGAGGAGGAGGATGATCCTGAAAGTGATCTTCCTAGTGAGCACAGCCATGTGTTGCGTACAGGTACCCTGGCACACATGGCTGACTTCATGTTAGGATGCCTTTCTCGTGACCCTCGTGTTACACGCATTCTGGCCACTACGGATTACTGGGTGTACACACTGCTCGACCCACGGTATAAGGAGAACCTTTCCACTCTCATACCCGAAGAGGAAAGGGGTTCGAGAGTGTTGCTATACCACAGAACCCTAGCGGACAAACTGATGGTAAAATTCCCATAAGACAGCGCTAGTGGCCGAAGGCGCAGTTCCGAGGGCCAGGTAGCAGGGGAGGCGCGGAGATCAGGCAGCATGTACAGCACAGGCAGGGCAACACTCTTTAAGGCCCTTGACTGCTTTATGGCTCCCCAGCAAGACTGTGTCACCGCTCCCCAGTCACGGCTGAGTCGGCGGGAGCACTGTAAAAGGATGGTGAGGGAGTACGTAGCCGATCGCACGACCGTCCTCCGTGACGCCTCTGCCCCCTACAACTACTGGGTGTCGAAGCTGGACACGTGGCCTGAACTCGCGCTGTATGTCCTGGAGGTGCTTGCTTGTCCTGCAGCTAGCGTCTTGTCAGAGAGGGTGTTTAGTGCGGCTGGGGGAATCATCACAGATAAGCGTACCCGCCTGTCAACCGACAGTGCCGACAGGCTAACACTCAAGATGAACAAAGCCTGGATTTCCCCAGACTTCTCTTCTCCACCAGCGGACAGCAACGATACCTAAGCAATACGTAGGCTGCACCCGTGGATGGAAGCATCGTTCTGTATCCCCATCAAAAACGGGGACCTTTTCGCTTCATCAATCTGTGTATAATATTCCTCCTCCTCCTCCTGCTCCTCCTCCTGAAACCTCACATAATCACGCCGAACGGGCAATTTTTCTTAGGCCCACAAGGCTCGGTCATATAATTTTTATAAACAATTTTTATACGTTTCAATGCTCATTAAAGCGTTGAAACTTTCACCTCAACCAATTTTTATTTTAACTGGGCTGCCTCCTGGCCTAGTTACCAATTAAGCCACATTAACCAAAGCGATTAATGGGTTTCACCTGCCCTCTTGGTTGGCCATGGGCAATTTTTCTGATGTACATTAGTACTGTTGATACAGCAATTTTTGTGGGCCCTCGCCTACAGTGTAATCAAATTAATTTTTAGCCCACCTGCCTTACAGCTGACGTTACATCAGCTGTGTTGGGCACTGCAATGGGATATTGTTATGTACCGCCAGTGGCTTCCTGGCACCCACCCATGCTGTGGGTCCACAGGGAGTTGTAAATGCATCTGTGTCCACTTCTAAAGAACCCCAGTCTGACTGGGCATGCAGTGTGGGCCGAAGCCCTCCTGCATTAAACATGACATTACTACCTCAGCTGTGATGGGCAATGCAATGGGATATTTTTATGTACCGCCGGTGGGTTCCAGGGAGCCAGCCATGCTGTGGGTCCACAGGGAGTTGTAAATGCATCTGTTTCCACTTCTAAAGAACCCCAGTCTGACTGGGGCATGCAGTGTGGGCCGAAGCCCACCTGCATTAAACATGACATTACTACCTCAGCTGTGATGGGCAATGCAATGGGATATATTTATGTACCGCCGGTGGCTTCCTGGCACCCACCCATGCTGTGGGTGCACACGGAATTCCCATTGCGGAGTTGTACCTGCCTGTGACTATTTATAAAAAAACGCAGTCTGACTGGGGCATGCAGACACCTTGACAGAATGAATAGTGTGTGGCACATAGGTTCCCCATTGCTATGCCCACGTGTGCAGCTCCAGATGGAGGTGGCACAGGATTGGATTTCTCATTGCTTCTGTACAGCATTGTGGACTATCGCCCCGCCCCTTTTAAAGAGGGTCGCTGCCTTGCCGTGCCAACCCTCTGCAGTGTGTGCCTGCGGTTCCTCTGGCAGACGCACTTATAAATAGACATGAGTGTGGCGTGGCATGAGGGCAGCTGAAGGCTGCGCAGGGACACTTTGGTGTGCGCTGTGGACACTGGGTCGTGCGGGGTGGTTGGGCAGCATGTTACCCAGGAGAAGTGGCAGCGGAGTGTCATGCAGGCAGTGATTGTGCTTTGTTGGAGGTAGTGTGGTGCTTAGCTAAGGTATCCATTGCTAATGAGGCCTTTTCAGAAGTAAAAATTGTTGGGAGGGGGGGGGGGCCCACTCTTGCCGCTATTGTGGCTTAATAGTGGGACCTGTGAACTTCAGATGCAGCCCAACATGTAGCCCCTCGCCTGCCCTATCCGTTGCTGTGTCGTTTCCATCACTTTCTTGGGTTTTGCAGATTTTCACAAATGAAAACCTTAGCGAGCATCGGCGATATACAAAAATGCTCGGGTCGCCCATTGACTTCAATGGGGTTCGTTACTCGAAACGAACCCTCGAGCATCGCGAAAAGTTCGTCTCGAGTAATGAGCACCCGAGCATTTTGGTGCTCGCTCATCTCTAGAAGTGATCCCAGAACTGCTGCAACAAGGATATTACTTTAATGGAACACAGTATATACATGGTCCTCTTGTGGGGCACCACAAGTGCACATGCAGACAGTGAATATGAATTTGCAGTTCTAAATCAGTGTTTCTCCCATCTTTAAGTACCCCAAACAGGTTATGATTGTATGATCTCCCTTAAAGAATACACCTGCGGTAATGTCTGAGACACTGATAATAATTACAATGTGAATCACCTGTGCAATGCTAAGTAAATCTTGAAAGCATCACCTGTTTGGGTCTTTGGCGCTTTTCTATCCAGTTAAAAAAGACTCAGGGAACATTTTCATAGCTGTTTTTTACTATGCTGTGGAATTGCATTTGGGGATTCCATCACAACTGGTGAAAACAGCACTATGACGGAACCCCCAAATGGAAATAAACTCAACCATTAATTATCATTAGTGCTACGGATACCAATTTGGTGTCTGTTTTCAGAGTTTCCATTTGTTTTTATCATGTTTGGAGAATAGAAATATGTAGTCAACTGAAATATCCTATACTCCAAATATAACAGAAACTATTGGAAACCCTGTCAAACCTAAGTGGTGTCAGTTTCACTATTGATAGTGAATGGTTCTATTAATTGCTGTTGGGGGGTTCCATCACGGTGTTGCTTTTCAGCACCATTAGTGTAACCCCCAGCGCAGTAAAAAAAAAAAAAAAGCTGTGGGAATTCTCCCTGACACAGACAGAAACAATATGAAACAGAGACCAAAGACTAAGGTGCCATACTACTTTCTGTACCCATTTAGGTTTTGGCATGTAAGATGGAAAGTGGAGACAGTGTCAAAGAAGTCTTACTTCCTAGGGCCTTCTCTAGAAACCAGTTAATCTATTAATATGTTTAGAATTTTGGCAGGGAACCAAAAAAACAATGGAAACCCACACAAGCATGGGGCATACACACTGCTGGTCTGATTTGAACCCAGTATAGGGTTGTAACCGATCTACACGTTAGTATGTCTACACCATGTGACGGATCCCGACCCCTCCTTCCCATTTTGATACATCATCTATTGTCATGTGATGTAGCATTGTCACGTACAATCACGTGATGACATAGTTCTAATACGTCACTACGTATGGGTTAGAGGCGTGGCACGTACACCTGACCTCCGCTTTCTTTCCAGCCCCCATTGATATTGATGTCACCACGCACTATCATGTGATGAAGTCGCCCTATTACGTTACTATGCAGGGGTCACGTATGCGGTCGCGTGGACTCATGTGACCTCCACTCATCTTCCAGCTCCCACTGATACTGGTGTAGATCGGTTACAACTTCAACTTGCACCGGAAACATAACTAATGAGGGCGGGACAACACTGAATCCCCTTGTGCTTGTCAGTATATATAGAGGTATGTTTTAATTATATGTATGCTTGAAAAAGGCCTCAGTTACAGGCCGAATCGCGTTGCAATAAACAGGATTTATTTAGGATCATCTCTTTGCATTCACCTATATACCTATCGGGATTGGAGGGGTGTCTTAGGACCAGGGCACCCCGCAACAAGTAAAACCCTATTTAGGGAATAGTTTTTTGATATAAACGGAGCGCTGAGATTTTATCTGCTGACTACTCGTATCTGTTTTCCCTCCGACATTATACATATGTTTGGAGTCCCTCCATGCTGCTCTCCCCATGGGATGTCTTTTCGGGACCGTTATATCATTAAACTTCCATGAATATTGGGATATCAAGCCTTCTCGGATAATACGACCGACCGGTCCCTAGTCCAGAGGATCGTCCGAGTCGGGGTGAGTTACACCCTTAAATTCTGTAATTGTTTTTATTATCCATTCCATACCATTGGAGAGCTGCCTCTGACTCTTATTTTTCAGATTTTATTATTAAATCGACCAAGGGGAGCAGAATATCACTGGGGCAGTAAGCAGAGCCTGAAGAAGAGAAGAGCACCTCATCAGATGAAGGGTACAATTGATGTCTGTATCACATGGGCATTTTTCATTTAAAACCCTATAGCTGAGAAATTTCCTGACAGGTGGAAACATGGCATGAGGCTGATAAGGAAAATCTGTAAGTCCAGCTTCAAACCCTTAAGCATCACAGTTTCTCTACAGAATGATTCTATGGTGAAAAGGGGTGGCTAAATTTAGCTGCCAGGTTTGGCTTTCTTCGGATCTCGATATCATCATTGAAACAGAACTTTTTGCTATTTAGCAGGGAGTAGGAGCTGAGGCCCCTGACCTCACACCTGCCATTCCTCACTTCACAGCTGTCAATTATAGACTCTTCCTGTAGAAGATACTGGGAAGCAGTATGCCTAATACTATTTGCATACAGCGTGGAGAGAGTGGTTGTAATTTGTCTAATCATCTGTTACGATCGTGTGGGCAGGCAAAGCACGGGGCCCACACGATCGTGACCAAAGGGGACGCACACTGGTATCATGCAACTGACCCTGTGCTAACGGGAGGTAGACATGGCTCTACCTAAGCGGGGACATTGCCCCAATAAGGGCAGCCCAGCGGTCTTCGGATCTGGGCCCTAGCTGTTCCTAGGAGCCACGCGCCAGAACAGGATGCATTCACATGCCACATGACAGACCCAGAATACACCGCATACAACATGCAACCACTAGTAACAGATAGGAAGCTGAATATAAATACCAGGTATTAGTTGACATGTTGTACAATATGTGGAAGCTAGCAGGCCACTTCACGGCTCCTGGTTATACTGCTAGTCCCTACACTAACCAGGAGTCCAGCAGAACCAGACACCATTCACACCGCATGCTGCAACAGGACAGGACACAGATTGCAAGACACACAGCAAGCTAACACAAAACTGACAGAATTTAAACGTACAAACGGACATAAACCAGATCACACTGCAAACCTCACCAGACAAGCATTTATGACTACTTACCTGAGGGTTCATACAGGCTGACCAGAAGCTGGGTTTATATATGAGCACAGATCCAGGGGATTGGCTAGCAGAAAGTACCACACCCAGCCAGCTCAATCATTAACCCTGAGAGTGCTGTGTTGCTGGAATCACAATAGTACAACATGTCTCAGCAGCACACGTAACAGTACCTCCCCTTTAAAAAAAGGGGCCTCTGGACCCTATAAGCATAACCAAAAAAAATTATGCAACTCCTCCAAACCGCGCACATGTACAGGATTTATCTAAAAAGGACCTGACACCAAGGCAAAGATGACAAAATGGGAGAGAGTAAGGGAATAACTAAGCAGGACCACTGCGCCTTATACCAAAATGCCACCGAACAGTAGCCTGCATAGAATATGCACAATCCAGAGGGAAAGATGGCTACCCGCCCTACTGACAGAGTGAACAGGACTTATCACTACGGCCTGATGCGGACGCCAGCCTGTCAGCAGGAGAAGGAAGTACACCCTGGTACCTCCCGCACAGGGGTCTACAACAAATTACGTCCGCAGGGCGCACCTCACCACAAAACGGACACCGGAACAGGAATACAGACTGAGATGGAACTCAGACACAACATGCATGCCACCAAAGTTGTATGGAGCCACCACACCCACTGTACAAGGGGAAGGACCGCCAGAACACCTATCTGGCCTATAAGGAAACTCGTGGCCGGCGTCACCAGTTCGCACCACGCACACAAAAATCAGATGTTCGGAGGCCACACCTGCCAAGGGAAGGGAGAAACCTGCGAGTGGCTACACTTGCGTGGTCACCGTACCGCACCTACTGAGTGCACCACCCCAGAATGCCAGGAAGGGAAGGAACAGCAGGTGTCCAAACCATCTGCGGGGACGTACGGGGAAACTTGCTCCAACAACCGCATGCAACAGACACCACAACACCATGTGTCTAACATACATATGAACACCAACATCCTCAGAACATGACTATCCACCCCTGATGTCTGGCCACCTGCACAGACACTGGACTAGTCACTGTTCACACACAACATTTAATGCATACAACATATAACATACAACATAGCCCACACCTGAACATAATGCCCTGCATACAACATGCAACCACTAGTAACAGATAGGAAGCTAAATATAAATACCAGGTATTAGTTGACATGTTGTACAATATGTGGAAGCTAGCAGGCCACTTCACGGCTCCTGGTTATACTGCTAGTCCCTACACTAACCAGGAGTCCAGCAGAACCGGACACCGTTCACACCGCACACTGCAACAGGACAGGACACAGATTGCAGGACACACAGCAAGCTAACACAAAACTGACAGAATTTAAACGTACAAACGGACATAAACCAGATCACACTGCAAACCTCACCAGACAAGCATTCATGACTACTTACCTGAGGGTCCATACAGACTGACCAGGAGCTGGGTTTATATGTGAGCACAGATCCAGGGGATTGGCTAGCAGAAAGTACCACACCCAGCCAGCTCAATCATTAACCCTGAGAGTGCTGTGTTGCTGGAATCACAATAGTACAACATGTCTCAGCAGCACACGTAACATCATCTTTCTCAAAATAAGCAAAAAGAACTGACTTTCATGAAACAAGATAATTACTCATTGAATAAAGGATAGAAATTACAGTCTTAAAGTGCAAAAAACATTTTAGTACTTGTTACAATGCCAGTGAAGAAGCAATAACTCTTAGGCCATATGCCGATGGCCATATGCAAACTGTGCACAAGGAAATTCCCCCCTTCACTCTTGAATGAAGTCTCCTGCATCATTGATGTCCTTTCCAGATGTCATCAATTAAGAATGGTGGGAAGGAGCTGCCGCTGACAAACCACGACACTTCACTGAAGAGAATGAACACTATAGGTTTCAATAACATACGGCACATGTATGAAACATGATTTTCTCAGGTATGCTTACACTATTGCACCAAACATGGGGATGTTGACCTGTTTTCCTTTGTAACTAATTATTGTTCTTAAAGGGGTTTTCCAACTTATTCCATCTCCCTTATTTCCAACTTATATAAAAAATGCACAGAGGGTGTGAAAAGATTAAAAATAAATGCAGACTGTGTTTACTTGGCTGCAGCAGTGAAGATCAGTTTACACACATGGCTGCAGCCAATTACTGGCTACAGCAGCTTTGAGCAATATACTACGGTACTTGTGATTGATTGCAGTAGTCATGCAGCTGTATACTGAATGCAATCACTGCAGTCAATGTAAATACAGACTGCCAATGGGGAAGGAAGATGTGCAGTGCTGGACCCAAGGGGACAGAGCAGTGAGTAAGCTTTAGTTTGTTATTTTTAACTCTTTCATGCCCTCTATCCCTGCATTTCTGTGTCACTCCCCTTGCTCCGGACCTCTGAAGTCTGCATCCGCTGTGCTCATCACATGATCACTCTACCCAGAAGTTGATGGGTGAACAGTGGGCACACCGACTTCAGAGGCTGGGAGCCGGAGGAGCAACACAGGTGAGTATAATGTTTTCTTTTTTTTTATTTCAAACTATTTCAGCGAAACAGTTACACTCACCTATGTTGCACTTCCCAGTTTTTGCAGAGCATATATTCTGCATATATACACATACACTTACTGTCAAAAGAAATCAAGCACCTAGAAGAAGTTGTCATTTTGCTGCAAAACCCGGAATGCTGTTACATCTCAAGCAGATATGCAAATGGTCAGAGTTGTAGCGTGATTAGATGACTGCTCGCACCACCCTTGGCCTTTAAAAATGCTCTCTAAGGCTACTTGGACCTATTTTTCTACTAGTGTAGAGCTAGTTGATCCCTAGGTATGCCTCTACAATGCAATCAAAGAGATTTCACCCAGTTCATAGAGTTTCAGAGGGGGCGCATTATTGGTCTGCAAGAAGCTGGATGGTTGTACTATTGTAGCTAGTAGGAGGGAAATAATTAAATGTTAGTGTAAAGGGTTAACCAAGACCAGAGCGTACTCAGACCTTGCATAGTTTCTGATCGAAATATGGCTTTTAACTTCTGTAGAAACGCTTGAGTTATACTCACTTCTTCAGTAGAAAATATACTTATTGTTACCATGCAGGGCGGCGCAGCGTCCCGCGGTCGGCGCGTGCCGCTCCGGCGTCCTGGAGCTCAGGGGACAGGGCTCTCCCGGCGACGTGGGGCGGCCGGTGTGCGGCGGCGTGGGCGTGTCCGCCCGTAGGGTGCCGCCCGCACTCCTCCACCTTTCTTATACAGCAGTGGGGGAGTTGGCTCTTCCACTCTCCACCCCCAGGCAGAGTCTTGTAGTTATAAGGCTGGCAGTGACCTGAGCTCACTGCCAGTTATTGGTTCTGTCAGCCGCTAGTCAGTTCTGTCTGCAGCCTGTCTCAGTCAGTCCTAGTTTGCTAGTCAGCGTCCTTTCCAGTTTGCCTGTAGCACAGTCTTTTCCTGTTTGGTCACTCCATCTGCCTTTTCTGTCGGCACTCTGTCCCCCATCAGTTAGTTTCATCTTTGCAGTCGCCAGTTCCCTAGGCAGGATTGGGACCGCCGTCCAGTTGTCTGCCTGGGGTTAGCCAGGGTCGAGGCAAGTAGGCAGGGACAGTGGGGTGCGGGAAGTTCAGGGCACCCCACCTGGCGCTCGGGGGGGTCAGAGTGCCCTAACATAATAACTGGCCCTTAAAACTGTTTTCCATAGAGGCGATCAGCTACCTCGCGAACCAGTTGCAAGCCCTGGTGCCGGTGATCCAGGATTTATCCACTCGCATGGCAGCCCAGGAGCAGCGGGGGTTGTCGCAGGGGCCGGACGCCTCAACCAGTCCAGAACTCAAGTGCCCTTTTCCCGAGGTGTTTGCAGGGGAGAGGAACAAATTTTTTGTTTTCCAACAAGCTTGTCGCTTATTTTTTTGGATGCGCCCCTGTTCTTCCAGGTTGGAGGCCCAGAGGGTCGGGCTTATAATGTCCCTGCTACGGGGCTCTGCCCAGACCTGGGCTTTTTCCATTCCCGAGGGTTCCCCCTGCCTGCAGTCGGTGGACTCCTTTTTTCAGGAACTCGGGGGTATCTTCGATGAACCGGACCGAGTGGGGTTGGCGGTTTCTCGGCTGTTGGCGTTGCATCAGGGGTCGCTTTGTGTGGAGGATTATTGCTCCAACTTCAGACGCTATGCGGGTGATACGGCATGGAACAATAGCGCTCTGAAAGATGTTTTTCTGCAGGGCCTCTCGGACGCGGTTAAAGACCTGTTGATTTCCCATCCTGTTCCCGGGTCCTTGAGGGAGGCTATGGAGCTAGCGGTGAAGGCAGATAGGAGGCTCAGGTCTAGGAAGCAAGATAGACAGGCCCGTAGAGTCAGGGAGGTTGTTTGTCCTGTTCCATCTTCTTCCTTACCAGTCTCTGTTCCCGAGCCTATGGAGGTGGACCCGCTGGACCCCAAGGAGCGACGCCGGGTTCGTTTGTTGCATCATCTCTGCCTCTACTGCGGGAAAGCAGGACATCGGGTGATAACCTGCCCCCTGAGGCTTCAGCGCTCACAGTCGGAACCGGCGGAAAACTCTGAGTCCTAGGCGATTGTAGGGAGGATCGCCTAGGACTTCAGGTTCTTCCTAAACTTCTGGTACCTTGTCAGGTTAGATTCCGGAATTTTTCCCGCTCAGGGCAGGCGTTTATTGATTCCGGAGCAACCGCTAACCTGATAAGCATGTGTTTCGTTAGACCCCTGTTGGCTGAATTGGTGGCGCTGAAGACGCCAAATCATTTTACTAGTATTGATGCTACCCCTCTCTCTGAGGGCCTGGTGCGGTGGAGGACCCCAGTGTTACAGTTCACGGTGGGGATTCTCCACTCGGAAGAACTATCATTCCTGGTGATGGAGAAAATGTCAGTAGACATGGTGCTAGGGATGCCATGGTTGGCGTTGCACAACCCCCAATTCAATTGGACCACCCAGGAGCTGACTCATTGGGGACCAGCCTGCCATAGCCACCTTGCTCCCCTTCCTCTTGTTACGGCACTCTGCCCCCCCGAGCGCCAGGTGGGGTGCCCTGATCTTCCCGCACCCCACTGTCCCTGCCTACTTGCCTCGGCCCTGGCTAACCCCAGGCGGACAACTGGGCGGCGGTCCCTGTGCTGGCTAGGGACCTGGCAACTACCTAGATGGAACTACTAACAGGGGACAGAGTGCCGACAGAAGAGGCAGGTGGAACAGACCAACAAAACTTACAAGCAAAGTAAGGCTGGAGATGGAGCTCAAGGCAAACTGACAGGATACTGACGAGCAACCAGAGCAGACTGGACAGACCTGACTAGAGGCTAGCAGAACCAATAACTGGCAGTGAGCTCAGGTCACTGCCAGCCTTTTAACTTAAAGCCTCTGCCCAGGGGCGGAGAGTGGGAGGAGCCGGCTCTCCCACTGTTGCATATGGAAGGTGGAGGAGAGCGGGCGGCACCCTACGGGCGGACGCGTCCACGCCGCTGCACGCTGGCTGCTCCACGCCGCCGGGAGAGCCCCGACAGCAGAGCTCCGGGACGCCGGAGTCGACATCGGAGCGCCGCGCGCCGGCCGCAGGACCCAGCGCCACCCTGCATGGTAACATTACCCCCACCTCTGACGGGGGACCTCCGGGCCCCCGGAAACTCGACCAGGCTTATCCGGAAAACGACGGTGGAACCGCCGTACCAACACGGGAGCGTGAACATCACGTGCGGCCACCCAGGAGTGATCTTCTGGTCGAAACCCCTTCCAGGCCACCAAATATTGTAGGGTTCCTCGACACCGACGAGAATCCAGTATCTCCTGGACCTCGTATTCAACTTCATCCCGGACCAGGGTGGGCGGAGGGGGACCGGAGGTGGGCATCACCGAAGGGACAAAAGGTTTCAATAGCGACTTATGGAATACCCTGTGAACCCTCCATGTGGCTGGCAACCCCAGCTCATAGGCGAGTGGGTTCACCACACGTGTGATGGCAAACGGCCCCACGTAACGTGGCGCCAGCTTCAAGGACGGGACCCGCAATTTGAGATTTTTAGAAGACAGGTATACCTTCTGTCCCACCCTGTAAGGTTCAGACACAGACAGACTCTTCCCACTACGCAACTGCACACGGGCTCCCGCTGCCTCCAAGTTTCTCTGTACCTCTTTCCATACCCCCCGAAGCGTATCTGTGGCGACATCAGCTACAGGACAGACCGACGGAGTGGGGACTGCTGTAAGGAAGCGAGGATGCTGACCGTATACACAAAAAAATGGAGACACCCCAGTGGAAGAACAAAGGCGGTTGTTTAGTGCAAACTCTGCCAACGGCAGGAACTCTGCCCACTGATGAGCCTTTTCGCTAGCAAACAACCGTAAATATTGCACTAAATCTTGGTTCTTCCGCTCAGTCTGACCATTAGTCTGCGGGTGGAACTCTGAAGAGAGGGAAAGCGACATACCCAGGTTTCTGCAGAAGGCACGCCAAAACTGCGACACAAACTGAACCCCGCGATCAGATACAATATTTTCGGGAACCCCATGTAGGCGAATTATTTCCTTTACAAAAATCGTGGCGAACTCTTTTGCCGAGGGTAGCTTTTTTAACACCACAAAATGTGCCATCTTTGAGAACCGGTCGACCACCACTAAGATAGTGGTGCACTTCTGGGATTCTGGTAGGTCAGTGATGAAATCTACTGATAGGTGCGACCATGGACTGGAAGGAACCGGTAGCGGTCTCAGGGGACCCTCCGGAGGACGCCGCCGACTTTTATTGCGAGCACAGATCGAGCAACCCCTCACAAAGTTGCGGATCTCCTGAGACATGCCTGGTCACCAGAAGTGTCTGGAACAAAGCTCCAGGGTCCCCTGGAACCCTGGATGCCCGGTGAGAACCGACGAGTGAGACTCATCCATGACTCTAGGGCGTAGGGTCTCTGGCACAAACCATCTGCCCTCTGGCACCCCCGAAGGAGCGTCCTGCTGAGCATCCTGTAGTTGAGGGACGAAGTTAGACTCCACAGCTGCCACCACCACGCCGGGGGCTAAGATATTCTCGGGAGTCATGGTCTCACTATCCGGTACCCCGAAACTCTGTGACAGGGCGTCCGCCTTCACGTTCTTCTCTCCTGGGATATATGTCACGACGAAATTAAACCTGGCGAAGAACAACGCCCACCTGGCTTGACGAGCTGTGAGTCTTTTCGCATTGGCGAGATATACCAGATTCTTGTGATCAGTATATACGGTAATTGGGTGTCTAGCACCCTCAAGATGGTGTCGCCACTCTTCCAGAGCCCATTTGATAGCCAATAATTCGCGGTTACCCACGTCGTAGTTGCGCTCTGCGGAATTGAACTTCCGCGAAAAGAACGCACATGGGCTATACCCAGACCTCCCACTGACTTCCTGCGACAATACTGCTCCTGTCCCCACTTCAGACGCGTCTACCTCAATAAAAAAGGGTAGTAGTGCGTCCGGCTGTATTAGCATCGGGGCAGTCGTGAATGCCTTTTTTAGACGGCTAAAGGCCTCAAGGGCTGCAGGCGACCACTTACCCAAGTCGGCCCCCTTCTTAGTCAGGTCGGTCAGAGGTTGAGCAATAACTGAATAATTCCTAATGAATTTGCGGTAAAAATTTGCAAAACCTAAGAACCGCTGGAGAGCCTTGAGGTTGTCTGGTCTGACCCATTGGGAGATTGCTGCTACTTTATCAGACTCCATCTGAATCTCCGTGGGTGAGATTACATAGCCAAGGAAGGATACTTGTTTAGAACCAAATGTACATTTCTCTAACTTGACAAAAAGTTGATACTCGCGCAAACGGGTCAGGACCAACCTCAGGTGCTGCACATGTGAGTCCCAGTCAGGCGAGCACACCAGAATGTCGTCAAGATAGATGACCAGAAATACCCCCAGGAAGTCGTGGAAGACCGCGTTCATAAAACCCTGAAACACAGCGGGGGCATTACAAAGTCCAAAAGGCATGACCAGACATTCAAAATGTCCTAACGGGGTGTTGAACGCCGTCTTCCATTCATCTCCCTCTCTAATGCGAATTAAATTGTAAGCCCCCCGCAAGTCCAGTTTGGAGAACCAGTGGGCCCCTACCACCTGATTCAACAAGTCAGGAATTAGGGGCAAGGAGCACTGGTTCTTCACAGTGATTTTATTCAAGGCCCGATAATCCACACAAGGCCTTAGTGTCCCGTCCTTCTTCTCTACAAAGAAGAGACCTGCCCCGGCAGGGGACCTGGATGGCCGGATATGTCGGTTGGCCAGAGCCTCCGAGACATAGGACTTGAGGGCTTCATGCTCACGGCCTGACAAATTGAAAATGGCTCCCTTAGGGATGGGACTGTCGGGAATCAGATCAATACCACAGTCCCACTCCCTATGAGGAGGCAGAGTCTTAGACAGTTTTTTGGAGAATACATCCTGAAAGTCTGACAAATACTCCGGAATGAGCACCGTATCTGTGGAGCACACAGCTATGGTAGACAGGTGATTATAACAGGATGATCCCCAATGAGTCAATTCCCGGGTGGACCAATCAAATTGGGGATTGTGCAGTGCCAACCAGGGCATACCAAGCACCACATCAACCGACATTTTTTCCATAACCAGGAAAGACAGTTCTTCCGAGTGGAGGATCCCCACCGTGAACTGTAATGTTGGGGTCCTCCATCGTACCAGGCCTGTAGAGAGGGGGGTAGCATCAATACTGGTAAAATGAATTGGCGTCTTCAGCGCCACAAATTCCGCCATCAGAGAACGGACAAAACACAGACTTATCAAGTTAGCGGCTGCTCCGGAATCAATAAACGCCCGCCCTGATCGGGAAAAATCCCGGAATCTAACATGACACGGTACCAAAAGTTTAGGAAGTACCTGAAGTCCTAGGCAATCCTCCCTGCAATCGCCTAGGACTCGGAGTTTTCCGCCGGTTCCGGCTGCGAGCGTTGAGACCTCAGTGGGCAGGTTATCACCCGATGTCCAGCTTTCCCGCAGTAGAGGCAGAGACGATGCAACAAACGGATCCGGCGTCGCTCTTTTGGGTCCAGCGGATCCACCTCCATCGGCTCGGGGACAGGGACTGGTAAGGAGGAAGAGGGACCAGGGCAACCAACTTCCCTGACTCTACGGGTCTGCCTGTCCTGCTTCCTAGACCTGAGCCTCCTATCTGCCTTCACCGCTAGCTCCATAGCCTCCCTTAAGGACCCGGAAATGGGATGGGAAATTAACAGGTCTTTAACTGCGCCCGAGAGGCCCTGTAGAAAAACGTCTTTCAGCGCGCTATCGTTCCATGTCGTATCCCCCGCATAGCGTCTGAAGTTGGAGCAATAGTCCTCCACACAAGACGACCCCTGCCGCAGCGCCAACAACCGCGAAACCGCCAACCCCGCTCGGTCCGGTTCGTCGAAGATACCCCCGAGTTCCTGAAGAAAGGAGTCCACAGACTGCAGGCAGGAGGAACCCTCGGGGATGGAAAAGGCCCATGTCTGGGCAGAGCCCCGCAGCAGGGACATTATCAGCCCGACCCTCTGAGCCTCCGACCCGGAAGAACGGGGACGCATCCGAAAAAACAGGCGACGCCTGTCGGAAAACAAAAAACTTGTTCCTCTCCCCAGAAAACACCTCGGGAAGAGGGCACTTGGGTTCGGGGCTGGTTGAGGCGTCCGACCCCTGCGACACCCCCCGCTGTTCCTGGGCCACCATGCGGGCGGATAAATCCTGGATCACAGGCACCAGGGCCTGCAGCTGGTTTGTGAGGGAGCTGATCGCCTCCATGACAAACATGTTTTAAGGGACAGTTATTATGTTACGGCACTCTGTCCCCCCAAGCGCCAGGTGGGGTGCCCTGATCTTCCCGCACCCCACTGTCCCTGCCTACTTGCCTCGGCCCTGGCTAACCCCAGGCGGACAACTGGGCGGCGGTCCCTGTGCTGGCTAGGGACCTGGCGACTACCTAGATGGAACTACTAACAGGGGACAGAGTGCCGACAGAAGAGGCAGGTGGAACAGACCAACAAAACTTACAAGCAGAGTTAGGCTGGAGATGGAGCTCACAGGCAAACTGACAGGATACTGACGAGCAACCAGAGCAGACTGGACAGACCTGACTAGAGGCTAGCAGAACCAATAACTGGCAGTGAGCTCAGGTCACTGCCAGCCTTTTAACTTAAAGCCTCTGCCCAGGGGCGGAGAGTGGGAGGAGCCGGCTCTCCCACTGTTGCATATGGAAGGTGGAGGAGAGCGGGCGGCACCCTACGGGCGGATGCGCCCACGCCGCTGCACGCTGGCTGCTCCACGCCGCCGGGAGAGCCCCGACAGCAGAGCTCCGGGACGCCGGAGCCGACATCGGAGCGCCGCGTGCCAGCCGCTGGACCCAGCGCCACCCTGCATGGTAACACCTCTCTGTTCAGTAGATACCGCACTCATTCCGGAATACCTGTCTGACTTCCGGGATGTGTTTTCTAAAAGACTGTCAGAGACCCTGCCTCTCCACAGAGAGTTGGATTGTGGGATAGACCTTATTCCAAATAAGCCCATCCCTAAGGGAGCCATTTTTAACTTATCAAGGCGGGAGCACGAAGCTCTCAAGGTCTATATTACGGAGTCCCTGGCCAAACATCATATTAGGCCATCCTGTTCCCCTGTCCCCTGCTGGTGCGGGTCTCTTCTTTGTCGAGAAGAAGGATGGGACATTGAGGCCTTGTGTAGATTATCGGGCCTTGAATCAGATCACAGTTAAGAACCAGTGCTCTCTGCCTCTGATTCCTGACCTCCTGAATCAGGTGGTGGGAGCTCACTGGTTTTCGAAACTAGATTTAAGAGGGGCTTATAATTTGATTTGTATCCGCGAGGGGGATGAGTGGAAGACAGCTTTCAATACCCCCTTGGAACACTTTGAATGTCTGGTGATGCCTTTTGGCCTGTGTAATGCCCCTGCGGTCTTTCAGGGGTTTATGAATGCAGTCTTTCATGACGTCTTGGGGGTGTTTTTAGTCATCTACCTCGACGACATCCTGGTATATTCTCCTGACTGGTACTCTCATGTGCAGCACCTTAGGTTGGTACTAACCCGGTTACGTGAGTACCAGTTGTTTGTCAAATTGGAGAAATGTCTGTTTGGAACTCAACAAGTGTCCTTTCTGAGGTACGTAATTTCTCCGACTTCCGTGCAAATGGAGTCGGATAAAGTGGCAGCTATCTCCCAGTGGGTCCGACCAGGTAATCTGAAAGCACTCCAACGGTTCTTAGGTTTTGCGAATTTCTATCGCAAGTTCATCAGAAACTATTCAGTTATCGCTCAACCGTTGACCGATCTTACCAGGAAGGGGGCTGACTTCGTAAGATGGTCACCTGAGGCCCTGGGGGCGTTCGATCATCTCAAAAGGGCGTTCTCGGCCGCCCCAGTGCTCGTCCAGCCTGACCGACAATGCCCCTTTTTCGTGGAGGTTGATGCATCTGAGGTGGGGGCTGGCTCTGTGTTGTCTCAGGTGGTTAGCGGGAGGGCAGGCTACAGTCCATGTGCATTCTTCTCATGAAAGTTCAGTTCGGCAGAGCGTAATTAGGATGTAGGTAATCGAGAGCTATTGGCAATCAAGTGGTCCTTAGAAGAGTGGCGTCACCATCTTGAGGGCGCTCAACATCACGTCACGGTGTACACTGATCATTAGAACTTGGTATATCTCGCCAATGCTAAACGACTCATGGCACATCAGGCCAGGTGGGCTTTGTTCTTTTCTAGATTTAACCTCGTAGTGACGTATCTCCCGAGGGCTAAGAATGTCAAGGCTGATGCTCTCTTGCGGAGTTTTGGGGTGCCAGAATGTGAGTCGCTGCCTCCCGAACATATCCTGGAACCTGGGGTTGTGGTTGCGGCTGTGAACGCTGATCTCATTCCCCGCCTTCAGAGTGCTCAGTAGGACGCTGCACCAGGGGTGCCAGAGGGCAGATGGTTTGTGCCAGAATCTTTACGCCTCACAGTTATTGAAGAGTCCCACTCGTCAGTTTTCGCGGGTCATCTGGGAGTGCAAGGGACTCTGGATCTTTGCTCCAGGCTCTACTGGTGGCCTGGTATGTCTCGTCAGATACGTGACTTCGTAAGGGGGTGCTGTATTTGCGCTCGCGGCAAGAATCGCCGGCGGCGTCCGGAGGGTCCTCTGAGACCGTTGCCTGTGTCGTTGCGCCCCTGGTCGCACCTTTCGGTAGATTTTGTTACTGACTTGCCAGAGTCACAAGGGTTCACCACCGTTCTGGTGGTGGTGGACTGTTTCTCTAAGATGGCCCATTTTGTGGCGTTAGAGAAACTCCCCTCGGTGATTGAATTTGCCCAGGTCTTCGTTAAAGAAATTGTTCGCCTCCATGGAGAGCATCCTGAGAACATTGTGTCCGATCGCGGGGTTCAGTTCGTGGTGCAGTTTTGGCGGGCCTTCTGCAGAAATCTTGGGACTTCGCTTTCATTCTCTTCAGCATTCCACCCGCAGACTAATGGTCAAACTGAGCGGAAGAACCAGGATTTGGTGCAATACTTAAGGCTGTTTGCAAGCGAGAAGGCTCATCGGTGGGTTGAATTTCTGTCGTTGGCTGAGTTTGCGCTGAACAACCGAAGCAGTTCTTCCACGGGGGTTTCTCCGTTTTTGTGCGTTTATGGCCAGCATCCCCGTTTGCTGACTTCTCTTCCTACCCCGTCTGCCTGTCCTGCAGTTGATGTCGCCACTGATGTGCTGCAGGGGGTGTGGAAGGAAGTGCAAAAGAATCTAGAGGTAGTGGGGTCTCGCATGCAGCTGCGCAGTGGGAGAAGCCTCTCAGTTTCTGAACCTTACAGGGTGGGTCAGAAGGTGTATCTGTCCTCAAGGAACCTAAGATTGAAGGTCCCGTCCTTAAAGCTTGTGCCGCGTTTTGTAGGACCTTTTACCATTACGCGTGTAATTAACCCACTCGCTTACGAACTTGAGTTGCCATCCACGTGGAAAGTGCATAGGGTTTTCCACAATTTCTTGTTGAAACCCTTTGTCCCTTCGGACAGTCTTTTCCTGTTTGGTCACTCCATCTGCCTTTTCTGTCGGCACTCTGTCCCCCATCAGTTAGTTTCATCTTTGCAGTCGCCAGGTCCCTAGGCAGGATAGGGACCGCCATCCAGTTGTCCGCCTGGGGTTAGCCAGGGTCGAGGCAAGTAGGCAGGGACAGTGGGGTGCGGAAAGTTCAGGGCACGCCACCTGGCGCTCGGTGGGTCAACGTGCCGTAACACTTATACTATGCAGCCGGCCAGACAGAGGAGGAGGGCAGTGAAATGTGGCAGTTCTTATTGCATGCTACCTGTGGGGTCGGGCAGGGTAAGATTTTCAGGTAAGTGTTCAAACAAAGGCTGGACAAATATCTTCTTGGGATGATTTAGTGAATCCTGCACTGAGCAGGGGGTTAGACCCGATGACGCTGGAGGTCCCTTCCAAATCTACCATTCTATAATTCTAATATGGTGATTCTCCAGTGGGGCGCTACCCGCGGAGTTAGGTAGGGGAAGATGTTGATTTGTCGTGACACCACTCCGTATACGGGTAGTGGCTAGTGATGAGCGAGCATACTCGCTAAGGACAATCGAGCGAGCGTTGCCCTTAGCGAGTACCTGCCCGGTCGGCAGAGAAGGTTCGACTGCCGGCGCGGGTGACAGGTGAGTTACGGCCATAAGCAGAGGGGAGCGGGGGGTAGAGAGGGAGAGAGAGATCTCCCCTCTGTTCCTCCTCGCTCTCCCCCGCCGCTCCCCGCCCGCCGCCGGCAGCCGAACCTTCTCTGCTGAGCGGGCAGGTATTCGCTAAGGGCAATGCAATATTGAGCAATTGCCCTTAGCGAGTATGCTTGCTCATCTCTAGTAGCGACCCATTCTGAACAAAAATAATAATTGGAAAAAGTGGAGGAATAAATATAACGGGGGTAGAACCTCTATGCCCCTGGAGCACGTAGTGTGGTACCTCAGTGTAAGTGTTTGGTTCGTGGAAAGGGACTCCAGGAGTCAGGTTGCAAAGTAAACTAAAACAGCTTTTTTCCCCAAGATCAGATGAGTTTAGGTCAACATGCTTTCAACAGTTCACATAAGACTTTGTAATAAACAGTTGCAATTGTAGGTATTATTCTCTTCTGCATTTTCCTCAGAGAATTGGTACAAGAATATTACATTTGTACAGTTTGCTGTTCCTTCCAGCTTTTCTCCTTGGCAGTGCCTATGACTGGCTGACTTAGTTTGCTTTCCTTTTCTTCAATTCTCCTCCTTTCCCTTTGATGCTCTCAGTAACAGTTCTGAATCTTGAGTACTCACATTTGTGATGTTATTTAATTCCCACCGCACTGGCTGGCTCTGCGATGTCTTTGCAGAGGCTTACTCCTTCTCCCCGGTCTCTATGTCAGCTCTTTGGACTAGACTCACTTAGCTCTGCTCAATCCTTTTTTATACTATCACTGTAACCCAGCCTATAAAGAGAATTTACCTACCACAGCCCCTCTTTCCTTCTGAACCTGGCTAAAAACTCTGCAGGCTGTTTGCTAGGTGACCCGTACTGCCAAGGGACTGGAGAACATTGCCAGTAAATAACACACAGTAAGGTATGAAACACATCATTATAACAGTAAAACACCAACTTTACAATACATGAAAACCAACATGGGGTACTACAGTTCCCCCCTACTTAAAAGGAAGCCGACCTAGGTGCTCTCTGTACCTAGAGAGTAAACTGTAGTAGGGTACTTGTAGCTTCCAGAGTTCCTTCCCCCATTGGTAAGAGAAAAATTACAGTAAAGGAGCATAGGAGGGAAAAATCACTACAAGACTGGAGAGGGCATCATTTAAATACACCAAAACAGCCCACTCCGGCATGATCTTCAGAGTCTCACTTCTGGTGGCAGTATAGGGACGCGTCGGCATGCGACAAACTAAGGCGGATCTGTTAACTTTTTGAAAATTTTGCTGAGCCAGGCATAAAGTGGGATGCATCAGCATGGCTATAGGGACCTTACATGACATTTCTCCCAAAAGACTTAGAGAATAGAGATAGAACACCTAAACTGACACACTGATAGAAAATGTTGCCTGTAAGGAAACTTTAAACGAGAAGAAGCAAAAAGAACATCGCTCTCCTCTCTTGCCTAAGAAGGTGGAATACTCTAAACTCTACTTTGACTATGGAGAGCCAAAAATTCTACACCCCTGATTTTGTAGAGAATAATGGGGAAGTGCTAGAGGACGTAATCCTCAGAATTGCAAAAAACAAAACTGGAACAAACCTACATTACTTTTTGGGTTTGTACTTTAAAGAATCCTACATCTATGCAACTTCTAGGTGGGTTAAACATTTACAATTTTGATTCTTCTTCTTCCTCCTGTAATGACACTTAAGTATAACATTACATAACACATCAAGCATAATTCCACATTTTTCCACCTGCACAATGCATAAAAACCAACAGGAATTAAACCCTGGTGTAACCACAGAAGTGCAGTAGTACCCAACTCTAGGGCACTACAACTATATAGTGGGTCAGTTATAGGATGATGTAATCACCTGATTAAAATGTTTTCTGCCATTTTGTTTTATAAGGCCTCCTTCACATGGGCAACACAGCATCGCCGCAAGAAAATCACAGCGATATCGCATTGCTAGTCTGTGCGATATCACTGTGTCTCCTCGCTGCAATACTGTGATTTTGTAGTGCTACAAAGTTGCATGTGACGCTACAAAGCCTTTGTAGCATCACAAAGAGGAGGAGAGGGCTTGATATATAAGGCCTACCCTGAAAATAAGCTGCAACCGAAGGGAAAAAAAAAAAAAAAGAAGTATACATCACCTCTCCTGCATTTAGCCAATCACAGTCAGTGCTCGATGAATGGCTGTGATTGGTTCAATCACAGCCATTCATCAAGCACTGGCTGTGATTGGCTAAGCATCAGCCAAACACAGCCAGTGCCTCTAGGAGGCAGGGATTTTTCAATCCCCAGCCAGAAGATGAAGAAGAGAAGCAGTGTCGGGACCCAGGGAGAAGCTGCGGCAGAGTCGGAGAGCGCTTCTAAGGTGATGTATGTGTTTTTTTCTGCAGCTAGGGCTTAGATTATGGCTTTGACAGTAAGATTTCCTGTCAAAGTTGCATCAAACCACACGAAAATCGTGTTTTCGTATGATGCGAGAGGAAGGCTACATAGGGAAAAACCTTGCGTGTCGCAAGCATATTGCCGGAGGTTTATGTGTCGGGTTGTTGCATGCTACAAAACATCGCATGTGTGAAGGAACCCATAGGAAAGCATGGGATTCACATACATGCAACAAAATCGCGCAACTTTGTCTCCCGCGTGAAGGAGGCCTAAATGTGTTTTTGTATCTTAGTTAAAAGGTAGTATTAGATGGAGGCAGAAGACTGAATAAACATGGGAATTAAGGTGGAACAGAAGTTTGTGAAAATATGTAAACCAATCATAACATGTCATATTTGCATGAGAAAGTAAAAGTAAGTTCTGCTATATAAGGCACTCCATTTCTTTGTACTGGGCCCCAGTCTTGGAATGTAAATTCAGTGGGTGCATGCTGGCATAATAAACACCTCATTTCCTGAAGAAACAAGATTCTAGGGTCCTCTGTTCCTGCAGCAATATTGATGAATTTCCACCACCTGGGCCATTCTCACCAGACTGTTGGGAACAGTAGATGCATGAGGGCATACACACCAGATAACTGGGCTCAAGACAGGCCATCAGTAGAGAGGATTATCTGATTGTCTAATAAGCTTGAGCAGTTTCAACTGTTTTGTTGTCCGCTATCCAGAGACAGGTGGCACCATCGTTACACCCCTGTGTCTGGCTGAATCATTTTCAGTGGCTTGGCTGAAGGACATTTGGTCTCACAGTGCCCATTATGTTCATTGCTTTTGTCATCCACCCACTGTTGGCTCCGTTTTCAGTGGTGTCATAAACAATGAAACTGGACTGCTACGGAGTGCAACCGGGCTGTTTTTAGCAACTAATCCAGGTTTCATTTGGGCACGGATAAGGTCCGTGTTCATGTCTGGAGACCTAGGGGTGAGCACATCAATCCTGCCTTTGCTGTAAAGTGGTAAACTGCCCAAACTGCTGCTGTGATGGTCTGGGTGGGCCATCGCATACAACAGTAAATTACCCTTAGTAGTGGTACAAGGGACAATGACAGCTCAGCCGTATGTTCAGGACATCCTGCAGCCACATGTGTTCCCTCTCATGGCTGCTTCCAAGAGGCATTTTCAAGCAGCATAATGCTATGCTGCAGACAGCAACAGCATCACAAGAATGCCTTCACAACATTGTAACACTTCCATGGCCTGCCTGATTGCCAGATTTATCACCTATAGAACACGTGTGGGACCATCTGGGACGCCAATGTAGGCCAGCCTATGAGTTTGCATGATTCAGAAGCTCAGTTACAGCAAATGTGGACCAATCTGCCACAGGATACCATACGGAATCTGTATGCCTCCATGCCCATTCGTATCACATCTTGCATCCAAGCTAGAGGTGGCCCCACAGGGTACTAGAGCTTCCCTTCAAGTGATCAGTGCATTATTACTGAGTGGTGGCACTCTTACTATGTGTGGGGCACTAAAAGTGGCACCTGCCGATTTAAAGCTGTGACTGGGGGATTAGCTTACAGATTTATAGTTTGTTTAGAATGGATAAAAAAAACCCAGAAAGGTCAAGGCGTTTGTCTGTACATAAAGTTCTGTATAAAACCCACACTACGGGAAGGTATATTTGAAGAAGATGAACATATGGAGTCTCTATGTGTAGAGACACATTGAGGAAAAAGCAAAAATAAAACCCTCATAGGCATTAGGCTACCAAATATAATAGAAGCCACCGAAAATCACACTAAATGGGAAACCACTGGGCAAAATTGACATGGAAAAGGACTTGGCGAATTTAGTTAATTGTAAGCTTAACTGGAGCAACCAGTGTCAGGCAGCTGCTGCCAAGGCAAATAGGATCATCGAGTGCAACAAAAGAAGTATAGAGGCACATGACTAGAACTCTTACTCTTTACAAAATACGAAACAGTTAGGACAGCGCTCCACAGTAAAAATGGTATTTATATAGGAGCAAAAGTATAATAAGAGACAGGACTTACCTGGTGTCTAGCGGGTTTCCCTCCTGGGAAACACCACTAGCACCTCCACATCCCAGTAGGCATATAGAAAATCTATGGTAGAAATCTCAGCTATCGTCTCTCTTATCGCATGGCGGCAGGACAACTGCTGAGTGCTTATGCCCCTTCGGACTGAAAACAGCACACAGTGAATGGATTCAAAATAGAAAATAAAAGTTTCACTCAGCGCTCGTTTAGAAAAAAGATGTCCAGGTTCTCTCTATAAAAAGTAAAGAACTTTAATGCAACGCGTTTCGTCGCTAGCCTGCGACTGGAATAATATCCTTGGGACTGATGAGAGCAAATGGGAGATGTTTGGTCATCATGCAGAGTGCCATGTTTGGTGAAAACCAAATACAACATAACACCACAAACACTTGATGCTAACCATCAAGTATGGTCGGGAAGTGGTGAAAAGGCCTACGAAATTGAATTAAAATTGAATCAACAAACTCTGTATATAATGACAATATAATAATATAATGTCAATGACTTTGTGCAATCTCTTGTATATGTTCACTGCCATAATGGCACGGGTTCAGGACCTGAGTGCATTTTATCAGCAGTGGTCATTTACCCTATTGGACACTGTGGTCAACAGTAACTGCAGTATCTAAATGGTTAGACAGGAGGAGGGGCCTCACTCTGTCAACCTATTGCCTCCTCCCTCCTACGACATGATTACCGGGTGCCAATGCAATATTTTGGCAGCTGAAGGCCTAACAATGGCCAATTGGTCTGCCACCTTAGGACACCCAGCCCACCCTAGATTAATAGGATGCCTGTTAGGGTTATGCTGACAGGCATTAACTATTCTAATACATAAAGGGTTTTGGTGTGGATCAAAATCTGCATATAACACCTGGATTTTTATGTGATTTTCACCGCCTGTTATGTCCTAGACAACCCGTCTAAGACTACGGTAGAGTGCTTATAGGACAGGGAATGAGGAGTCCATGGATGTGCTTTTTATACTTACCCAATGCTCCATTCCCATGCTGTAACACATGAGAGTCAGCACTCGGTCAGTCAATCTGACTGTTTTCTTTAGGCAGTGCATGCGCACTCCAGTAGAGCACAGTGGCAATGTTTATGCACCGACTGACTGAGTGCTGACTTCCATGTGTTACATCATAGGAACTGGTAGTTGGGTAAGTGTAAAAAGCACAACTCTGGACAGGATCCTGGTTTCCCCATCCTGTAAGCACCACAACTTAATTTATTGCACTTGAAAAACATGATCGGTTCCCCTCAAACTGGTTGTACCAGGATAGGGGATAACTTACTGGTCAGTAGGGGTCTCACCACTAAGACCCCTCCTGATCTCGAGAACAGGGGTTCCTTGTCCTCCTCCAACTGCAAGTTTACTTCACCCCCCGCAGTGAGGAGAAGACTGAATGAAGCACTGGTTGCGCAAGACACTCCCTGTCAATGGGACTGCGAGATAGTTGAGTGGCAAGTGCTTGGGTATTTCTGTCAGCCCCACTGAAATGAATGGAGTGCTGACTGCGATGCTCAGCCAGCACTCCATTCATTCTAACGTCACTATGGGGGAAGAAGCCACCCCTGCAGTGACAAAGGAAGAAATGAGAACCCCTGTTCTTGAGATTGGCAGGTGTCTCAGCAGTGAGACCCCCACTGATTAGCAAGTTTGTCTCTATCCTGTTGATAGGGAATACTTGTAATCTTCATAGAACTCCTTTAAATAGGTGACATCTTCAATGAAAATCCACATTTACTTTACTGTTACTGTAATATGCTGTGGTCCCGGTGATTGTTGTGACAGATGATGTCACAGGAAATCAGATGACCACTGCAACCCATAAAAAGTTACAGCGTCATGTTGCTGAACTCCTGGCATTATGGCGCTTATGATGTAAGCGCTGATGCCAGGAGAACAATCAGTGACACTGCAGCTTCTAATTGGCTGCAGAAGTCCCTTGATTTCCTGTGACATCATCTGTCGCAACAACCATCGGGACCACAGCAGAACTGCAGTGCTGGATCCTGGTGTCCAGAGTATAGATCACTTTATTATTTTAGCAAAGGAAGTCCTATTGAAGTGAGGAAGCAGACAACCGCTAGAATTACAATCTTCAGAACACCACAGGCAAGACATCAAATTTCTGTGCATTGCAATCCAGCTATTTTTCTTTACTTGCGGTGAACAGACTGTACTTTATTATGTTGGCTTCATATTAGTAGCAAGCGTAGTTTTTAACCACACACACACAAATCGGCCTGTGCACAGCTGGGTAATTTTGCTAGCTTTAACTAATTATGATGTACTATACATATCTGTGTATGTACAATTCTGCTGTAGTACTTTGTATACATTTCTAACAGAGCTTGGGATCTAAGGCACAAATCCAATAATGTTATAAACACGAAAAACTGGAAAAAAAACCCCCATAAAAACACAATACGAGATAATACAGTGCAGTTTCTGGTACAGATAAGTGCCACATTATTCCTCGTTCCATGTACTTGAGAGTGTAAATACAAGCTGCCAACTTGCAGTGACGGCTGCAATGAAACAGACCCCAATCATGTTCTATTTTAGAGAGTGTGACAGTGCCATGGTCTGACTCTGCAGCCTGTGGTAGCTCACACCCTTTCCTCCTGGGCAGTTCTACATTGTCAGAAAAAGGCATGGATGGAAACATTAATTTTAACTCCGCCATTGCTGGAGTAACATTGATCAACTGCTAAATAGACCAACATTTATCATTTATTGGTTTTATATATATGGGTTGCATGCAATTCCTGGTGTGTTGGTAGTTTGGTGTTTAGGTGTGAACTGTGTCCTGTCCAGCTTTGGATCGTTTATCATCTCTGGGCAAGTTAGGTCCCTAGGTTCCAGTGCGGGGTCGTTCTTATTAGGACAATTGCCCTGCTTGCAAACAGGTTTCCTGGGGGTAGTAGTCTCGTTAGAGTAGAGACTCATGAGACAACGAGGACCCTTGATGCGAGCTCGTGGGCTTAAGAGACTTGGCCACTCCACAAACTAATACCTCGTATTTATTATTGCAATTCTATCAGGTTATGCTGGGTATGATGGGTTTGTGTTTTTTTAGCATGGAAGGAAGGATGGACGTAACACTGTGGATGTCTGCCTGCACTCTTCAGAAAAAGGATTTATGGGACTATGGTTTTCCTTGTTTTTGGGTGATGAATGATGATTCTTTATTTTTCTGCATAAGATATCATATACCGGCTGTGTTGACAGTAGTGTTATATGTTTTTTTTGTTGGAGCAGCGAAACAGAACTAAAAATGGCAAACATTTTTTATCCTTATATAGAGATGAGCGAGCCTACTCGGTAAGGCATTTACTCGAGCGAGCATCGCTCTTCTCGAGTAACTGCTTAGTGATCCGAGCAGGCTTGGGTTGGCTGCGGGGGGCGTGGGGGAGCAGAGCGGGAGGAAGAGTGAGAGAGATCTCTCTCTCTTCCCCCTGCTCGGCTCACCCCTGCTCACCTCCACCTCCTGCTCGGATCACTAAGCAGTTACTCGAGGAGAGCGATGCTCGCTCGAGTAAATGCCTTACCGAGTAGGCTTGCTCATCTCTATCCTTATACTATTTTAATAGCTTTGGAAATTGTGGAAAGGTTTACACGTAATTTCATTCTGTTATCTTTTTATACCAGAACAAAGTTTGCAGCATGCTGCACTATTTGTGGTGTTCAAAGAATGGAAGCATCCAGAAACGTTTCTGTGTTGTTACAACCTATGGATTTTGCAGGGGAAAAGCAAACATTTTTCCACATAAATTATTTTCTGCAACCAAAACAAAACAGACAGGTTGTAACAGAGCCTACGTATATTTTAGGCACAGAAATGAAAAGCAACATAAAAAATATATTTCTGATTTTGTTATGTTGAATGAACTGAAAGCACATGGATCCAATTCCGGCGTGAATGCACAGCCAAAGGGAGAAATGGAGCTGGAGGTAACAAAAGAAGCCTTATGTGTACCTCCAACAGATGATGTATCCAGTGCAGTCTTAACAGCATTAAAGGCCTCCAGGTAAAGCAGTGTACTGGGACCCTAATGACAACTACTCACTGGAATAAAAATGTAAATTGTCGATAAAATTAAACATATATTTATTTTATTGGCACTTTCAACAAAATTGATGTTGAAACATTAAAAAGCAACAACTAATCAACACGATTAAAGGGTTATTCACCTGGAAATATCTATATATATAAAGACGAAAGCCCTCACTGACTCACTCACTCACTGACTGACTCGCCAAAAGTTCTCCAACTTCCCGATGGCGTAAAAACATGAAATTTGGCACAAGCATAGATTATCTCCAAAATAGGAAAAGTAATTGGGTCCCAACTCGATTATTCAATTCTAGCGCAAAAGAATTGGCGTTGAAATTTTACGTACATAATCTAAATCTCTCACTTCCCAATGTCATAGAAACTTACAATTTGGCACGAGCATTGAATATGTCATAAATAGGAAAAGGTAATAGGTCCCAACTCGATTATTCAATCTATGCGCAAAAGAATTAGCATCCAAATTTTACGTATGGAATCTAATTCTCTCACTTCCAGGTGTCATAGAAACTCGAAATTTGGCAGGAGCATTGATTATGTCATAAATAGGAAAAGCTAATAGGTCCCAACTTGATTATTCAATTCTAAGCGTCAAAGAATTAGCGTCCAAATTTTACGTACAGAATGTAATTTTCTCACTTTCCGGTGTCATAGAAATGTGAAATTCGGCACGCGCATTGATTATGTCATAAATAGGAAAAGCTAATGGGTCCCAACTCGATTATTCAATTGTAAGCGCCAAAGAATTAGCGTCCAAATTTTATGTACGGAATGTAATTTTCTCACTTTCCGGTGTCGTAGAAACGTGAAATTTGGCACGCGCATTGATTATGTCATAAATAGGAAAAGCTAATGGGTCCCAACTCGATTGTTCAATTCTATGCGCAAAAGAATTAGCGTCCAAATTTTACGTACGGAATGTAATTTTCTTACTTTCCGGTGTCATAGAAACTTGAAATTTAGCATGGGCATTGACTGTGTCATAAATAGGAAAAGTTAATGGGTCCCAACTCGATTATTCAATTCTAAGTGCAAAAGAATTAGCGTCCAAATTTTACGTATGAAATCTAATTATCTCACTTCCTGATGTCATTTTATATAAAGGAAACATTGCATGGTTACCTCCACGTGGTGTTTCCTGGGTAACGCAGAGAACTATGCAAAATGGTGAACATATGTTTTTCAGGTATCTCTAAAGTAACCACGACTTCATAAGATTTTCCATGTGAACACTAGATAAACACCAGTACCAAATTAACTCGGGCGAAGCTGGGTAGATCAGCTAGTATATTATACGGGGATGCGGCAGGGACGATGTTGAGAAAACTCAGGAGGACGAGCGAGTTAGTAATCGGCAACCTAGAACCGGAAGACCTCTAGAGTCCACTGTCCTCTTAGACTGTAGACATCTATTTCCATAGTGCCAGGCTACTTTACACTAGAAAGTAACAAGACGATGTACTACGCTTCACAAGATGATCCACACCTCCATTGGTTGGGAAATCTCTCTTTTTATTATATAAATTATGGATAATTTACAATAGGAATTATGGGTAATTTGAAAGTGAAACAGAAAGTGACAAAATTAAAGTCTTCACATATGGCATAGACAGAGTGGAGCCAAGTTCATATACCGCCACTCAACATTATCATATATGATACAAGGTGCATTACAATGTTAACATACATAGATTAGTATGGGGCCCCTATGCTTGTGGGGTTCCTGGGTAAGTCCCCATCAGGCCCATGCTTTAAGATTGCACTGGATGTACCCTGCACCTACCATGGACCTGCATCTGTAAGTATGATTTTACATAACAGACAAGGTAGTAAATATGATTATCTGCAGTTTCATAGAAATTTATGCCTGCCATAGAGACATGTCAACAACACTGGGGGTCTAACTGCTCAGGCACAAGCAATTCAATACCATAACGAGGCTGCAGCGCTGCTCCCCCTCGGTCATCTCTAGAATGTGTTTCACAATGTGAGGCCAGTAGGAAAAAATAAGCCGATGCCCAGCTAAAAGATAGTTGTGGGTTAACTTTAGTTGGCTCCATGCTGCTGCCTTATACGCGGAATAGAGTATTTCTCACCTGCAGCACCACCACTGTTTAAAACTTCTGTCAGGTCTGTATGACATGCCACAGTCCATAGTGCAGATAATGCTGAGGGTGGAAAATTAAACAAGGCTTTTTTCTTGTTGTAAACAGGACTCGTGACAACATGGAGTCTACAAGAGGAGCAGGAGGAGAAGGGACATAGCAGCGACAACTGTTCAAAGTTTGCCGTCAATTCCTGCTACCAACACTTCGGAGGTGACAGACGAAGGCTTGAGATGTAGTCGGGCCAGAACACAAGGGGCTTAGCATGTGGCCCCAATCCAACCACCACCCCAAAGAAGAGGCAGAATAGCAGATGCTCAGATGTCTCAGGAAGTGGCACAAGCCAGCGCTCTTGTACAGAGAAGAGTGCTGGAAGTGTAAGATTAAAGGCTGTCAGAAGACTTGGCAGATCTGTTTGGGCGCAATATTGCACCCATCATCTGGAATGTTACTGAGGACATGCAGATATCAACACAGACCTATATGGTGTGTGTACTAAAGACCGCAGAACCACCATACACACCACATGAATTAAATATCTTCGAAGATCAGTACCCCAGCCCACTCACCAGCACCAACCCAAAGCACAAATATGCACAGACCCACTTATATCTATGGGTGTGTTGAGCACCCCACTACGGGGTACTATAACCAAGCAGTTAGTGGCCATTCATTTCAAGGGCCACATACAGTGGCATTATAGATAGAACTTGATATCAAGAAATATAAACCGAAAGTTAATATCAGCCAGAGCAAACAGAACTACCGAAGAGTGTGGTTTATAATTGTAATATCAAGACTCTGACTGTGGATGCTTCTTCACACAGATGTGCTTGCCATCCAGACCCTGATGCATTTCGGAAACTGTTCAGCAGCTTCAAAACTATCTGTGATTTCCAACCAGACTTATGGAGATGGCATGGCATTACCGATGGCTTCAGCTGCTACCAAGTCACATTGCATACTTCTGATAATCCCACAGATGGTGGAGTCACCCAACAGGAATCTGAAAAGAGATACAAATATTAAAACTATTTAAATTAGACTGCTTTCACATCTGCTGGGGGAATTCTGTTTTCCTGCTCCATTTAGGGATCAAGAAAGGGGAATCCCCTGGCCAAACAGATTTGTCTTATAACAATGCCGAATGGACCGCAATGACTATATGGGGTCCATTTGGTTTCCTCTCACCTGACTGACATTTTACTGGAAGAGAAAGTGCTGCTGTAATCTTCAGTCTCTAACCTTCAATACATATAATCCTTGCTTTTATATCCTTATCTTAATATAATCCTTTTTTCATATATCCCTCTTATCTTAATCTAAATTACTAGAACACCTGGTCTACTCCCGTCTCACTCGCTTTCTTTCTGACAACTCTCTCCTCGACCCCCTCCAGTCCGGTTTCTGCCCTCTACACTTGACCAAAACCACCCTCAAAAAAGTATCAAATGTCCTGATGATGGCAAAGTCTAGAGGCGACTACTCCCTACTAATACTCCTTGACCTGTCTGCTGCATTTGACACTGTCGACCATGACTTCCTCCTCACTATGCTTTGCTCTATCTGCCTAAAGGTCACTGCTCTCTCCTGGTTCTCCTCCTATCTCTCTGACCGCTCTTTCTCTTCTCTATCTATACAGCCCCAATTAGACAAACCATCCAAAAAATTTGGCCTCCAAAAGCATCTCTACGCTGACGACACCGAACTATACAAGTCCTCCCGTGAGATCTCTGAACCATTCCTCCAAAATATCACCGACTGTCTGACTGCTGTCTATAATACTATGTTGTCCCTTTTTCTCAAACTTAACCTCTCTAAAACTGACCTTCTCGTCTTTCCGCCTTCTAACCGACCTCCCCTCAACATCTCCATTCCAGTGTCTGGCACCATCATAACCCCCAGACAGCATGCCCGCTGCCTTGGGGTCACATTGGACTCTGACCTCTCCTTCACCCCCCACATCCAATCTCTGGCCCGAACATGCCACATGCACCTCAGAAATATTGCTAAATCTGGCCGTTCCTAACCATGGACACTTAAAAGATAAGGGTTGTGTGATGCGATAAACAAGGAGGCTCAATAGGGAAACATGGGCTACAAAACATTGCAAATCGCGGCTGTATAGAGTATGCAGCGATTTTGTATTCTCGCAATTTTACAGCCTACAAAACATCGCTCCTGTGAAATAACTCATTGGAAAGCATGGGCTTCACATACACGCGTTTTGTAGCGATGTGACATTGCGAGCAAATCATGCAATTTTGTTGCCTGTGTGAAAGGCCTTATATTTCTCATTAGCCTTGAATCGATTCCTGGCTTTGGGCCAACAAACCGCAGTGAATTAATCCACAGCAATTCGGCATGACTATCTCCCGCTGCAGATTTTTTCTGCAGTAAGTGGAGTTGTACTGTTACATTGCTCTAGAATTTCAGCTCACATTTCACAGCCAAAAATCCTCAGCAATTACTGTGTGTAAACTCCCCCTTAGGGTGCCTACCCACTAGCTTTTGTTTCCCCCTGCGAATTCGCTGCATTTTTTTTCTAATTGTCAATGGGACTTTCTAATGTTAAAAACACAATGCACAAAAAACGCAGGTTGCCATTTTTGCGTTTTTAACATTAGAAAGTCCCATTGACAATTGGAAACAAAAATGCAGCGAATTCGCAGGGAAAAAAAACCACTAGTGGGTATGCACCCTTAAATGGATATGTTTATGGCATATTGATAGACAGAAAAGACATTTTTATGAACCCCACCTATCAAGAGGAGAAGGACTCAGAGACCCCCTTTCGCATTAGAAGCTGGATGGGAACAGGGAAATAATGAAGAGAATCTAAGGAGAGCCAGCCGTGTACATCATTATCCCAACTCTGAAAGATTCTATGGATTTACCATAAATGTCTGCTATGTGTGAGCATTGCAGAAGGGTCGCAGGATCCGCATCATCACCTAGTGGCGCCACTGCTCTATCTGTATTGCGCATGCGCGCTGGCCGTGGCTTTTGCAGTGCAGATAAAGAAAAACCTGGACAGGTGAGGGGGACACCGGCTGGGCATAGGGTCGGATCCCACTGCGGGATCCCGCATGCCGATCCGACCCTGTCGTATGCAGGAGGCCTAAAGATACTACTATTCTTATTTATCCTATCTGGATGTTTGTGCTGCCCTTCTGCAATATGAAGCGTTTGTATTTATTTAGCCCCTTAACGCTCCAGGACATACATTTACGTCCTGCAGCGTCGAAGTATGTATGAAGAGGGATTGTGGGGCAACCTCTCTTCATACAGTGCGGGCGTCAGCTGTTTATTACAGCTGACACCTGCGGACAATAGCTGCAACCAGCCACGCGGCTGATCACCAATATTAACCCTTTAAATGCCCTGACTGATGTTCGGGGGTCCCGTACAGTCACCCCACAATGAGATTGCAGGGAGCTGTGTGGGTCTCATGGCAGCTAGGGGCCTTTTGAAAGGCCCCAGAGCTGTCTTAGCAAACTGCCTAACAAGGCATTCCCGTGGGATGGTTTGATAGACTGCCTGTCAGACTGCAGTATGATGTAATGCTATGGCATTACATCACACTGTAGGAGCGATCAAAGCATTGCAAGTTGTGGTCCCCTAGGGAGGGCTAAGAGAAAAAGTAAAAATAAGATCAATAAAGTTTTACTAGTTGTATAAAAAAAGTAATAAAAGTTCAAATCACCCCCCTTTTGCCACATCTATAATAAAAAAAATCTAAATCATAAAACAAAAATACATAATAGGTATCACCCTGTCCATAAAAGTCCAATCTGTCAAAGTAGCACATTATTTGACCCACACAGTGAACGTAGTTTAAAAAAAAAAAAAAGAACGCCAGAAATGCACTTTTACGGTCACCCTGTCTTCCAGAGAAAAATGCAATAAAAAGCGGTCAAAAAGTCGTATGTATTCCAATATAGTACTAACGCAAACTAGAGGATGTCTTGCAAAAAATGAGCCCTTATACAACTATGTTAATAGAAAAATAAAAAAGTCATAGCACACAGAAGATGGCGGCAGAAAATAATTTTAAAAAATTAAATGTCTTTAAAAAAAAATACAAGTAGTACAGCAAAAACAAAACTATATAAGTTTGTTATCGTAGTAATCGTACTGACCCATTAAAATAAATCATGTCATTTTTGTTGTAGTCTGTGCGCCGTAGAAACAAGATGCACTGAAAGATGGATAAATAAAGGAGTTACGATTTTTTAAGAGGAAGGGGGGGGGGGGGGGGGACGAAAATGGGAAAAAAAAGGTCCGCGTCCTTACGGGGTTAAATAAAAATACAATATAGACTTTAGTCCTATTTATATAAAATAACCATTAAGCCCTTAATGACCCTTTTAAAGTTAACAATTAACGTTTTAAAATTAGAAGAAAATGATTTAAAAACAATAAAACTAAGAGCTCTAACCTCAGCCACAGCAATCCAGTGCTGCAGCCCCGTAATTCTTCTGATTCCGTAATTCTCTGATTCTGGAGCCCCGTAATTCATTGGGAGACTTCTGTCTGTCAACCACAGGCTACAGTATCACTTCCTGTACTGCTAGTATCAGCACTCCAGCAGATCCTGGGCACCATGATGCCAAGAGTCCGGAAAACAGTGACGCTGTGGCCTGTGATTGGCAGGCAGCATGGTATCACTGCAATATTTCAGTATTGCAGTATAAGGTATTTCTGCTGGCAGTGTATTAAGAGGCAGGAATATATGGCAATCCTGTGTGCTTTCATAAGGCCTTAGGTGACCATGAAACCTGGAAAGCAACTCGCAATTTCATGATGGGGGCGGGGCATATAGCACCCTCAAACGGCGATTGGGCAATTTAAATGGAGCTGTCAGATCTGGTAGCAGTATTTAAATAATTAACACCCATTATTGATGATTGCTGCTCGGCATTGGCTGTTAAAGACACCCATGTATGGAGTCGGCTCAGATATGTCCTGGAGCATTAAGGGGTTAACCACTATACTACCATAAATTATTGCCTATAAGTATACCAGTGTATCGGTGTTTACATTTGGAGGACTATTGAGGCACTGTAAAGTGGTATTATTTCCAAACTCTCATTCATTAGTAAAACTCACTCCCTAAAGAAATAGTGTTCTCCAACAGCATGAGCAAATATCTTGGACAGTGGAGTTATGCTGCCCTCTGCCAGTTGTTGTCGGTAAGGCTAGTAAGGACAAACTGACATTATTAACTTCACTATGCAGGAATTCAAATCATTCTGAAAATTAGTACTAATGATTCTAGCAGTAAAGGCCAGAGAAATATGTTACTATAAAGCCAGGATTAGTGCACTTTGAGGTGTGTGAGACTAAAGTGATTTACTGACATATGTAGGTATAGATTAAACTTTGGAGGTATGGTGCGGTAATCTAATAAACCAACTACTAATGATTTTGTAGTATTCAGGATTAATATACAATTTATTTATCCAGTTCAGACAAGGTTTCAACTAAACTGCTATGTGGAGCACGTCGCTACACACTTTGTGTTCCAGCAAAGTCTAGCCATCTTGAAAAGGAGCAAACATGACATCATAGCACATCTGTTACCAGAAACTATTGCTATTATGTAAGTGAGAGGTAGAGCCATTAGTGAGGTACTTATTGTAGAGAATCTTCCACATCTTCCTATCACTTAGCACAACAATATACAGCTAGGGGGTAGGAGCGCTTTAGGATACTGAGCCCTAGTCCAGCCAAGAGGCCGGGGTATTTTCTTGCTGCAAGGCCCTCAGGTGGGGAGAGGTGATGCCCGGGACCATGGGAGACCAGAACGGCATGATTCCAGCTCAGGGCAGTGGAGAAGCAAGTCACGCCAGAGAAGCAGATAAGTGCATGAGTCAGTTCCATTGGGGGCCTGTAGACGATAGGGCCCAGGGATAGGCTGTCGCTGAGGTTATGGCCAGGACACAAGCAAGCCATTCTTTACCAGGACTGCACAGGGGTTGTTGCAGGAAAGTACCTGCAGTAAGCAGTGATAAGAAGGAAGTTGGGGTTTTCGAGGATCTAGTAGGTGCTCATTCGGGGTCACCTGTATTTGCTTCCATGGTCCCTGAACAGAATGAGAGTTTTTGGACAGTGGAAGCTCTGGCCAGGGCTCAGAGGGGTTGGTCTGCAGTGGTTTTGCAGCATCCAGGGGACTATTCAGTTCTTGATTTCTCAGGTCTGATATCTCAGATAGTGAAGAGAGGGCATCATCCCCCTTCAGTTTTTACCCTCAGCAGGAGAAAGGATGGATGGATGGCTGGCTGGAGATCCTTGACATGGACACTCATCAGGGACCGTAGTTAGAGCGGTGCACTATCAAGGGTGTCCACATCATTGAGGCATACCCAAGGGGATAATAATAAGCAAGAGGCAGTTGGGAGAAGATCGCCTTATCTCCACTGGACATCAAAACTAGATCTTGGTGCTCTCTAATAAACTAGCTTCTCAGATTAGCTTTCCTTCTGCTATTTATGGCAGACGCGGGCATTATCCTGCTTTCTCTGTAACTTATATTGCTGCATACTTCTTGCTAGCACTGCTCTCAGCTCAACTGTAGAGCTTGAGCAATTACCTCCCTACTTAAGTGAGCTGGGAATCCTCCCTCATTGCCTGAGTTTTGGTGTGTGTATGCCTCAGGCACCCAGCACAGGTCTTGTCTCTGACTATTTTGCCTGCGCTTATCTTGTACTTGTTTCTGTATTCATTTGTTTGCTGCTCCCCTGTTGTTGCACAGTTCCTGCCTCTGTCCTTGTTGTCTGTCCCTCTATCTTTTGCCTTATCCATGTGCGCTTGTCCATTGTCTTCCTGTCCCTGCAACATTCCCAGTTCTGCCTGTCTTATTGGTGTGTGCAGTGGTGTGTTCTGTATCCTATCAAGGATAGTCAGGCCTGAGTGAAAGACTGTGGATCCATCCTTGTTGGCACGCTTACCCCACTTTTAGGCAAAGATTCCCCCATCTCCCTGACTAGCAAAGGGCAAGATTTCCCATCTGACATTGCTCATAGGTCGGTCTGTTTAACAATACCTTGTCAGCTGCCAAACAATCCAGGACTAAGCCAAGCCAAACCGGTATGTTCATACTCTCTTTTCCTAACACTCTCCACAGGGGTTGATGTTGGAGAGTGTCCAAACAGGTGATCCTAAGTATTCAAGGGCTACCAAAACGACAAGTGCTGCATGTGGCTCATCAGACATGATCAGGTGTTATAATTGAAGGCGTGGGATGTGGGAGTAGCTCGGGTTTGGGACCCGCAGTTGTCTGTATCGTTGGTGGGTGATGCAGGGTCTTGTATGGGTTCGGAATTGGGTTCCTTGGGAAGGGACCCTAGGGAGCTGAAGGGTGCTAATGTGGCTGGCTTAGACTAATTAGGGTCATATGTTGTGTTTTGGGGCCACTTAGGAGCTCATTTGAAGGATAAGGTGCGTGAACATATTGAAATTAGGAAATGATTGGATCTTTTCTCTTTACTGCAATTAGATGAATTTCCAGAGACTGTGCTTGTTCTTCCTCTGTTGCGTACTGATGTAATAATATTAATAAACCATCCTGGCCTTTTACCTACCATAAGCTATTGTCCATTATACTTTGTTGGGTTTGCAGGCAGTGGGTTATGTTATGAACACAAAACATGCCACGTACTTGAGGACAGATAGTCTGTTGAGCATTTAATTTTTCTGCTGTCTGCATATATAGCAGCGAAACAGACAAACTTCAGTTTTGCATGGAAAATATTGTAGTCCTCTGTTTGTGGCCTCAGACCTTGTTCAAAGTTGCAAGTCTGGCCACTACAAATTATATGCAGGCATTATGCAGCTACCTGTGGAGTTAAGGAATAGAGATGAGCAAACGTACTCGTTTTGAGTAATTACTCGATCGAGCCCCGCGATTTTCGAGTACTTCCGTACTCGGGTGAAAAGATTCGGGGGGCGCCGGGGGGCAGGGGAGGCGTGGCGGAACGGGGGGTAGCAGCGGGGAACAGGGGGGAGCCCTCTCTCCCTCTCCCCCCCACTCCCCGCTGCAACCCCCCACTCACCCATGGCGCCCCCCGAATCTTTTCGCCCGAGTACGGAAGTACTCGAAAATCGTGGCGCTCGGGTGAAAAAGGGGCGTGGCCGAGTAGGTTCGCTCATCTCTATTAAGGAAGTAAGTTATGCTCCTCAAAGCAGGGACAGTTTAAAATATACTCTCTAGAGTTCTGTTTTCTTATATCGTGCTGCACTAGGATTGCGGTATACTATGAAGTGGTGATGTTTTATCAATACAAAACATAAAAAAATACAAAAAGGGGAAACAGCAAATACACATAGTATGTGTGTTAGTGGCCTCAGATGTTACTCAAAGTCCGGCCAATACAAATTATTTGCAGGCATTACACAGCTACCTGTGGAGGTGAGGGGAATTACCCCAAAACAGGAAGAATTCAGAATATACAAAATATAACTCTCTGGCCTTCTGTTCTCACATATTGTGCCACCCTGGGATTGGCAGTAGGGGCAAAAAGACATAGTGTGTGTTTGCATCCCCAGACAATACAAGTTACTAGCATCTTGACACAGCTGCTAGCAGTTTTCTGCAAACTACAAAGTTAGTTGAAAAGTTAAGCTTAAACTGAACTTAGAACTAAACCAAAAAACATATATATTAGAAATAAAAAAGCAAGGCAAAGGATAGGGCAAGTGTTGGTAGTGATGTTGGTGGTGTTGATAGAGGACGGGTCAAGTTGGCACTTCAAGCAGCGTCCATTGAAGCACCAGCTCCATGCACTGCAGGAGGCAAGGCAAACCCACTGCCATTCATTAGAAGTGGTTCCTCCCACGTGTTACATCTGCAGTATACACAACAGGTCGTAAAGTGGATACTATAGCATGCCTCAATTACCACCACTTCCTTTCTCCCAGTCGCAGGCACAAAGCAGCCAGTCAGCACCACCAGGAGCATCCTCCCACTTTACTTCACCTAGTGCCAATTCCTCCCACACACTCTGAAGCAGTCCACACAGATCAGTCCAAGGAGTTATTTGATAATTTAGTGTTATGGATGTTAACAGGGAAGTCCAAACAACCAAGGTAAAAGACAAAGACATTGTATGCACTGATACGGAACCCATTTTTGCCTCTGAAGTGGAGTATGAGGGTAAGTCAGGCAATGTATACTCTATGGAATGCAGAATTGGAGGTGCCAGCTCTCAATGCTTACCACTCAGGAGAAGGACAATGAAGAAGAAGAGGAGGTGGAAGACGATGACATACTTGACCTAACATAGAGAGATAGGGAGAGTCATCCCAGCAGCTCCCAGGGGGGAAGAAAGAGGCAGACTTGTGGGGCAGTACCCTGCCAAGACAGGCAGTAGGGTGTCGCAGAAAAATAAAAGGGCTGTATCGCCACCCTCAGCCACTACTAGTCGCAGCAGCAACATCAGGCCCACAGCAACGTCTGCTCACACGACTCATGCAGCCTGGGCATTCTTTGAAGCCGCAGGTGATGACAGAAGAGAGGTCATGTGTAAAATCTGTTTTCAGCATTTAAAATGTGGCAAGACCGTAAACAAACTCAACACAATGTCACACCACCCATTGCCTTGAAGAGCCCACCTGAGCCAGAGGGCAAAGAGTCAGCCTCATCCTGCTCCTTCTTCCTCTATCTCCGTACCTGTTCATGCTGTAGCCTCTGAGCACATAGAGCCAGTTTTATCAAGGGCCAGTAGCATACCTCTTTCAGGCCTCTACTGCTCAATCATAGAGTAAATGTGGTGAAAAAACGATTTGTAGGAGCAAACCCTTTTTACGGAGGCACAAGACGCAGAATTAGGCCGACTGCACACGGCTGTGACGGGCTCCGCGGCGGAGCCCGTCACGGCGCCCACCCAGAGACCCCAATACTTACCTGCGGATCCGGCGTCCTACGTCCCGCAAGACGCTTCGGCGTGACACAGCGTCATGTAACACGCCGGCCACGTCACATGACACACCCACAGCGTCACATGATGTGGCCGGTCGTGTCATATGACGCGCCGGCGGTAGCCGGGGAAGCGGTTTCACGCTATCTTCCGCTGTGCTACAGCGGAAGATAGCGTGACGGACGGCTTCCATTGACTGCAATGGAAGCCGTCCGCGCGTACACCCGCGGCAAATAGAGTATAAATAGTAGGATTTTTTCATCTCTTGTTTCATTTTATACATCTGTGACCCATTACTTTTTCTAATTTAACATAACATTGTGTAAGATTTATCCTTATGTTAATTGTTTTGTCATTTGATGATTGCTTTAACAAAGTTTAGTTTATAGCAGTGTCCACCGTTAATGGCATGCATTTCCATTGTGTTTAAACATCAGATGAGATGTCCGCGCTCCTAAGGATTTCACACGCCCGTTCCACATAGTAGAAATGATTGCGACCATGTACACTTATGTGCTTGGCACCACTTCCAAATTTTGGAATGTACGGCCAGCTTGATCTTTCCTGCTGAGCACAATGTTGAGTCCACATGATGTCCTGTTGGTTACTCCCATTTTCCTAGTCTAATCTGCTGGGGATTGTTTATATATATATATATAGCTTTTTGGCTAAGTGATTCTTTTATTTATTGTGCTTGAGAAAGGAGGAGCAGCAGCTACAAAACGCATTGCCCTAGCTGTTCATTCCAGCTGTTTGTCAGTTTGTATTCTTTATGTATGTTTGTCCATACATGCTAGCACTATAGATGAGCGAGTATACTGGCTAAAGGCAATTACTCGAGTGAGCATTGCCTTTAGCAAGTATCTCCCCTGCTCGAGACTGCAGGTTCGGGTGCCGGCAGCGGGCACGGAGCTGCTGGGGAGAGCGGGGCGGAACGGAGGGGAGACTTTCTCTCCCTCTCTTCCCCCCGCTCCCTCCTGCTGACAGCCGCTACTCACCGCTCCCTCGCGCCGGCATCCGAACCTGCAGTCTCGAGCGGGGGAGATACTCGCTAAAGGCAATGCTCGCTCGAGCAATTGCCTTTAGCGAGTATACTCGCTCATCTCTAGTTAGCACCCTTAAAGAAAATCCTTTACTACACCACTGGCTTGGACCCATTGATTCCAGGGCCAAGTACCTTGTCCAATGCATCCTTGGATCATCAGGGGAGTTCTGGATACACAACATACCCTGCCTCCAAGGAAATGTTTGCCTTCATTGTTTGCAACATTACCCATTTGTCATTTTTAGAGGTCCTTTGAGCGTAGGAAATTTTTCTTATTCCATTGTATACTTTCTTGGCCCAGTGTCTTCGGTCCCTCGCTGCATGCTTTCCTCTCTTCTTGATGTCATTCTGACGGAGTGTCTGGTCTACCCATTCTACATACCTGCAGGGCAGTGAGGCACAGCAGCTTACTGGTTTGATTAGGTTGTTCATGCTAGGCAAGTCCAGTTTTTTCATATTCCCTAGCACTCCATTCTGTTTTCCAAACTCTAAGGTACTGTCCTTCCTTCAATGAATTAAAGGTGTCTACTTGACTTTAAAATTGAGATGAAAAATAAATCACTTCTAATGCCCCCTCTTTCTTAGTGAGCCCATGTACCTCAGCAATTAGGTTCCAAAGTCATCCTGTGCCATTTGCAAATGAGCAGAGAAGAGTAATCTGGCCAAGAAGAGTTATGCTGATTCAGCTGCCATGGTGATCGTATTGTCTGTCTCCTGATAAACAGGATTTCCTGTAACATGGGATGCAAAGATTGTATTAGGAAAAGAGAAGGTATTAGAACTAAATAGATTTTTCATCTCATGCCGGCTAGTGAAATCACTTTTAGGGGTGAGATAGTGGTGACAAGTTCCCTTTGAAGGTAAGGGCCCTTTTACATGGGATGACCTGTTGGGCACCGATACCTGATAGGACATCTCAGCAATAATCATTCCTATGCTTTTACATAGGAACAATCATCGCTCAATGAATAGAGACTGAGCTGGCCAGAGATCATTCTGGCCACCCTCCTCCATTCACAGTAAACAGGCAATCATTCCTAGATGAACAACTGCCAAATTACACGGCCGATATGCCGTTCAGTTTTCTCGTTCGTCATTCGTTCAGGGTATACATGTACACTGAGTGATGTAAAGGGGCCCTTAGATGCTAATTCTTTCTGCAAGATGCCACAGGACACCTTGAGAGATCTTAAGCAATCTATGTCTGGATGGGGTCCAAGTTGCTTTAGTGGCATAAGTGGGGCCGTCACAATATGAGGCAGGTGGTTGTAATGGTATTGCTGTTTGGTGTATATGTGTAAACAAACGATAACTACAGATCTCTTATAAAAGTAAAATTGACTGCAAGCATTTACCCAGGAGATTGTTCGAACATTTATTGTACGTCTTACAATATCTTACATTTCATACATAAATCATGCTACTTTTCTCAACTTAATAATTACGGTCATTTCATAAAATATGACATTCATTTTAAGGGAAAGTCTTGAACACAGAGAGGCTCCTTATCAAAGAAACCCCAAAACAACCCTTCTCCAAGCAGAAAGTCACATCATGAAGAAGGTTCCCTTTCTTTGCTGTCTCTAGTTTTCCTTGTCAGATAATTACCAGGAATCATTAAATGAACAAAGTCAATCAGCACTCCAAACATACAGAATATAAAGAGCATGAATGCACACCTGCCCTATAGGAATAATCCTGATTATCTAACCATATACAAGGAAGCTTCCAAGATTTGTTGTATAAAAATGGATCTTCTTATTCCACCATATCAACAAGTGCAACATTTCAGCTCAGCATATAGATGCTTGAGAAAGACAATGTGGATCCGAAGCGTCGCACCTACTGTTATGGAATAAAAAGATCCAATTTTGACGCCGCACTTTGGAAACGGCCATCCACTAGATATCATGGCAGGCTAGTTGTATAATAAACTTTACTCAATAAGATAAAGGAATATAGCAAGTTTATACAATAAGGACAACACATGAATATGATGTATCATAGCAGTCTATGCACTTTACTAAGGGTTAACTGAAGTGATGCAGAGTAATTTGCATAAAATGATGACATCAGACAGTTGCTGTTATCTATATATATAAAGACGAAAGCCCTCACTGACTCACTCACTGACTCACTGACTCGCCAAAAGTTCTCCAACTTCCCGATGTCGTAGAAACATGAAATTTGGCACACGCATAGATTATCTCCAAAATAGGAAAAGTAATTGGGTCCCAACTCGATTATTCAATTCTAGCGCAAAAGAATTGGCATCGAAATTTTACGTACATAATCTAAATCTGACACTTCCCAATGCCATAGAAACTTAAAATGTGGCACGGGCATTGATTATGTCATAAATAGAAAAAAGTTAATAGGTCCCAACTTGATTATTCAATTCTATGCGCAAAAGAATTAGCGTCCAAATTTTACGTACGGAATCTAATTATCTCACTTCCCGGTGTCATAGAAACTCGAAATTTGGCAGGAGCATTGATTATGTCATAAATAGGAAAAGTTAATGGGTCCCAACTCGATTATTCAATTCTATGCGCAGAAGAATTAGCGTCCAAATTTTACATACGGAATGTCATTTTCTCACTTTCCCGTGTCATAGAAATAGGAAATTTGGCATGAGCATTGATTATGTCATAAATAGGAAAAGCTAATGGGTCCCAACTCGATTATTCAATTCTATGCGCAAAAGAATTTGCGTCAAAATTTTACGTACGGTATCTAATTTTCTCTTTTTCCGGTGTCATAGAAACGGGAAATTTGGCACAAGCATTCATTATGTCATAAACAGGAAAAGCTAATGGGTCCCAACTCGATTATTCAATTCTATGCGCAAAAGAATTAGCGTCCAAATTTGACATACATAATCTAAATCTCTCACTTCCCAATGTCATAGAAACATGAAATTTGGCACGAGCATTGATTGTGTCATAAATATGAAAAAATAATGGGTCCCAACTCGATTATTTAATTCTATGCGCAAAAGAATTTGCGTCCAAATTTTACGTACGGAATCTAATTTTCTCACTTTCCGGTGTCATAGAAACGTGAAATTTGGCACAAGCATTAATTATGTCATAAATAGGAAAAGTTCATAGGTCCCAACTCGATTATTCAATTCTAGCGCAAAAGAATTGGCATCAAAATTTTACGTGCGGAATGTAATTTTTTCACTTTCCGGTGTCATAGAAATGGGAAATTTGGCATGAGCATTGATTATGTCATAAATAGGAAAAGCTAATGGGTCCCAACTCCATTATTCAATTCTATGCGCAAAAGAATTAGCGTCCAAATTTTACGTACGGAATCTAATTTTCTCACTTTCCGGTGTCATAGAATCGGGAAATTTGGCACGAGCATTGATTATGTCATAAATAGGAAAAGCTAATGGGTCCCAACTCCATTATTCAATTCTATGCGCAAAAGTATTAGCGTCCAAATTTTATGTGCGGAATGTAATTTTCTCACTTTCCGGTGTCATAGAAGCGGGAAATTTGGCACGAGCATTGATTATGTCATAAATAGGAAAAGCTAATGGGTCCCAACTCCATTATTCAATTCTATGCGCAAAAGAATTAGCGTCCAAATTTTACGTACATAATCTAAATCTCTCACTTCCCAATGTCATAGAAACATGAAATTTTCGCACGAGCATTGATTATATCATAAATAGGAAAAGCTAATGGGTCCCAACTTGATTATTCAATTCTATGCGCAAAAGTATTAGCGTCCAAATTTTATGTGCGGAATGTAATTTTCTCACTTTCCGGTGTCATAGAAACGGGAAATTTGGCACGAGCATTGATTATGTCATAAATAGGAAAAGCTAATGGGTCCCAACTCCATTATTCAATTCTAAGCGCAAAAGAATTAGTGTCCAAATTTTATGTACGTAATCTAATTCTCTCACTTCCTGATGTCATTTTATATAAAGGAAACGTCGCATGGTTGCCTCCACGTGGTGTTTCCTGGGTAACGCAGAGAACTATGCAAAATGGTGAACATATGTTTTTCCTCAGTATCTCTAAAGTAACCACGACTTCATAAGATTTTCCGTGTGAACACCAGATAAACACCAGTACCAAATTAACTCGGGCGAAGCCGGGTATATCAGCTAGTGTAATAATACCTGGTTCCAGTAACCATCCATAGCAACGGAATCTTAGGCTAGTAGCTAGATTCACAGCGACCGATACTACTGACTGATTTGGATTCCACTGTATCATGGATGGTACCCTATCTCATCTAGAGATGACTAATATGGCTTGGGTGATTGCCAACCATAACCATCATCTTGAAGCAGGTCATGCCACTGATAGGGGTAAGTAAATAGGGAGACCAAAACAGATTGTAGGTTTAGGTAATGGCTACAGATCGACATTCCAATTTTAACTGTCAAATTTAAGCAGCAGTCCACGGAAATAATTTCAGTTCAATTAAAACTGGAAAGTCATGCAACAAAACATTTGGGCCAAACCTAAAACATATTTCATGAACATACATCTGAGTGTGGAAAGAAAACAATATTATAAACTGTATAATCATTAATTGTCCCTATTCTAATCACTTCTCTGCATTTTTTCCAGGCGAGCACAAATTTAATAAACTCTTGCTTGCGGCAGAGTATATTCTCCAGAAGCCTGAGGATAGTGACCATTACTTGCCCTCAACATCTGGCCAAACGGTGAGTGACCCCCTGAATCACTGTAGAGTCATTATACACTAACAGCATTAATAGGAAGAGTCCGATATAGGATACAGCAGCCCCCTTTAATTAATCTCCTTTAGGCCAATTTGATGCACAGGGTTATGAATCAGTATATGCAAGTCAAAGCCAGGAGAGGGTCCAAAGTAAGGAGGACACATAAATCTTTGCATTATACGATTTCTATGTTTAGTCTCCACTCCTGGTTTTGGCTTACAAAGACTGATGCCAAACACTGACTAGAATACTGCATTGTGATCATAGTCTTCAGGGGCAAAACAAGACTGGCATCGCTCTATAGTGGTATGATCCATAATAACTGCCCACTCTAATGCTATGGGGTGTATGTTCAGGGATAGGGAGAGAGGCAAGAAATTTAGGAAGCATTTCAAAAAATTTTTAGTAGGATCTTTGAAGGAAGAACATATGAAAGTTTGGTAAATTTATATTGTCTTTCAAATGTGAAATTTTTTTGTTAAAATCTGCAAAATTCATAGCAGATTTAAAAAAGGGGCACTAGAGCTCCAAAACGCGTTGCATTGGAACCATATGTAGGTTATACATTTTATGTGTTTATTTTGTCTTTGTTTGTTTAAATATATTACTGTCCACTACCACGAGGAGCTGTGACCCTGATATACCACCGCGGTGATTCAAACGGCTCATCTTTCGTTAGAGGGGGGTCTCCAAGGAGGGGACCCCCCAAAGAAGTAAGTGCTTCTTTAGAAAAATAATATATTCTACTTCATCCCCACAAGGAGCGCAGGATCATTTGTTTTCTTTTTTCGTTTTGTCTGCATTTCCCGTGGGTCCGCGATTGGATTCCGGTGTTGAGATCCTGCTGCTCACCGGTGACTTTGCCTGGTTCAAAGGAAGGAGTCTGGCTATATGTGTGTTGTGGAGGGTCGATCCCTGAGGTGCAGCGGTCAGTTTCCTATATGGGGGCTGGGACCCCTAACACCAGGTGAGTCCCCTTCCTATATATATTTTCTTCCTCACCTTACAGTGCTACAAATCCCATGTATGTGCAGCCCATGCTTTCCAATGGGTTCCTTTACATTAGTGATGCTTTGTAGGCTGCTACATTGAGAGAGAAAAAATTGCGGGTTGCTGAATATTGCTGCGATTTGCCTTGTTCTGTAGCCCATGATTTCCTATGAAGCCTAATCAAGGCACTTTATTTTGTAATTGTGAGGGATGATACTTCAATACTACGACAATAATATATCTAGAATTGTAATTAAAAGGCTTTTCAGGGAAAATTTGCCCTGCCTTTTACATACTTTACATCTAGGTGTTGCATATGGTAAGCTTGAACGCCGGGGAACTTTTTAGGGACAAAGCTTATGGGGAAATTAACATAAATAAGTTAAAATATCCTGAATAACTCTATTTTACTTCACAGATTTGTTCCCGCCTCTCTTATGTGTCATATCAAGATCCATTCAGAAGATTAAAGGTCGCCTGAACTGCAGCCATTATTTTCTTCAGAAAACCACCTGAAATTAAAAAAAAGAATTATCCTGTAGTCTGTTCATTCCACTAAAATTATAAATCAGGCAGAACACATGTGAGCCCGCTATAACGTGCGCTGTAGCCGGGAGGCCATGTGACCCCTCCTTCCTCAAGTGCCATATGTGGAACTGCCATTCTGATTGGTATAGCGCTGCTTTCACACTAACGTTAGGTCTCAGTTCAGGGTTTCCGTCTCTCTGCTCAGTTTTTGGAGGAGAGAAACTGAAATAAAACGAGAAAAAAATGGATCCGATTTTATCCCTGTGGATTTCAACCACGGAGTTAAGAAAAAAAAATGAAAGGCTTCCATTCCATCAGGTTTGAGTTTTTTTGGACAGAAAAATAACGTTACAAACTGCACTCTTGAAAGCGCTGCCATGCGAGGAAACACATGTGGCTGTAGGATGTCCTGAACATAACGCTCAGCGTTCATTGCCCCTCATACCACTACTATAGCTTACTGACTGTCAGACCCTCGCACCAGCAGTGGGAGTAGTGTGCCGCGCCACAGCAAAGACAGGACTAAGGCGCTCAGCACTCGGTCTTCAGACATGAACTTGGCCATCGTCAGTGCCCAAACTAAGTCTCAATTAGCAGTCCAGTTTCATCATTCATGATACCATGATCATACCATGATACAATGAAAATGGAGGTGATGGTGAGTGGGTGTCAAAGGCGGAACATGTAATGGGACTGTGAGACCAAATATCCTTCTATCAAGTGGGGTTTAACGATGGTGCCACCTGTCTCTGGATGGCGGACAACAAAACAGTTGGAGTTGCTTTTGCTTGTCAGGATGATGAGATGATCCTCTCTACTGGTGGTATGTTGAGAGCCTCCTGAGCCCGGTCCCTTTGTTCGAATGCCCTAATGTTTGCAGTGGTCACAATACCTCCTTACAGTTTGGTCAGAATGGCCCAGATGGCGGGCAATTCGTTGACATGACCAACCAGCTTCTCATATTCCAATGAAGTGCCCCCTCTCAAACTCTGTTAACTAGGCAAAAGCTCTTCAGTTACGTCATATAGGCGTCTAGTGGTTAACGAGCTCTACAAAAGAGGTCCGCTACACATAGGTAGCCTCTAATAGCTTTTTTCATAGGCCAAGGGTGAAACCACTTTTAGGGCCTTAGTTGGTAAGACCATTCATCTAATCATACCACGGCTCTAATCATCTGCATATCTACCTGAGATGTAACTGCATGCTGAGTTATTCAGCAAAAATGACAACTCCTTCTAGGTGCTTGATTTTTTTTTTGACAATGAGTGTAGCATAAACATCGCATGAAAACAGTCAGTTTTTACACTGACCAAAATCGCAATCCTCGGTGTGAATACAGCCTTACACCACATGTCCAGTAAAAATGAGCCATTCCAGCAGCAGGGATATTCTACATTTTGCTTCTCCTGGCAACATACCACCCTCCGCCCACAACAATATATTCTCTCATCTCTCAGTATCGATACTTACCAACATCTAAGTCTCACATCATTTTAAAGGGTTATTCCCATCTTTATGATCGGTGAGGATCTGACTTGTGGGTATAGCACTGCAACCCTTTTATTCTCAGGATCAGCCAGGCTCCCAGAAGTCTACACTTCGCTGATCATAAAATAATGGCATATCCTAGTAATATTCCCTTTATGCCCTGCTCCATTCTGACTAGGAATTCCCCTCTCAGTACAAATGTGTATAAGCCCTAACCCGATTTATGGTTTGGTTGGGGTCATTGCTCCATGAAATTAAAGAGGGCTGGCAAATAGAGATGAGCGAGCGTACTCGTCCGAGCTTGATACTCGTTCGAGTATTAGGGTGTTCGAGATGCTCGTTACTCGAGACGAGCACCACGCGGTGCTCGACTCCATTACATTTCCTTCCCTGAGAAATTTGCACGCTGTTCTGGCCAATAGAAACACAGGGAAGGCATTACAACTTCCTCCTGTGACGTTCCAGCCCTATCCCACCCCCCTGCAGTGAGTGGCTGGGGAGATCAGATGACACCCGAGTATTTAAGTCTGCCCCGCCCGCGGCTCGCCACAGATGCATGCTGACAGAGATCAGGGAAAGTGCTGTCTTGCTGTAGCTGCTATAGGGAGAGTGTTAGGTGTAATATTCGTCTTCAAGAACCCCAACGGTCCTTCTTAGGGCCACATCTGACCGTGTGCAGTACTGTTGAGGCTGCTGGGAGCAGGGTTGCACAATTATTTTTTTTTGTATATCGGGCGTGCAGACCATAGCGTCCTCAGTCTGCAGTCATTTTACAGAGTATAGGGGCAGTGCTGGTGAGGCAGGGACAGTGGTACAGGGAAAGAGATATACTGTCTATATAGGCAGTGGGCTTTTTCAAAAAAATTGGTGAAAAATACTATATTTGGGCTGCCTGTGACCGTCTTCAGTTTCCTGTGTGTCTGCTGGGGGTAGTAGTCGCTAATTAATACCCAGCTAAGCGTTACAGCAGGCTTGCGCATAATTGTTTCCTGGCTCTGCTGTGTCCGTTACATGATCGCCGTCATCCCGCCACAGGGAAACAGTATACATATATACGCTGCATACGGTGTCTGTCTGGATTTTCACCTCACCATTTTAAAAAATAGAAGCAAAATACTTAAGGCCTACCACTGCCCTTTGGCCACTTGACTGGTTCTGCCCTGTGAATTCCAGTAGCTCAGTCATACGCACCTAGGTCTCACTAGGTCTCACTACAGGCTTGCGCATAATTGTTTCCTGGCTCTGCTGTGCACTCCGTAAGCGAAGTCAGCCTCCAACCACAGGCCAATAAGCGGCACATTTAATTACAGCGTTCTGTTTCTGCTCTACTCATAATACACCATGCTGAGGGGTAGGGGTAGGCCTAGAGGACGTGGATGCGGGCGAGGACGCGGAGGCCCAAGTCAGGGTGTGGGCACAGGCCGAGCTCCTGGTCCAGGTGTATTGCAGCTGACTGCTGCGGGATTAGGAGAGAGGCAAGTTTCTGGTGTCCCCAGATTCATCTCACAATTAATGGGTCCACGCGGTAGACCTTTATTAGAAACTGAGCAGTGTGAGCAGGTCCTGTCATGGGTGGTAGAAAGTGCATCCAGCAATCTATCGACCACCCAGTCTTCTATGCCGTCCACGGCTGCAACTCTGAATCCTCTGGCTGCTGCTACTCCTTCCTCCCAGCCTCCTCACTCCATTAAAATGACACATTCTGAGGAGCAGGCAGACTCCCAGGAACTGTTCTCGGGCCCCTGCCCAGAATGGGCAGAAATGGTTCCTCTCCCACCGCAGGAGTTTGTCGTGACCGATGCCCAACCTTTGGAAAGTTCCCGGGGTCCGGGGGATGAGGCTGGGGACTTCCGGCAACTGTCTCAAGAGTTTTCAGTGGGTGAGGAGGACGATGACGATGAGACACAGTTGTCTATCAGTGAGGTAGTAGTAAGGGCAGTAAGTCTGAGAGAGGAGCGCACAGAGGATTCGGAGGAAGAGCAGCAGGACGATGAGGTGACTGACCCCACCTGGTTTGCTAAGCCTACTGAGTACAGGTCTTCAGAGGGGTAGGCAAATGCAGCAGCAGGGCAGGTTGGAAGAGGCAGTGCAGTGGCCAGGGATAGAGGCAGGGCCAGACCGAATAATCCACCAACTGTTTCCCAAAGCGTCCCGTCGCGCCATGCCACCCTGCAGAGACCGAGGTGCTCAAAGGTGTGGCAGTTTTTCACTGAGAGTGCAGACGACCGACGAACTGTGGTGTGCAACCTTTGTCACGCCAAGATCAGCCAGGGAGTCACCACCACCAGCCTCACCACCACCAGCATGCGCAGGCATATGATGGCCAAGCACCCCACAAGGTGGGACGAAGGCCGTTCACCGCCTCCGGTTTGCACCACTGCCTCTCCCCCTGTGCCCCAACCTGCCACTGAGATCCAACCCCCCTCTCAGGACACAGGCACGACCGTCTCCCGGCCTGCACCCACACCCTCACCTCCGCTGTCCTCGGCCCCATCCAGCAATGTCTCTCAGTGCAGCGTCCAGCCGTCGCTAGCGCAACTGTTTGAGCGCAAGCGCAAGTACGCCGCCACGCACCCGCACGCTCAGGCGTTAAACGTGCACATAGCCAAATTGATCAGCCTGGAGATGCTGCCGTATAGGCTTGTGGAAACGGAGGCTTTCAAAAACATGATGGCGGCGGCGGCCCCGCGCTAATCGGTTCCCAGTCACCAGTACTTTTCCCGATGTGCCGTCAGAGCCCTGCACGACCACATCTCCCACAACATTGTACGCGCCCTCACCAACGCGGTTACTGCCAAGGTCCACTTAACAATGGACACGTGGACAAGCGCAGGCGGGCAGGGCCACTATATCTCCCTGACGGCACATTGGGTGAATTTAGTGGAGGCTGGGACCGAGTCAGAGCCTGGGACCGCTCACGTCCTACCCACTCCCAGAATTGCGGGCCCCAGCTCAGTGCTGGTATCTGCGGCGGTGTATGCTTCCTCCACTAAACCACCGTCCTCCTCCTCCTCCCCTTCCTCCTCCTATGCAACCTCTGTCTCGCAATCAAGATGTGTCAGCAGCAGCACGTCGCCAGCAGTCGGTGTCGCGCGGCGTGGCAGCACAGCGGTGGGCAAACGTCAGCAGGCCGTGCTGAAACTACTAAGCTTAGGAGAGAAGAGGCACACGGCCCACGAACTGCTGCAGGGTCTGACAGAGCAGACCGACTGCTGGCTTTCGCCGCTGAGCCTCCAACCGGGCATGGTCGTGTGTGACAACGGCCGTAACCTGGTGACGGCTCTGCAGCTCGGCAGCCTCATGCACGTGCCATGCCTGACCCGCGTCTTTAATTTGGTGGTTCAGCGGTTTCTGAAAAGCTACCCACGCTTCTCAGACCTGCTCGGAAAGGTGCGCCGGCTCAGCGCACATTTCCGCAAGTCCAACACGGACGCTGCCACCCTGCGGACCCTGCAACATCGGTTTAATCTGCCAGTGCACCGACTGCTGTGCGACGTGCCCACACGGTGGAACTCTACGCTCCACATGTTGGCCAGGCTCTATGAGCAGCGTAGAGCTATAGTGGAATACCAACTCCAACATGGGCGGTGTAGTGGGAGTCAGCCTCCTAAATTCTTTACAGAAGAGTGGGCCTGGTTGGCAGACATCTGCCAGGTCCTTGGAAACTTTGAGGAGTCTACCCAGATGGTGAGCGGCGATGCTGCAATCATTAGCGTCACCATTCCTCTGCTATGCCTCTTGAGAAGTTCCCTGCAAAGCATAAAGGCAGACGCTTTGCGCTCAGAACCGGGGGCGGGGGAAGACAGTATGTCGCTGGATAGTCAGAGCACCCTCATGTCTATATCTCAGCGCGTTGAGGAGGAGGAGGAGGGGGAGGAGCATGAGGAAGAGGGGGAAGAGACAGCTTGGCCCACTGCTGAGGGTACCCATGCTGCTTGCCTGTCATCCTTTCAGCGTGTATGGCCTGAGGAGGAGGAGGAGGAGGATCCTGAAAGTGATCTTCCTAGTGAGGACAGCCATGTGTTGCGTACAGGTACCCTGGCACACATGGCGGACTTCATGTTAGGATGCCTTTCTCATGACCCTCGCGTTACACGCATTCTGGCCACTACGGATTACTGGGTGTACACACTGCTCGACCCACGGTATAAGGAGAACCTTCCACTCTCATACCCAAAGAGGAAAGGGGTTCGAGAATGATGCTATACCACAGGACCCTGGCGGACAAACTGATGATAAAATTCTTATCCGACAGCGCTAGTTGCAGAAGGCGCAGTTCCGAGGGCCAGGTAGAAGGGGAGGCGCAGAGATCAGGCAGCATGTACAGCGCAGGCAGGGGAATACTCTCCAAGGCCTTTGCCAGCTTTATGGCTCCCCAGCAAGACTGTGTCACCGCTCCCCAGTCAAGGCTGAGTCAGCGGGAGCACTGTAAAAGGATGGTGAGGGAGTACGTAGCCGATCGCACGACCGTCCTCCGTGACGCCTCTGCTCCCTACAACTACTGGGTGTCGAAGCTGGACATGTGGCCTGAACTCACGCTGTATGCCCTGGAGGTGCTTGCTTGTCCTGCGGCTAGCGTCTTGTCAGAGAGGGTGTTTAGTGCGGCTGGGGAAATCATCACGGATAAGCGTACCCGCCTGTCAACTGACAGTGCTGACAGGCTTACACTCATAAAGATGAACAAAGCCTGGATTTCCCCAGACTTCTCTTCTCCACCAGCGGACAGCAGCGGTACCTAAACAATACGTAGGCTGCACCCGCGGATGGAAGCATCGTTCTCTATCACCAAAATAATCGGGGACCTTTTAGCTTCATCAATCTGTGTATTATATTCATCCTCCTGCTCCTCCTCCTGAAACCTCACGTAATCACGCCGAACGGGCAATTTTTCTTAGGCCCACAAGGCTCAGTCATATTACTTTTGTAAACAATGTTTTTACGTTTCAATTCTCATTAAAGCGTTGAAACTTGCACCTGAACCAATTTTTATTTTAACTGGGCTGCCTCCAGGCCTAGTTACAAATTAAGCCACAGTAACCAAAGCGATTAATGGGTTTCACCTGCCCTCTTGGTTGGGCATGGGCAATTTTTCTGAGGTACATTAGTACTGTTGGTACACCAATTTTTTTGGGCCCTCGCCTACAGTGTAATCCTAGTAATTTTTATGGGCTTCGCCTGCACTCATAATACAGCAAGGTGTGTGGGGTTGGCCTACACTTTTGCTACATAAATGTAACTGGGGCCTTGTCTATACTGCAACTACTAAAATGTGAAAGAGACTGTTATCTCCCTAAACTGCTGCAACGGGAATGTTACTGTGGCCTGTCTTGACTGCTACTACTACTGAAATGGAACTAAGACTGTGCTACCCCTATACTGCTGCTAGTCATATGTTACTGGGGCCTGTCCCTAATGCTACCGCTGAAATGTTACTAATTCTGGGCTCTGACTATACCACTGCTAATGCTATGTCACTGTGGGGTGGAAACAGAGACATGATGGTGGCGAGGCCATTTCCCACCAACGCGGTTACTGTTAAGGTACATATTACCAGTCTGACTGGGGCATGCACTGTGGGCCGAAGCCCACCTGTATTGTATGTGTCGGTAGCTCTGCTGAGCAGGGCACTGCAATGGGATACATTTATATACCGCCGATGGGTTCCACGGAGCCACCCATGCTGTGGGTCCACAGGGACTTCACATTAGGGATTTGTACCTGCCAGTGTCTATGTATTAAAAACCCCGGTCAGACTGGGGCAAGCAGCATGGGCCGAAGCCCACCTGCATTTAATCTGACGTTACCTCAGCTGTGCTGGGCAATGCAATGGGATTTATTTATGTACAGCCGGTGGCTTCCTGGGACCCACCTATGCTGTCAGTCCACACGGAGTTGTAACTGCATTTGTCTACTTATAAAGAACCCCAGACTGACTGGGGCATGCAGTGTGGCCCAAAGCCCACCTGCATTTAATCTGACGTTACCTCAGCTGTGCTGGGCACTGCAATGGGATTTGGTTATGTACCGCCGGTGGGTTCCAGGGAGCCACCCATGGTGTGGGTGCACACGGAATTCTCATTGCGGAGTTGTATCTGCCTGTGACTATTTATAAAAAACCCAGGTCTGACTGGGGCATGCAGTGTGGGCCGAAGCCCACCTGTATTTAATGTGACGTTAGCTCTACTATCCGGGACACTGCATTGGGACAAACTACAGGAGCAATACAGCGCTAATGAGAAGTGCACAGCTACGCTAGCATTGGAGTCCGCTGTAGGCCCGCGATTGCTGAGGGTTTGTGCAGAGGCCTATGTCCTGGGTGCAGTGAAAGTCCGCTTCCTGCCTAGGATTGCTGAAGCTGTGGGCCGAGGCCTATGTCGTGGGCACGGTGCAAGTCTGCCATATTTGGCCACTCAGATCAATTTTTGGTTCATCTCTTGGGTTTCCTAGGACCCACCTATGCTGTTGGTGCAAACTTAGCTCCCATCGCGGTGTTTGACCTGTCTGGCACAAAGACACTGACTGACTTGGGTAGGGGGCAGAGCGCAGACGGCTTTCCCCTTGCAGTGTCGATTGAGCTATGCGACACCTTGACAAAATGAATAGTGTGTGGCACATGGATTCCCCACTGCTATGCCCACGTGTGCAGCTCCTGAGGGAGGTTGCACAGGATTGGATTTCTCATTGCTTCTGTACAGCATTGTGGGCTATCGCCCCGCCCCTTTTAAAGAGGGTCACTGCCTGGCCCTGCCAACCCTCTGCAGTGTGTGCCTCCGGTTCCTCCTCATGGCAGACGCACTTATAAAGAGACATGAGGGTAGTGTGGCTATGAGGCCAGCGTGTGGCATGAGGGCAGCTGAAGGCTGTGCAGGGACACTTTGGTGTGCGCTGTGGACACTGGGCTGTGCGGGGGGGGGGGGGGTTGGGCAGCATGTAACCCAGGAGAAGTGGCAGCGGTGTGTCCCGCAGGCAGTGATTGTGCTTTGTTGGAGGTAGTGTGGTGCTTAGCTAAGGTATGCCTTGCTAATGAGGGTTTTTCAGAAGTAAAAATTGTTGGGGGGGGGGGGGGGGGCACTCTTGCCGCTATTGTGGCTTAATAGTGGGACCTGCGAACTTGAGATGCAGCCCAACATGTAGCCCCTCGCCTGCCCTATCCGTTTCTGTGTCATTCCCATCCCTTTTTATTGAATTTCCCAGATTTTCACAAATGAAAACCTTAGAGAGCATCGGCGATATACAAAAATGCTCGAGTCGCCCATTGACTTCAATGGGGTTCGTTACTCGAAACGAACCCTCGAGCATTGCAGAAAGTTCGACTCGAGCAACGAGCACCCGAGCATTTTGGTGCTCGCTCATCTCTTTTGGCAAATCCTCACTCCTCACATAGGAGAAATCTGCTTCTCACTCCCCATATCTTCCACCACCCCTCCGCCAAATAAAATCATTCTTTCCTTACAAGACCACATTACTCACCAACTTTCAGCTCTATCAGTAGAATTTGTAACTCATTTCCCCAACTAAGGCACAGTTTTCTCCCACCCCCCCCCCAATTCTCCTTTTCCCCTTTCCTTCACAGCAGCACAGAGTAGCAGACCCCCTCCTACACGGCAGCACAAACCTCTCTGCTCCAGATTAGCAGACTCCCTTCTCCACAATGGCACAGATGCTACTTCTACAGCAGCACAGACCCCTCCTCAAATGTAGCACAGAGCACCCCTTCACAGCAGCACATTCCCTTCTGCAGCAGCTTATGAGCTCTCCTGTCTCCTCTCCTAGTTTTCCAAGGTAATGACTGTCCAGCAGCCAATCAGAGTGATATTAATTGATTCTAGTTAATTGTAAGTGAAAGGACTCCCCATTGGCCAGTCTAGCAGCAAATCAGACAGCAAACTGTTCAGACAGGTGATTGTGCGGTACTGAAAGTGGACAGATGGAGACAAGACACTATTCAGGCACCTACAAAAACTGAACGGATGTGCAGTAGCCTTCAGTAGTTTGAAACTCACAAGATAGAATTTCGAAAGCTTAACACATGTGCCTAGTGCCCACCGCACAACAGTTTCTTAACCAAAGCCTGCCACCTGAAGGGATACACTCTGTCTCCATCTTGGCAGCAACAGAAATGCAGGTGGTCTCTGAATGGCATTTGGTCTGAATGGCTCAATAGCATCTCTGGAATATTTGGCTTGAGCTCTGGTGACGATCAGCACTTAGAAGGTTTACACCACAATCCAATTATGCCACGTTTGTCATGGTCAGCACATCCTTATGCCCAGAACTCAGTCTCTGTACAACCATGAAGGTCTCACAGTGTCTATTTTCAGTCTGTACTGAATAATAATAATATAATAAACCAACTACTAATGATTTTGTAGTATTCAGGATTAATATACAATTTATTTATGCAATTTAGAGAAGGTTTCAACTAAACTGCTGTGTGGAGGAAGTCCCTACACACTTTGTGTTCCAGCAAAGTCTAGCCATCTTGAAAAGGCGCAAACATGACATCATAGCACTTCTGTTAACAGAAACTATTGCTATTCTGTAAGTGAGAGGTAGAGCCATAAGTGAGGTACTTATTATAGAGAATCTTCCACATCTTTCCATCACTTAGCACAACAATATACAGCTAGAGGGTAGGAGCGCTTTAGGATGCTGAGCCCTAGTTTAGCCAAGAGGCCGGGGTATTTTCTTGCTCCAAGGCCCTCAGGTGGGGAAAGGTGATGCCTGGGACCATGGGAGGCCAGAACAGCTTGATTCCAGCTCAGGGGAGTGGAAAAACAAGGCACACCAGAGAAGCAGGCAAGTGCATGAGTCAGTTCCATTGGGGGCCTGTAGATGATAGAGCCCAGGGATGGGCTGTGGCTGAGGTTATAGCCGGGACACAAGCAAGCTATTCTTCACCATGACTGCACAGGGTTTGTTGCAGGAAAGTACCTGCAGTAAGTATTGATGAGAGGGAAGTTGGGGTTTCCAAGGATCCAGTAAGTGCTCATTCGGGGTCACCTGTATTTGCTTCCATGGCCCCTGGAACGGAATAAGAGTTTTGGACAGTGGAAGCCATGGCCACAGCTCAGAGGGGTTGGTCTGCAGTGGTTTGATTTCGCAGGTCTGATATCTCGGATAGTGAGGAGAGGTCATCATCCCCCTTCAGTTTTTAACCTCAGCAGGAGAAAGAATGGCTAGATGAGCCCTGGAGATCCTTGACATGGACACTCATCAGGGACCATAGTGGAGGAGGTGCACTATCAAGGTTGTCGACATCATTAAGGCATGCCCCAGGGGGAAACCATAAGCAAGAGGGAGTTGGGAGAAGATCGCCTTATCTCCATTGGACATCGAATCCAGATCTTGGTGCTCTCTATTAAACTAGCTTCTCAGATTAGCTTTCCTTCTATTTTTGGCAGACGCGGACGTCATTCTGCTTTTCTGTAACTTGAACTGCTGCATATGCCTCACCGGCACTGCTCCCAGCTCAACTGTAGAGCTTGGGCAATTACCTCCCTATTTAAGTGAGCTGGAAATCCTCCCTCATTGCCTGAGATTTGGTGTGTGTATGCCTCTGATACCCAGCACAGGTCTTGTCTCTGACTATTTTTCCTGCGCTTATCTTGTACTTGTTTCTGTATTCGTTTGTTTGCTGCTCTCCTGTTGTTGCACAGTTTCTCCCTCTGTCCTTGTTGTCTGTCCCTCTATCTTTAGCCTTATCCATGTGCGCTAGTTCATTGTCTTCCTGTCCCTGCACCATTCCCAGTTCTGCCTGTCTTATCGGTGTGTGCAGTGGTATTTTCTGTGTCCTATCAGGGATAGTCAGGCCCGAGAGGAAGACTGTGGGTCCATCCTTGTTGGGAAGCTTGCTGCACTTTTAGGCAAAGGTTCCCCCATCTCCCTTACTAGCAAATGGCAAGATTTCTCATCTGAAATTACTCATAGGTCGGTCTGTTTCACAATACCTTGTACCAGTGCCTCTGATCACCCAGGGTCAGCTGCCAAACATTCCGGGACTTTGTTCAAAGTTGCAAGTCTGGCCAATACAAAATATATACAGGCATAATGGAGCTACCTGTGGGGGGGTGAGGGGAATTACCACAAAACAGGAAGAGTTCAGAATATACAAAATATAACTCTCTGGCCTTCTGTTCTCACATATTGTGCCACCCTGGGATTGTTAGTAGGTGCAAAAAGATATAGTGCGTGTTTGCATCCGCAGACATAAATTTGCGAATCCAGACAATACAAGTTACTAGCATCTGTGACACAGCAGCTAGTAGTTTTCTGCAAACTACAAAGTTAGCTGAAAAGTTAAGCTTGAACTAAACTTAGAATTAAACCAAAAAACATATATATTAAAAAAAAAGAAAACATTAAGAAATCAAGGGGTAGGGCAAGTGTTGGTAGTGATGGTGTGTGGTGGTGGTGTTGATAGAAGACGGATCAAGTTGGCACTTTAAGCAGCGCCCACTGAAGCAACAGCTCCATGCACTGCAGGAGGCAAGGCAAACCCACTACCATTCATTAGAAGTGGTTCCTCCCACGTGTTACATCCGCAGTATACAGAACAGGTCGTAAAGTGGATACTGTAGCATGTATCAATTACAACCACGTCCTCTTTCTCCCAGCTGCAGGCACAAAGCAGCCATTTGGCACCACCAGGAGCATCCCCCCACTTTATTTCACCTAGTGCCGAATCCTCACACACACTCTGAAGCAGTCGACATGGATCAGTCTGAGGAGCTGTTTGATCATTCAGTGTTATGGATGTTAACAGGGAAATCCAAGGGAGAAGACAAACAACCAAGGGAGAAGACAAAGACATTGTATGCACTGATACCCAAACCCTTTTTTGCCTCTGAAGTGGAAGATGAGGGTAAGTCAGGTAATATATACTCTATGGAATGCGGAATTGGAGGTGCCAGCTCCCAATGCTCACCCCTCAGGAGGAGAAGGACGACGAAGAAGAAGAGGAGGTGGAAGAGAACGACATTCTTGACCTAACATAGAGAGATAGGGAGAGTCATCCCAGCAGCTCCCAGGGAAAAAGAAAGAGGCAGATTTGTGGGGCAGCACCCTGTCAAGACAGGGAGTAGGGTGTCGCAGAAAAATAAAAGGGCAATACCGCCACCCTCAGCCACTACTAGTCGCAGCAGCGACATCAGGCCGACAGTTAGGTCTACTCACAGGACTTGTGCAGCCTGGGCATTCTTTGTAGCCGTATGTGATGACCAGGGGCATACCTAAAGGCTATGGAGCCCGGGTGCAAAAGTTCAGCTCCCCCCCCCCCCTCCATCTGTACCCGTACCTATACCTAAACCGTGCTAATTTACAAACATGATGCAGCCCCTTGGCGTAAGCCTTCTCATTAGGACTCCTTTCCTTGACTACGTAAAAACCTGTTGGTAATGTCTCAGACTGCTTTCACGCGGCCGCAAAAATTGCGCGAGATTTGTGCGTTGCAAGACACACAAATCACACATGAATATGAACCCCATTCTTTTGAATGCGATCATACACAGGAGCGATGTTTTTTGTTTTTTCTCTGCATCGCACGAGAATATGATGATGTGATGCGAGCTGCTTTTAACACAACAACCCCTCACATCCGTGTGCACAGCACACGTTGGCGAGTCTGATATGGGGCATAGTTTCAGGGCCCAATATCAGACTCATCCATGTGAAATTAGCCTAAGGCCAGCTGTACACGCCTGGATTTGCATTGTGGAATATGAAGCGGGCCCACAGCATGCTATGGAAAAGCGTTTTTTCCTCTACACAAGCATAAATCAATTATGGTTTTCCGCTTACGGAGGAAAAATCACAGCATGCTGTATTGTAGTGCAGATTCTGCACGGACGGCCTCCATTAAACTCAGTGCAAGCCGTGCGACCTGCTGCCCTGACATTGCTAAAAAGTTGCGAGCACCCGAGTCATCTCCTAGCGATGGCGCTGGAAAGTCAATGATTAAAAGAAAAAAACTGTACTGCGCGGGTCCGACGGCTCACCTTGTGGACCATTTGCAGTACAGGAAAAATAAAGAAATTATAGGTATGCGCTGATGCCAGCGGTTGGATTCCACCACAGGCTCACGCATGCAGAATCCGACCCGGTTGTGTGCAGCCGGCCTAACACTGTGTTCATGGATTTTGTTGCATTTTGAACTGCAATTAAAAATCACATCCATAACTGCATGCACTATTATAAACCGCATGGAACAGGAAAGCGGAATTCCCCAGTGCAGGTGTAAAACCTCCCAAAATTGGATATCTTCTGTATATATTTATACATGTACAGCTGATATAAGTTATACATTCTGTATATAGTAATATAGAGCATGCTGATATAAACTGGGTCAGGTTACACCAGCATGGTCTATATCACTATACACAGGCTGTAGAGCTTCTACCAGCTGTACATACATAGTTATATACAGAAGATACACAGGTTACACCAGCATGGTACATATCACTATGTACAGGATGTATATCCCCCTGTATATAGTGGTATGTCCCATGCTGGCGTAAACTGGAGGTCTCCTGTATATAATTATACATGTAAAGCTGTTATAAACTATACAATCGGTATATGATGATATGGGCATGCTGATGTAAACTGGGCCAGGTTACACCAGCATGGTCTATATCACTATAGACAGGATGTATAAGTTATATCAGCTGTACATATAGTGGGAGGGCCGCACGTCGTGGGAGTCTGCAGCCTGTAATTGGCTGCTGACTCCACGTGTAACAGCCCTCCCCTCTGTGAGTGCTGACCTGCAGCGCTGCCTCCCACCTCTCTCCTCTTCTCTCCCTCCGCCTCCCGCTACAAACACACTGTCGGCCGCAGCGATCATGTGGCCGACAGCGCTGGTAATGCACGCACTGTACATGTTGAATATGGCGGGGCCCCTCAGCGCAAGCGCCGGGTCGCCGTTGCGACCCCTGCTTCCTCTCACGATACGCCAGTGCATAAGGTTATAGGTAAGGCTATAAAGGCAATTATGCTATGGGCCAAGACAAAAAAGGCTATAGACCGAGCCATAAGTTTATAGGCTATCAGGTTATAGGCAGAACCATGAAAGGGTATAAAGGAAAAGCCATCAAATTCTATAGGCAGATCCATTAAATCAACTGCGTATGTGCTGTGGCTATATCCACGACCATAAAGCACAGTGGGCTTTATGCCGTGGATATCTGTGGTAAAATAGAACATGAATTACGCCATTCCGACCTAGGCTCTCGGCTACCTTTAGTCGCCAGGAGCAAGGAGATTTAAAATTTCCCAGGCCCTCTGGCTCCTGCGCATGTGTCTGTCATTTTGCTGGCGGGTGCATGCACAGAAGTCGGGGAAGGTCCTTGGTGATTACATCGGTGTTAAAATCCGGAGGCCTCCAGTAAGAAGTTTCAACTCTCCTCACTGATTCCATTGGCTAACAGGCGATCACGTGACCGGGGATCCCTCACTGTGGCCCTCGGTCACTGCTCGAGGCTACCTTTAGTAGCCAGGGTCAAAGAGATTTTAAATTTCCCGGGGTCTCCTCAGCTTCTGTGCTTGTGTCCGCCATTTGCCAACAGCCACATGCGCAGAAGCCGGGGAAAGGTCTTTGGATAAACATCCCATGAGGGGACATCGCCAAAGGCATTAGGTAAGTAATTTCACCTCCTCTCACGAATCTCCGTGAGGGGAGCTGAAACTTTAACTTTTTTTTAGCTTTTACATGATCACCCTTGGATAAGGGCGATCACGTGACCAGGGACTGCATACCAGGGGCCCTAGTGAAATCTCCAGGCACTCAGATATCTTTGAAGCCAGGAGCAGGGAGATTTTAAATTTTCCAAGCAAACCTTGCATGTGTCCGCCATTTGCCAATGGGCACATTTGTAGGAAAAGATCCACGGATAAAGAACCCCTTACATGATCACCGTCATCCATTGGATGACAGTATGATCGGAGACTCCATACCGCAGCCCTGCTGGGACTTCTCCTGCTCTCCGACTATCTTTGCTAGCTGGAGCAGGGAGATTCTAAATTTCCCGAGCCCTTTGTCCTTCTGCACATGCACCTGACACTTTATTTTGTCGCACGTGCGCAGAAGTCGCGGCAGGTCTTTCAGGACCAGATCGTTGCAGGACATCGCGGAGGACCGGAGTTGAGTAGTTCATCTCTCCTCGCAGATCCGATCCGTGACGGGAGATGAAAACTTTAACTTTTTAAAAACTTTATGCAATCGCCATTATTCATTGGATAACACGATCATGTAACTGGGGTCGCACACTGCAGCTCCTTGTGGCAGCCGAAAGCAAGGAGTTGTCACACACACAGAACCCGAGGCTTTACCCTGTAAGACCGGCGTGTTTTTACAGCCCTGTAGATTAAAGCCCAAACACCAGGACGTGAAAACAAATATGGGTAGTCACTAAGGGGTTAATAAATCAGCCCAATTGTGTTTGAACAAAGAAGAAAACCGTGCTCTGTCCCAATCCAGCATATAAAGGGCCCTGGAGCCGGTTGGTGAAGAGTTGGGAGGATCCCCAACCCTTATTCCATCCCATGAATTACACCTGCTGCTCTGACTGAACAGGTGAGAAGAGCTGACTCTCTTTTACTAGTGAGTGAAGGCTGTAAGACTGAAGCAGACAAGAGGGGTAAGAAAAGGCCATAGACTGCTGATGGGGCTGTGCTGCTAGTATGAGCCTCCTGTCACGGAGAAGGTATTTTGGGTTGCTGGGATGAGTTGGTTACTTATGTTGCTGTGAGAAAATGTCGCCCCTGCCCCCCCCCCCTCCCTCACACACACGGATAATATACTGCAACATCTAGACAGAGGAGCCTCTGTTGACTGTATAACCCCTTAGGATATGGGAACACTGTGGAAATGCTGTGGATTTTCCACCCCATTGCAGAGTTTGTTGGGAAGAATCTGCAGCATTGCACAGAACCAGGAATGTGGATGAGACTTCAGGAAACCTCGTCCACACACGCTGGAAACATTAATTTCACTTCTGTTTTATGCCAGTAATTGGCATAATTTATGATGGAAATGTGAAAATCTGGTGCATGGACGGGTACACAAAAGATGTGGCATATCTATTAATGGGACTGTTACTAAATTTGGAGCGTCTTGCGCCAAGCTTTGTAATAAATTCCAGTATTAGTAAATACCCCCTCCATAACTTTACTTTGCTAGCGCCATAGCTGTGTGATGTGGAGGCTTTATGGCTTTGCTTGGAATGTAAAACAGCAGTTGGACTCTTTGTTGTTTAATTTTCCTAAATTGTGCAGTATAAGTGCTAACTTTTATTCTGCAGGCGTAAGATTAGCAGAGAGCCCAGCTGGTTGCCATGGTAACGGGACACCACCTACAGGCGTCTGTATTGCCTATGATTGCTGTAATAGGCGATAAGGCATTGCAGGAGAGAGTCCTGCAATGCCTTATCATAGCAATCATAGGGGCTATGGTGTAAGTCCCCCAGAGGGACCACAAATGGTGTAAAAAAAAAAAAAAAAGGTCAAACTAATGTACATAAAATAAAAATATAAAAAAAAAACTTTTTGGGGCTTTTTCTCATATTTGGTATCGTCGTGTCTGTAACGGCATGTACAAAAAGTTAAACATGCTTTTTATCCTGCATGGCAAAAAGTGTAAAAAAAAAAAAAAAAAAACAAAACAAACAAAAAAACACTGCTGCAAAATGCTAATTTTTTAGCATTTTGCCTCCCAAAAAACGCAATAAAAGTGGTACAAAAGCCCTATGTACCCGAAAATGGTACCAATAGAAACTACAGCTTGTCTCAAAAAAATAAGCTTCACGGAGCCCCGTCCATGGAAAATAAAAAAGTTAGGACTTTCATGCAGAGATTTAGAAAAAAAATTTTCCCAGAAAGGGTTTTTATTGCAGAAAAGTGGAAAAACCTAAAAAAAAAAAAAGAATTTTTGTATCGTTGTAATCGTATTGGCCCCCATAAAAATGTATTGTGTCATTTATGCTGCATAATTAACCTTAACCCTTGAGTGGCGGGTTTCCTACCACCCTGTCGTGCCCACCAGGGCAGGTTTATTTAAAATGGTCTAATCATTGAATTTCAACTAATTTTGCAGTTGCGTCTCAAGAGCCATAACTTTTTCATTTTTCCATTGACATGGCCATATAAGGGCTTGTTTTTTACAGGACAAGTTGTGATTTTTTTAAACAGGGGGAGGAAAAAAAGAAATGGGGAAAAAAAGAAAAAAAGGGGCCATGTCATTAAGGGGTTAAATAATGTATTAACTTCCTTCTCTGGGTCATTACGACGCATGGATACCACATGTGTGATTGTATTTTTGATTTTTTACAAAGTAAAGGGAGACAAGTGTTTATTAATTTTTAAAATAATGGTTTACCTTTTTTTTTTTTTTTTTTAAATTTTTTTTTTTTGTCCCTTTAGGGGACTTCCACAGGGACCCATCAGAACCCCCTGATCACATTCCGGGATCCGATGGTGACAGCCCTTTACATGCTGCAGTGACAGCCCTTTACATGCTGCAGTCACATAGACTGCAGCATGTAAAGGGTTAACACAGCAGAGATCGGAGGTTTTCTCTGATCTCTGCTGTAAGAGCTAGTACCTATCTGTCCTCTGACAGCCAAGCACCAAGCTCTCCCTGCCACAGAGACCATCGGCTTGCTTCTGACAAGCCGATGGTCTCTATGGCAACCTGTAAACAAAGCAGGAGGTTGCCGACATATCGGCAATATCTTCTGCTGGTTTTTCAAAGCCCTTGCACTGCTCTGTGTGGGTCTGTGCAGGCAGAGCACATTGTCACAGCTTGTGGCATTGTGCTCTGCAGCTCCCATAGTGATACATAGCCCGGAAATCTTCCGGGCTATGTCACTATGAGTAGTGGAGCTTGTCCCGGAAAATTTCCGGGCGTGCCACTCAAGGGGTTAAAAGAAAAAAAATCTATGGCGATCATAAAAAAAAAATAAACGTTTTACAACATAGTACAGGTGGTCCCCGACTTGCGAACAGGTTCCGTTCCGGGAGCCCGTTCGCAAGTCCGTTTTGTTCGCAAGTCGAACAATGGTATGGAGCGGGTGGATCCCGCTCCATACAACGTCGGGTGCCGGCTGTTCTTACAGCGGGCACCCGGCGGCAGCAGTTCCGACGAGCCGCGCCGCTTGTCAGAACTGTTAACACTTTAAATACCGCTCTGACAGCGGTATTTAGAGTGTTAACAGTTCCGCTGAGCGGCGCGGCTCGTCGGAACTGCTGCCGCCGGGTGCCCGCTGCACCCGACGTTCAGGGGGCCGGTACAGCGTCCCACGATGAGATCGCGGGACGCTGTGCGGTTGCTAGGCAGCCTGGGACCTCCTGAAAGGCCCCGGGGCTGCCTATGCAGAGTGCCCATCAAGCGCACGGCTTGATAGGCGCTCTGCATAGACAACCCTAGGGCCTTTCAGAAGGCCCCCGGCTGCCTAGCAACCGCGATCTGACCAGACAGGCTTCTATCAGGCTTGATAGAAGCTTGTCCGGTCCCTGCACAGCATGATGTAATGCCATAGCATTAGATCATACTGTGCAGGACAGATAGTTCGTATCTAGCGAAATTCGTAACTCAAATGTTCGCAAGTCGGGGACTATCTGTATATATGTGCCCAAAAATTGCACTGATAAAAAGTACAGTTCGCCACACAACTGTGTTGATGGAAAAATAAAAAAATTATGGCTTTTGTAAAATGGAGATTAAAATCCGCCAAAAATCGTTGTGTCCTCAAGCCCAAAAAGGCCATGTCCCTACGGGGTTAATACAGGGCTGTTTTTGTAGATCTCATTGGGTGAACAGCAGCCAAGCCAACATCACAGCCCAACACTACACTGTTTTCAAAATTGTGGGAGTTAAAGAAACAGCATAGTGCACTGTGTTATACTGTATCCGTAGCTTCTAGAGATGAGCGAACGTACTCGGTAAGGGCGATTTCACAATTGAGCACCGCAATTTTCGAGTGCTTCACTACTCAGGTGAAAAGTACTCGGGTGCGCTGTGGGGCGGGGGGTTGCAGAGGGGAGTGGGGGGTAGCAGCGGGGAACAGGGGGGAGCCCTCTCTCTCTCCCTCTCCCCCCCCCCACTCCCCGCTGCAACCCCCCGCTCACCCACAGCGCACCCAAGTACTTTTCACCCGAGTAGTGAAGTACTCGAAAATCGCGGTGCTCGATTGCGAAATCGCCCTTACCGAGTACGTTCGCTCATCTCTAGTAGCTTCCTTTTTCATCATTGAGAGCTACAGAAATAGCACTGTGCTAAGCTCTCGACTGTCCTCCGTAGGCTCTGGACGGCTGGCCAGTAGCAATGGCAGTGGTTTACCCCTTTAAGTACTTGCCTAGCATTGAATGTCAATATGCCTTCACACCATCATTCATCTTGCAGAATCTTGCTTGGAGGCCTGCAATAGCATATGTCCTCGGCTTAGTAAGAGCCAGGTCACAGGCTACTACTGAAAGTATGTCTAGTTGGATTTAAAAACAGCACACATTGTAGTAAACAAAAGGTATTTATTTGGCAGCTGAATTAGCGGTATAGTCACTAAACTGGCTCAATTTCAAATCTTTGGCAATGCTGGATTTACTTGCCAGCCTTTGTAGAGACAAATAGTCCCTTAAACTACATAGCGGCATCTGTCTTGGGTGGAGTGTCTCTGGCGGCGTCTGTCTTAGGTGGAGCGTCTGTCTTGGGTTCAGCGTCTAGGGGCGTCTGTCTTGGGTGCAGCATCTCTGGCGGCGTCTGTCTTGGGTGCAGCGTCTCTGGCGGCGTCTGTCTTGGGTGCAGCGTCTCTGGCGGCGTCTGTCTTGGGTGCAGCGTCTCTGGCGGCGTCTGTCTTGGGTGCAGCGTCTCTGGCGGCGTCTGTCTTGGGTGCAGCGTCTCTGGCGGCGTCTGGTGGCATGTGGCTTTGGGTGAGCGGGTCGGACAGGTCCCATACCTAAAGAGACAGAATGATAGAAAAATTGATTATTGTATTTACTCTCCGCGTAGGGCCTCTCGGCCGGTCTGTCCCGCGTAGGGCCTCTCGGCCGGTCTGTCCCGCGTAGGGCCTCTCGGCCGGTCTGTCCCGCGTAGGGCCTCTCGGCCGGTCTGTCCCGCGTAGGGCCTCTCGGCCGGTCTGTCCCGCGTAGGGCCTCTCGGCCGGTCTGTCCCGCGTAGGGCCTCTCGGCCGGTCTGTCCCGCGTAGGGCCTCTCGGCCGGTCTGTCCCGCGTAGGGCCTCTCGGCCGGTCTGTCCCGCGTAGGGCCTCTCGGCCGGTCTGTCCCGCGTAGGGCCTCTCGGCCGGTCTGTCCCGCGTAGGGCCTCTCGGCCGGTCTGTCCCGCGTAGGGCCTCTCGGCCGGTCTGTCCCGCGTAGGGCCTCTCGGCCGGTCTGTCCCGCGTAGGGCCTCTCGGCCGGTCTGTCCCGCGTAGGGCCTCTCGGCCGGTCTGTCCCGCGTAGGGCCTCTCGGCCGGTCTGTCCCGCGTAGGGCCTCTCGGCCGGTCTGTCCCGCGTAGGGCCTCTCGGCCGGTCTGTCCCGCGTAGGGCCTCTCGGCCGGTCTGTCCCGCGTAGGGCCTCTCGGCCGGTCTGTCCCGCGTAGGGCCTCTCGGCCGGTCTGTCCCGCGTAGGGCCTCTCGGCCGGTCTGTCCCGCGTAGGGCCTCTCGGCCGGTCTGTCCCGCGTAGGGCCTCTCGGCCGGTCTGTCCCGCGTAGGGCCTCTCGGCCGGTCTGTCCCGCGTAGGGCCTCTCGGCCGGTCTGTCCCGCGTAGGGCCTCTCGGCCGGTCTGTCCCGCGTAGGGCCTCTCGGCCGGTCTGTCCCGCGTAGGGCCTCTCGGCCGGTCTGTCCCGCGTAGGGCCTCTCGGCCGGTCTGTCCCGCGTAGGGCCTCTCGGCCGGTCTGTCCCGCGTAGGGCCTCTCGGCCGGTCTGTCCCGCGTAGGGCCTCTCGGCCGGTCTGTCCCGCGTAGGGCCTCTCGGCCGGTCTGTCCCGCGTAGGGCCTCTCGGCCGGTCTGTCCCGCGTAGGGCCTCTCGGCCGGTCTGTCCCGCGTAGGGCCTCTCGGCCGGTCTGTCCCGCGTAGGGCCTCTCGGCCGGTCTGTCCCGCGTAGGGCCTCTCGGCCGGTCTGTCCCGCGTAGGGCCTCTCGGCCGGTCTGTCCCGCGTAGGGCCTCTCGGCCGGTCTGTCCCGCGTAGGGCCTCTCGGCCGGTCTGTCCCGCGTAGGGCCTCTCGGCCGGTCTGTCCCGCGTAGGGCCTCTCGGCCGGTCTGTCCCGCGTAGGGCCTCTCGGCCGGTCTGTCCCGCGTAGGGCCTCTCGGCCGGTCTGTCCCGCGTAGGGCCTCTCGGCCGGTCTGTCCCGCGTAGGGCCTCTCGGCCGGTCTGTCCCGCGTAGGGCCTCTCGGCCGGTCTGTCCCGCGTAGGGCCTCTCGGCCGGTCTGTCCCGCGTAGGGCCTCTCGGCCGGTCTGTCCCGCGTAGGGCCTCTCGGCCGGTCTGTCCCGCGTAGGGCCTCTCGGCCGGTCTGTCCCGCGTAGGGCCTCTCGGCCGGTCTGTCCCGCGTAGGGCCTCTCGGCCGGTCTGTCCCGCGTAGGGCCTCTCGGCCGGTCTGTCCCGCGTAGGGCCTCTCGGCCGGTCTGTCCCGCGTAGGGCCTCTCGGCCGGTCTGTCCCGCGTAGGGCCTCTCGGCCGGTCTGTCCCGCGTAGGGCCTCTCGGCCGGTCTGTCCCGCGTAGGGCCTCTCGGCCGGTCTGTCCCGCGTAGGGCCTCTCGGCCGGTCTGTCCCGCGTAGGGCCTCTCGGCCGGTCTGTCCCGCGTAGGGCCTCTCGGCCGGTCTGTCCCGCGTAGGGCCTCTCGGCCGGTCTGTCCCGCGTAGGGCCTCTCGGCCGGTCTGTCCCGCGTAGGGCCTCTCGGCCGGTCTGTCCCGCGTAGGGCCTCTCGGCCGGTCTGTCCCGCGTAGGGCCTCTCGGCCGGTCTGTCCCGCGTAGGGCCTCTCGGCCGGTCTGTCCCGCGTAGGGCCTCTCGGCCGGTCTGTCCCGCGTAGGGCCTCTCGGCCGGTCTGTCCCGCGTAGGGCCTCTCGGCCGGTCTGTCCCGCGTAGGGCCTCTCGGCCGGTCTGTCCCGCGTAGGGCCTCTCGGCCGGTCTGTCCCGCGTAGGGCCTCTCGGCCGGTCTGTCCCGCGTAGGGCCTCTCGGCCGGTCTGTCCCGCGTAGGGCCTCTCGGCCGGTCTGTCCCGCGTAGGGCCTCTCGGCCGGTCTGTCCCGCGTAGGGCCTCTCGGCCGGTCTGTCCCGCGTAGGGCCTCTCGGCCGGTCTGTCCCGCGTAGGGCCTCTCGGCCGGTCTGTCCCGCGTAGGGCCTCTCGGCCGGTCTGTCCCGCGTAGGGCCTCTCGGCCGGTCTGTCCCGCGTAGGGCCTCTCGGCCGGTCTGTCCCGCGTAGGGCCTCTCGGCCGGTCTGTCCCGCGTAGGGCCTCTCGGCCGGTCTGTCCCGCGTAGGGCCTCTCGGCCGGTCTGTCCCGCGTAGGGCCTCTCGGCCGGTCTGTCCCGCGTAGGGCCTCTCGGCCGGTCTGTCCCGCGTAGGGCCTCTCGGCCGGTCTGTCCCGCGTAGGGCCTCTCGGCCGGTCTGTCCCGCGTAGGGCCTCTCGGCCGGTCTGTCCCGCGTAGGGCCTCTCGGCCGGTCTGTCCCGCGTAGGGCCTCTCGGCCGGTCTGTCCCGCGTAGGGCCTCTCGGCCGGTCTGTCCCGCGTAGGGCCTCTCGGCCGGTCTGTCCCGCGTAGGGCCTCTCGGCCGGTCTGTCCCGCGTAGGGCCTCTCGGCCGGTCTGTCCCGCGTAGGGCCTCTCGGCCGGTCTGTCCCGCGTAGGGCCTCTCGGCCGGTCTGTCCCGCGTAGGGCCTCTCGGCCGGTCTGTCCCGCGTAGGGCCTCTCGGCCGGTCTGTCCCGCGTAGGGCCTCTCGGCCGGTCTGTCCCGCGTAGGGCCTCTCGGCCGGTCTGTCCCGCGTAGGGCCTCTCGGCCGGTCTGTCCCGCGTAGGGCCTCTCGGCCGGTCTGTCCCGCGTAGGGCCTCTCGGCCGGTCTGTCCCGCGTAGGGCCTCTCGGCCGGTCTGTCCCGCGTAGGGCCTCTCGGCCGGTCTGTCCCGCGTAGGGCCTCTCGGCCGGTCTGTCCCGCGTAGGGCCTCTCGGCCGGTCTGTCCCGCGTAGGGCCTCTCGGCCGGTCTGTCCCGCGTAGGGCCTCTCGGCCGGTCTGTCCCGCGTAGGGCCTCTCGGCCGGTCTGTCCCGCGTAGGGCCTCTCGGCCGGTCTGTCCCGCGTAGGGCCTCTCGGCCGGTCTGTCCCGCGTAGGGCCTCTCGGCCGGTCTGTCCCGCGTAGGGCCTCTCGGCCGGTCTGTCCCGCGTAGGGCCTCTCGGCCGGTCTGTCCCGCGTAGGGCCTCTCGGCCGGTCTGTCCCGCGTAGGGCCTCTCGGCCGGTCTGTCCCGCGTAGGGCCTCTCGGCCGGTCTGTCCCGCGTAGGGCCTCTCGGCCGGTCTGTCCCGCGTAGGGCCTCTCGGCCGGTCTGTCCCGCGTAGGGCCTCTCGGCCGGTCTGTCCCGCGTAGGGCCTCTCGGCCGGTCTGTCCCGCGTAGGGCCTCTCGGCCGGTCTGTCCCGCGTAGGGCCTCTCGGCCGGTCTGTCCCGCGTAGGGCCTCTCGGCCGGTCTGTCCCGCGTAGGGCCTCTCGGCCGGTCTGTCCCGCGTAGGGCCTCTCGGCCGGTCTGTCCCGCGTAGGGCCTCTCGGCCGGTCTGTCCCGCGTAGGGCCTCTCGGCCGGTCTGTCCCGCGTAGGGCCTCTCGGCCGGTCTGTCCCGCGTAGGGCCTCTCGGCCGGTCTGTCCCGCGTAGGGCCTCTCGGCCGGTCTGTCCCGCGTAGGGCCTCTCGGCCGGTCTGTCCCGCGTAGGGCCTCTCGGCCGGTCTGTCCCGCGTAGGGCCTCTCGGCCGGTCTGTCCCGCGTAGGGCCTCTCGGCCGGTCTGTCCCGCGTAGGGCCTCTCGGCCGGTCTGTCCCGCGTAGGGCCTCTCGGCCGGTCTGTCCCGCGTAGGGCCTCTCGGCCGGTCTGTCCCGCGTAGGGCCTCTCGGCCGGTCTGTCCCGCGTAGGGCCTCTCGGCCGGTCTGTCCCGCGTAGGGCCTCTCGGCCGGTCTGTCCCGCGTAGGGCCTCTCGGCCGGTCTGTCCCGCGTAGGGCCTCTCGGCCGGTCTGTCCCGCGTAGGGCCTCTCGGCCGGTCTGTCCCGCGTAGGGCCTCTCGGCCGGTCTGTCCCGCGTAGGGCCTCTCGGCCGGTCTGTCCCGCGTAGGGCCTCTCGGCCGGTCTGTCCCGCGTAGGGCCTCTCGGCCGGTCTGTCCCGCGTAGGGCCTCTCGGCCGGTCTGTCCCGCGTAGGGCCTCTCGGCCGGTCTGTCCCGCGTAGGGCCTCTCGGCCGGTCTGTCCCGCGTAGGGCCTCTCGGCCGGTCTGTCCCGCGTAGGGCCTCTCGGCCGGTCTGTCCCGCGTAGGGCCTCTCGGCCGGTCTGTCCCGCGTAGGGCCTCTCGGCCGGTCTGTCCCGCGTAGGGCCTCTCGGCCGGTCTGTCCCGCGTAGGGCCTCTCGGCCGGTCTGTCCCGCGTAGGGCCTCTCGGCCGGTCTGTCCCGCGTAGGGCCTCTCGGCCGGTCTGTCCCGCGTAGGGCCTCTCGGCCGGTCTGTCCCGCGTAGGGCCTCTCGGCCGGTCTGTCCCGCGTAGGGCCTCTCGGCCGGTCTGTCCCGCGTAGGGCCTCTCGGCCGGTCTGTCCCGCGTAGGGCCTCTCGGCCGGTCTGTCCCGCGTAGGGCCTCTCGGCCGGTCTGTCCCGCGTAGGGCCTCTCGGCCGGTCTGTCCCGCGTAGGGCCTCTCGGCCGGTCTGTCCCGCGTAGGGCCTCTCGGCCGGTCTGTCCCGCGTAGGGCCTCTCTAACTGAATGTGTGTTAGGGTTTAGAGCATGTTTATTGGAGGAGGCATCCTTTCACTCTTCTGGCTCTTGGCAAATCCTTAAATTTCACCATATTATATGTATACCTATATACATGTCCTCTCAATCCATGAAGGAAGCTGCACTCGCGCAGTCTTGCAGCATAAGTAGCCTTTTACTGGTAGCTAGCTTCCCCCGAGATCAGTAAACTTTGATCTCCATTTTTAACCCCATGCATGCCCTAATCTATTAATAACGCAGCATGTAAAGGGTTCACAGAGGGAGGGCACACCCTTTGCAACATCATCGGACCACTGTGATATCGTTGTGGAAGGCCTATGTGCTGCCATGGCAACAGGACACCAAATACTGGTGTCCCGGCTTGCCATTGCCTATGATCGCTGTTACAGAGCTACTGCCTACTGGTGAGAGCGATATTGGGCCGTGATTCACAAAACATGGGAAACCCCTGGATGCAAGGCATTTTCATGTGAAAATAGCCTCGCATCACTGCAGGGGGACCCCTTTCATCCCATTGCTTTCAATTGGGCAGCAGCAGGTTCAGCCCTATTGAAAGCGATAGGAGGACATTGCGATTCTATGCCACTGCTGTGACAGTATTCAGTGATGAGGGGACTTCCCGCGAGGATGAAGGAATCTACAACTTCCCACTTTATTTTCAATGGGACCAGCGCTGCTGCCAGCCCCATTGAGAACGATGTGAAACCCCTGGATTTGACTGAACGAATCCACTGCTGCGGCTGTCCCAGTAATTAGTGATGAGGGGACTCCCCGCGGGGATGAAGGAATCCCCAGCCACTTCTGTCACAGACATGGCAGGGGATCGCGATGTCTTCCCATTGCTTTCAATGAGGGCAGCGCTGATGCGGCCGGCCCTGTTGGAATCAATGGGCGATATCACATTCCTGCGATGCTGTGATTTTGTTTCGCACGAATGAAAACATTGCAAATAAGAATGCAACCACTGAAAGTCAGTGGTTTCATAATCATGCGTTTTCACTCACTCTGGCATCGCGAGAAAATCGACTAATTTTAATGCCAGTGTGAAGGCGCTATTAGCAATATAAAATTTTTAAAAAAAAAAAAAGATTAAAATAGTGTGAAAAAAAACAAAAAAATACCTTTTTTGTGCTCATTCCCCTTTTTTGTATAAAAAAAAACCTTTTTAAATTCCACATTTCATATTGTCATATCCATAAATGTATAATAAATTGAACACACTATTTATCCTGCACAAAAACATTTACTAAAAACCCTAAAAAAGGAGGGAAAATGCTTACTTTTTTTGCCTCCCAAAAATGCAATAAAAATGATCAAAACGTCGTATGTAAATCAAAATGGTACCAATAAAAACTACAGCTCGTCACGTAAAAAAACAAGCCCTCACAGAACTCCGAAGATGTATAAATAAAAGCTATAGATTTTGAATGCAGAATGTAGAAAAAAATATTTTTGTGAAAATTTTTTTTAAAAATAATAATTTTTGGATAATTGAACTGAAAAAATGTATCATGTCAATTATGTTGCATGACAAATACTGTAAAAAAAACTGTGGCAGAATTGATGTGCTTTCTCTCGCTGCTCATAAAGATTTACAAAATATAGTATATATACCCCAAAATTGTAGCAATAAAAACTACATTTTGCCTCGCCAACAAACAAGCCCTTATACGGCCAAGTGAACTGAAAAATAAAAAAGTTATCGCATCTGAAAAGTGGAGGTGAAAAACCCCGCAAAAATCATTGTGTCCTTATGTCACTGCTGAGACTTAAAAGGCCTTAATACACAACAGTTCCAGGAGCATTAACTAGGCCTTGGGTTGCCATAGTAACCCATAGGCATCCTATGTTGTTGGAAGAGATGGAAGGATTAGATGCCACATTCAGCATTGAGTGTGACATTTTAAGTTCAGCAGCTGGCATCTGATCATTAACCATGTGCTGCAGATTTCACCTTTTTGAATCCAAAGGGTGAAATCTGTGGCAAGTCCACCCAAAATCCAAGACAAAATCCACACAATTAAACTGTTAATTAAATGACTGCTAATTAGAGATGAGCAAACGTACTCGGTAAGGGCGATTTCGCAATCGAACACCGCGATTTTCGAGTACTTCACTACTCGGGTGAAAAGTACTCGGGTGCGCTGTGGGGCGGGGGGTTGCAGAGGGGAGTGGGGGGTAGCAGTGGGGAACAGGGGGGAGCCCTCACTCTCTCCCTCTCCCCCCCACTCCCCGCTGCAACCCCCCGCTCACCCACAGCGCACCCGAGTAGTGAAGTACTCGAAAATCGCGGTGCTCGATTGCGAAATCGCCCTTACCGAGTATGTTCGCTCATCTCTACTGCTAATCTTTGTGTGACTTGGTTGCTTACGACTCCCGGTGACCCCCTCGCTGGCGCTCCTTGAGGCTGACGCTGTGGCCGGCACTGGCTTCCCCGCGGACAGCTGCAGATCACTGGTCCCATCAGGTAATAATCCAATCCTTAATGTCTCTTCCGTCTGTCCTCCAATCCAACGTATTTGGCCCCTAGTTGGGTCTCCGCTGCTCTTTGTCTGCCTGGACTTTGCTACAGGATAGATCTCCTTGGACTCTCCGATGGACTTGCTGTTGCCTCTTCTTTCTTCTTTATCTGCCACTGTCACCATTGCTCCTCTTCTGGCTTCTCCAGCTGTTCCTGGCAAAATCCAATCCATTTGGTTAACTTCTTATCAGCAGCACCAGCAGTTCTCATCTGGCTTCAAGATGGCGTCTGACTGACCAACTGCCACTTTTACTTCTGGAAGCTCCGCCCACTTTAGGCTCCGCCCACTTCACTGCACTACACAGAGGATAACTGCTATGTCTGGTCTCACAAGAAGTAAATTAAAGGGCCCATATCACTCCATTACAATAATAATAAATATATATGGAAATGATGATAATCCAAGGACTCTAGGTAGGTTGGCCTCACACAGCGCATTTTTCATGTGTTTTATATATATTATTAATGTTGATTATTAGCACTGGTTAAACTTGTACAAAGCACGTATGTAATAAAAAAACATGTTTTTAATTTGTTTTTTCAGATCTTTTCCCCTTGCATTTCATCCCACTGTGAGATCTCAGCTTTAGGGCTCATTCACATGAGTGGATGCAATTTTGGCCTGTGTGTCATTCATGCATTTTTCACTCACTCAAGAAAAAGGCCCAACTGATATCACGTTTTCTTCACGCTGTCTTCTAGCGTAAACGCAGTGAATACGCATGTGTCAGCCGTAGTGCAGTGTTTTTACACTTCTATAGATTTGAATGTGCAATTTTGGTCTGTAAATACGGATCAAAATAAGACATGCTGCAGTTTTTTTTTGGTGAGCCTATCTATTAATACTGTGTTAGCCAGTTGAGCAAAATGTGATTGTTCCAAGTAAGAGAAACCAAGTAGTTTTGTAGACATGATACCTTTTAATGGCTAACAAAAATACATGATGTTAAAGCGAGCCTTCCAACCTACTCAGGGTCCTTCCTCAGGCTCAATGAAATAGATCCAAAGAGGTATATATATATATATATATATATATATATACACACATATGCAAAGACATAGAAATGGTGTGATTAATTTGCACAAATACCAGAACAGGATGAGTAGGGAGGTAAATACTTAGAGGGGTTGTCTCGCGAAATCAAGTGGGGTTATACACTTCTGTATGGCCATATTAATGCACTTTGTAATGTACATCGTGCATTAAATATGAGCCATACAGAAGTTATTCATTTACCTGCTCCGTTGCTAGCGTCCCCGTCTCTATGGCTCCGTCTAATTTCGCTGTCTGCTTGCTTTTTTAGACGCGCTTGCGCAGTCCGGTCTTCTGCTCTCAGCACGAGCCACTTCAGCCTGCTAGCCGCTACAGCTCTTCTGCGCATGCGCAGACGAGCTGTCACTTCTCGGGAGCGCGCTTGAGCGGCCATTCTGCTACCATTCTCTGTTAGAGAAAGGTGCAGAAACTTGAGCAGCCCAGCCGAGAAGCCCAGCCCAGCAGCCCTGCCGAGAAGCCGCCTAGCCCTGCCGAGAAGCCGCCCATCTAAGTGAGGGGTCGGGGGGTTTTTTGTGTGCGCTGGGGGGACTGTATAGACCGCCGAGCCCCAGAGCCTGCCGCCGGGCCCCGGAGCCTGCCGCCGGGCCCCGGAGCCTTCGTCTGTTGTCAGGGGCCTGCCGCTGGGCCCCGGGGCCTAGTGCCGGTTACCTGCTGCGTGGCGGTGGGTGACTGTGGCCCAAGAGCGTGTGCCGTGGTCGGCCGCGTTCAATCCCGGGGTCCGGTCGGCGGCTACGGGGCGTCTGGTTGTCAGGGAGACACAGCTGGTAGCGTCTCGGGAGCGCGCACGTCAGGCTGAAGCAACCGCGGTGCACCTTGGGAAAAGAGCCGGCGGCCATCTTTGGGAAACTTTTTATAAGTTGCTGAAACGCTGGAACTGTAAGTAGAAACCGGCTTTAAAAGTCATTTACACGGGTGATTAGTAATGTATGCTTAATAAGGGGGACTGGGCAAAAAAAAAATTTCACCGCTTCCTCGAGACAACCCCTTTAATTAGCCCACTGATAAGGGATGTGAAAGTTTTATGGTCTCTAAATTGGTGTTAGGGGGTCACCAAACCAGCATGTTATCTCTGCTCCAGATTTCTTATATTCTCCAATAATGCAAAAAGTTCCCTCCAAGGTTCATTCCATTCATTCCAAATACATCTGTCTGAAGAAGCCCCTAAACTGATCCGTTTTGTTCTTTTTGCCTTCTGCACATGATCATTTGAAAGTGGATCCATTAAACAGACAGCAAAGATAGAAACAAACAGGAAACAACCTTTCTGTTCAGTTCCATCACTCGTTGACTATAATGTAAAAAACAGGAAGGATCCTTTTTCGTTTGCTTCCCTTTTCTTAGAGGACAAAAGCACCGCAGACAGCGCTATTGTAAGGGGGCCAAACTAAGTCCCGTCCCCTCCTGGTCTGAGATGTGGCTGGGAGAAGAGACCTGTTAGGCCTGCTGGGAAGAGCGCTGTGTGTGTTCCCCTCTGCCAGCCCAGTGACAGAGCGGGGAAGGGGAGAGCGCAGATACGTGCAGCGTCAGTCCAAATCCCCGCACCTTTACCAGGCAGTGCGGTAGGGTATGGGGAAGTGTAGAGGACGCACAGAACCATTTTGGAGAAGCCTCATGTGAGGCTGAAGGAGGCTCTGTTCCTCCAGCTAGCCTGTCGCTTCTGACAGACTGCGCCACTGATGGGGAATAATGTGGGTTAGGCCCAGAGGCGTAACTTGAAGCTCCTGGGCCCCGATGCAAAACTTGTAACTGGGCCCCCAACTATAATGCTTTACTCATAGTACTTAGAGGTCCGGCAGCACTCAAACACAGCTTTCCCAAATGGGCGAGGTAAATATATGCACAGCCACCAGTCAATAATAGAGTTCGAGGTGCAAAACCAGACACACATTTGGACAAACACTATAATATTAACATCATACAATTAGGCTAAAACCAATACAGTCAGAGGAATAAGTCTAGATAAATGGCGAAAAATGATAGTCCTTATTCAAACCCAGGGGCTGCATTGTATTGAGGGTAAAAATCCAATATAATTCTCTTTTTTTCAAGAGGGACTCCCTATCTCCCCCTCTGGTCCTTTTTTTGTTTGTCTTGTGGATTGATATTTTTTTTTTTTTTAGGGTCGATGCGTATTCTTGATCTGCTCTCCATGTCTCTATTCGTGGATTAATGCACTTTCTACAAAAAAACATTTTTTTTTAATTTTGTCTTTGAAAAAACGTTTTGCTTTGTGTCCAGAAAATATAAAAGACTTCCTCTTTATTGAATATTTCTGAGCTTTATGAACGGGATTATACTTGTCTGCCATACATGACACAGTGTGATGGACTTTTTTGTTGGATTGGTATATGTATGTATATGTGGATTGCAATAAACATATGGGGTTTGCAATTAATTCTCTGTATATATAGACACTATCTTTTAAAGAATAATATGTTATTTTTTGGTATGACCACTATTTAACTGATTCATGTGAGGGGGAGTGAGGCCACGTAAACATATTTCATACTCATACAATTATTCCACACAAGGTTAGCACCAGTCCATGGATAAGAGTTGTTAAAGATCTTCTGTAATAAGATAGGACGGACTTTCCAGCGCAAGCGCATTAATGACAATGGCGGCCATCTTGGTTGTGGCATGATTAATGCAGTGACTATGTGTCTTTTATTTTTCAATACGGATTTATTCTTAGAAGATGGTATAGTGTTCGGACAGATCATCAATACTTCTCTGCCACATGTGTTGACAAGAGTACCGACGCTATGTGGATGCGCTTTAGCGCTGATGCATACACATACTGGATAGTGTGCCAGCCGATCTAAATATGGTTTAAGTTGTTCTAGATCTTTTGTAATAAGATAGAACAGACTTTCTGGTGCAAGCGCGGTAATGACAACAGCGGCCTTCTTGGTTGTGGCAAACGCCTGACCTAGGGCACTACAATGATGTGCTTTCTATCATTGAATGCAGTTTGTTGCTTTGGCACATGCTCAGTAAGAGGATCGGCCTCTATTCTGGGACAAGAACAATGACGCTCACTATGTTAATGAAGGCGTCCGACACTCTGACGCATGTTCAATAATGGGAACATCCGCCATCTTAGTTGTGGCATCTGTTAGATAGAAGCTGATTCTCTGACACCGGATATACTTCCGCTATGGATGGCTCTGACGCCTTCAGGTTGAAACTAGGGTGAGTGCACACCTGGGTAGTTTGTACTGAATTGAACATGCCCCGTTTGGAGACATAGAGAAGTTGATCAAGGAGATGACATCCACCTATCACATGCTGGTATCATCAGGTGGATTGTATTATTATGTATTGGTGGGTGGGGTGTTTGACCAGATTGGTCAGTTTGTATGTAGGTGTTGTATATTTAAGTTGGATTGTGTCAGCAATGTTCAGGCTTGAAAAAGACATGTAGTCGAAACGTTGCCTTTTACTATATGGAAGGAATAAAAGGATTTTAAACTTTATTCTACACCTTTGATGCTGTCGCCTCTGCCTTACTGTTACTCATAGTACTAGGCTCCCCATATGGAGAAGAAAGGCCTTATGGGCCCCCTAAGGCTCCTGGGCCCGGGTGCAACCGCATCCCCTGCATCCTCTACAGTTACGCCCTTGGTGATGACAGAAGAGAGGTCATGTGTAAAATCTGTTTTCAGTATTTAAGACTGTAAACAACCTCAACACAATGTGTATGAACAGCCACATGGAGTCACATCACCCATTGCCTTGAAGAGCCCACCTGAGCCAAAGGGCACAGAGTTGGCCTCATCCTGCTGCCTCTTCCTCCATGTCCCTACCTGCTCATGCAGTAGCCTCTGAGCACATAGAGCCAGTTTTATCAAGGGCCAGCAGCACATCTACTTCAGGCCTCTACTCCGCAATCATAGAGTAAATGTAGAGAAAAAAGTATTTGTAGGCGCAAAGGCTTATTAAAGAGTCACAAGACGTAGAATTAAGCTCAACTCCGCTGTTTTTTTTTTATTATTGCAAAAAAATCCAGCATACAATAAACGTGTTTTGTTGCCGTTGAGCCCCTTCCTCAGTATTTTAGCTGCGTATACATGTAATGGGGGAATGTGTTGACAATTAGGGAGATAATTGTATAATGGTTGCATAAACCTAACAATAATTATAATGTAAAACGGAAATGAGAAAAAAAGAAAGCTAGGTACATTCTTATAAAAAACATAGTTAGTATATGGTAATAATACCTAAAATATCCCCCCTATTACATTTATTATCCTCTCATCTCCTCTATTTCTCCTCTCATCTTCCCCATATTTCAGCATGTCCCAGATTACCATCCATCCCTCCATTCCCCAGCTATGGGGACATTAAAAAACAAAATACCATCCCAACCATCCACAAGCACAGAGCCTGAATGCAAGCATTGCACAGCTTTTGGTGAGGGAAATGCTACTCTTCAGGCTAGTGGACACAGACTCCTTCCATAACATGATACTCCATGCTAATCCACAGTACTAGATACCAGCCAGCATTTCTTAGCCCAAAGCGCCGACCCTGCAATCCATTACCATGTCAGTGATAACATGTCTGTCGTGTTGCAGAACACTGTCGGTGGCAAGGTACACCTGACCAGGGACATGGGGTCTAGCGAACAGGGACAGGAGTGTTACATATCTTTAACAGTACACTAGGTCAATATCCTGAAAGTGGGGCATAGAGCCAAAAGGGGTGGCCCACATGTCATGGTGCTACCAAGACTTGCAGGACATTCATGCATGTCTGTCCCCTACTCACCACCTACTCCTTCTCCTTCCCTTTGGCCACCACTTCCGACCCTTTCAATACCCTCCAAATCAGCACAAATATCCATATATGACAAAATCCAGCCTCCATACAGCACTGCACGCAGGAAATGTCACCATGCTGTGCTAAAACTCATAAGTCTAAGGCCGCCTGCAGACAACCGGGTCGGATCCTGCTGCGAGAATTCTTGCAGCGGGATGCGGACCTGTGCCCCTGCACAGATCTGCAGCTCACCCACTCCTGGCGTCTCCTCTTCTTCGTGATACATTGGCTGCCGCCCAGCCGGCGCGGGCGCAGAGCGGAGCTGGCGGTGTCTCTACTGACATTTCTGTGTGGGCCTCTGCGAGGCCTGCACAGAAATAGAACATGCCGCGATTTGTTTTCCGCGTGTATTTTCACGTGGAGAAATTGTGCATAGGATTGTGTGCCTAAGGGAGTGCAGCCATATGGTTAAAGAGCTGTTGACAGATGACTGACCTCACACAATCTGAAGCCAGGAAAGGTTGTGTATGACAATGAGGCCAACACGCTGGCAGCCCACCACCTCAGAAATCTCACACATGTAACTTGCCTGGCCCATGTGATGAAACGGTTAGTCCAACACTTCATAAGCAATTACCAAGGTTTACATCCTCTGCTGGAAAAGGCCAGGAAACAGTGCTACCACCCAACAGCCTAATCTGTGATGTGCTAACATAGAGGAATTCCATATCGCATATGTTGCAGAAGCTAAGCCTCCACACCAACCTCTGTGTTCTTGCGGTGCTGACAGCATGCGCCCACTCAGCTGATCGGTCGGGGTCCCGAGCAATGGACCTATGCTGATCAATTATTGATTACCTATCCTGATGATAGTTCATCAATAGTATTTCCCTGGAAAACCCCTTTAATCTCAAATTTCTATTATACTTTTATTATTTTATATATACTTTCTACATAGTAACATAGTTTGTTAGGCCGAATGAAGACAATGTCCATCTAGTCCAGCCTTCTATCCTCCTATGTTGATCCAGAGGAAGGCAAAAACCCCAAGAGCAGAAGCCAATTAGCCCTTTTGGGGAAAAAATTCCTTCCCGACTCCCTAATGGCAATCAGAGTGTTCCCTGGATCAACCCCTAATAGTTCCTACCTGCCTGTGTACCCGGATTAACAATTAAGCTAAGATTTCTATCCTGTAATATCCTTCCTCTCCAGAAAGACATCAAGTCCCCTTTTAAACTCCTCTGTTGATTTTGCCATCACCACGTCCTCCGGCAGAGAGTTCCACAGTCTAACTGCTCTTACAGTAAAGAATCCCTTTCTATGTTGGTGATGAAACCTGCTTTCCTCTAAATGTAGCGGATGCCCTCTTGTTACCGTCGCGGTCCTGGGTGTAAACAGATCATGGGAGAGATCCTTGTATTGTCCCCTCATGTATTTATACATAGTCATTTGATCACCCCTTAGCCGTCTTTTTTCTAGAATAAATAATCCCAATTTGGATAGCCTCTCTGGATATTCCAGTCCCGTCATTCCATGTATCCGTTTAGTTGCTCTTCTTTGAACCCCCTCCAGTACTGTAACATCTTTCCTGAGCAGTATTCCATGTGGGGCCTGACTAGTGCCTTGTATAATGGAAGGATAATGTTCTCATCCCTCGCCCCTATAACTCTTTTAACCCCTTAGTGACAGCCCTATCGTAAAACTACGTCCTGCTGTTGCAGGACGTGTATGGAGGGAGGTAGCGGCGCTATCTCCCTCCATACAGCGCGGGCATCAGCTGTTTATTACAGCTGACACCCGCGGGCAATAGCTGCGCTCAGCCGTTCGGCCGATCGCGGCTATTAACCCTTTAAATGCCCCGAACGCTGTTCGGGGGTCCCGCACGGCCCCCCCCCCCCCCCCGCGGTGAGATCGGGGGAGCCGTGCAGGTGTCATGGCAGCCGGGGGCCTAATGAATGGCCCCAGGGCTGCCTTAGCAGACTGCCTATCAAGCCATCCACACAGGGTGGCTTGAAACACTGCCTGTAAAAAAGCAGTATGACGTAATGCTATAGCATTACGTCATACTACAGGAGCGATCAAAGCATCGCATGTTAAAGTCCCCCAGGGGGACTTCAAAGTAATGTAAAAAAAATAATCAATAAAGTTTTTTTAATTGTTAAAAAAAAAAAGTTATAAAAGTTTAAATCACCCCCCTTTTGCCATATCCATTATTAAAATATCAAAATCATAAAATAAAAATATGTATTTGATATCGCCACGTCCGTAAAAGTCCGATCTATCAAAGTACTGCATTATTTTTCCCACACGGTGAACGTCGTCTGAAAAAAAAAAGAAAGAACGCCAGAAATACACTTTTTTAGTTATCCTGTCTCCCAGAAAAAACGCAATAAAAAGCGATCAAAAAGTCGTATGTATTCTAAATTGATACTATCTGAAACTTCAGGACATCCCGCAAAAAATGAACCCTTGCTCAACTACGTCGACGAAAAAATAAAAAAGGTATTGCACGCACAAAATGACCGCAGAAAATAATTGAAAAAAATTAAATATCTTAAAAAAAATAAAAATAAAAGTACTACAGTAAGAAAAATACTATACAAGTTTGGTATCGTAGCAGTCGTACTGACCCATAGAATAAAAATATCAGGTCGTTTTTGTTGCAATTTGTGTGCTGTAGAAACAGGACGCACCGAAAGATGGTGGAATGTCGTTTTTTTTCCATTTCTCTCCGCTAAGAGTTTTTAAAAAGTTTTTCAGTAAATTATATGGTGCAATAAATAGTGCCATTGAAAAATACAACTCATCCCGCAAAAAACAAGCCCACATACAGCGACGTCGAAGGATAAATTAAGGAGCTACGATTTTTTAAAAGGGAGTAGGAAAAAACAAAAATGGAAAAAAGCTCCGTCACTAAGGGGTTAATACACCCCAAGACTTTATTTGCCTTTGCAGCAGCTGACTGGCATCCACTAGTACCCCCAGGTCCTTTTCCATATCACTTTTTCCTAGTGGTACCCCATTAAGTGAATATTGGTGATATCCGCTTTTGCTGCCCATGTGCATAACCTGACATTTATCAGCATTGAACTTCATTTGCCATTTTCCTGCCCAAGCCCCCAGCTTATCTAGGTCCGTTTGTAGCCGCATATTGTCCTTGGTTGCATTAATTATATTGTATAATTTTGTGTCATCTGCAAATATTGATATTTTACTGTGCAGTCCCTCTATCGGGTCATTGATAAATATATTAAACAGAATGGAGCCTAATACTGAACTCTGTGGCACCCCACTAGTGACTGTGGTCCAATCAGAGTACGAACCATTTATTACCACCCTCTGCTTTCTATCATTGAGACAATTCTTTACCCAATTACACACGTTTTCACCCAATCCGAGCTGCCTCATTTTGTATATTAGCCTATTATGTGGCACGGTGTCAAAGGCTTTAGAGAAGTCCAGCTATACGAGATCAATAGATTCTCCCAGGTCCAGCTTAGAGCTTACTTCATCGTAGAAACTGATCAGATTTGTCTGACATGAGCGACCCTTCATGAATCCCTGCTGGTGAGGAGTTATTCCCTTGTTCTCCTTGAGGTACTCATCGATGGCGTCTCTCAGAATCCCCTCGAAAAGTTTTCCCGTTATGGAAGTGAGACTTACCGGCCTGCAGTTACCAGGCTCACTTTTGCTCCCCTTTTTGTAAATTGGAACCACGTTGGCAATGCACCAATCCAATGGTACAACCCCGGTCTTGATAGTGTCTACAAATATTAGATATAGCGGCCTAGCTATCTCGTCACTCAGTTCCCTTAGTATCCTTGGGTGTATTCCATCTGGGCCTTGTGATTTGTCGATTTTAGTCTTCTTTAATCGCTTTAGTTGAGATTCTTTTATTTTTAAAGGGAATGAACTGCTCACATGAGGAGATTAGGATCCTTTTAAATGAATCAATTTTTTTCATCTCTTGTTTCATTTTATACATCTGTGACCCATTACTTTGTTTTCTAATTTAACATAAATTTGTGTAAGATTTAGCCTTATGTTAATTGTTTTGTCATTGCTTTTGAAGATTGCTTCAACAAGGTTATGTTTATAGCAGTGTCCACCGTTAGTGGACATCACACGAGATGTCGGCGCTCCTAAGGATTTCACACACCCGTTCTACATAGTGGAAATGATTGCGACCATATTCACTCATGTGGTTGGCACCACTTCCAAATTTTGGAATGCACGACCATTATTAGCGCTGACAGCTTGGCATTCCCCGCTGAGCACAATGTTGAACCCACATGATCTCCTGTTGGATACTCCCATTTTCTTAGGCTAATTTGCTGGGGATTGTTATATATTTTGCTTTTTGGCTAAGTGATTCTTCCATTTATTGTGATTGAGAAAGGAGGAGCAGCAGCTGCAAAACGCATTGCCCTAGCTGTTCATTCCAGCTGTTTGTCAGTTTGTATTCTTTATGTATGTTTGTCCATACATGTTAGCACCCTTAAAGAAAATCCTTTACTACACTACTGGCTTTAACCCATTGATTCCAGGGCCAAGGACCTTGTCCAATACATCCTTGGATCATCAGGGGAGTTCTGGATACACAACATGCCCTCCATCCAAATAAATGTTTGTCTACATTGTTCCAGCATTAGCCATTTGTCATTTTTATAGATTCTTTGAGTGCAGGAAATTTTTCTTATTCCATGAGAAAAATGTATATATGTATATGTATACTTTCCTGGCCCGAGACCCCTAGAGTGTCTTTGGTCCCTTGTGCATGCTTTACTCTCTTCTGGATGTCATTCTGATGAAGTGTCTGGTCTACCCATTCCACATACCTGCAGGGAAGCAAGGCACAGCAGCTTACTGGTTTCCTTAGGCTGTTCACGCCAGGCAAGTCCACTTTTGTTCATATTCTCTAATACTCCATTCTGTCTTCCAAACTCTAAAGAACTGTCCTTTCTTCAATAAATTAAATCTGTCTACTTGACTTTTAAATTCCCCACATCCAAATTTGTGGGATGTGCTCGAAAAACAAGATCAATGCCTGATGATCCCATCTCACAACTTAAAGGACTTAAAGGTAACCTGTCGTCACCATATCACCCTTAAATCTGATTTCACTGGCTTGCAGGAGATGAAAAATAAATCACTTCTAATGCCCCCTCTTTTCTTAGTGAGCCCATGTACCTCAGTAATTAGGTTCCAAAGTTATGCTATGCCATGTGCAAACGAGCAGAGAAGAGTAATCTGGCCAAGAAGAGTTATGCTGATTCAGCTGCCATGGTAATCATATTACCTGTCTCCTGATAAACAGGATTTCCTGTAACATGGGATGCAAAGATTGTATTAGGAAAAGAAAAGGTATTAGAACTAAATAGATTTTTCATCTCATGCCAGCTAGTGAAGTCACTTTTAGGGGTGAGATAGTGGTGACAAATTCCCTTTGAGGGTAAGGGCCCTCTTACATGGGATGACCAGTTGGGTGTCGATACCTGATAGGACATCTCAGCGATAATCATTCCTGTGCTTTTACATAGGAACAATCATCGCTCAGTGAATGGAGACTGAGCGGGCCAGAGATCATTCTGGCCACCCACCTCCATTCACAGTAAACAGGCAATCGGTCCTAGATGAACAACTGCAAATTTACACGGGCCGATATGTCGTTCAGTTTTCTCGTTCGTCATTCATTCAGGGTATACATGTACACTGAGTGATGTAAAGGGGCCCTTAGATGCTAATTCTTGCTGCAAGATGCCGCAGGACACCTTGAGAGGTCTAAAGCAATCTATGTCTGGATGGGGTCCGAGTTGCTTTAGCAGCATAAGTGGGACTGTCACAATATTAGGCCTAGTGCCCACGGCCGTGACGGGCTCCGCAAGCAGAATTTCGCAGCAGAGTCCGTCACGGCACCCCCCCAGAGACTCACCTGCGGATCCGCTGCCCGATGTCCCGCATCCCGTGCCGCTGCGCATGACGCACCGGCAGTGTCATGTGACGCGACGGAAGCGTCATACGACAAGCCCGCAGCATCCCATGACGTCACGGCCGCGTCATATGACGCGGGCATTGGTGGGCGGGGAAGCGCTTTCACGCTATCTACCGATGTGCTACAGCGAAAGATAGTGTGATGGACGGCTTCCATTTACTGCAATGGAAGGAGTCTGCACGTACGCCTGCAGCAAATAGAACATGCCATTCCCTTTCTTGGCTATATCTAGTTTTCCTTGTAAGATAATAAGGAAAATTCACCAGGAGTCATTAAATGAGCAAAGTCAATCAGCACTCCAAACATACAGAATATAAAGAGCATGAATGCACACCTGCCCTATAGGAATAATCCTGATTATCCAACCATATACAAGGAAGCTTCCAAGATTTGCTGTATAAAAATGGATCTTCTTATTCCACCATATCAACAAGTGCAACATTTCAGCTCAGCATATGGATACTGGAGAAAGACAATGTGGATCCGAAGCGTCGCACCTACTGTTATGGAATAAAAAGATCCAATTTTGACGCCGCACTTTGGAAACGACCATCCACTAGATATCATGGCAGGCTAGTTGTATAATAAACTTTAGTAAATAAGATAAAGGAATATAGCAAGTTTATACAATAAGGACAACACATGAGTATGATGTATCATAGCAGTCTATGCACTTTACTAAGGGTTAACTGAAGTGATGCAGAGTAATTTGCATACAATGATGACATCAGACAGTTGCTGTTATGTAAAAATACCTGGTTCCAGTAACCATCCATAGCAACGGAATCTTAGGCTAGTAGCTAGATTCACAGCGACCAATACTACTGACTGATTTGGATTGCACTGTATCATGGATGGTACCCTACCTCATTTAGAGATGACTAATATGGGTTGGGGGATTGCCAACCATAACCATCATCTTGAAGTAGATCATGCCACTGATAGTGGTAAGTAAATAGGGAGACCAAAACAGATTGTAGGATTAGGTAATGGCTACAGATCAACATTCCAATTTTAACAAAGTAAAGCAGCAGTCCATGGAAATAATTTCAGTTCAATTAAAACTGGAAAGCCATGCAACAAAACATTTGGGCCAAACCTAAAACATATTTCATGAACATACATCTGAGTGTGGAAAGAAAACAATATTATAAACTGCATAATCATTAATTGTCCCTATTCTTATCTCTTCTCTGCATTTTTTCCAGGCCAGCACAAATTTAATAAACTCTTGCATGCGGCAGAGTATATTCTCCAGAAGCCTGAGGATAGTGACCAGTACTTGCCCCAACATCTGGCCAAACAGTGAGTGACCCCCTGAATCACTGTAGAGTAATTACACACTAACAGCATTATAGGAAGAGTCCCATATAGGATACAGCAGCCCCCTTTAATTAATCTCCTTTAGGCCAATTTGACACACAGGGTTATGACTCAGTATATGCAAGTCAAAGCCAGGAGAGGGTCCAAAGTAAGGAGGACGCATAAATCTTTGCATTATACGATTTCTATGTTTAGTCTCCAATCCTGGTTTTGGCTTACAAAGACTGATGCTAAAAACTGACCAGAATACTGCATTGTGATCATAGTCTTCAGGGGCAAAACAAGACGGGCATCGCTCTATAGTGGTATGATCCATAATAACAGCCCACTCTAATGCTATGGGGTGTATGTTCAGGGATAGGGAGGGAGGCAAGAAATTAAGGAAGCATTTCAAAAATTTTTAATAGGATCTTTAAAGGAAGAACATATGAAAATTTGGTAAATTTATATTGTCTTTCAAATGTTTTTTTTTTTGTAAAATCTGCAAAATTCATAGCAGATTTGAAAAAAGAGGCGCTACAGCTCCGAAATATGTTGCATCAGAACCATATGTAGGTTATACATTTTATGTGTTTATTTTGTCTTTGTTTCTTTGTTTAAATATATTACTGTCCACTACCACGAGGAGCTGTGACCTTGATATACCACCGCGGTGATTCAAACGGCTCATCTTTCGTTAGAGGGGGGGTCTCCAAGGAGGGGACCCCCCAAAGAAGTAAGTGCTTCTTTAGAAAAATAATATATTCTACTTCATCCCCACAAGGAGCGCGGGATCATTTGTTGTTTGTTTTCATTTCTCTGCATTTCCGCTGGGAGTGTGAATGGATTCCGGTGTTGAGATCCTGATGCTCACCGGTGACTTTGCCTGGTTCAGGGGATGAAGTCTGGCTATACATGTGTTGTGGAGGGTCGATTCCTGAGGTGCAGCGGTCAGTTCCCTATATGGGGGCTGGGACCCCTAACACCAGGTGAGTCCCCTTCCTATATATATTTTTTCCCTCACCTCACAGTGCTACAAATCCCATGTATGTGCAGCCCATGCTTTCCAATGGGTTCCTTCACATTAGTGATGCTTTGTAGGCTGCTACATTGAGAGAAAGAAAATTGCGGGTTGCTGAATATTGCTGTGATTTTCCTAGTTTTGCAGCCCATAGTTTCCTATGGAGCCTTCTTTTCTGTTGAATCGTGGTTTTGTGCAGTTCAATGCAATTTTTACCATAGAAATTCCTACTGTTTCCTCTAAAATAAGCCCTGGCTGCCTGAAAAAAAACACAAAAAAAACAATACATGAACTAAGAGGCGCAGTCCGGCTCCGCTGCACGTCTCCTCTGCATCTCCGGCACTTGTTTGAAGTCCTCCGGCAGAGCTTTCTTGTCAGGAGTTTGAAAAACCATGACTTTGTACCACTATGGGGGATTTTGTAGTGACACAAAATCGTGATATCACCCAGGAGCTTTGCGTTACGCCTCTAATTGGAGCTGTCTGCTTCTGACAAAAATCAGCTTCGTTCAGCAACCCAACGGCTTGGTGCACAGCTAATTGCTGGGGGTCCCAGGTGCTGGACCCTTGCTGATCTACTATACATGGCCTATCATGAGGATAAGCTGGAGCACCTCTTTAATTCTACTATGTTGATGCAGTGGAGGGCAGAAATCCCTATGAGGGATGATACTTCAATACTACGGCAATAATATATCTAGAAGTGTAATTAAAAGGCTTTTCAGGGAAAATCTGCCCTGCCTTTCACATACTGTACATCTAGGTGTTGCATATTGTAAGCTTGAACTCCAGGGAAGTTTTTAGGGACAAAGCTTATGGGGAAATTAACGTAAAGAAGATAACATATCCTCAATAACTCTATTTTATTTCACAGATTTGTTCCCGCCTCTCTTATGTGTCATATCAAGATCCATTCAGAAGATTAAAGGTCGCGTGAACTGCAGTCATTATTTTCTTCAAAAAAACCACCTGAAATAAAAAATAACAATTATCCTGTAGTCTGTTCATTCCACTAAAATTATAAATCAGGCAGAACACATATGAGATCGTTATAACCTGCACTGTAGCGGGGAGGCCATGTGATGACCCCTCCTTCCTCAAGTGCCATATGTGGAACTGCCATTCTGATTGGCATCAAATTGTATAACGGTGCTTACACACTAGCATTAGGGCTCAGTTCAGGGTTTCTGTCTCTCTGCTCAGTTTTTAGAGGAGAGAAACTGAAATAAAACGGGGAAAAAATTGATCCAATTTCATCCCTGTGGATTTCAATGGAATTGAGAAAAAAAAATGAAAGGCTTCCATTCCGTCAGGTTTCAGTTTTTTTGGACAGAAAAATAATGTTACAGACTGCGCTCTTGAAAACAGTGACATGAGAGGAACACATGTGGCTGTAGGATGTCCTGAACATATCGCTTAGTGGTCATTGCCCCTCATAACACTACTATAGGTTACCGACTGTCTTATGCAATGGCTTCTCAGACCCTCACACCAGCAGTGGGGGCAGTGTGCTGCTCCACAGCAAAGACAGGACTGAGGCACTGAACACTAGGTCTTCAGACATGAACTTGGCCATCGTCAGTGCCCAAACTAAATCTCGATTCGTTGCTGAAGACAATCGAATTCCAGTACATAGCAGTCCAGTTTCATCATTCATGATACCACTGAAAATGGAGGCGATGGTGAGTGGGTGTCAAAGGCGGAACATGTAATGGGACTGTGAGACCAAATATCCTTCTGTCAAGTGCCTGTAAATGGTTCCGATAGACACAGGGGCTAGTGCCACCTGTCTCTGGATCGAGGACAACAAAACAGTTGAAGTTGGTTTTGCCTGTCAGGGCGATCAGATGATTAACTTTACTGGTGGTATGTTGAGAGCATCCTGAGGCCGGTCCCTTTGTTCACGTGCCCTAATGTATGCACTGGTCACAATACCTCTTTACAGTCTGGTCAGAATGGCCCAGATGGCGGAAATTCGTCGACATGACCAACCAGCTTCTCGTATTCCAATAATGCGCTCCCTCTCAAACTCTGTTAACTAGGCGAAATATCTTCAGGTATGTCATACAGGCGTCTAGTGATTAACAAGCTATACACAAGTGAAAAAAGAGTTCCCCTACACACAAGTAGCCTTTAAGAGCTCTTTTATAGGCCAAGGTTGGAACCACTTTTAGGGCCTTAGTTGGCAAGACCATTCATCTAATCACACCACGGCTCTAATCATCTGCATATCTACCTGAGATGTAACTGCATGCTGAGTTATTCAGCAAAAATGACAATTCCTTTTAGGTGCTTGATTTTTTTTGACAATGAGTGTAGCATGAACATCGCATGAAAACAGTCAGTTTTTACACTGACCAAAATTGCAATACTCGGTGTGAATACAGCCTTACACCACATGTCCAGTAAAAATGAGCCATTCCAGCAGCTGGGATATTCTACATTTTCCTCCTCCTGGCATCATACCACCCTCCGCCCACAACAATATATTCTCTCATCTCTCAGTATCGATACTTACCAACATCTAAATCTCACATCATTATAAAAGGTTTTTCCCATATTTATGATCGGTGAGGGTCTGACTTATAGGTATAGCGCTGCAACCCTTTTACTCTCAGGATCAGCCCAGCTCCCAGAAGTCTACACCTCACTGATCATTAAATAATGGCATATCCTAGTAAGATTCCCTTTATGCCCTGCTCCATTCTGACTAGGAATTCCCCTCTCAGTACAAATGTGTATAAACCCTAACCCCATTTATGGTTCGGTTGGGGGCATTGCTTCATAAAAATCAAGAGGGCTGGCAAATCCTCACTCCTCACATAGGAGAAATCTGCTTCTCACTCCCCATATCTTCCACCACCCCTCTGCCAAAATAAAATCATTCTTTCCTTACAAGACCACATTACTCACCAGCTTTCAGCTCTATCAGTAGAATATGTAATCCATTCCCCCAACTAAGGCACAGTTTTCTCCCACCCCCCAATTCTCCTTTTCCCCTTTCTTTCACAGCAGCACAGAGTAGGAGACCCCCTCCTACACGGCAGCAAAGACCTCTCTGCTCCAGATCAGCAGACTCCCTTCTTCACAATGGCACAGATGCCACTTCTACAACAGCACAGACCCTCCCTGAAATGCAGCACAGAGCACCCCTTCACAGCAGCACATTCCCTTCTGCAGCAGCTTATGAGCTCTCCTGTCTCCTCTCCTAGTTTTCCAAGGTAGTGACTGTCCAGCAGCCAATCAGAGTGATATTAATTAATTCTAGTTTATTGTAAGTGAAAGGACTCCCCATTGGCCAGTCTAGCAGCAAATCAGACAGCAAACTGTTCACTCTGGTAGGTGATTGTGCAGCACTGACAGTGGACAGATGGAGGCAAGACATTATTCAGCCACCTACAAAAACTAAATGAGCATGCAGTAGCCTTCAATAGTTTGAAACTCACAAGATAAAGTTTCGAAGACTTAACACATGTGCCTAGTGCCCACCGCACAACAGTTTCTTAACCAAAGCCTGCAGCCTGAAGGGATACACTCTGTCTCCATCTTGGCAGCAACAGAAATGCAGGTGATCTCTGAATGGCATTTGGTCTGAATAGCTCAATAGCATCTCTGGAATATTTGGCCTGAGGTCTGGTGACGATCAGCACTTAGAAGGTTAACACCACAATCCAATTATGCCACGTTTCTCCGGAACTCAGTCTCTGTACAACCATGAAGGTGTCACACTGTCTACTTTCAGTCTGAGCTGCGGTTTGGTCATCACCACCATTTTAGGCTTACTCTAGGCTTCTCATCAGCTGGACCTTGTTCTGCTGGCTCTTTTTATATTTTCACCTGATGTGGTGGCAGCCACAGCAGGCCCTTCTCTTGACCCCTTCTAATTCTATACTAGGGATCCTGGCCACTTCCCGGTAAGGGAAAGCACTCCTATATGTGGCTTATGTGGTTTCTCTTTACTGGCGGCCTCTGCCCCTTTCCTCCTCCTTACTGTACATTGACTACATAAAATGGCACAATCCCACGTGTAATTTCTTTAGGCGGTATTTTATGCATTTATATCTTTGCTCATTCTGAGCTGAACAGTCCTGTGGGCGGTGCTATCAGTGATTGGCAGCTGCCACTGTATATACAGTCATACACAGCTGTCAATCACTGATAGGACCGCCCACTTGACCCCTAAGCCCAGAATAAGCAGGAATTCAAATAAAATTACAAGTTATATTGAATCCTTTCCTGCAAAACTGTAAATCAATCTGCTCAGCTGCTCCTGCTGTACAACATGCTAAATGCAGATTGGATAGTATTTTCAATGTGACCCTCCAATCCTGCACACACCACTTCTCTGACTACCTGATGCACACTGTGTATTAGTATGCATTGGTAGTCTAAGATACTACATGCTGCTTTGACTGATCAATGTTGCTGCACCTAGCAATGGACTCCTAGGAGACATAGAAGGAGCTGTAAGTTGGAGGAACCCTGTTTTCCCCTTTCTTCTGAGAGCTAAAGCTAACTGCTTGGCAACAGCTGGCTGCTTATTGGCTGCTTGTCATACTATCATTGATTGGTAGAGGAGGATGGTGTGAGCTTCCAGAGCAGGAAAATATCAGGTTGAGACAGGATGTTAGAGGGGAGGGGTAGAGAAAGTGGGGGGGTTAGACAGGAAGTGCGGGGGTTAGAGAAGTCAGTTGGAGGGAGAACAGTGAGAGAGTTGGGAGGAGGCAGTCGGAGAAGGGGCTGCAGGAGGAGTTCTGTAGTGAGAGCAGAGATATCACATCCTTGAGGGACAAAGCCAGGATTCACCTGCTTCTTCAGCAGCAGCAGCAGTGTGGAGGAGAAAGTTTGGAACCTGTTCTATTAAAACAGTGAGTTACTCAGACTTGGTGAAGTCAAAGCCAGGGAAAGTAAGGAGGCCCATCTTGAAGCCCACTTCTTTAACTGCGTTATAATCTTCCAGTAAGCCCAACAGATAACTAGGACTGTGGGAATTCTACTGAGTAACCTCTAGATTCAAATATATATATATATAGAGAGAGAGAGAGAGAGAGAGAGAGAGAGAGAGAGAGAGATGGGTCATACCCTTTTCTCTGCTCTCTCTTGAGCCCTATATCTGGGGGGGTTGCTGGGGTTGCTTGCCTGAAATCTAACTACTAGGAAACTAGCTTTATGGCTTGTCTATCTTGAGAACATGCACAGCGTCTAAAAGTGCTTCTACAATTAGGTCAGGAGAGTTTGACTCATACTAATGTCATACCTCCATACGAATGACCTCTATGCTAGCAATTTGGACATCTAAAAGTGCTTCTACAATTAGGTCAGGAGAGTTTGACTTATATTAATGTCATACCTCCACACCAATGACCTCTAATGCGAGCACTTTTGGTTGGAACCTAGCACTTTAGCGATTCTTGTCTGCTTAAATGCAATTAATTGGGTCAGGAGATCAGGACATAATTTTATGCCTTATCCCCATATCGATTACCTAAATTCTAACTCGATACGCTAACTATTTTGAGTATCCTATTTGTGCATGACAAGCATTATACCATCTCTCTAGCGCTCAGATACTTGAGAGCAGTGCCCCCCCCCCCCCCCCATATTTTCGGGGACGCTCTACTCTACCTCTGTGCGTGTATTGACCGGCATACTTTGAAATAAACACCTCTGGTTATGTACCTACATATATCATCTAGCTATTAACCGCTAGCATACAAGATAAGCTTTCTTGCTTAGAGGTACCTTCTGGCAGGCCCCCAACCCTAAGAGTTACCTTAATGCCCCAATTGAGAGTATAGAACTCTCCTATAATAAGGATATTTATCCTGATCACTACACAAGTTTTGCTGTATTCATCTTAGATACAGCTTTCTATATATCAGTTTGATGTTCTCTCGGGGATTTCTCATTCCCTCTACCTCTGAACCTATGACTCAAGTACTGTATCTCCTGATGATCCAACAAACTAATGGTGAAACGCGTAGATCACTGATAGTGATAGTGTTCTATCACAAGTGAGAGTCCAAATGGTAACCCTGCCTTGTTTATACATAGAACAAACCAGCTCTTTTGGCTCCTATATCGAATTATCTTTTGCTTTCTTGAATCCATCTCGGGTAGAGTGTTTTTGTTTGTTATCATAAAACATCTCTTTATCGCTTATCAAGTATTAAATAACTCCAGGTCCTTATCCTCCTATAACGAATCTGTGTCTGGAGGTACTTGGTTGCTGTGTGTTGTCTTTGTAGTGCCCAGTTTATGTTTTTTAATACATTTAATAAAATACGTTTTTAGTGGTAGTCACGTCTGTGAATTACTGTTAGAAACTATATATTACAAAACCCTTTTGCCACTGTGCAGCGACCGAACAACACACCTTGCCATAATTGCTGGGAGAGATTGCAGAACCACCCGCGAAAACCATCTTGCTTCCTGTGGTCTCCCCCACATCGGCGCCCCCCGGCTCGGATACTGTACTGCTCACATGGACTGCACTGGTTAATCAAAGCAGGTTAAGTGTCTTAGACTAATGATGCATACTAATGCACAGTGTGTATCAGGTAGTCAGAGAAGACATGCGGCCATCTTTGTCCAGGACTGAAGGGTCACTTTAAAAGACTACATTCATACTATAATTAAAAATGAAAAGTAAAATATTCATCACAAATAAAAGTTAGTCCAGAGGCAGCGATTGCCACAAATATTCCATCATACCATAGCCAGTATTTAAACTCTCTAAATTTCCAGCATTTTTCTTTTACAGGATCCTGGAAAAATGATCATATTTAATCCATGCCAAAATAATGTCACACTGATGCCTCCTTCCAACAAGACTAGATGAAATCTGATAAAGTTTCTTGAGCAGAATATCAACACTTTGCTTAAGTTTACTCTTGATGAAAGATAAAACTGACATGCTCATGTGCTTAAAGCAAAGCCACAGAAGGCTGGCAGTTCCTACAAAGTATATATTAGGTATTATGTGACTATTAAAACGAGGATTTTAAAAAAGAAACTTTAGTATTTTCTTTTGTCATAGGATCAGGCTTAGTAACAGAAGGTTTGGTGGTTCTAGGGAATAAATCTTTACCACTCTATTAATGTAAAGACAGAATGTATATGATATATCCTGGACTACACACTATAAAGTTAGAAATCTTGACAAACATGTCAATATCAAGCATGTTATAAATGGATTATTTAAATCTAGATAATATAAAGTTGGCCACATGCATTATATAGCTGCTGGCTGATCAAATATTCACAACTTCTCCAGCGCTTGCATGTGTACGTTTCAATTGCACCATAGATACAGTACAAATTGGTTTAAAGGGGTGGTCTCGCGAAACAAAGTGGGGTTATACACTTCCGTATGGCCATATTAATGCACTTTGTAATATACATCGTGCATTAAATATGAGCCATACAGAAGTTATTCCACTTACCTGCTCCGTTGCTAGCGTCCTCGTCTCCATGGTTCCGTCTAAATTCGCTGGCAGCTTGCTTTTTTAGACGCGCTTGCGCAGTCCGGTCTTCTCCATTCAGCACGAGCTGCTTCAGTGTGTTCCCCGCTACAGCTCTTCTGCGCATGCGCAGACGAGCTGTCACTGCTCGGGAGCGCGCTGGAGCGGCCATTCTGTACCTTCCTCTGTTAGAGGAAGGTGCAGAGCTGCCGAGCTGTCCGGAGAAGCCGCCCAGCTGTCCCGCCGTCCAGCTGTCCTGGTAAGTGATGGGCCGGGGGGGGCTGCCGCTGCGCCGGGCTGCGCCGGGGGGGGGGGGGCTGCCGCTGCGATGGGGGGGGCTGTCGCTGCGCCGGGGGAACTAGCGCTGGGCCGGGGGGGGCTGTCGCTGGGCCGGGGGGGCTGCCGCTGTGATGGGGGAACTAGCGCTGGGCCGGGGGGGGGCTGTCGCTAGGCCGGGGGGGCTGCCGCTGTGATGGGGGGGGCTGTCGCTGCGCCGGGGGAACTAGCGCTGGGCCGGGGGGGGGCTGTCGCTGGGCCGGGGGGGCTGCCGCTGTGATGGGGGGGGGGCTGCGCCAGTTACCTTCTGCCTGGCGGTGGGTGACAGGTCGGCCGTGTTCCCTCCAGGGGTCCGGTCGGCGGCTGCGGGGCGTCTGGTTGCCATGGAGACACAGCTGGTAGCGTCTCGGGAGCGCGCACGTCGGGCTACAGCAAGCGATGCGAAAAGAGCTGGCGGCCATCTTGGGAAAAAGTTTTATAAGTTGCTGAAACGCTGGAACGGTAAGTAGAAACCAGCTAGGAAAGTAATTTACAGGGGTAATTAGTAATGTATGTTTAATTAGGGGGACTGGGCAAAAAAAAAAATTCAGTGCTTCCTCGAGACATCTCCTTTAATGCAGTCTAGCAGTGATTCCCAACCAGAGCCACATATGGTTCGCGACTGAGTTCTGACCACAGCTATAGGACACTGACATTATTGCAGACATATCCTGACCATCAAAGAGGGCCAATTTGGAGGGCGTAATACTAGTGTCAAATGTCACACCGAAATATTAATCAGTAAATGTTTGCAATTTCACAGTTTCTTGTCCCTCCACCTTTACACTATGGCTACGTAGCAACTTTGCCCACGACACACATCACACGGCTAAAGATCGTACTATAGCCCTGCCACATCATATCCTAATGTAAGTGAATGCAGTTGCACTGCGACCCACAAGGTGCCGCTACTCACATCCAATAATCACAAAAAAGCCAACTTCACATTACAATGTGATTTAGCAAGACCATAGTACGATCTTTAATGGCTATATGTATGTCATAGCCATGGTCGCAGTATAACCCTAGACGAAAACCTTTTTCCTTCATTTTTAAGTTGAATGTGGAAAACATTCGTTCTTCGGCTGATTGCATCTTTTGTGCAACAAGAGAATTCATTGTTCTCGGTAGCACATCTCCCCATATAAGCACAAGATGTGCTGCCAACACTGATGGAATAGGATGGGATAGAAACGATTGTATGAACAATTGTTCATTCTCCATAAAGTCTGAACTGACCTGTGTAAAAGGCCAGGTAAATGAGCACTAATCTCCAATCACACTGAACTGCCTGCAATGCCATTTGCCCAGTCAATGTAAAAGGGCTCTAAGATCAAATAGGTAACCAACCCATATTTATTCTAGTCGCATTCTGGTGAACCTCATAAATGTTAAGATGCAGGATCTGCAAAGAACAATCTTATGTCTTTGGCCATTGTGGGTACTTTCTCTTTTGGAACTCTATAGAATGCATTACCCTTTTCGGCAGTGAAATATACAAAACCCTAATTCAGTGCTATGCTACAGCAGCAGATGTGTTCTGGTGTAATCCAAATGGACTAGTGCAATAAGGATATACTAATAGATCATAGACTGAACATGAGTCAACAATGTGATGCAGCAGCCAAAAGCGCAAACACAATTCTAGATCATAGACTGAACATGAGTCAACAATGTGATGCAGCAGCAAAAAAGACAAACACAATTCTAAGATGTATTAAGAGAAGCACAGAGTCTAGATCACATGAGGTAATTATCCCCCTTTACTCTTCCTTAGTCAGACCTCATCTGGAATACTGTGTCCAGTTCTGGGTACCCCACTTTAAAAAAGGCAACAATGAGTGGAATAGGTTACCACAGGAGGTGGTGAGTTCTTCTTCTTCAATGGAAGCATTCAAACAAAGGCTGGACAAAAATCTGTCTGGGATGATTAGTGATCCTGCACTGAGCAGGGGGTTGGACCAGATGACCCTGGAGGTCCCTTCCAACTCTACCATTCTATGATTCTATGATACTTTGTCTATTTTGCATCATCTGGAAGTCACATGTCGTCTGTGTACAATCAGAGGCCGCAGTGTAAATGTACATACGTCTTCGTACATGCTCCATGTAATCATATACAGTGACGCTGCGGCCTCTGATTGGCCGCAGACGACACTTGACTTCTGCCAGGCCTTCTACGGAGAAGTCTCCGCTGATACCGGCGGCGGCTCACAGCTGCTTCCCAGGGCTCCAGGACAGGCGAGTATGCCCTCTTTTTTTACTTTAGGCTGGGCCGAGCAGGTGGACGGGGTTTTGTTGTAATGACAAAACCCTTTTAAGGTGCCATCTAATTTTAACCCATTAAGTCACAGTGACGTAATTAAACATCATAGAATGGCTTGTCTTAAGCCTTCATGATGGACATTTATGTCATGGGTCCTACGCCCGTATCATTACCACAATGGCCAAGATTATAGAATACTATGATCCTGGTCATTTAACTCCCTAAATGACACGGTCAACAGTGGCCATGGCATCTACTGGGTTTCCCCAAAAATAACCCCTATCCTAATTTAAAGATTTTTCGGGGAGGCTTGAAATACCCCAAAAAGAAGCACTAGCTAGACTACATTAAAAAATGAATACATTACCTAGCAAGCGCAATCCGGGTCCCTCACGCTGGTCTGCACAATTCTGTAGCTCCAACGGGCTTCCTGCACTTCTCAGCTGCCAACAGAACATCACTTCCTGGTTGCAGCATTCATAAATCCTGCCTCCAGGAAGGGGTCGCTCAGATTGGCCAGTGAGCGCTTCGTAAACCAGCGGGAGGGACCCGGATTGCAGCTGCTAGGTAAGTATTAATAAAACATCCCCCAAAAATAAGAACCTGTGCCTCTTTTGGGGCAAAAATTAATATAAGACAGGGTCTTATTTCGGGGAAACACGGTAGGTGGTTAGAATGCAAATGCAATTGTGGGACACTAGTGGGTAGCCATGGCAGCTAGAGGCCTAGGAAAGGCCTTCTGGCATGCAACAGTTGTATACCCATTAGGCTGAGCCTTCAGCACACACTATTACATTGCTTTGTAGTTTTAGACTCAAAGGGAATAATTATTTTCTATATTGACTATACCAAAGAATTATAAAAGCGTTCAAACTTTTTATGTGTTTATTTCATGTCACTGTTCTCCCCTGTTGCTGTACATGCATGTGGTTCTCTAGGACTCCCATATACACCACATCACCATGTGGTTATCCTCTGAAGGTGACGTCATCACAACTGGCCAGTGCCTCCGTGTTGTAGTGCGCATGCGCACGATTCAAACTCCCTCCACCTGCCTACAAATTCCGTTCCCACACCATCCACTGGTAACCTGTCCTTCTCTGTACTGAATACGGTCTCACCATGTTATCACCCATTTACCAGTAAGTTATGCCCTTTTCTCATGCCACCCCTTTTGCATACATCAACATTCCCATTGTTTTAATAGCGGTATAAGCTAACACTTTGAGTTTCATAATAGCGGCATATGCACTACTTAGTATGTTTAAACAGTTTTTATTAAAGTTTTGCGAATATTATAAAATAAACAATAGCCAAAAGGTCTCGCAGGAACATATAAAAGTATAAAAACGGTAACCTTAATATTTTCTTATGTAATTTCAAAATATATTTTATACATTTCTCCCTTTGCTTTTCTGATTCGTTAATTTTCACATTATATTGTTATTGGATGGGGACATCCCCTAGAACTGAAATCAACAGTTTAACTTTCACATTGTCTGATTTATGGATCGGTTCTACTGTAGTTATTAGAATTAGAGAGATGACAAAGCATCCATGTTAACATGAAGGTACTATCTTAATTCCAGATTTTAACATAAGTACATTGAACTCTAAATAAGTTTAGTATTGTTAACTGAGAATTAGAATGCATCAGAAAGCAGATAGAGAAAGAAAGAATGAGGAGAGAGTGGGGAGGGAAAGGAATAAATAAATAAAAAATATATATACCGTATATACTCGGGTATTAGCCAAACCAATAAGCTTTACCACAAAAAACTGGTCAAACCTAGGCTGCCTGTCCACGGGCGCTGCGGTATCCTTCGGCGGATTGCCACCACGGGAGCTGCCGCCCAGGAGCAGGAGCTGGCAGACTGATCTCCACTGTTAGCCTATCTGATAGATAGACTGACCGCGGAGAATTGTGGCAATTCGCAGCATGCTGCGAATTGCCTGCCGCCAGCGGAGAATCGTAATGATTCTCCACATGTGGACAGGGGGGCAGCGCTTTCCATAGCAATGCTATGGAAAGCGTGCATTGCATTCCCCGTGGCCGCATTATTGCCACGGGGAACGTAATTCAATAACGCCTGTGGACAGGCAGCCTTGACTCAACTATAAGCCTAGCTATACTTGAGTATATACTAGGTAAAAAAAAAACACAATACTCACCTCCCAGCCGGCATCTGTGACCATGTTACAGAATGGTCTAAGTGAAGGACAGTCTCAACCCATCTGCAACATGGTTCCAGAGCCCGAGCCGCATCTCCAGCAGCTTGGTGAGATAGATTGATAGATACAATGTAACAGTGCCGGGCATCGATACCACCTTATTAATAGCTTATAAATAATTCTTTTCCTCAGCCTTACAGGCCATGGGCAGCTTGTGGGACAGTAGACATGCTTTGCTCCACTCTTCTGGTGTTATGGTTGTAGCGAGCTCATTTTTCTATGCGCTCATAAAGACGGGGTCATGAGTGGATAGGCCCTCAATTCACCAGCTATAAGTTTGTGAGGGGCATCTCATGGGAGGTGACTTTTTAGTGAGTAGAGTCTCAAATGGAGTCAGTGGGGCTGTAAATGCAGAGTTGGATATGTTAGTGTTGAGAAAGGCCGCCTGCAGACGGGCGGAAATTCCGCGGCGGGATTCCCCGCAGAATTTCCGCCCCTGAACGCCTGCATAGGATTGCATTACAGCACGTAATCCTATGCAGATGGCCGCGGTTTGTCTGCGTGAAATCACGCGCAGCAAACAAACCACGGCATGCTCCAATTCTGTGCGGGGCTCGCAGAGGGGGCGAAGAGGGAACATTTAACATTGTTGTGAGGTCTGGCTGAGGGCAAGATCCAAGGCAGCGACTTTAGAGAAGTTCCAACAATGTCCATTTCTAGTTTATTCAATTGCTTAGGCTTCCCGTGGAATTGCCAGTCAAAGAGTCTAAGAAGGATAGAAGCTGTGTTGTAAAGCTTAAGGTCAGGAAGCCCTGCCCCTCCTGCGGTTTTATGTTTTGAGAGGGTTTCGTAGCTGATGTGACTGTATCTTCCTCCCCATGTAATTGTGTGAAGGCAGATTGTAGGCATTTAATTAAGTTCATGAGGGGCTGGATAGGCAGAGTCTGGAATAAGTACAGGATCCGAGGGATGACGTCCATCTTTAGCACATTTTGTCGGTCAGACCAAGAGAGATTTTTTTGTCATAGTTATTCGAGTCTTTTAATGTGCGATCCAGCAAGAGGAGATAGTTCAAGGCGTATAGAGCAGAGAGGTCCCGGGGCATTAGTATCCCTAAGTATTTGATATGGGAATTTCTCCATTTAAATGGGAACTGTTGGGATAGTTGCTGAATTTCAGAGGATGGCAAGGAGATAATTAGCGCTTCTGATTTAGTGATATTCTAAAGTTACTGAGTTTGCCATATTTTTGGACCTCCGCTAAAATTGATGGGAGGAAAATTCATGGCTGGGTAGCATATAGAAGCAGATCGTCAGCATATAATGAGGCCTTGTACTGCTGGGACCCAATGGTGAGACTGTGTACACTGAGGTTCCGATGAAAGCCTATAGCAAGATGTTCCATGACCCGTGCTAAGAGTCAGGGCTCCTTTTCACTAGCGAGGTAATCGCATGTTTTCAGTGCGATGCGAGAGTGCGAGCTCTCGCAAGAAAGTCCCGCACATGTTGTTCTATGACAACCCTTCCACTAGCGATGGTTAAGGGCAAGCTGCGATGTGAGAATTAAAAATCACAGCAGGAGGATTGTTTCAGCGTTTTGCATTTTTCTGTCGCCCATAGAGAGCAGTGGAAAGCCAGATGTCTCCCATCGCAACACAAAAGCTTGCGATTTTGGAGGATTGCGATGCGATTTTAACATTGCGATTTTCTCGCAGCGATATCGCTATCGCCGGTGGAAAGGAGCCCTTACGGAGATAGAGGGCAGCCCTGTCTGGTGCCATTATTAATGGAGAATGGCCTTGAGAGTATTCCATTCGTTCTTACCTGCGACGATGGTCTGTCATAGAGGGAGAGAACTTGTCTATGAATCTCTTCTCTATGCCTATCTGTGTGAGTGATGCCCAGAGGAAACCCCAGTGAACATGGTCAAAGGCTTTTTCTGCATCTACCCTAGGAGTTAGGTTTTGTTGGTATTATTCCTGGCCTCCCGACCCCCACAAACCCCACCTGGTCTCCGTGTATTATTGATGGTAGGATAGGTTTAAGTCTGTTTGCTAAGCTTTTGGAGTAGAGCTTAATATCTATGTTAAGGCCCATTTACACAGGCCGATGATCGCTCAAACGACAGTTTGAGTGACAGCTTTGAGCTATCATTTTGCATAAACTATTAAGTAGCTACTCAGCTACTTAGTAGCAATTAAGTGTGCAAATGAAGCCTTCACTGAATGCAGTTAATAGCCCAAGAGCTATTATCTGCTTTCAGTTCCTTTGTTCTCTGACGGGAAACAATGCTATCAGCACTACCCGCGGAGAACTGCTGATAAGGCTGAATGATGATTTTTAGGTCAGACTGAATTTAACGATCAGATAGCAGCACACAATGGGCGCACATTCATACGCACCGATTATCGCTTAAACGATTGGCAGTTTTTTTAGCGATCATCGGCTGGTGTAAATGGGCCTTTAATCAGAGAGATGGACCTGCAACTTGCGCATTTTGGAGGGGTCCTTACCCGGTTTTGGAATTACAGTGAGGACTGTGGTAAGAGATTGAGATGGGAAAAGAGAGAGTGGTAAGATGGAGTTAAACTCTTTGGTGAGCAAGAGAGTTAATTGTTCCCTAATTGTTTTGTAAAAACAAGAAGAGAACCCATCTGGGCCTGGGTACACTACTTATTATAACACATCTCTTTGGTGACCAGTTCCTAGCCTTAGTGTTGCTGAGGCCTGGGACTAGCTATAGCGATCATGTGTTTGTTAGGTGATGGCTTCACCTGGAGTCAGCCTGGGACCAGTGTGGTGTGTACCGCAGAGGGTGGGAGCCGGAGGAGCAACACAGGCGAGTATAACTGTTTTTATAATTTTTCAGTTTAGAACTTCCACCACAATATGTCTGCTCCTGCAGTGGCTCTACGACGTGACCGGTCTACCAAGATTTTTTTTTCCGGTGGGTTCAATGGCCAGTCCGCCCTTGTCCATAAAAACCTGCTGGCAGCTGTTGCGGATGGAAGCTTGCTGTTTATGAATTTATATTCATAAACTCAGCTGACAGGTTTCTGTGGCACTGCTTGCACTATTGTTCATAGGGTCACCCTGTTGGTGCTCTTGGGAGGCACTGTACTGGTATTGTTAAAAAGGATGTAAGGCATAATAAAAGCATGGGTCCTTAAGCAGTGCTACTCCTGTCCTTGGGCTGTGTCTGGCATTGCAGCTCAGTCCTATAAGGCCTCATGTCCACAGGGAAAATCAGGCCCGCCGCGGATTCTTCATGCAGAATCCGCAGCGGGTCCCTCCTTTCCCCCGGACATGAGGCCTAAAAATAAGCAGTACTTACCTGTCCAGACGCTGCGGATCTTCCCTCCGTCACGGCCGGATCTTCTTTCTTCGGCCCGGCGGATGTGCTCGGCACGCCGGCAGCGTGCTGCGTGCATGTGCTGTGCAATCTTTTTTTTTTTAACTCCTGCTCTTCCGCGCTCCCATGCTGGAGAGCAGGAATTCAGCTGCAGGTGTGCCACGGATCCGGACAGCTTCCATAGGCTTCAATAGAAGCCTGCGGGAGACCCGCACTAAAATGGAGCATGCTGCGGGTGTTTTCCCGCACACGCAATCCGCGCCTCAGGGGAAAATGACATCCGCAGGTATTTAATTACCAGCGGGTGTCCAATGCATCCCTATGGGGTGCGAATCACGCGTTCGGGTCACCCGCTGCGGATCTGTCCCCGTGGACATGAGGCCTAAAAGTAGTGGTTTATGTAGAAAGAAAAAAGCAAAAAACCAAAATGACTCCTTTCTGTGGTCTGTTACAACCCATTTACTCAAGTTCCCTCTGATGTTGCTGTTAATGGAGACACTTTGTCTGTCATTGTGGGTGGGTTATGCATAACACAAAAAATGTCACTGACCTGAAAATTCTTCTTAAAAAATAGACGTGTAAATATACCTTATGTATGCGGATACTACTTTAATACTGGTTACAATGGAAGCCCCACACAGCAGTAGTTAAAGGGGTTTTCCAAGCACAAAATGGAAATTCTGAAAATGCTGGAATCTAGAAGGTACAGCCAAGTAGCGGCACTTGTACTTTTTATCTCCCTCTCTGGTCCTCCTCCTTCATCCCGTGCAGCCACCGATCTGAGGCTGTGTTTACATGCAGTAAACACAACACACTGTTGCCTACAATTCCTAGCATGCATAGAGCTTGTTTACTGCCAGCACTGTAGCTCCGCCCACATCCCACAGGGCCCACAACTTAGGACTCTTTCACACTGGCGAAAGCGATTTGCCACGAGAAAAATGCTGCAAAATCACATCTTTTTTCCGCGATTTTTGAGTGTCAGTGCTGCTTTTTCTTGCAAATACATCACTGCCGCTTGTGATTTTCTAACACGATTTTGCCGCTATTTTTTACTGCAAAAGCCAATAGGACTTTCTAATGTTAAAAACACATCGCATTGCACTGTAGGGACTGTGGTAAAACAGTACCACAAGTAGCCACTAGAGGACTCTGACAGTCAATCCAGTAGAGAAAGAGTGCCTCTACTGATTAATCATAAAAGGCTTGTTAGACTTTGGTTAAAAAAAAGTGGACATGCCACTCAAAGGCTACTCTTGGGCAAGGGCTGAGGAGCAGCCAAAGCTGGGAGCTTCTGTGGTTCTACTACCCTGTCAGAGAAAGAAGAATGGCACCTATGTATTGATGCCCAAGAGTGTGTAATGGACTGAGTTTTGTTAATGTGTTGAGTTATGGTGTTAAGCCAAATAGAGAGGGCCAAAGCTGATGTGTAGTAAGTGACCAGACGGCATGTTGTTATTTTGTGTACCGATGTAATGTACAGTGTGAAATACTGCGAACTATTGCTGAGATTAATAAAACCAGCAGGTGGTAAACTTTAAAGAAGTTCTGGCTACAAAAGTATGGTGCAAACCATCTTGAGTGTGCAGCATCCGAGGAGGTCCACAGCCAAGGAGACAGCTGGGTAGAGAACGGCCTTGTCACAGGGGTTTACCATCTACTTCCCCCCTGGGGATGGCTCGGGACCCAACCACATTACTGCTGGAGGAGATCACAGGGATAGTAACCGGGGGTTAACTGTAGTCCAATTGTCACTCGTGACGCCACCATTCCGTCCTCTGCGGCAGATCTCCCAGATGTAATAAAGTAGTCCACACATCGGGTATTTTCTGAACGAGAACTGGGAACGGTCGATTCTGTTTGTTTACTTTAACACTTGAACTTATATTCAAATAAGTCTTTGTACAATAGCCAATTATCGTGGTGCAGCAGGGAGCATTCTTGGGGGTTTTGTATAATCCACGTCTACGTTATCAGTGAGATTTCTCTCCCGGTAAACTCTCTCCTGTCATACACTCACGTTCCTCTCGTTTAGTAGCGGGTTTCCATTCCTCCAAATGCATGCGGTACTGGTGCTGTACAAACACGCGTTTCCATCATGTCCGGGCTTTTACTCTCTCTACACATGGAAACCGTAAGTAGTCTCTTTGCTGGGCTAGGCCCTGGCAGGAACAGCAGACCGCCTCTCCGACTCTTCCATGGCTTCGGCATTTGCTCACTCTCTCAGATTCTCGGCAACTCTTTTCCCTTGCTTTGCATTCAGCGCACATATATATACCACAATGTCACATGACACATACAAAATGTTACATTTTCAGAAAGGATAGAACATACCAGACATTAACCCATTCAGTCCTGCAGCCATGCAATACACATATCTGGATGCACTCTACAAATAGGACACTGATAAGACACATAACATTATGGAGGGGCGCTGTTAACTCTGGGCCACTACAAGTGGAAACATTGGCGGTCCTGAGTAGTGACTAATCCCCTAATGCCACAGGACATACTAAAAGAGCTTGCCATGAAGTGGCTAGTAAGCTTATACAATTTGATAAAAATGTACCTAAGAGCCTCGTGTTTAATTAGTGTATAATATGTGGCTGTGTGGTCCATGTATTTTTCTACTGTTTGGATGGTTATCATCATGTAATTCTGGTACTTTTACAACTACTATAATTTATAGAATGGCTGTATAGCTATAATACACAAAATCAGCGCTTATCAAGCTGAGGAGTCCCCCCTCCCTTCAGTTGTTAGTGAGGTGCAGATTGGAAAGAAATTTTGACAGAAGAGATCCTTTACTACACAGGACACAAAAATATCTGGTTTAGGCTTCATGCACACCGGTGGGCCAGATTCCACATGCAGAATCCGGCCCTGGCAGCAGCAGAATCCACACATGCCTGACTTTCTTATTCTTCATCTGTACTGCGAATGGTTCGCATGGCGAGCGCCTGCGTGGACATGTGCAGTACAAATTTTTTTTTTTTAAATCCATCCTTTTTACGCAGAATCCATTGACATTGCGGAGGGCCCGCGGGTCGGACAGCTTTCAATGACTTCAATGGAAGCCGTCCGTGCGTACACCACAGGAAAATGGAGCATGCTGAGATTTGTCCTCCGCGAGTGGAACCCACAATTGGTGGAAGAAGGATCACTTTTCCATAGCATGCTATGGACGGTAATTGCTACGGAACCCAAAGATGGACGCCCACTCCGTATTCCGCAGCAAAAAATTTCCCGTGTGCATGAGTCCTTGGTAGAATAACTGACATTTAACTCTATTTATCTACTAGACTTCCAATTATATAGAAAAACAACTGGAGTGCAGAATTGTGCTCAATAATTGCTTTACTCTGTCTCCTAAGCTCCCATAACCAGAAGGAGAACCAGCACTGTAGAATCGCATTATACCCTATAGCAATGGCTCCTCCACTGGGAAACGGGCATCTAGGAGATAAAGGTCTTCCAGTGCATGGATATGAGCACATGCAGCCGCACTCTTGCACAATCTTGCATTATAATCACGTTTTTATATAATTGGAGGTCCACTTTAACCGCTTCCCCGCTGTAGGATGTACAGTTATGTCCTGCGAGGGCGTGCTGCAATCAGCCACGCCGGTGATCTGCGCTATTAACCCTTTAAATGCCGCTGTAAATACTGAGAGCGGCATGAGATCACAGGGAGCCATGTGGGTATCATAGCAGCCAGGGGACTTCTAAAAAGCCCTAGGGCTGTCTTAGCAGACTGCCTATCAAGCCATCCCTATGGGGTGGCTTGATAGACTGCCTGTCAGATCACAGTATGATGTAATGCTATGGCATTACATCATACTGCAGGAGCGATCAAAGCATTGCTAGTTGTTGTCCTCTGTGGGGACTGAAAAAAAAAGTAAAAATCAGAACAATAAAGTTTTAACTAAATTCTAAAAAAATAATAAAAGTTAAAAAGAAACCCTTTTGCCATATTTACAATAAAAGAATCTAAATAATAAAACAAATATAAATATTTGGTATCGCTGCATCCGTAAAAGTCTGATCTATCAAAGTAATGCATTATTTACCCTGCATGGTGAATGTCATCCGAAAAAAAAAAAAAGCACTACAGAAATGCACTTTTTTGGTCACCCTCTCTCCCAGAAAAGATACAATAAAAAGTCATATGTATTCTAAAATGGTACCAATGCAAACTACTGGAAACCCAGCAAAAATGAGCCCTCTGACAACTATGTTGATGGAAAAGTAATAACGTTATTGCGCTCAGAAGATGGCGGCAGAAAATAATTTTAAAAAATGAAATGTCTTTGAAAAAAAAATAAAATTAGTACAGCAGAAAAAAAACATATGTTATCTATCGTAGTAATTGTACTAACCCATAGAATAATGTTATCATGTCATTTTTGTTGCAGTTTGTGCGCCGTAGAAACAAGACACACCCAAAGATGGCGGAATGTCGTTATTTTTTTTTCCACTCCGCTTAAAATTTTTAAAAGTTTTTCAGTACATTATATGGTACATTAAGTAGCACCATTGAAGAGAACAACTCATCCCGCAAAAAACAAGCCCTCATACAGCGGCGTCGATGGATAAATAAAGTAGTAAATTTTTTAAAATGGGGAAGGGAAAAAAAAAGAAAAAAAATCGAATATGGAAAAAAAAAGGGCTGCATCATTAAGGCGTTAATATTTTACTGCTTTTAACAGACAGACAAAAGATTACTTGAATTAATTTTTTATGGCTAATGGTCAGGCCCAGGCGTCATTTTCTGACTACTGAGACCGCTGAGAAGCTAGATACTAAACCTTATATAACCTTTCATTTAAAGCGCTATGGAAGAAAACCAACAGTTACAGGTGTTTCAGAGGATCTCCTTTCATTATAACACACAGCAGGCCTTTTGCCAGAATGTCTCGAAATATTTTAGTATGTCTTATTATATTAAGTGTTGATGCATCAAAGGTTTGTTATGTCTATCAGCTATCAAAAGAATTATCCGATTTTCAATTGATACACGAAGTTGTACAATGATTTCTAAAGGAGATTGCTTATACGGTGTATTAGGTAAATATTGAGACAAAGCCTTGCCAAAAGAAATACTTGATGTAAGAAGGTTGAGCACTAAGCAATCCATAGCAGTACAAAAAAACTGTTCGCAATTCAAACAGCACATACAGATATTTCCAAAGCAATTCCAGTTAAAGAGGAAAACAGCCCTGACGAGTGAGAATATAGACTCAGAGCTATGGTGGATCAGGCGACACCCAACAGCTCTGCCATATGACGTCTATCATTACGAAGCATTGACATTTCCTGTATTGCTTATACAGCGGAATGGGTATCAGTATATATATATATAAAATGCGTCTGCAGAAAATTGAAATCAATGAGAGCCGTGCCTGCAGTTACAAGCAGCGGCCACTACATGGGAGGTCGGCGAGGTGGCTTCCACTCCGACCTCTGTTATTGCGGTGCTGACAGCATATGCTCACACAGCTGATCGGTCAGGGTCCCGAACAGCAAACCCCGGTCTGTCAACTATTGATGACCTATCCTGAGAATAGGTCAGCAATAGTAATTTCAGGAAAACCCCTTTAAGAATATATTCTCCTTGCTACAATTCTTGAATCATAGTTTCAGATCACCTAAACTAATGTAAGACAGTATGTCTTCTGGAGTGAATAAAGGCTATCTTTATACGTATATTGTGCTCTTGTATCCACCGTCTTAAGTAATAGCAAACTCTCTTCCACATTTGTTGTACTGTATGTTCATCACTGTCAAGGCATATCAAGGGTTTTATTGGGAGATGGGGGCCAGATTAAGTTCCATTTACATGGGCTGATAACTAGGAGGAACATTAATTTACTCAATCGCTGCCCCGTGCGGATGTGTCAGCATTCTGAAGTGGGTCTCAGTCACATGTATGAAGATTAAAATAAGTAAATAAAACCCGACGCTCGAGGGATTACAGCCATATAGAGTAGGAAGAACATAAAACTTACTTCACAGGGGGTCTCCAATGAGAGCACCTTGTTTATCCTGGTCTGCTAAATGCCTCAGTGTTTTTCAGAGGTCCAGATCTACAGTCCACAATGGAAGTTTATATAGGATTAAAGGGGTTGTCCCGCGCCGAAACGGGTTTTTTTTTTTTTTCAATAGCCCCCCGTTCGGCGCGAGACAAACCCGATGCAGGCATAAAAAAAAAAAAACCGTCCAGTACTTACCCGAATCCCCGCGCTCCGGCGACTTCTGACTTACCTTGTGAAGATGGCCGCCGGGATCTTCACCCTCGGTGGACCGCAGGTCTTCTGTGCGGTCCATTGCCGATTCCAGCCTCCTGATTGGCTGGAATCGGCACACGTGACGGGGCGGAGCTACGAGGAGCCGCTCTCCGGCACGAGCGGCCCCATTCAGAAGGGAGAAGACCGGACTGCGCAAGCGCGTCTAATCGGGCGATTAGACGCTGAAGATTAGACGGCACCATGGAGACGGGGACGCTAGCAACGGAACAGGTAAGTGAATAACTTCTGTATGGCTCATAATTAATGCACAATGTACATTACAAAGTGCATTAATATGGCCATACAGAAGTGTATTCCCCCACTTTGTTTCGCGGGACAACCCCTTTAATTAGCGAGGATATTTAAAACATTACAAAATATAAAAGCAACAAATGGGCGTTAACAGTTGAGGGGGTGCAATGCGTTTTAGAGGAATATAAACCTCCTTTATCAAGCACATGACAACTTTAATACAGCAGACTTAGTGATTCAGGTCTAGCATACCTCTAAATAATGCAGTCACCATATAATAGTCAGATATCAGATTTACATAGTGATAGTGATTACAGTGCAGTTACCTCCAGTGATCACAGGATTTTGAGTCACCCACTCCAAAACCTTCATTTTCTTTTGAGTCATTCAGAAGTGGACTTGCTTGTGTGTCGTGGAGGGCCCTTTGGTGGGGTCACAGCGTGATCAATAGGAATGTTTGCACCCTTCCTGATCAATATTCAGAGATTGTGCGCACACAGAAGAAATCACACTGACACAGATATTCAACTTTATTAGTGGGCGTGTAGCCTATTTTATAGTATTAAACATACAGTTAGGGCCAGAAATATTTGGACAGTGACACAATTTTCGCGAGTTGGGCTCTGCATGCCACCGCATTGGATTTGAAATGAAGCCTCTACAACAGAATTCAAGTGCAGATTGTAACGTTTAATTTAAAGGGTTGAACAAAAATATCTGATAGAAAATGTAGGAATTGTACACATTTCTTTACAAACACTCCACATTTTAGGAGCTCAAAAGTAATTGGACAAATAAATATAACCCAAACAAAATTTTTTTTTTTCAATATTTTGTTGCGACTCCTTTGGAGGCAATCACTGCCTTAAGTCTGGAACCCATGGACATCACCAAACGCTGGGTTTCCTCCTTCTTAATGCTTTGCCAGGCCTTTACAGCCGCAGCCTTCAGGTCTTGCTTGTTTGTGGGTCTTTCCGTCTGAAGTCTGGATTTGAGCAAGTGAAATGCATGCTCAATTGGGTTAAGATCTGGTGATTGACTTGGCCATTGCAGAATGTTCCACTTTTTTGCACTCATGAACTCCTGGGTAGCTTTGGCTGTATGCTTGGGGTCATTGTCCATCTGTACTGTGAAGCGCCGTCCAATCAACTTTGCAGCATTTGGCTGAATCTGGGCTGAAAGTATATCCCGGTACACTTCAGAATTCATCCGGCTACTCTTGTCTGCTGTTATGTCATCAAAAAACACAAGTGACCCAGTGCCATTGAAAGCCATGCATGCCCATGCCATCACGTTGCCTCCACCATGTTTTACAGAGGATGTGGTGAGCCTTGGATCATGTGCCGTTCCCTTTCTTCTCCAAACTTTTTTCTTCCCATCATTCTGGTACAGGTTGATCTTTGTCTCATCTGTCCATAGAATACTTTTCCAGAACTGGACTGGCTTCTTGAGGTGTTTTTCGGCAAATTTAACTCTGGCCTGTCTATTTTTGGAATTGATGAATGGTTTGCATCTAGATGTGAAGCCTTTGTATTTACTTTCATGGAGTCTTCTCTTTACTGTTGACTTAGAGACAGATACACCTACTTCCCTGAGAGTGTTCTGGACTTCAGTTGATGTTGTGAACGGGTTCTTCTTCACCAAAGAAAGTATGCGGCGATCATCCACCACCGTTGTCTTCCGTGGACGCCCAGGCCTTTTTGAGTTCCCAAGCTCACCAGTGATTTCCTTTTTTCTCAGAATGTACCCGACTGTTGATTTTGCTACTCCAAGCATGTCTGCTATCTCTCTGATGGATTTTTTCTTTTTTTTCAGCCTCAGGATGTTCTGCTTCACCTCAATTGAGAGTTCCTTTGACCGCATGTTGTCTGGTCACAGCAACAGCTTCCAAATCCAAAACCACACACCTGGAATCAACCCCAGACCTTTTAACTACTTAATTGATTACAGGTTAACGAGGGAGACGCCTTCTGAGTTAATTGCAGCCCTTAGAGTCCATTGTCCAATTACTTTTGGTCCCTTGAAAAAGAGGAGGCTATGCATTACAGAGCTATGATTCCTAAACCCTTTCTCCGATTTGGATGTGGAAACTCTCATATTGCAGCTGGGAGTGTGCACTTTCAGCCCATATTATATATATAATTGTATTTCTGAACATGTTTTTGTAAACAGCTAAAATAACAAAACTTGTGTCACTGTCCAAATATTTCTGGCCCTAACTGTATCTGCGGGCTAGAAATTGCATAGATAATATGTTTAGGTATATAACTGATAAACCTTTTAAGGTTCTTCCTGCATCCGGTCATCTGTGGTCATCGACGTTGTCCATCACGTGGTTTTAGACAGGATGTTAGAGACCTCTTGAAGAGCTCGATGGGAGGGTGGAGGCGTGGTGAGCAAGATGCCGTCAAATGACGCCTAAGTGTGACATTTGAACAGTTAGATATGCCCGGAGGTAACATACGTGCATTTTGGAGGTTATATGCGTGTATCTCACTAAGACTGTATATGCTGACAAGCGTATTTCTAAATACTGTGGTTTTATGTATCCTGTTATTCTGCTAACGTCCGTCAGGAACTGGAAAACAGACACTTTTACTGTGCAGATGTAGATCCTGTCTACCATGTATATAGAAACATAGAAGTATAGATATATGTGTATGTCTACTACATGTGTGCTTCGGATATTTGTCCTGCTGCATAACCCAACAGTACTTCAGTTTTACGTCACAAAATGACAGATAGACATTCTTCTTCATGATTTTCTGAAAGAGAGCAGAATTCATGGTTCCATTAGGACGCCCAGGTCCTGCCAAAACAAAGCAACTCAAGAACATCATATTACCACCACCATGTGTGACTGTTGGTATGATGTCATCTCTCTAGGATCTGGCTTTATCCCAGATGTACCAGGCCTGTAGCACTATACACTGACCTTCTCCATCTAGTACCATCCTTGCCCCCCTCTGAAATAGTCATTCCTTGTGTTGGCACTTGTCAGAAGCAGCTGGAATATGATAGCTCCTGTCATGTAAATTGTATGTTCTATCTAAGAGGCGGGGCACTCTGGAGGGAGATCCCATGATCAGCAGACAGGACATCTTGCCTGTAACGAGTGACCAAATGACGGGCATGCTCGAGCTTCAGGTGATCATCAGGAATGGGGGACAGACCCAAACCGAGGACTGATCTCATTGTAAGTGTATCTCATATTGACCTCACTAACATTGATCTATATTTTTTCCTGACCACATAACCCCTTTAAACCCACAGCATTCCTATTGCAGATTTTCACCATGGGCTACACCTCTTAAAATGTAGTGCGATGATTTTGTTGAAATCTGCAGGTGGATTTGCACTGGAGAAATCCATTACATGTGGACCTGGTTTAAGTGTCCAAGACGAATGGTTAAGGGCTACTTTTATTAAGTCATCTGTGCCTCACTAGGCGATCAGCATGTTCTTCAGGAATTGAATGTACTTATCCTTTTGCTTTTTCTCCTGAACCCTATAAGGAAATAACTTATGCTTAAATGAAGCCTAACTTTTCACACAATTTATGAGTATTTGACAGCTTATGTGTGTATTTTGCAATATAGTTGCATTAATTTTGCTTTACTACTAAAATTCAATTTGAAATGGCTGCAGCTAGGGGTCTTCTTTCCAGCAGATTTGCAATCCACTTCCTGTTGTTAAGCATTTAGCTTCTCTAGTGACAGAGACCTTAGGACACTGCTAGTTAATACATGCAACAGAGATGTGGACATTCAGATGCTGTCTTACAGCTGATTGGAGCAGGGCTATGCAAGGCAGCATGGGAAGTATGGGGGAGGAAGTCCTGGCCAGTATAATACTGGAAGAATGGCTGCTTAGGACATATCCACCACCTGTAAGTGGACTGCAAACAACAGGGAAGCAAAAAATAGGCCAACCTACATGGAAAACTGAATTGACAGAGCTCAAAGTAGGTGCAAACAGCAGCAAAGCAGCAGCTAATGAAGACCTGGGCTGCTTTTGAAAGTTTTCCAAAGTTCTAGTTACGCTTTAAAATCCAAATTTAATACAATTGATAGCTAACAGATGTATATGCACATATACAATATAGTTCCATAAACAGTGCCTGCCAATATGTCCCTATAAAAAGTTCTACCTATAATGTCTACTGAAAAGTGCCTTATTTAAGGGCAGGAAGGATTTCCCCACATTATGCTTCTGTGCTTTAGATTTCACTGAGTGCATTAACGAGGTTGTCCAGTTAGAAATTTGTTTTTTTAAATTTAGAGCCAAATGACTTAAAACAAATGTTACTTACCCTTCTCAGCCCCGCACGTCTCCCGCTCTCTTTTGAAAGTGGAAGTCAGGTGACCACTGCCTCCCAATCAGAGGTGGCAGCATCACCATTCCGAACTCCTGCCACTGTCCTGTCCTAGTTTTTGTTCTTTCTCTCTGACCACATTTTCAGTGTGCCAATTACTGTATCTGCTTCCTACAGTCAAAATAACACAACTGATCCTAATGATCAGTATTCTAATTAAAAGTAGAGTAAAGAGTAAAGACACCTACTACTACTCCCTCACATAAGGATGTAGCTTAAGGAAAAAGGTTTATCATACAAACATTCTTTGGGAGGTAACATTCACCTGGTCTTACCTAATGTAACCTCCATATATCCAAAACTCATGTTCTTCTTATCTTGTTCATACGTAATCATTAGAACAGTCTTACCTCAGTCAACCAAAGGTATTCTTTACCCAGGACATTACTGAAAGTGTAAGGTGAGGAAGAGGCTTTGTCTACTGACTGTTCCACTGAAGATCACAGGCTTAGCCCAGAGGTCATAGGTCAGTGGCCAAGGCCAGAAGCTATAAGACATAGTAAAAACGCATATAGAGATCCTAAACAAAAGCATGGAGGTGATAGAGACATCAAACAAAAGCCCAGAGGCTATAGGTCAAACTCAGATGCTATAGGCCAAGCTCAAAAACTATAGGCCAAGCCAAGGCTCAGAGGCTATAGAGGCCAAGCTCAGAAGCTATAGACCAAGCCAAAACTCATACACTATATTCACCAATCTTGGAAGCTATGTGCAAGCCAAAGCTCAGAGCCTATAGAGGCAAAGCTCAGAGGCTACAGAGGCCAAGCTCAGAAGCTATAGGCCAAGTCAAAGCTCAGAGGCTACAAAGGCCATATTTGGAAGCTATACAGGTCAATCTCAGAAGCCATACAGGCCAAGCCACAGCTCAGATTATATATAGGCCTAGCTCAAAAGCTATAGGCAGGGCCCAATGTGCAGAAGCTCATAGGCTATTAAGCCATAGGCCATAAGCACTAAGGTTATCAGGAATAGGTACAAGACTATTCAGCCATAGGCCAGAAGCACTGAGGCTATTCAGCCATAGACAAAGACCATTAGGTCCTAATTCTCTAAATTGAACACATAGAAGCCATCCCCCACCATTTTCGTTCTTGTGGGGTTAAAGCAAAGGTGGAATCCAATCCTTTACCAATGCAAGGTTGTTCCACTGAAGGACTGGATGGAGATCCTCTTAGAAAGCTCTCATTTCTCTCCCCAGCTCCAATTAGTGTTACTACTAGGGATTTCCCACATCAGTAGACACTAGAACTCCATCTGCTGATGGAAGTACCAGGTAAAACAAGAGATCACCTACAGCAAACCTCCGATGCAGGTGCAGTAACACAGGGAGCACTCCACCACTGAGGGGTTCTCCTACACCTGAAAGAAGAGGATCCCATGAGGCAATAATTAAAGAAACTTCCCTTCCTGACCCCCAGAGACCAGGGTGCACACCCTCCACCAGGAGGCAAGAGGATGATTCCAGGCTTACCCATTGGCTTCCCATGGAAATTTACACCAGACAGGTAACCTCTCATGTCATTGAGTTCGGGAGTGAGGCCCTGCAGTCCATCACCTTTAAAGATATGGAGGAGTCCTTGAAAGAGCAGAGACAGCCAGCACCAGCAGCTACTGCAGCATTACCAGCGTGTCTTATGGACAGGAAACAGGGAATGAGAAGGTGAAGGGCGTTCCCGCTTTGAAAAAGAGATCTGAGAGAATCCTGTTTCCTGTTCAGAGGGAAGGGGGCTCACTGGTGCGGTCATGGGCATAAGGGAAAAGATTTTTTTACTGAAAGAGTAGTAGTCACTTGGATCAACCTTTCAGCAGACGTGGTTGGAAAATCAACAGTAAGTGAATTTCAGCATGTCTAGGATAAGTATATAGCCTAAAAAATGAAAAGGAAATAGTATAAGAAAAGACTAAATAGAACATTTGGTCTTTTTGCTGATACATTTTCTGTTTCTATGCAGCCCACATACTGCAGGGGAGGAAAGATGATGTGGTACTGCCAGGCACATAAAAGGGGATGTAGAGATAAAGGGGTGTATGGCTGTAGATGGGGAAATGTACCATGAAGTAGGAGCTGGGTGTTGTGCGGGGACAGTGGCAGTGGGTTCTGTTAAACAGGTTGTCCAGCCTTAGGGTGCATTCAGGCGACCGTATATCGGCTGGCGTGAATACCCTGCCGATATACGGTCTTCTGAATGCACCCTTAAGGTACATGCACATGGGCTTTTTTTCTGTCCAATTATAATATTATTGTACCAAAAAAAATCGGACAGTAATAGCGCCCATTCACTTGAGTGGGTGCAGGGGCGTAACTATAGAGGGTGCAGGGGATGCGGTTGCACCCGTGCCCACGAGCCTCAGGGGGCCCATAAGGCCTCTCTTCTCCATATAGGGAACACAATAGCATGAGTAAAGCATTATAGTTGGGGGCCCTGTTATAAGTTTCGCATCGGGACCTAGGAACTTCAAGTTACGCCTCTGAGTGGGTGTAAAAGTAAGTAAATAGCAGCGTGTCCTTTCATTGTCTGATTTTGTGCCTAGAATAGCACAAGTCAATGTCCAGAGTTAAGCACATGGATGGGATGTCCGAGGGATGTCCAATCCAAGCTCCACCCAAAAATCATAGGTGCAACTACTTTCAGTCAGTGTACATGTACCCTAAAACTATTGATGGTCTAGGCTTAGGATTGGCCATCAATAGTGGAACGGCAGGCGTTCTACACCCAGCTGGTAGCCGGAGCACTTCTGCAGGGAGCTAACTTCAGCTGGACGCCTGGGACCGTAGATGTGGGGCATGGAGACATCCAAACTCGGGGAATGTCCCATTTACACGGGTTGACTGGTAAACGGCTGCATGAACACCGTCGTCACCGCTAAAGTCGCTAGCGCTCGTGCAGAGTGTTGAGACAGACTTCATCGCTGGCTTCTCGCTCAGCACTTCACCCTCAGCGCTGAACGTTTACACGGAAGTCCTGGTGGCGCCAAGATTGACGGGGGGAGGGGAACCTGATTGGCTGCAGAGCTCGTTAGTCTGCAGGTCCTGCAAGTCCCCTACGGCTTGTAGCGGACAGTGTCTGGGCCAAGGAGAACAGAAGCACCCGCCGGCAGGGAGGTGACAGGCGGCTTGTGGACCCGCAGCGGAGAGTCCATGGGCGGTAGAATGTAAGAATATAAGCCTAGGAAGACAAGTGACCTTCTGCCTAAGGCTGGAGCAGTGCCACAAATCTATCTACAGTGTGTTGCTACGCTAGGACCTTAGTCTCTTCACCCTATCAGGTATAAGAGAGAGTCCCTCAGTTAGTCAGTCAGTCCTATAGTCTGTCCGTCTCTCAGTCAATCTAATAGTCCGTCTGTCTCTTAGTCAGTCAGTACTTTAGTCCGTCTGTCCCTTAGTTAGTCCTGTAGTCGCACTTGCCACTGTGTGATCCTTTATGGCCCCCTATCCAAGGCTGTCGCACATGCGCAGAACAAAATCTTTGCCCTGCGATAAGCCACACCCCCCTTTTAAACCATGGCCGTATTTTTTCATGACAAAGGTGGCAACCTTAGGAGTCTCCGATATCACGCTCGCCTGTGTGACTGTAGCCTTCCCACCTGCAGTCAGAGTGTAGCACTGTAGTGTGACTGCCACGACCAGCATAGTAGTGTGACCTGCCTGGAGGGTAAAAGGGAAGATGCATGGACCCCATTCTAGTCAATGGGATTCATCTGCACACGTCATACATACAGCACAGGTACTTCCGCTCTTCTATCTGACACAGATCACATGACACAGCAACCTTGCTACTCACGTGATTGACCACATGACCGTGACGTCACCGAAGGTCCTTTCGCATCTGTTTCCCTGGACTGTGGAGCTGACATTCGTTGTACTGTGTGGCGGAGGGTTGTGTACGGAGAAGCATCATGTCCCGGCAGACGAACAGAGGAACCGAGAGCAAGAAGATGGTGAGGGGGCGCATGCGTGTTTGTGTCCGGCTGCCCCTGTGCAGGTGTACGCAGGGCTGGGAGCTGCTCTGCATACACCGGGTCTGCCTGTATCTGGCCCAGGCTTGTAGCCCGGTGTTGGCCAGCAGAGAGGCCTCGGCGCCCTGTAGTAACACGGAAGTCCCCTGTACGCGGTGCTGGCGAGGGAGGAGCCGGCCGGCTTGTGAATTACAGACACAAGACTGATTTAAATGGGTTTGGGCCACTGGTGTAACACTGCCAGCCTACAGAGGGGGTACCCACATCAAGCATAGGGGATTTAAGCCTGGCCCAAATTTGGTTGTGGGCATCAACCTGGGCAGACCACAACGTTTTACTGACTCAAACAAGTAACTGCTGTTCAAGTACCACTTAGTTATTCAGATCAGTAAAATGTGTCTGTTTGCCCACGCTGATGCCCATTTTAATGCCCAGAACCACTTTGGGCCAGGGTGATCTCAGTGTTACGTGATGCGGGGCATTGCCCTCCTGAAGGCTGGCAGTACAAGATCAGTGGCTCAAACCCATTTAACGCTTTAAATCCCACTCCTGGGTGGACACCTGGATGCCAGTTTTCATGCCCAGAACAAATTTGGGCAAGGCCAGATTCAATTGTTATACGTTATAATCACTAATTACATGGGAGGGGTCGGAGATTATTCCGATTTCCCCCCCCCCCACACACACACAAACTTTAATTGGGAACATTTGCTTCTACCTCATTTTTTTCCCATTGCCTTCCTCCTGGATCAACATTGGGAGGTATTAGGCTGAACTGGAAGGACATAGGCCTTTTTTCGGGCCTATATACTATATCATGTGTGGCATCGCCCTCTGGGTGTTGGCAGTATTAGTTCAGGGGCCCAAATGTTTTTAACCCTTTGAAAACAGCAGTTTTTTAACTCAGTAAAATGTGGCTGTCTGCCCACTTTGATGCCAGTTTTCATGCCTAGAGCCCCCTTGGATCAGGCTGAACGTAACTGTGTTTGATGCAGGGTATCGCCCTCTGTATACCGACAGTCTTTAATCAATGGCCCAAACTACTATTACGCACTGAATCCCAGTTTTGTATGTCCAAATTAATGCCCATTGTTGTTTTGATGCCACATTCGGCTGTGCCCCCTCAAGGCAATTCTCTGGCAATATAACTTATTATTAATATAAGTTGTAGAAGTTCTGTAGATTTTCACATCAGATTTCAAATGTTGAAATCCATGGTAAAATCTGCATGTTTATTCTCAGGGTCAGTGGGGTCCCAGCGAGCCCCACCAATTGTGTGCTATCAGTTTGTGAGATGGACATCCCCCTCGTGATGATATCACAGGGATTGGAGACCGGCAGAGAAGTATATTGGCGGCTAAAGTTAAAGGGGTTTTCCAGGACTTTACAAAAACGTACTACGGGCAGAGGAACGGCAAAAATAATTTCTCAAGTACTCATTAAAGGTCTCATGTGAAAGCTACAGCCAATCGCTGATTTTAATGGTCATGTGTGCATGGGCGGCATGATTGACAGTAGACCAAGGCTACCTACACATGGGCTCCGATATTGCACTCGTGAACACCTGTTTTACCCGTGGATAATACTGCACATGATTAATGCCTCTTTTCCTGCAATCGAGCAGGTCAGGTACTCGGCTATCAGACACAACTGAAGACCCAGAGGAGAAGGTAGAAGCGGGTTTTAACTGCTACTGCCTTCTCCTTTTCAGGCTACATAATGCTTAATATGAGCGCTATGTACTAAGAAGTGAAAGTAATTATTCCACTATGTGACTCAGCGATCAGGTGACCACAAGGTGCTCCCTGTTAAAGCAGAGTTGCAGGGTCCTAGCAGACCCTGATCAGCTCTGCCAGTGACTAAAGGGGGTGTATTCCCCTCTAATGGGGGCTCCTATGAATGCCCCAGCTACAGTGGAAAAGTGCGTAATAAAAATAAAGACCGTGTGAATGTCCCCCCGAGGTCTTATATGATGTCGTGGGGGTAATAGATGTTTAAAAAAAAAGTAGTTGCAAAAATAAGTAAAAAAAATAAAGTAAAATTAATCTAATATAAAGAAGCTTACGGGCTTTTTCTTGCACCACACTTTGACCCCTTTGCATGACCTTTGGTGGATGATTTTGGTGTCCTTAGATTTGTGACATCCTCACCACCACCGTAAAATGTGAGTTTGATACATTGAGTGACAGTCAGGCCAGGTCAAAGTTCCCATGTTAAGTCTAGCGGCGCGGTTGTGCTTCAGCCAATAGCACCGCTAGAAAGAGTCAAGTATTGCTAAGAGACGTTTATATTAAGTGCTCACCAGTTTAAAGCTGGGTTCACACAGGGCGTATTCCCGTCGGAAATCCCGCGGTTTGGCCGCAGCCGAAACCGCGAGATTTCCGACGGGAGAACCGCCGCGGAAAAACTTTGAAGCGGCCTGGCCGCTCGCTTTTCCGCCGCGGCCGGCGCTCCCATAGAGGAGAGCGCTGCCGTGGCGGAAAGAAAAGATAAACAGACATGCTGCATATTCTGAAACCACGGCTGCGGCGGCCGCAGCCGCGGTTTCAGCCAGACTTACCGCAGTGGATTGGTCGTCCCGTGTGGACGAGATTTCTGAGAAATCTCGTCCACATGGCTGGCTAATGCCAAGATTAGCGGCCGCAGGTGGATTTGCCGCGGCGAAATTACGCGCGGAATTTCCGCGGCAAATCCACCCTGTGTGAACCCAGCCTAACTGTTGCCATGTCCCCAAAACATGAAAGACCAAGTCGTGGACAGCGAGCAGTTCAAGACGAATCCTCGGCACCATAGTTCTTAAAACATTTACAACCATTCTTCCAAACAATTTATGTTCACGTATCAAACATCGGGTCAGTCTAGTGAAATAAAAATACATATGTACTTAAAAAGAAAATGACCCAATGCCAACCAAAAACCATCACTGTATGTGCCCCTAATTCAAAACTGTATATAAAAACGTCTGAAACAAAATGGGGAATCCATTCCCATATTTTATTTTAGTGTAAATTTACGAAAAAAATTATAAATGTTTAAAAAAATAGTTTTTTTTAGCTTTCTACCCCCAATAAAAATAAAAAATGTAAAAAGTCAGTGAGAAGAGATATAAAAAAAATAGGCCCATATGTCATTCCACATGCAGAATCCGTCTCTGGCAGCAGTGGTGCCCACGCGTAGCTACTTTGCCGGCGTTTTTCTGTACTGCGAATTTACTCAGCGGCTCGCCATCGCACATGTGTGCAGTACAGACTTTTTTTTTCAAAAAAATTTTTCCCCGCGCCGTCGCTAGGCAACGACATGGGATCCACAACCTGTCCGCAATAACTTCAATGGAGCATACTACGATTCTTTTTTTCTTCCGCTTGCGGAAACCGCGATTGTGGTGAAAGAATCGATTTCCCATAGCATTCTATGTGCACTATTTGCTGTTGATCCGCGGTGCGGTCACATGCTGCAGATTCTGCAGTAAATATCCACCTGTGCGTGTTTGTAAGCTAAAACCATAAAGTCCAAAATACATGAGAGGTAGGGATGAGCGAGTATATCCTTCGGTTCAGGGTAAGTTTGCTTGTTAGCCTTACATTCTTCAATGTAAATGCTACCATGTTACACGACAAACATGGCAGCATTTACTGCTACTCATGTTAGCTCCTAGCACCTTCCAACCTTGACCCAATTGGGAGCTGGCGGTCTGAGAGGGGCGTTCCTCTAGTCAAACCCCCTAGCTTCCGGTGGCATCAAGATACACTAATACCGGTTCCACTCTTGGTTTTAGCACACCAATACCGATCAAAATATACAGTCAAGTGAAAGTGGCCTTTAGGCTGCTTCCACAGGGTGACAACGATATGGACGCGAGAAAATTGCAGTGATATCTCATCTATGTTCTGTGCGATATCGCTGCATTTTCTCACAGCAATATCACGATTTTGTGTCGCTACAAAGCCATACGACTTTGTGAGGCTCTTTTGCTGGGATTTTTGGGGGGGGCTTGAAATATAAGCCTTATTCTGAAATTAAGCCTTATGTGCATCGAAGAAAAAAAAATGATACACCGATCAGGCACTGTTATCTCTGGCACGTGTCTTCCCTGAAGCTTTGGAACAATTTTTTTTCGAGACAGCAGGCAGCCCTTCCTGGATTGGAGGCTTAAAATCCCCGCCTCCAGCAAACTTTCCCAAAAGAATGTGGAAAAATACTCGTGTGAAGGCGCAACCCTCTAAGCTACTAGAAGATAAAGGTCCAATATGTGATAGTGAACCAGCAATTTATCTTGTGAAATAATAAAGAAGTGCCTTCACTATCACATATTGGACCTTTATCTTCTAGTAGCTTAGAGGGTTGCACCTTCACATCAGTATTTTTCCACATTCTTTTCGCTACACTCACGCCCACCCTGCTGGAGCATCATCTGGTTGGCAGCACCTCCATCATTGGAAACACTTTTTACTCCAGAGATATTCCACCACCCTCACTGGGTCTTGCTCCACCCTCCTTTTTCATCTCTTTTACTCACTTCCATTAAGCTTTGGCTGTGATTGGTTTTCGAGTACTGGCTCAGCCAATCAGAGCCAGTGCGCGATGAACCAATCACAGCGCCGCAGCTCAGCCAGTCACAGCCAGCGCTAAGTGACCCAATAGGAAAGCACGGGCTCCACATATATGCGATTTGTAGCACTGTCGCATTGCAACAAAATCACCCCGGGTGTAAGCAGCCTTAAGCTGTAGGAAATAAAAATGAGGCAAGCAGTAAATTAGGGCCGTGGGAATGTGGTTGAGTTGAGCTCGCCAATCTTCTTATTTCTGCGTATGGCACCCCTTGGCCACGCTCTACACATCGGTACTGCTTGCGCGCTGGGCATGTCTCTGTGAACTTGGCTTGTACTCCTGGTCTCCAGCTTGCTGGCAGTTTCTACTTCCTAGACCTGTATCGCCTAACCACTTTTTTTTCCTTTCTTTCCATCTGCCCACTGCACTCATTGTATAGTATTGGTATTTGCCATTCATTTCACCTACTGCATCTCTGCATCTCATGGTACGTGTCTGCATACACTCTATCATGCTACGTATAACACGTTTAAATTTTTTTTAAAGGGGTTTTCCAACACAATTTTTTTTCCTTTTAAACCTGCTGGCTATCCTGAAAAATAATAAAGGAGCCTTTACTCACTTGTCTTGGACTCCCGCAGCTACCATTTACTCCGCTGGCACAGTTTACACACTGCAATCAGCCGGTACACGGAATGTCACAAATTGACTGCAGCCAATCACAGGTCTCAGCTATTTTTCAGGATGGCCCTTTAACCCCTTTATTAACTGTGATTTTTTTTTGATGCAGTTTGCAAAGGCAAACATGTTAAAGCAACCCTTTAGTTTCAAGATGAAATTCTGTTCTTAAACTAGAGGGGGTTATTTTCCTGCAGTTTTTCTTCTGTGCCCCTCTAATCCGCCAGTTCGGCTAGTCCAAGATGGCTAGTGGAATCTTCAGACAACCTAATTCCCACAGTGCGCTGGTGGTGTTAGTCTATATGTGTTCTCTGGTCAGTGCTGCTAATGTGATCAGCACTGGCCAATCAGATTAAAGAGTAGTCACAGCGTGCATTAGCTAGTTAGAACTTTGCAGAAGTCATCTTGGATTGTTGCAAACTGGACGCAGAAACAGCAGATTGGAAGGATGGCAGAGAAGAACTGTAGGTAATATACCCCTTCTGGTCCTGGCACATAATTTTGTCCCAAAACTGCAGGTTCTCCTTACAATGCCCTGATCTGGTGGAGGTAAGTCTTTATTTATTTTTTGTTTAACCATTTTTTCCTTTACATGGATGATCATGTTGTCATTTTTTTGGAATGCTTAGCAAATCGTTACTTGGCACTGCATGCGTAGTAATGACCGCTTTCCTCCCCTCTTTTTAACCCCATTATATTGAGTTTACTTGTCTACTTCCACAGTGATTCACAGTCTAGACATATAATAAAAGAATTAAAGTTTATTTAGGCCATTTAAAATCAGGGCACACAGTTTGCCTACATACACCTCACTCCTACATATAGAGAGCGTGCGTAGGCAACTAGACATACAAACATACACGGATGACTCTGACAAGTACAACTGAGAGGAACTCCCAATAAGTGGGTTCCTTGCTAGTAGTCGGATTCACAATATTCTCCCCCAATCCTTGGCAGTCAGACCTCTATCCCCTCTAATACCTAGGCTGCAAAAAACAGCGTCAAAAATGGATTCAATTAGTGTAAAGGTTCTTTGGGAATTTCACATTATTTCCCTTTATTAGTTTTCATGTACACGATGAGTATGTGCACTTTGATTATTTTATTTGTGATGTTTAAGCTGTAAGTTGGTCCGTGGTTAAACGTGTTTCCCTGCTATTCCAGCAGTTCATCAGGAACCTAATGAACCTTCCCAAGGTGTAGAGGAATGTTATATACTATCCCATACATGTGCGGGTCAGGGTATGACCCAATTTGCTTAATGTAATCGTCTGAGTACTAAATAATCACCCAGCAGTGAGCTAGTAAGAGGAGGATTATCTGCACCTTTTTGAGCGATAATCGTGTCTAACGCACTGACATCGTGCAGATTTCGTTAACGATTCGCTCATCGTTGTCTTATCACGACCGCGCACTGAGTTCTCAGCGGGACACCGCTGATACTATTATTTCAGCTTGTATTCCGCTTGGAGAACACAGCCAGGGTATGCAGAAGACAAGCTGCCCAGCTGTCTTCTGCATACCTCACGGAGCGCCCAGCTCAGATGTCTTTTGAGTAAATTTTGAGCCATAATTGTTGTCTAAGTTGGCCTTAACTGCACTGCCGGGTGATTTGCCCAGTCACTAAAGGCAGAGGATATTGACACAACTGAAATATAAAGACAGTTGTTTACTATATCAGAGGCAAAAACACAAGAGTATCAAGGCAGACACGTATCACCTTTATCTACAGGGTTATTACAAATGAGCTTCCTGATCTGAAACACTGATAACTCACATTTGGTATTGTTGTATGTTGTCTCCACCATAAGAATGGGATGAGACAAGATGCAATCCCACAACCAACATCCTCTACTGGATTGGCTGGGCTGGAGAATGGGTGGGCGTAATCTTCCTTGCCAGCTGCTGTCAATCACCCCTCCACAACTCTGTCTTGTCCCCTTGACGGCTGCAGCGCTGTAAGTCTTGTGGCCCTCGCTGCTGTCACTGATGGCTGCAAGCAGCCAATCACTAGCATGTGGACGTATACATACCATTAGTAGGTCTCCACCCATACTTTTGGTGGAGACGAGATACAACTGTACCCTCACATTTAATGACACTCTACATAAATTTGATATCAAAGTTTTATTCTGCCTTTGTCGTCACTAGGGGTATATGAGGCAAAATGCCCGTCGACAAAGTGTTTTATGTCCTTGATTTTCACTCCTACCAGTCTATTATTAGTGTGGAATGTTATTTTCGAACGAAATTTGGTGCAGATCCACTCAACGGGTGCACAATTCGTAAGTGTTGCTCCAATTTTAAGGAAAAGGGCTGTAATCGAAAATCACCGGCAGTCCACCACTGAGTGTGGAAACAGAGGATCATGTCCTTGCAAGCTTCACACGAAGTTCTCAGAAATCCACCGCCAGAGCAAGCAGAGAATAAGACGTCCCGCAGCCGACAAGATTGCAATTGTTACAGGCCCTGAAACCGGACGACAAAGTGAGGCGCCGTTCTTCCTGCGAGAGTATACAGACTGTAATGGAAGCAATGGTTTCATGGAGTCTTTAGTGATTAGTGATGAAGCCGCCTTCCAGCTTCCGGGTACAGTCAGCAAACGTAATGTCAGAAACTGGATGGGTAAGGGGGTAAACCCACCTGCCTACATGGAGCGTATGTGCCACTCCCCCATGGTGAATGTGTTTTATGCTTTAACCTGTAGAAAAGTGTACGGCCCATACAGGATGAGACACCCCCACATTTTCACAATGATCTCAGAAGTGGGGGACAACTAGCAAACAGATGGATTAGCCATGCAGTTGATGAGAATCGTGAACGTTTCCACATTCTCCAGACCTTGTAATTTTTTTCCTCTGGGGAGTGTTGGAGTCTGCTTACCACCCGCCATGTATGATCCGTGAGTACACATCACAGAGGCCATTGTATCAGTCATGATCTGCTGCATTGTGTATGGGAGGAACTTCACTACAGGCTCCATGTGTGTCCAGTGACAAAGGGGGCCACGCTGATCACCTCTGATGTGGAAAGCACTAATGTTGTGCAACAAAACATTTGGAGTTTCTTTTTCCATTGATATCAAATCCATGTATCTGAGTGTGATTAGATGTGAGTTATGAGGGTTTCACATCCGGAAGATCATCTGTAATAACCCTGTACTTCACAATTAAAGGGGTCATATTCTAAAGACACAGCGTCCATTATGTGTCAGGCCTTAGCTTTCCCATGTATTACAGTCATGTATTGCCACATCTCACTTGCAGGAACAATGACCAGATATGGCTTCTCGGATCGATAACCGATGATTGCAGTTCCAGCTTAATTTAAAAATGCATTACGCAATGTTTAATGCGTATGGCTATGTGAGATGGGAATATTCTCTTCATGAACTAATTTACCAATACTGCAAATCTATTTCTCTAAAATAAATGTTAAAATCAGGTGAGGGAGAGTACCTGACATGTTTTCTTTGCCATTGGAAAATTGACAAGTCAGCAAAATTTTTAATCAATATTTGACCAATGTTATTTCTCCAATTTTGATATCCTCTATACATACAGATGGGTCCAGAAATATTTGGACGGTGACACAATTTTTACAATTGTTTCTTTACACCATCACAATGCGTTTAAAGGGTATTCTAATCTTGGGAACCCATTTTATTCTAAAAATATGAAATTAAAGCACATGCCAAGACCATGTCTTCACAGACGAGCAACAGGGGATGAAACTGCATCATCAAGACATGCTCAGCACACGAGCAGTACTGATATGTATAATATGGCCAAAGTATGTGACATGTAGAATAAAAAAGTTATGGCGAGGACTTGTTCACGCTGCTCTGAAGGCCTTCTATGCGAAGCAACAGCCAAGAGCAGCGGTAGGTGGTGGGCGGGCTTAGAGCTATTGTACATGCGCTCCAGAGACCCCAGCCACCCAGCACATCGTTATACACGGAGTTAGAAGTGCGCAAGTAGCGGCCTAACGGAGGTGGTCTGTTCCCCTAGCAACGAGCTGTAAATGTCTAAACAGCTTTTCCAGAAAACGTGGCATTTTTTGAAATGGCCGTATAATTGGTCAGTGCTTTACTTTCGCATTTGCAGCCCATTGGAATGGGGTTTCAGAGATAGTAAAACCATCCATATGTTGTTGAAGTTCAGACTTTCATCTCTAATTCTCCAACTTCCCAATGTCGTAGAAACCTTAAATTTGGCACAAGCATAGATTATGTCCAAAAAAGGAAAAGTAATTGGGTCCCAACTCAATTATTCAATTCTAGCGCAAAAGAACTAGCGTCCAAATTTTATGTACGGAATCTAATTCTCTCACTTCCCGATGTCGTAGAAACATGAAATTTGCCACGAGCATTGATTTATGTCATAAATAGGAAAAGTTAATGGGTCCCAACTCGATTATTCAATTCTAGTTAACAATAAAGAAATGACAGCTGTTTATGGAGTGCTTCCACTTTCACAGGCTCAGAAGTAATTGTACAATTGACTGATGAGTAGTTTTATGGTCCATGACCTTTTCATGTCAAATTGCACTCAGACCATGATACAGGTTCTGTTTCGGGGCTCCATCTGGCTGCTCTGTTTGGCACTATTGCTGGAAATGAGATCTTCATCTGAAGCCTATGCTTTTATCACAGAATTTTGTCTGATTTCTGTTTTCAGGGACTCCAACATCCTGGTATGGAGCCTGAAATGCAGTCTGAACAAGGCCCAAGGCTGGGACTTCATGTGGGACTTTTTATAGCATGACTTTTCTATTTTAACCATTAATCTACAGCTGCAGTCAAGGGGGATAGTGTGAGTTGCATTACAAAAGTTTCCAGGTAGCGCCAACCTTAGGCCAAAGGCACAAGGCTGTATTTTGGGGCTGTCTGTGTATACCATGGGCAGCACAAAGCCACTTAATAGCCTATGAGGCTATTCACGAGCATGGGTTTTCACATGGGTTGATTACATATTCATGTAGATCATGTATACAATGTGTATAATCTATGTGCTGCCTAATGCGAGTTGTGATCGAGTTTCTCAATCGCAATTCATAATATGGCTGTGTCCCTTTTTTTTGCCTAAGGGGATAAAAAGTCTTACAAAGACTTTTTTTAATTTAAAGCTATTCATGTAAACTCTCAATTTGTGATCCAAAGAGTTGTCAATGGAAGTGAACGAGGACATCAGTAGGCTAGAAATATGAAATCTATCAGAGAGATAACAGACTTTAGAAGTGACCAAATCCTCAATTAGGTACACCATTAAAAAGGAGCAAAGCAGTAGTGATCTCACCGACGAGAAATGGCCCGGAAGATTATGATGGGTAAGTAAAGTGACAATTGGTTTCCTTGGTAAAGAAAAACCTCTTCACATCATCTAGTCAAGTCAAGAACATTGTTAAGGATGTGCACACATCGTTATGAAAGTCTACAGGCAAGAGACTCCATTATGAATGTAAATACGGAACGATTGCCACTCACTTTTGCTCGTTTGAGGAATATTGTTCAGTTTAAAAGCACCTTACGCGTAGATTGTACTCTCATGTAAATGTTGAAGAAGCCACAGCAACTTCAACCAGCTGATCAGCATAGATCCCTGGCCGTGAATTTTCACCAATCGGATATTGATGCCCTATCCAGAAGATAGGACAACCTGATCACCAATCTGTGCACAGTAGGTCCTACTGTTAATCTAGTATCCTTCAGACAAATTGGGCCCAATGTCCACGGGCCAATTTTAATTCTAAAATCTGCGCGTGTCTCCTGCGTGTGAGATCTGCACCTTTTGCCACCCATAGGGATGCATTACCGTCCGCAAGGCAATTTTAAGCATGCGGATCGCACGCACGGGAAGAAATCGCAGCATGCTCCATTTTTCTGCGGATCGCGCAGGGACGGCTTCCATTGATGTCAACGAAAACTGTCTGATCCGCAGCACAGCCGCAGCTGTCATTGTGGATGTGCCGTGGGAAAGCAAAAGATTAAAAAAAAATTGCACTGCGCATGCGTCTGGTATGTCCAGACACATCTGCCGTGCTGAAGGAAGAAGATCGATCCAGCACAGAGGAGATCCATGTTGGAGCTGGACTGGAAAGAAAATGTTTGTTTTTTTTCTCCCCATGTCCGCAGGCACGATGGGATTCCGCTGCAGGTGGACATGAGGCCTTAATGAGAGATGAGAAATAAAGTGGTCTATTAAGGGAAGAAATTAAGGAAGTAAATTATATATGAAAAAGTAGTCCAATGATCTGTGTGTAGTAACCAAATGGAAAATTGACAGTGAACACTATCACAAAATAGTGTGACCACATCATGGGAAATAAATGACATGTCAAACGTATTAAAAGTAGCCAAATGTTACTGTAGGGTTCCAATGTGTTTCTCATGTGGGTGTACTAGTTCATCAGGGAGCCTTCAGAAAGGCAACTATCTAAAATGTTAGACCTACAAATCGCAACGTAAGGTCTTCTACCCACTAGCGTTTTTTAAACCCTCCGATATCGCTGCGTTTTATCAATGGGACTTTCCAAATGTTAAAAACACATTGCAAGTTTGCACTTTGCGATTTTTGTGCAATGCGTTTTTTAACATTAGAAAGTCCCATTGACATTCGTGTTTAAAAAAACGCTGCGACATCGCAGCATTAAAAAAAAACGCAAGTGGGTGGGAGCCCAGAGGTGTGTCAGATAATGGACAAAACCTCCATGGACCCAGTAGGCTCCATCAACATAGTATACCAGTGATGGATGAAAGAAATAATATGTAGCGATGCATGGGACATTGAAGTCTCCATAGCCAACATTAACATTCACTGTTCGTGACACAATACACCGAATAGGACCAGTGATCCAAATGTAGGCATGATATAGCTATTGCAAGGACTGAAGACTGATACATGGTAAACGGTTGTGCCCATCATCTGCCCTCTGCCTGATTGAACATGCTTCTCACTTGCTGAAAGCAGAAAGTCCCACAAACGAGCAACTATTGAAGGCCTGGCAAGGGGGGAAACTCTGCATTTAGTGGTCCATGTGTAACTGACAGCGAAGTGTTTGCATTCAAGAATAATCCTCATATTTCTAATTATTTTATGTTCTTCTGTGCTTGTAAAAGTCAAAGAATTATGTGAAAAATAGCTGCTGTGGCTGAATGATAAAAGGGGTTGTCCAGCTGCAAGCCATTGATGACATCCTCAGGACAGCCCATTGATTCTAGATTGGTGGGGGTCTTCTACTCAGGACCCCCAGCTAGAAGCACTGCACAGGGCCATACTACGAATTGCACTTGTATTCTTACAGATTCAGACAGCTGCATTGGTTTGGCTTGATATTGCATGCAAAGTTCTCATCGAAATGACCTTTGCATGTAGCACAGAACTAAACCAGGCAAATGCAGCTGGATTGGATCTCTCTGCATCCGGCAGAAAACGACTGGACACTACTGATAACCTATCCTAGGACAGGTCATCAGTAGTTTACAGCTGGACAACCTCTTTTAATGCAACACTTAATTTTTAACTTTTTAGATTCTAGTAGAAGGTCTACACTTCAGTCACATCTTGATGGCTTTGTTTTAAATCCATTTTGGTGGTGTATAGAGGCAAAATCATGAAGCGTGTCACTGTCCAAATTCTTCTAGACGCAAAGCTATAGATTGGTAGATATATGTAAATTCCAGCCAATATACATGGTACTGTCAGAAATATGTGGCACCTGCCCCTCACACCTGTATCACCTTTTTGGGCACCCCATTTCAATACCATGGGTCTTGGGTCCTCTTTTTTTTTTTTTTTTGCTTTACTTTTCAAGGAATGTTTATCCAAAGATTTTGGAGAGTCTATGGGAATTGATTCCCATTCATCCAAAAGACCATTTGCAAAATCACCACCACTGATATTGGATAAGACGGTCTGGCTAGCAATCAGTGTTACAATTCATCCCAAACGTGTTGGATTGGGTTGCGGTCAGGGATCTGACCCCATAAAACCATATCTTTATGGAGGTCATATTGCGCAGGCTGCAGTCATCCAGGCTACAGTCTATGAACTGCTTGTCAAACTATAAAAGAGTTCAAAGCGTTGTGCCAAGATAGGAGATAACTTTCTGATGGGTAAGGGTTTGACTTCTGGAACTCCCTCTGATCCTAAGAATGCGGGTCCCAATGGTCTCTGCATGAATGGAGCAGTGGTCATGCCAAAGATTGCAGAGTTTGGCAACTGTCGCATCCATTCTCAGGAATGCTGGAATCCCAACAGTTGGACCTCCACTGATCAGAGAGCCATTTGCTATTTTTGACACAACCCCTTTAATTCTTGAATGAGACAATGAGACAGTTCCTAGTGCACACATTGCTAAAACAAATACAGCCGATCCATGATGATGCCGAGAGTCGGACCACCACCAAACTAAAATTGTTGGCCATTGTTAGGATAGGGCATCAATTTTTAAAACCTGGATAACCCTTTTTACATCTAAACACCCCCCTTAGTTCTATTTTGAGTAGTTTTATACCCTTGGTTCCATTCACTCTTGGCTGTGTATTCATATTTCCTTGCATCTCTTTATTTATTTGCATGTGTACTGACTTTTTTCTAACCTTTGAAACCTCCTAATGGTGAGTGCATGTGAGGGGGCTAAATTGAAAACCTTGATCTGCTGATCAGGATGTCTGTTGTATCCCCACTAGAACTCGGAGCTCTTCAATTTGACCTACGGCTCCCTCGTTGCACAGCTATGCAAAGACTATGAAAATGATGAGGATGTCAATAAACAGTTAGAGAAAATGTAAGTAACTCTGGTAAGTCTGTGTAATGTTCAAATTTTAAAACATAATTTGCTTTCTGAAAAAGTATTCATTCTCTGGCCTGGACGTGTGGTCAAAGGAAACTATTAACCCCTTAATGCTCCAGGACGTACATTTACATCATGGAAGTTCGGGGTTTTGTATGGAGAGGATCAGGGGTCGATCCTGCTCCATACAATGCTGGTGCCGGCTGTTTCTTACAGCCAACACCCACCCACAACAGCTCCGATTAGCATCTCCACTGATCGCAGCTTTTAACCCTTTAAATGCCGCTTTCAATTGTGACAGTGGCATTTAAATGGCCCGATTGATGTCCCGGCCGTCTCCTTGCGATGAGATCACAGGGTGCTGTTTAGTTGCCATGGCAGCCAGGGGCCTTCTGAACGCCCCCAGGACTGCCATTGCAGTGACGTAGCTTTTATAGATTGCCTGTTAGATCAGGGTATAATTTAATAGTATGATGTTACATCATACTTCAGGAGTGATCAAACCAAAAAGCAAATAAAAAAAAAATGTAAAAATCAGTATTTATAATAAAATCTGAATTAAAAAAAAAATGGTATTGCTGCGTACATAAAAGTGCGTACATAAAAGTCCGACTATCAAAGTAATGCCATTATTTACCCTGCACAGTGACCGTCGTCAGAATTAAAAAAAAATGCCAGAATGTCACATCGTCTCCAAGAAAAAATATTAGTCATGCGTACTCCAAAATGGTGCCAATAGAAACTGTAGACGTCCTGCAAAAAAGTTATAGCAGCCAGAAGGTGGAGGCAGAAAATAATTGTATATTTTTTCCAAAGAGATTTTATATCTTTAAAAGACAGCAAAAAAAAAAAAAAACTATACAAATTATCGTAATAATCGTACTGACCCATAGAATAGAGTTACCATTTTTTGCTGCAGCATGTGTGCTGTAGAAACCAGATCCCCTCAAAGATGATAGAATTTTGTGTGTGTGTGTGTGTGTGTGTGTGTGGGGGGGTTCTTTTAATCCTTTTCACTACTATATAGTAACATAGTAACATAGTATGTAAGGCCGAATGAAGACATTGTCCATCTAGTCCAGCCTGTCTATCCTACTGTGTTGATCCAGAGGAAGGCAAAAAACCCCAAGGCCAGAAGTCAATTAGCCCTTTTGGGGAAAAAATTCCTTCCCGACTCCCTAATGGCAATCAGACTGTTCCCTGGATCAACCCCTAATAGTTCCTACCTGCCTATATACCAGGATTGACACTTAACCTAAAATTTATATCCTGTAATATCCTTCTCCAGAAAGACATCAAGTCCCCTTTTAAACTCCTCTATGGACTTTGCCATCACCACTTCCTCCGGTAGAGAGTTCCACAGTCTAACTGCTCTTACAGTAAAGAACCCCTTTCTGTGTTGGTGATGAAACCTACTTTCCTCTAATCGTAGCGGATGTCCTCTTGTTACCGTCGTGGTCCTGGGTGTAAACAGATCGCGGGAGAGATCCATGTGTTGTCCCCTCATGTACTTATACATGGTTATTTGGTCGCCATATGGTGCATTAAATAGTAACATTTGAAAATATACAACTCATCCCACAAAAACAAGCCCTAAGAGAGCTACGTTGATGGTTACAAAAGAGTTATGATTTTTTTTGGGGGGGGGGGGGGGGGGGGGAGAGCCTCGTCTTTACGGGGTTAAAGGCAAAATGTATTGACTGGTAAAATAGATTAAGTGAAGGTCTTTTATACTGGCAGACTTTTTTGCTAAGAACAGGTGGTGATCAAAGTATTTGCAAGCCAATTGGTGCTCCTTGAGCTCCAGTTACCTGGAGCAATTAGCACTGCTGTTTGTGTATTCGGTGTTCTTGTATCATCATGCACCACTCCAAAGGCCCATTCACACAGAATGAGTGTTGGGCAAGCAATGCCTGACACTCGTCCCTGTATCCCCACACTGCCGTGCTCCTGCACGAGAGCTTGCAGAGCTGTCTGGGTCACAGAGCGGCTAGCAGGGGGGTGAGGCAGTGCAGAAGATTTCTCTCCTCTCGCTCCCCCCGTCCCTCTCCATTCACATAACCCAGCCGCCGTTCACTACTGAACAGCCGCTGTTTAAACTGTATGATGAGCGATGAGCTTCATCACTGATCGTTTATGCTGCATGAAAGATCAGCGATGAAGCTCATCGTTCAGTTTAAATAGCGTCCGTTTAGTAGTGAACGGCCGCTGTGTTATATGAATGGAGAAGGGCGGGGGAGCGAGAGAAGAGAAATCTCCTGCACTGCCCCGCCCCCTGCTGGCCGCTCCGTGAACCCACCTGGTCTACTTCTTGGTGTGGTCTTTCCACCCAAACTATGACTTAGAACTAAAATCCAAGGCATCGGAAAATGCTGTTCTTCTGGTGTATACAGCTATGCCTATAAACTGCCAGAATCCAAAGCTCATAGCAGGAAGGTTTCATTTTTTTTCCACTAATGACATTCCGGTTAATCCAGAGAACAGGTTTAGGTTCTCATATAAATCCCTCTGCAGGAATAATAGTCAGTTAAGGCGAATGATGAAAATCATTTGCAGAACAGTAGAGATGTATCACAAGGTCAAAACCTAGTAGTACAAATGTGTCTACATCCTAGCTGCTTGTCACCCATGTTTATGTGAAATGTGATTTCTTGTTAAACAGAATTAGGGAGGTGCAGAGGAACATTAAGGGTGAATGCACATGGGCGGAAGTTCAACCGCGAGATTTCCCGCAGAATTTCAGGCTGTGCCTGCTGCCATAGGATTGCATTGGTTTATGCAATCCTATGGAGACAGCCACAATTTGACCGTGTGAAAACACGCGCGGTTAACAAATTGGGGCATGTCCTGTTTCTATGTGAGTCTCGCAGAGGCCCGCACAAAAACGTCACCGCTGATGAGCCAGCTCTGCTCTGCGCATGTGCGACTGTGCACCAGCCGGTAATTCGCAGAGCAGAGCGAAGACACTGGAGGAGATAAGCCGTGGGTCACTGCAGGAACACGGGCCGCATTCCGCTGTGGTAATTCTTGCAGCGGGATCCGATCCGGCCATCTGCATTCACCCTAAAGCAACCAATCGCATTCCAGTTCCCATTTTTGCAAGAGGCCATACATGATTGAAAAACCAAAAACCATCTAGAATTATGGCTGTCTAATGCCTTAGATGCTGCAGTCAAAATAAGCAGAAGGCAGTGAGGCAAAAACAAAAAATGTTGTTACCTTAAAGGTGTTGTCCGTTTTGTACAGTCCCCACATAATGGTGATTGAATTACAAAATAATCCCCAGCAAATCGGCTGTTATCTGTAGGGAAACCTACAGCAGTGACTCAACAGTAGATGCAGTGCCCATTCAATTCAATGAGTTGTATGTGAAATATAGGACAGATGCTCCAGAGCAAGAGATGCTGTGCATAGCATAGTATGTTAGGCTGAAAGAAGACCATTTCCATCCAGTTCATCCTGTTTCCACCTAACTGGAAAAGACACAGCTCCATACTTAGTAGCGGCTGTGTCTGGTATTACATCTCTTAACCATTCATTGGATTAAACCGGCTATAATGAGTTGTAATACCAGGTACAGCCACTACTAAAAATACAAAGGTGTGCCCGATAAACCATGAAAGTGGGACACTGTAGCCCCTTCAAACAGCTGATCAACAGGGATGCCGAGAAGCAAACCCTACTTATACTTATTGGACAATGACACAGTATGCAGTAAGCTCCCATGCTCCCTCTAGTGGTGGCAGCAGGTAGTCAGCCTGTGCCACTGCAGAAGATTTGGAACGCTGTATCAGAAAATTAACTGTGACTACTATAAATTGTGTCGTGTTGGAAATATTTGCTTTTGCAGCCTAATCGTGTTCTTACATCTCACAGTATTCCTTTGCTTTCTTTCTGTCTCAGGGGATACAACATAGGTGTGAGGCTGATTGAAGATTTTCTGGCTCGGTCTAATGTTGGACGGTGCCATGATTTTCGAGAAACGGCTGATGTTATTGCTAAGGTAAGATGCTATAATGTGGTATCATGACCCCGCTACTAATGTTTCATAGTCTTCATATTCCAGAAGAGGGATCTTATTCATAGCTGTTGGAAATTTCATTTTGCTTGTGTAGGTCAAACAAGCCGACTGCTGCAGTAATAACTGTGTAATGAATTTGGCAGCGACGCACAGTGGCACACTTTATAGACACACGTGTTTGAATTGAGCAGAACAGAGTGAAAATAAGCCTACTAGTAAATTATATCTACTTTTATAGACTCTAACTGCTTTGCTGCATGTGACTGCATGAATCATTGCTCCAGAAGAAGCGGAGATTCACACACGGGGACTCCCATCTCCGACCTGTAATAAGAAATGCCGTACATAGACCTGGAGTAATTATTTTTCCATGTGCTGATGCCTCTTGGGTTTCTCGTGAAAGTTGTTTGCGTAGTAGTCTGTTTAGCACACGTGTCCTCCAAGGCTCCCTCTTCTGTCTCCTCCAATGACTTCATGACGTATTCCTTTGCACGTGCCATCGTTTCTCGCCAGACCAGCAGGGGCTCAGCCTGTTTCCCATCATGCACTGTGGATTTTTCTGCCAGAGCCTTTGGCAGCTTTCTCGGGATCAGAATATTTATTTACACTGCTGCTGCATTGTGCATATTGATCCGGCAAACTAGATACTTATAGCCAACGCTTTGTTTTTCTTTTACTAAAATTAAAGTGTATCTACTTGTTGTTATCTGAAGAGTATTCTCAGTGAACTGTGTATATACCGTGCTTCCCCGAAAATAAGACACTGTCTTATATTAATTTATGTCTGATTTTCGGGGGGTGGGGGGCTTATACTCTACCTGGCCCTCGCGGTCGTCTCCGGTGCTGCGACAGGCTGCCATGTCCTCAGGTTGACATAGCACTCTCTTTCTGCTGATTGGGGTTTTGAATACCCCGCCTCCAGGAAGCGAGCACTATGATTGGATCACAAGTACCTCTGGCTTAGCTAATCGGAGCCGACGCATGATGAACCAATCACAGCCATTCAGTGATGTCATTCACTGAATGGCTGTGAATGATTGAGTTCCGGCTCTAAATGACTGGTGCTCTATCCAGTCATAGCGCTCACTTCCTCGAGGCGGGGTATTCAAAGCCCCATCACCAGAAAGAGAGTGCTATGTCAACCTGAGGACACAGCAGCCTGCTTCAGCGCCAGAGACCAGCGCGAGGGACTCAGATGCCGCCGGCTAGGTGAGTATTGCTGTTTGTTTTATCTTTATGTAGTGTAGCTAAGGCTTATTTTTGGGGGAGGACTGCTTATATTTTAAGGAAAGCCCCGTCCCCCACCCCCGGGTAGGGCTTATTTTTGGGGAAACGCTGTATATGTGTGTGCATACATATAGTGCAGAAAGTGCCTACAATGGGCACAAGTAACAGAACTAAACCACAGAGCAGTAGAAGAAGATTGCCTGGTCTGAGGAATCTTATTTTATTTTGCATCACGTGGCCATCTGGGGGTGTGACACCAAATTGCCCTGTGGGAAGACAGCAAGCTGACAGAAGCATTGTGATGATCTGGGCGATGAGTGATATCGTAGGACACACAATGTCCCTGCAGAACATTTGACAGGTACCACCTACCTGTCATAGTAACAGTATTCCCTTATAGCAGAGACCTCTCTGAGCAAACTAATAGGCTCTTGCACACTGCAAAACCTGCTCAGGAATGGTTTGTGAAACATGACAGAGTTCAAGTTGTTGACTTGGCCTCTGAATTCCACACGTCTCATTCTGAATGGCTGAAAAGAAACAAAATCAAGGTTTTGGAGTGGCCAAGTCAAAGTCCTCACTTGAATCCCTTTGGTTTGCTGTGACAAGATCCTAAACAGGCAGTTAAAGGGGTTGTCCCGCGCCGAAACGGGTTTTGTTTTTTTTTCAACCCCCCCCGTTCGCGCGCGAGACAACCCCGATGCAGGGGTTAAAAAAGAACACCGGAGAGTGCTTACCTGAATCCCCGCGCTCCGGTGACTTCTTACTTACCTGCTGAAGATGGCCGCCGGGATCTTCATCCTCGGTGGACCGCAGGGCTTCTGTGCGGTCCATTGCCGATTCCAGCCTCCTGATTGGCTGGAATCGGCACGTGACGGGGCGGAGCTACAAGGAGCCGGCATCCAGCACGAGCGGCCCCATTGAGGAAAGAAGAAGACCCGGACTGCGCAAGTGCGGCTAATTTGGCCATTAGACGGCGAAAATTAGTCGGCTCCATGGAAACGAGGACGCTAGCAACGGAGCAGGTAAGTGAAAAACTTCTTATAACTTCTGTATGGCTCATAATTAATGCACAATGTACATTACAAAGTGCATTAATATGGCCATACAGAAATGTATAGACCCACTTGCTGCCGCGGGACAACCCCTTTAATGATCAAAATCCTCCAATGTAGCCAAATAAAAACAAGTCTGCAAAAAAGTGTATCAAAATTCCTCCACATGTTTTAAAAGACTCCTTGCAAGTCATCAGGAATGTCTGATTGCAGCGGTTACAGCCCAGGTTAGCACAATTGGTTATTAGCTTTATGAAGGTCAATTACTTTTTCACAAGGGTGATAAAGCATTCAATAAATAGAATGAATGTTAAAGCACAAAATAGGCTGCTCTCTAAGGGGTTAAAGGACTGAGTGTTTTTCATCATTGCTTTGCAAGAGCCCTAACATGTATTTTTTTTAATGGCCTCAATCTGGGGTACTTAGAGGCTTGTATATGTAACTTTTATTACATTTTATGGTGGGGAGACGGGAAAAAACGTGTAGAAATTCCACCATTGTTTTTGGCTTTTATTTTTATAGTGTTCACCATTCAGTAAAACTAAAAGCATAATTTATGTGGATCAGCACGATTACTGCAATACCAAGTTTATATATTTTTTTTTTGGGGGGGGGGGGGGTTATTTTTTTGCATAATAAAGACCCATTATTAAAGAAAAACAATTGAGTCTGCATCTCTGCATTCTACGACCGATAACCTCCATGAGGTCTTGTCTTTTGCAGGATTTGCAGTATTCATTGCTACCAATTTGAAATACAGATGACTTTTGGATTGCTTTTTATTTGTTCATCTTATTTGGGAGGCGAGCAAAATAAAAGCAAGTTTCTAAATTATTTTTACGACGTTCGCCTTGTGAGATAAATAACAAAATATTTTCATTGTCTGTGCCTTTATGAATGCAGTAATGCCTATTATGTGTTGCTGCTTACATTTTTTTGTGGGGAAAAATGCATTTTATTTTATCCTAAACAGGATTAAGTTTTTTGTTTTTTTAATGTTTAATTTTATTGAATTATTTTTTTTTTTTTTACACTATTTTTTTTTTTTTAATCCCTGGAGGGGACTTGAAAATGTGATTGTTCAATCGCTAGAAGCCTACACTGTATTTATGTAGTGCATTCTACTAAGCCTATTACAACAGCCTATTAGACTCCGTAGGAGGTGGATTCTAATAGACTGAGTTACATGGCAGACATGGAGGCCTTTGTCAGGCTTCCAGATCCTATGGTAACCCATTTGCAATTGGATTGTGGGGTGCTGATGGGTAACAGAAGGTACCCCATCTCCCTTTCATTGATTGTGGTGTGTAAGGGTATAAACTGCCAAGATCTGAGGGTTTTTCTGCTACTGGTTGTTAGAGCAAGAGCCTGGCCGTCAGTAGCTAGCCAACCCACTGCCTTAAAAAGATGTATGTGCAATGTTTAAAGCCCATTAGTGAGGTCAGTAAAAAATGCATATTGGCAGTCACTTTAGGGGGTAAAAGCTGAATTTCCCCCAGTCGTCTCCACGACAGCACCAATTGAGATTGCCTCCTCCTGATAGGACAGGAACAAACTGAGAGGTTAAAAGCTCCCCCCCTTCCCCACTTTCCTCAGTGTCTTCCTGTCCTGCCAGGAGGCAGGATCTCTGAGAGGAGCTGGTGGAGAAGCCAGCCAGGATTACTTACAGGCGGATCGGAAGGCAGTGGCTCACCCTGTCCTCCCTTCCCAGCCAGACGACTCCCGGGACGCCACATGGGGTGGTAACCCCCGGGCCAGGTTCCTCCCGCGGCGGCCCATGGGGGGTATAAAGCGGGAGCCTCAGTCCCCCTCGTCCTCCCTGCAGAAGTTACAGCGCGGCGCTCCAGGAAGCCCTCCGACGGCGGGGGGCGGGGCGCCGTGTCACGTGTCCAGCGCGATGACGTCATCGCATCTGCATCAGGAGCGGAGGGGGCGGGGCTTAGCGCAGGAGCGCGAAAATTTTTTTTTAAAAATAGGGACCTGAGAGAAGCCAGAACAAACCAGCACTACAGGTCGCAGGGTGTCTGCAGCAGCGGTATAGTAATGAGTGCTCCAGCCCCAGAGACAGCTGAAACCTCAGCCTCAGCGGCCGTAAGTAGCCAGTGCGGCAAAAAATACAATGCAATTATCCAGTGTATTGTGTATGGAAAATTGCATATTTACCCGCAAAAAATACAATGCAAATATCCAGTGTATTGTGTATGGAAAATTGCATATGTACCCGCAAAAATACAATGCAATATCCAGTGTATTGTGTATGGAAAATTGCATATGTACCCGCAAAAATACAATGCAAATATCCAGTGTATTGTGTATGGAAAATTGCATATTTACCCACAAAAAATGCTTTATTTGTCAGGGGGATATAAAAAGACATCACCCCCAGAACAAAACTCAGAAAATGCGCGGATTGCGGGATAAAACTGCCAGCTACGTACCAGAGGCCTCTATGCAAGGCATGCGTAGCTAGGCTAGTTAAAGAGGAATCAGGAGGACGTTAGGAAGCTGGTGAAATAAGAGGTAGATCAGCCCTAACGTCACAGCTGGCGCTGCCAGCGAAACGCCAGAAAAGGGCGTATGTTCCTGACGAGCCTTCCGACTCAGAGAGTTCCATCGGTCGGAGCAAGAGGAACAGGCGGCCGAGGAGTCCTCAGATTAGGAGGACTACAAAAAATACTTATTCCATCAGGACGACTTAATGGAATTGATTAAGTCAGTCAGGGCTACACTAAAAATGGAAGAGCCCAGAGAACCACGTACCCCACAAGATGAGATATTTGGGGGACTAGGGGAGAGGCGCAAGCATACCTTCCCTGCCCACGAGAATATCACCAAAATAATCCAAAAAGAGTGGAGGACGCCGCACAGTTAAAAGATCCCATGGATCGCAAAGCTGAGGGCCTTCTAAAGAAATCATGGGAGGCAGCGGCAAACAGACTTAGGCCAGGGATCGCAGCCACTTGTGTGGCGCGAACTCTGGGGGTACGGCTAGAACAGCTACACCTAACCAATAAGACGCCGAGGGAACAGATCCTAAATTCCCTTCCGATCCTGCGTATGGCAACAAATTTCCTAGCGGACGCCGCGGCCGAAACTGTCAAACTCTCGGCGACAGCTACAGCCCGGTCTAACTCAGCCAGAAGAGTGTTATGGCTGAAATCGTGGTCAAAAATAAGCTATGCGCCCCAAAAACCCCGGAAGAAAAGCCACAGAGAGGGAAGACCTTCTTCCGGGCCCCAAGGCAACAGCCAGAGACCTACCGAGGCAGGGGCAAGACAGGCCGCTGGAGTTACCCCAAGGGGGGCAGAGGAAGGAATATCCTCTTTTACCCCCACCAGGGGGAGCCAAATCAGAGACCCTGACGCCATCCCCGTAGGGGCAAGGCTGGAGGGCTTTGTGGATCAAGGGGCCACGATTTCCGAAGGCCCATGGATCCCAAAGATCTTACTGCAGGAATACCGGATAGAACTGGTGTCCCTCCCCAGAAGAAAATTCATTATCACGGGAGGCTCCAAACAGTTACACCTACTAAGGCAAACCGTTGGGGACCTGCAACAACTAAATGCAATATCCCCCGTACCGCAAAACGAGGAGACCCAGGGCCATTATTCCAGGCTCTTCCTAGCAAGGAAACCCTGTGGGAAACAGCGGATGATAGTGAACCTGAAACCTCTGAACATCTGCATCAGATACAGAAAATTCAAGATGATGTCCATCTCCTCAACGATAAAGTTGATTCCCAAAGGAGCCTACAGGGCATCCATCGATTTAAAGGATGCTTATTTCCACGTACCGATCCACGAGGGGTCCCGGAAATACCTAAGGCTCGCAGTGGATATGGGCAAAGGAATAGAGCACCATCAATGCAGATGCCTGCCCTTCGGGATCTCCTCAGCACCCAGAATCTTCACCAAAATTATGGCGGAGGTAGCCGCCTACCTGAGGAAGAAGTCGGTCCAAATAATAGCAGAGTCCAGAGAACTCCTAACGAAAACACCTGAGGATAGTGCTAGAACTTCCCCAATCCTTGGGACGGATCATAAACTGGGAAAAATCCAGCCTAGATCCCGACAAACAGAAAACGTTTCTGGGTATAACGCTCGACTCAGAATCGCAAGGCTCCTGCCTAACCGAGGAGAGAATACAAAAATCCGACTGCTAGTCAAAACCTTTTTACGGAGACCATTATGCACAATTCGGGAAGCCAGGTCTCTCCTGGGAAGCTTGATTTCAGGCATTCCAGGAGTGGCATGGGCCCAGGCTGACACCAGAGCCCTGCAAGCCTCAGTCCTATCCACGTGGGACAAAAAGCGGTCCTCTCTAGGGACAAGAATGTACATTCCAAGCGCGGCGAAAACATGCCTGCGTTGGTGGGCATCCCCAGAGAACCCGCGGAGAGGGGTTCATTGGCTATAAAACCCAGACACTCGCATCACAACGGATGCAAGCACCTGGGGATGGGGAGCGCACGTGGGGAACCAGTTCTTTCAGGGCCCATGACCTCAAAGAACAAAAGAACAGTCCTCAAATCACAGGGCGATCACGGCAACCCACTTGAAGGGGACGCTAAACCAAAAGCGGCCTTTCTCAGCAGGAGGCAAATAGACCCAGGAGAATGGTCTCTCTCCCTGAAAGCATTCAGAATCCTGATCAATCAGTGGGGGACCCCACAATTGGACCTGTTCGCAACCAGGGAAAAATGCCAAAGTAAGCAATTTCTTCTCCCTCCGGCCAGGAGATCGTCCGACAGCAGTAGACGCCCTAGGCCAAGACTGGGGAGAAGGGCTGGTGTACGCCTTCCCCCCTATACCATTAAACCCCAGAGTCTTACAATATTTCAGAACCCAGGTATGCACACTAATCCTGGTGACCCCCTTCTGGGCCAAAAGAAGCTGGTTCGGTCTTGTAGCAACTGAGCGTCCAGGACCCAGTCATCTTCCCTACCTGGACAGGTCTTCTATCGCAGGGCCCACTGAGCCATCTGAGCCTAGACAGGCTCCACTTAACAGCATGGCTCTTGAGGAATCCTCACCAAAAGAGAAGGGATTCTCAGAGAGAGGAGTAGAAATGTTAACGTCCAGCAGAAAAAAGACTACCCACCTTATCTACCAGAAAGTTGGAGAAGGGTCTCCTCATGGAGACAGGGAAGGGATCGCGGGGATTCTATCCCGGACATCCCTCTAATCTTAGAGTTCTTGCAGAGGGGCCTAGAGACGGGCCTCCCTCCAAGCACCCTGAAGTTCCAGGTCACAGCCCTTAGCGCCATATGTGACACAAAGTTCTCAGACAACAGATGGGTCAACAGGTTCCTAGCAGCAGCAACTAGATTACGGCCTGGGCCCATAAATCTTTTTCCAGACTGGAACCTTAACTGGGCCCTAGGGGCCATGACAACGGTACCATTCGAGCCGATCGAAGCACTACCCATAAAAATGCTTACTATTAAGACCATTTTCTTAGTAGCCATCACCTCCGCAAGACGGGCTAGCGAGCTGTAGGCCTTGTCCATTCGCCACCCGTTCCTGAAAATCTCGGCCACCGAATTAGTACTTAAAACGGACCCGGCGTTTATGCCAAAAGTAGGATCACATTTTCATAGGTCCCAGGACATAATAATCCCCTCAAATTTTAGTAAACCTAAAACCGAGGAAGAAAAAACCCTCAACTGCCTGGACGTTAGGAGAGCAGTCCTAGGCTACATAGAGGCGACAAGCCACTGGAAGCGGGACGACAACTTGTTCATCCAGTTCAGTGGCCCAAATAAAGGGAGCAAAGCAGCAAAAAGCTCCATAGCCAGGTGGATCCACCTGGCCATCAGAGTCCTATAAGGCCCTCGGGAAGGAAATCCCCTTAGCTCTTAAAGCCCATTCTACAAGGGCAGTAGCATCCTCATGGGCCGAACATAGCTCAGCTTCGGTCGAGCAGATATGCAAAGCCGCAGCCTGGAAGAAACCCCACATGTTTGTTAAACACTATAGGGTAAAAGTGCAGCAGGACGAGGACAGGGCCTTCGGCCGCAAAGTCCTCTCGGCAGCAATCCCACCCTAGGGAAACTTTAGTTGGTACGTCTCAATTGGTGCTGTCGTGGAGACGACTGGGGGAAAAAATGGATTATACCTACCTGATAATCAGGTTTCCAGTAGTCTCCACGACAGCACCCGTACCTTCCCTCCCTAAATTGATAGAAAAGAAACTATATAATATAAAGATATATATATATATATATATATAATATAATTTTATTTAAAAAAAAAAAAATAATAATTTTAAGTTGAGCTCCTACCCCGGCAATTCGTTAGAATCCACTGAGGAAAGTGGGGAAGGGGGGGAGCTTTTAACCTCTCAGTTTGTTCCTGTCCTATCAGGAGGAGGCAATCTCAATTGGTGCTGTCGTGGAGACTACTGGAAACCTGATTATCAGGTAGGTATAATCCATTTTTTTTGTACTTGCTCATGTTGGCTTTATCTTGTATTATGATTACTTGGAAGGGTTTTCCCCAAACCCCAGTCCTCGTGTTCCCCAATAGGTCATGTTTTCAGGATCTCCATAGTATTACAGGGGTGATGCCATTATTGTCAGTGCCTCAGGCATTACCACAGGTGTTCTTACTACAGGACATCCTCAAACCAGGACCCGTTGGGAGGTTGTGAAGACTGGAGTTTGGGAAACACAGAGTTGGATCATCTGAAACATTTAAATGTGACCAGTTAGCAAAAATAGAAGAAATCTGATGAGGTGAAAATAATTTTTTCCAGCATTGTTTTTTTTTGGTGTGCTTGAGCAAGCCATAGTGGTAAATACACAAATTGAATTTTTGACTTTAAAAAAAGGTCTGCGGATTAAATAGAGTAAAATTGTTACTTAATTTCTTCCTTGTGTTTTATTAGGTAGCATTTAAAATGTACCTGGGAATCACACCCACTATCACAAACTGGAGTCCTGCTGGCGACGAGTTCTCGCTCATCCTGGAGAACAATCCTCTTGTAGACTTTGTGGAGCTCCCTGATAACCATTCCAACCTTATCTACTCCAATATGCTGTGTGGAGTTTTGCGAGGAGCACTGGAAATGGTAAGGCTCTTTGCAGCTAGGGATGGCACTGGAACTCGGCTATTATACAGTGCCGGGCTTATACGGTGCATTATCAAACAGTAGTATGATGGCAAATAATATCTCTGTGCAGTTGCCTACATAAGTGTGCGATCACCATACACTTCAAAACATTTTATGTCCAAGTAACATTGCTAGCTTAAATACCACCAACATGCGGTGAACAGAGAACACTATCACTATACAGAAGGTAAGTTTAATAAAAATAATATGACCTGCTATGACCTGTTCATCCTCTTCAGTGGCGGGTTTCTTACCCCCCTGTCAGACCCACCAGGGCAGGTTTTTTTAAATGGGCCAATCATTTAATTTCAACAAATTTTCCAGTCGCGTTCCAAGAGCCATAACTTTTTCATTTTTCCATTGGCATGGCCATATGAGAGCTTTTTATTCCATTTTTTTCTAGGGGCAAGCTTAACAAAATCTGTAATTCTACAGGCCAGTATAATTATGCCAATACCAAATTGTAATGGTTCCATTTTTTTTTTGCAAATTTTTCACACTTTAAAAAAAAATAAAAAAATAAAAAATATATATATATTATTTTATTTTTTTATCGCTACATATTTATTAGTACCATTTGTTGATTTTTGCAGCATTTTGATCACTTTCTATTCAGTTTTTTTTTTTTGTATGTTAAGATATTAATTAGCTATTTTTGCCACGTTTAAATTTTTTTTCCCCATGCCGTGCACCCTGCAGATTAAATAATGTACTAACTTCCTTCTCTGGGTCATTGCGAACGCAGGGATACCACTGGTAATTTTGTTTTAATTTTTTTAACATTTTTACAAAGTAAAGGATGAAAGGTGGGGTTTTGGCATTTTTATTTTATAATTTTTTTAGCTTTAACTTTTTCTTAAATTTTTGTCCGTTTTTAGGGGACTTGCATAATACTTTTTTTTTCAATTCTTCTAATACTCTGCTATGTAAAGGGCTAAACTACGGAGATCGTAGTTTCTTTCCGCTGTAAGAGCTGGTGTCCGGCTGATCACCAGCTCTCCCTGCCATGGGGCTTCTGACAAGCTGATAATCTCTGTGGCAAGGTGTAAACCGTGTAGGAGTTAAAAAAAAAAAGTGGGAAGTTTCCGGCAAATCGGTTATATCTTCCTGTTTCTCTTTTTAAAGTCCTGCACTGGTTCTCTGTGGGACTGTGCAGGCAGTGTGTGTGTGCAGAACACAATGCCACAGCTTATGGCATTGTATTCTGCACGGTCCAATAGTGAAACATAGCCCTGAAATCTTCAGGGCTATATAACTATGGGCAGTGGAGCTAGTCCTGGAAAATTTCCAGGTGTGCCACTAAAAGGGTTAATTGTCAGATCTATAACAGTAACGAGCAGCAGGTGCCCATCTGTGGCCCCTCTTCAAACAGCAGCAGACCCACAAATGACGTGAAACGTTTATTAGCAATTGATTTCAATATTTTATACATGTATTTTTTTTTCCTGTATGTTCCAAAACTGAGAAGAGCAACTTAAAACGCTTGATAAGAGGCTATCTCTATTAATCATTCGGTCCCTCTATCAATTCTAAAGGTCTCATAACGCATTAGTGTCTGCTCTCTCTCACTCCCTTGTATTTGAGTGCAGCCACTATATACAGCCTTAGGGCTCATTCACATGAGGGAATTTGTAAAAAAAGCAAAAAAAAAAGATGTGACTATTAGTACCAATGGTTTCCTATGGAAACATTCAGATGAAGGAAGTTTAGTCGCACAAGTAAATTGCACATAAAAAGATAGGACGTCAGCGACTGAAATTCCCTGCTGTGTGAAAATATAGGTCTTGACCTATCTTTGGTGCACAAAGCGCAGAAGCATTCATACTCCTACGGGAGACTATGCGTGCCGGCAGGCAAAGAGAGATGAAGGTGTTTCCCAGCCGCATGGCTGGAGGGGTTCCCCTACAGGGGAGATGAAGGAAATTCAGACGATTTTTTCGCAGCTAGAGTTGCGATTGATTCTTTTTGTGGTACAATTGTTTGTCATGCATTGTCTGTATCGGCCCATGTAAAAGCCTTTTGTCAATCATCGATGTTGTTAATTAGCGCTCGTCTGAAGCAAATCTTTTCATGTAAAGGGTTATTAGCAAACTGTGCAGAAGGGATGTAACCTCTGTTTGTTTGTTTTTAATACAAGTATTAAAAAAATCTGTATATAATGGTTCATGCAGAACCTACTTAAACACTTTTTTTTCTTCAATCACTATGTACTTTGGGGGATGTTTATCAACTAAAAATAGAGCCAAGATGCCCCTTATGTATGAACAGTTATGAGCATCTTCATCCATTAGGTACATCAAGGGCTGGCTGGAATCATTTTAAGTCCAGTATTTGAAATACCGATCTTAATGAATCTCCCACTTTGCGCATGCATTAATATATGGAAACTCTCTTGCAGGTACAAATGGCAGTTGATGTTAAATTTGCTCAGGACACACTGAAAGGCGACAGTGTCACAGAAATTCGAATGAAGTTTATCCGAAGGATTGAGGACAACTTGCCTGCAGGAGAAGAGTGACCAAAGGACCAATGTCTGCACTGACCTAGTGGTAGTCCTGAACAAAAGTTGTTTATAGCCCATGTCATCTTGGAGAGACTTACTAGTGAACTTCACATGAAATTCTAAGGCCTCCCTCACACAGACGTTTTTGTACAGCGTTTAGTGCTGCTTTGTCAGTGCTGCGCTCCCATTCATTTCAATGGAGCTGCTCAAACGAGCATCAACTTTAACAGCTTTAACAGCGATGCATGTTCTATCTTTGGCCGTTTTGGCCCTGCGTCGCCCATTGAAATAAATGGGCAGATGTTTCAGCGCTGCTGAAAACGCGGTACAACTTGGTACCACGTTTTTGGCAGCGCTAAACGCCCTAGCTATACTGCCTGAGAGAAAAAAAATCAATACTCACCATTCAGGTGCCGTCGGGGTCCCTGACTGTGTTTTTCAGAGCATCGGGCTGGTTGCCGGGCACTTGTCAAGCCAGAAAAGCACCTACTGCTAGTGAAGAGGATCGAGTTTCCTGCCTCCAGCAAGAGATGCGCCAATCTATTGCTGAAAGGCGGGAATTCAATCTTCTTCACTAGCAGTAGGTGCTTTTCTGGCTTGACAAGTGCCCGGCAACCAGCCCGATGCTCTGAAAAACACAGTCAGGGACCCCGACGGCACCTGAATGGTGAGTATTGATTTTTTTTCTTTTTCAACATCCTTGGCAAAACACTGGCAGACGGAGGGCAGCGCTGCTGAAACCGGGATGAATCTGCAAAAAACACTGCATTTCTGCAAGCGCCTGTGTGAGAGACCTTAGACAAAGCTACTTGATTACATAAGGTTGTATTTTCTGTTTATTTCTGTTTTGTTTCTTTGTTGTGAAATTCTCCTGTATTTGCTTTTACCCCACTAAGAAGAACATTGATTTTAGAGGCCCACTAGTCTGTTTGTCCTATAGATTGCTATGGTATGTTTAGCTGTTCATGACCTTATCTTACAGTAATGTCTTAAGCTACCTTCACATGGGTCAGTTGTCAAGTGCATGTACCCATCGTCCAACAGACTGTTGTTCCCGTGCTTTCACACAGGAGTAGAGATGAGCGAGCATACTCTCTAAGGGCAATTACTCGAGCGAGCATTGCCCTTAGCGAGTACCTGTGTCGGCGGGGGAGAGCGGGGAAAAACCGAGCGGAGATCTCTCTCTCCCTCTCTCCCCCCTAGCTCTCCCCTGCTCACTGCCGCAACTCGCCTGTCACCTGCGCCGGAACCCTTTTCTTCCGAGTGGGCAGGTACTTGCTAAGGGCAATGCTCAATCGAGTAATTGCCCTTAGCGAGTATGCTCGCCCATCTCTACTCAGGAGCGATAGTCAGAAAATGGAGGCAGAGCAAGCTACGGATCTCTTCTGGCTGCCTGTCTCCATTCAGTGCAGTAGGCAGTCGTTCACACGGGCTGATAGTCACTTGGTTTTTAGGTGAGCTAAAACTCCAACAAGTGACAGTGCCCTGTCAGTTGCCACGTGTACATGGGATGTCTGTCGCCACAATTTGCGGTTTCCAGTGATAATCGCCCCGTGTAAAGGTAGCTTAATTCAGAATTATTACCCTGTTTTTCGCAGACAGTACTGTTTTTGTTTTGTTTTTCATAAAATCTAGTGAATCAGATCTGTATTCTCTCTTCTACACCCATTGACCCCATATATATCTGTGTTATGTCACCATAATAACCAATATGTGAACAGCAACTCCCTTGTTTCATAGATTATTCTTACCCATGCAAGACTGAGCCTGTGGCCACTTATGTGTCTGCGTGTACCTCAGGACCCATCTGGGAGCTGACCAATTCCACAACAGCTCCAGTACCAATAAGTAACTTTAAACCAAACACTTATACCATTGAGATGACAACATGGCATATTGTATTTGCTCACTTTAATTGTCATCCAGACACAATGAAAGTGCTTAGAAAATGATTCCTTATTTGTTTTATTGACTTGATACACCCAGCTGGTTCCAGCATGGGACGGATGTTAATTTGCAGAACAGCGGTTACTTTGAGGGGGAATCATCTAGTGCTGCTGCTGATTTATAGAATGCATTGCTATGATGTCATACTTTTGTTGTTAGCTTGGGTTTTACATACAAAATTGTGTAACATGTTTGGAATAAATACATTTGAAGATGGTGTTTGTAATTCGTTACATACAACTCTTTTTGTTTGTTAGAGAGCTTGCATCCAAAACTGTAATGTCTGTGGATTTTTTCCCTTTTTGGGCTATTTTTAAAATTATTTAAAAAAAAAAACCAAACAACCATGTATACATAACCAGTGTTACTAGCCATCCCTCAGTATCTTCTTTATGTTATTTTGCTTAGTTCTTTGCTGCAGTTCACTTTTTGGTCTACATACCTTTACTTTACACAAGTTGGACTGGTGCCACAGTAACGAGCTGTTCGTAAGCAGTCCTGCTCCAAAGAATTCCCATAATCAGCTGTTGTCCTTCAAGGAATCTTATCGTCTTTAGAAACTATTTAAATTACAGATGCCCATGTAAAGCACAGCTGGTCAGCTTCCGACACTTTGCTGCTGTCATGACAATTTTTCGCAGACTCCTCCCATGTATGTTAGATGCTTCCAGTATATATTAGTTCTTGTACATAGCCATGACAACCAGAAGACAAAAATGCTACAAAGTAAGAACTAGAAGTGTTAATAGTTTGTCAATTAACAAAGTGCAAAGTGAATGAACATAAGAGAAATCTAAATCAAATCAATATTTGGTGTGACCATGTTTTTGCCTGAAAACTATCATCAATTCTTCTAGTTCCATTTGCACACAGTTTTTAAAGCGTACCTGGGTTTTCAGCAAGTTTTTTAAAATGCAGTGTTCTCCTTACCCACTCATTTGCTTCTGTTTGCACCGTTTGATGTCTATATGTTCTAATTCTCAGATGGTCTTCCCCATTTCTGTGGCTCTGCTGTTTGCAATCTACTTTTCGAGTGGGGGTGTGCAGCAAGTTTAGCATTCTGCCAGTAGTTCACTGTTGTGCACTCACTTGCCCTTACTTTCTATGCAGCATTGCTCTGTAGCAGGTTCAATCGGCAAAGGGGGCAGTATAAGAATGCCCGCCTCTCCCCCCCCCCCCTCCCGAGCTTGATTCAGGCATTTAGAGATATTCTGGCCAAATGGTTTATAAACCCACTGGTGCATGCGTGTGTGTTTGGGCGGGCTAGAATGAATACATTGGAGTTGCAAATTGCAATTTGTCTCTCTTTCTATCCCAGCTTTCCACTTGCCAGTGAATTTCACTGCTCGTATGTTGCCACCATGCAATAAAGGTACTTGTCTTGCAATAGCAGTATCTCTTGGAAATGATAAATATTACCAAGATGGTCACCTATTCTCCTGCAGGCACATTTTTTTTCAATATATTCCAGTCCACCTTCACTTATAGCCCTATATATCACTCCTCGCAATCTGCAACTCACAAAGCTCTTAATCTTGTAAGTCTCACTGGTTACTAAACTCACAAAAGATTTACCTGTTTCAATTGAATTACAAGCTACACATCTACTACATCTATAACAACCTGCAACCTTTTTGTCAAGCCATGTCTTCTTCTGTGGTATTGGCACAAAGTGACCGTGTACCATTCTATCACATAATGAACGGCCCCTTCTAAAGGTAATGTGGGGGAAGGGGCCAATTGTATTTTTTACCTCGCTTATCCAATAAGCGGATATCCCACTACTTTCTGATAATCCTTTTTGCTGCCATTGCCTGATTATCAAATATTACCAATCTGATGACATTCTCAACCCCTGATCATGAATCTTCTGTGTCAAAAGTTCTTTCCAATCATTCATCAATGCATCTCAAAACCCGATCAAGATACCCCCTATCTATTCTTTAGTTCCCATGATTGCTGTAAAAAATGTATTTTATCTGTGCAATTTCTATGAACCCTAAGGTATTGTCCTCTAGCGCTAGTCTCAGTGAGGGGCCTTGGATGATTGCTGGACCAGTGTAGCAATAAATTCATCACAGTGGGCTTTGTAAAGACCTTCGTTTTTAATTCACTGGTTCCTATTCTCCTAATTTCCATATCCAAAAAAGCCAGCCTATGTGCCTCTATTTCACACGTAAACCTCAGACCCACCATGTTGGTGTTCAAATTCTCAACCAGAACGAGGAAGGTCTCATTCGTACCTCGTCAAATTTTAAATGTCATCAATGGACCGTGCCCACAGTTCAGCACATTCTATGCCGGGTATTGGATACTCCCCAAAACAATAGTCTCCTCCAACCAGTCTAGGAGTAAAAGAATAAAATCACTGTGTGCGCAGGACTGACAACCCTGTGATCTCTAAAAGGCCCCCAGGCTCCACTCACTGGAAATAAGTGTGTAGAGAGAGGCCACATCTATGCTTGCCAGCCAGACTTCCCCCTATATAGAGATACCCTCTAAGCATTTCAATAGGTCCGTTGTATCCTGCACAAATGATGGTAGTGCTTCCACAATGGTTTTAAAATCCTGTCAAGGTAAATCCCAATGTTCTGACCTAAGTAATTCACTCCTGACAGGATGTGCCTCCCACAACTCTTAAAGGGGTTGTCTCGCGAAAGCAAGTGGGGTTATACACTTCTGTATGGCCATATTAATGCACTTTGTAATGTACATCGTGCATTAAATATGAGCCATACAGAAGTTATTCAATTACCTGCTCCGTTGCTAGCGTCCCCGTCGCCATGGATCCGTCTAATTCTGATGTCTTCTTGCTTTTCTAGACGCGCTTGCGCTGTGCGGTCTTCTGCCTGGTGAATGGGGCCGCTCGTGCCGGAGAGCTGGTCACCGCGTCGTCATCGTAACTCCGCCCCGTCACGTGTGCCGATTCCAGCCAAACAGGAGGCTGGAATCGGCAATGGAACGCACAGAGCCCATGGTGCACCATGGGAGAAGACCCGCGGTGCACCATGGGAGAAAACTGCAGTGCATCCCTGGGAAAAGACTGGCGGCCATCTTAGGGAGAGGATTTTTTAAACTCCTTTTTTCGTCGGATCGGTGAGTAGCAAGCGGTTTAAAAACCGCTTTAATTTGCTATTTTATGCCAGGGGGGTGACGGGGAATGGGGTAAGGTAAAATTTTGATGCTTGCCGCGAGACAACCCCTTTAAGTGCCTTCGGTAGACAGTAAAAAGTGGGTGTTACTGGGGTCTTGGGGAGCATAAAGTCCAATTCTTACATTCTAATAAGGGACTGTGAACACACATTATCTAATATTCTCTTTAGTTGCCCCATATACTTAAGCACTGTATTAGATTTCAAAAGCTCATATTCCCCGGCAGAAGACCCTCACAAACTCATAAATACTGGTATCCAACAGGGTCACATTACCCCTTTTATTAGAGGGCTTAATAGTCAGACTCCTGTCATTCTCCAGAGACCTAAGTGCTTCCATCTCTTCCCTTGAACCATTTAAAGGTTATTAATACTTGGGTTCAATCATTCCAAGGCCTGCAGTCCCCATCCTGACATATGCATCAATGTAGGGGAAGTCTTCTTGAGGAGGCATCTTGGCACTCTTCTTTGTCAGGCTAGTAAATGGATCAACCCCTGTTGCTGTATCATTTTCTTGAGCCAATTCGCATAAGGCCCTAACATCAGACAAAAGGTCAGTCGGAATATCCAGCCCCGAACTAGGTCACCTGGCAGGCAAATATTTCCGCCACCGCAATTTGCACACAAAAAGATGAATGTTTTTAACTAGAGATGAGCGAGCGTACTCGTTAAGGCAAAATACTCGAGCGAGTATTGCCATTTTCGAGTACATGCCCGCTCGAAAATGCCCCCCCTCGCTCGAGTATTTTGCCTTAACGAGTACACTCGCTCTTCTCTGTTTTTAACTCATTCAAATAAATCAATATCTGAGCTGGGTACAAAAGATAAATCCTTTGACAGGACCAACATGTCCACACTATTGAGATGTCTAGATGAAAGGTAAATGATTTGGGTAACAAGGTATGACTGGCCCATAGCGACAGTTCTTGTTGTGGACAGAATCTGTCTACTCTAAAGAACGTATATTCCAACCAGACTGCTTCTCGCCCTTAAAATTTCCTCTACCTCTTCCTTTCCCACCATAAACTGGTTGTCCCATTTCATTCATGGATTAACTTTCTACCTCGCATCACGGATGGATCATTTCGGGCTATTTTGATACCTTGGCTAACATCTGGATTGGTGAGGAAGTTATTTTCTCGATTTGCTTTTACATATTATATGTGTCATCTTGTCTTTAGACATATTTTTAAATTCTATTAAAGGTTATGTTTTAATTGAGACGCCTATACATAGATGAAGTTCTCATATTTGGCTTTAATTATGACAACTGTTATTTTGGGGATCTTTATTGAAAATTAACAGTGACTGAATGATATTTGAATGTAATAACTCTCTCTGGTCTTTGGTAATGTGATCTGCATACAATCTTCTGTTTTTATTATCAATCAAGCTTTTTTGCTATTACACTGTGCTTTAATCCCTGAAGACCCTAGAATATTTTTTGTGAGATGTGTAGGTGTTTGTTTTTCTGTGATTGCATAGGAGTGGCGTGTTACGTTTGTGCAGGCCTTGTGAACAAGAACCTACAAGGATGCAACCCAAGTAAGAGCTAGAAAGGAAACTGGAAGAGGTATGCACACGAATAGACCCCAACGTCAAACATAAACTGAATGTGCATACAAACAACCACAATGACGAGAAACGCCAAAATACTTACCAAATGCGCTAAACTCCCGTAGGCTGGTGGAATTGTTAATAGGTATATACGAGGTATTGGTTTGTATTTAGGCCAGAATATGTGCGCTCACAAGCCCACGCCAAAAGTCCTTGTTGTCTTGTAAATTCCTACTCGAACAAGGCAACTAAAACCCCAAATGGGAGTCCTGCCTACAAGCAGGGCAAACGTCCCAATGGGGATGAACCCATGCTGGAACCTAGGGGCCTGGGTCACCCTAGATCAGTAATGGCGAACCTTTTAGAGACCGAGTGCTTCAACTGCAACCCAAAACCCACTTATGTATATCAAAATGCCATCAGAAAGCGGGGCTTATCACGACGTATGATTTTTACCTTCTTCGTTCTTAAAAGGACAAGGCTGTTTCAAAATAGACCGGGTGCAGATTTTGACTGCTTTTAGATGCAGAAATGCTGTGAAATTTGCCATGGAAATTTCCGCTGAGGACATTCTGCAGCATTTCCGCCTTGTGTAAACATATCCCAGCGTTAATAGTGACCCCCCCCCCCCCCATTAGCGGCCCTAGCAGTAACAGTGACCCCTCCCTCCCCCCAGTGAATCCCCAGCGATAATAGTGACCCCCTCCAGAGCGGCACCAGCCGTATTAGTGACCACCCAGAGTGGCCCTAGCAGTAATAGTGCCCCACCCCCCACCCCTTCCCGGGTGGTTTCAGTAGTATTAGTGACCGCCCAAAGTGGCTTCAGTCGTAATAGTGACCCCCACCCCCACCCCCCCAGAGCAGCTTCAGCGGTATTAGTGACCGCCCTGAGTTGCTTCAGTAGTAATAATGACTCCCCATAGCAGCTTCAGCGGTATTGGTGACTGCCCAGAGTGGCTTCAGCAGTAATAGTGGCCCCCAACAGTGGCCCCAGTGGTAATAGTGCCTCCCCAACAATGACCCCAGTGGTAATCGTGACCCCCCCCACCCCAACAGTGGCCGCAGTGGTAATAGTGACACCCCCGCCCCCAACAGTGGCCGCAGTGGTAATAGTGACCCCACCGCTGCGGCCCACAGTAGTAATAGTGACCCCCCCGCAGTGGGCCCCAGTAGGAAGAGTGAGATCCCACAGCGTGCTCCAATAATAATGGTGACACCCCACAATGGCCCCAGTGGTAATAGCAACCCCCCCCCCCCCCACCACCACCACCATCCCGCGACCCATATACTTACCCCCCCTCCCCCTCTCTGCTTGGGACTGCTGCTGGCACTGATCCCATGTGCACATTGTGATGTCAGTGTGCTGCCGCATGCCTCCTCCCCTGCTCTTGCGGAACCAAGTAGGAGACATTAGCGGAGGGGAGGATCCTTGCTGCAAACTGACGTCACAGTGTTTGCCGGGATCAGCGCCACTGAGTGAATGCTGGCAGGAGAGCCATGGCCCCTGCCGGTATTAAATTAACGTGGTGAGCGGCTGGCGGCGGCGCATGCCAGCAGGGAGGGCTCTGTGTGCCGCAGGTTCGTCACCACTGCCCTAGATGGTAACAGGCAGGTGGACAAGACAAGGGAAATAAAACATACACAATGAACAGGGCAGTTCACACCTCATGTCTGAATATGTCACTGGTCACACCAACAAGTTAACAAGGGAATCCTACCTGAAACCTCGTGAATGCAACTTACACCAAAGTAGAATATGCATGACTCCAAGCACCAGGGTTCTGAGAGTGAATGAGAAAATGAATAAATAACCAGCAATCTCTAGTAAAAGGGGCTGGTATTTATATGCCTCCTCCCCTGCTCTTGCAGAACCAAGTAGGAGACATTAGCGGAGGGGAGGATCCTTGCTGCAAACTGACGTCACAGTGTTTGCCGGGATCAGCGCTACTGAGTTAATGCTGGCAGGAGAGCCATGGCCCCTGCCGGTATTGATTAACATGGTGAGCGGCTGACGGCGGCGCATGCCAGCAGGGAGGGCTCTGTGTGCCGCAGGTTCGCCACCACTGCCCTAGATGGTAACAGGCAGGTGGACAAGACAAGGGAAATAAAACATACACAATGAACAGAGCAGTTCACACCTCATGTCTGAATATGTCACTGGTCACACCAACAAGTTAACAAGGGAATCCTACCTGAAACCTCGTGAATGCAACTTACACCAAAGTAGAATATGCATGACTCCAAGCACCAGGGTTCTGAGAGTGAATGAGAAAATGAATTAATAACCAGCAATCTCTAGTAAAAGGGGCTGGTATTTATATGCAGAAGACTGGTGGTGATTGGTTGGCTGGAGCCAGCTCAATCATCCCAGATCTGTGGTAGGGAGCTACTGGAAATCCAAAGATCCATGTGCCAGGAGCACAATGTGACAGCAGTGCCCTTTAAAAAAAACGTGCCTTTAGACCCTTAGGGCGTTTAACCCCTTAGTGACGGCCCCAACGTGAAACTAGGTCCTGCCTGAGTGGGCTTTAATCCTAGAGGACGTAGTATTATGCGTCCTCTTAGGATTAATGCCCCTCAGGCTCTGGACGTGACAGCTCCATGCTGTCGGTGCCCGCAGGTAGCCGACAGCATGGAGCTGTCATCCCGGGCTGCGGGCAGTCTCCTCCGGCATTGCGATCAGCGCTATCCAATGGATAGCGCCGATCACAATAAAGTTTTAAAAGTTAAAGATTCAGCTGCCCTGATGGATCGGATCCATCAGGGCAGCTGAAAGTACTCACCCGGCTTCCCCGATGTCTGCCGCAGTGAAAGGGTCCTTCGGGACTCGGCGCCGCTCTTCTGCGCATGCGCGCCAGACGAATGACATCACGCGCATATGCAGAAGACTGGTGGTGATTGGTTGGCTGGAGCCAGCTCAATCATCCCAGATCTGTGGTAGGGAGCTACTGGAAATCCAAAGATCCATGTGCCAGGAGCACAATGTGACAGTAGTGCCCTTTATAAAAAAAGGTGCCTTTAGACCCTTAGGGCGTTTAACCCCTTAGTGACGGCCCCAACGTGAAACTAGGTCCTGCCTGAGTGGGCTTTAATCCTAGAGGACGTAGTATTATGCGTCCTCTTAGGATTAATGCCCCTCAGGCTCTGGACGTGACAGCTCCATGTTGTCGGTGCCCGCAGGTAGCCGACAGCATGGAGCTGTCATCCTGAGCTACGGGCAGTCCCCTCCGGCATTGCGATCAGCGCTATCCAATGGATAGCGCCGATCACAATAAAGTTTAAAAAATAAAATTTAAAAAGTTAAAGATTCAGCTGCCCTGATTGATCGGATCACTTCACTTCCCATATTGTTCCAGTTTAAAACTCTCCTAATGAGTGAAGCAAGGTGCCCCCCATAAATATGCTTACCTGTTTCTGTAAGGTGCAACTGTCTCTAGCAAGCAGTTCATTGCATAGGTAATTCACTCCATGGTCTAGAAATCCAAATCTTTGCTGATGGCACCATCGACGTAGCCAGTTGTTCACATCTAGAATCCTGTTCCATCTTCTTATTCCATGGCCATCCACTGGGAGGATGGATGAGAAGACCACCTGTGCTCCTAGTTCCTTTTCCTTCTTTCCAAGGTCTTAAAGTCTCTACAGATAGTTGCAAGGTTCTTTTTTGCAGTGGTATGTGTCCCTATATGTATTAGTAGGTGGTGTTCTGTAGGACTGATGAGTCTTGACAGCCTATCACACACATCTTTGATTTGTGCACCTGGAAGACAGCATACCTCTTGTGAGGTGTCAGGTCTGCAGACAGCGGACTCTGTTCCTCTCAATAGGGAATCCCCCACAACCACAGCTCTCCTTTTATTCTTCACAACAGCACTTCTTTTTCTCCATTGAAGAGGACTTTGTGTGCTTCTTACAGAGTTCTTTGTGGGTAGAGTCATTTCGTGCTGTACCTCTTTCTCCTCTGCTCTGTTCTTTGTGGGTAGAGTCATTTTGTGCTGTACCTCTTTCTCCTCTGCTCTGTTCTTTGTGGGTAGAGCCATTTCTTGCTGTACCTCTTCCTCTTCTGCTCTGTTCTTCGCGGGTAGAGTCATTTCTTGCTGCACCTCTTTCTCCTTCTGCTCAGGAACCAGTACCAGGCCCCCCTGCTTGAGAGCCAGGTACCGATTCCTGAGCAGTATGGGTGCTGGCTGATTCCTGATCCTCTTGCTTCTTTGGGTCACTTGCTTCCATTCCTCTGCTTCTGCAGGTACACTGGACAATTCATGTCCTTCAGCATGTTGAAGGCTTTCTTCTGCTCTGTCAAGGAAATCCTCACCTTCCTTAATGAGCTTCGATGTATTCTCTCCTGAAGACTCTGCACCTTTTCCTCCAGACACAAGCTTGCATTTCTGGCAGGTGAAGTTTGGCTTTTACTTTGGTTGGTCTGTAAACCTAGAGCATACGTGGCAGCTCACCATATGGCTCCTCTTCTTTTCCATGTTGTCCACTTCCAAACTTCTAAAAGTCAAAAATTATAGTGAAGTTACTATTAATAGTGAAGATTCTACTAAGTGTACAACTTTGTGCACCGTCAGGCACACGGTCTGGTAATGTCCTCCAAGCAGCTAGATCCAGTTAATCAGGACAATCTTCCAGTTTACAATGATTCTCTGCTCTTTCCAGAATGCACATGGAATATGCAAATGAACTTCCTGCAGCTCCTATCTCTGGTGTTATGCACTGAATGTGAATGCCTAAACAATTTCTCGATTGGACGAGCCAACGATCTATCTGCCTGTATAAACAGATTGCCCGAGTGAATGAGTGAACTCTGACATCCCTCGCTTGTTCAAACGAGAAATCAGCAGGTCTAAACAGACCCTTATTTCACCTCCATCATAAAAAAGTACCAGCCACCAACTTCCTCAGCATTGTTCCCGCTGAGTTAATCATCTTTCACTTATAATGTTTGCTATCAATTTGTTTCTAAATTCATGCTATGAAAAATGGCGGCCATAGTTTCCCTCCAAGAGCCCTTCCTGGGAAAATATGGCCAAAATATTGAATTGGGTCTTCATCTGGAAGAATCTGGGCATTCACTCAGCTGGTCTCTCCCTTATGGCATGAGGGAAGTTGGGGGTTGCAGTTTGGAGAAACCTTAAAACTGTGGAGTTACACTCCCCAATTTGTTAGTCCAAGGAGCTTTATTTGACACAGGACTGTCCATATTTTCCACGTGCTCCTCACATCCAGGACTATTCAATTCAACTTTGTAAGACTTTTTTTCCCTATTATTTTATCCCTTTTTTAGCTTCATCACTGTTTTCTGTGTGTATGTGGTGTGTTCCTTTACCCCCCTTTGTATATTTTTAATATAAGTACTGATTCCTTTTAGAATAAAGCTTAAAACCTTATTAGTCTGTTTTTGGGCTCTAAGCGATCCATAACCCCAAAGGTGTAGTAAATGTGTTTGAGCTGCTAGAAACCAGAAAGTTCCATGAATCCAGAGGCCACTGCCAGTGTACCTGGTGTATCCAGTTCCCTTCAGTGCTGTCTGAGCTCCAAAAAGGCCCCTTTGGCTCTAGACATCTTTGCCTGGCCCTCCCCTGGAAACAATCTATCATCCAGGCTGTGGACTTTATGGTGTGGCAGGGCTGTGACCCATGATGGCAGGCTAAATTTCCAACTGGTGCAGCCACTGGATGTTGGCCCTGGTTTTCCTTGGACCACCTTGTGTGTGTGTGATGAGGGTGTTATTGTGCCTGGTCTACTGCATTCTTGAAAACACGGGATCCCATTTCAAGCTTTAGCCTGCAGCCAAGCATGGTGTGAGGACAACCTAGGACAGTAACTTGGGCAAGGATTCACTGGATTACACAACAGCACAATCTGAAAGCAATTCTGGCTTAAGTGTCATTTTTCATTTATTCTCTTGAGTTCCCTCACTTTTCGTCAACTCAAAGAAATATAGTTAGCTGGACGTCTAATCAGGGCTCTCTTGTTCTGACATTACACTGCCTAGATTCGTTTTCCTCTAATCCTGTAATATATGAAAAATAGCCTCTTTACCAACTATTTGAATGGAATATTCCTCAGCATCTACTTGCAATCCAGGGACTGTACAATATTACAAGAGCATTGCTTTTTATTTTTAACTTACCTATATGTGGTCTAACTTTAAAGGAACTCGTCACCTCCCTACAGCACTCTAAACTAAGTTATGTTGATATTACGGTAGGTGACAGGAAGTCGGGTGAGGTATTTTTTATACTCACCCGCTCCCTGGATAGGCATTGAACATCCGACTCTTTTCTCAGTGCTGTGCGCACGCTCTCCCATACAAGTCACGGACTTCAGAGGGAGACACAGCGGGAACCAGGGAGCAGGTAAGTATAAAAAGTACCTCACCCGGCTCCCTGTCACATTCCCTAACAGCTCCATAATTTATTTTATGGTGCTGTAGGGAGGAGACAGGTTCCCTGTAAAGGGGTTTCCAAAGAATAAATATTGCTGCATAACTACCCCTTCCTTCCTGGTTCCTAGTGACCAGGACATCTGACTGCTGCAGCAAATCACTGGCCATAGTATTGACCTTCTATAACCAGTGTTTGGCTGCAGCAGTAACTAGTCCTGGTCACTAACAAATTGTATGGATGGGGTGGTTGTGAGACAATTTTCAGTTGTGGGAAAGCCCCTTTAACCCTTTCCTTTACTGAAATGTACATTTACATCACAGAGCTGCAGATTGGATATGAAGTAGGCTAGAGAGCTGAGCCTGTTGCATACCTGGTGGATACTTGCTGTTTCTAATAGCTGATGTAGTGGCCCAGAACACCTATCCCTGGCCCTTCCATAAATGTCATACATGTCATGCCTTTTGTATGGATACACTGTGTAAATTGTCTAGCCTCCTTTTATGTGTATTGCACAGCTGCAGCAAGTGAGAGTTTAATATCTGCATGAGACTGGGGGATGTCTGCAAATGTATGAATTTATGTCCTGTCATGTCGTATGCTAGAGACTATAAATATGAGTGTCTGAAAGCAGGAAAGGGCCTTCTGTTCTTCTGAGTTCCTGAGAGAGAGTGACAGACACATGGGTGTACCTTCAACCCTCATGTGGTGAAGAATGGAAGAGAAAGAGCGGTTTCCTGAGGGCCTTAAGGCCAGGAACCATTAGAGAGTGAAGAAAGAGAGTGGGAGAGGGGGAGTAGTGAAGAAAGTTAAGACCACCGTACAGGTTCTTCAAAAGGTGAGTGTCTGTGTAGAGTTTGCCCCTTCCCCTTCCAGGAGCGGTACCATACAAATAATGAGGACTGTAGGGCCGATATAATCCTGACTTTCCTCTTCGAGAGAGTGTCCATTTCCAGGAGCAGTACCATACAGATAACGAGGACTGTAGGACCGGCTTCATCCTGAGTTCCTCCCTGACCTCCCTTCTTCTGTCTTGCTTTCACCAGTGTGTTTTCACGTTGCACAAGTGTCAAAGTTTTTAGTAAAGTTTTACCAGGCCCTGACCATTCCGAGAGACTGAGGTACTTAAACACCGAAACGTGTGTTGACTCTTTTTATTATCGCCGAGGTTCATTCCAGTAAGTAAAGGAACGGTGGCGTCACGTGACAAGTTAAAGTTTTTCGGCATGTGTTTTGGCCATCCCTCCCCTAGGGGTGTCCAGAAGAGGCCCAGCGATGCTCTGGCTGAGGCTGCGTGTGTCCCTCTGGGGAGAATTCTGGTAAGTGCTACCGTGACAAGTGACAGCTTTATCCTACCAGCTCTTCAGCGTATGCCCCATATCCTGAATTACCCTTCGGGACGCTACACTGGCACCACTTTAAAATTATTAATATACATATGTTTTGCACACCAGACAGGTACCATTTTAAAAAAGGGCATGTATAGGTATGTATATAAAAAATAAAATATATATAATATATTTAAAAAATAATATATATTGTGGCAAGTTGGGGTAAAATCGCCTCTTGGATCGCCAACATCTCCATTCAGAATGGGCACCACACCTGTAGAAGCACTCCAGAAGCATGGATTTCTTTTAAATCTGGCACCTGCCAGTTTTATTCCACAACACAGCAAACGAATGTACAGCATACAATTCAGTTCATTTGTACCTCACCAGAGTATGAGTCTAGGTTTCTTCTCCCTGTTAGACTCGGCGCCTTTATTCTGTCCACACCGGACCTCCCCAGCGTAAGAGTCTAGGAGTGTCCTCCCTGTCAGACTCGAGGTCTACAGTGGTCCTTCCACAGCTTCAGTAGCACTTGGGACAGCACTTGGTTCAGCAGTATTTGCTCCTTCATTGTCACTGCAGGAAACTCCCTCTCCTCCCAGCACTGCACACAGTTTTCAGCCTTGGTCATCAGGTTCTCTGACCACTCCCCAGCATGGGATCCAGACACTCTTGATGCTCTCCATAATGGCGCTCTCCACCACTTTACCTGCCTGCTCCACTCTGTTCAAACCAAAGTGCTGCATCACATACATTTTCAGGTTAAATCAAGCTGTTCTGTGGTCTGCACTGTCCTCCATGGTGGTAGCGGCCTTCACCACTTTATTAGGCTGCATAAGACTGCTCTGCTGCATCATAGTCTCTTAATAAACTGCTGCATTACTTTGTGTGGCACAGTTCTCTGTTTCTATGTCATTCCTCTCCTGAGCTTTCCCGTGCTAGTTGGGGGCGGGGCTACCATCCATGGCTTTATTTTAATACTATATTAGCTCACGTGCCTTTTTCAGTTACAAAAGGGGTGAGGTTTAGCCTTCTCAATACTTACTCTTCTCCTTGGTCGTGATGTTAGGTATTATTGTATCTTGTCGCCACCGGAAGTGTGAGTGGTGACAAGATACAGGTCCTGGCAGTCAGTAAAGGAGCATTACCTGGCACTCCAGCAGCACACATTCAGTAAAGGAGGCTTACCCGTGGCTAAAGCGGCTTCACCAGCGGCACAGCGCCGCCTTCTCCGTCGGCCTACTCCCTTCAGTGCCCACCTGCGATGGACAGTGAGGGATCAGCGCTGCCAGAGAGGCTTCTCCGGCAGCCTGCCTGGGTTGCACACTAATGGAGCGGGGGACCTGCGGCAGACACAGCGCATCGAGTGCCTTACAGAGAGTAGACTGCGGGAAGAGAGCATGAAGTGTGGGAGCAGCGCAGCCACTGGCACAGGCAGAGTGGCTGGAGGAGAGCGGCAAAACTGCCAGCACCACCTTCCCCCCATGTGCCGTTATCACAGCCCAGGAGGAGAGAGCGGGCAACATCGGAGAGGCGCTGGCAGAGGAATATCGCCCGCCAACATTCAGGGAGGGGACACATTGACTGAAGGGAGGGAGGGAACAGACAGCTGCCACTGACCACACCGCGTCTGACCAGCAAGCACCACAGAAACGGCGGCAGGCCGGCCCGCAGTGAGATGTGAGTGACAGCTGCAGAGTCTGGATGTCTTTTTGCCTGCCGTAACTGGTTTGGGTGAGGGTTAGTTCTTCAGTTAGGCTTCGCTTTTTCGCTAATAAGCTAAGCCTAAGTCAACAACTAACCCTCACCCTAACCCGCCACGGCAGACAAAAATATATCCTGATTCTGCTAAGACCTTCAAGCATTTCGCCAATCCGGAGCTAGGGATATGACAGGGGCATTCCTCCTGTCAAACCCCTAGCTTCCGGTGGCATCAAGATACAATAATACCGTGATGTTATATGGGGTGAAGAAAAAGGTCCTGTCAGTCTGCAGCAACAAAATCAGAGTGAATAAAGTCATGTGACCTCTCTCTGATGGGCCTTAAAGCTAACCTAAGTTTATTTTTTTTTTAAAGCAGCTTAGGTCTTAACTAGCTGCTGATTTGCTGCTGTTTGCACCCAGTTTAAGCTCTATGAATGCAGTTTTCCATGTAGACTTTCCTGTTTTTCTTCTGCCTTGCATAGTTGTACTCCAATCAGCTGTAAAGCAGCATTTAAATACCAGCCCCTCTATAGTATGTTGTAACTAGCAATGTCCTCATATCCCCATTTCTAGAGAAGCCAAGTGTCTAATGACAGACAGTAGATTGCAAAACTGCTGGAAGTGAGACCCCTAGTGGCAGCCACTTCAAACTTGATTTTCAAAAGTAAAAGTAAAAAGGTTTGAATGCAAGTATATTACAAGATTAATTATACACACATAGACTGTCAGATAAGCATAAGTTGTGTGAAAAGCTAGTTCCTTTTAAATACATATATCATGTTAACCATGTAAAGGTATATCAATAAGGTTAACCCCTTAAAAATCAACGCTTGTTTGCATGACCAGATGATGTCTCTATATAAAATGAATCCTAAAATGTCCAATATGTTGCTCTGTTCAGTGGCTATGATGCAGTCCTTTGCATGGGCTGATTCTTAGCCTAATATAGCGAGCACTGGTCCACAAAACATGTAGATTGGTGCTTGTTTAGGTTTCTTTTAAATGCGCTGAGAATGAGGACAAACCAGTGTTACTACTATAATTCACCCTTCTCATTGGCTTCATATCTTCCTCTTCACATGGGGAGATATACAGCCGACCAGTAAGTATTTTTATGCTTGCTATGGAGCAACAATAAGCCGAGAAACAACTGTTGCTGTGTAAGGAGAAATCCAGACAAAAGACAAACACCACAATGTAAATGTATAGAATTCTATTTTATTAGAATAGCAATAAGCAATATTGTAATTAAATATTACCAGCCCTTTAATAAATTCAGGCCTCTGCCCTCAGGCCCCAACTTCTGACTTCCGCCTTACACCCTCAAGGCCCTACTTCAAGCTTCTTCTCTACACCCTCAAGCCCCAGCTTCAGACTTCCGCTCTACATCCTCAGGCCCCGGTTTCAAGCTTTCGCTCTACATTCTCACACCCCAGCTTCAGGCTTCTGCCCTACGCCTTTAGGTCCTAGGTTCAAGCTTCTACCCTACACCCTCAGGCACTGGCTTCAGACTTCTATCTTGAACCCTCAGGTCCGGGCTTCAGTTCTTCATCCTACAATCCCCAGCTTCAGTTTACTAACCTACACCCTCAAACCTCAGCTTCAGTCTTCTGCCATACACCTCCAGGCCCCCGGATTTAGGTTTCTACCTTATACCCTCAGGCCCAAGCTTCAACTTTCTCCCTTACACCCTCAGGTCCTGGCTTTAGGCCTTCAGCCTGCACCCTCAGGTCACAGCTTCAGGCTTTTGTAGTCAGGCCCTGGCTTCTGCCCTACACCCCAAGGCCATGGCTTTAGGCCTTTGTCCTACACACTTAGGCCTCAACTTCAGACTCCTACCTTACACCCTTAGGTTCGAGCTTCAAACTTGAAGCTCTACACCCTTAGGCACCTGCCTTATGCCTGAGCCCTACACCCTCAGACCCCAAATTTAGAATTCCACCCTACACCCTCAGTCCCTGGGTTCAGACTTCAGCTCTAAAGCCTCAGGACGCAGCTTCAGGTCTTCGTCCTCTACTCTAAGGCCCTGGCTTTAGGCTTCTACAGTACACCCTCAGGCTCTAACTTCAAGCCTCTGCCCTACATCCTCAGGCACTAGCTTCAAACCTCTGCCCTCAGGCCCTGGCTTCTAACGTCTGCCTTACACTCTCAGGGCCCGGCTTCAAGCTTCCTCCCTACACCCTCAAGCTCCAGCTTCAGGCCTCCACCCTACATCCTCAGGCACCGTTTTCAAGCTTCTGCCCTGAGGCTCCAGCTTGAGGCTTCTGCCCTACACTCTCAGGCACTGGCTTCAGGCCTTCATCCCACACCCTCAGGCCTTGGCTTCAGGCTTCCGCTTAACACCCTTAAGGCCCTGGCTTCCACCCTACAGATGAATTTTCGTCAATTTCTCATATAAATGATAGCAAATATGATGGGCCGAGGGCAGTGCCGTCTCCTCATACTAAGTCATGCTCACTCTTTTAAAAAGTAGTGGGGCCAGTGTAAGAGACCAAAAAGGTCACACATTTTGGCACACAAGATGTGCCAAAAATCTGCAGAAAAACCAGCGTGGAAATTAACATGCAGAGCAGAATTTAAATGCACAGTGCGTCAATTTTATCGCCGTTTACACTGCAGGATTCACCTCTTCTCAATGAGGGGGTAAAATCCACATTAAAAACCACATCAGAATTTGCACCAAATGATGCCAGTTTTGATGCAGACTTTCAGCTGTGAATCTGTTGCAGAATATCTGCTGTGGACATTCTGCAGCAAATCTACCCAGTGTGAACATGCCTTTATAAAATCCAATTAGAAGTTTTTTCCAGGTTTTTCCATAGATATAAATTAATTTATGGTTTTCCCATACTGTTGACACCGCACCCCTGTTCTCTTACCAATCCTCGTGTCTCACCTTACTGGAATCCATAACAGCAACTCTATGTCACGTGCTTCACTGCGCTATTCCATATCTTGCGTCACAGACACATCATATGCATTACACATCGTAACACTTTACATAACATCCTATCACACTTTACATTCCCAACATATAACACAAACATTAAGCTTTTACACAATGCCTTTCTTTAACCTCTACATATGGCACCATAATTCACAGTTCACATGAGTCCATCACCTCCTGGCCAGGAAATTTTCCTCCAAAACTGGACAAATTGGCTTCTAAGGGTCCATGCAAACAATGCCCGACACTCATCCCTGCATGTCCTCCCTCCCGTGCTATCACATGGGAACTAGTAGTGCTGACTTGCTCACAAAGCAACCAGCAGGGGGGCGGGCAGCTGCAGGAGATTTCTCTCCTTGTGCTCCCCCGTCCCTCTCCATTGACTTAACATAGCGACTGTTCAATACTGAACAGGCGCTATTTACACTGAGCGATTAGCAATCAGCTCATCGTCCATGATTTATGCTGCATTTATGCTCATCGTTCAGTGTAAATAGCGGCCATTCAGTCCTGAATGGCCTGCTATGTTAAGTCAATGGAGAGGGGCAGGGGAGCGCAAGGAGAGAAATCTCCTCCTGCCACCCTGCTGTGAGCCAGTGATACTTGCTCCCGTGCAACAGCACAGGAGCTAGCATGTGCAAGGAAGAGTGTCGGGCATCGTTTGCCCGACATTCGTCCTGTCTAAATGGAGCTTAACTCAATAGTGGTTTTTTGCCTTCCTCTAGAACAACATGGGTGGGGGTAGAAACAGGCTGAACTGGATGGACATTTGTCTTTTCTCAACCTAACATACCATGTTACTATTAGGCCACCAATTGCTCTTACCAGCGGCGTAACTTGAAGATTTGGGACCCCAATGCAAAATCTGTAACAGCCTCCCCCCCCCCCCCAACTATAATGCTTTATTCATAGTACTAGGATCCCTATATGGTGAAGATAGGCCTTATGGGCCCCCTGAGGCTCCTGGGCCCGGATGCAACCGCATCCCCTATAGTTACACCCATGGCTCTTACCTTACATAAAACAATTACGAGGAATTTCCACTAAAAAAAACCCTTTAAATTCCTTTGGTGTTACTGAAAGCTTTCCATCACTTTAAACCTGACTTTTCATTCTAAAGGGCTATTCAGGACTGATGCTTTGCTTAGAATTTTGCATTACCAATTTCCAGTAATTGGAATGGCATAATGTTCCAGCTTTTCTATAGACCATTGCAGCCCTTATATTCTGGTGGTCCAAGCTCACAGATAATACTTGTGATGTCTGTATGACAGTTCAAAGAACTGGCTGGATTAATCCTAATCATAATATAATGTGTAACTTACTCTACCATTTATCCATAGCTGCTCATACAGTTTAGCAATATTAATTCATTTTATTACTATGCATTTTTAAATACATACACATTTCTATTGTTAGTGTTCCAAATGTTACCATGCTAATAGTGTTAAAGGAACATCATGCTTAAAACTCTTGGAAGCTTGGCATGGGCTGTATTATAGGCAACCCAAAAATGTAATATGGACCAGTTTGTACAGACAGCTGTAATTTGTGATTAAATACTTCATCCCACTGGGGAATATAGAGTGGGGAAGCTAGACTATGCTAAACATTTATGAGAATAATTTTCCTTTTGTTTCTAAAATTCTTGGAAGGGTTCTGTTACTTCATGAGACTTAACCCCAGAACTAATCACACTTTCCTGGCAGCATTCACCATATTAATTTACACATGTTCTCTAATTAGCGCTGGCCTTATTTTCTGGTTCTGGAAGCAGACGACTCTCTTACTAAAATATATCAGATGCATAGCCAAGTTATTAGTATTCCTGCAGGATGTATTAAAGGATCATTTGTGCTCTTGAGGAGTTACTTACAATGTGCCTATGTGCGCCTGGTAGCACAAGGGTCTTTATAGAATATGTAATTAGATAACAATATTTACATGATGCTGTGTAAAAAAATGTTCTCTCAATAGAAGTAAGCCAGAATGAAACATAGGACTTACAGTATTTAAATGAAATTAATCATATCCTGACGAGGAACATATAGCAAATGCAACTTGAGGAGCTATGGTGGTTAGGCCTCCAGCACTCTAGTGCATTTGGGGCCATGTGATATCTATATTAATTCATAGACAGCACTCGGCCCCTTTATAGCCTATGAGGCTATGCACATGGACTGCATTACAAAAAGAAAGTATAATTGTTTCTAAAACTATACAAATTTATAACGTATCCAGCTATGCATTTGACACATGAACGCCTATAATAGTTTAAACTTATGAGGATGGATTTGCGTTGGATAATGCCTTGTGCGTGATCAGAGGTGGGATTCAAATTCTTCAGTGAAAAATTATATCTACTTCAATAATGCAAAAATGATACAATAATTAATGTAGACTCTAAATTACTATTTTTGCACTAAACAGCCACATCCTATAAATTTGACAAAAGTGTGTGGCTCCCTGCATAGGATGATTAACTGCCTAGACACTGTGCATTATTACATAAATGTACTTGCCTACTTACCTACAGGTGGGTTTAAAAAGTCTACATACCTGTTAAAATGTCATGTTTTGACATGTTAAGAAAATCCAACAAAGATGAAGCATTTCTGATTTACTTCCACTTTCACTGTGACCCATTATCTGTTCAATTCCATTGAAAAACAAACTGAAATATTTTAGGTTGGAAAAATTAAAAAAATAATAAATGAATATGCACACCATAAAACTAATACATTGTTAATGTACCCTTTGACTTTATGACAGCATTCAGTCATTTTGAGTAGGTGTCCATCAGCTTGGCACATCTTGATTCGGCAATCTTTGCTCACTCTTCCTTACAAAAGCACTCCGAATCTGTCAGATTGCAAGGGCATCTCAGGTGTAGCGCCCTCTTCCCGTCAACCCACAGATTTTCAATGGGATTCAGGTCTGAGCTCTGGCTGGGCCATTGCAAAACTTTAATCTTCTTCTGGCAAAGCCATTCTTTTGTGGATTTGGAGGTCTACTTTGGGTCATTGTCGTGCTGAAAAGTGAAATCCACCTTCAGCTTTTTAGCAGAGACCTGAAGGTTTTGTGCCAAAAGGGACTGATATTTGGAACTCTTCAGAATTCCCTCCACCTTGACTAAAGCCCCAGTTCCAGCAGTAGAAAAACAGCCCAAAGCGTAATGCTGCCTCCACCATGCTTGTGCCAAAAGGGACTGATATTTGGAACTCTTCAGAATTCCCTCCACCTTGACTAAAGCCCCAGTTCCAGCAGTAGAAAAACAGCCCAAAGCGTAATGCTGCCTCCACCATGCTTGTGCCAAAAGGGACTGATATTTGGAACTCTTCAGAATTCCCTCCACCTTGACTAAAGCCCCAGTTCCAGCAGTAGAAAAACAGCCCAAAGTGTAATGCTGCCTCCACCATGCTTCACTGTGGGTATAGTGTTCTCCTTGTGATGCGCAGTGTTAGCTTTGTACCAAACATACCTCTTGAAATTATGGTGTTGCGACAGCGTTGTGGCATAGTAGCCTCGACGCAGGCCAAGACCTGTCACCTTGTTATGCAGGACAGGTATTAATGCTCCATGTGCAGAGACTGGTGGTGCTGTCTCTCTTTGCAGCTTGGTGTATGGTGGATTAGTCATGCCAGGAGAAGGTTGGAGGTGTGCTTCTCTAATTGCTGTGCTAGTCCTCAGGTGTGAAGTAGCTTTATATTCTCACTCCTACTTGTGCTCAGTGCTGCTTATTCAGCTCCATAGAGGAGCAGTGGAGAGTGTGGTTCCTATGTGCTGGGTATACTGCTACTTACAGATAAGTTACAAAGGTTTGCTTTTCAGTTGTATTTTCTGTTTTAATTTCTGTATTGTGTTGCTGTTTGATTCATCACTCATGGGGCCTCTATTGGGACAATTAGGGCCCAGGAATAAAACTGTGGCGCCACCTTTAGTGAGGCAATTACTCCACTTCTAGGCAGAGACCCTTCACCCCCATGCTAGATTAGGGCCAGGCTTCTTTATCCCTGGAGTGGTGTTACTGTTCAGCAATGGTGTGGTGTGCACTGTTCTACAGTCCATAGTAGTATTTAACTGCAGTTGTTGTGAATGTCACTATGCGTCCATGCTGAGCGTGGTGCTTGTGTGCCGCACGGACGTGACATATGGCCAAAATGTTCAACCTTGGTCTCATTAGACCTTAACATATTCTTCCACATACTTGATGTAGGCTTTGGCAAAACATAGCCAGACTTGGATGTTTTTCTTTGTTAGAAAAGGCTTTCGTCTTGCCACTCTAGCCCACAGCCTAAACATATGAAGAATACGGGAGATGGTTGTCATATGCACTACACAACCAGTATCCGCCAGAAATTCCTGCAGATCCTTTAATGTTGCTGTAGGCTTCTTGGGAGTCTCCCGGACTTTAGGCACATTCCTCAGGGGAAAGGGATTGGATGGGAACCGATTTGCAAGACATGCACCAGCCTTCTAAGACAGCAGGCATGTGCAAGTGCACAAGCCCTTTGGGCAGCAGTGAAAGGCTGATTGGGAGCCAGAGAATGGGGCCAGCCATAGAAGGGTAAGGCAAGATGGCGACCCCAAATTGTAACATAACTGAGCTTATCTGATTGCAGTTGGTCTCTTTCCTTTTTTTCTCCATCTGGCCAACACCTCTATGATAACTTCTCTTGCCATGACATGTCTTGGTAGATTTTGTTTCCCAGATATTTATGAGTCCTTGCTCTCCAATATATCAGCAATGCCTATATCGACTAGAGATGAGCGAACGTACTCGTCCGAGCTTGATACTCGTTCGAGTATTAGCGTGTTCGAGATGCTCGTTACTCGAGACGAGTACCACGCGATGTTCAAGTTACTTTCACTTTCATCTCTGAGACGTTAGCGCGCTTTTCTGGCCAATAGAAAGACAGGGAAGGCATTCTTTCCTGCCTCTGTGTTGCCTCTTACATCAATGCTGTATTCCTGTCCACAAGTGTACTGGGTCTCTGCTGTTGGTCTCTTTCCTTTTTTTCTCCATCTGGCCAACACCTCTATGATAACTTCTCTTGCCATGACATGTCTTGGTAGATTTTGTTTCCCAGATATTTATGAGTCCTTGCTCTCCAACATATCAGCAATGCCTATATCGACTAGAGATGAGCGAACGTACTCGTCCGAGCTTGATACTCGTTCGAGTATTAGCGTGTTCGAGATGCTCGTTACTCGAGACGAGTACCACGCGATGTTCAAGTTACTTTCACTTTCATCTCTGAGACGTTAGCGCGCTTTTCTGGCCAATAGAAAGACAGGGAAGGCATTACAACTTCCCCCTGCGACGTTCAAGCCCTATACCACCCCCCTGCAGTGAGTGGCTGGCGAGATCAGGTGTCACCCGAGTATATAAATCGGCCCCTCCCGCGGCTCGCCACAGATGCATTTTGACAGAGATCAAGGACAGTGCTGCTGGTGCCGGAGCTGCTATAGGGAGAGCGTTAGGAGTTATTTTAGGCTTCAAGAACCCCAACAGTCCTTCTTAGGGCCACATCTAACCGTGTGCAGTAGTGTGGAGGCTGCTTTTTGCAGTGTTGCACTTTTTTTTTTTTTTTGTATATCGGCCGTGCAGAGCATTGCATCCTGCAGTAATTTTACATTGTCCAGGGCCAGTAGTGGTGAGGCAGGGACAGAAGACATATTTAGTGTATATAGGCAGTGGGCCTTTCCAAAAACATTTGGGAAAAAAAATCTATTTGGGCTGCCTGTGACTGTCCTCAGTGTACTGGGTCTCTGTTGGGGGTAGTTGTCCTAATTCATACGCAGCCAGCTAAGTGGTACAGCAGGCTTGCGCAAAATTCTTTCCTGCCTCTGTGTTGCCTCTTACATCAATGCTGTATTCCTGTCCACAAGTGTACTGGGTCTCTGCTGGGGGTAATTGTCCTCATTCATACGCAGCCAGCTAAGTGTTACAGCAGGCTTGCGCAAAATTCTTTCCTGCCTCTGTGTTGCCTCTTACATCACCGCTGTATTCCTGTCCACAAGTGTACTGGGTCTCTGCTGGGGGTAGTTGTCCTAATTCATACGCAGCCAGCTAAGTGTTACAGCAGGCTTGCGCAAAATTCTTTCCTGCCTCTGCTGTGCGTTCCGTAAGTGAAGTCAGCCTCCAACCACAGGCCAATAAGCGGCACATTTAATTACAGCGTTCTGTTTCTGCACTACTGGTAATACAGCATGCTGAGGGGTAGGCCTAGAGGACGTGGACGCGGGCGAGGACGCAGAGGCCCAGGTCAGGGTGTGGGCACAGGCCGAGCCAGTGCGGTGGCCAGGGGTAGAGGCAGGGCCAGACCGAATAATCCACCAACTGTTTCCCAAAGCGCCCCCTCGCGCCATGCCACCCTGCAGAGGCCAAGGTGCTCTAAGGTGTGGCAGTTTTTCACAGAGACGCCTGACGACCGACGAACAGTGGTGTGCAACCTTTGTCGCGCCAAGATCAGCTGGGGAGCCACCACCACCAGCATGCGCAGGCATATGATGGCCAAGCACCCCACAAGGTGGGACGAAGGCCGTTCACCGCCTCCGGCTTGCACCACTGCCTCTCCCCCTGTGCCCCAACCTGCCACTGAGATCCAACCCCCCTCTGAGGACACAGGCACAAGTGCCTACCGGCCTGCACCCACACCCTCACCTCCGCTGTCCTCGGCCCCATCCAACAATGTCTCTCAGCGCAGCGTCCAGACGTTGCTAGCGCAACTGTTTGAGCGCAAGCGCAAGTACGCCGCCACGCACCCGCACGCTCAAGCGTTAAACGTGCACATAGCCAAATTGATCAGCCTGGAGATGCTGCCGTATAGGCTTGTGGAAACGGAGGCTTTCAAAAGCATGATGGCGGCGGCGGCCCCGCGCTACTCGGTTCCCAGTCGCCACTACTTTTCCCGATGTGCCGTCCCAGCCCTGCACGACCACGTCTCCCGCAACATTGTACGCGCCCTCACCACCGCAGTTACTGCCAAGGTCCACTTAACAACGGACACGTGGACAAGCACAGGTGGGCAGGGCCACTATATCTCCCTGACGGCACATTGGGTGAATTTAGTGGAGGCTAGGACACAGTCAGAGCCTGGAACCGCTCACGTCCTACCCACCCCCAGAATTGCGGGCCCCAGCTCGGTGGTGGTATCTGCGGCGGTGTATGCTTCCTCCACTAAACCACCCTCCTCCTCCTCCAACGCAACCTCTGTCTCGCAATCAAGATGTGTCAGCAGCAGCAGCACGTCGCCAGCAGTCGGTGTCGCGCGGCGTGGCAGCACAGCGGTGGGCAAGCGTCGGCAGGCCGTGCTGAAACTACTCAGCTTAGGAGAGAAGAAGCACACGGCCCACGAACTGCTGCAGGGTCTGACAGAGCAGACCGACCGCTGGCTTTCGCCAGGTCCTTGGAAACTTTGAGGAGTCTACACAGATGGTGAGCGGCGATGCTGCAATCATTAGCGTCACCATTCCTCTGCTATGCCTCTTGAGAAGTTCCATGCAAAGCATAAAGGCAGACACTTTGCGCTCGGAAACAGAGGCGGGGGAAGACAGTATGTTGCTGGATAGTCAGAGCACCCTCCTGTCTATATCTCAGCGCATTGAGGAGGAGGAGGAGGAGGGGGAAGAGACAGCTTGGCCCACTGCTGAGGGTACCCATGCTGCTTGCCTGTCATCCTTTCAGCGTGTATGGCCTGAGGAGGAGGAGGATCCTGAAACTGATCTTCCTAGTGAGGACAGCCATGTGTTGCGTACAGGTACCCTGGCACACATGGCTGACTTCATGTTAGGATGCCTTTCTCGTGACCCTCGCGTTACACGCATTCTGGCCACTACGGATTACTGGGTGTACACACTGCTCGACCCACGGTATAAGGAGAGCCTTTCCACTCTCATGCCCGAAGAGGAAAGGGGTTCGAGAGTGATGCTATACCACAGGACCCTGGCGGACAAACTGATGGTAACATTCCCATCCGACAGCGCTAGTGGCAGAAGGTGCAGTTCCGAGGGCCAGGTAGCAGGGGAGGCGCAGAGATCAGGCAGCATGTACAGCACAGGCAGGGGAACATTCTCCAAGGCCTTTGCCAGCTTTATGGCTCCCCAGCAAGACTGTGTCACCACTCCCCAGTCAAGGCTGAGTTGGCGGGAGCACTGTAAAAGGATGGTGAGGGAGTACGTAGCCGATCGCACGACTGTCCTCCGTGACGCCTCTGCCCCCTACAACTACTGGGTGTCGAAGCTGGACACGTGGCCTGAACTCGCGCTGTATGCCCTGGAGGTGCTTGCTTGTCCTGCGGCTAGCGTCTTGTCAGAGAGGGTGTTTAGTGCGGCTGGGGGAATCATCAAGGATAAGCGTACCCGCCTGTCAACCGACAGTGCCGACAGGCTTACACTCATCAAGATGAACAAAGCCTGGATTTCCCCAGACTTCTCTTCTCCACCAGCGGACAGCAGCGATACCTAAGCAATACATAGGCTGCACCCGCGGATGGAAGCATCGTTCTCTATCACCATCAAAAACGGGGACTTTTTTGCTTCATCAATCTGTGTATTCTATTCATCCTCCTCCTCCTGCTCCTTCTCCTGAAACCTCACGTAATCACGCCGAACGGGCAATTTTTCTTAGGCCCACAAGGCTCAGTCATATAATTTTTGTAAACAATTTTTATACGTTTCAATGCTCATTAAAGCGTTGAAACTTGCACCTGAACCAATTTTTATTTTAACTGGGCTGCCTCCAGGCCTAGTTACCAATTAAGCCACATTAACCAAAGCGATAAATGGGTTTCACCTGCCCTCTTGGTTGGGCATGGGCAATTTTTCTGAGGTACATTAGTACTGTTGGTACACCAATTTTTTGGGGCCCTCGCCTACAGTGTAATCCAATTAATTTTTTGCCCACCTGCATTAAAGCTGACGTTACATCAGCTGTGATGGGCACTGCAATGGGATATATTTATGTACCGCCAGTGGCTTCCTGGCACCCACCCATGCTGTGGGTCCACAGGGAGTTGTAACTGCATGTGTCTACTTCTAAAGAACCCCAGTCTGACTGGGGCATGCAGTGTGGGCCGAAGCCCACCTGCATTTAATCGGATGTTACCTCAGCTGTGATGGGCACTGCAATGGGATACATTTATGTACAGCCGGTGGGTTCCAGGGAGCCACCCATGCTGTGGGTGCACACGGAATTCCCATTGCGGAGTTGTACCTGCCTGTGACTATTTATAAAAAACCGCGGTCTGACTGGGGCATGCAGACACCTTGACAGAATGAATAGTGTGTGGCACATAGGTTCCCCATTGCTATGCCCACGTGTGCAGCTCCTGATGGCGGTGGCACAGGATTATATTTCTCATTGCTTCTGTACAGCATTGTGGGCTATCGCCCCGCCCCTTTTAAAGAGGGTCGCTACCTAGCCATGCCAACCCTCTGCAGTGTGTGCCTGCGGTTCCTCCTCATGGCAGACGCACTTATAAATAGACATGAGGGTGGTGTGGCATGAGTGCAGCTGAAGGCTGCACAGGGACACTTTGGTGTGCGCTGTGGACACTGGGTCATGCGGGGGGGTTGGGCAGCATGTAACCCAGGAGAAGTGGCAGCGGAGTGTCATGCAGGCAGTGATTGTGCTTTGTTGGAGGTAGTGTGGTGCTTAGCTAAGGTATGCATTGCTAATGAGGGCTTTTCAGAAGTAAAAGTTGTTGGGAGGGGGGGGCACTCTTGCCGCTATTGTGGCTTAATAGTGGGACCTGGGAACTTGAGATGCAGCCCAACATGTAGCCCCTCGCCTGCCCTATCCGTTGCTGTGTCGTTCCCATCACTTTCTTGAATTGCCCAGATTTTCACAAATGAAAACCTTAGCGAGCATCGGCGATATACAAAAATGCTCGGGTCGCCCATTGACTTCAATGGGGTTCGTTATTCGAAACGAACCCTCGAGCATCGCGATTATTTCGTCCCGAGTAACGAGCACCCGAGCATTTTGGTGCTCACTCATCTCTAATATCGACGCAAAATCCTTGCAAATACACTGTGCCACTGCATACAATCGTGTCACACAATGTGATCCTTGAAAATTAAATGCCATACATATGCTATGTCCCCTGTAGAAAGTTCCACATGTGTCACTGCCCCTGAAGAAAGTGCCACATAAGTCTGTGCCTCCTGGTGAAAGTACTACACTATGCCCCCTAAAAACAAGTATAGTATACAAGCAAACACGCTCACTAGTCCCTGTTCCTATGCTGCCATCCAATGTTGCAGCAATTAATGGTTACCTTGCCTTTCAGCACTACTAAAGTTATACAACTGAGATGCAGGTACAATTGAGTTCAAGGGGAACTGAGTTAGGATCCCAAATTTTTCTTGTTTTCCAAACCAGTTACTTTAACCAGCCAGATCCCAACTGTTTATATATTGTACCTGTATTCAGTGAACAAATAAACACATTGAAGTGTGCAAATTATACCTTAAATGCCATGCGTTGGTCAAGTTTTACTTTTATACAGTTGCTTAAGTATTAACCTTTTCCAATCCACTGTCTGACGTCTGAAGATTTTATGATTTAAGGCTGTACAGCTCCGATGTTGGAAGACGTCCGTCGGGGTTCTCTTACTGTATATTGACAGCCTCTCTGCTGTCGGAGCCTATCCATCGTGTCACCTCATGCAGTACTGGCTTTAGCCAGCATATAACGCTGTTGTATAATGGCAGAAAAAGAGTAAGCCCCCTAGGAAAACCAGGATACAATTTGGATTGGAAAGGGTTAAAGTTCGTGATGGTTTTAAGCCGTAAGTGCCAAGCCACCGAAAATGATCCTCCTAGCCGGAGAAATTGAAATGCCCAGATGACTATACAGGTCTATACCACCAAGGATGGCTATTAAACTAATTTCATAGGACACCACAATTCTATAATCATCTGCATGTGTAATAATCTTTACATGGACCTACAAAAGCTTTTCATAGACATAAAAATAACTGTAGGTTAGATGATGTGCAGTTTGCGTTCCCAGTTTCTCCATTGATATACATGCTCATCCTGGTAGAATTATTGTGTTATTTCAATTGAGCAAATGGGAATAAGCTAGTATCAAACACATTTGAAGCCATTGATTGCTCTTAGGTTGGGATTGGAAATTTCTATTCTACCAGTTTCTTGTTTCTCTTTTAGCAGACTCTAGTCAATGTAGATATAAGGCTCTGTTCGTATCTCAGGCATGGTTTCTGTTTGTAATTAAAACCATTACAGCATGCTGCCATTTTACGACATTTTCCAATTTAGAGGATATCCCCGGATTAATCTAATTTCTATCGCCAATTTAAAGTAATTGTTTAGTTTAAATGACTGATGTTCTTGGATATCATAGAGATTGTTCTTTCACTTAGGACCCCAGCAAGAGTTGAGATCCGCAGTAAACAGCATTTCTCACTCTGGTAAACAGGAAGTTCACAGTGATTTCATTAATATTGCAACAACTGGATAGTGAAGATACGTTGGCTACTAGTTTCCCAATTCATTACGATATTTATGGAATAAAGGTGTATTTCCTTTTATCACTACTGTGACATTTCTAGCTTTAGGGTTCATTCCTGTAGCAGGGTGGCAGACTGCCCATGCTACAATTAGTGCAAAGCCAGCCCCATTAAAGTCAATAGATAGACTGCAGTATTTAAGTTGGCCACTGAAGGAAGCTTGAATACAAGCAGTGATTATGGTCAAGAGCCATTATATTCTATGGCCTTTATTGAGCATGTTCAAGAGGAATGTGCTGGACACTTCTAGAAAGGAGCTCTGAGTAACTATAAAAGAAGACTGAGCAGTGCAATGTTGGTTACTGCTGGTGAAGAGTTCAAGGGAACTCTTAAAGCATTAAAGGGGTTGTCCAGTTGTAAACTATTGATGGCCTATCTGCAGGATAGGCTACCAGTAGTAGCTTGGTGGGAAATCACCGCCTTGGATCTCTTCTGATCAGTGTGCTTGTGCACTGAGCTGATTTGTGTAGGAAGCAAAGAGCTCCATTCCCACTGCAGTAGCCACCCAGGCTTGATGTTATAGGCAAAATTCACATTGAAGTGCATAGTAACTTTGCTTGTAACACCATGCCTCGCCACTACCATGGGAATGAAGCTGTCTGGTTCCTTCAGGAATCAACTTAGTGCACAAGCACACTGACCTTGCAAACAGCTGATCAGGAGGGGTTCCAGGTGGTGAATCTCCTTGGACCTGGTGGCTTGGATAGGCCATCAATATTACACAGTTGGACAACCCCTCTAGAGGGTTTGTTTGGTACTTCAAAGGGGTTGTCCAAGATTTGGAAAGCTTATTAGGAAGCAGAACAACATATAAAACAAATTAGTACTCAGTTTTTAAATGTCTCATTGCTCCAATCCCCACTGCTCTGGTCATATGCTATTTTATATTCAAGTGACTGCTGCAGCTAACCACTGGCCTCAGTGGTCATGTGTACATGAAATGCTGCAGACAGATGTTAGCTGTATGTCAATAGGCAAATATAACCCCATTAAAAATGGCATTTTTTGTAGAATTTTTCTCTATACATGTGGTGCATTTTTCCCCAACATAATGTTTCCCCAACATAAAGACCCCCAACGGGATATTCACTGCACAGGATCAGGTACACAACATCAGATTTGGAACATGTGAATGTCCCTGGGATCTTGTAGTCCGTTGTGTGTTAGGGATTTGTATCCTAAAGTTCCTTTTTGTGTGTCAGAAGGCAATGCACTCCTGACTATAAAGCTCCTCAAATTTGGAGGTTGCCTATAACATAGAAGGTGAGGGTCCAGGAATATGTTTTCAGACGGTCATCCTTGTGTAGGGTATGATGGAGTTTCTTTGCAGTTTTCCTTAGTACCTCTAGCTGTGAGTTGTAGGTCACTTCTAGAGGTACATGACCGTTTTCTAACTTATCTATGTATTGGTGTGGTTGACTTCTGGGTATCCTGTTAGCTCTGGTGATTTGATAATCAGTATAGGGATGTCTGTATTGAGTTGTTTGAAATTTTTATGGTGGTGTCCAAAAAGTTGATTTCTGTATATTAGTAGCTTAATGTCAGGTTTATGGTGGGGTTTGAAATCCATTGACTCTCTCATGGAATTTTATTAGTTCTTGTTCGGTGTTGGTCCAGATGACAATGATGTCATCAATGTGGCGGAAGTCGCCCAATGGTTTGCTGGAGCAGGAGGCCGAAAGGTCACTCTCCAGTTTTGCCATGAAAAGGTTGGCATATTGCAGTGCCATTTCGCTGCCCATGGCAGTTCTGGTGAGTTGCAGGTAAAAGGTATCATATCTACAAGATTACTTGGTTTCTTTAGCTGAGAACAATCACATTTTGCTCTACTGGCTAACACCGTACCAAACTTTTTTTCAGTCTACACAAACATATGCACTGTTGAATTAAGGCCGTACTTGGTACTAGAAAATATACCAACTGCTGCATGCAACCTATTAACCCTTTCCAATCCACTGTCCGATGTCTAAAGATATTCTGATTGAAGGCTGTACAGCTATGATGTCGAAAGACTCTGGCAGGGTATTCTTACTGCAGATTACTGGCTGCTCTGTTGTCGGGGGTGTTTCCAGCATGTCATGTACCGCAGTACTGCCTATGGCCAGCAGATGGCACAATTGTATAATGGCAGAAAGAGAAAGCCCCCTAGGAAACCCTGAATCCAAAATTGGATTGCAAAGGGTTAAACCCTTACTGCCTCAGGGGTTTTATTAGGATTTTATAAAAAGAATAAGTTGCACCACAGGCATATTTTTCATGCACTTAAAAACAGCTTCTTTATTTCAAACAAACAGCTCATTTATGAAAAGAAAGAAGAAATAAAACATGGTGTGCAATTCAGTAATAGTCCAGAGCAATGGATGTTTTTTTTCGTTATAGCAACTTTTCGGACTCATATGTCCTTTTTCAAGCAAGTTAAAGGGGTTGTCTCGCGGCAGCAAGTGGGGTTATACACTTCTGTATGGCCATATTAATGCACTTTGTAATATACATCGTGCATTAATTATGAGCCATACAGAAGTTATTCACTTACCTGCTCCGTTGCTAGCGTCCCCGTCGCCATGGATCCGTCTAAATTCGCTGTCTTCTGGGGTTTTTAGACGCGCTTGCACAGTCCGGTCTTCTGCCTGGTGAATGGGGCCGCTCGTGCTGGAGAGCTGGTCCCGCGTCGTCATCGTAGCTCCGCCCCATCACGTGTGCCGATTCCAGCCAATCAGGAGGCTGGAATCAGCAATGGACCGCACAGAGCCCACGGTGCACCATGGGAGAAGACCCGCGGTGCATTGTGGGTGAAGATCCCGGTGGCCATCTTGGAGAAGGAAGAAAGAAGTAATATATATATAATTTTTTTTTTTAACCCATCCCTTGGGTTTGTCTCGCGCCGAACGGGGGGCCTATTGAAAAAAAAAAAACCCGTTTCGGCGCGAGACAATCCCTTTAAGACCATATGCTCATAAAATTCTCATTCAGAGAGGGGGGGGGGGGGAGAAACTCCATAAATAAGAATACACAACACCACAAAGAGTCAAGAAGCAACCACTTTAGTCAGTTTCTGAAAACACACTCAATTTTAATAGGGTTTTAGTTGCTTAAAAACTGTTCATTTTATCACTTTTGTATCCATTGCCCTGTGTTCTATGATGTACTATTCTCCATCATTTCATCTTTATTTCTTGTATTTTGTTGTATGTTAATGCCAGTAGAATATTTTTTCACCTTTGTGACCAGTGTCCATTTTTAAATATACTAGCATGCATGACGCTACATGCTGTTCCACAAATAGAGTAGAGAGCAGGAAGTAAAGAAGGAAATGAACTAAGCAGTTGTACATGGATTTGCTTATTTGCTTTGAAATAATGTTGTAATATTTCCAAACCCCCAGAAATGTCAACATCTTTTAGTAGGTTCTTCAACTGAACAAGACATAAATATTTATGACATATTTATAATATGTAAAAACTTTATGGCTACAAAATAAATACTTTGGGCAATAATTATCCTAATGCAAAAGTAAAAAATCTTATGCTATCTAAGTTACATGGACAATAATATAGATTGAACTGATAAAGAATTTTGGGTTTTGTGACTGTTACAATTAATGCTAATAAAAAATAGATTTACTAGAAGAGAACTTTTTCTTGATCCATTTATTTGGACTTAACTAGAGATGAGCGAGCGTACTCGTCCGAGCTTAATACTCGTTCGAGTATTAGCGTGTTCGAGATGCTCGTTACTGGAGACGAGTACCACGCGATGTTCGAGTTACTTTCACTTTCATCTCTGAGACGTTAGCGCGCTTTTCTGGCCAATAGAAAGACAGGGAAGGCATTACAACTTCCCCCTGCGACGTTCAAGCCCTATACCACCCCCCTGCTGTGAGTGGCTGGCGAGATCAGGTGTCACCCGAGTATATAAATCGGCCCCTCCTGCGGCTCGCCACAGATGCATTCTGACAGAGATCAGGGAAAGTGCTGCTGGTGCCGGAGCTGCTATAGGGAGAGCGTTAGGAGTTATTTTAGGCTTCAAGAACCCCAACAGTCCTTCTTAGGGCCACATCTGACCGTGTGCAGTACTGTTGAGGCTGCTTTTTGCAGTGTTGCACATTTTTTTTTGTATATCGGCCGTGCAGAGCATTGCGTCCAGAGCATTGCGTCCTGCAGTAATTTTACATAGTCCAGGGCCAGTAGTGGTGGTGAGGCAGGGACAGTGAAAGACATATACAGTCTATATAGGCAGTGGGCTTTTCCAAAAAAATTTGGGAAAAAAATCTATTTGGGCTGCCTGTGACCGTCCTGACTGTACTGCGTCTCTGCTGGGGGTAGTTCTCCTAATTCATACGCAGCCAGCTAAGTGTTACAGCAGGCTTGCGCAAAATTCTTTCCTGGCTCTGCGTTGCCTCTTACATCACCGCTGTCATCCTGTCCAGAGTGAAACAGTCTGCAGTAATTTTACATAGTCCAGGGCCAGTAGTGGTGGTGAGGCAGGGACAGTGAAAGACATATACAGTCTATATAGGCAGTGGGCTTTTCCAAAAAAATTTGGGAAAAAAAATCTATTTGGGCTGCCTGTGACCGTCCTCAGTATACTACGTCTCTGCTGGGGGTAGTTGTCCTAATTCATACGCAGCCAGCTAAGTGTTACAGCAGGCTTGCGCAAAATTATTTCCTGCCTCTGCTGTGCGTTCCGTAAGCGAAGTCAGCCTCCAACCACAGGCCAATAAGCGGCACATTTAATTACAGCGTTCTGTTTCTGCACTACTGGTAATACAGCATGCTGAGGGGTAGGGGTAGGCCTAGAGGACGCGGGCGAGGACGCGGAGGCCCAAGTCAGGGTATGGGCACAGGCCGAGCTCCTGATCCAGGTGTATTGCAGCCGACTGCTGCGGGATTAGGAGAGAGGCACGTTTCTGGCGTCCCCAGATTCATCTCACAATTAATGGGTCCACGTGGTAGACCTTTATTAGAAAATGAGCAGTGTGAGCAGGTCCTGTCGTGGATGGCAGAAAGTGCATCCAGCAATCTATCGACCACCCAGTGTTCTGCGCCGTCCACTGCTGCAACTCTGAATCCTCTGGCTGCTGCTCCTCCTTCCTCCCAGCCTCCTCACTCCATTACAATGACACATTCTGAGGAGCAGGCAGACTCCCAGGAACTGTTCTTGGGCCCCGGCCCAGAATGGGCAGCAATGGTTCCGAATCCTCTCCCACTGGAGGAGTTTGTCGTGACCGATGCCCAACCTTTGCAAAGTTCCCGGAGTCCGGGGGATGAGGCTGGGGACTTCTGGCAACTGTCTCAAGAGCTTTCAGTGGGTGAGGAGGACGATGACGATGAGACACAGTTGTCTATCACTCAGGTAGTAGTAATTGGAGTAAGTCCGAGGGAGGAGCGCACAGAGGATTCGGAGGAAGAGCAGCAGGACGAAGAGGTGACTGACCCCACCTGGTTTGCTACGCCTACTGAGGACAGGTCTTCAGAGGGGGAGGCAAGTGCAGCAGCAGGGCAGGTTGGAAGAGGCAGTGCGGTGGCCAGGGGTAGAGGCAGGGCTAGACCGAATAATCCACCAACTGTTTCCCAAAGCGCCCCCTCGCGCCATGCCACCCTGCAGAGGCCGAGGTGCTCAAAGGTCTGGCAGTTTTTCACTGAGAGTGCAGACGACCGACAAACAGTGGTGTGCAACCTTTGTCGCGCCAAGATCAGCCGGGGAGCCACCACCACCAGCCTCACCATCAACAGCATACGCAGACATATGATGGCGAAGCACCCCACAAAGTGGGACGAAGGCCGTTCACCGCCTCCGGTTTGCACCGCTGCCTCTCCCCCTGTGCCCCAACCTGCCACTGAGATCCAACCCCCCTCTCAGGACACAGGCACTACCGTCTCCTGGCCTGCACCCACACCCTCACCTCCGCTGTCCTCGGCCCCATCCACCAATGTCTCTCAGTGCACCGTCCAGCCGTCGCTAGCAAAAGTGTTGGAGCGCAAGCGCAAGTACGCTGCCACGCACCCGCACGCTCAAGCGTTAAACGTGCACATAGCCAAATTGATCAGCCTGGAGATGCTGCCGTATAGGGTTGTGGAAACGGAGGCTTTCAAAGGTATGATGGCGGCGGCGGCCCCGCGCTACTCGGTTCCCAGTCGCCACTACTTTTCCCGATGTGCCGTCCCAGCCCTGCACGACCACGTCTCCCGCAACATTGTACGCGCCCTCACCAACGCGGTTACTGCCAAGGTCCACTTAACAACGGACACGTGGACAAGCGCAGGTGGGCAGGGCCACTATATCTCCCTGATGGCACATTGGGTGAATTTAGTGGAGGCTGGGACAGAGTCAGAGCCTGGGACCACTCACGTCCTACCCACCCCCAGAATTGCGGGCCCCAGCTCGGTGGTGGTATCTGCGGCGGTGTATGCTTCCTCCACTAAACCACCCTCCTCCTCCTCCTACACAACCTCTGTCTCGCAATCAAGATGTGTCAGCAGCAGCACGTCGCCAGCAGTCGGTGTCGCGCGGCACGGCAGCACAGCGGTGGGCAAGCGTCAGCAGGCCGTGCTGAAACTACTCAGCTTAGGAGAGAAGAGGCACATGGCCCACGAACTGCTGCAGGGTCTGACAGAGCAGACCGACCGCTGGCTTGCGCCACTGAGCCTCCAACCGGGCATGGTCGTGTGTGACAACGGCCGTAACCTGGTGGCGGCTCTGCAGCTCGGCAGCCTCACGCACGTGCCATGCCTGGCCCACGTCTTTAATTTGGTGGTTCAGCGCTTTCTGAAAAGCTACCCACGCTTGTCAGACCTGCTCAGAAAGGTGCGCCGGCTCTGCGCACATTTCCGCAAGTCCTACACGGACGCTGCCACCCTGCGCACCTGCAACATCGGTTTCATCTGCCAGTGCACCGACTGCTGTGCGACGTGCCCACACGGTGGAACTCTACGCACCACATGTTGGCCAGGCTCTATGAGCAGCGTAGAGCTATAGTGGAATACCAACTCCAACATGGGCGGTGCAGTGGGAGTCAGCCTCCTCAATTCTTTACAGAAGAGTGGGCCTGGTTGGCAGACATCTGCCAGGTCCTTGTAAACTTTGAGGAGTCTACCCAGATGGTGAGCGGCGATGCTACAATCATTAGCGTCACCATTCCTCTGCTATGCCTCTTGAGAAGTTCCCTGCAAAGCATAAAGGCAGACGCTTTGCGCTCGGAAACAAAGGCGGGGGAAGACAGTATGTCGCTGGATAGTCAGAGCACCCTCCTGTCTATATCTCAGCGCGTTGAAGAGAAGGAGGAGGAGCATGAGGAGGATGAGGAGGAGGGGGAAGAGACAGCTTGGCCCACTGCTGAGGGTACCCATGCTGCTTGCCTGTCATCCTTTCAGCGTGTATGGCCGGAGGAGGAGGAGGAGGATCCTGAAAGTGATCTTCCTAGTGAGGACAGCCATGTGTTGCGTACAGGTACCCTGGCACACATGGCTGACTTCATGTTAGGATGCCTTTCTCGTGACCCTCGCGTTACACGCATTCTGGCCACTACGGATTACTGGGTGTACACACTGCTCGACCCACGGTATAAGGAGTACCTTTCCACTCTCATACCCGAAGAGGAAAAAGGTTCGAGATTGATGCTATACCACAGGACCCTGGCGGACAAGCTGATGGTAAAATTCCCATCCGACAGTGCTAGTGGCAGAAGGCGCAGTTCCGAGGGCCAGGTAGCAGGGGAGGCGCGGAGATCAGGCAGCATGTACAGCACAGGCAGGGGAACACTCTCTAAGGCCTTTGACAGCTTTCTGGCTTCCCAGCAAGACTGTGTCACCGCTCCCCAGTCAAGGCTGAGTCGGCGGGAGCATTGTAAAAGGATGGTGAGGGAGTACGTAGCCAATTGCACGACCGTCCTCCGTGACGCCTCTGCCCCCTACAACTACTGGGTGTCGAAGCTGGACACGTGGCCTGAACTCGCGCTGTATGCCCTGGAGGTGCTTGCTTATCCTGCGGCTAGCGTCTTGTCAGAGAGGGTGTTTAGTGCGGCTGGGGGAATCATCACAGATAAGCGTACCCGCCTGTCAACCAACAGTGCTGACAGGCTTACACTCATCAAGATGAACAAAGCCTGAATTTCCCCAGACTTCTCTTCTCCACCAGCGGACAGCAGCGATACCTAAACAATACGTAGGCTGCACCCGCGGATGGAAGCATTGTTCTCTATCACCATCAAAAACGTGGACGTAGCTTCATCAATCTGTGTATAATATTCATCCTCCTCCTCCTCCTGCTCCTCCTCCTGAAACCTCACGTAATCACGCCGAACGGGCAATTTTTCTTAGGCCCACAAGGCTCAGTCATATAATTTTTGTAAACAATTTTTATATGTTTCAATGCTCATTAAAGCGTTGAAACTTGCACCTGAACCAATTTTTATTTTAACTGGGCTGCCTCCAGGCCTAGTTACAAATTAAGCCACATTAACCAAAGCGATTAATGGGTTTCACCTGCCCTCTTGGTTGGGCATGGGCAATTTTTCTGAGGTACATTAGTACTGTTGGTACACCAATTTTTTGGGGCCCTCGCCTACAGTGTAATCGAATTAATTTTTTGCCCACCTGCATTAAAGCTGACGTTACATCAGCTGTGCTGGGCACTGCAATGGGATATATTTATGTACCATCGGTGGGTTCCAGGGAGCCACCCATGCTGTCGGACCACACGGAGTTGTAGCTGCATGTGTCCACTTCTAAAGAACCCCAGTCTGACTGGGGCATGCAGTGTGGGCCGAAGCCCACCTGCATTAAACATGACATTACCTCAGCTGTGATGGGCAATGCAATGGGATATATTTATGTACCGCCGGTGGGTTCCAGGGAGCCACCCATGCTGTCGGTCCACACGGAGTTGTAACTGCATGTGTCCACTTCTAAAGAACCCCAGTCTGACTGGGGCATGCAGTGTGGGCCGAAGCCCACCTGCATTAAACATGACATTACCTCAGCTATGATGGGGAATGCAATGGGATATATTTATGTACCGCTGGTGGGTTCCAGGGAGCCACCCATGCTGTCGGTCCACACGGAGTTGTAACTGCATGTGTCCACTTCTAAAGAACCCCAGTCTGACTGGGGCATGCAGTGTGGGCCGATGCCCACCTGCATTAAACATGACATTACCTCAGCTGTGCTGGGCAATGCAATGGGATTTATTTATGTACCGCCAGTGGGTTCCAGGGAGCCACCCATGCTGTCGGTCCACACGGAGTTGTAACTGCATGTGTCCACTTCTAAAGAACCCCAGTCTGACTGGGGCATGCAGTGTGGGCCGAAGCCCACCTGCATTAAACATGACATTACCTCAGCTGTGATGGGCAATGCAATGGGATATATTTATGTACCACCGGTGGGTTCCAGGGAGCCACCCATGCTGTCAGTCCACACAGAGTTGTAACTGCATGTGTCCACTTCTAAAGAACCCCAGTCTGACTGGGGCATGCAGTGTGGGCTGAAGCCCACCTGCATTAAACATGACATTACCTCAGCTGTGCTGGGCAATGCACTGGGATTTATTTATGTACCGCCGGTGGCTTCCTGGGACCCTCCCATGCTGTCGGTCCACACGGACTTCACAATAGGAAGTTGTACCTGCCTGTGTCTACTTATAAAGAACCCCAGTCTGACTGGGGCATGCAGTGTGGGCCGAAGCCCACCTGCATTTAATCTGACGTTAGCTCTGCTGTCCAGGGCACTGCAATGGGATACATTTATGTACAGCCGGTGGGTTCCGGGGAGCCACCCATGCTGTCGGTCCACACGGAGTTGTAACTGCAAGTGTCCACTTCTAAAGAACCCCAGTCTGACTGGGGCATGCAGTGTGGGCCGAAGCCCACCTGCATTAAACATGACATTACCTCAGCTGTGATGGGCAATGCAATGGGATATAGTTATGTACCACCGGTGGCTTCCTGGGACCCTCCCATGCTGTCGGTCCACACGGACTTCACAATAGGAAGTTGTACCTGCCTGTGTCTACTTATAAAGAACCCCAGTCTGACTGGGGCATGCAGTGTGGGCCGAAGCCCACCTGCATTTAATCTGACGTTAGCTCTGCTGTCCAGGGCACTGCAATGGGATACATTTATGTACAGCCGGTGGGTTCCGGGGAGCCACCCATGCTGTCGGTCCACACGGAGTTGTAACTGCAAGTGTCCACTTCTAAAGAACCCCAGTCTGACTGGGGCATGCAGTGTGGGCCGAAGCCCACCTGCATTAAACATGACATTACCTCAGCTGTGATGGGCAATGCAATGGGATATAGTTATGTACCGCCGGTGGCTTCCTGGCACCCACCCATGCTGTCGGTCCACAGGGACTTCACAATAGGGAGTTGTACCTGCCTGTGTCTATGAATTAAAAACCCCGGTCAGGTTGGGGCATGCAGTGTGGGCCGAAGCCCACCTGCATTTAATCTGACGTTAGCTCTGCTGTCCAGGGCACTGCAATGGGATACATTTATGTACAGCCGGTGGGTTCCAGGGAGCCACCCATGCTGTGGGTGCACACGGAATTCTCATTGCAGAGTTGTACCTGCCTGTGACTATTTATAAAAAACCGCGGTCTGACTGGGGCATGCAGACACCTTGACAGAATGAATAGTGTGTGGCACATAGGTTCCCTATTGCTATGCCCACGTGTGCAGCTCCTGATGGCGGTGGCACAGGATTATATTTCTCATTGCTTCTGTACAGCATTGTGGGCTATCGCCCCGCCCCTTTTAAAGAGGGTCGCTGCCTAGCCATGCCAACCCTCTGCAGTGTGTGCCTGCGGTTCCTCCTCATGGCAGACACACTTATAAATAGACATGAGGGTGGTGTGGCATGAGGGCTACTGAAGGCTGCGCAGGGACACTTTGGTGTGCGCTGTGGACACTGGGTCGTGCGGGGGGGGGGGGGGGGGAGGGCTTGGGCAGCATGTAACCCAGGAGAAGTGGCAGCGGAGTGTCATGCAGGCAGTGATTGTGCTTTGTTGGAGGTAGTGTGGTGCTTAGCTAAGGTATGCATTGCTAATGAGGGCTTTTCAGAAGTAAAAATTGTTGGGAGGGGGGGCCCACTCTTGCCGCTATTGTGGCTTAATAGTGGGACCTGGGAACTTGAGATGCAGCCCAACATGTAGCCCCTCGCCTGCCCTATCCGTTGCTGTGTCGTTCCCATCACTTTCTTGAATTGCCCAGATTTTCACAAATGGAAACCTTAGCGAGCATCGGCGATATACAAAAATGCTCGGGTCGCCCATTGACTTCGATGGGGTTCGTTATTCGAAACGAACCCTCGAGCATCGCGAAAATTTCGTCCCGAGTAACGAGCACCCGAGCATTTTGGTGCTCGCTCATCTCCAGACTTAACCCCTTAAGGTCAGATGAGCGTTTTTTTCACGCATGTATAGGCGCATAAAGAAAACAGCAGAATGCATGTATAAAAAAAAAAATCTTGATTGAAGCTACAATTCACACATAAATAATGCGGCCCTATTGAAAGCAATGGGTGAGGATCGCTATCCCCTGCTGTGGCTGTGACAGCTGCAGCAGGGGATTCCTTGGATGTGAAACTCCTGGATGCTGTCACATTCAGGGGTTTTACCTTGTTGTCAATGGGGCCAGCCCCATTGAAACCATAGGGAGAAGATCGCGCTCCTCTGCCACTGATGTGACAGCTGTGGCAGGGGATTCATATAGGAAGAAGGCTTGGCAGCTTAAGTTTCTAATGGGGTAATACAGATCTGTGAAGCATCTTTATTATGAAACTTTAAAAAATGTTTGGATACACTACAAAACATGTAGCCTTTTGAGATGTTGAAGTGATGTTTGTTTGCTTTAATTCCAAATTCATTTATTGTTCTACTTACACACCTAATGTTAAATGGGCATTCTATCAAATCAGTGATGTAGGAGGAACCACAATTCAGAAATTGTTCCCAGAAATTTTTTTTATCCGTATCAATAAATCTCCTTCCTAGCATGTTGAATGTTGCCATAATACCTATCATTTTTTATTCCATATTTAAATGTGTCTCTCAGAGGCCCAGGGGAAATGCTCCTGAAAGTACTGTTAAGTTGAGTTTTACTACTTTGGTAAGAGAAGCTAAATGTTTTTAATGGTTTGATTTCTACAAAAGATATCTCTTGGAACTGAACCATGGGGATGACAGTAGATTAAAAAGGATCTCACTTTAAAATTCACCAGTGTTTGTTTAGGATAGTTTTAGGATGTTACTGTTATGAGCTTTAACAAGTTATACAGAGGGCCTTGGAATCTATAGTTTTTTTTGTCTGGTACTGAACTAAGATATTTTTTACGATATTTCATGATCAGCACCACTGTATAGCCTTTTTCTTTAAAACATATTTTTTAAATGTTGGATTGTTCCATAAAAACTTCAATAGAGGTTCAATTCCTTGGAATCCTCCTAAACTATTTATACGGAATATTGAGCTTCCACTGTTTTGGATGACAGCTTGCAAAATTCAAATAACTATTGGAGTTCACGAGTTTAAAATGTGAAAATATGTCTTGGTGTGGGTAGACCCATTCTAAATCTAAAGAAATGATTCTCAGTTGGTCAAAGGTCCCAGAGAGATCCAACCCCATGAATAATTATTCAAATTCTTGACAAAAGTCATTAAATCTGTCATGGTACCAACCCAAATAATTAAATTGTCATCAATAAGCCTTTTAAAAAAATATAAAGCAAAAGACCTGAATGTTCTCCTCAAAAGCCCTCATATACAGGTTTACATGACTTGGACTAAACTTGGTCCCCATCTCGGTTCCCTTTATTTGAAGAAAAAACTGAGTATTAAAAACAAAATAATTATTATGTAAAATTTAAATTTATGGAGTCCAAAATAAAAAGTTTCTGATAATAAGTTGGTTTTGCTCCAGGAAATGTCTCATTGCTTTCACCCCCATATGATGATGTATATTCAAGTAAATGGCTTTCATATCAAGTAAAGCCCAAATATATGTCTTTCCAAGTGATATCTTCTATTAATGTGAGTAAATGGCTCTGAGATAAGCTGATAAATGAAGGACATATCGCTGGAGATGATGATCTACATATGCAGAGAGCCCGCTGGTAATGGAATCAATGCCAGAAATAATAGCTATACTAGAAAATAAAAGTAAGATAACTCAGGATTAGCAATACAAATAAAATTTTAAATAAACAGTTGTGTGTCAATGCCAAATCAACCAAAGTGTAGAGGGAGACAGTTATATCAGTTGTGGGGTTCCTGTTGAGTCTTTTATAGTACTCTGCACCTTCATGAATTCTAAAGTCTTCAAGATTCTAGAAATCCCTATCCACGATGATAGCAGAACCCTTCTTGTCCGTGTTCTTAATATTGATATCCTTATTGCAGCTAAATGTCTAAAGGCCCATTTAGACACAATGATTATCGCTCAACATTTGCTCAAACGCCATCTTTTGAGCAATAATCGTTGTATTTAAATGTTGCCATCTTTCAGTTTAGTGTAGAATGACAGTTTTCAATTTTGCTTGAAAACCATCCTTCAGCAGAACAGCTGATAAGCAGGACTGCACACTCTGTTTTGCCTGCGGAGTGCTGATAACAGCTGTTTCCCTTGTCTCAGCTGTCAGCCCAGCAGGCAGAACAGCTGATAATCAGGACCACAGACTGGATTCTCCATGGGGAGCTAGAGATTACATTGTTCTCTCTTAGCAGCCCTTGGCTGAACACTGGAGCTAATTACAGAGCTCAGACCTCCTGCTGAGTTCTGCAACAGCTCCCAGAAGCTCATTTGCATGCAAATGAAGCTAATAGGCACTAATTGCTATTAGTTCTTTATTAGTACTTTAAGCAAAACGATCGCTGATCTTTAAATCTTTTGACAGATTATTATCTCTGTGTGTAAATGGGCCTTAAGAGTAACCAATTGTACCCCACTTTGATTTGAATTAAATGTCTGTTAATGTCTAGGCATTTTCTTAATATCCTCCAAAACACTCTGATAAAAGATCTCTCTAAAGGGGCCTGTGTTCTCTATTGGGATAAAATTCGCTAATTGGTTTGAAGTTGGTGGTAATCGGATTGTATAATACAGAAGTTACTGACTCATCAAAATAGCTGTTTGCAGTAGAGAGATGAGGGATATGAATGTCGCTGGAAGTATAAGTGCCCTCTCCCTTTTTTATGGCAAAGTGGTCACAAATAGTGAGTTTTCTAATCCCTTGGTTGAGATCAACAAATAACTCAAATGAATCAGAAAGAAAGGAAGGACTAAGGGAAGTACTTTGCTGATTACCTCCAATTCTTTTCTCTTTAGAATGTGTTTTGAAAAACTGAAGATTCTAAAGGTATGTGTAGGGGCCCGATACATACATTCCTGGCCCCCTCCATAATGTCATACATGTCATGTCTTATGTTGGTGTGCTGTGCAAATCTGTCTAGTCATTCTGTTATATGTATCGCACAGCTGCAGCATGTGATAGGTTAAATGTTTGCAAAAACCGGCTGATTGCCTGTGAATGTTTCAGTTTATGTCCTGTCATGTGGTATGAGTGTGATTATAAACAGGAGTGTGTGAGAGCAGGAAAGAAGAGAGGAGAGTTGAGAGTGGAGTTCCATTTCTTCTGGGTTCCTGAGGCTTCAGAGTGCCAGCCACATGGGGGTAACTTCAGCCCTCATGTGGTGAAGATGGAAGAGGAGGAGAGGTTCCCTAGAGTGCATGTACCAGTGATGAGAGAAGAGTGAGCCCCCAAGCAGAGAAAGAGAGAGAGCATAAGCCAGAAGTAAGTGCAATTGCCAAGGCCTAGTGCAGAGGTACTTTCTGACTTCTTCCTACACAGCTGTCCATAGTAATTGGATCATCACGTAGACGTACTCTTCTTCATTCGTCACACCCGGCCGTCCTGAAGTCTGGGATCACTGGGTGAAGGTACTTCTAAGTAAGTTGTTCATACACGGCCATCCTGAAGTCTGGGATCACCATTTGGAGGTACTATTATTCAAGTCTCTTTAATACCTGCACATCAAGAACTGTCAGCTGTGCCTTGCGTTAGTCTGAAGTTGTTCAAGTAAAGTTCTTCCAGGCCATGACCATTCCCAGGGAACTGAGGTACACCAATTCTGTCTGCGGCTCCATTTATTTACCACCGAGGGTCACGGAATAGCAGCATCATCCATGACAACCCCCTTATCCTGTTCTTATGTTTTAGGGCATCCCTCTCTGAGGGGTATCCTGAAGAGGTGCAGCGCTGCCCTGGCCGAGGCTACGTGTGTCACTCCTGGAGGGAGCATGGTTAGTGCCACCGTGACAAGCCAGCATCTTGCCCTCCCAGCTCCTCAACGTATGCACTGTTTCCGGGGCCACCCTATAGGATGCTGCATACGGGCTTCCTAATTGATTACTTTTCCACAGAGGTAAGCATTTTAGTTTTTTGGGGGAAGCATTTTCCTGCTCTTTTGCCTCTTCATCTCTGTTTTGTCTATTTCTGTGATTTAGAGTTAAAGAAATGGGTTGGTAAAACTGAGTGATTTTTGACCTTACTATTGGACAGAGTCAGATGGGGGTTGGATTGATGAGATTCAATTGTACTAGAACAGAGGGATGCTCTGGGGTGGATCTGGGGGGCCAGTTTTGAGACCTAAATCTAAAAAAGCAGAGGGCTCGACTAATGGAGTTAGAACAGATGATACCTGTGGGGTTGTGGGGTGGGGTGGGGGGTGGCAGAGTAAAGGGAGAGGTGATGAAGTGGTGATAACAGTGGATGAAATTACAACAGGAGGTGTAGGTGGAATTCTGGAGGTGAGGAGAGAACAGAATGAGGGGAAAGATGATGAAGTGGTAATAACAGTGAATGGAATTACAACAGAAGGTTCGGGTGGAATACTGCGAGGAAGATATACTTCCAAACATGATGGATATACACAAGTGGGAGCTGGTTGGGATACCACAGTAGGTATGGGTAAGGGTAATGGAACATATTGCTTTGAAAGATTGACCTATTTGGGCTTCACTTGATGTGAAAGCCCTTTATTCGAATATCCATCATCGTATGGGGATGAAACCAATCAGACATTTTCTGGAGCAAGACCCAGTCATGCCACATTACCAGAAACTTCTTATTTTAGACTACATAATTTTACATAATAATTATTTTGTTTTTACTAATCCATTTTATCTTCAAATAAAGGGAATCGCTATGGAGGCCAACTTTACTCCGAGTCATGTGAACCTGTATATGGGGTCTTTTGAGGAAAACATTCTGGACTCTCATTTAATATTTTATAAATGGTTTAGCAATTACATTTTAATTACTTAGGATGGTAGCATGACAGATCTGATGACTTTTGTCAAGAATTTGAAAAATAATTCATTGGGATTGGATCTCTCTAGGGCCTTTGGAATTATACATTAACCCTTTAAGGCCACAGCCTTTTTTTTCAATCTCGGTTTTTCCTTCCCACTTTTAAAAACTCATAACTCTTTTATTTATCTATCAACGTAGATGTCTGAGGCCTGGTTTTTGTGAGACGAGTTGTATTTTTCAATAGTACTATTTAATATACCATATAATGTACTGAAAAACTTTTTAGAAATTCTAAGTGGAGTGAAATAAAATCTGTAAAATCTATGGGAAAGCGCCTAAACTGATCTTTAACAAAAATTATAATGTGAATTAAAGCTCCCTTAGGAGATCTAGACTCACCTGGCACTAAGTGGGAAACCCTGGGCACAAGGATGTACCCACTCAGCACCCATAATCCAGATGTGTTTTGAGGAAGGTAGAGATAAATCCTGGCCCTGTTACAATTATCTGGGCAAACTAAGCACGGGGCCCACACGATCATGACCAACGGGAGGGATGGATACACACGAGTTTCAGACAACTGACCCTGTGCTACAGGGAGGGATGACATTGCCCCGATAAAGGGCGGTCCAGCGGTCTTCAGAACGGGGCCCTAGTTGATTCTAGGAACCACACCACCAGAACGGGACACATACACATGCCACATGACAGGGATATAACAACAGGACACACAGAGCCAGAAAACACAGCACACAGCAGGCAAAATGCAACTACTAGTAACAGGTGATAAGCTATATATAATTATCAGGTATTAGTTGACATTTTGAGCAAAACGTGGAAGCTAGCGGGCCACTTCACAGCTGCTGGCTATACTGCAAGTCCCTACACTAACCAGGAGTCCAGTGGCACTGGACACAGTTCACACAGTCAGCTGCAACAGGACAGGAACAGAACACAGTTCACACAGCAAGCTGCAACAGGACAGGAACAGGACATAGGTCACAAAGCAAGCTGCAACAGGACAGGAAAAGAACAGAGGTCACACAGCAAGCTGCAACAGGACAGGAACAGAACGCAGGTCACACAGCAAGCTGCAACAGGACAGGAACAGAACACAGGTCGCACAGACTCCACCCAGAGCTCACATGCACACAGATGAAACTCACAGCAAGTCTATATGTCCTCATACCAGGGGGGATAGACAGTCAGCCACCAAGCTGACATAGGGAACTATGTCAGAGATCCACCAACTGACAGACAGAGCAAGACATGAGACGTTTGGAGGCCACACCTGTGAGGGGAAGGGAAAAGAGGCACTGCATGTGCTGCAGACTAGGACTATAGGTGTCCAAACCGTCTTTAGGGAAGTAGAGAGACACAACAGACCTGCATGCAAACACAGATCTGAGTGGGGACAAAACATATACATCCAAACAGTACATGACCAGCCTCAGAATGACAGGAGCTGGGTTTATATGTGCTGCAGACTAAAGGGGATTGGCTGCTGGAGAATACCACACCCAGCCAGCTCAATTAACCCCAACCTGTGAAGCGGTGCTGCTAGGAACCTCAGTACTACAAATCCCTGCAGCACACCGTGACAGGTCCTGGAGTATCCAAAGGTTCATGAGGCAGTGTGAGAGGACACAGACACTAGTAAGTGTATAGGTAAAAACTATAGGTAGTACAGCAAAAAAAACAAACATATGAATTTGGTCTCGGAATAATTGTACGGACCCATAGAATATAGTTATCATGTAATTTTTGCTACAGTGTGTACACCATACACAGACCACCCCTCTCCCCCAAAGATGGCAGAATTTTTTTTTTTTTCATTTCACTCCACTTGCCAGAAAAATCATAAACTGCCGGAGCAGTACAAAAATTCTCTATGCTTAATATTTCTAAAGGCCCGTTTACACGGAGCGATGATCGCTCAAAAATCTCTAAAAAGCGATCATTTGAGCAATAATCGTTGCACTTCTCGTGCACTGCTAGCTGATCGTTAAATTCAGGTCAACCTAAAAATCGTCCTTCAGCCTTATCAGCAGTTCTCCATGGGTAGTGCTGATAGCATTGTTTCCCGTCGGAGAACAAAGGAACTGAAAGCTGATAATAGCCCTCAGGCTATTAACTGCATTCAGCTAAAAGCTTCATTTGCACGCTAAATAACTATTAAGTAGCTCAGTAGCTACTTAATGGTTTATGCAAAATAATCGCTCAAAGCTGTCACTCAAACTGTTGTTTGAGGGATCTTGGAGCAATTATCGCTCCGTGTAGATGGGCCTTTAGTTACAGCATGACAAAGGGGGAGATACATACAGATTAGAGATAAAAATAAAATAAAAATACCCTCTATGCACTTCCTGCTTATTTTTATCTCTAATTGGTATGTATCTCCTTTTTGTCCTGATCTAACTTAAGAATAAATAATTGTAAGAGATATTAGGCACTGAGAATTTTTGTACTGCTTCGGCAGTTCATGTTTTTTTATGGCAAGTAGAGTGAAATGAATAAAAATAAAATTCTGCCATCTTTGGGAGAGAGGGGTGGTCTTTCTATGGTGTACACACTGTAGCAAAAATTATATGATAACTATACTCTATGGGTCCGTACAATTATTACGAGACCAAATTCATATTTTTTTTTTTGCTGTATTACTTTTAGAATATAAATAGAGATGAGCGAGCACCAAAATGCGGGATGAATTGTCGGGAAGGGCTTAAATATATAAGCCCTTCCCTGCAATTCATCCAGAAATGTGTTACAATAAAAATCATTACTCACTTCTCCTGGTGTTCTGCGATGCTCCTGCAGGCTGTCGCTCCCTCCTGGTCCCAGGCAGAGCATTGCTTTCTCTACGAAGGGCTTGAAATCCCCGCCTCCAGAAACACACGTGCCTTCAGCCAATCACAGCCATTCAATGACATCATGACATCATGTCAATGGAGTCGGCTGTATTGCTGGCTCCATTGAATTCAATGGGCTAACATCGTTCTTCTCTGCCACAGCTGTTACAGCTCTGGCAGAGAAGAATGATTTGTCTTCTATATGTTCTCAATAGGGTCGGCGCTGCTGCCGCCGGCCCCATTGAGCGCATATAGAGAAGAGAACAGGAATCGCAGATCGCAGATAGGTGCGATCTGCGATTTCTGTTCTATAATTTATCGGACGAGGGCATAAAAAGCGCTCATGTGTCCGATAAAAATTCGCCGGACGCATGCGCAAATCGCGCGAAAAAACGCCCGAAGATCGGGCGGAGCTGTCCAGCGCATTGCATTCAATGGAGTCGGCAATACAGCCCGCTCCATTGAAAGCAATGCGCTGCGGGCGAGTGTGGGATGAATTGTCGGGAAGGGCTTAAATATATAAGCCCTTCCCTGCAATTCATCCAGAAAAGTGTTAAACTAAAAAATATATATATACTGACCTGCTCCCGGCAGCCGGAGTTCCGCGCGGCCGTCCTGCAGTGGGTGTGAAGGGGGTGTGAGTCAGACCTGCCCCCTGATTGGCTCAGCGCTGAGGGGGCAGGTCTGACTCACACCCCCTTCACACCCACTGCAGGACGGCCACGCGGAACTCCGGCTGCCGGGAGCAGGTCAGTATATATATATTTTTTAGTTTAACACTTTTCTGGATGAATTGCAGGGAAGGGCTTATATATTAAAGCCCTTCCCGACAATTCATCCCACACTCGCCCGCAGCGCATTGCTTTCAATGGAGCGGGCTGTATTGCCGGCTCCATTGAATTCAATGGGCAAACATCGTTCTTCAGTGCCACAGCTGTTACAGCTGTGGCAGAGAAGAATGATTTGTCTTCTATATGTTCTCCATGGGGTCGGCGCTGCTGCCGCCGGCCCCATTGAGCGCATATAGAGAAGAAGGACCGTTGGGGTTCTTGAAGCCTAAAATCACTCCTAACACTCTCCCTATAGCAACTCCGGCACCAACAGCACTTTCCCTGAACTATGTCTGAATGCATCTGTGGCGAGCCGCGGGAGGGGCAGATTTTAATACTCGGGTGACACCTAATCTCGCCAGCCACTCACTGCAGGGGGGTGGTATAGGGCTTGAACGTCGCAGGGGGAAGTTGTAATGCCTTCCCTGTCTTTCTATTGGCCAGAAATGCGCGCAAATTTCTCAGGGAAGAAAATGAAAGTAACTATAACATCGCGTGGTACTCGTTACGAGTAACGAGCATCTCGAACACCCTAATACTCGAACGAGTATCAAGCTTGGACGAGTACGTTCGCTCATCTCTAAATATAAAATATCTTTGGAAAAAATTGAATTATTTTTTGCCGCCATGTTCTGACAGCCATAATATTTTTTATTTTTCTGTCAACATAATTGTGAGAGGGCTCATGCTTTGCGAGATATCATATTGTTTCCATTAATACCATTTATCGCTTTTCATTACACTTTTTCTTGGGGACGAAGTGACCAAAAAAAAGCTAATTCTGGCGTTTTTTTTCTTCTGAGAGCGTTCAGCATGCGGGGTAAATAATGCATTACTTTGATAGAGCGGACTTTTGTGGATGTAGCGATAACAAATATGTTTTTAATGTTTATTTAGGTTTTTTTTATTATAGATATGACAAAAGGGTCTTTTTTAAACTTGTAATACCTGTTATTTTTTTAAATAATTAATTGAACGTTTTTAAACTGATTTCTAAATTTTCTATTAGCTCCCATAGTGGAGATGAACTAGCGATGATTTGATCGCTCCTACAGTATGATGCAATACCATAATATTTAATTATAACTGTGATCTGACAGACAATCTTTCAGCTATGGCAACCCCGAGGGCTTTTAGAAGGCACCCAGCTGCCATTGCAACTTAACAGCACCCAGTTGTCAATTATGTCATTAAAATGTCGCTGCCGCTGTCAATTTAAAGAGTTAACAGCTGTCAGCACCCACATCGCATGGAGTGGGACCGATCCCCAATCAGCTTCCATACAAACCGTGAACCTACATGACGTAAATGCTAAGGATGGATCTATCCATGCGAATACACATTTTAAATCCTTCTATAAAATATATTAATATAATTTTATTCAATTTTTATTATTTCTTCATTTTTTATTGAGAACTTTTATAATTTATATAGAGATTGATTTTATTAATACTAACATCCTCCCGTCATCATATAATTTTATTCATATTTTTGTACTATTTTGATATTTATTTATTTTACTTTAGATTTTATTTTGTTATTCTATTTTATTTCCATATTTTGCTTCCATATTTCTTAATAACATTTTCACACGTCGCGTCATTTTTTATGTCCAATTTTTATTTTTTTCCATATTTCATTCGAAAGACAACGCACCTCCATGTCTGTGAAATGCATCTCGCAGGATCTCATTACCTTGCAAGATGCTGGTGTCAGTGATGTGTCCCTGCGCCTACTCTATATGGTGTGGCTCTTTGTGGCGGGGTGTGCTTGTGTGGTCATTGCCACTTCCGGGATGTGAAATACATGCTCAGTTTTGGTGCCTATAAGTGGGCCCGCCCGTCCACTCATTTTGGCGCTTTTTTGCGATGTTTTTTCATGATGTTTCTTTGGGTTACACCCATAGTGATGTGCCAATTCTCTTTATATATACACTACCATTCAAAAGTTTGGGGTCACATTGAAATGTCCTTATTTTTGAAGGAAAAGCACTGTACTTTTCAATGAAGATAACTTTAAACTAGTCCTAACTTTAAACAAATGCACTCTATACATTGCTAATGTGGTAAATGACTATTCTAGCTGCAAATGTCTGGTTTTTGTGCAATATCTACAAAGGTGTATAGAGGCCCATTTCCAGCAACTATCACTCCAGTGTTCTAATGGTACAATGTGTTTGCTCATTGGCTCAGAAGGCTAATTGATGATTAGAAAACCCTTGTGCAATCATGTTCACACATCTGAAAACAGTCTAGCTCGTTACAGAAGCTACAAAACTGACCTTCCTGTGAGCAGATTGAGTTTCTGGAGCATCACATTTGTGGGGTCAATTAAATGCTCAAAATGGCCAGAAAAAGAGAACTTTCATCTGAAACTCGACAGTCTATTCTTGTTCTTAGAAATAAAGGCTATTCCATGCGAGAAATTGCTAAGAAATTGAAGATTTCCTACAACGGTGTGTACTACTCCCTTCAGAGGACAGCACAAACAGGCTCTAACCAGAGTAGAAAAAGAAGTGGGAGGCCGCGTTGCACAACTAAGCAAGAAGATAAGCACATTAGAGTCTCTAGTTTGAGAAACAGACGCCTCACAGGTACCCAACTGGCATCTTCATTAAATAGTACCCGCAGAACACCAGTGTCAACATCTACAGTGAAGAGGCGGCTGCGGGATTTTGGGCTTCAGGGCAGAGTGGCAAAGAAAAAGCCATATCTGAGACTGGCCAATAAAAGAATAAGATTAAGATGGGCAAAAGAACACAGACATTGGACAGAGGAAGACTGGAAAAAAGTGTTGTGGACGGATGAATCCAAGTTTGAGGTGTTTGGATCACAAAGAAGAACGCTTGTGAGACGCAGAACAAATGAAAAGATGCTGGAAAAATGCCTGACGCCATCTGTTAAGCATGGTGGAGGTAATGTGATGGTCTGGGGTTGCTTTGGTGCTGGTAAGGTGGGAGATTTGTACAGGGTAAAAGGGATTCTGAATAAGGAAGGCTATCACTCCATTTTGCAACGCCATGCCATACCCAGTGGACAGCGCTTGATTGGAACCAATTTCATCCTACAACAGGACAATGACCCTAAACACACCTCCAAATTGTGCAAGAACTATTTACAGCAGAAGCAGGCAGCTGGTATTCTATCGGTAATGGAGTGGCCAGCGCAGTCACCAGATCTGAACCCCATTGAGCTGTTGTGGGAGCAGCTTGACCGTATGGTACGCCAGAAGTGCCCATCCAACCAATCCAACTTGTGGGAGATGCTTCTAGAAGCGTGGGGGGCAATTTCTCAAGCTTACCTCAACAAATTAACAGCTAGAATGTCAAAGGTGTGCAATGCTGTAATTGCTGCAAAAGGAGGATTCTTTGACGAAAGCAAAGTTTGATGTAAAAACAATGTTATTTCAAATACAAATCATTATTTCTAACCTTGTCAGTGTCTTGACTCTATTTTCTATTCATTTCACAACGCATGGTGGTGAATAAGTGTGACTTTTCATGGAAAACACAAAATTGTTTGGGTGACCCCAAACTTTTGAACGGTAGTGTATATATATATATATATATATATATATATAGCCTTTTGGCTCATTTGCTCCTCTCATTGTGCTTGGGAATGGAGCAGCAGCTCTGAAAGGCGTAGTACTGGCGTTTCTACATGTTGTTTTGTTTCCTTTTTATGTCTGTTTGTTTATTTCTGGAGACTCCAGTAAAGCATACATTTCCTAACCAGATTAGATTGGACCTATTGATTCCAGGGCCAAGCTCGCAATTTCTTTGCAACCTCGGTTCAACGGGGAGGGGGGTGTGTGGTGTCTAGATTTTCAATAGAACCTCCTTTCAAGTAAGTGATTGACCTTTATTCCCTTTTTTTCAACTAGATGGACTCTTTGAGCGTGGAAGATTTTTCTTATTCTTTACTGCTTGTCTACTTGCTCCAAAACCCCTAGAGTGTCTTTGAATTCTCCCCGCATGCTCTCCGGATGTCACTTTGATGGAGTGTCTATCCCATCCATTTTACACATGTGCGGGGACGTGAGGCATGACACCTTACCTGTACAGTGAGGCCACTCACGCTGAGGTGAGTCCTGTTTTAATTATTTTAATACTCTCCATTTTTGCTCCAAGTTCCGAGGCACTGTCCTTTTTATCCATCTATGTTGCTATACATATGCATAAATAGAAGGGCAATAAAGTCCCTTATTTTATCTTTAACAGATGCACATTCATAAGGTTATTCTCTTTTATTGTCTCACAGTTAGATCATTCTTCAGAGATGCTTTTGGAAATGAAAATACCTCTTCTCTGAAGTTGGCTTTATGTATTTTCTGTCTTCCAGATCCTTCTACATATTCAGCGTCTCGGTGTATTCTTTACATACATCTCGTTTGTCTCCCCAGACTCAAAGTATTCCTTTTTATTGCCATAACCCACAGTCTCCAGCATCCTTCCAAGTCATGTATTGCAGGCAGCTGGAAAGCTATGTAAACTGTGTCAGACTTGTAATGGATCTGTCTAATTGTAAAACAATCTCAAAATTACATTACATCGCTCTAAAGTGGTTCCAAGTGGCAGATCAAACACACACCAAAGAAAATAACCGCTGAACAGTTGATTTGTTTGACTTAAGTTTATATGTGTATAGTTTATGTGCAAGAGAGAAATGACAATGGGCCCTGTCGTCAGAAGCACAGCCAACTGAGAAGTGTGATACTTTGGTAACATGGGAAAGCTGAATGAAACAGACATAAATTTTATTCGAGACCCACCTATGTAGTGGGTATTGGTTAATGGTATTTGTATAGAGCTTTGTTCTGTGCATTGTATATGCTACTCTCAGAAGTAAACATATTTGGAATACAAGTAATTGATACTGGGGTTTCCTGTGTTACTTGAACGAACCCCAGTTTTGACTGCCAAAGGCAAATGAGGAGTGTGCAGAGAGGAAGATGCATTTTAACGCAACCCTCTAGATTGGGCTGTGGGAACATATGAAGGCAGTAGTGGGGAATTATGCACTCGCCATTGATACCCATAACAGGTTAGAAAAAAATGAATGCCTTACTTTGGAGGCTACAAAGATAACATACTGATTTAACTACAGTAACATGCCTGTCTCCTTAATAAAGTTGAAAAATGCATAAATCCATCAAGTTCAACAAATTATCCTATAGTTTTTGTCCAGACAACACAAAAATCCCTTATGAGGCAGTTGCAGATTCCTTTATGTTAGGGGAGAAATTCTTTCGACTTCAAAAATGGCAGAATTTATCCCTAACAATGACTCATTTCCACTAATTTCCTACCCACAACTTGTGAGATTATATATTTTAAATACTTTGTTGTCCTCCTCTCCATCTATTCCCATTCAGCTACACCCATTTTATACACACGTGCCTAAGACTGTACATAGTATTCCTGTGTGGTCTCCCAAGTGATTTGTTTAAAGCCAAAATTATTTTAGTACTTCTAGGTCCCTTTTGATGCGTTTTATTATTTTATTTCATTTCACAGCAGCAGCCTGATGCTGGTTATTAAAGTTAGAGAAGCACTCTCGATACTAACCCCATGGACATTCAACATTAACTAAAGAGATTCTGCCACATGCCTGAACCATATGTGGCATGAACATGGGGCAGGCATGTCTGTTGCCCCCGTGGATCTTTTATTGTAAAATGCTACAGCATTTCAGAACAAACACACTTTGAAGTTTGGCTCAGAGCTGAGCTCCAAGTCACGGGGACGGATCGCGCTAGCCTCTCGCCACCCACTGCATGAAGACTGACAGCTCCTTTTTCTGCTTGTATATAGGGAGACAGCAGTCACTCTGCATGTAGTGGGTGGGAAGAGGCCAACACGGCCCACCCTTGTGACTCTGAGCTCAGCATTTCAGAATAAAACACCCACGGGAGCATCAGGCATCCCTGTCCTGAGTCCATGCCGTCCGTGGTTTGGACAGCATGAAGCCGATGATAGAATATCTTAAAATTGGATTGTGTGAAGGGATAAATGGTTATACCCAGGGCAAAACTGACACGGAATGAAAGTTGGTGAACAGCGAAACAGCAAAATGCCCTACAAAGACACAAAACCCATTCTATTATATCACTCAGGATATATGTGCTTAAAATACACATATGGCTGTGATATGTTTTATGTAGCAGATATATCCCTCAAAAGGCGTGAATATAATGATTCCCTATCCAAAGTAGGGGTACGTTTTTAGCTCTTACATGTGTTTTATTATATTCAGTGATTGACTTATCCGTAAAATGTATTTACTAATAAGTAAATGTGAGGCTGTTGCCTATAGTACACTATACTCCAGAGTGGTCTGATGTGTGGAACGTCACATAGCCTATCTGGCCTAATTGATTTCATGAAAACTATTTTTTAAGCATTTTGTAATACGGGTTATATTTTATACACATATCTATTTCTAGAGGGATGTAATAGAATAGGTTTTTGTGCCACTCATAGGCATTTTGCTGTTGTGCGGTATAAAACTTCAATGCTGTTATCATCTCTAGAGTCTTTATTTTAAGCTTTGGAAGACAGTAAACGTAAAGAAGCACTCTGACAATGTTCTGTGTCCTGCAGTTATTGGGGCAGCTTAGTCAACTGTCATATGATCAAATGTAGTTCAAAAGAGCATACTATGCTTGACTTCCCTTGAGATTGTGGAATAGAAAAGTGTAACCAATTTTTTTATGTTTTATGCTTTTATGCATACAAACATAAAGCTGTATGTCTATATACATTTAATGTATACATTTTTAAATCTCAAATGCCTAAACTACAAAACTTTATTACTTGGGGAAGCACATAGGGACTATTGTTACATTGTGGGGGCACAGAGGGACTACTATTGTGGGGGCATAAGCTAGAAAATATTACTGAGTAGAGGGGGCAGCTATCACTTTAAATTGTCAGTTTTAATACTGTGAGACACAAAGAAGGTACTATTTCATCTTGGGAACAATGGGGGAATTATTACAATATAGGGGTTTGAGCTGAGCTGCTCTATCTAATGGCCTAGCTCACACAAGTGTAATTTCATTGTGAGTCCGGCCTAAGCTCATCATGTTATAATAGATTAATAGTAGAGAACTCCTCCCAACAGGTGCCTCACTGTCCCTGCTGATCTCCCCCCCCCCCCCCCCTTCCACCCATCCCCACAGAACAGACAGACTCTACAAAATAATGGCTGAGAGAAGTTGTCATGGCATTCTAGGCTGATCGGAGAAATGTAAGAGAATGACTGCAATTAGAGAATACCTGTAAATCACTAGATTTAATTGTCTATTCTGCCTTTGACTGCTTCGGACCAGCTTTTTGTGTATATGTATATCTACTGAGGTTGCTCCTGATACCATCCCTGTGTACTGAGCTTGATTTTGGTGCTGTACCTATGTCACTGAGCTTGATTCTATAACTATATTCGCTAAACTTGGTTAAAGGGGTTCTGTCATTAAAAAAGAAAAATTCTATACTTACCTATTCCTCCCCCGTCAGTCTACTTACCTTCACCTCACTGATCTTCTCCTGTCTCCTGCAGTCAAGGGGGTCACTTCACCTCCAGCTGGCTGATTCCTCTGCTTCCTGTGAGGTTGCGTACATTCACAGGCAGTCTTCCTCCTGCCAGCCAATGTATGTTACGTTACAGCTCACAGGGCAGCAGGGGAGTGACGATCTACTTCATTGATTGCTCATGAGAGCTGTCTCAGCAATAGATCAGAATTTCTTCCTATCCAGTGAATGCTACATCACAGGCATGTGACCTTCACTGACCTGGCCAGAAGAGAATGCGAGGAATGCCAGCTTCATAAAAAGCCAGCCAGCGTGCAGTGAGCTGACCCCGGGGCACTGCAGAAGATGTGGTAAAGAGACTGATGGGGGAGAAATAGGTGAGTATAGAATTTATTGACAACCCCTTTAAGGTATCATATTTATCTACTAAACTTATTCTGGTGTGTATTTATATAGTTTGCTTGTTTTTGGTACTGTATTTATGCTGTGAAGGTTCTGGACTTGGAATCATATTTCACCATATTTCATTAGTTTGGTTCTGATGACGTATCCTAGGCCATTTCCACTCCTGAGCACGGTGTACAAGTGCTTGGGGCACCACCCAATTGGATGATGGAGCTGCTGTCAATTCCCTCTGAGAATGCAGTTACTAAATTGGGGAAAGTTATAAAATAAAAAAACAATATACTCACCTCTTTTGATCTCTGTCCTTCCTCACTCCTGAGTATGACAATACTGTGCTAAAAGGCATGTGACCATAGGGATTTAGTGTCTTAGCACATGGCCATACCATCTGGAAGTGAAGAAGGACTGGATGAGAGTAATAGGAGAGTGAAAGAAGATGGTGTCATTCTTTTCTTATTCTAAATTATTACTGATGGGTGCATAAAAAGGCATTACTACTATGTGGGGGCATAAAAGAGGGAGCATTAATATAGATAGGGCATAAGTAAGAGAATTATTATTATTGGAGGCATAATAGGAGGTAAAATGAGGCATTATTAATGTGTAAGGACACAAAAATTGGCACTTTTTCTGTGTGTGGGCACTAAACGTGGTACTTCCTGAGTGGTGTCTAATTACTATCTGGGGACTATGGATGGGGAGATTTAAAGTTATAGAAAACAAAGGAACCAAAGATGTCTGTAGGTCAAATTCCACAGAGTTGACATAGACATGGCAGAAGTTGTCACTGTAGTCTGGGCAGAAGGAGAAGAAAGGGGAAAGTGAACAACACTAGTCACAGAGGATGTTACCTGTGATCACTGGTAGTAACTCTACTGTAATCACTTGTACAGTCTGCAGAGCACCTGTATAGAGCTAGTACTGTACTTACACTATGTGGTCATTGTATGGAGATAATATTAATCTTTGTATAGTGTATTTTCTTCATTAAGAGCAGGGGTATTGCTCATCCATTAGAACCAGGGTTTGTGTTCCGGATAGGAGGCCCATTGCCCTGAACCTCCGAGTAGAAGCTTGATAGCGCAGCTGAACAGTGTGTAGCAGTGGCAGTGGACCTCACTGTAATTAGAGGGTCCCATAGATGAATGCAGCTCCACAGCTACTGGTGCAGTAAGTGAGTCCAGCTGCACTGTTGACAGATGATTAATGCTCACTCAGACTCCTTACAGATCATAGTGCACAGCAGCATGTGTATTGTCTCTCTTCCTCCATTGCCCCACAGTCCCTCGTATGGACATAAGGGACAAAGATAGAACATACACATGCTGCCGTGCACTACAATCTGTAAGAAGTCTGAATGAGCATTAACCCCTTTAGTGGTACGCCTGGAAAATCTCCTGTTGAAATGTGCTGAAGACTACCTTAACCTGCCACTGTAGGGGTTAATCATCTGTGAACCGTGCAGTTAGTGAGAGCAAAGAAATATGTGGAGGCACAAAGTTCAGCAATGTGGAGGCATAACGGGGTCTGACTTTCCTTAGGGGCACAAACAGGTAATTATAGTAGGGGCATCGTTAGTGTGTGTGTGTGTGTGGGGGGGGGGGCATAAAGGGGGCCTACTACTTTAAGGGTAGAAAAGTGGCATTATACTGGTGACCCTAGCAACGCCCTCAATTAAGAATATGGCGATATTACTCAGTCGCTATAGTAATACATTATCATTCACCTTAATAACGACCTAAAAGTTAAGTACACCTGGGAAAAACACTATATTCTAGAGGTGTGAACTTAGCTTATCTGTACTATAATGACTTTTCTCTGTGTACAGCTGGTATCTATAAGATAGTGAGTGCATTATTTAAAGGTATACTACATATTTGGAGCTGAGTCACTGTATCTAAGTTATCTTATGCTTCAAAGAAAAGTATTTTCACATGTTGCAGAGATCCAGTATTTTGCAGTTTAGCTATTGTAAATGAGATTTCACGAAATTCCATCCACACTGCACAAAAATCTGTAGCATAAATTAACCTGCGGCATGGATATTAAATAGAGATGAGCGAGTGTACTTGGAAAAGCACTACTCGCTCGAGTAATTTGCTTTATCCGAGTATCGCTGTGCTCGTCCCTGAAGATTCGGGTGCCGGCACGGAGCGGGGAGCTGCAGGGGAGAGCGGGGAGGAACGGAGGGGAGATCTTTCTCTCCCTCTCTCCCGCCCTCTCTCCCCTGCTCCCCGCTGCGACTCACCTGTCAGCCGCAGCGGCACCCGAATCTTCAGGGACGAGCACAGCGATACTCGAATAAAGCAAATTACTCGAGCAAGTAGTGCTTTTCCGAGTACGCTCGCTCATCTCTAATATTAAACCCACAGCATGTCAATTTACGCTGCAGAATTTCACAGCAGATTTCATCTCTTGGGGTGTCTGTTATGAGTTTCTGCAGCAGCCAAGGTGTGTACTATGAGGTTCTGTAGCAGATCAGGTGTGCATGATAATATTCTGCAGCAGCTGAGGTGTATATTATGGGGTTCTGCAGTAGCTGAGCTGAGTACTATGAGGTTTAATAGTAGCTCAGGAGCGTACTGTGCATTCTATGGGTTTTCTGGCAAGGGTGTTATTTTATTAATGTATTAGGGCTCATTCAGACAAGAGTCGTTTATACGCTGCTACAGCAGTGTGCAATCCACGCTTCTATAGATACCAATAGGTTGCTATGAAAGTGCTCACATGGACCCTTTTTAGAAGCGCAGGATCTGCGCTTCTAAAAAAGTACGGACAGCGAGTGCCGACTCACCTGTCAGCTCCGTGGTGTGCGCTCTCCAGGGTGCTTACCATAGGCTCCTATGGGAGCGATAGAAGCATGCAGCCCACACCACGGATGTGTGACCGGGCTGCTCCACGGAGCTAGAAGCAGCCCGGTCATGTGATCTTTTCCTGCTTGGCAGCGTGTAAACCACGCTCGTCTGACCGAGCCCCTATTGTATTATAGCAAAACAGTTTTTAGAATATTGTTACAGTGTTTTAATTAGTAATATAGGAATAATTTTCCACTGTATACTATGCACCCCATAGGCATACCTTGTCAGCTAAGTAGGGAGCAGCTTTAAAACTGCTAGTTCTGCCCATGCAGCTTCAGACCATAGAGCGTTGGCCCTTTTTTGGGGGGAAGGGGAGGGGCAAATACACCCCTGTTGCAATGTCTAGTCATTTACCAAACATACATCTCCATTGCCCATGCAAGGGATATTTGCTGTGGCCGAGCAGTCCTGTTTCAGGGTAAAGTATAGTATTGTAGGTACATTTCAGTGTAAACTGCACATCCACAGATACTTTCATTTGCCAGTAGGCGATCAGGAAGGATGTTTTTTTTGCTGTTCAATGATGTTGACATTTCAAATTCACTTAGTTAATATAAAAGGTTGAACTTAATGCATGTCTTTATTAAACTCACTACGTATGTTACAATATAAGGAATAGTGTATAACATTGAGATATTTGTTCCAGACCTTTAGAAAATCATTAGAGTATCTCATAAATGCTACTGTACTAAATCGTTTCCTTCAGGCCCACAGACTCTGAATGCAGCGCAGGGCATGTGTGTAGTCACCGCTCCATTGACACTCCTCCTTACAGAGCTTGTGTAGTGAGAAGAAACAGGGGTCTTGGAACCCTCATTCTAGTGATCGGTGTAAGTCCCACAACTGGGGTCTTCATAATCGGACATTTATCACCTATTCTATAGACAAGTAACAAATGTCCACTGCCAGTGAACTCCTTAACCCTTTCCAATCCAATTTTAGATTCACGATTTCCTAAAAGGCTTTCTCTTTTTGCTGTTATACAACGGTGCCATCTGCCGGCTAAAGCCAGTGTGTGTGCACCAGAGAGGCTCCGACAGTGGAGTGGCTGATAATAGATGGTAAGAATACCCTGTCGGACGTCTTCTGACATTTGAGCTGTGCAAGCTTCAATCAGAACATAGGAAGACGTCATACAGTGAATTGGAAAGGGTTAAAGGGGATGTTCAATCGCGAACTAAAATACTCCAAACTAAATCTAAAACCTAAAGTAACAATGTGTGAGTCAGTATCTATAGTATAGTACATTCTTATCTGCTATTTATTTCCCTCAGATGCTACTGCTTGGCTTCTTTTTATCTAAGCTCCATTAGTGCAAAACTGTGATATGTGACTACAGTTTATCTATTCTGTCTACAGGGACTCTGAAGTAGTCTGACGTCCACCTCCTGTCTCATCATTGGTTCAATCTCAAGTTCTATATGTCATACTTTTATTGTGTTTATTCAATCTGATGTATATATGCCATTTACATTAAATCTGATAATGATAACATAGATGGCAGTATTGATGCCATTTTTATAGTGCTAACCCTTACTGCTTACATATGGGGTCTAGTTTCACCCTCACTTTCATTGCCTGTATAGTGCGTGTTGCCATTCTACAGCTCATAAATTAGAACCCTATGGTAAAGTTAAATCCTCCCTGCATATTTCCTTTGCTTACTGTAGAAATGAAATTGTCAAGGAATAGGTTTTCCTTAGATTTTTTTTACTACATTAGATGAAGCAATTTCCTTCTTGTGAATAGAAACACAAACATATAAAACCCATGCAGTCACACATCAAGCACACACATGTAGGCTGAACGCACAGCTGCTCACATCCCTCATACGCACTTCATTCCTTCAAAGGAAACCGCAGACAAGACAGAGTTCAGATATTTTATTAGGAAACTGTCTCTATGTTATTCAGTCAGCAAAAACATAGGCAGTCAGCTACGGCTGGACAGGAAAACCCCCCAATAGAAATCCTGTTTCAGCCACCCACAAACAGAGGCCCATATAATATGCAGAAGAGGGCAAATCCCCAGCAGAACGCCATTGATATTTCTGTGTCAGACAACAGATTCTAGGGTTCTGCTGAGCCTCTCTTTAAATTATTATTCAACCTATTACTTTAATTGGCTTTCTTAGAAATATTCAATTTATAATTGCCCTAATATTTTTGATGGAAGCAGAACAAGTATCACTTCTTGTTGGGAACAGATTCAAGTAATATATTTGTCTGTTTGATTAATGACGGTTGATTATTTCTTGGCAAAAGAGAACCCTGCAAACGTTCATCTAGTGCAGCTCTGCTGACAGTCTTATCATTAATGTACGTGCCAGAACACACTTTGCTTTGCAATAGAAATGTTACCAGACCGCCTGGGCAAATAATCCTCTTTATTTCTTAAAAAGTAACAAAGATATCATCAATAACCAAACAGCTGTGTGGGGAGACTTGGAGTTTCCGGTGATATTCTAGATTGTCACAGTTCACATTGAGAAGTACAGACGTAGCTGTAGAAAGTGATAAATTAGCACATTACTTTGCTTTAAATAACTAAAGTATATTGGATGGCTTGTTTAGGATTAGAAAGAGGGAAGGCCTCTGTCTCAGAAACAGTGCCACCCTTGCCCATGGGTTGTGTCTGGTACTGCATATAAATCTTATTCAGGAGAATGAGGATAAGCTGCAATACTAAACACTGCTCAAGACAAAGAATGCTGCTGCTTCTGGAATGTCTAATGTTAGACAACTCCTTTAGGTTTGGCTCTCTTAACCCTTTCCAATCCAATTTCTATCCTGGTTTTCCTAGGGGGCTTACTCTTTTTCTGCCGTTATACAATGGCCCTATCTGCTGGCTAAAGCCAGTATTGCATGTTGTGACATGTTGGATAGGCTCCGACAGCAGAGAGGCTGGCAATGTACAGTAAGAGAACCCCGACGGACGTCTTCCAACATCGGGGCTGTACAGCCTTAAATCATAATGTCTTAAGAAGTCAGACAGTGGATTGGAAAGGGTTAAACTACGCTACTCAACTGCTAGTTACTGTGCCTGCACACTATATGGAGGTGCATTTTGAAAACCATCATAAGTTAGGGGTACTTATGTTTGACCCGTGATCATTAACCACTTCTCTGCAAAATAACCCTGGTCACCCGGCATGTTCACAGCCTAATTGTGCAGTGAGGAGGTTAATGTAAGATGCGCAATAACATATCTCCTTATCCCAAATCCCATTACAGTTCAAGCATTATCAATACAAAATCCATTAATATTAGCAGGACAAAACAGGAATGATATTTTCAAAAACCAAAGATGCTGTTTTGAGAATAATATTGCACTATATGAATACATAACATTGGTAAGTAGGGCATAGCACCATTGCAAACAACTGGATAATAAAGTAAAAAAATGATTACACTGAAGAGTCATTTATTAAAAAGGTACTGAATGGTGAAGAGAAACAATAAACCAACACTCTCTTCCCACTCAAAAATGTCATATTTTTAAAAAATATAAGCATCATAGAATGGCAAGAATTAAAAAAAAAAACTTGAGCCATAAAGTTTTCTAGCTAATGGCCGAGGATGCTTTAGATCACATTCTTGGTTTCAAAGTGGAATAAACATGTAGCCTGTCAAGAAGGCTTCCGTCCATCCAGAGTCTACAACTCTTCACGTATCAGATGTTAAATCACAGTAGACTGTGATTTACAAAAAATAAATGGTCCATCAATGAGGGAAATACAGTCTATGTGCCTCATACTGAATATTGTGATACTGCTCTATATATGGGATCTCTAATGTAATAGTACAATATAATAGAAGGCAACATGCCAGGTACCATGAATATGTCAGTGCATTTTTGCAGAAGCTATATAGAAGGTGATTAAACTCAACATACATATTAGCTTTCCAAAATAACATAAATTACAATATGGTAGTAGATATCAATTTGTATTGATAGTGCCAGTTAGTGAGTAGACACCTCATAAGGAAACTTTCACATGGGACAGAATAGGCCGCACAATGCACCGCAGTAAATTCTGCACTAAAACCTGCAGGCTTTCTGTGGATTTTGATGCAGAATTGAGAATGGCCTAAAACATGCCTGCAATTACGCATCACAATCCCCAGTTTGGCCTACAGATTTTGGTGTGGAATTCCTTAGCTGTGGATTTGGCTGCGTCCTGTGGCGTAATTCCATCCCATATGTCAGGTCCCTAATTCACCAATTCATGGTTCCTGGAGTGAATTTGTTTGCATGAGCATTTACAGTACATTACTATATTTACATCTCTAACAAGTGTGTCAGAACCTTTTCTTTTAAGATTTACCTTGAAACCAATATTTTAATATGCTTCAAAAATTGGGTTAGTCTTATTGTGGTACAAAGTGTGAAAAAGTGTTTGAAAGCAACTTCCAGTCTTGGAGAAAACCAAGAGTCAGCAGATACTACTCTACAAAAGGAAAACCCTATCACACATACTCACAGTTTGTGTATCTCCTTAAACATTCAACAATTTCCTTTGATTCCTAGAAATGCTTCTATTGTCTTAGAAGGTAGATAAAAACTATAGGAATGTAATGGAGGCTATAGGCAGAGTGCATGAAACTTTGAAACCATTAATTATCTGGCAAGGTCATCCTCATTGCATTAAGTGTTGATGCAGTGTTTTAACAACTAAAATACTATGCGACACATGTAGCAAGTAATGATAAATTAAACAATCCACAAATCCAACAAAATAATCAATATTACGGAACATTTGAGGTTCCAATGAACTTCTAAGCTGTAGAACACTGGCATAGCACAGTCATCTTGCCACAAGCTTGCTGGTCTGCTCTGATTATTATGTCACTGGGTGGTAATGTGACTGTTTAAAAAGTCTTGTTTCAGCATCTTAAACAAGTATCCATGTCTTTTCTTTCCTCCCAGTGGATATATAAGTGTAGACAGTCTTTTTTGTTGCTCTGCATGTAATTTGTAAAGATAGTTTATGACTAGGGCTAGAAATGTTATTGCAAGTCCATTATGTAGGACAAAGGAGGAAGCCAGAGAATGAAGAATGAATGTACTCTGTTGAATATAACCCATTTGCTTGGTCTGAAGGCATCTGGACCCAGACTTGGTCATTTTCCTTGAGTTCTAACACTGCACTCCCAGAGGCTTGGTCCATATACCCTTTCTTGTATTCATCATATGTGTAAGTAGCTGGTACATTGTTCTTGTAAAGAGCAACCCAGATGTTGGTTCCTTTGACATGGACATGGTAAGCAAAGTAATAAATTCCAGGAAGAGAACAAGTAAATATCCCAGTAAGAGGATTATAACCATTTTGGCCATTGTACAAAGTCCGATCAAATTTGATAGGCATGCCAGAAGGAGGGAATGGTGTAGTTAAGATAGCAGTAAATGCTGGGGCTACTTTGGCAGATAGTTCTCCAGTTCCATATTGAGGTCTTCCAGGTTTTTCATTGCCTACTGTACCTCCTTCCACGCCCCCGTCCGGCAAGTGTAAACCAGCAATTGTGCTTTCACTATAGATTCCTGGTTGACCTGGTGGTCCGGGTGGACCAGGTTGCCCAGGTTGGCCATTTAAGCCAGGTGATCCTGGAACTCCTGGCGGTCCTGCAGGGCCAATTAGACCTGGCTCACCAATGATACTATTGCCTTGTGGCCCAGGAAAGCCGGGTTCCCCTTTTAATCCTGGAAATCCTTGTGGCCCAATGGGGCCAGAAGATCCTTGCAGACCAGGAATACCAGCTGGACCTCTTGGGCCTGGTTGCCCTGGAAATCCCCCTTCTCCTTTTGGCCCTGGACTACCTATTTGACCTGACAAACCTGGAACACCCATTAGCCCTACCTCTCCTTTTGGTCCAATTGGCCCCGGAAGTCCTTTTAGGCCTGGAAGTCCCCTTTCACCTGGAATACCTGGTTTACCAACAAATCCATTGGGGCCCTGATTTCCTGGAATGCCAGGTGCACCTGAAGGCCCAGTTGGTCCAATGTCACCTTTCAAACCAGGTAGACCATTTTTTCCTGGCAATCCCATGGAACCTGGAAGTCCTGGAGGTCCTATAATGCCTTGTGGCCCTTGCTCACCTGGTTCACCATCGAACCCTGGCTCTCCTTTTTCTCCTACTCCTCCAGAAATTCCAACAAGACCTCTATCACCTTTCAATCCAGGCAGACCTGGTTTTCCATACCCTGGTGACCCTGGCAACCCTGGTAAGCCTCGTATACCTGGTTCTCCTTTTGGGCCTAATGGTCCTTGTAGTCCTGGTAATCCATCTAAACCTGGTTTACCAATTCCATCAATGCCAGGCTTACCTTGTGGGCCCTGTGGCCCTGGTGGCCCAACCACCCCTGGTGACCCAGGTGGACCTACATCACCTCTATCTCCTGTGCCTCCTGGTAATCCATCAAGTCCTGGTTTTCCATTACCTGGCAAACCAGGTTGGCCCATCAGCCCAGGTGGGCCTGAAGGGCCACGAGTACCAGGCAGTCCTGGTTTGCCAATGCCAGCTTCTCCTTTAATGCCTTTCTCTCCACGAGGTCCTGCCTCACCTTTTAAACCAGGTTCACCCCTGATACCTTGCTGTCCTGGAGCACCTTGAACACCTGGTTTTCCATTTGACGAGATTCCTGAAGGGCCAGGAATTCCAGGAGATCCAGACAACCCTCTAGGGCCTTGCTCTCCCCTCATTCCTTGTTCCCCTTTTGAGCCATGCATACCCTTAGGTCCAATTTTGCCAGGCATACCTGGTAAACCTGGTTTTCCAATGCTAGAAAAGCCAGGAGGACCGGCAGGCCCTGGCATTCCTTGTAATCCAGGTTTTCCTATTCCTGGCTTTCCAGGTGGTCCAGGAGGCCCAAGTGGTCCCTGTGGACCAGGTTTTCCAGCTGGTCCAGGTTCTCCTTTAAGGTCAAGTGGAAGCACCGGGGGCATATCTGTAATGATAAGACAGAAAAAATAATAATTTCTCAATATATATTTTTTGAATATATTTATATATATTAACAATATTTAATATTAGTAATATCAAATTGTATACTCCAGACTGTACCGTTGAAAAAACCCTACCCTCCAGCCACTGATTGACAGTTTTCACCCAATGCAAAGTGTTTGGGAAAAGGCTGTCAATCAGTGGCTCTATGGCAGGGAAAACCCACAGCTCACGAGCATGAGGACTCCTTCTTCACTACACAAGGCAAGTGCTGCAGCTATTAAATTTTTCTAATTCAGTCAACATTTGAGTCTGTTGTGTTAAATATTAAAAATAAAGATAATAATAAATATTTATACAGAAAAATAACATACTGTTTACCACAGCAATAACGGAACGTCGGGGTATACTAGTGCAGTATCCTCATAAAAATCTAAATAGTAGTGAGTATGTACTCAAGACTGTACAGTTAAAAATACTATACAATTAAAAATGCATACTGGATTCAATGTAACATTTCCACATAAAAACCACAATGTTTAAACTGCTACCATAAATGCAGTCCACTGTGGTATCGCTATTAATATGCTGAAACTGTTATTACACTAGGCAACGGAAATAAAAAATTGTGTCCGGGAATCAGTGGTATTTTCACATTATTTGGATAACAAACAAATGGCTATTAACAGTTATTGAGCCAAAACTCTGATTGTCACATTTCTAACTAAGGCCTCGTTCACACGAGCATGCATTTGCATGCACGTATGTGCACACAAATCCGTGCACCCACGGACGTGCCAAAGCAAGAGTGAACAAAACTCTGTGCATCATTGCCTTCAATGCACCATTGCACCATTGCCCTGCAGTGATTTTCGGGGAAGGGCTTTAAATATATAAGGATTCCTTCATCCCCGCGGGGATGAAGGAAACTCCTGCCAAAGCTGTCACAGCTGTAACAGCTGTGGCAGAAGTCCGCAGTATTCTCCCTATGTTTTCAATGGGGCTAGCGCTGCTGCCCCTGGCCCCATTGAGAACACTGGCAATATTACAGCATTTTTCTTGTGCTGCGAGGCGAGTGTTTTCACTTGCTCTCACAGCAAAAGACAGAATAAAACGCCAGTGAGCCCTTAATCTGATTTCATTAGCAGAGGGGAGGGCGCGGGCTGGGTGGTAAATTGAGATAAGGGAAGCAATGTAGGGTCATGCGGTGCTGTGGAGAGCTTTGTGGATGAGGGTAGGGAGTTTGAATTGAAATCTGTATTTGACGGGCAGCCAGTGCAGTGACTGGCACAGAGCAGAGGCGTCCGAGTAGCGGCTGGACAGGAAGATGAGCCTGGCTGTTGCATTCAGGACGAATTGGAGAGGGGAGAGTCTGGCAAAGTAGAGGCCGATCAGCAATGAGTTGCAATAATTGAGCCGAGAGGGGATGAGGGCAAGCGTGTCCATGGTGAGAAAAGGGCGAATTCTTGCGATGTTCTTGAGATGCAGCTGACATGTTCAGGCCAGAGATTGGATATAGGGGGTGAAGTAGAGAGCAAGCGTGCTTTCTGGGAGTTATGGTGGTGCCACATACTGAGATGGAGATGTCAGGATGAGGTCGGTTAGTAGAGGGCATTAACACTAGTAGGTCACTTTTGAGAGGTTCAGTTTTAGGTAGCGAGAGGACATAGTGTTAGAGACAGCGGACAGTCCGTCGGTGGTGTTCTGGAGGACTGTTGCTGTGATATAACTGAAGGAGGTGTATAACAGGGTATTGTCAGCATAGAGATGGTACTGAAAGCCAAATTTCCTGATGGTCTAGCCAATGGGGATGTGTAGATGGAGAAGAGGAGGCGGCCGAGAACCGAGCCCTGGGGGACCCCAACAGCAAGAGGAAGAGGAAAGCAGGTAGAGCCAGCAAAGCAGCCACTGAAGGAGGATTTGGGTAGGCAGGGGGAGAACCAGGTGAGAGCGGTGTCCTTTAGTCCAATGGAGCGAAGCATACTGAGGAGGAGTTTGTGGTCAACAGTGTGAAATGCTGCAGAGGGGTTGAGAAGGATCAGTTGGGAGAAGTCGCTGCTCGATTTGTCCATCAGGAGATCGTTTGACACTTTAGTCAGGGCAGTTTCTATCAAGTGTAGGGGGTGGACCTCTAAGGGGTCAAGAAGAGAGCTTTCTGAGAGATAGCTTATAAGGCGGGGGTAAAGTTCTAGTACTTTGGAGATGAAGGCGAGGTTGGAGATGGGTCGGTAGTTGGCAGCATCGGTCGAGTCAAGAGTTGGTTTCTTTAGCGGGGGGGATATTATAGCGAGTTTGAATGAGGAGGGGAAGATGCCAGAGGTCAGAGAAAGATTTTAATATAGTGGTGAGGTGGGAGATAACCACCGGGAAGAAGGATCGCAGCAGGTGTGAGGGGAGTGGGTTGCTAGCGCAGGTGGTGGGGCGAACAGAGCAAAGCAATCTGGAGACTTCTTCCTTCTCTCATTGGTCTGAGTACAGAGGGTAAGCAAGAGCTGGTACTGACGAAACTAAGGTCAGGTCTAGTCTGGTATTGGGAGATTATTTCCTGCCGGATGTCGTCAATTTTCTTTTTGAAGTAAGCAGCCAGCTCTTCAGCGCTGAGGCCCGTCACTGGGGTCCGCAGTTTTGGACTGAGAAGAGAGTGGAAAATGTGTTAAAGAGTCGTTTAGAGTTGTGAGATAGTGAGGAGACGAGAGAGGTGAATGAGACTTGTTTGGCATGATGGAGGGCGAGGTTGTAGGTTCTGAGCATGAATTTAAAGTGGAGAAAGTCTGCAGTCTTTCTCCATAGCCATTCAGCACACCTAGAGCACCACTGGATGAAGCGCATTTGAGGCGTGAGCCAGGGCTGCCGTGGTCTACATCGGGTTGCTTGGGTCACAGGGGTCGGCACTTTATCCAGGGCATGTTTGAGATTGGTGTTGTAATGTGCAGTAGCCAGGTTGGGGGAGAAGAGGAGAGAGATAACGGAAAGAGAAGACTGTAGGGACTCAGCAAAGTTTTGGGTGTGAACGGCCTGAAGGTTCCTGTAAGTACGGTAGGTAGGGTCTGGGGAGATACTAGGAAGCTTGACAGAGAAGGAGAGGAGGTTATGGTCCGATAGTGGGAGAGGGGAATTCGTGAAGTCGGAAGCAGAGCAGAGATGGAGGAAGACCAGATCAAGAGTATTGCCATCCCTGTGAGTGGGAACAAGTAGGGAACAAATATTTTGAACTCACCCAGGGACAGCACAGGGGATAGTACCGAGCGACAGAGCAGAAGAAGCAGCAGAGATCTGAAAAACTGGAGTTCCATGCCACAACGGCGCTTGTGTATGGCAGAAGGAAGGGAAGAAGCCATTTGGTGGAGGCGGGGAGGCGCAGCAGTTCCCGCCAGAACTCACCACCAATCAGCGGTAGGTATGGGCGGCAGTGGGGAAGAGAGAACGCTGCTAACTGATTGCATATTTGTTCATGTGATAGTGAGTTAAATGCGCGATTGCGCTAATTAAATAGCAGTCACACGTTAAACTAACGATTGGGCAAACAAATGGTGATCGCAATGAATTTCAGCACATTCGCTCTATAAGATTCAGCAACTTCCCCCCCCCCCCCCCCACTTTGGAGGGGAAAGAAGTGTGTCTTATAGAGCGAAAAATACGGTAGATATTAGAAAAAAACTTTCTGACAGTGAGGGTGATCAATGAGTGGAACAGGCTACCACGGGAGGTGGTGAGTTCTCCTTCAATGGATGTGTTCAAACAGAGGCTGGACAGACATCTGTCTGGGATGATTTAGTAAATCCTGCACTGAGGTTGGATGCCTCCATTGACATCAATTGAGGCTGTCTGTGCTGATTCCACAGTGAAATAGAGCAAGCTGGGATTTTTCTTCGGCTCGCTGAATACGCAATTCATATCTGCAAGTGTGAAGCAAAATTCAAAAATCAATGCCTTTCAATGCCCATGTTTTACTGCGGAAAGTCCAGACAGACACCAAAAGTGGAATCAACAATTCAAATCCAGTTGGGGGGCCTAACCTTAAAGGGGTTGTCTCGCGGCAAACATCAAAATTTTACATTACCCCATTCCCCCTGTCACCCCCCTGGCATAAAATAGCAATTTAAAGTGGTTTTTAAACCGCTTGCTACTCACCGATCCGACGAAATATGGAGTTATAAAAATCTACTCCCTAAGATGGCCGCCTGTCCTTTCCCAGGGATGCACTGCGGTTTTCTCCCATGGTGCACCGCGGGTCTTCTCCCACGGTGCACCATGGGCTCTGTGCTTTCCATTGCCAATTCCAGCCTCCTGATTGGCTGGAATCGGCACACGTGACGGGGCGGAGATATGATGATGACGCGGTGACCAGCTCTCCGGCACGAGCGGCCCCATTCACCAGCCAGAAGCACGGACTGCGCAAGCGCGTCTAAAAACGCCAGAAGATATCAGAATTAGACAGATCCATGGCGACGGGGACGCTAGCAACGGAGCAGGTAAGTGAATAACTTCTGTATGGCTCATATTTAATGCACGATATACATTACAAAGTGCATTAATATGGCCATACAGAAGTGTATAACCCCACTTGCTGCCACGGGACAACCCCTTTAAAAGTGAAAAATTTGCAACTGGGCATTTAATTCACTAGGGGTCTCTGATTCAAATTAAAAGATCATTTTAGATTCTGCTCTTGACATCTTAGCAATAAAATTTCCTCCCCGCCAATCCTTACTTTTCTGTATATATATTTAAGATTATTTTTGATATTCAACACAAAAGACTAAGATGTTGACTGAACTAATTCAACTTAAAATTATTGATCATTTCTTTCATCACTCGCACAGCTTATTCAAATAATCTTCCGGTGTTGCTATTTAAATGAGGTATAGATTTAGGATGTTTGTATAAATGCAGCATGATATATTATAGTAGAAGTAAAGGTAGTAACAAACACAATGATAAATTTAAAAAATTTCAAGCTGCAGCGCTTGCCTTGTGTAGTAAAAGAGTCCTCATTTTCATGAGCTGCGGGTTTTTACCCGTCACACAGCTGCTGATTGACAGCCTTTTCCCAAACAGTTTGCATAGAGCGAAAACTGTCAATCAGTGGCTGGAAGGTGTGCTTAGCCCACACTTCAAGAATACTAAGGACACCGCGCTTGTGTATACTGTCGAGAGGACCCTTTCCTCATGAGTGCTGCAACTCTTAATAAAGTGGAAATTTCTCAAAATCTGCAGGACAGACGCACATAAAAGACAGAATGCTGAAATCAGAGTGTCTGCCACTACCTACTGCTGCCCTCAGAGATGACAGCATAAACGTGGTGACATATTTCCTTCAAGTATAGCATATGAACACTGAAGATAGTGATTTGCTGCAGTGTTCACATCATAGTTTTTGGCATATTAATAAAGATCAACAGGGATGATAGGAGTATTGATGTTGAAATGCTGGGCATTTAAAAGATGTTGTTTTTTTTATTTATTTTAGCACACAGACTGCAGTTTTTCCCTCTTAAATACCCCTTTAAATCATGTTTTTATTTTAATTTCCATTGTTGTGTTTTATATTTTTTATTTACACTGGCCACTAGAGCAGATATAGTAGGCTGATGCTCCCTGTTTTCAGTACAGACTGGAACAGTACAAGCAGAGTCATCTTATTATAATTAGAGGGCAAATAAATGAAAAACAGTTCTGTACCACTGAAGGCTAACGTCAGATAGCAACACTATGCACACACAGACAAGGCTCCCTTTTCACTCTCTGCTGGAAAACTTTCTACTCCATGATTTCCTTGAGATAATGTAAGCCTGTCATAATCTACAAAAAATTTTTGTCTATTGATACTCAGTCCTTTCCTATTGTTCTCTATGGGCATGTAATCAATGCTGTCCATATGCAATTACATTACATATGGGTGGTGTATGTACATGCCATTGTGAAATGACAGTATGGGAGATTTAAACATAAAAAACAGCATGCATGAGATACGCTGCCATGCGTAGTACCATATTGCTGCCATAAGCAGTAATAGGCCGGCTCACTGCGAGCTCCACAAACATTGAGTTACTCACGCGGTGTTTTACGCCTACGGCTGCGTGGGCCTGGGCTCATTCTCATGGCTCGTTCACATAAGGGAATTTGCGCACCTAAGATAACTGTGCAAAAAAGACGTGACTACTAGAACCAATGCTTTCCTATGGAAACATTCAAATAGAGAAACTTCAGGCTCAAAAAATAATTGCACATGAAAAAATAGGACGTCAGCAACTGAAGTTCCCTGTTGCGCAAAAATATAGGTCTTTCCCTATCTTTGGAGTGCAAAACGCAGGAGTGTCCATAGACTCCTATGTAAGCTGGAAAATAAGGAAGGGGGAGGGAAGTTTAGCTACTTCGAAAGCTCGGAAAAAAAGACTGCTGGCTCTATTTAAGACACTAGATTGACCCGATATTTGCTACACGAACAGCTATACACCTCTGCCCGTGACATCTCTGCACCCTTCCTCCAAACCATCACCGACTGCCTGTCCGCTGTCTCTAACACTATGTCCTCTCTCTACCTAAAACTAAACCTCTCTAAAACTGACTTACTGGTATTTCCACCCTCCACTAACCGACCTCATCCTGACATCTCCATCTCAGTGTGTGGCGCCACCATAACTCCAAGACAACATTCCCGCTGCCTTGGGGTTATATTTGATTCTGACCTCTCTTTTACTCCCTACATCCAATCTCTCGCCCGAACATGTCAGCTGCACCTCAAGAACATCGCAAGAATACACTCTTTTGTCACTGTGGAGACGTTAAAAACACTTACTGTTGCCCTCATCCACTCCCGGCTCGATTATTGCAACTCGTTGCTGATCGGCCTCCCCTGCACCAGACTCTACCCTCTCCAATCCATCCTGAATCCTGAATGCGGCATCCTGAATGCGGCAGCCAGGCTCATCTTCCTGTCCAGCCGCTACTCGGACGCCTCTGCCCTGTGCCAGTCACTGCACTGGCTGCCCGTTAAATACAGAATTCAATTTAAACTCGCTACTTTCATCCATAAAGCCCTCCACAGCGCAGCACCACCCTATATCGCCTCCCTCATCTCAATCCATCAACCAGCCCGGGCTCTCCGCTCTGCCCCTTTCATTCGAACTTCTCATTCCCGCCTCCAAGACTTCTCCAGGGCAGCACCGGTCCTCTGGAACGCACTACCAAAGGCTACGCGACCAATCCAGGACTCGCAGAACTTCAGGCGTGCTCTAAAAACGCACCTCTTCAGGGAGGCATACCACATTTCCTAAAGAAACCCCTCTGTACTGCACCTGATAACATGCTCCCTGACCTACTGACTGCAATCCCTGCTAGCCATCATAAACCGCTCCTGCAGTCACACCGTTTCTGCCGTCACACTGCTAAATGTCTGACCATTGTCTATGTGTATAACATCGCTCACTCTCCACCTCGCCATACCGTGCACATCTCCAGCCCCTTTACCTTCTGTATCACCCAACCATTCGTAGAATGCCAGCTCGTTGGAGCAGGACCCTCACCCCTATTGTTTCCATCAACTGATTACTATATGTAACCGTGGTTCTGTAATGTTTGTATTTTGTCTTTCTGTATTCCCCCTGTCTATGTAAGCGCTGCGGAATATGTTGGCGCTATACAAATAAAGTTTATTATTATTAATAAAATGTTTGGAAAAATGGTTGTAAATGTTTTAAGAACTGTAGAGTGAGGATTCGGCTTGAACTGTTCGCCGTCCACAGGCTGCCCTCACAGGTCACTCGATGTACCAAAGTCAAGTTTTATAATTTTACAGCGGCGGTGAGGTCGACTCGTCACTAATCTAATGACACCTAAATTATCCACCTAAGGTGAAGCAAAGGGGTCAAAGTGTGGTGCAAGAAAAAGCCTGTAGGCTTCTTTATATTAGATTAGAAGTCATTAGGAGGATTCCTAGCACCCAAAGGAATTCCGAACAGCAGCGCATTTTTTCACCAACATGCTATTCCAGGTTGTATTAATGGGTGCACTGATTTTCTTTCCAATGATTTTTACTGCTATTATAACATAGAGGAGTAATTATGGTAGCGGAGCCCTTATAACCGAAGATTTACCAATAGTGCACTTCTCTGATGTAATTGTACTGAAAAGTTCACTGTTCAAGAGGAATGTTTTTACCAAACTCAGCCAGTTGTAGCTGGCATACATTTCTGTGGAGATGCACAGGGATGCCAGGATGTGCCTAATGTAAGAAGAGATGTGAGCCGCTTCCTATATCAGGTGCATTGTGTGATGGTCATATAAAGACTGGCATTTATAATGCTGGTCTTAATAGATTCTCCCCAAACTTTGTAAGGGTGCCTGTCCGTGGGCGTGATTTCGCCGGTGCTTTACCGCCGGCAAATCATGCTGGACAAAGCTTTCCATAGCATTGCTGTGGAAAGTGCCGGCCCCGTGTCCACGAGCGGAAAATCATTGCGATTCTCCACTCACGGCGAGCAATTTGCAGCATGCTGTGAATTGTCCTGATTCTCCACGGTCAGCCTATCTCTCAGATTAGGCTGACCGGCCGAGATTCACGTGCGGCCCCTGCTCCCGGGCGGCGGCGGCTCCCGCGGCGGGGGTCTGCCGCGGGACCTCACAACGCCCGTTGACAGGGGGCCAAAAGATGAACCAAATTTTTCATCCAGCATGAGCTATTGTGATAAATTTGGTATATTTTTAGACTGCCTGGTTTAAGTTTGCACTAACTATTATAGTAAATTTGTCCCAGTTTTTTGTTTTTTGTCTTAATAAATGTTATTTCCAATAAGGGTTGGGACCTTTCATAGCCCAAATACTAAAATTAGCCTGTTAAGTCTGTGGATCAGGAAGCAGCCCCTAAAGAATGCTAAGATGGCACTTTCCTCTGTATAGGAGGGGCCCTGATCGTGGTGTTCTTTAAATCCCCATAAATGGAAAGCAGCCTTTCTTCACTTGAAATTCCCATTTATTTTCCAAATAAACATCACTCCACACATCCACATATGTGATGGATTTAGATTTAATTGCTAAATATAATTTGATTTTGAATGGGCTGCTGTTTTACATTCCCATACAGTACTTATGAAATACATAGATATGCTCATACTAAACCCTGCAAGCATTTGGACAGGCAGCTTGAGCGGGGAATGTAACATAATATAAACGTGGTAATTTGAGTAATTCACAATGTTGTTTTTCTCATTTTTCAGATTCCACTCCCCTCCATTATTTGCAGATTAGGAGCATTTACCAGATGCCAGAAAAAGGTGGAATTTCCTCTTTGTTTTAAAGGAAGAAAAATAAAGGAAATGTTTGCATTTTTTTTTGTAAAATATTTATATTTCTAATTCATATTTCAGTGGTGATGAAGACTGTAGGATTAATAGTATCTGAGCTGAATAGAATTTATGTTATTCAATTTCAGGTACTTGTGAACCTGGATTAGATTGTGACTAGAGATGAGCGAGCGTACTCGCTAAGGCTAACTACTCGAGCGAGTAGTGCCTTATGCGAGTACCTGCCCGCTCGTCTCTAAAGATCCGGGTGCCGGCGGGGGAGAGCGGTGAGTTGCGGGAGTGGGCAGGGAGGAGCGGGGGGGGGGGGGGGTGGAGAGAGTGAGAGAGAGATCTTCCCCCCCCCCCCCCGCGTTCCTCCCCGCTCTTCCCCGCCGCTCCCTGCCCCCCACCGGCCCAGAATCTTTAGAGACGAGCGGGCAGGTACTCGCATAAGGCACTACTCGCTCGAGTAGTTTGCCTTAGCGAGTGCGCTCGCTCATCTCTAATTGTGACCTGAAATATACAGAGATCTACATCTTGTATACTGATGTACATTGGTCATTGACCCGGGTCAGACTCAATTGACCGTTCACTTGACTGGGTCGGATTCCGCATGCAGGAGGCCCACAGCTGTGAGCTTGGGTCGGTGAATTTGAATACGGCGCATAATTGTATTGCATATACCTGCGTTCGCACGCAGGTGGTCGTGCCCAGTACAGCTTTTTCTTTTGTTTGGATTTCCTGTGCCATCACTTGCATATGGCCTGCAGGTATATCCGCGACCATAGAGCATGATGGGTTCTATGGTTGCAGATTCCGTGTTAAAATAGAGCATGTTGCATTTTTTCTTCCACTCACGGAGTACACAATTCATACCGTTAGTGTGAAACAATGGTGATCACAGAATCCGCAATTCAAATCATGTGAAACTGACTTAAGGCTACTCTCTTCTCACACTTATGTATTTGGTTCAATATTTTAGGGCGGTTTCAGATGGCCATATGCGCCACTATGCTCGCCGGTACGGAGTGTAGTTACATACGAGTTAGGATTTTTTTTTATTCGTAGCAGAGAGTGTTAAGGCAGCAGAAATGCAGTCCTAACCTCTTGCTCATGACCTGAAGGTTGCGGCTTCGAGCCCCACTTGGTTCAGGTAGCCGGCTCAAGTTGACTCAGCCTTCCATCTGTCCGAAGTCGGTAAAATGAGTACCCAGCTTGCTGGGGGGTAAAGATGACTGGGGAAAGCATTGGCAAACCACCCGCTGCCAAGAAAATGTCATGATGTGACGTCACCCCAGGAGTCAGTCATGACTCGCTGCTTCCACCAGGAGGCTTAACCTTGTGTAATTAATACTATGTGCGGGAAAGACAGGGCAAGTCTTATCTTTTCGCAACCGTACTATTAATGGTGAAAACAAAATTATTGAAATCAATTGAAATCAATGTGTTTAAGCTTTTTGTGTGTAAGCCATAACCATCAGTAGGTCCAAAATACGAAAGAGATGTGTAGCTTCAATTCCTGTAAATTCAATTAATGGTTTTGGCTTACAAACACTGATACAGAATTCTAACCAAAGTGGCCTAAGCGAGTATTTCCACAGTATATTTCACTTCCCCGTGGGAGTCTATCTGGGGGTTCTGTCACATGTGCCAAAACCAGCATTGTGGCGGAACCACGAACGGAACATTTCACGGTCATTAGTGAAACAGATATCACTTTGGTGTCTGTTTGACAAGGCTTCTGTTAGTTTCTGTTATATTTGGAGTATAGAATAGCATAGTCGACTTCACTATTGTAAACTCCAAATATAACAGAAACTAACAGAACCCTTTACAAACAGACCCCAAAGTGATATCCGTTTCACTAATGACCCTGAATAGTTCTGTTCATTTCCATTCAACAGTTTCTCATAATACTGTTTTCTCCAGCTGTGAAGTAACCCAGCGACGGAATCCCACAGTAAGCGCTGTGATGTCACTCCCTGAAAATACTTTCACGCACAGTTCTGTTGTGCTTCTGCACCAAAAATACACACCAAAATGAGCAATGAAATCCACAGATTTTGTTGTGGACTCCGTGTGGATTTAGCTGCGGGATTTCACTACATTGGAATGAATGAAGTCCTTGGTGACATTTCTGCAACAAATAGATCATGCTGGGATTTTGAAATTCCACAACATGACCCTAATCTGCAGCGGATTTTTTCTGCTGTGAGTCAATGGGGTTTGTTAAAAACCGCACTCACTACCATAATACTGAACATAGTTGCAGAATTTTTGTGTGGAAAAATTCCAAATCTTCTATGCTGCGTGTGAAAGCAACCTAAATATAACGACCTGAAGAAACTTTGAAATTCCCTTACACTGACTTTCTCAAGGAGATTCATATATAGGTTATTGTGATCTCTATTAGAACATATAATAGTTTACCAAGATTATGAAAAAATTATCTCATGGTAGGTAATGGTGAAAAATAATAAACTAACCATTACTCACCTTTTAATTGCAACTGCACTCAAGTGCCGCCATTCCAGTCATCTCCACTCTGGTCCCCATTGTTCCAAGAAGTGTTAATGTCACATTCATAATTTATGTGACCACTGCCCCATGAAACAACAGTGCACCACATAGTAATAGTGGCCCTTCAGTAGTAATAATGCTATCCTTTGTATCCCACATAGTAATTATGCCCCCACACGGTAACAGTGCACCTATAGGTCCCATGAACAGCAATGGTGCCTCTTTAGTTCATACCATAGTGTCCCCACATACATTTATACGTTGAAAGTGCCTTTCCCAGTATTGGTTCCAACTTAGTACTCCAAAGTAATTGTGCCCCCCTTACTAATGGTGCCCTTTAATGCCACCACACAGTAATGGTGTCTCTTAGTGCCCATCTTTTTACTGATGCAGCCGAATTTGTGCATCTACACTCAGTAGTGGTGCCTCTTAGTATCTCCACTCAGTAATAGTACACTTCCAGTTCATACCATAGTTTGCACCATTCTTGAGTGGTGTCCGGGTCACACATGCTAGCCTACAATTTGTAAGGGCTAACCCTTTTAAATAGAGTGTCCCAAAATCTCCATTATACACTAGACGCTGGCTGTTTATGGTTGTTTCTTTGTCTACAGTAATGGATAGTTTGTCAAGTACTGATATTAAACTACTTTATATATAAGTAAAGGGCTCTGTTCAAGAATAGCATATACCAACCCCTGGGCAAAGATGAGATTTCATCTGCCGCCATCTATGAATGTATCCTGAAGAACGATTTTCCGATGTATTGTTAAGAATCAAAAATGTAATTCAGATACATGCACTACATGAATATTTACTTAAAAAATACTTTTACTGTAAATTTCTCAAAAATAGTTTGAGTTGAGATGTTCCACTATTGTACTGAGCCGCTCAGTTGTAGACATCACCGCCATATGGGCCTGAGATGAATAAATAAGAATCCACTAAACTCTAAAAAGGCAATGTGTATACCTTTTCTTTACACATCTTCCAATAATATCTATTTGCCTTGTTATCCCTGTTTTAACCCTTTACTAAAATCCACTGTATGTGCATAGTGAATGTGAGTAAGAACAATATCTCACAGGTTTAGGAATTCATTCAGCAGGTGCTGTCTCGGTTATATAGCTGACCCCAGTGATCGGGATCGGAGATAACTCTGATCCCAGCCATTTAACCTCCTCAGATGCCATGGTTAATAGTGAACCCAACATCTGAGCAATTAGAAAAAGGGAAGGGGGCTCTGACTGTCTATAAAATGTCCACCTAGTTATGCAATTGCTGGGTGCCAAGCAGTTGCTATGGCAGCCTGGCACTAAGTGAAGGCATCTATGCCAGCATCATAGTATTTTAGTGTAGTAGGATGATGCTAAAAGCACAATACACTGCAATACTGTTTGCTTGTGCAAATCCCCTAAAATACAACAAAAAAGTGAAAGACATTTAATAAAGTTTTTAAAAATGTAAAAAGGTTGTGCAAATCCACAGACAGGATTAAAAGTGAAAAAAAAGTTTAATAGCATTTTAAAAAATGTAAAAAGCACCTGCATATGGGAGAAACCACGAGTTAAGCTTTGGATGGAAACATTACAACATCCTAAAGAAATGGCAGGTATGGCTTTGCCTGACTTTAAATTATATTACATTGCAGGTCAGATGAGATATTTAAAGCACTGGGTATCCTCTGAGCCCCTTCCAAATGCCAAGCATTACATGGTGCACTAATCCTCTTCCACTCTTCTGTGGATGTGTTTGGAAAATTATGGGATATATTTTAGATATATCTTACCTTTATATAAGCTAGCCATCCAGGTATGGGACTTAGCCAACTGAGGACTTCCATCTGAGACTCCCTCACGGGTAAGTAGATGACGGTTGCACCTCTTTGACGTCCCTAATTCTAGTTTTTGGGCGGGGCATTGTGTGGCATCATTATCACATTTGTTTGTTAATGAGATCTTAGTGTCTTTTGAGCAGCTGTGGTAGACACATGACATACCCCAATTGCGCTTTTAAAGGTTACTTCCGTTGCGTCACGGATATGTGCCCAATTTATAGAGCTCTGTCCATCAATTCTGTCCTACCCTTTGATTGGGATTTTGCGGCACAGGAGCTAAAGGGTTAATTTCTCTGTTATATACTTATCCAATCTAATCTAAATTCTCAACCTTGCAGCTAAGGGTAGAGGATGAATGGAGAGTCCTTATCTCCTCGCTTAGGAGTGAGGAGTGGTCCACTGCTATGGAATCTCATCAAATTTATATCCTGCACCGATATTATCTTACTTCCATTGGACTGTCTGGCATGGGCAGGGTTTCATAGATGCTTAGCACTAGATGACAATTTTTTACATTTGACATGGGGCAGCAATGAGAATCAGGACTTTTGGTCTGAGGTTATAGACTAAGCTAGGTGATTGGGCTTCCCATTCCAAGAACCCCTGAAGTCTGTCTACAGGGCCTTTTAGATGCTGAACAGTGACAACCCTTTGTGCAAATTCTATGCTTTATATTGATAATAAGGCTGTGGCTGATGAGATGGATAGACAGGCGACCTCCAACTGTGCTCAATGGCGCAATATGGTCAACACCATTGTCCTCTATGAGAGAATTTTCTTTAAAAATAGGAAATGTCAGGAAAAATTCCAAAATCAAATTCCTTTATTACAGTCTTTGCACAAAGTGCTTTTCAGTAGCTATTAGATCAGCTGCAACTTTGCAGTTATGTCAGGTAATACTGGTTGGCAAGGGAGGTAACTCATGAGCACGCCCGCTGCACTCCTGTTTTTGTTACATAGCTCTCTGCGTCCTAGTTTCCCTCTGTTGGGTATGCCTCCAGGACCCCCATACCCTTTTCCTCTTCTTTTTCTCGTCTTTCCCCAGGCAGCATGCATATTTGAGCCCCAGTTGTTCACAGATTGTAATGAAACACTTTACAATTTGGATTGGTTTACAACCATGTGTCTTTATTTACTGTTTCAGATAGAGAGATAAGGTGGAGCAATCCCAAAAAGGTGTCCGAAACAGAGAGTGTAAGTAGAAATAGGAAGGAGGTGCTGCCAACCAGGTGGACATCTTGTCCAGGTGGGAGGGTGTGTAATCTTATATATAAAACACAAAATCTGTTTGTGTCGTATGCAAATCCACACTTCTGGTCCGATTTGAGTGATATTTTGCATGAGTGTTCTTCAGCACCAGGCGACAAATACTGGCGGAAGTAAAAATCGAAAACTCACAGACTTCCCCTGTAATTTATTTTTGCCAATAGCAACCAATCACAGCTTAGCTTTCATTTCTTATACTGATGAGGTAAAATGAATGCTGCTCTGTGATTGGTTTCTTTTGCACAGCTTTCATAATAGTGCGGTGCCGGGCTCATTTTTGTAGATAAGGGGAGATAAGGAAACGAAAGGACAAATATTGATGGAAATTGAATATAAATAGAGATGAGCGAATGTGCTCGTTTAGGACAATTACTCAATTGAGCATCGCTTTTTTCGAGTAACTCGGGCGAAAAGATTCGGGGGGCGCCGGGGGGTGGCGGGGTGGAGCAGGGGGTGGAAGGGGGGAGCTTTCTCTCTCTCTCTCTCTTCCCCCCCCCCCCACTCCCCACCGCAACCCCCCGCTAACCCCCGGCGCCCCCCAAATCTTTTCGCCCATTAGGCAATTACTCGAAAAAAGCGATGCTCGATCAAGTAATTGCTCTAAACGAGCACGTTCGCTCATCTCTAATTATAAACATGGGAAGTAGAACAAAGCTAAAAATTTGCAAACATGAAATGCAGTCAAATTTTACATAAAACGAAATGAGGAATGTAACATGAAAAATATGCAGTTAGATGGTTGCATATGAATTACATTTTCATTTTACAGGTATTAATAGGATCATATGTATTCTATAATGGTAGGCAGTTGACTGAATGGTAGATGATGGGGGTTTAGGGGAGGGGGAATTAACCCCTTAGTGACCAAGCCTGTTTGCGCCTTAATGACCAGGCCAAATGTTGGAAATCTGACATGTGTCACTTTAACATGGAAAAACACCAGAAAGGTTTTGCATATCCAAGCGATTCTGACATTGTTTTTTCGCCACATGTTGTACTTCATTTACGTGGTAAAAATAGACCCATAGAATTTGTGTTTATTTATTAAAAGCGCCAATATTGGGAATATTTTCAAATTTCTATTGCAATATCTCAAATATGTGTAAACATAATATTGAAATTTTTGCTAAGATATATATTTCCATCTGTTTACTTTATTTTGGGCGCACATTGGAAAAACTTTCGTTTATTTTTAACCATTTAGGAAAAGTACAAATTTAACATTAGTTATTAACATTTAGAGGAACACTTTGCTTGCCTACACCAAGCCAAGTTTGCAAAGGCTCATAGCTGTTAGAATGATAAATACCCCCACAAATGATGCCATTTTAAAAACTACACCCCTTAATGTATTCACTGAGGGGGGGTCAGGAGTATTTTGACCCCACAGTTTCTTTTTTTTTTAGGAATTAATGCAATTTAGAGGACAATAAATAAAATTTTATATTTTGGCAAATATGTAATTTTAAACACAGGATTTTTTTCCATAGTGCACATGAAAATGAGGATTTGCACCCCAAAATGGATACCCCCGTTTGTCCTGTGTTCAGAAATATACCCATTGTGGCCCCAATCTTTTGTCCGTATGCACAATGGGACGCAAACTGAAAGGGGGCAGCGGGGGCTTTTAGATGAGACATTTTGCTTGAAGGCTATTTAGGCCTCGATTGCCCACTTGTAGAGCCCTAGAGCTGTCAAAACAACAGAGGACCCCCACAAATGACCTCATTTTGGAAACCAGACCCCTTAACAAATTAATCTAGGGGTGTACTGCGTATTCTGACCCCACAGTTTTTGAATGAATCTAAGCAAAGCAGAAGGAAAAAAATTAAGATTTTTACTTTTTTTAGCAATTTTGTCATTTTAAAAACTGTTTTTTTGTACAGCAGATACAAGAATGAAGACTTTCACCCCAAAACCCTGTTTGTCCCGTGTTCAGATACATACCCATTGTGGCTCTAATATTATGTCTGTATGCACAACGGGGCACAAACTGAAAGGAGCAGCCAGTAGTTTTCACAACAGACATTTTGCTTGAAGGCGTTTTAGGCCCCATAGCACACTTGTAGAGCTCTTGAGTGGCCAAAATGACAGAGAACCCCCACAAATGACGCCATTTTGAAAACTAGATGAGAAAGACACCAGTCATCACGGAGGACGGGGGGGGGGGGGGTGAAAGTAGAGTATTCTCAGCTCCCCTTACGGATCGGATCTGTAAGAGGAGCTGAAACTTTAACTTTAATTTATTTCACATTGACTTTGACGTGACCAGGAGTGGGTAACCGCGGCCTAGGATGGCAGCTCCAGCATGTAGGCTACCTCCAGTAACTGACAGCATTAATAAAGTAATAAATAAATATATGAGCAAAAACTCATAAAATGTATTAATAGAGAGACAGAGCGAGAGCTATAGACAGACAGAACAAGAACGACAGACAGACAGAACGAGAGCGATAGACAGACAGAACGAGTGCAATAGACAGACAGAATGAGAGTGTTACATAGACAATGAGAGCGATAGAGAGACAGAGTGATAGAAAGACCCACACAAAGCGATAGAGACACAGAGAGCGAGAGCAATAGAGCCAGAAAGAGATAGCGATAGAGAGAGAGTGAGAGACAGACAGAGAGGGACAGACAGACATAGAGACAGAAAGAGAGCAAAAGAGACAGGCAGAAAGACAGAGCAATACATAGACAGAAAGAGAGAAAGACAGAGAGAGAGATAGACAGACAGAAACAAACAGAGAGAGAGACAGACGACAAATGAAACAGATAGAGAGAGAGGCAGACAGAGAGAGACAAACAGACAGAGATACACAAACAGAAAGAAAGAAACAGAGACAGAGAGAAAAACAGAGACAGACAGACAGACAGAGAGACAGAGAAAAAGACAGAGACCTGTAGTCTTTTTATATTAGATATCTGCTCCAAATACAAAGTGACACTCTAAATAATCACCTAACTGAGCAGATTTAGAAGTTCACAACCACCACTGTGGAAACATTTTATGTTTGCCTAGCGAACATCCGGTCAATCTAGTTAATAAAACAGTAGAGTGCTAGAAAGTGAGTGGGGGAAGGCAGGTACAGGTTGACAGTAAGAGATCATGGGGCATAGAAGAGATGTAACAACATTGACTTTGCATTAAAAATCATGAGATAAATAAGAAATCACGAATGATAAATATAAAAAAGAATAAAGGCCAAAAACATAAAAGATAGGTCTCAGAATTAATAAGAAGAAATAAATAAAAACTGTATGATTACATACAAGATAACAACAAGTAAGCCATGAGTAAAGCCATTAGTAAAGCGATGAGAAATAACTTGTTACCTGTGAGATCTTATACAAGACAGGTGTGGCTATCATGTAGTGGTGTCATTTTTGTAGAATACTTCCCAAGCTGATAGTAAAGGTGGCATCTAACATATTTAAAGGGGTTGTCCCGAGGCAGCAAGTGGGTCTATACACTTCTGTATGGCCATAATAATGCACTTTGTAATATACATTGTGCATTAATTATGAGCCATACAGAAGTTATCAAAAGTTTTTTACTTACCTGCTCCGTTGCTGGCGTCCTCGTCTCCATGGTGCCGACTAATTTTTGGCCTCCGATGGCCAAATTAGCCGCGCTTGCGCAGTCCGGGTCTTCAGCAGTCTTCTATGGAGCCGCTCGTGCCAGAGAGCGGCTCCGTGTAGCTCCGCCCCGTCACGTGCCGATTCCAGCCAATCAGGAGGCTGGAATCGGCAGTGGACCGCACAGAAGAGCTGCGGTCCACGAAGGCAGAGGATCCCGGCGGCCATCTTCAGCAGGTGAGTATGAAGACGCCGGACCGCCGGGATTCAGGTAAGCGCTGTGCGGGTGGTTTTTTTAACCCCTGCATCGGGGTTGTCTCGCGCCGAACGGGGGGGGGGGGTTTAAAAAAAAAAAAACCCGTTTCGGCGCGGGACATCTCCTTTAATTACCCTTTTGGAACACAGCATCAAAACTGCACCTGTTTCTACAAGTTGAATGTTACTCTTCAATAGAACAAGTATAAAAAACAATACACAAACCAAATCTAAAAATTTTAAAACACCTATTTCCCCATTTTTCATGGAAAAATCTAAACACTAAAAAAAAAAAAACACAATTAATGTTGTCACATCCAAAAATGTCCAAACTATTAAAATATAATATAATTTATCCAGTAGGCTGATTGTTGTAAAAACAGAAAAAAAAACTAATCATATCTGCACTAAAAAAAATGCTTAAAAAAGTGATCAAAACGTTGCACACAAAAATAGTACCAAAAAACTACAGTTCACCCCACAAAAAGAACAAGCTTTCATACAGCTCTGTTGATGAATTAATAAAAAACTTTAAGCCTCATTCACAGCGCTGTCCGCATGCTTTAGAGGAGTGCACAGGACTCGCTTCTACAAGAACCAGTGGGTTCCTATAGAATCGTTCACGTGAACGATTGTTAGGCACACTAAATTCGCGCACCTAACAAAGACGGGACATGCGACTGCAGGTCGCATCTAAGCTCCATGTTGCATGCAAAGGTAGGACCTGACCTATCTGTGGTGCGTGCTTTCCATAGACTCCTATAGGAGCTGGATAACACGCCCCTCGGATCGTGTGAATGGGCTACTTCAAAAAGCTGCAATTAACCCATTCACATGATCTTTAGAGCAGTATAGCCACGATCTTTTCACGTGGCTGTACTGTGTGGCCACAGCACTCGTGTGAATGAGGCCTTAAAAGGGGTTGTCCGGCCATAAACATTAGGTCTCATTACTTCTGTTTGTCCATTTCCATGCACTTTGTAATATACATTGTGCATGGAAAATGAAGCAAACAGAAGTTTTGGACTTACCTGAAGGGATGCCCCCCCCCTGTGTTGCTCCTCCGTCGTCCCTGGTTACCACAAGAATCTTCTCTTCTTCTTGTCGGGCCGCAGCAGCTCTTGTCGGCGCGGGAACGAGCCCCTTCTCATCCGCGCATGCGCAGTTCTTCTCTCTGCAGCCGGGACCGATATCCGATCTTCTTGTGTGCAGGGGGGGGGAGGATGGAAGAGCCTCAGAGCAGGAACTGAGCTCCCGCCCCCTCTCTGCCTCCTTTCCGCCCCTCTGCACTATTTTCAATGAGGAGAGGAGGGACGGGGGCGTGGCTAAGGGCCGAGAATTAGCCCCGCCCCGGCTCGGCTCTCCCCATTGCAAATAGTGCAGAGGGGCGGAAAGGAGGCAGAGAGGGGGCGGGAGCTCAGTTCCTGCTCTGAGGCTCTTCCATCCTCCCCCCCCTGCACACAAGCAGATCGTATATCGGTCCCGGCTGCAGAGAGAAGAACTGCGCATGCGCGGATGAGAAGAGGCTCGTTCCCGCGCCGACAAGAGCTGCTGCGGCCCGACAAGAAGAAGAGAAGATTCTTGTGGTAACCAGGGACGACGGAGGAGCAACACAGGGGGGGGGGGGCATCCCTTCAGGTAAGTCCAAAACTTCTGTTTGCTTCATTTTCCATGCACAATGTATATTACAAAGTGCATGGAAATGGACAAACAGAAGTAATGAGACCTAATGTTTATGGCCGGACAACCCCTTTAAGGTATCAGATAATAGCAACACAAAGCTAAATTAGTTTTTAAATGTACTAAAACATAACAAAAACTATTAACATTTAGCATCACTGTAATCATACCGACCCACAGAATGAGGCCAGGCTCACACAGCTGTAAGCGTAAAACATAAAGATAGAACTGCGTAAGGCAATGCAATTGATTGCCTGCAAACTACTGAGTATCATGCGGGTGTACAGAGCCTGTGTAATACGCAATTCCAATACCGTCTTGTGAGCCCGGCCTTAAAAAAGACGTAATTTTTATAGCATAATGAATATCAGACCCACACAGGGGCGTAACTATAGGGGGTGCAGGGGATGCGGTTGCACCCGGGCCCAGGAGCCTTAGGGGGGCCCACAAGGCCTCTCTTCTACATATTGTGAGCCCAGTACTATGAAAAAAGCATTATAGTTGGGGGCCCTGTTGCAGATTTTGCACCGGGGACCAGAAGCTTCAAGTTACGCCTCTGAACCCGCATACCAGCTTTTAAATAAATTTCCTCATATGTTATATGCTATAATTAAATGTTGCCATTAAAAATACAAATCATCACACAAAAGAACAAGCCCTCATACGCATTTGTCAAAGGCAAGGATGAAAATGAAATTGTCTCATCAAGAGGGCAAAAGACAACTTCAGTGAAAAACAAAGATGTTACAGGGTTCTAGGGCTCATTCACGTGAATGTAAGTACGCTTTGTATTACGCGCATATTTTTTACGTGAGCAATGCATAGTGAATAGACCCCATTGATTTCAATGGGTTCGTTCACAGCTGCGTATTTTTCTCACTTTGGGTCAGGTGAAAAACACGCATCATGCCCTATTTTGGGGCGTATTACGCACTGAAATAGTCCATTGAAATCAATGGGCGTGCATAAATACGCAAGAAGTCAATGGAGTTTGTTTTTTTATGTGCCTAAAAACTCCCGATAGGCATAAACATGCAGGAAATCAGCATATTTCGGTCGGTGAATATGCTGCATATTGACGGGCCGAGATCCACAGCACAGCAGTGTGAATCTGGTTCCTGTCCTCCACAAGGCAAAGGCTTTCTAAGCTTCTCATTCATACACTGAAGCAACCAGTGACTGTTATCTCAGTGGGACATATACCATTCTGCAGATAATACTCATATTAGCATGTCACAGAAATTCTGTTCCCTTACAAACTGCGCAAAAGTCTCCAAATTATTAGATGAGATGGGCTCTTTATCATTTTAGTTCCTATCAACTTGGACGATTTTCAAGATAATACATAATAAATAAGGATACTCAAGTTACCCATAGTATATAACCCATTAGATGAAACTACAAATGTCAGTGTCTACACACCATAATAATACATCATAAAGACTGCACATTTTATACAAAAGATACACAATATTTCTATAACCATGGATGCAAGCATGAAGTATCGTGTTCTTGTGTTGACATTATGTCACCCCCTGCTGGTAAATTCTGAGAATGCACTTTACTGTGTCTATCTGAGATAGTTACTATAAAAACACGACTAGCCATCTGATGATAAATTTCTTAGCGAAGTAAAAGATTTTACAGTTGTGTGATCCAACATAAATAATGCTAAGTACTAAACATAGAGACATGCAACTTTAATTTTCCTGTCCTAAGGGAGAAGTGAATTTTGAGGAAGCAGAAAAAATGCAAAACAACTGTTTGAGGAAATACATTAAAGGGAATGTTACCTATTTTTAGACATTTTTCCACAACTTAAGAACTTTGAATAGAGCTTCTTCTTGTCAGGACTTCCTGTATCCTGCTTTGTCTGCAGTCTGACCCTACTGACCATTTTAGTGTGCCCACCCCCTGCATGTGGCGTCTGTCCCTTAACTGGATAGTCTAACCTCTAGCTGATTGATTATGTTCGCCTCTTTTATAGTTATTAACCTCCTGTTATGTAATTTTTGTTTCTAGAACTGTTGCTGTATGTATATCTTCCACTTTTGTCTCTATATCTTTGTGAACCCGATGTCTTCCCCCTTGTGTTCATGTGACTATGCTGCATTTTCATGTTTAGCTTCCTGAACTTTATGCACTGGATTCCTCACTTCTGTCTGTTCCTTTCTCTTTTGCCTTCCCCACAAACTTCTGTATATTCTTGTTCTATCTTGACCCTTCATAATTCTCTATATTTGAATTTATTCATTTAGTATGGCTGTGTGCTTTTTTAGAATTTGGATACAAAAAACATCGGACAGCAAACAGATGTTGTCTCTGTGCTGCCCCATATTAACGGAGCCCTGTGCCTAGCATGCCCTTCTGTGAAAACAGGCAAGAATAGGGCATACTGTGATTTTTTTTACATAGACCATCAGCCCATATTAAAAATCAGTCATGTGAATAGCCTCATAGGCTATTATGGGTTTTTGTGCTGTCCGTGGACGGCCCATGGCCCAGATATACAGGCATCAGAATGGGCCTCTACAAACATGTTTGGTATTTTTTTCACCTTTTGTCAGCAAAAACAAAAAAACAGCAGCTTATATGATTGAGTAATATAGGTAAATGTTTCTGGACATTCAGAGAAAACGAGGTGTGATAAAATAGTCCCGGTGACGATATTGTTCTGGACCTGCTTCATTAAAGCGATTGTTCCTGAGGGCTCAGTCACACGGGCGCATCGGCACCCGTACACCAGCGCCGATGCGCCCGTGTGACTGAGCCGTTACTGCAGAAAGAAGACGGACGTACCTGAAGACAGACGTCTCTTTGCAGCGCTGATGAAAGAACACATGACCGGCAATGAAGCCAGTCACATGTTTTTTCCTCCGGCGCTGCAGAGAGATGTCTGTCTTCAGGTACGTCTGCTACCTGCACTAACACAGGCGCCGATGCGCCCATGTGACTGAGCCCTTAGGGCCTATTCCAGTTCGTACGCCTTGTTAAGACTCCCCTCTATGAGACAGAATTGAGAGCTATTCCATAAGATGACTATGAAGTCCATCTATGTATTTGAATGGCTATCATGCAAATAAGGAAAATACCTCTACAGCGCCACCTATTGGATGATCGTTGCCTTCAAATCAATGCTTGACCCTTTATACAGGTCTGTAGAGCAATGGTTGGAAATTGTAAAGCAAGCCAGAATCCATACACAGACAGCTGTTTCAGGGTTTTTACCCCCCATCAGTGTGCAGTAGGATCCTGGCTTGGCTAGTGAGAGGCCTGTGATGCGTAAATGGGCCTTAATATCTATGTCCAGCTTCATTCTGATTCTATGACACATTTCACTTGGTCTGTCCTGCATTTTTATGAAAGAACAGATGAACCATAACAGCACCCTCTTATTTTATCATGCAATTCAATTTTGATTATGTGAATCAATGGTAATCATACATTTAACATGTAAAATATAAGCACTTTTATGTTCAACAAAAAAGAAATTAAGAACAATCTTACCTAAATATTGCCCCTTTCCTTCTCTAAATGGTGGCCCCAAAGGTCCTTTTATCATTGGATTTACATATTTCATTTGAGGATATCCTCCTCCTGCTGGTCCACCTCCAGACACTGATCCCATTGCAGCCACCAAAAGGAATAAAGTGCTGTGTTGCAAGGACATCTTCACTTCACTCTGTGAACAAATTTTTAATTAAGAGTTTAGGAAATTTGGGAAATTCAAATACAATAAAAAGTAAGGCTACTTATAGTACATGAGCTTTTGTTAATTTAAAGTGCACCTGTCACCAGGTTCATACTGCCCAAACGATGGGCAGCGTAAACCCGGGACAGATATAGTAATATGGTAACATAGTATGTTAATCTGAATGAAGACAATGTCCATCCAGTTCAGCCTGTTTCAACCTCCTTGTTGATCCAGAGGAAGGCGAAAAACCCCAAGAAGCAGAAACCAATTAGCCCATCGGGGGAAAAATTCCTTCCCGACTCCATAATGGCAGTCAGAATAATCCCTGGATCCACCTCTGAAAGTTCCTACCCGACTGTAAGACCCAGAATGTCTATATCCTGTAATATCGTAGCGCTCTATAAAGACATCTTGTTCCCTCTTAAACTCCTCTATGGATTTTGCCATCACCACGTCCTCAGGCAGAGAGTTCCACAGTCTCACTGCTCTAACAGTAAAGAACGCCCTTTTGTGTTGGTGATGAAACCTGCTTTCTTCTAGACTTAGCGGATGCCCTCTTGTTACCGACACAGTCCTGGGTATAAACAGATCATGGGAGAGATCCTTGTATTGTCCCCTAATGTATTTATACATAGTTATTTGATCGCCCCTTAACCGTCTTTTTTCCAGCGTGAATAATCTTAATTTTGATAGCCTCTCTGGGTATTCCAGTCCCCTCATTCCATTTATCAATTTAGTTGCCCTTCTTTGAACCTCCTCAAGCACTGCAGCATCTTTCCTGAGCACCGGTGACCAGAACTGTGCGCAGTATTCCATGTGAGGCCTGACAAGTGCCTTATATAATGGAAGGATAATGTTCTCCTCCCTTGCCCCTATACCTCTTTTAATGCACCCCAAGACTTTATTTGCTTTTGCAGCAGCTGACTGGCATTGATTGTTCCAGTTAAATCTACAATCCACTAGTACCCCCAGGTCTTTTTCCATCTCAGTTTTCCCTAGCATTACCCCATTTAGTGTATATTGGTGACATCCGTTTCTCCTTCCCATGTGCATAACCTTACATTTGTCAACATTGAACTTCATTTCCCATTTTTCTGCCCAAGCCCCCAGTTTATATAGGTTCATATGCAGCCGCACATTGTCCTCTATTGTATTAAAGGGGTTGTCCCGCGCCGAAACGGGTTGTTTTTTTTTTCAACCCCCCCCCCCGTTCGGCGCGAGACAACCCCGATGCAGGGACCTAAAGAAAGCTTACCGGAGCGCTTACCTTAATCCCCGCGCTCTGGTGACTTCTATACTTACCGGTGAAGATGGCCGCCGGGATCCTCTTCCTCCGTGGACCGCAGCTCTTCTGTGCGGTCCATTGCCGATTCCAGCCTCCTGATTGGCTGGAATCGGCACGTGACGGGGCGGAGCTACACGGAGCCGGCATTCTGCACGAGAGGCTCCATAGAAGAAAGCAGAAGACCCGGACTGCGCAAGCGCGGCTAATTTGGCCATCGGAGGGCGAAAATTAGTCGGCTCCATGGGAACGAGGACGCTAGCAACGGAGCAGGTAAGTATAAAACTTTTGATAACTTCTGTATGGCTCATAATTAATGCACAATGTACATTACAAAGTGCATTAATATGGCCATACAGAAGTGTATAGACCCACTTGCTGCCGCGGGACAACCCCTTTAACTGTCTTATATGATTTTGTATCATTTGCAAATATTGATCTTTTGCTGTGCAGTCCCTCTATCAGGTCGTTGATAAATATATTGAACAGAATGGGGCCTAGTACTGATCCCTGTGGCACCCCGCTAGCAATGGTGGCCCAATCAGAGTACGAACCATTTATTACCACCCTCTGCTTTCTATCTCTTTCTATGCTCATTTGGCCCATGCCTGTTTTATCTTAAAACGCTGCTGCGTTTCAGAAAACACCTACTTGAATGTTTGACTTGGAGCTCAGCTGAAACAGCGCTTGGAGTCAAAGAGGTGAACCGCGCCGGGATCTCCTATGTCATCAAGACAAACTGGGAGAGGAGATGTCACTTTTGTTGCTGACTAGAGATCTCAGTTCTGAATCAAACTTCTAAGTATGTTCTTTTTAGAAATGCAGGAGCGTTTCAGAATATAACATATATAGGCTGAGTGGGCATATGGTTCAGGCAGCATAAATCTGGTAACAGGTTCCCTTTAAATAGTTTATGACTAACTTACCTCTGCAGCCATATTAAAGTTTCATAACGTGTATGTTAGGCTCACACAACAATCGCAGTTTAATAAACAACAATGGTGATGCTATACTTTTCTACTATTGACGAGGAGGAAAAAGAGGGGTGGAGCAAAACCTGTACAGTTGTGTTTGTTGTGAACAATGATACTACATACGGGGTGAAGAGAGTGAAGTGGTGACTTCAATAGTGGAGGTGCTGCCTGACCAGATGACGCACCACCTGGGTGGGTGTGACAGAGTAAGAGAATAGGACTAAAAACTGGCAGTGGAGAAGGCTCAACACTACAGGTAAAACAAGTAGGAAGTGACCAGAGGTGTGGAAAACTTCTCTTTTTATTTAATAAAGTACATGATCAGCTTATGAAAACGCGTTTTGGGGATAACCCCTTCATCAGTTCGGCTGGTGTTTAAAACATACAATCAGAATTGTAATTGCGTTGGATGGGTCTCCTATCTTTTCTATGGGCACTGCATTCGCGTTAGATGCTGAACGCACGACATGTCGCTTCTCCTTTTCTAGACGCAACCTTCATGCGTTCAGCGCAGCCCTCCATCTGCATGTGGAAATGCTTTCATTTAGAAAGCATTGCCCACAGCCATTGTGTTAGACACACGCGTTCAGAGCCTGCGTCTAACGCAATGAACAAACGCATGTGGAAAAGGGGCCTAAGACCCCACTTGTTCTGAGCGTCGTTTTGCCTAGAGCAAACCTTATTGGTGACAAAGAGTCACCTGACACTTTCCAAAAGTTTCTAGAACTTGTTTATAAGTTCATTAGTGCCTCGAGCAAAACTACATCCTGTACCAACACAAAGGAAAGGGCAGAATGTAAAGAAAGAACATCTGGTCACCGGACACAAGACACGTTTCTACTTTACAAAAATCGATATTATATCACCTTAAACTATCGATGTTACCGATATATCGGACATAACAATATCGAGGAAAAGTATCGCCAAAGCATTAGCAATATATCGATATTTTGATATATCGGTTTCGATGTCCCAACCTCAGACTTAACGATGCACCACTGAAAGATTCTGATTACATTTTGTAATTTTTATCAAGTGCAGTATTGTAATGATATTGCATGAATTCATATTAACAGATGCATCACTTTCTACATCCTACTTGGCGATTATGTTTGTATATGAATGAAAATTGATGTAAATGTTGATTTGATGCCAAAGCAGCTATCCAGGCCAAAATTGTGCTAGACAGGGATCAAAATAGGGATAGCTGACTTGAGAACCCTGCATACTTCTGCCTTGACCATTGGAGCTGTATCTCAGGCAACTTTTTTTTGGTATGTCTTCCTCACTTTTAAGATTCGCTTAATTTCTTTTGGTCTGAAATTGGACAAAACCATTAGATCTTTTTAAGCCTGTTTTGTGTAGCAGAGGAGGACCACACAGTGACTCTCTCTTAGATATTGCTGCTTCAACCAACTGCCAATCCCATAGCTAAAAAAAATTTAAAAACTCTTAAAGCTAAGTCTTGTAAATTACTGTAGGGGCCAAATTTTTCTTTCAAGCAGTAAGAATATACAATACAGTATGCGTATATAAATAAATATATGCCTCAGTGTGTCCCATTTCATTATCTAACCAAAATACTTCTACTATGTGGTTGGAAGACCTCATAACACGCCAAGGCATTTAGGTATGTGGGCTAATAGAGGGGGATTAAACACCTAATTCACACTCACTAGCCTGGGGATGGGGGTTGAGGGAGAATGCTGCCACGCCACTCACTCACCAGTGTAGAGAGCAGCACCTGCTACATTCACAGTCAGCGCCCACATATAGTAATATACAGCGTGATATAGACGTTACCAACTGCATGTAGAAACAGCTGCATCCTGGTTGTCAATATAAAAATGTCTTTTATTTCCCCATAACACGAAATAGACAGCAACGTTTCAACCTTAATGGTCTTTATCAAGCTATCTTGTAAGAAAGCTTGATAAAGACCATTAAGGTTGAAACGTTGCTGTTAATTTGGTACAGGTGTTTACCTATTTTTCGCACGGAAAATTTAATGTTGTGGTTACTTCAGAGAAAGCATAGAATAAAATATGTATACACGTATGTATCTACTTAGGACATAAGGAATTATCATGCCAAATTTCAAGCTTCTATGACACTCGGAAGACAGAGAATTAGATTAGGTGCATTACATAGGGGGTCACTTACTTTTGCACTTAGCATTGAATAATCGAGTTTTGACTCATTTACGGTTCCTATTTAGAACCTAAAGAATGGCATGCCAAATTTCAAGTTTGTATGACACCATGAAGTTACATGACATAGGCGTGGGCTTACTTTTGCACTTAGCATTGAATAATCAAGTTGTGACCCCTTTACTTTTCCTATTTAGGACCTAAAGAATGGTAATGCCAAATTTCAAGTTTGTGTGACAGCAGGAAGTTAGAGAATTAGATGAGGTACATTACATAGGGGTGCTAAAACTTTTGAACTTAGCATTGAGTAATCAAGTTGTGACCCCTTTACTTTTCCTATATAGGACTTAAAGAATGCTCGTGCCAAATTTCATGTTTGTACGACATCAGGAAGTTAGAGAATTAGTGGTGAGTCAGTCAGTGAGTAAGTGAGTCAGTCGGTGAGGGCTTCCGCCTTTATATATATTAACAATATATTAATTAACAATTTATTTACTTATTGATATTTGATGTACTATCAGAAGCTAGTGAAAACAGAATTAATAATGCGAGCATTGGTAGTTATTAGCCTAATTATATATCCTAAAATGTATAAGTGAATGGATACATGCCAAGTCAGTGCCCAGCATGTAAAGTACCTGTACTTAAATGGATCTCTAAAGCCTGACAGTAGTGAAAACATTATGTTACTAGAGGCTTCTACATAGCTATAGCCAAGGGAGTACATCCATAGAGGATCCTTGAAGAAAACGAGGTAGCCCTTCTTGGTCACATCTCCCTTGCTATACATTGCATAAAGCTATGCAGTACAATTTCCCTGGCACGGGATGGAGGGGGGGGACATACACTGGACCAGTTCTCTTTGGAGTGCAACACAATGATGGGGGGCCCAGCTTCACCTTGCTTCTGAGGCTCCTTGGTATCTGTGTACTACAGTAGGACCATTACTGATACTCAGACATCTTCAGTTTTAAAAAAGTTGAGCCATGAAAGAGCTAAAGAGTTTTTTAATAGAAGTGTAAAAGGGTATTGAGAGTCAGAGGGCAGTGGTTACATACCGTTTTCCAGATCTTTGTTGGCTATGTGTAGGAAAGCTGTCTGCCTCTTACGTTCTTTGGCACTTAAGAATAAAATGTATAGTCTGCCTTTTATACAGTACATGACTTTTAGAATAAAATCCGTAATTCCTGCCTGCTAAAGTGTGAGAAAAATGTATTTTATCTAACTCATAGATGTGGTTAAAATGCCTTTGCAGCACAGTCGGGTGGAGGTGTAGAAATGTATAAGTGTTTTTAAGTTTTTGAAGCACACATGCAGTGATTGAAATATTACATCTGGGAAAGTCTGTGTTATATGTAGGGAGCCAAGGCTGGCAATTGTTTGAATACCAGCAGTAAGAGGAGGCCCAATATATATGCTTTTACAAATATCACAGAGCAAAAAGTATGTGAAAAAAGTGCAAGGAGGAGAACATGAGCACTGCATCGATTACAGACTACTTTGTAATTCAGAAGACCTTGCCTGACTTCTCTGCTTGACACTGTCTTCAAGGGCTAACTAGCCTTATCTCATACACATGCCATCACATTTTCTTGACTTTCCAGATTCTGCTTTATCCTTTGTTAATTTAGTCCATTAGCTGCTGCAGCAACTTCTGGTTGTCCTTGGTGCAACTCCCTACAGTATTTTACTTTTATTGTGTCTGCTGGCTTATTGCCTTAAAACTAATCTAAACCTTTTGTTGTTTTTGTGTTCAGGCATTGGGCTCACAACAGAGTTATAAAAACTGTCCTGTACTTCTATTTTATGATGATGTAAAGTAAGCAGGTCCATTCTTCATTTATCTTGTCTACGCCCAGTTGGCCGCCTGGAGTTAGCCAGGAGTGGAGGCAAGTAGGCAGGGACAGGGGTTGTGGGTGAGATCTAGGGGCACCCGGGCTGGCGTATCAAGGGTAGTATACCGTAACATAATAACTAGCCATTAAAATTGTTCTTCAATGGAGGCCATGAGTTCCCTCGCATGTCAGTTGCAGGATTTAGTGGTCGTGTTCAAAGACCTGTCTGGTCGTATGGTGGCCAGGAGTAGCGGGAGTTAGTGCATGTTTCTATGACCCCTTCTATCCCCGAGCCCAAGTGTCCTCTTCCTGAGGTATTTTCAGGGGGAAGGAGCAAGTTTTTTGTTTTTCAGCAGGCATGTAGATTGTATTTTCGGATGCGGCCCCGCTTCTCCAGCTCAGAATCACAGAAAGTTAGATTGATTATGTCCTTACTTCGCGGTCCCCCCCAGACATGGGCCTACTCCTTGCCCGAGAGTTAGGCCTGCCTGCAGCCAGTTGACTTGCTTTTTCAGGAACTGGGAGGTATTTTTGATGAGCCGGACAGTGCGGGGTTGGCAGTATCTCTTCTCATGTCGCTACATCAGGGGCAGCAGTGGGTAGAGGACTATTGCTCTAAATTTAGACGGTATGCAGGTGAAACCTCTTGGAACGATAACGCCCTTAAAGATGTCTTTTTGTTGGGTCTTTCTGACGCTGTCAAGGATCTACTCATTTCTCATCCCGCTCCTGTGACACTCAATGATGCGATGGAATTGGCAGTCAAAGCTGACAGAAGGCTGAGATCTAGAAAAGAGGAACGTCAGACCCCTAAGGCTAGGGAATCCGGCAGATCCACTCACCCTTCTCCCATGCTAACTTCTGGTGTCGAGCCTATGGAAGTGGATCAGCTAAGTTCCGAGGAATGGCGACGGCTCCGGATGACTCATCGCCTCTGCCTCTATTGTGGGAAAGCTGGACCTCGTGTAGCAACCTGTCCTCAGAAGCATCTACAACATCAGTCGTAAGCGCTGCGGAATAAGTTGGCGCTATACAAATAAAGATTATTATTATTATCAGTCTGAACCGGCAGAAAACTTCAGGTCCTAGGCGATATTTGGGAGGATCGCCTAGGATAACAGGTACTCCCTAAGTTATTGGTGCCTTGTCAGATTAGCTTCCGGAATTTCACTCAGTTCAGTCAAGCTTTTATTGATTCAGGTGCTGCTGCCAATTTGATTAGTTTACGTTTTGTCAGACCTCTGATAACTGAAATGCCAGCGTTAAAAATTTTCATACGCTTCACTAGTATTGATTCTACCCCACTGTCTGCAGAGGTTGTACAATGGAGGACTCCCATGTTACAGTTCACTGTGGGTGTTCTCCATTATGAGAATCTGTTGTTCTTGGTAATGGAAGGGGTGTCTGCTGATGTAGTGCTTGGTATGCTCTGGTTGGCCCTGTACAATCCCCGATTTGATTGGTCCACTCAGGAATTGACACATTGGGGGTTCTCCTGTCATAGTCACTTAGCCACTATATCCATGTGTTCAGCAGATACCATACTTATTCCTGAGTATTTGTCCGATTTTCATGATGTATTTTCCAAGAAACTGTCTGAGACTTTGCCTCCCCATAGGGAGTGGGACTGTGGTATTGATTTGATCCCCGACAGTCCCATCGCTAAGGGAGCCATTTTTAATTTGTCTGGGCGTGAGCACGAAGCCCTTAAGTCCTATATCTCAGAGTCTCTGGATAAATGACATATCAGGCCGTCCAATTCCCCTGCAGGGGCAGGTCTCTTCTTTGTAGAGAAGAAGGATTGGACATTGAGGCCTTGTGTGGATTATTGGGCTTTGAATAAAATGACAGTAAAGAACCAGTGCTCCTTGCCTCTGATTCCGGATTTATTGAATCAGGTGGTAGGGGCACACTGGTTTTCCAAATTGGACCTAAGGGGGCTTACAATTTAATTTGCATCCGAAAGGGAGATGAGTGGAAGACCGCGTTCAACACCTTGTTCAGACATTTTGAATGTCTTTTCATGCCCTTCGGACTTTGTAATGCCCCCGCTGTGTTTCAGGGATTTATGAACGCGGTCTTCCACGACTTCCTAGGGGTCAAATGGAGTCTGATAAAGTGGCAGCAATTTCCCAATGGTTCAGACCAGATAACCTGAAAGCTCTCCAGCGGTTTTTAGGTTTCGCAAATTTCCACCATAGATTTATTCAGAATTATTCTGTTATTGCTCAACCCCTGACCGATCTGACCAAGAAGGGTGCCAACTTGGTAAGATGGTCGCCTGAGTCCCTAGAGGCTTTTAGTCATCTCAAAAGGGCGTTTACTGCTGCCCCGATGCTAGTACAGCCTGAGGCGCAGCGACCGTTCTTCATTGAGGTTGATGCATCTGAGGTGGTGACGGGGGATGCATTGTCTCAGGAAGTCAGCGGGAGACCTGGGTATAGTTTATGTGCGTTCCTCTCGCGGAAGTTCAGTGGAACGTAACTACGACGTGGGTAATCATGAGTTATTGGCAATTAAGTGGTCTTTAGAAGAGTGATGTCACCATCTTGAGGGCGTAAGGCATCCCATTACCGTATATACTGATCATAAAATCTTGGTATATCTCGCCAATGCTAAGAGACTCACGGCTCGTCAGGACAGGTGGGCGTTGTTTTTCGCCAGGTTTAACCTCGCCGTTACATATATTCCAGGGGAGAAGAACGTGAAGGCAGACACCCTCTCATGAAGTTTCTGTTCGCCGGAAAGTGAGACAGTGGCTCCCAAGAATATCTTGGCACCTGGGGTGGTGGTGGCAACTGTAGAATCTGATCTCGTTCCTCATCCACAAAATTGTCAGCAGGACGCTCCCTCGGGGGTGCCACAGGGCAGATGGTTTGTGCCAGAGACCTTGCATCTCAGAGTCATAGAAGAGTCTCACTCATCTGTTCTCGCAGGCCATCTGGGTGCTCAGGGGACTCTGGATCTTTGTACTAGACACTACTGGTGGCCAGACATGTCTCGGGAGATCCGCGACTTTGTTAAGGGATGCTCTGTCTGTGCACGCGGTAAAAGTCATCGTCGTTGTGCGGAGGGGCCTTTTCATCCATGGTCGCATTTATTGGTAGAGTCTCAGAAGTTCACCACTATCCTATTTGTTGTAGACCATTTCTCAAAGATGGCACATTTTGTAGTGTTAAAGGGGTTGTCCCGCGCCGAAACGTTTTTTTTTTTTCAACAGCCCCCCCGTTCGGCGCGAGACAACCCCGATGCAGGGGTTAAACAAGAACACCGGACAGCGCTTACCTGAATCCCCGCGCTCCGGTGACTTCTTACTTACCTGCTGAAGATGGCCGCCGGGATCTTCTCCCTCGGTGGACCGCAGGGCTTCTGTGCGGTCCATTGCCGATTCCAGCCTCCTGATTGGCTGGAATCGGCACGTGACGCGGCGGAGCTACACGGAGCCCCATTGAGAAAAGAAGAAGACCGGACTGCGCAAGCGCGTCTAATCTGGCGATTAGACACTGAAAATTAGACGGCTCCATGGAAACGAGGACGCTAGCAACGGAACAGGTAAGTGAAAAATTTCTGATAACTTCTGTATGGCTCATAATTAATGCACAATGTACATTACAAAGTGCATTAATATGGCCATACAGAAGTGTATAGACCCACTTTGTTTCGCGGGACAACCCCTTTAAAGAAGCTACCTCCAGGATAGAATTTTCCAAGATTTTTGTAACAGAAATCATTCGTCTACATGGGATTCCTGAGAACATTGTATCTGATCGCGGTGTTCAGTTTGTTGCGCAATTTTGGCAAGCCTTCTGTAGAAATCTGGGAACGTTGCTTTCCTTCTCATCAGCATTCCACCCGCAAACTAATGGTCAGACTGAGCGGAAGAACCAGGATTTAGTGCAATATTTACAGTTGTTTGCTAGCAAAAAGGCTCATCAGTGGGCAGAATTCCTGCCGTTGGCAGAGTTTGCGCTAAACAACCGTACTTGTTCTTCCACTGGGGTATCTCCATTCCTTTGCGTATATGGCTAGCATCCTTGCTTCCTTACAGCTATTTCTACTCTGTTTGCCTTGCCTGCAGCTGTTGTTGCCACAGATGCGCTGCAGGGGGTATGGAAAGAAGTACAGAAGAACCTGGAAACAATGGGGTTTCGTATGCAGTTGCGTAGTGGGAGGAGTCTGTCAGTCTCTGAACCTTACATGATGGGACAGAAGGTATATTTGTCTTCTAGAAATCTCAAATTGAAGGTTCCGTCTTTGAAACTGGCGCCGCATTATGTGGGTCCCTTTGCCATCACGCGGGTAGTAAATCTGTTGGCTTATGAACTTGATTTGCCAGCTACATGGAGGGTTCATAGGGTTTTTCATAAGTCATTATTGAAACCTTTTGTCCCTTTGGTGTGTGGAAATCCACAGCGTTATTCCGTAGCTATTAGGTTCTATTGAACCTAATAGCTCAATGTTCACACTGCAGAATTCTACAGCGGAATGCCGCAGCGTTAAAGTAATTGCGGCATGTTCTAATTGCCACAGAAAAACGTGCAGCCGGCTTTCATTGTAGTAAATGGAAGCCGGCCGTCACACGATACTTCTGCTGTGAGCACAGCAGAAGTATCGCGTGTTTACGCGTCACCGCCCACTGCTGGCCGTGTCACCACCCACCGCCGGCATGTCATGCGCTGCACGGCACATGCATGCTGGTTTGCCGGATGGGTCTTGAGTGGCGGATCCGAAGAGGTGAGTTTTGGGTCTTTGGGGGGCGCCATGACGGACTCTGCTGTGATATTTCGCTGGCAAAGTCCATCATGGCCATGGGCATGAGCCCTAAGGCGACTAAGGTGATAACAAGCCACTGCCATATTGGTTAGGGCATGCCACTACTCCTGAAAACTACCAGATTACAGGGCTAAAACGAGGTCCATGTTGCAAAAGAGGTGAGACAGGCAGAATATACTAGTTAAAAAAACAAATAACTTGTCAACAAATATCTTTCTTTTAATACACTACCCAAATCATTGATTTTTCAGAAATGAACTAAAGAAACTACTACAGTTTGTGATGAGTAACGATTTATTTAGGCAAATAAACATATTTTGCACTCTCAACTTAGAGAGTACTTTCAGAAATTAAAGCTGAGCTCTGATTGGTTGCTATGGGCAACAAAGACAGATTTTCTTTAAGACAGTTTTGATAAATCAGGCCATTGTTAACATATAAATTGAGCCTGGATTTCCAAAATTTTGCAGTTAATTGATCAACACAACCCATCCATCCCTCCCCACCCCAAAACATTTTTCACCATAAGTATGGCATCCTCAGGGCCACATTACTTTGTCCACTTGTGGTTTTTGAACTTCATGTCTCAGGCTATATATTTATAGTAACTGTTTTTTAATTGATGCATGCTGATTGGTTGATTGTTGTATTTAAACCACACATGGAATCTCACCCTCATGCTATGATTTAGGCTTCTTTCATAGGAGCACATATCGGCCGGCCGTTTTCACGGCTGGCCGATATACACTACGTTGGGGGCGGAAAACCTGGTGAACGGGCGCACAAATAAAATGTTTGTGCGCCCATTCATATGGCCTGGTGAGACCGGCGCAAATGCGCCGACCTCACCAGGCCATGTCCTATTTTCCCTCCCTCCCCATTGCAGGCTTACCTGTCTTCCTCTTAGCTCGGTCTGTGCAATGGGAGGGGGTGGGATGGGGTGGAGGCAATTGCCGATCAGCCCCGCCTTCTGCTATTGGTGGTTTTGACAGCTCCGCCCCTTTGTTCACAGCCATTAATGGGAGGAGGCGGGGCAGAACGGGGCTTAGCTCCCCTCCCTCCCATTGCACAGACCGAGCTAAGAGGGCTCCCATAGGAGCCCATGCAGCGGCCCAGAACTATGTTTTGGGCTCGACGTAAAAACACCCGGCGCTATATTGGCTGGCCGGGCGTTTTTACATCTTCCAAATACGCCCATGTGATATGATGCATTGGAATCCAATGCACCAGATTACAGCGCATATCGGCTGGCCGTTAAATGGCCGGCCGATATTTGCTCAAGTGAAAGAAGCCTAAGGAGAACTTATTTTGGATTTTCCATCTGGATTTTTACAGTACTCGCAAAGTGGATGACATTTTCAAAATCTCATCTACGCACTACAGAATAATCTGCACAAAATCCTTGTGAAAGTCGACCTGCAGAGCAAATTCTGGATCCACAGCTTGTTATTTATAGCATCAAATTTGCAGTGCAGATCCCACCTCTTCAAATCAAGAGGAGAAAATCCTCACCAAATGGAGCGGAATGTACGCAGTAGACACTCTACAGCAAATTATGTGAGTTTGAGAGGGGGCGCATTATTGAAATGTTAGAAGCTGGATAGTCGTATAAATGAATTGCCTGCCTCCTGGGCTGTTTTGACCAAGTTGTTAGGAGCTGTTGGGACCAGTTGATGAATCATAAAATCACAGACTGTTAGAGTTGGAAGGGACCTCCAGGGTCATCGAATCCAACCCCCTGCTTAGTGCAGGATTCACTAAATCATCCCAGACAGATATTTGTCCAGCCTTTGTTTGAACACTTCCATTGCAGGAGAACTCGCCACCTCCTGTGGTAACCTGTTCCACTCATTGATCACCCTCACTGTCAGAAAGCTTTTCCTAATATCTAATCTGTGTCTGCTTCCTTTCAGTTTCATTCCATTGCTTCTAGTCTTTCCTTGTGCAAATGAGAATAGGGCTGATCCCTCTGCACTGTGACAGCCCTTCAGATATTTGTAGACAGCTATTAAGTCTCTTCTCAGCCTTCTTTTTTGCAAACTAAACATTACCAGATCCTTTAACCGTTCCTCATGGGACATGATCTGCAGACCGCTCACCATCTTGGTAACTCTTCTCTTTACTTGCTCCAGTTTGTCTATGTCTTTTTTTAAGTTGGGTGCCCACAACTGGACACAGTATTCCAGATGAGGTCTGACTAAAGAAGAGTTGAGGGGGATATGTGACTCAGCAAGGGGGTCACAGGAATGCCTCCACAACATTATCACATTTCTGTGGCCTACCCATATTCGCCAATAGAATATGTATGGGACCATCCAAAATGCTAACTTTGACAGCCTGTGAGTTTTCATGATATAGAAGCTCAGTTACAGCAAATGTGAAACCATGCTGTACCATAAGGAACATGTATCCAATCTAGATGTGGTACAACAGGGTAATAGAGCCTCCCATCAAGGCTTCAGTTTTCCATAATAAAATATCCTTTTGCTCTGATAATGTAATTACTTATATCACTGTTACAATCACACACAGAAAGTTTCATTTGATTCTAGACCCTCATTCTAGGTACCTGATTTTTTTTGACAATGAGTGTATATGACAAACACATTTCAAATGTAATCAATATAATGAGTAATTTCCTGTTTAGTATTAATCATATTTGTCCTTTGGCCATAGGGAAGAATTAAAGACTGTGTTACATTGTCTCAGTCTCTGACCAGATAACCCGTCAGCTCCAGAAGTCAGAAGTGTCAGACAAATTTACTATGTGCTTCTGTTCGCTCAAGTTAACTGGGTCTGACTACCTTCCAGATTCTACAAACTCAAATATTTATGTTGTAACAGCAGGGTTTCACACGTCTGCCAAGTTGCTGCCACTATATAAAGTACTGGGAATGTTGAGATGAAGAAATAGAACTGAAGAAAAGGTGTGCAAGAAGCTGTGTCACTCCACTACCACAAAGCAGATGTAGTGACGCCCCTGGCATCCAAGCTGTTAATGTTTCATACAGTTCATTTGCTTTAAATTGTAATAAACTCTATGGTCAGAGAATATAAACATAGAGCTCATTTTCTTTTATGAAGGAGGCCCCCAACAGTAAAATTATTTTACATCAATATTTCTCTGAAATTGGAGCCCACTGGAGAGTTTGACGGGAAGAAAAGAAGGAGACGAGGGAGCACATGTTGGGAATTAGCAAAATCTTAAAAAGAAAAAATATTTTTCTACTGTCTAATAGAGTCTGGGGCTTTAAATGTTAGCAACTTGTTTAACAAGCAAGTGACAGCAGACAAGACAATTTAAGTTAAACATTTGTCCAACATAATCACATACAAATACAAACATATGTGTCTCAAGGGGTTCTCAGCTGGGAAAAAAATAATTAGATCACAAAGGCAGTTTAATTAATTAACATTTTAGGTAGTAAGTTTAGAGCAATGGTAAAGCAAAGCTTCACCGGCACCCCATGTTAAAAAGATAGTAGTCTTCATGTACATTGTAGTGATATTTAGAGGCGCGCCATTCATTGGGACATTTGTTGGGAACTGTTCACACTAGCATCATGGTTTCTATTTTTAAAAGATCAATGATTAATATGATGGATCTGTTATCCTCCATGATGATCTGATTATTGTTCCTCGTTGGCTTATAATAGGTCAATTAGGTATCCATTTGGTTTCCCAATGAATAGAACAAGCCTGTAACACTCAGAATGGTTGCTATCGATAATAAGGCGTTATGCTGTACAAGCACGATTGCGCTCAGATGTAAGCATTAAAGCAGCGGCGACTTGTATGAGCGTTGCAGCCCCTTCAAACAGCTGATTGGCTGGAATCCCAAGCAGAAGACCCTTCTTCCCCAAACAGATACTGATGGCCTATCGTGAGGATAGGCTATCAATTTTACAAGGTTGGATAACCCCTTTAATGGATATGCTATTCTGGCCATTACAAAGCAAACTGTAATTTGACGGGGAAAAAACTCAAAATCAACAACGTGTGAACAAAGTATTACAAGTCAATAAACAATAATGGTTCTTAAGAAAGTACTCCTTATATGGTAAGTCAGAATGCAAAATGTATCAGTCTTTTAGTGTATTCACTTTGTTTCTGCATAAGTATGGTCTATACAAAGTGATAACCATTCTGCGATTTAATATTTTATTTGTAACCAATTGAAAGCAATAGGAGAACTCTGCAATACTCTGTACCAGCCTTGGCGGGAAATCTCTTCAGCAGTGGCTAAGGGGAATCCCTTGAGCCACAGCTGGGGGAATCCCTTGAGCCACAGCTGGGGGAATCCCTTCATCACTGAGGGGATAAAAGGATTCCCCGCAGAGATGAAGGGATTTCCCATAGTGATGCTAGTCTGTTTTCACATGAAAATGCCTCACATCCACTGTGCTTTCACATGGTGGAAAGAGCCATATCAGGCCATGGATCATGGCCCAATATCACCCTTGCCCATGTGAAACTAGCCTTAAACATCCTACTGGGGTCCTATGAAAATATTTAAAAAATAATGCCTAATTTGGGCTATCAAGCAACAAATTAGAGGCAGATAGACATAAAATTGCAAAGCCTGTTTACTCTTTGCTTTAAGACCTTTTTTGGCTTTGAACGACTGCACCACCTACATTTGAAGAATGAATAATTAAAAGAAACCTGTCACCAGGTCCAATGTGCCAGAACCATGTATACTGCAGGCATGTATGTCTTATTCTGAAAAGCTGTGGTTTTCATAATAAACATCCCTTGTCTAAGGAGCTCGGAGGCATGATGGCAGCACTGAACTGGTCTTTCCCCAACTGGATCATCTAGTGATAGCCCTCTCCCTATTTGTGTATATGGAGAGAGGTTTCTGGGCGGGGACAGGCCAGCATGACCCTGCCCCTATGACTCTAAGCTCTGTTCAAAATGGTTTTCAAAATGTTTCAGAAAAAGGCATTCTGTACATGCCTGCATTGTACATAATTGCTGCCTGTGGTTTGGGTAGCATGAACCAGGTGACAGTTTCAATTTAAGATTAATGGTGGTGGAGCTTAATAGAAATGCCTGCAAAACTCCAATTTTTTTGTATTGTTATAAAAAAATATTAAAAGTTTAAAGAAAACCTCTTTTCCGACTTTTAACATAAAGAAATCAAAAAAGGAAAACCAAACATATTTGGTATTGCCACATATGTAAAAGTTGAATCAATTAAAATAATGCATAATAGGGAATGCTATCAGAAAAAATACACCATTAGAGATGAGCGAACGTACTCGTTTAGGGCGATTTCGCAATCGAGCACCGTTTTTTTCGAGTAACTGACTACTCGGGCGAAAAGATTCGGGGGGCGCCTGGGGTGAGCGGGGGGTTGCAGAGGGGAGTGAGGGGGGGGGGGGAGGGGGAGAGACCGTGTCTGCAAGGGCTTTGCCATATAACATCTTGCTACATCTTTTTTTCTGCAAGGTTAGACAATTCAACGGATAGCTACAAGGTACACAACTGTTTTCTAACAAGATGTTTTCTTACATAACCTCCAATGTTTTTGTAACTGTTTCTATGTTGACATCTGTTGTGCTCAGTTCCAATGTCTTGTTCTTAAGATACACATGTGTAGTCTTTGATGTTTCTTTATACATTCTAGCTAAGTATTCAGTAGGAGTAGAAGAGGAAATCATACCTCTACTCTCATGCTTTAAGCCAATGTAGAAGATGGCCAGTATTGCAGACACGGATCAATGATGTGCCAAATTCTCAGCAGTGTCCCTTAAGGTGAGATGCTATTTTGAGCTTTCCTTGATGCTAGTCTGCTCAACAGGTGCATAGACTACCCAGAGGGTCCTTGTGTGCCAAGCCTTAGGTGCTTTATAATCTTTTTCCTGTTATGAGAAATGATTCCACAGGTTTGGTCTGAGCCTTTTTCCTCTCCAGCTGTTCTTCTGGCTCAATAAAGCTCATAATTGCCCCCCTTTCAATGCGGCAATATTGAAAATGTTTTTGAATTCATACACTAAGCTATCTTTATATTGTCTTAGTGATTATACGATGGGATACAAGTCGAATTGAGTAGAGCCCACCCGAACAGACCGTCTATGATTACATTTATGTGCATGAATACAGAAGTACTCTGTAAAAGGCCCATCCATAAAATACATAAATTTCCCTTCTGTGTTTTAATTGGCCAGAAATGCATTCTCTTGCAAAACTACTGGAATACTATATAAGTTCTATGATTGTTTTACTTACTGTCTACTTGTTAACAATGATCAGGTTCCTAAAAATGAAACTCAATAAAGCTGCTGCTCATCGTCAATGATTTTTTAATTAGCTGCAATATGAAATGAGATCTACTTGGACATAAATTTATGCTGATGGCAGCATTTTGGATGCACAGAACTTATTAGTCTGGTGTTCTCTTTCACACATCATACTTCTGGAAATGGTTCTAAGAGGCTGATAGGTCCTAAAGCAGTAGCGTACTCTAGTGGGTGTGGCAGTGCAGTATCAGAATGGCCTGCAGAGGTTGCTAAACAGGCATTCTAATACCTGAAAAATAGAAACCAGAGGATTAACACCCTGGGTGTAGCAGGAATTAAATAAAAGCCAGTTCCTGTCAAACTCAAGGGGAAGACGTGATAGCTCTGTGGATCTGAAAGGGCTGCTAGCCCGAGATCCTGTGTGGATCTGTTTGGGCCTGTCACCTGGTCTAACGGAGGAGGATGCCCTCCAGATTCCCTGGGCGGAGTTGATGACGGTGACCCAGTGGGTTGTGAACAAGGATTATATATGGACTATCTTGTATGATGTACAAGTTTTCTTGCTGTTTGCTGTGAAATAAATGCTGGCAGGTGCCAGTTTTTAAAAGAAATTCAAGTCTCCTGGTGCTTGTTCACATGTGAGGTGCGCCATTTCCCCAATGGAGAGGCCGGCGATCCGCAGGCAAGAAACCCTCTTGCCACATGGGGTATATAGGCATATTGCTTCATAAGATAATAGAAGAGCTGCACATGCTGAAGTGCACTAAGGTATCATACTAGTGAGGATGTCATTGCTATATATTAAACTATGTCACTAACAATTATTTTATTGATGTATATAGATCCCATACTGTGGTGCAACACTGGATTGTTGACGTGCTCAAGGACAGTATTTACACTGGAGCTCAAGAACTTCATGCTACGATTATAACTCCATGAGTCCATAAGAGGGTGATAAACATTTTATATTTTTCATGTTTCAAAATGCTATATGATGGCACACTCATGTCCTATTAGTTTTCCAGTAGAGTGTCTTTTCACCATCCTAGAGCTTCTATGGAATTGCTGTGTGCAATACCCTTAAATCTTTTTGTCCAGGACTAGAAAAAAGGGGGTCTGCTGAGTTTGAAGAAATAGCACCACGTCTGTCCACGGCCTGTAAGAGGTATTGCAGTTCAGCTCCATTCTTTTCAGTACCATTCATAACACATGGAGAGGTGTACCACTGTTTCTGGGACAACAGCAGACCCTTTCTTCTAGTCCTGAACATCATAGTTGGAATTAATATACCTTTTGTCTGCCCCGCAAACTCCATCGGAAAAGTACAAGATTCACAAGCTGGTGCTTCGTGGCAAAAAGTTAACCCCGTATACTTTTGGGCATAGACAATATCTGTTAACAGTGAGTTGACGCAATACAGAATGATGTTAACAAAGCTTGTATTCTACAGACATTTCTCATAGGGAAGCCACACAGAATTTTAATTTCATGCAGTCCTGTAGGATTATTAATAGATCTTTCCCACTTTTTGGCTCAACACGCCCCCTTGAGGCGCATGGAGACTGAAGTAATACTAAAAATGTTATGTTATGAAATTTCTGGCAATATAACTTTCTACTAAAATGTTTGAGGTGGATCTTTACTTTTACACAATATGGTTTATTCAAGCTCCATCGCTTATACGTTTTCCACAATCCATTGTATTAAACCCCATGAGTTAATCAACCACATGATTTTTTTTTAAATCATGCTATTGCTGGTGCAGGAAGAATAGAGAAATTTCAAAGGTTTTCATGTGGCCAATTCAACAAGAACACTGTTTTCAATCCCTGTACTCCTCACCTGATTACCTGTCACAGTCTGGATGTCTCCTCTGTGTATTGCAGCCACTTCCATGCAGTGCAGCCTCCTGTCTGATGCTTAGCAGGCACCATCTTGATGCTGAGATTTCTCCCTGCTTACTTTTTCTATGCGCTGCTAACACTCCCATGATGCATAAGCACAGCATCACATCACCAGCTAGAGCCAGTACCATCTATGCCTACTGGGAGGACACTGCTATTACGTTCTGTATTCTATATTCACCTCAATAAGCTACATATCATAAATATACAGCCGTGATCTTCATTAGAACTGATAGGAGCCTCTAATCATCAGCAATAACTATAACAGGAGTTTGTGTCCCCCTCTAAAGAGCTACGGTCCATCACTGACTCTGGGATTCTGCTTGTGCAAACCGCAGAAAGTACACCCCATTGATCTAAATCGGTTCCCTCACATTCTGTGTTTTTGCACTATATTTTCAAAAATATATGCGATGCGCTCTATTTTTGTATGAATTTGCGCACCCAAAGCTCCATAGGAGTCTATTGGGGTGCGCATTTGCACACCTCATCCACATGAAATTGCACACTGAACTATGCGATTTAGAGGTGTTAGTCTATAACACCAAGGACTAATTAGGCTGCTCAGCTTGTTCAGTCATGGCATGGGTGATTCTAGTACAGTAGAATGTGCGGATACATAAAGCCAAGTAAATGTGAACAATATAAGGTAAAGTTCAATCAGCCCAGAGATGCCCCTAATATCACTCACTGGGATAATGTCCTCAAAACTAAGAGTACAGACAAGAAATAGTAAACATTTAAAAACATCCTAATTACTTACTGTTAGAGGTTCATACCTAATGGCCCTTTTACACAGGCCGATATTCTTTTAAATCACTGCACGAGCGCTGACTTCACCGCTAAGGTCATCAGCGCTCGTGCAGAGCGTTTACACAGAGACCTTCTGCTGGATCGCACTTCACCTCCTAAGGGAAGTGCTGAGCGGGGAGCATTTACACAAGACGAGTAGCCAGCGACCCAACAATGTTTTTTAAGCTGACTGAAAAGACAACTTAACAAACTGCGAGCAAGTGAGCCATTTTTGTCATTTACACTAAACGATTATCGCTCAAATTAGTTCATTTGAGCAAATTATGAGCGATACATGTAAATGGGCCTTTACAGAAATAAAAAAGTTAGAAATAGGAGAAAACCAAACCCCGAACTATTCTTCAACTATATAAATAGTAAAAAGATTAATACTAAAAGTGTTGGACCTTTACTAAATAATGTAGGAAAATTGTAGAGGGTGATGAGGAGAAAGCAAATCTATGAATTAGTTGTTTTTTTTCCAGTGTATTCACAGAGGAAAATTAAATGTTGGATGAGATAAAAGATTAAAATAGACACATCACTAGATCCTGATGGCATACACCCCCAGGTTCTAAGCAAATTAAGTAATGTGATAGCCAGACCATTGTTTCCTATATTTAAGGACTCAATAGTGATGCGGTCTGTTTTACTGGATTGGCACATCACCAATGTCGTCTCAATATTCTAAAAGGGTTCAAAAGGTGAACCTGGAAACTACAGGTCGGTAATTCTTACTTCTATTGTGGGTAATGTGTTTGAAGGGCTTCTAAGAGATGCTATCCTGGAGTACCCCAAGGAAAATAGATGTCTAACTACTTATCAGCATGGGTTTATGAGGGGTCACTCCTGTCAATCTAATCTGATCAGCTTCTACAAAGAGGTAAGTTCTATACTGGACCTGGGAGAGTCATTAGATTTTGTATATCTGGTCTTTTCCAAAGCATTTGATATTGTGCTGCATAAAAACTATATATTTATTAATAATTTGGTAGAACGATTATACAGTAAAATTTCAATATTTACAGATGATGCAAAACTATGTAGCGTAATTAAAACACGAGGGGACAGAATGCAGTTGCAAGAGCATCTCGATAAGTTGGGGGTTGGAAAGAAAAGTGGCAAATAAGTTTTAATACTGATAAATGTAAGGTTATGCATATGGGTAGAGGAAATACATGTCACCATAACACACTAAATAGGAAACCACTGGGAAATACTGACATGGAAAAGGACATGGGGACTTTAGTTAACTGTAAGCTTAACTGGAGCAACCAGTGTCAGGCAGCTGCTGCCAAGGCAAATAGGATCATGGGGTGCATCAAAAGAGATATAGGGGCACATAATAAGAACATTGTCTTCCTCTTTCCTAATCACTGGTTGGACCACACATGGAATATTGTGTACAGTTTTGGGCATCGGTATTCAAGAAGGACAAAGACGGGCAACTAAAGTTATAAATGGAATGGGCGGACAACAATACAGAGAGAAGTTACCAAACTTGTGATTATTCTGTTTTTTAAAAGAAGTTGGCTATGTAAAAATATATCAGGGGACAATACAGAGATCTCTCCCATGATCAAAGTACTTACGACCACTTGTCTTAATGTATGTGTGTGAGTGCTTCTCATGCTCCGCCCCTGCTGATGTAATTGCACCACCCCCTGGTGACATCATCGAATGTCCTACAACATATATAAAACACTGAATCTGACCGACAGAAGAACAACACAGTTAGGGCTCTTGGAAGGGGAGGACAAAAATAACACACTGAGAATACAACTAAGCCATTATTATCTCAGAAGACACAACTCAGCAGTCCTGACAGAACACACTGACCTACCTCCCCCACAGAGATCCAGTAGGCTAAAGGACCTGTTGTTATGTCACTGTTGTGGGAGGAGCCAAGCTGTGTGTGTGATATGTGGGGTGTAGCAGAGCTGTGTGGTGCATTGCGCCACCAGAAACACTGGTACTATAATTTCCTACAGCTCAGCAGTCCTGACAGAACACATTTACCCACCACAGAGATCCAGTGGGCTGAAGGACCTGCAGTGAAGTCACTGCTGTGGGAGAAGCCAACCTGTTTTTGTCTTGTGTGATAATCAAGCTACTGTGAGTGTGATGTGCCACCAGAAACACTGCTACTAGAATGTCCTAATAATTACTAGTCTGTTTATACCCAGGACTGTGTCTGTTACAAGGGGGCACCCTCTATATCTAGAGGAAAGCAAGTTTCTACACTCACATAGGACGGGGTTATTTACTGTAAGAGCAGTGAGACTATGGAACTCTCTGCCTGAGGACGTGGTCATGGCAAACTCGATAAATGAGTTTAGGAGGGGCCTGGACCTGCTTATAGTCACTAATTAATTCAGAAGGATTGTTGATCCAGGGATTATACTGATTGCCAGACTTGGAGTTGGGAAGGAATTTTTTTCCCCTTAAATGGGGAAAATTGTATTCTATCTCATTGCTTTTTTTTTGCCTTCCTTTGGTTTAACATTGGGGGGTAATAGGCTGAACTGGATGGACATATATTTTTTTAACATACTGTATTACTATATGACTATGAGCTAATCAGAATTAGGCCGGGTTCACACAAGCATATGGTCACAGTGCAATATGTACGTGGGTTTTGAATGCTGCACCAATATTCCATAGGTTCCCATGTTACAGCTCACACAAGATTTGGACAAGAAATATTGCATGACGATTGGGGGCACGCAGCAAATTAGGCTCGTCTGAGCCCGACCTAAAGATCGCATGACCACCTGAAGAGAAGGATTACAGGAAGTTCCAGATAGAAAGGATTATCTAAACATGGTAATATTAACTGAATTATATGTATTGGGGGCTAGTTACATAATGAATAGAGATGAGCGAGTACGCTCGGATAATGCAGTTGCTTGACTGAGCAAATATTTCACCGGAGTAACTATTTAAAGGACTAGTGATGACATATCTCAGGGATATGCCATCATTGTATCATCAATGCAGGTATGACCTCTGGGACCTCAGTTTTATCGGACAGTCAAGCATAGCGCTGCTCTTGCCTATTGGCTGAATCCAGTTCTGAGTCTAGTGCTACAGCTCAGCATAACCTAGCCCTATTAATGCAGCTGAGCAACAGGACCATTCCATGCTCACGAATGCTGTATCTGATAGAACTGTGCTCTACATTTGTTCTCAGGATCTATAGGGTCTCAGCTTTCTTCAACACAAAAAGGCCTACAGCCCTTTAATTACCCCACCCCACTTATGTGTTCAAGTCAGACTTAATATCCTGTCCATTGCAATAAAACAAAATTGTCATACACTCTTCCCTCAAACTGACCACAGTAACCACATACACTGCAGTAAGGCAAAGTAAGGTATTTTGGTGTTAGGTTTCTAAAGGAAACAGTTGTTTATATGCTTTTTGTGTTGTTTTAAACAGAGTAATTACTTGGTAAGGACCATATAATTGTAAATGTAGATTCTTATCAGTCTGTATGCTACAATCCAGGGGGGTTATCATGCAATAGGTGTCAGGTTAGCCACACAGTAAAGCCTTTCAGGAGTGGCATGCCCGACAATATCCCTAGTAAAGGTGACTGGAACATGCTGTCTGCATACTTGGAATTTCTGCATGCTGTAAGCTCAGCCTGGAATCCATGGTGGCTTGAAGCCTTGGGTCAAGTAAAGTATTAAACAGGAGTGTGTGTCCTTGGTGACCTTATAGAATGGTGATCCTTCCCAACTCATGGCACATGCGATTAGAAACGGAATGCAAGTCATTTGACCACCCGGGAATCTGAGCAGAATTAAACCTGCTGCCTTCATAGAAACTTTCTACAAGAGACCTTTTTACTCCAGGATTTTCTTGCATTGAACAAAAGCAACATATAAACTGTACAAACTAGACTGAAGGGCTGATTCATATTGGTGTAAGCGCATTTAGGGCGTGTAAATATGCTGCACGTGTATGTGACCAAAATCATTTTTGCCTGTGAATTTCACCCGCCTCTGTGCTTTTTTGTGTGTGCAAATACACTGCATAATCATGCACGCAAAAAAGAAAGCAAGAAATTACATGATTTTGTGCGTAAATAGCAAAAACATATATTCATGCAAACCACTGGTTTCAATGAGCTTCCAGGTAGAGTAAGGGCTTCTTCCGACCACCGTATTTGCGCATCTTCTTGTCTGCATACAACATACTTGTGCAATGTGCAGAGAATATAACTCATTGATATCAATGGGTCTGCTCTCATGAGCATATTTTGCGCGCACACAAAATGAAAAGTTGGTGCTTCTCTATTGTCCTACGTATTTGCGCATCATCGGCTCCCTAGCAGTCTATGAGAGGTGCGCAAATGCGCATTGAATATGTACGCAAATGCACAATGTGCTGCGCAATGCAACATGAAAAGAACACATCTGGACCTCATATAGCCTGTTAAACCATGGAAGTGGTATGTCTCCCCCAAAAATGTATGCTCAATGCACTCTTTTATACATTACAGTCAGGATGGCTTCACACGGGCGATAAAATCGTATGAGATTTATGTGTTGCGAGATGCACAAATCTCGCACAAATATGAACCCTATTCTTTGGAATGGGGTCATACACATGAGTGACGTTTTCCCACATGGCACTGTGATGCAATGCTATGCAGGAAACAAATTGCGGTATGTTCTATCTTGTGCGTGCTCTCGCATCACAGGGCCCATTATCTTCAATGCTAGGTGCATGCAATGTGATGCGAGGTCTCCCATTGAAAACAATGGGAGAAACCCACAAAGCTCTGCCAACAGCCGCCGAAGGCTGTTTTGACATGAAAACGCCTCGCATCCTCATGTAATTCACATGGTGAGGAGCACGATATGGGGAGGGGGATTCAAGGCCCCATATCGCGCTCTACTATGTGAATTAGCCTCAATAAGAAATGTATGAAAATGTAAAGTTGTATATTTCCATATGTTTAGCGTATACATTTTTGTAGTCAACTACAAAACTTTCTTCAAAAGACAGACTTTACAGTGGAAAGTACATTTTATTGTAAAAATAGACACAAACATATGGAAATGAATGGCTATACGTTTAACATACACACTAAAAGAATGTGTATACTTAAAATTGCATACGTTTGTATACATTTTTTCACATACGCTAAATAAACATTGAAATCAGGATGTCAATAGCCAATTAGCTCACCTTTTACCCTTACAGTTTATTTCTAAGCTGAGACCATGGACTTTAATGGGCTTTTCCATTAATTCTTTTTTTCAATCAAAACTCCTCCTTCCCCAAAATTTACATTTCCAAATTGGAGCCAGGGCCACCAATGCACCCTTAGCCCTTTCCAATCCACTGTCTGATGTCTAAAGACATTATGATTTAAGGCTGTACAGCTCCCATGATGGAAGACGTCTGTCGGGGTTTTCTTACTGCATATTGCCAGCCTCTCTGCTGTCAGAGCCTATCCAACGGGTCACCTCATGCAGTACTGGCTTTAGCCAGCATATAGCGCCATTGTATAACGGCAGAAAAAGAGTAAGCCCCCTAGGAAAACCAAGATACAAATTGGATTGGAAAGGGTTAAGACTGCTCCGCTGAGAGGTCACACGATCTGTGATGTTACTAGCTCTTCTGGCTTTGGTAACATCCTGTAAACAGGCCTAGTAGTGGAGGGGTTCTGGCCTCTATATATGGGACATTACTGGTGATGCCCCTTTTCCGGGCTTCACTTAGGCTGCAGCAGTCATGTGAGATAACATATAGGACAAATTAGTCCACATTTTAGGTTACTAAATACAATAGTTTCCTGTTTCTCTTTCTCTTTCTCATCTGGTCCAATTAATGTTATTGAATCAAGAAGTCTTAGTTTCCCTCAATATCAAGACTTTATGTTTTACAAGAACTGATTGACATTCATTCACTGTTATGTGTATTGGATAAAGCAGATTGCAATTTACAGCAACATAAGACTGATATTCAATACATCGTCTACATACTATAGATGTCCTCAACGTGACAGGGGCAATAAGTAGTGATTAACTAGCTGAGAAACATATATAGTAGAAATCTGAGTTTATTTGCTGCTTACAAAGGATTAAGATGTGAGACTGACTTTTAATTTAGTTTAGACTTAAGTTTGTTTCATGCTAAGCTTGAGATTTTGGATGTTTAATATCATGCGCTAGTGAATTCTGGAAATGTTCAGGCTTGGTTGCTTTGTACATTATAGAAAGTCATTTTCTGGATCAGTGGTTTCTAGGTCCTTGATAGTGTGAGTAGTAGATTCTTCCTGAGTTACTTGTAGTAGTCCCAAAACTAGTTAGGCTGGCTGTGTAGGCATTTCTTCTGCCTGGCAATCCATTGCTGGCCTATTTCCAATAACAGAAGAGTTAATAAGGAGCCAGGAAAGGTAACCACGGGATGAAAAAAACATCTGCGAAAACAGAGCAGCAGACAAACCACATGGAGGTCTGAACAGCCACAAAAATGCACTGGGCCCCGTTCTTGTTCCCTACATCAACCCAGGCGCTACAACAGACAAGTCAAAGTTTCTATGATTGGGCTAAAAATGTTGCCACTTTTAAATTGTTACAAAGCTAATCTAAGATAGAATTTATATAAAGATACAACAGTAATACAAACAACATAGAGTATGGCACCATGAACTTGTAAATTAATAAAATGATGTACTTAGTATATAGTCAGTATGATATGGATACTAATACAGGATGTATAGGCTCCTGCATGTTCGATTCATCTCTACCCAGTGACAAGAAAGAATCTAAAAAGTCAAGTGTAACAAAAGCATCCTTGGAATTCTAGGAATTCTAGGAATTCTATAAATAAGTGAAGATGCCAAAGTACCTAAACTGATGAATATAATAAGTATACAAATATTTCTAAATATTAAAATATTATAGGAGAAATTTCACAGTTTTTTTAATCACAATATTTCAGATTGATAACCCATACTAAAAAGCAGATGAAAGAAAATCTGTCTTTTGAACCACTACAGATTAAAAAATGACAGTACGTAATGAGTGTGATATAGAGATATTGATAGTTCCCCCAACTATCCATAGCAACGTGTTGCTCAGAATACTAGGAAAGATGCATTCAATGTTTTAATCTCCCCTTCCTCCCTCACATCCGAGAGGCCTCTGATATGCATTGGGCCTCAGGAAGGCTTTTGATCATGATGACAATAAAATTAGCCAGTGACAGGTAGACATTAATTGACCCCCCTGACAGTGATGCTTAACACCTCGGGTAGTTCCTGCAGACTCTCTGTCCCTGAAAGTCAGATTAATGGGAGAATCTTTTAATAAGAGTTATTAGTCGTGCAAAGGTCCTATCCCAATATGAGTTATATTTTTGGAATCGGGCAGGCCAGCTGAATAAAATGCATCTACCCTTGTGGGGATATGAGCTCAGTATCACCCCCGAACAATATATCCACATGCCTGGTTATAATTTACATATCAAGCTTGATGTCGCTGAAAAGATAAAATCATAACCAGAAATATTCCCGCCGATATATGGCCAAAATGGGGAATTATGACTTTACCACAGAGGATGCAGGCTCAGGGGGAGGTGTGTTCTTAGGAATGCTTTATAATTTGAAGCTCCACAGACCCCTGTTGTCAGACCTTCGGAGATACGCCCAGTCTACGCACTTTCCCATTGCTTCAGTGGCTCCATAAGAATCAGAATCCCAAATCTGGTATCTTTTGTTTATTTTTCTCCTTGTTTTATTTTAAAATACTGTCTTGTTGTGTATACCTGTATACCCTTATATGCCCGTGTAACAATCTTTTTTATATATCTTTTGTCTATATACATATATATAAATTTGCACTGCTAGTCTTTTTTTAGAATAAATCTACAATTTTTTAGTCAAGCCTTGTCCATTTTAAAACAAACCATAAAACTTCAAAGATTGTGTTCATAATTCCTAGTCTGTGTCCCAGTTTGCCTAAACAGCTGGTGGTGGCAGTGTGTATGTGCGCGTCATTTTAGAACACGGGAGTGCATTAGGCCAGATCAGGGGGTGATTTGTGCTTTCCGTCTGCATGTGGCAGCACCCCGTGAAAGCTGGTTACAAGTCCACCTGTAGTCTGGTGACTCCACACTCGCAATCTCGCTAGAGTGATCGATTGAGGCTCAGCCGTGACACGTGGTTATAGCGGCGAGGCGCTTGGAACAGTCGACCTATGACAAATTGGTGATAGAGGTGGGATTGGTCAGGTTCCCCATTCTCCTATCCGTGACAATGAGTATTGACATAATATACATCGATTGGCACCTTTATTAGACACACATATCCAGAAGTGCTTGGCATATGTACATACATTTACATACACCGAGTGACTGAATTGTCGCTTCATCAGTGACACCCATCTTGTTGGACCTCTTTTGGTCTTCAGAACAGCAGCAATTTATTATTGTATAGAATTCACTAGGCATTGAAATCGTCCTTCAGGAATATTGGCCCACGTAGACAAGATATTTTCTTACAGTTGTCACAAATTACATGGAGGTACTGTCATGACAGATGACAGGAGGCATTCATCAATGCATGCTGGTTGTGTCAAATTCTGCATCCCCCCCATTTAGCATGGTGCAACAGAAATCTGGATTCTTTTGACCAGGCAATGATTTTCCACTACTCAGAAAGCCAGTTGTGCTCTTCTACCGACTGGAGTCTTGCTTTTCTGTTTCTCTTAGGCAGTAATAGTACGCAAGCTAGTCTAAAACCAATGACCTGGCCTTTTTCAAAGTCACTCAAATCACTCGATTTTTCTAATCACATTTTCTAATGTGATTTCAAAAGCAACAAAATCAGAGTTAGATCAGTAACTATGTGTCATAACCATAGGTATATAACTTAGCATGACTGGTTTTTGCTTGTTTGACTCCTGTTGTGGCCAAAGTTGCTGTTTAGCCCTAGTCTGAATTGTACTGCCAGAAAAATAATCACTATTGCTGGAGCAATTAGAAAATGTTGCCATGCTAGCAAACAACTAAATCTCACCATGCCATGATTAATAACACCAAACACACCATGTCAAAGTATCCAGTATTACCAGACAGCCATACAATTGAATAAAATGTAATCAAAAATCATATATACGCCAAAACGGTACCAATAAAAAACACAGCATGCCCTGCAAGAACAAAAAGCCCTCACAAAGTGCCACTGACAGAAAAAAAAAATCTCAGAGTCTCAGTGTATGGTGGCAGAAAACTACTTTTTTTTTTGAACGGGGTTATTGAAGGGGTTATAGCAGTTTATCAGTTTACCGTAGGTTTCTGATCTCCTATGTGGCACTATAGAGGATCATTTCACAGGGGTTAATATTGTCATAGTGACAGAGGAGAGTTGCACCAAAAATGATACCAAAATTGCCATGTGAGCCGAAAATTGTGCCAAAATTTGGTATAACAGAACTAAGCAATGCTCATTAGACACTGTGATTGGAGAATGCTCTGATATAAAATAAGGCAATTTTAACTGTGGATTGAGCTGACTTGGTGCTGGACTGAAGAGTAAGAGGCTGCTGGCTGTGAGAGCAACCAAACAGGAGGATCACAGTGGCCCAGAGAGTGGGAGAACTGACCGTCACTGACAAGAGGATAGAGAGAGGAGTGCAGGGTAGTGCTTCCAACTCCAGACAATGCTGTGGAATTGCTTTGTGGAAGCTGCAACTCTCATGCTCGGGGGGTGGCGGGGATGAGCGGGGGGGGGGGAGGGAGAGGGATCTCTCTCACTCTCTTCCCCGCTATCACCCCCTCCCCGAGCACGCTCGGACAAGAATGCAGTTACTCGAGAAGAGCGAGGCTCACTCCGAGAGTGCTCGCTCATCTCTACTTGTGTTCCTAAATAAATATTGTATATTTTGGTTACTCCAAAAAAAGCTAAACTTTGACCACAGCATAAAGTTAACATATCTTTATTACCACACCATGAATGTAATAAAAATTAAAACACAATAGCACAATTACTTTTTTTCCATTTTGCCCACTTAAAATGTTTTCAAAGATTCTGAATACTTTATTTGGTACCATTAAAAAACACAACTCATCTGTATGACTAATGTACAGGTTATGATGTGGAATTGAAAATGGTAAAAATTTCCTTGAAGTTCTGCATCAAAATCCACACTTAGCCATGTGCATTTTGATGCGGATGTCTAAAGAGGCTAATTCTGTTTTGTCCTGGTGGAATAATAGTGCTGTGCTGATATATCCTGATCTTGTCATCCCTGGCTGATCACATGACGCTTACATCATCACAGATGTTACAGAACCTAACAGCAGCAGTGCATCCTCCTCCCTCAGTGGTGCTGCAGGTTGCTGAGGCGCTCCAGTGTGACTGTGCAATACCTTCTCTGATTGGTTGAGCAGACACTACTGATGGCTACTACACCAATCACCACTCAGACTACTGTGGTGCTCACGCCCTCACTCCTGTAGTCTGCTGTGCGTCCATCTGCGCCCCACCCTCATCTAAAGACCTAGGAAGTCTGTTATCTCGGGGAAGGAGTTGGGGAAAAAGTCGTACTTTTATCTTTTGCTAGTGGCAGCCTGCTCCTCCCCACCCAAATGGCAAATAAAGCCATGTGTGTGGGTATGTGCAAAGGTGTCATCTTTCTAATCTGACGTGCTTCATTTTATACACATTCATTTTGGATTTCTTTGGAGTTCTATCTTCTCAGGTATACCTCCTTGGTATCTTTGATGGATAAGTGCAAAAAGTCCTATCAAAGATTTTTTTTTGCTTTGTACTATTCTGTGCAAAAAAAGATTTTCAGTATGAACTGGAAGTCACCAGATAAATACAGCTTCCCCGGCTTATTGGAAGCAACTAATAAATTCATACATTCCCTATTTATAATATGAGTAGTAGTATATAAATAGGAAATATTCTGTGACATTTCAAATAATTTGATTTACCTGAATCTAAAGTCCAGCTAACATGAGCAATGCTACTGTTCATTGAGCGTGCAGAGGCGGGAGCTGCCACTATTATGCTGGATAAGGCACAATAAGAGGAGAGAGGTACTGCGTCAAATGATGTAGCCATAGGGATCGCAGGGGTCACAGTAGTGACCCGCCCCCTCAGCTAGAGAGGATAAACACCCCCACCACCATATGGGAGACCAATGCCTCTTCCTTTAAATAATCACGATCTTCTTCCCTCCGACTGCTCACATGCTCCCCGCGACAGCAGCAGCTTGATATCACAGGCTGTCAGTGTTGCTTCCTCCCGGGCCCTGTCTCCTCTATTCTGTTGCCGCATAACACTAGAAAGGTGGATCTCTCCGTTGTTTAGAGACACCTGATTGGAGGAGACAGGGGCGGGGAGGAAACAACACTGTCAGCCTGTGATATCAAGGATCTGCAGTCGCAGGGATGATGTAAGCGGTAGGAGGGGTGAAGAGTCCAATACATAAAAGGGTACAAAAATAATAACATTATACTAACCTTTGTAGCTATCCCCTGCAGTCTGCTCCAGTCCGGTCCCTCCTCTCTCTGGGTAGTGATCACATGAAAAAGGTCACATGACCGCTACAGTTTCTGAGATTAGAAGGACCGAAGCTGAATAAATTAATAGGATAAGCAAGAAGGGAGTATAGTAGTTTACTGTTTCACAGCCGAAAGAGGCATGTTTAGTGATGGGGGCATAAGGGGATGCAGTATTTAAGATGGGGACATAAGGGTTGCATTATTACAGATGGGGCATAAGAGGTGCATTATTAGAGAGAGAGGCATAAGGGGCACATTATTACAGATTGTGGATGCATTATTATAGAAGGCACATAAGGCAGACAATTAGCACATATGTGGCATTAGGATGATGCATTATTACAGATAAAGGTATGAGGGAGAGCATTATTTTTGTTGGAGACCATATGGGAGCATTATTACTGCATGGGGAAATAAAAGAGCCCACTATTACTGTGCGGATGGGACTAAAAATTGTCTCTTACTGTGTAATTACTGTCTGAGGCACTGTGGATGGAGAAATTGTGTAGCGGTGTAAACAACGTAGGAAGGATGCTCGAAAAGCAAGGAGCCAAAGATGTCTGTGTGTCAATTTCTAGAGAGACATGTAATGACTGGGAGAAGCTGTCATGGCAGCCTGGACTGCATATGGAAGAGGGAACGTCATCTATGATCACTGGTTATAACGGTATTATGGTCACTTATACAGTCTTCAAAGTGCCTGTATAGAGCTGGTATGCAGTGCTATATGGTCACTGTATAGCGGTAATACTGATGCTTCTATAAGTGGGTTTTTTTTGTACCTGGACATTCTTTTACTTTTATTTATTCATTTTTTTTAACTTTTATTGTACATCCCCATGAGGTCTCGAACTGTTGGTCTCCGGTTGCCTGCCATGAAGAGAATTTGCCGGGGATGGAGGCAGAGTCTACAAGCTGTACTTTTGCACCCGGGCCCATGAATCTTTAGCTTCGCCCCTGTCTGTATGTTTTTGTATGAGTATAGTGTACATACCTGCCACCTCATCTGGGCAAATTCCTTACTTATTATAATATGTAAAAAAAAACTGGTAAAAAGTAGAGGACAAGCGAAACTCAATTGAAGGCCTCTTCTGCCCTGGGTTTATGCTACTGAAAAGGCATATAGGAACCCTCCCATTCTGGTAATCAGTGGGTTACTCACTGACTTCAAAAATAGCATCCTCTAGCATTGCTAGAAGGACTGTAATAGTAACATAGCAAAACATAAATTTATGCAAATCAAGGGTCACAGAAACCACCTAAATCACCTGGAAATACCTAACATAGGGTTTTATCATATTTCACAAACCCTGTTATGTCCCTTTTTCACTCTACATTGGCTCTGCTGATTTAAGGTGCATATTCTTTACTAGAAATGTCCATCTCCTTATTCCATGGCCATGCACTGGGAGGATGGATGAGAAGACTACTTGTGCTCCTAGTTCTTTTATTTTCTTGACTAGGTCTACAAAGTCTCTGCAGATAGTTGCAAGATCTTTTTTTGCAGTTTCATTCGTCTCTGCATATATTAGTAGGAATGGGTAGTGGTCTGCAGAACTGAAGAATCTTGATAGCCTATCAGACACATCTTTGATTTGTGCACATGGAAGTTAGCACACCTCTCATGGGACAAAGTCTTTTCTTGATATGCCTTTTTTAGCTTTTTCTCTTGCGTGAGAGCCTGGTACCCGTTCCTGAGGAGTAGGGGTGCTGGCTGACTCCTGATCCTCCGGCTTCTTTGGGTCACATTTCTTGACAGATTGGTTATTATTACAGCACTGTACCTTGTAGGTACTATTTTATACCACATTCTCTTCCATTAGAAGCATCCAGTCTTTGGTTATATTTTATTCCTTTATTCTGTTATAAAAGTCCAATATTGTCTATTTCAAGCTGTAAATATTAATTTTCCACTTTCTCTCTGTCTTCTGCAGGGAGCCAGTGATAACATCACAGAACGTGGTATTGGGTCATCACTGGACTGCATCCAGAAAAGAAAAGCACTGGAGGACAGTGTACAAGTTACAAAGGAGTACAATTAAGTCATTTTACATGACCTTCGACCCATTTGGGTATGGGTGTTTATTTGAGTGGCTTTGACTCTTGTGGGGAGTTTATCACATGCCAATATATGCCACCTACTTCAGTATTTACCAACATGGAAAATGATAAGGAATTCACACTTAAGCATTGCATTATTTGTAAATTTGGAATGGTGGTGCATGTTTTACTTTGTCCTTGTTCTAAGGTATGGTATATAATGAGCAGACATCCCAAGAACTATGCATGAGCATAGCATTAGCACATAGAGATAAAGCACAGGAAAATACTTTGGCTTCACAGTGGACTTATATATCCTTAGAGTTCATGGCTTAAAGATCAAGGGCTTGGAAAACATTGTGAGTAATATACAGGATGGTGATCATAGTTCATTACTACTCAGGGCTGAAAAGAAACAGATTTAGAATCTGAACTCCATGACCCTTCTTTATATCAATGAGGAAATACTGTTCAATACTAACTTGATATGTCATTAGTTCTGTATTAAAAAATGTTTCTTCTACTGATTTTTACATTATCTCCTTTCTTCATTAGCTATTCTTTAGCTCACAACTTCCAGGCCACACTCTCCTGTGTCTGGTAACTTGACAGATGGGCTTCTTCACTTTTTCTCACCTTTCTCAATATCCTGATTTAGCCCCACCCCTGGCAATGTCCTAGCCACGCCCCCTGGTGCCACTGTAGCTCCATCCCCTGGCACCCTTATGGCAGGTCCTAACACAGTGAGAATACAACTAAGCCATTATTATGTCAGACACAACTCAGCGGTCCTGACAGGAGACACTGACCTACCATCTCCACAGAGATCCAGCAGGCTGAAGGACCTTTGGTGACGTCACTGCTGTAGGAGGAGCCATTCTGGAGTTTGGTAGTACTGTATACTGGATAAGACAACAGAAAGTACCAGGACCTGTGATGATGTCACCATCATGTGATCAGCTGTGTGTGTGTGTGTGTGTGTGTGTGTGTGTGTGTGTGGAGTCAGGGATCACATGACCAGGGGCTCATCACTGTATCCAAGAGTTGTGTGTGTCATGTGTGCAATCAGCATAAATGTAGTAGAGCTGTGAGTGGCTGTTTGTCTAATGTGCTGTGCGTGTAATGTGTATAGTCAGCCAAAATTCAAAATAAGACAGCAGCACTCACCAACGAAACCATCAACTGGTGGAATGGATATGAAGTGCAGATGCTCGCCTCAATAGAACCGGATCCCAGGTCCAAAATAACAGTCCAGTAAATTTGTAATAGAGGCAGCATCAATAGTGCAGGAGTAAAGAACGTTAAAAACCTTTATAGCGCTGTGCATGTAATGTGTATAGTCAGCATGAACGTATGTCATGCAGTACAGCTGTGTTTGTGATGCACATGTCATGTAGTGGAGTTGAGTTTGCAACATGCGCATGTACTGTGGCACAGCTGTGTTTGCACGCGCATATAATGTAGCAGAGCTGTGTTTGTACCATACGCATGACATGTCTGTCAGGTGCATGTCATGTACCACAGCTGTGTCTATGACGCCTATGTCATGTAGCAGAGCTGAGTTTGTAATATGTGAATATACTGTGGCATAGCTGTGTCTGTCACGCTCATATAATGTACAGAGCTGTGTTTGTACCATGCGCATGTCATGTACCACAGCTGTGTCTGTGATGCCCATGTCAGGCAGCAGAGCTACGTTTGTAACATGCACATGTACTGTGGCACAACTGTATCTGTCACACGCATATAATGTAGCAGAGCTGTGTTTGTACCACATGTCATGTACCACAGCTGTGTCTGTGATGCCCATGTCATGTAGCAGAGCTACGTTTGTAACATGCACATGTACTGTGGCACAACTGTATCTGTCACACGCATATAATGTAGCAGAGCTGTGTTTGTACCACGCGCATGTCATGTCTGTAGGTGCATGTCATGTACCAAGCTGTGTCTGTGACGGGCACATCACATAGCAGATCTATGTCTTTCAGGTGCATGGCATGTAGCACAGTTGTGTGTGTCTGTCACATGTCCATGTACCACAGTGTTGTGTGTGTGATGTGCATGTAGCAAAGCTGTGTGGTGCATTGTGCCACCAGAAACACTGGTACTATAATTTCCTAATAATTACTAGTATCATATAATATTAGTGGTGTGAACAATACCAGTCTCAGCTTGCTGCTCAGAGGACAGGTGGACTTGATCATAGTATATTAATTAACTGCATGATTTATGAAGCCGAAAGCCATTTCACCTGCTACTTGGCTCTGATAGAATCACCCTTCTGTGTTTCACAAGCATATTTACTCTCATTCTCTCTTGAAAAATCTCCAAATACTTTCCATTGTTTACAGTGGAAAGGATTCTGCAGCCCTTCAGAAAACGTGGAAAGATTTGCAGTTCTGCCTTCATGTCTCACCGCGGAGAATAATGATTCAGAGATTACATACAGAGAAGGTGAGCAGCCAAAATATTCTGAGCTCTACTGTTCTATTAAACTTTAAGCCAAGTAATCCACAGTTGGGAACATGTGGTCATAATGGGGTTAAATAATTTAGCCAACCTTTGCCTGTTTCTTCATAAGGAAAGATTATTTAGTACATACCTAATGGTATATATAGGTCTCTTATAGGTCCAAAAACCAAGAAACACAAACTGTGGCACTGGCCCAAACTGCCATGCCCTCAATGAACTATCAACAGTAGTTTGGAGTTTTTAGAGCTTTTATAAGAAAAATAAGCTAAAATAAATAAGCAGGTACTATGACTATCTAGTGCAAGACATGTCCATATACAGTGCTGTTCATAATGTAGTACCTACTACATATTACCATATTACTTGTATTTTCTATTATGGAATTCTTGTAGCAAGCTTGTTGGCTGTTTCTACAACGTCCATGGAAGTCAATGGAGAGTAACACAGTCCTGTATGGTCACCTCTCCATTCTTCTTCTGCCCAGATGTAGCAGCTGGAGATCGGTGTGGAAGGATCAATAATTTATGGCACATCCTGGGAATATGTTACATAAGCCAATGTTCAGAATAAATGTATGAAGTCATTATGTGGTTTAATGATTAATAAGAAATACAATAGCTATACTGTAGATACTTAGTGAATTCATAAAAGAAGCCAAGTTATTGGAACCTATTATTCTTTTGTTACTATAGAGCATGGCCTATGATGTATAATACATGCAAATTTACAGCATTGGTTAAATCTTAAATTACTTCTTAAATCCTAGATTAAATCCCTACATCAGATATTCATGTAAATTAAACCTAATACTGTTAGCTGAAATTTCCATTTCTTCTGAGAATGGAATCCAAAACCATTTGAATACATTTAAAGAATTTGTCATCATAACTTCCACTGGCAGAGAATCCCATAGGTCTAGACACACGAATATCAGCTTGTTATTCTTACATTTATATAAAAGGATCATTAGACAGACCTTTGTATTTTTTTCTGTTGTAGCTTATAATAGAATCTAATGGCCTATTAATATAAATATAAGGCAAATACTCAACTTTAATAGCCAAGAATTCCTTTGCTGCTCTCTGTTTACCCTGCTCTCGTGAGTACCGCTGGCAATTACTTGCCACAGCAGTGATATTTAGGCCACAAGATCACTGTGAGCAGTGACTAGCGGAGTTTGCCATGTGTCAACATGGTCAACATGGCACAACATTGTTGCAGTAATGTGTGTAGTGACCTGGATTAGGGTCATTACAGCACTTATATGGTCACTTCATGGTTAAATGTGTTTATTGCTGTAAGTGTTAAATAAGTGTTAGAGGTTGTGTTTTTCATCTATATTCTACTTCACCATTGTTCTATTGACTCACAGCTCCCCTATTCTAATTGGGTTTCCTAGCAACAGCCTGAGGAGTGGTTATATAGGTAGCAGGAAAAAAGAGGGTCTGTGATTGGAGGATCAGCCCTCCGCATGGGTTGGGTGAGAGGAGGCAGTTAAAAGGGAGAGTGGGTGGAGCTTAAGGCAGTCTAGGAGAATGGAGAACTTGTGAATGAGAAGAAGGAACATCAAGAGAAAGCCAGTGCGGTGGGAAGAAAGGAAGAAAAGTGTGAGTACCAAAGCTTGTTCATGTTGGAAGTATAGAAAGACAACAAGAGAGAGTGGTTGGGTCCAGGAGAAGATAGAAAAAAGAATTTAAGGCTGGGTTCACACAGGGCGTATTCCCATCGGAAATCTCGCAGTTTGGCCACAGCAAAAAGCGCGAGATTTCCGCCGGGAGAACCGCCGCGGAAAAAGCCGTGGCGGCTTTGAAGCAGCCCGGCTGCTCGCTTTTCCGTTGCGGCCGGCGCTCCCATAGAGGAGAGCGCGACCGCGACGAAAGTAAATAATAAACAGACATGCTGCATCTTTTGAAACCGCGGCTACAGCGGCCGCAGCCGCGGTTTCAGCCGGACTTACCACAGCGGATTAGCCGTCCCATGTGGACGAGATTTCTGAGAAATCTCGTCCACATGGCTGGCTAATCCCGAGATTAGTGGCCGCGGGTGGATTTGCTGCGGTTTTGCCGCGCGGAATTCAGCCGCAGCAAATCCACCCGCTGTGGAACCCAGCCTAACAGTCAAAAGAATAAACAGAGTGATATAGAGAGAGAGTAAAGAGAAACTCTATTGATAACCCCAAAGAGAAAAGCTGGAATTGGAATCAATGAGAATCAAGGAATATTCCCATTGTTCAGTTGTAATCATCTACTCTAAGTAGCTATAATGCAATTTGTGTAACTGTCCCTATCTGAAGAGCTCTCTCTCTCTCTCTCTCTCTCTCTCTCTGTAAATAAAGCATTGCATTTTTTTACTGTTCAACCTGCCTCCTTGGAGTCCCTTCCCACCACCGACAACCCACTGCACTGAGGTACTACACTACACTTTAAGGAGAAAAAGACAATTTCCCTTTTTATTTTTTACATCTTACTTATTATTTTGTCTGGAGTAGGTTTTGGGCTACATATGGACTGGCATCATGAACTTGACAAACCACCATCTTACCCTGCCCGCCTTCGGGGGTAGCACTCAACACCAAAAGCAGAACACTGTTCACGCTGCAGCATTTCTCCACAGCTCGCGTTTTTGTTGCATCTGTGAGAGGGGGAGTAGCAGAGCCACCACCAATGTGCTGTCACCTGTACCCTTCCGTGGCCTGCGGGCGCCACATGTATACAGAGACCAACATTCCCAAAAAGGGTCCAGTGGCTTTTTATACACTGCTCAGAAACAATGAATGTGTCAATGGGAATAGGTTCAGGAAAACACACAGATCTTTTCTTTTGTGCATTATGTACCACTGGATACCCGACTCTCTGCCTATGCTGTAGGTGATTATCTGTCAGCATGGATAAGTAATCACCTCACTTGAAAACTCTTCAAAATAAGATGTATTGAGTTACTTGAAGGCTATCACTCTCCAATTACCACAGTGGGATAGACGTTAAAATACTGCTTTTGTACAATATTTATGGAGCATAGCAGGGTATTGCTAATTAAGATATGGTGATCAGGTATTACATTTGAGTCAGCTATGTGAAAGCCAAATTTCTTTTTGAAAAGACAAAAGAAAGGAGAAACTCTGTGATCTTAGTAGATTGGGGATGAAGGGAGAACAAGACGTGGTTTGGTCCCTCCCTTGGTATGCAGGATTTTGGCACTATCCCGAGTTCTTGTGGTATAAAGGCCTTTGATCTTGTACACATTGTAATGGAAAGCACCAGCAAGGTCTAAAACACACTATAAAATTTCAGGTATGTACATATACAGTAATATATATATATATATATAGGATGTAAATTTGAACTATATATATATATATATATATATATATATTGTTCAAATTTACATCCTTAAAGCCCAAGGATAACTTAACTTTCATTAAAGAATTACTATAAAATGCAGTAATATTAGTCATTGCTGCATCTGAGTTATTTGATCACAATATTTGAACGATTTACGGTATGCACATAACATACAATGAGAATAGCCTATGTGGCGACCACTGACATACTATATTTTTGCATATAGTAAAAGATGCATGTGCTCTTATTGCCCTAACACTTTTATCTTTATTTATGGTACACGGTGCTCTCTTCATCCTCATGTGTTTTCCGGTTTCCTACACATTGAAAATGTGTACTAACTTTAATATAAGTTTAATGAATTTTGGAAGGATTGTGGCAAAATTATTGATAAAATTCTATTTGGACAAGTGTCAACCGAACGGGTTCAAGGTACAGATTCCTGTGATCGTATCTCATAATTAATTTCTTCCCACAGAATTCTCTGCCAATAGTAATCAGGCCTAAGTGTGTAAACCCAGTGGAACGACCAGTGGTCTACCTAATAGGCCATGTATTCCAAAGAGACCAGGCCAATGCTATGGTACAGAGGGTGCTGATCATGTTGGTGGTGGTGGGGACTGATATCAAACAGCTATTTTCTCAAGCCTGGATTCCTGTTTCCCCAAATAACACCCCCAGATTCCTACTAGAATCACCACAAACAACCTTTGCAGAGCTCTTAGGAGAGGATTCAGCTTACCAAAAATGTAGTTATGGTTTTGCCAACATGATCAGGATACTTTCTGGGCCGTCAAGTGTTCTTGAGGACTATATAATACACGGTGTCAAGTATTACCTACCTCCCCAGGGTCCAGTGATCCTGTTTTTAAGGTGTACACACTGCAGCAAAAATGACATGATAACTTTATTCTTTGGGTCAGTATGTTTACGCTGATACCAAATTTAAATAGTCTTTTTCTGCCACCATTTTCTGACCACCATAACCTTTTTTTATTTTTCTGTTGATATAGCTGTATGAGGGCTCATCTTTTGTGGGAAAAGCTGTGGTTTCTATCTGTACCATTTTGGATTATGTACAACTTTTTGATTGCTTTTTATTAAATTTTTGCATGGAGACAGAGTGCAATTCTGGCACTGCGTTTTTTTTTTCTAACGACGTTTACCAAGTGGGATAAATAATGTATTAATATGATAAGTAGGACTTTTACAGCCATGTCTGAATATACAGAAATATATGACAGCCCTGGGGTCTTCTCAAGACCACTATTAGCACCCCGAAATCTCATCAAAGGGTCAATGTTTGGGACCTCCGATCAAGCCAATTAAATTACACTGTCAGAATTTAAAGGTTTTGCAGCTATGATTTGCAAGCAATGTTGAGGCCACATATTGAGTGGTCTCAGCTTTCGAGCTCATGCCATATTGAAGGGGAATCTGTCACCTACTTGTAGCTCTATAAGCTAAGCTTATGGACTGAAACTAGGTCACCCCTGGAGTCTATGGATGTAAGTATTATACTTACCCCGGTGTCACTGGACGCCACCACTGAATGCACTGAATGGCGCTCTAAGTAGTCCTCCCTTCTAATTTTATAATGGGTCATTTACTTAGCAGCATCACTCTATGCACTGCAGCGACGGCTTCCAGTTCTTATATGGACAAGAGAGGTAAGTATAAAACTTATATCCCTGGACTCCACGGGTCACCTACTTTCAGCCCATAAACCTAGCTTATAAGGCTAAAAGTAGGTGACTCTTTAACCCCACGCACATACGACGTACATGAACGCCGCTGAGGCACAAAGGGGTTAAAACGCTATTAATTCCACGCCAAAGTACAGGGGCACAAGAGTTTTGGATGGGAGAGCACAAAGAGGGATTCTGCAATAGTCTAGGTGGGAGATGATGAAGGAATGCACTAGCATTTATGTTGACTTGGGGTAGAGGGAAGATTAGAGAAGTGAGGCAGAGAGAGAGAACTCTGGCTGTATTGTAAGTGTTTGGGCACATCAAATCACTGTACCCATTAACAGAGAGGCGATAGTGCCCCATCCACCTAAAAAACATAACAGGAAGAAAGGAAAGTGAACAAAATGAACAATCTTCCATTGCTCCATCTGCTCTATTCAGACACAGGTAAACTTTTATATGAAAGTATACCATTGTAATCTCAGATCAGAAGCAGTTAAGAAACACCAACGCGAAATCACCAGTCAAAATCATCTATTTCCAGCTTACTCTTGTTCCAATGCTAGCAGAAAATCTTGTTTATTCCTTGCTAATAGGCGCCTCCTGTTTCAGATTTGCTGTGTGTTTAGATATATGTCTTTCCGCCTGCCAAGATTCCTAGGCAGATATATCCTTAGAAATGTAGACCATTTTCTCAACCAAATTCAAAGAAAACAAACGACAGGCCAAGGTCTGATATGAAATAGTTTGGAAATGAGAAAAAGCTGCCTCGGAACTCAGTTTACATTCAAATAAGTTTCTGCGGGACAATGTGGTCTGCTGGGCTTCTTGAACATGTGAGACATAATAAGGGAGAGGCTGCCCTGCTGGTACTAGGTGTGTGAAGTTCTTATGAGGAATAGAAACATTTGTCATGTTCAGCTATGTAGCAAAACACATTGAGGGGTCAAAGAGGAAAGGGAGAGTTGCTTCAGAATACACGTCCAGCGAAGTTGTCCGTACACAGTTTATAACAAGTGTCCGTTGGTATGGGAGACAAAGTTACAGATCTGAGTTTACATTTGTGCAAGCTTTGGTGAACCTATGTGGCAAAATGCATCTGCGTCCTTGTAGGTGTAAATAAATCTGTGATCACTGGGGTCTCTTCTCTCTAGTAAAGTCCAGAGGGAAGGAGTTGAATAGATCTGTTTACTGTCTTCACCCCTTAGTAACCAATATGGTAAAACACTATGATATGGCCAAAGGTGGACGCCCCTTCGATTTAGGCTTGACCATATTAGGCCTACATATTAGTAATAGATGCAAATAAAAAATTCAGTTACCTAAATCATTACTTGGATTCAGGGGCGTAAGTAAAGGCTCAGGGGCCCTGATGCAAAAGGTGAGTTGGGGCCCCCCTCTATCTGTATCTGTACCCGTACCCATACCTAAACCATGCTGCACAGAGACATAACTTGAAGCTTCTGGGCCCCAATACAAAACCTGTAAAAGGGCCCCCAACTATAATGCTTTATTCATAGTACTGGGCTCCCTATATGGAGAAGAGAGGCTTTATGGGCCCCCTAAGGCTCCTGGGTCCGGGTGCAACCGCATCCCCTGCACCCTCTATAGTTACGCCCCTGCTTGGATTCTGGAGAGGTAATGTTGAGTGGTAACAGCAGCTCAAAAGCGATACAGTTGGTAACACAGGCACTAATAACAGAACTGCCATATAATGCAGCTATGTTTATGATCAACTTTGGGTTTCCATAGTGGAACAACCATGCTCAAATTCAAGATCACCATCAGCAATGTCAAGCAGGAATTGGTGTAACACACACCACCAATGATCTCTATAGTACTGGAAACACTTTCACTAAAGTGATAAACCAAGCTTCATTATCTGGCTGTCAGACAGACGAATTTGGGTTTGGTAGATGCCAGTAAAATGTTTTCTTCTCCAATATGCTGTACTAACTGTGTGTTTCAGTTAGAAAGAATAATGCTCTAATGATGTTTTCAGGAGCTGCAGTGTGCACTGTATTGTCATTATAGTGGTTGTATGAGGATTTTTTTTTGTTTGAAGCTTGGTGGAATCACCTTCCTGCGTCTGTCAAAGAGAGAGTGAAATGCTGGCTCTATTAAGTGTTTTATTGTATGAACCCAGGTCTGTATTCACAGCTACACTGCTCAGTACTGCTGCATGATGTCTTCCATGCTGTAGCTGCTTCTAAGGGTGTGCAATAGAGTTAAGAAAGCAGGATCACATTTTCTCTGTGTGTGCTGTGTATGGGAGACATTGTGCCTCTTAAATCATTTCAATTTAGCTTTAGCAGTTTGTTTAGGGTCATTATCCTGCTGGAAACTGAACATCTACCCCAGTCTCACATCCCCGAGAGACTGAAACAGGTTTACCTCAAGAATTTCGCTGTCTTTACTGCCATCCATCTTTCTTCAATCCTGTCCAGTTTTATAGTCCCTTCAGATGAAAAGCCCCCCCACAGCATGATGCTGCCACACCCATGCTTCCCTGTGGGAATAGTGTTCTTGGGGTGATGGGAGGGTATTCACATGATGGTCAAGAGGTTCATTTTTAGTCTCATCTGAGTAGAGAAACTTGTTTCATGTTTTTGGGGAGTCTGCCACATGCCAAACGTGGTTGCTTATGTGTTTTCTTCAAGCAATGGCTGGTCTTCCATAAACCCCACTCTGTGGAGTGTAAGACTTATAGTACTATAGGTACCTCCATCTCCACTGTGGATCTTTAGGGTTCTTCAGAGTTATTATGGGTGTCTTTGGATCTCTGATTAATGCCCTTCTTGCCTGGTCTAGGAGTTTGGGCGAATGGCCTTCTCTTGTCAGGTTTGTGCCATATTCTTTCCATTGTGTTTTTATGGATTCAATAGTCTTCTGTGGGATGTTTAAAGTTTGGGATATTGTATTTATAACCCAATACTGATCTATACTTCTCCACAACATTCTTACTCACCTTTTTGGACAGCTACTTGGTCTTCATGGCTTAGTGGTGTTGCAGACTCAGGAGCCTTTTGGAGCAGGTGTATTTATACAGATATCATGTGACACTTCAATTAAACACAGGAACATTATTCAACTAATTATGTGACTTGAAGTAAACTGGTTGGGCCAGACCTTATCAAGGAACCAAAAAGTTATCCAAAACCAGGTTTCTCTATAACATATTTTTTTTCAGATATGAAGAGTGGCATGGCAGTTAGTATATCCATGTTTTCATGCCATTTTAGGGATGAGCATGCTGGAAGAAATGACAGCCTTAAGATCAGTGCTATACAGAGAGTCCAGACCATACAAATCCAGACCTGTGAGAGGAGAAGACTACAAAAGAAAGTTATTAAATTGAGTCCTATTAAACTTGGATGGTCGACAAACTAAAGGCTGAAACCAACGTCGGGATCTTATCTATCAATACTGATGTTAGCTATCCAAACTTTTCATTTTTTTAAAATGTTTTTTATATGTTATATGTATGATTTTTTACATGATCATGTGATTGGAGAAGGCTTTAAAAGGGGTGTGTTTACGTGCCAGCAACAGGCTATGACTAAGGCCTATACCCGAAACACATAAGCTGGGCAGACTGTGTTTCCATGTTTTATGTCTTATATGAATAAAGGCTTAACCCGTTTTTCCTGATCCCACCTGGGTCTGGATAATTTCTCCATTTGTGGATATTCTCGCCCTTGCTCAGGGTCCATCCATGCAAGTAAAGTTGGTCTGGATCCAAGGCCTAACCTTGCATTTACCTTTGGTTATAGACCTTATTTAGGGCACTCACAACTTTTCCGTTTTTAATCATTTATTTAAGGGGTTGTCCCGCGAAACAAAGTTGGGGTATACACCTCTGTATGGCCATATTAATGCACTTTGTAATATACATCGTGCATTAAATATGAGCCATACAGAAGTTATTCACTTACCTGTTCCGTTGCTAGCGTCCCCGTCTCCATGGTGCCGTCTAATTTTCAGCGTCTAATCGCCCAATTAGACGCGCTTGCGCAGTCCGGTCTTCTCCGTGTTGAATGGGGCTGCTCGTGCTGGAGAGCTGCTCCTCGTAGCTCCGCCCCGTCACGTGTGCCGATTCCAGCCAATCAGGAGGCTGGAATCGGCAATGGACCGCACAGAAGACCTGCAGTCCACCGAGGGTGAAGATCCCGGCGGCCATCTTCGCAAGGTAAGTAAGAAGTCACCGGAGCGCGGGGATTTGGGTAAGTACTATCCGTTTTTTTTTTTCAACACATGCATCGGGTTTGTCTCGCGCCGAACGGTGGGGCTATTGAAAAAAAAAAAAACCCGTTTCGGCGCGGGACAACCCCTTTAAGTAAAAGTAACATATTTTTTTCACTCCATTGTGAAATTTTGTCACTTTCATTACATAGAATTTAAATTAAAATCAATTTTAATTCCAGGTTGTAATGCAACAAAGCACAACAACATCAACTAAAGTGAATAGTTTCACAAGGCAGTATATAGCATAAGGTAATAAATGCTTTGTTTCACCCAAACCAAAGGCTGTTTCATACTTTTACATTAGTCCACATAAGCTACGTCTCAATTACATCTCAATGGACAAGAACTGATCCACTTTTCTTTTGCACAACTTTTAATAATTCTCCCTCATAGTCTTAAGTTTTTGAAACATGAAATGCCCTTTGAATCATTATTTAATGAGAAAACACAAGTAGCATTCCAACAATATTATTCCAAATTCTGTAGGGCATGTTCTTATGATTCCAAATAATTCCGCAGTCTTCTCACTTCCTCAGACTCTCCAAAACTTACTTCACAAAGATTTTCTTCACTAGTGACTGACAGCTGGCTGCTGTGTGCATGTATGAAGATACAGCAGCTGTCAATCACTGAGGAGAGTCTGCCCTATGTATCCACTGTATTCTTTGATCACTACTATAAACCAAATAGCACAATATTGGTTTTAAGTATTCAGTCTAATAGCAAAATGGACCTGTAATATGCTTTTGTTACATAGCCAGTATATTTAGGTGGCAGATGTGCATTTGGGTGGTACAAATATGCACATATGTCTATCGATTTGCATAATGTCTCTGGATAAATATTGATCACATTACTCAGAAAGTGCTATACAGCACCAATCTAATGCCTTCAGTGCACAGATAGATAACCATTCATTGCTCAAATATAATAGACAGTAGTTTCCCCAGAGTGCAATATTTTGCCCTCATCGCTCTAAACTATGCAGAGAGAGTGTTATACTTCACCAACACAGAGGCCTACAATGCCCACATAGTGCCATATTGTATCAGGATATAACCAAACTGTGCACATTAAGCACCAGCTGTGCCAGGTGGTGCTAACATCACACAAAACCGTGCCTATAGATTGCAATACTGTTCAAAAGGCAAAACATGGATGCGCATAAGCCCCCATTGGATGCACCTACACCACCCATACTGCATCACAAATAAAAGACTGACAGGAAGATTAATAACAGTCCTCCTTTTGCTCCTTAAACTGGGATTTATTATGAATTGTCATGAGAATATCAGCTAGTAATGGAGTCTATCTACACAAGCTGTCAAAAGTACTCTACATTCATGCTACATACTGTACTTAGTTTACGAAGTGAAAATAACTTCTGTGTCATTGTGTTCCATCCCACCTCATTGCTTTGGAGAGATCTTTCTCTAGCAGCTGGCACTTGGTATCTATGACCTAACTGAGAAGTTTAGTTTACTGCAGGATCGTAGGCACAACTCCACTGACTGATATCACTACATTGTGTGACAAAAACAGGGAACAGAAGACAGACCAGCTGTCTGTGATCCCTGACTGACTAATAGATGGATTCACTCAAGGCAGAGAAATGAGGCTGACAGCTAGACCTAGCTTAGCAGCACTGAATGTGCATATAGTATGTGTGTATTGTGTGTTTTGTAGTTGAATAAAAATGTACAACATTTTCGTACATACCATGATGAAGAAAATAGGGAAGATGAAACAATACCTCTGTTGCGCCACCTATTGGATGGCAGCAATCCTGCAAATCAATGTCCAACCCCTTTATACAGGTCTTATCAAAGATTGGGAATTGAAAACTAAGCCAGAATCCATATACACATAGCTGTTTCAGGGGTTTTGCCCCTCATCAGTGTGGAGTATGTTTTTGGCTTGGCTAGTGAGAGGCCTATTGTTACGTCCGCTGGGTGCACTAAAGTGCCACGCCTCCGTGCAGACGCAAGATGGTGTCCTAATAAAATTGCAAACACCACTCATAGTATTTGCACTCACAACTTGCACCTCTCCAGGCAATGATGGAAGGACCCCTGTTCCTTACTAGCCAGGGAAAGTGGGGAAGCCCTGCTTAAAAGCAGGGTAATCGTCCCGATAAGGTCGGCCCCACTGTCTTCATCTGGGACCTAGCTATCCCTAATTAGGGATCGGAGATAAGTACCAAACACACGTAGGACACGACACTGTTCACACACACACACTGAACACAGAACAGGACTGCACATAAAGCATGTCTGGCCACTTGCACAGACATAACACACACGTGACTGCTCACACCAACATACAGAGCAACACAAACTACATAGAAGAGGACTGCACATAGAGCACATGTCTGGCCACTTGCGCAGACCTAAAGACAAGTCTCTGTTCACCCCAACATACAGAGTATTGCACACCACACAGAACAGGACTGCACATAAAGCACATGTCTGGCCACTTTTCACAGACATAACAAACGTCTCTGTTCACACCAACATACAGAGTAATACAACCCACAAAGAACAGAACTGCACATAGAGCACATGTCTGGCCACTTGCACAGACATAACACACACGTCACTGTTCATACCTACATACCAGGTTGTGCATACAACATGTAACAGGAACCCTACCCAGAGCTCACATGCATACAGATGGTCAACCATAGCCAGTCCAAGTGTTCTCCCACTAGAGAGTCAGACACTGTGATGACATAGTGAACAGTGTCAAGCATCACCCATCTGACACACACAAGACATAAGAAGTCTGGAGGCCGCACCTGCCCAGGGGTAAGGAGAAATCTGCGGGCCGCCTGCACCTGTGTGGTCACCATACCACACACTACACAATGCACGCACCCCAGAACGCATGGAGGGGAGGGACAGCAGGTGCCCAGACCATCTTCAGGGAAGGTGAGAGGGCCACGACTGATAAGCATGCAAACACCAACTCTGAGTGGGATTTACACAAAGATACAATGAAGAACTAAAGCACTAAAATGACCAGCAATCTCTCACAAGAGTTTGCTGGTATTTATCTGCTGCAGACCAAGGGAATTGGCTGGTGGAGAATACCACACCCAGCCAGCTCCATTAACCCCTACCTGTAAAGGTGTGCACAAGGGAATCTGTAGAACCACAGGTCCCAGAAGCACAACCTTAACACCTTATTGTCTCTCCTTGAGGAAAGCACCTAGAAGGTGTGTGAGAAGCATGCATGGCCTTATATGTCTCCTCAGTCACCTCCTACATGTTTCCTCACACACCTTCTAGGTGCCCTCTTCAGGGAGAGACAATACCCCTCCCTCCTGACTCATGATGAAGAAACACATTGTGTTTAGGTGATTGATCAGTATATGTCTATCTGATTTACTCTTTTCAGTGCTACAGTACTTTTAGCATTCTGTGCATGTATACTCCCTTAGAGGTGAATGGGAGGTGCGCATGCACAGCCTTTTGAAAAGAATCAAACTGCTGCGTGCTAACTTTGCCTTCACAGGGGAACACCACAGGAACAGTGGACAAGGTCATTATTGACATAACTCCCTGGATTCCCCATCAGCTAAACTATAACCACTATAACTTAGTTTGTCATGCTTATAAGTGATGGCAGGTTCCCTTTAATTCTTGTGTTTTTTATTAATTATGCTTTTACCTTAGCGGGCAAGTAAAAAAGTGCACAGGTTAAAGGATGGCGGAAAAACGATGGCAGGTGTAGACACAATTTAAATTCAGCTTCACTGTACTTATTTACATTTGTTCACTATGTAGTATAGTATATCTAAAACATTGTTTGACAAGGAGGCCTTACAGTCACAAGAGTTAACATACATGTACATTCTCTGTTGTCCAGTAGTCCCAAAACCTCCCTGGTACAGGGCTCATATTCTTACACCCAACAGTATATCCCATAACATGTAACAATCCTTGACTTCAGTCTCTTACTAGGTTCTCAGTACGTGTCCTGACTACCAGTCACACAAAGTGGACTCTCATAGCCACTTCTCTCTCATCTACCCAGGGTTTCCTTCCACCACTCAGTCGCTTTGTTCTGGTCGTTGTCCTCTGCAGCTATCCCATCTGGAGCCATATCTTTGGTGGCACACCAATGCGGAGGAAGACTCCCTTATCTCCAATGTGCTCAGGTCCCGTTGCCTCTCATAGGCTTACATGCAAGAGGGAGACTCTGCACCCTCTATAAGCTGCTCTCAGAGCAGTGGCCATCTTTTGGTCATTGCAGCTGTGTTGACCATTACTCATCCCCAGTCAGGAACTCTGTCCAGGCCAGATCTGCTAGGTCCAGTCTCCAGCCCTCAGTTTTAGTTGTTTTGTAAAGGGGTCTTATATCTCTTAGGTCACAGTGTTGTCCTCTCTTCCTTGCCCATCTGAGGTCTACTGGGACCCATGCTGTCTATTGAACCCTCTTTGTCACATCTTCATAGCTTCTTGTGTCTTCACTACTTTCCATAGTGGGAAGGGTGGATATCAGTGAATAACAGACAACAAGTGCCGCAGTGCACTTATTGGTACCATGCCTGGCAAGTAGTGGATGACATGCTAGCCACATAACCGCTTGTCATTAGGGGACCCAGCACCTCTTCCTTTCCTGTTCAGCCAGCTTTTACCAAGTAGTCCTTTACATTGGTGATGCAGCAACCCCATCTAGTGATCAGCACATGCCACAGCGTTATTGCTGATTTAAGTACAAACACTGTGCCGCGACTGCGCTTCAAACATTTGCATATGTGGGGTTAAGGGCCTGTGGCATGAAATTGGCAGCGCTGCTCACCTCTTCACAGCCAAGCTCCCTTGGAGTGAATTTAATGAAAGTTTACGGACTTTGGCCTATAAACTGTGATGTTATGTGTTAGTGAGGTCCATTAACAGAGGCTTTTTTTGTTGGTTTCCTGTTCCATAGACTGAGTGCTGGTTAATTAATGTTTTAACATTCTATCATATACTTAATTCAGTATAACTATTTGTATCCAAGGCTGGATTCTAAGGGTACTTTTACATGGGCCGATAGTTGCCCGATTAATTGCTCAAACAAGCAATTACTGGTGACTGCTTTCGACTCAACAGGGCGAGAATCGTTGGTCCCTTGTCCTTACTATTCGGTTGTTAGTTTAAACAGGTCATTCTTCATTTATGAATGACTGCCTACTTAATGTGAATGAAGGCGGGCGGCCACAGAGATCTCAGTCATACTCTGCCTCCATTCAGTGAGTAATCATCACTGGGATGGCTGTCGGGTGCTCAAGTGCCCAACAGACGTAAAAGTACCCTAATGAGGGTTTACTAGGCAATTGCACTGTGCCCCACCTCAACTGCAGGCGTGAGGGGATTTTAATTACCTACTACCCCAGGACAGGGTGCCACCTGAACTGGTGCCAACTTGGCACACATTATTTTCAGCTGTGTGCAGCAGGCTAGGGGTGTCATATTATTAGCTGCCTCAAATAGGAGAAGGTACCCATGCAATGTTTCATTTAGAACATTTCACCATCTTCACCTGGCTCCTATCTTTCCATTTTTATCCTATACGGTCCCTGAGTTTTTCACTATAACAATATACTGTACAGTATATGCAAATATATTATATAGGGTTTCTGTGGTGGTTTCTTTGTCAGTGATTTTTCTGAATAAGTTCCAGTATCCATACTAATCTCACCAGCACTTAGTCACATGTCCTTAATTCTATCCTCCTTACAGTCTATCCTTCTGACATGTTTACAGATCACATGCAGAGTAATAATAGGATAATATCTGGGAAAAACCTGTGAACTCAAGAGGTTTTTAGGAGTTATTGTAGAAAAGCAAAACAAAAATTGCATGTACATTACAGTCTATACTAGCTTAGTGGAGTGCCACCAAAGGCAGAAAACCATACAGCTGTTATGTAACCTGTGCAGCAAGGGAGCCTGGGGCCAAATGGCCCCATCTCTTCTCCTGATGACCAGCTGGGCTCCCCTTAACCAACAGTACTGCTGGATGCTACACCGCTCTGTGCAGCATACAGTCCAACTCCTCCCACTCTCCAGTACTTTGCTGTACTGGGAGAATGAGAAGTGGAGGAGTCAAGCTATGTATTGGATGTGCAATGTCCAACAATACTGTGTAGAGCTTTGCTGCTGCTGGCCACAGTCAGGTAGGGGGAGCACAGTGAGAGGCACTATAACTTTGAGGAGACACAGTAAGGGACACTATAACTCTTAGAGGTTAAAGAGGGGGGCACCAAAACTTTTTAAGGACACAGAAAAGAATACTACAATTTTGAGAGGCACATAGGAGATACTATAACTTTGAGGATTACAGAGGGGGCACTGTTAATTTGTGGGCAATAAAGATCGCAATATTACTTTCTGGGTCCACAGTAGAGGGGTACTGAGAGTGGCATCTGAGAGAGATCAGGGCCAGTGTTAGGGAGGCAAACTAGGCAATTACCCAGGGCCCTGATCCCCAAGGAGGCCCCCAGGCAATCAGACACTGACTGGACTTGCAAATGCACAAGTTTAAAAACAGGTTGCGGCACCATCCCTGAGCAGTGGTGTAGCAATAGGAGTTGCAATTAAGGGGTCCATAACAGAAACTTACAACTGACAGCCAATTTGCTGCTTTCTTCCTGCCACTGCAGAAAGTCCATGAGTTGATATCCCCATTCCCTCACAGCCCTGATATATGTGTTATACCCGCCACAGGGCTCAGTGGCCATGGATTGTTTACAATGAATAACCATTAAAAACTCCAAATTGCCTTACTGCTGTGTGAGGAGTATGTCACCTGTCCAGCAGTGAAAGGCTTACACCCTGGCATTACAGCTCAACATGTTTCTTCATTACATATACTTCAATAATTTTCAGGGGAAATGCCTGGCTGGCTGCTGTTCCATTTAAAATCAGCTATTTGCCGGGTGCTGTTCGACGTATTCTTAAAGGGATTCTGTCTGATATCACGACCCCTTTAAGTTTCATTTCAGCTGATTAAAGCAGTTTTTTCCCCTCTTCCATACCCTCTATGTTCTGATAATGATACTCACTATATAGTGGTACTGCTAGTGGGAATGGTGTGATGGTATTATTGGTAATACCGGACATCATATAGTGTGTTTTGTTCAAAAAACGTATGGATGTAATATTTAATCACTGTACATTGGTAAAATGTACTTCTGATATTTCATAACTAGAAATGTAAATAAATAAGTTTGTCTGTAAAATCTAGTAAACGCCCCTGGAAGTACTGGAGTTCAGCATTGCAGCACTCTAAACACTGCCTCCTCAATATCTTGAATGTAATTGTGTTATTAAAGCAAATTTTCATTATTTGGAGCCCCGATTTTGCCCAAGGCCACACTTTATCTAAAACGGGCCCTGGCTGAGAAGAGCCATGACTAGAAGAAAGCTTCATGGTGGTTTGGGCCAGATAGAGAAGATAGAGAAAAAGAATGACTCCAATCGCAGATGACACCTGTGATCATGGGAGGTAACTGCACTGTAATGACTCTCATTTGTATAACTGGTATCATTTGGCGACTGGCACTATTTAGAGCTATACTAGAGCTGAGCTTCTGTATCTAAGCCCACTATGTAAAATAATCTGTTTTGCAGTTTTGCTGTCTCCAAGGTGTAATTCTTAGTTTAGCTATGGGTTACCATAAATTTTAGATATGCCCCTGTACTTGTCAGTCCATTCACTTAGTAATTAGTGCATGAAAATGCCACATAGTATTACAAACCACATCAAATAATGTCCATTTTGGAATAGTATAAATAGCAACTCTGATACTTTCATTGTATAGGGCACATTTGGATCATATAGCAGGGTGGCAGAGTATTCAAATTTTGCAAGGCTCCCCTCTAAGCCCATCAACAGACACACAATTTATGTGTTCCAGTCAAAGAATACCAGCTGCTATAAGCAGCAGTTATAGTTTGCTGTTGGATTTTCACAGTGCTACATGACAAAAATCCTATTCGCTGCTAAAAGACACAGATAAGGGAAACTTAATTAGAAGATGTAATACCTAGTATCTTTGTATCTCTAGAGGCTTTTCACATATTAGTTGTTTTTCCACCTGGAAACAATCAAAAAGAAGGTCAGTTGTTGTTGACTGATCCTAAGTTGTGAGTTTCAGTATTCTTTTAATTTATGTGCACAGAGGGGTTTGATTAGTTCAAAACTTTTATGACCCATTGTAACTCATGAATACCTAGGGGAGTTTATTCAAGCAGACCTAACTTTTCAGATGACCTTTCAGAATTATTTGCCACATGTGATCATGAGGAATAACACTATATCTGTTCAGTATCAGGCTTGTATCCTGGATTTATCACCATTTTCCTGCTTTGCAGGCTGCATCTGTAATTTTTAGTTCTACTGTTTTGATGTCTTCTATGAAATGCACATGGAGAAAACAGCAGATTCTGCTCCCTAACACAAATGAAGAACATCGTCAGGAACACACTAGAGACTTACTGAGCAGTGGAGATGTGATTTCAGTAGTTATACCATAGTGTTAGGCGTCACTCTGCTCTTCCCATATCATGTAGCCTTACTTGCACTTTCCTTCAGCACCGAGGGAGTTAATTCTCCCCAGTGCCCCTAACCCAGCTGCATTAAGCTCCTATTTAACTGGGCCAGAGATGCTCTGCCCTACCTGAGATTTTGTATTCATTTGTGTGTTGCTCCCAACAATGGTATCATGTGTTTGATTCGCGTGCACCGACCCTTGGATTTGAACTCCGCCTGCCTCAACTTCAAACTCGTGACCTGGATCTCATTGGAATGCCGACAGCCCCTGCATCAGTCCGTATCCTGTCTCTGCGCTTTGGCCTATTTTGTAGTGCATTGTACCAGTGTCGCCAACCTCCGTTAGGCAGCCACCAACTACACCAGGACTACTCCAGGAGGTAGCGGCCTAGTCGGTTCCCCGCAGCAAAAGCCCAGATTCCTGTACAGGGGTTAAAGGGTGAATACCGGGGAACTGCCAGGATAACGCCCTCAGGTTTAGCCCAAAGCCAAACCTTTTAGTTTGCACAATGGGTCCACTCCCACTGGTCATTATACATAGTAAACAACCACTGTTAGCCGTAAGCAGTGCCTGTGTGTGTCTTTGCCTCTCTCCTTTCTCTCCCTCATTCCATCTCTACTCTATAGACTTCAATGGAGAGAGTGAGTCATCATCCTCCTTCGCTTCCTGTTTGCTATCTTTGTTACTAGAGAGGGACATCACTTGGCAACAGGCAGTGGAAGCAAACTAGAAGGTAGGGAGACCTCCTAGTGGCCAACAATTTAGAGTGACCTTTCAGCACAAAACTGTCATTTTAGGTAAATAAAGTTGTTTGCACTTTTGTTACTTATCACATTGGCTATCATATTTATAAAAATTGCAGAAATCAATGAAAGCACATTTATAAAAATTGCTTGAAAGTTAATGTCCAGTGGATACATTTAAAAAAACAAAAAAAACACATTGACCAATTAGAAAGTAATAAACCAATGTAGAGTATACTCACCTGTTTGATGTCCTTGCTGCTCTGGTTCCCCTGGACTCTGCCCACTTCCAGGTTGAGCAGTCACATGCCTGTCTAAGGGTGTCACCACTGTGGCCAATCACTGGCCGCAGCGTGGAATTGCTGCGAGAGATAAATCGCTCATATGAATAAACACATTGACAGCAATGTGTTATTTTCACGCACGAGTTCCATCCATATCGCTATCAGATGGAACTCGCACGGCAAAATCGGCCATGTAAATGCACCCTATGAAGGTAGCACTAGCTGCTATGTGCGTGTCAGTTAAGCTGATCAGCAGTGCCCAGCAAGCAGCACAGAGAACGCGGATTGCTGTGTGATTATGCTGGGTGCTGCTGTCAGTGTAAACATCTGTTCTCTAGCAGCTTCTGCTGCTCTGACTTCTCTTACAGCTGGCACTCTACTGGGGCAAGACACTGCTTCCACGTCCAGCTAGACAGTGTCTGCCCCATCAAAGATTCCTACACCATCGCATTGTGATGCCCCCACTATTGCCACCACCAATGAAGAGAGCAGCAGTGAGTCTGGGGGTACCGATCTTGAACTGTAGAAATATAAAGTGGACCTACTATATCACCAGGAAAAGCATGCCTACTATTCAAATAGGTGAATCACCTCAAGTCATCTGAAATTCACAAGATTTTGTGCATGTGACTAAAGCAGCTTTATAGTTCAAATTTAATAGTGCTTCATTCAAAGTCATGAGGTCTGACAAATTTTAGTATATGCCGTTGGTCTTAGACCCTTAACATTCCCACAAGCAAATGTATGGATCACCCTAACTAGAGGATCAATGACATTTATGTCAGAAAGACTAAATTTACATAAAAGCTGAGACTGACAGAAGGACTCATGCTGTAATTGCAGGGATCTGAGAAATGATTGATCCTGAGAGGTTAATACTGCCATCTAAGCAGTTTGATAAAGGAGGGAGGCTCCCTCTGTCTGCCCATTTGATGCCCTGGGATACGATCATGGGATGGGAATGAATTACAATGGCAGTCACACTGACAGGCAATAATGCTTCCAAAACACTGCTTCAAATTCCTTGGAGAAACAAAAACAAAATCTAAAATTACGTTTACTTAGTTTATTTAGAAAAAGTCTACCCTCCAAAAATAAAGCCCTTTTTTCGTTGAAAAAAAAATTTATTACTTAAAAATATTAACACCATTAAAAAAATACATATTTGGTATCTCTACAATCATAGTGCTAACACATTGGTTAGAAATGTTTTCTTATGATGGACACAGAGTATGAAAAGAAAATTCCTAAGAGTGCAATATAATCTAAGGTGGTCTCTGAATGTTGGCATCCTTCCTGGCACTCAGCACTCGGGCTCATGCTTTGCCAGCTCCGCCGTTTTAAGCAATCAACAAACAAATGCCTACTACCTTTTTTTTCCAGATCCTTTATTTATCTCTGAAATTTTAAATCAGTTTGTGAGTTATGTCGTATCTTTATCTTTTCAGTAAGTAGAGAACAGACAGGGTCAGTATACTATATAGGAAAATATAACACACACGAAAACAAGACCTATCCTGATTTTTGGGGGTCATTTCTGTGGGAACTTGAAATATAAGCCCTACCCCAAAAATAAGTCCTAGCTGCAACACATTGAAAACACAATACATTACCTAGCAGGCGCGGTCCAGATCACTCTGGCTGGTCTCCAAAGTGCTTCCCTGCAGTCCTCAGCTGTTTGCAGAAGATTGCTTTCTGGTTACGGGATTCATAAATCCCGCCTCCAGGAAGCGATGGCTCTCATTGGTTCTCAGCCCTGCTTAGCCAATCAATACAGCGCTCAATGAACCGATGCAATAGAAATCACAGCTAATTCTCCTAACTGTATACTTATAGGCTGTAGCTTATTTAGGTGCATATAGAATGTAATGGTAATTCACCCCCCCCCCCCCCCCCAAGCAGGTGAAAATGGTATAGCCTCAGCTAATGCTGTGCTGATGCATCATGGGATAGATGTAAAACTGAAAGCCAAAAATACCACTCTCAAAATGGTGCCTGATAACTATCAGACAGGAGGCTGCACTGTATGGAAGTGGTTGAAATAAACAGAGGAGACCTCTAGTTTGACAGCCAATCATGTGAGGGGGCAGGGATGGAAAAATGTGTTTTTGCTGGAGTGGCCCTTTTATATATTCACATTTACAGAACTTTTAGTCCTACCTGGTCTTGTCACAATATATTCAATATCTCTTGCCTTGACCAAACTGCAAACAGATCTGCAAATCAGAAAGAAAGAAAACAATAAATATTTATTTAATCTTTTTGCTTTTAGAACTGTTTTATACTGAATATTGCATTGAATTTTTTCGCTATGACTGGAATGATATATAGTTCAGTCCTAGTAAAATTGACATTTTGTTGCATGGCAAATGACCTTGTAAATACTTATACCAATAAACTAACAAGAATATATAGAAACATTAATTTCGCTTCCTACCATAGATGCAGGTATCATAGACAGGAATGGCCAAATGAGATAAGTTATTTGTTACATTACGGTAATTCTGAAATCCCAAGCATCAGCCATTCATCCAGCTTCAGTATAGAATCAGGGTGGTCTTAATAGCGGTAAAACCACAGTTCTTAATTTAAGCCATTGCCCACAAATTATTGCCAAGTAATATTTCCTTTTTTCTTCTGTTCCAAAATTCTCTGTATTAATATATGAATTGAGCTTTTATAAGCACACATTTCTCTTGAGTCAATGACCTGCCCTAATAACTAAGGAAAATTAAATTTTTACCCTCTCATGTTCTATTCCGTTAAGTGTTCAATAACGCTACTGTACTTTTCTATGTTAATAATAATCGTTATATGGCTATACCACTTAGAGTTCTTTCTAAATAACCTCAATATACAGTAGGTCCTCACTTTATAGCCCCCTCCCCATCTTACAAACAGTTGACATTACAACGGCTACTGGGGCAATTGGGTGTACTGACTTATAGGCTGGGTTCACACGGGGCGTAATTGCTGCGGAATTTCCATGCAAACTTTCTGCATGGAAATTCTGCCTGCGACTTTAATCCCAAGATTAGCCAGCAAAGTGGACGAGATTTGCAAAAATCTCGTACAGACGCTGCGGCCGATCTGTTACGGCCAAGCCGCGCTGAAACTAACATGTCGCGCGGAATTCAAAGACGCGGCATGTCAATTCTTTCCCCATTTCCACGGTGGCTTCTCTCCTCTCTATGGGTAGAGATGGCCACAGCGGAATGCTGGCGGTGAAGCCACTCCCAAACCCACGGCCTTGCATTTCTCCCACGGCAATCTTGCAGTATTTCCATGTGGTCACTCCAGGAGACTTCCGTGGGATTTAAGTCCCGTGTAAACCTAGCCATACAATAGTACCAGTATAGTAGTGCAGTTGGTAAATAAGACAAACAACCATCAATACTGCTCTTGTAAGCACCTTATTTTATAGGAACTGAGCCTCAGAAATTCTGGTGTATGGTAGTAATAGTAGATATTGAAATATAGATACAGTTTCTATGACCAGAACAATAGTTAAAGGTTGCTCAGGAATAGAAAAGCATGACTTTTTTTTCTCCAAAAAAATATGTCAATTATCCACAGGTTGTGGGTGGTTTTCTAACTCAACCCCATTCACTTTAAAGAAGTGAGCTGTAATACCAGACACAACCCATGATAGGTGTAGCGCTGTGCACTGGAAGAAAGCAGCCATGTTTCTCTAATTCTGGACAACCCATTTAATTGTCTCAATGGCTTGGATTGGATTAATACTTCACCTTACTCCCTGAGTGGAACAATAATGAAAGTCAACCTCTTATGTACTGCCTATCAAATTTGTCCCATTACCTTTTTTTTTTCCTTAAAAGTTCCTGAAGGAAAGCCTAAGATGCTGTTATAACAGTGCATGCTAGCCAAGGATGCCTCCATAAGCCCCCAGTTAGAGGTGTAACCTGAAGCTCCCGGGCCCCAATGCAAAACCTGTAACAAGAATAATTCTTTATTCATAGTACTGGGCTCCCTTTATGGAGAAGAGAGGCCCTATGGGCCCCCTAAGGCTTTTGGGCCCGGGTGCAACCGCATCCCCTGCATCCTCTATAGTTACGCCAGTGCCCTAAGTTATGACTGCCACAGATGCATTCTATAAAGCACCTGTCACACTTGTGCATCCTCATAGCTGTTACCAGCTACGAGCACCATAACCTAAGTTATGGTGCTTACAGGGCAGGTTTCCAGGAGCACAGGGAGGTATTTTTTATACTGACCTGCCTTCTGATGCCTGAGCTGTCGAAAGTTGGCATGCAAATAGTTGTTTAGAAACAATTGTGCAGCAGACTGAAAGCTACAGGCTGTGCGCATGCACCCCCTTATAGATCTACGAGTGCATTGTCCGCATGTTGACTTTTGGGGGTGACAGCTTGTGCACTGGGAGGTGGGCAAGTATAAAAAATACCTCTCCAGGCTGCTGGGAACCTGCCTTAGGAGTACCATAACTCAGTTTAAGGTGCTCATAGCCGGTGACAGGTTCCTTTTAATGTCTGCTACAGGTACCCCCCATAAATATCATAAGTAGGCTCACTCAAGTGATTCTAGCCACGCACTGCCTGGGACATGATGATATCTAGGCGTCCTGACATCCCCATGCTCCTGAGCTAAGGAATTTCTATGCTTTTGCAATTCAGCTTTTCCTTTTTTTTCAATTCAACCAAACCTTGGCTTTAAAAAAAAAGGCAAAAATTATACAAGAGAATTCTGGTGGTAAAGATCTAAGAAATTCGAAACTTTCCTGCCAACATTGATACACTTGGAGAATGATGATATTAACATTTATTGCAATACGAATGAAACATATATTGTCCACATCACTTTGTAAAAAACTATACGTTTCACATCACTTTGTAGCAAATGGGAATCGTAAATAAAACTATAGTATATCCATATGCAGCAGTGCTACTTTTTGTTAATAGTACTTGGGAATGACCTCAAACACAAAGCACAAAAATACGGAAATGCGTTCAAAGTCCCTGATGTGTCCGGTACAGACCACAATACACAGTTAAGCTGGGCTGGAAAATTCTGGAATTTCAATCAGCATGTAAAAAGGAAAAAAAAATCAAATCTAGGTCTTTGCCTCTCACTCCCTCCTCAGCTCGTGGAAAGACGCTTTAGTTGCCAAAGCCTTTACCGTGTTCTTCTGAAACTAGGAAAAAACCTCTTCTCTTCCAGAACCCACGTTTTGAGGAGAGGAGCGGTTTTCATGTCAAGAACATAGACATGGGAATTATTCCCATTTCGGAAATGCCTTTATAAATTATTCCTTATAGAAATTTACAAAGCAAAAAAAAATAGGTTCAGGCATTAACAATCCCTTTTTCTTGTCTTGCATCTGTGAGAGTTGACAATGTAGAATAGGCATGCATTTTCATCAATAAAATAAATGCCTGTAATAATATATTCCCACAGTGAGATTTACTTACTTCTCTACTCAGTCATGTGTACAAAAGAAGAAAAAATGAATCATTCATCCACCTTACCCATTTAAAAAGTCAGTTGCTTTGCACAGACCATCCATAACCTGGGTTCTCAACTTGTGGGACATGTATCCTAAAGGGGGCAGAACATGGTACCTTTGGTGTTGAAGGGGCATCGCTTGTAAGATGCATTATCTGTTATCTTGCTGGCCAAATTGTTTAAAGTTTGGAAGACCAATTTAAACTTCTCTGTCAACGCTCATAGATTTCCTTTCACCTTGGGAATTAGTAGTGGTCCAAGATAACAGAAATCACAAATGTGATTTTCTCACATGTGTTAATGGAGTAGTCGAATACCATTTGACTGGAATTCCCCTTAAAATAGAAGACATTGGAACCAGACACAAGTGTGACTCGAGCCTTGGGCAATTCCATATGGGTTGTTTAATTCTGCTTTATTCCTACTAGGAAGAATTATCTTTTTATTTCTTCATCATTTTTAATATGACACGAAGCTGCACTCCAGATACAGCTGCATCCAATTTACCGGCCATGACAAGGCTGTTTTATATCCCAGGGTAACAAAAACAAACAATAAATATAATGGATAAACAGCATGGAAGCCAGACATCATTAATACAAGTAGAAATGGGCCATTCACAAGTCAGTAGTATCTGAACAATCTCTTTCCATATCCCCAACTATTGCAGATGGATGGGAGTTGCAGGTTCTTCGGCTCAGAACCCCATTCATGAGCGAGAACAGAGAGCAGTTATGAACAGCAGCTAACCTCAAGTGACTATGCTTACCTACTGAAATACAAGACAACATTTGCCCTGCAGGACAAATGACTGGCTGCACAAATGTTGTTCAGATGAGTAAACCACTTTAAGTAACTTAAGAAAAGACATCTATGCAATGTGTGTTCCATTTTACCACTACTTACAAAGTCTTTTCCAATTTCCTTGCACCTTTTTTAAGACTCTTGAGGCCGGTCAGAAATTTTGGTAAAAAAATTTGAAGGTTTGACCTTACTTTTCAAAGGTGTCAAAGTGGAATGGCAAGACATAGATTGCATAAAAAAATAATACTTGACCAATTGCAATGACTCAGGCCTCAGTCAGACGGGCGTTTTTTCGCGCGATTTGCGGATCGCATGACGGATGCGCATCCGCAAATCGCGTGACCGGGGCCCAAAAATCTGCTCCTAGCCGCGTTTCATTAGAAACGGGCCGGAGCTGTCCAGCGCATTGCATTCAATGGAGCCGGCAATACAGCCGGCTCCATTGAAAGCAATGCGCTGCGGACGAGCGCTGGATGAATTGTCGGGAAGGGCTTAAATATATAAGCCCTTCCCTGCAATTCATCCAGAAATGTGCGAAAATAAAAAAAATATATATACCTACCTTGTCTCGGCAGACAGAGTTCAGCGCAGCCGGCCTGCAGTGGGTGTGAAGGGGGTGTGAGTCAGACCTGCACCCTGATTGGCTCAGCGCTGAGCCAATCAGAGACAGGTCTGACTCACACCCATTCATGAATTCATGAATGGGTGTGAGTTAGACCTGCGTCTGATTGGCTCAGTGCTGAGCCAATCAGGGGCAGCTTTGAGTCACACCCCCTTCACACCCACTGCAGGCCGGCCGCGCTGAACTCCGGCTGCCAGGACAAGGTGAGTATATATATATTTTTTTATTTTAACACATTTCTGGATGAATTGCAGGGAAGGGCTTATATATTTAAGCCCTTCCCGACAATTCATCCCGCGCACGCCGGCAGCCCATTGCTTTCAATGGAGCCGGCTGTATTGCCGGCTCCATTGAATTCAATAGGCAAACATCGTTCTTCTCTGCCACAGCTGTTACAGTTGTGGCAGAGAAGAATGATTTGTCTTCTATATGTTCTCAATGGGGCCGGCGCTGCTGCCGCCGGCCCCATTGAGCGCATATAGAGAAGAGAACAGGAATTGCAGATCGCAGATAGGTGCGATCTGCGATTTCTGTTCTATAATTTATTGGATGAGCACATAAAAAGCGCTCATGTGTCCGATACCATTGCAAAGCAATGGTTTTAAAAAATCGCCGGACGCATGCGCATGCGCAAATCGCGCGAAAAAACGCCCGTCTGACTGAGGCCTCAAAGTGAATATGTGCCAAGAATAAACATTTTATGGGTTATTGAAGTAGTACTTATTATTATATAGACATTGATGGTAGCAGAGCTTTTGATAGGGAAGCGGAAAAATATAACGCATAGAGAGTATATTAAATAGTTTTCAAAGAGGTTATTTAGCCATATGAAAATCCCTGGTATTTAAATGATATTATTGAAATGGGACCTTTATTAAGAAAAAAAGGTACAAAACTAAAAAGCAATAATTACATAGTAGGTAAGGATAGTGTAACGGGTCATGCACAAGACACCTGGGTTTTTTTAGGATAGAGTATGGGATCAGGAGATGTGTGAACAAAAATAAAAATGTATTTGAACGAGGATGAATAGCTTTGAACACTTCACAGCAGCAAAACAAACAAATACTATGACTAATTATAACTGTATACTGACTATCAGATACTGCTGCTTCTGTCTAAAGCCCATTTAGACGGGACGAGTGTTGGGCAAATGATGCCCGAGACTCGTCCCCGCACATACTCGCTCCTGTGCACTTGCACAGGAGCTAGTTGCGCTGGAGGCTTTTATCTCTAGTGGGCGAGTGACTCTTGAAGTTGGGCGATCCAGCAGCTTGTTGAACTAGAGGTTCTTGGTAGCATCAGTTCTCAGTTCCAACAGACCTCGGCAAGAGCTCTCATTTCAGCAATCAGCACAGCAGCATTGTCTACCCCAAATTCTTTACCGGCAACAACCATCACTACTCTGCTCAGCCTCTCTATATAGTTCCTCAAAGTCCCCTATCTTGAAGTTTCCAGCACATTTCTACTGAGCATGCTCAGTAAAGTCTACAGAATGTCATGGCTCCTATTCACTTCTGTTGGCAATATCTCTGCCTGTATTAGAGCTTCTTCAGTCTGCATCACTCTTCATTGACTTTGAAGGGGCTGGCTTTATACTAATTGTAGCAGCGGCAGCCTGCCACTCTGCTAGAATAGTAGTAGTAATATTAATAGTAGATAAACATTTTATAATATGCAGATTTTTTCTTTTTAATTCTCAGGTTGTATGCTGCAGCCATAGTAAACGTTTATGGGAACGAAGACGTCTGGCTTGTAACAATAAAATGTGTTTGAATATTTTGTTATGAGCATTTATCCGGTTTCACACACAATGTTTTTGTAAAAAAGCTACGTATTTTCATGGCGCTTTTGTTGGTGTTTTCCTTGCCCAAAAACAATGCAGCCAGTTGTTATATTAAAGTCCCTAATAAAATGTAAAATGCACTACGTATAAAATGTTTTGGTTTGTAGTGGTTTGGTGGTACTTTTAGGTCAGTGACTTTTTTTCAAAACATACCATGCTCTTGATATGATGTCTTTTTCTGCCGTAACCCATTGCAATACACTGACGATTCATACTAAATGTGCAGCACTATAAAAATACAACATGCACTATCAATAGCGAGTATGAACTGTAGTGTACCACTGACACCCTGCTGCAATGACTGTGATTGAAGCTAGTTTTAAATCCTTAGATGCTGCAATCAATAACAGCCATGGCATCTGAGCGGTTAGGCCGAAGAGGGGTGCTCCCTCCTTCCCCCCATCAACGCCCTGCAACATAATTGCAAATGTCAATGGATTTCCATGGCAATCAGGGACCTATGAAAGCCCTAGGTTTGGCATATTTGTAAAAAAAATATTTTAAAAAATTTAAAAAAAACTTTTTTTTTTACCAAGCTTTATAATGTTGAAAAAGATATAAAGCCATAAAACAGTACACATGTTTGTAATCACCACAACTGTGACACTGCTTACTATAAAACTAATGTGCTATTTATCCTACACAGTGTAAGCTGTAAAAAAAAATAATTGATTTGTCCTGGAAAACGCAAGCCTCCATAAGGATCTGTCAATGGAAAAAAACATATAATAAATAAATCTTGTTATTTGTATAGCTCTAGCGTATTTCGGGGCACTTTCAGGTAATGTATTTATTACACACACACCCCCCCCCCCCCCCCCCCCCTCACCTCCAATGAACATTGTGGACAAGTCGTGGATTCTGTGTCGTCGCCTAGCGACAGCACAGGAAAAAAAATTTTATGGCAGTTTTTTTGAGCCAAATCTAGAAGTGGATTCAAAAGATTTAGGAAATATAAAGGAGGGACGTCTACTTCTCCTTCATGCTGGAAATGTAGTTTATTGACATGCATTACAAATTCATGCAGGTTCTCACTTATGTGCATGAAATCCCATTTTTACCTGCAAACACCATTGGAACCCTCACTGTAGCTGCTCTTGTATGCTGCTCTGAGTAATAACTTTTGGATCACTACATGGAAGCGGGAACCTTCATGTTTGCATTTAGGAATTTTTAATGCATATTAATTAAATGGATTGTATCATTTTCTGATGGACTTCGCCCTTGTTATTAATTCATTTTGGCTCAAAAAACTGCATGAAAAACTGCCACCAAAACTTGTGTGTAAAACCAGCCTGTAACTAGTAATGTATTCATCTAAACGTGTGCATTTGGGTATAAGAACTCTAATGGGTGCTTCGACTCAGTAATTGACATCCTTCCTGGTATGAATGGGCATATGGAGATATATGTTAATCCCTGAGTAGTTCTGCCTACATGACTAGTCAGTCCACAATCAGCAGGGATTTAAATGCATAAATTACTAGCTATACAGTTTGTCACCCCCCCCCCCCCTCCACAAACCTATATATCAATAGGCTCAGCTCACTGTGTTCTAAAACATGGCAACTGCAAATTGGACTATATTTTCAACATAATGGGTCTCCTTTAAGGGGTTAAAGAACTGTAGTGTATGGAGCCTAAGGATGGTGTTAGATATATTCTACAACTGGCTCATACATGCCTGAGTGTATAACAATTGCCTTCTGTTGGACAAATAAGTCAAACTTTTAACTCAATAGTTGAGACATAACCTATGTCATTGGAATTCATTTTTTCCCATTATATTTATCTTTAATCATGTTGTCTGGGATTAGAAAACCATGGGTATTTTATTCCAAAACAGTACCATAAATGTTCCTGGTTGTGTTTGGTATTGCCACACAACTCCATTGAGGTAAATACAGTCAAACCTCTAGTTTCGTTGTCTTCTAGTTTAGCTGGTTTCCAGTTTCACTGAGTTTTCAAGCCAGATTTTTGCCTCTCGTTTCGCTGGCTGCTTCTAGTTTTGCTGGCTCTGCTGTGATTGGCTGAGAGAGCTGTCACTCAGCCGATTCAGCCAATCAGAGCAATCTCTTGCTGGGAGGCGGGGAGTTAATCCCTGTCACTAGCAATAGATGCTTTGCTGCCTTGACAAGCAGCCGGCTAGAAGCTCCAAAAGCAGAGGGCAGGACCCCGACAGCACCTGCAAGGTGAGTATTGATGCCACTTGCAGTCCTATGTAACGCCACAGATAACACATTGATAACTCTTAGGACAGATGATGCAGATGTGACCTGCGGTCCTATGTAGCAGCACAGATAACGCACAGCTCTACATTAGGCTGCTTTTTTGGTATTAAAGACCATATTTATTCTCTATTAAATGTGTTTTGGTGTGTTTTTTGAAATGTCTAGAATGAATTAGTTTGATTTACATTGATTCCTATGGAAATAATTGCCTCGAGTTTCATTGGTTTCAAGTTTGGCTGATTGCTTTCAGACGGTTTACCAACGAGACTAGAGGTTTGACTGTACTTCACACAATCCATAGACATGTATAGCACTGTTATTGGTAGAAAGAAGCCAAATGTTTATGATCCAAATCATTCTAAACCTTAAGGCCTGTGTCACACAAACATATTTGTGCAGCAATACACAGTGAATGGAACCCATTGATTTCAATGGGTTTGTTGACATAAGTGTATTTTGCACATTTCATACGCGCCAAAAAATACAAAACATGCTCTATTTCTCTGTGTATTTGCACACAAAGATAGCACCTATTGAACTGGTTACTATAATTGCCATTTCAATGAATAGGAGCACGGTTGCATGTTTTTTTGCGTGCAAATATGCATGATTTGCGTGCCCAAAAAGTACAGTAAGACATACCCTTGGCACGCACATATACGCAACATCCATTGTGCAAATATGCTATGCAAATGCACATGGCCTTGTGATACTGGGCTAAAGAGCCACTTCAGTGCAGCTAGTATTTCCAGCTAGTATTAACTTGTTTACTTACTCTTTCCCGTGCACAAGGTATACCTTGCGCACCCAAAAATTAGCAAAATATATGTTGATGCGTGTGCAAAAAAGCAACGTTCATTCCACAAATACATGACGTTCATGCACGTGCCAATTCGCATACATTCATGTAAAGCCGGTCTTAGAGAAGTAAATCTGGCGCAACTCTATGATCTATCTATGGTTTCCAAATTGAGAGGAAGATTTCACTACAGTTGCAGTGTAGCGGCTCCAATGACAATACGCTCTTCTTCCAGTTTTTTGCTAAATGCACTTTGACAGCCAACAAAATTTTAGCGTTACAATATATTTTGGTTCAGATATTTCCTATGTTATCCCCAAATAGAAACACTAGTGGGATTGTATCACCCTTATTTTTAGAGCATTATAAGTCAAACCGCTTATCCTCTTCCAAAAATGTCTCGCAAACCTGCACTCCTTTGACATAAGGAGCTCTGTTATCTGTTCGCTACAACCCCTGAAACATCTAGCATCTGTTCCACCATATACAGTATGTATCTTGCTTGCTGTGCTATGCTGCTTCTGTAAATCTCTGTCATTCACTTCCATGTGAGTTTCAGAAACAGAGTTGCAAAGCCAGGTCATCTTCTTCCATAATCCAGGCCACCTTTATTTCACTAGCGGCCATTTTAACAGGGAGGATAGGGGTCCAAAGCCCCCCATCTTAGACATAGTTACGGGTCCTAGAGATCTGTGCATATTCCATCAATGTCTTAGATGAAAATAGGTCATTTAAGTAGATCTTCTCAAGAACTGCTTTCTCTGTACAAAAATACCACATTTAGAGATGTCCACCTTTACTCTGCCTTGAATTAACGACCTTCGGTGACCCTAAGGGCTCCCTCCCTCCATGTTTTACAGCTTTGCACTGCTTCTTTCAGTTGTGTGATATCCATGCCAGTATCAGCTTTGACAGTATCAGCCATCGTGTCCTTGGGCGGCCGGGTCTTCTTCTGCCACTGATCTGTCCAAGTATTATAGACTTTTCTAGCGACTCTGCTCGCATTACATGGCCAAAATCCGTGAGTCTGAGCCCGGTCATCTTGGCCTCCAGTGATATATCAGGTCTTATACAATTCAGGACTTCTATGTTTGTTACTCCTGTATTCCGAGGTATACGCAGCAGCTTTTGCAAGCACAAGAACTCAAACACATGAATCCTTCATCTATCAGCTTTTTTCGCAGTCCAGCTTTCGCATCCATACATGGCAATGGGAAAAACGGTGGTTTGCACTATCCTGCGTTTAGTTGCTATACCGATAACCCTACTTTTCCAGATTTCGTCCATGTTTAGCATTGCGCTTCACCCCAATGCTATTCTACGTTTTATCTCTGGCATAGATTCCCCAGCCTGGTGAATTTTTGAGCCAAAGAAGATGAAGTCTTGCATGCATTCTATGGCCTCGTTGTTGATTTTGATTTGAATTTGGCTATTTTTTTGCAGTTGTCATAATTTTAGTCTTCTTTCAATTCAGGTAGAGGCCCCCTTTTTTTTACTTTCAGGTTAAATCTTACATATCAGCTGCTTCAGACCTGCTTGATCACATGATCACTTCTGCTTATAGGTTAAACAAGAAGGGTTAGAGGATGCAGCCCTGTCGGACGTCTTTGCCGATTCCAAACCAATTTATGTCCCCATACTGTGTTCTCACAATGGCTTCTTGATTGGAATAAATTGATTTTATCAGATTGACTAGATGTGCTGGTACACCGAGCTCTTGTAGGGTAGGCCATAGCTTTTCATGGTCACTGCAATCAAAGGCCTTGATGCAGTTGATAAAGCACGTGTAAATATTCTTTTGGTATTCTCAAGCTTTTTCCATGGTCCATTGCAGGTTTGCAATATGGTCGTGGGTGCCGCGTCCTCGCTGGAATCCTGCCTGCGCATCAGGTAGTGCCGCTTCAACTACTGATCTCAATCTTTCCTTTATAATTTTGAGAAGGACCTTGCTTGCATGCAGAATGAGGGCTATCATTCAGTAGTTGGAACCATTCCAGGAGTCGCCTTTCATTGATAGAGGGATGAAGTCAGATCTTTTCCAGTTCTGTGGCCATTGCGTTGATGCCCATACTGCCTGGCACAGGGCTGTGATGGTTTTCACTGGTACTGGCAGCAATAGCTCTGCCGGTGTGTTATCTATGCCTGGCACTTTATTTTTGGCTAGTTGTTTCATTGCCATAATGGAGGGCTCCAAGTCCAAGTTCACAGGCTCTTCCTCACACAATGGTCCAGGTGTGTGGTTGCAGGCATATAGTTCCTCTATGTATTCCCTCCACTTATCCTTGATTCTCTGTTGGTCATTCATTTCCTTCCCATTTTTGCCTTTGATTGTGCCGTTTCGTGCTGTGAAAGGTTTTCAGGCCATCTTGAGCTGTGAGAATAGGCCTCAGATACGGCCTTTCATGGCTTCTGCTTTGAGTTGTTTGCAACACTCATTCCAGTCTATTTCCTTATCTTTCCTTGCTGCTCGCTGAAAATCTGCATTTAGTTGCCAAACTTCGTCTTTGTTGCCGTCTGCCTTCGCTGCTCTTCTTTTATGAGCTATTCTGAGGGATTGTTCGGACAACCAATAGCATTGTTTTTCCTGCTTCTTGTAGGTGATATGCTTACTGGCTGTTTCCATAACTGTGGACTGTATTTCGTGTCATAGTTCCTTTAGATACTTTTCTGATGTGTCAAGCAGTTTGAATCTGTTTGCTACATCAATATTGTATGATAGGGGATATTAGACGTGTTGGATTTTCTCAGTGGAGCACCTTTCTTAATGCTATGGAATTTGATCTTGATCTTAGCTGCAAGGAGTTCATGATCAGTGCCGCTGTCAGCGCCAGGAAAGGTTTCTATTGCATCAAATGAACTTCACCAACGATAATAGGATGTAAGGGCCATAACTAGGTCTCTGCTAATTCACCATCTGATTTTTATTTTTCAAACACAGGCTAGAAAATTGAGAGGTTGGGAGATTACCAAACATTTATAATTCATACAAGGTTTTTATTTCCGTTTACACTTATTTATTTCCAAATCTTAAAGGGGTGGTCTCGCGGCAGCAAGTGGGGGTATACACTTCTGTATGGCCATATTAATGCACTTTGTAATGTACATTGTGCATTAAATATGAGCCATACAGAAGTTATTCACTTACCTGCTCCGTTGCTAGCGTCTCCGTCGCCATGGTTCCGTCTAATTTCGGTGTCTTCTTGCCTTTTTAGACGCGCTTGCGCAGATCCGTCTTCTCCCTTCGGCTCCGCTCGGCAGCATCGGCATTTTGGCTCCGCCCCGTTGTACGCATCATCGCGTAGCTCCGCCCCATGACGTGTGCCGGTTCCAGCCTCCTGATTGGCTGGAATCGGCACATGACGGGGGCGGAGCTACGCGATGACGCGAAAAGGGGGCGGAGCCAAAACGCCGATGCTTCCAAGACCAGCCGAAGGGAGAAGATGCATCTGCGCAAGCGCGTCTAAAAAAGCAAGAAGACACCGAAGTTAGACGGAACCATGGCAACGGGGACGCTAGCAACGGAGCAGGTAAGTGAATAACTTCTGTATGGCTCATATTTAATGCACGATGTATATTACAAAGTGCATTAATATGGCCATACAGAAGTGTATAGACCCACTTGCTTTCGCGAGACCACCCCTTTAATGATGTTCCTTACTATATTTTAGTTTAGAACTGAACTAAATGCGCCAAATTTATCACAGTAACTCACACTGTATGATCTTTTAGGTAAATCTTTTGTCTAACTTAATGCCACCTCTTGGTTGGCTTACTGTAGACCAATGTTTTGCACCAACATTTTGCCTATTAGTATACCCATTCTGCCAAGCCACACTCCATTCCCTAAAACACATAATTTGGCACAAGGCATGTACAACAATTTTTACGCACAGATTAAGACGGAATTCTGGCACATTTAGCATAGTAGATTCCCCCTAGTGAATCATCTACAGAGCACAGGCTCCTATGGTCCATTGTGGCTGCTCAATCTTTCTGAATGCTGTTAACAGCAACTCACTGAAGATTGTTGCACTGTACTTGTACAGAAAATAGAATTTAAAAAAATCTCCAATTAGAAAAAAGAAAATGTTTTTACTATTTGGTTTTATTTAGAAGAAAAATCTAGGTGACACATTCCATTTAACCCCTTAAGGACATGGCCTATTTTTGACATGAAGATGCAACGATTTTTGGTGTATTTTCATCTCCACTTTTCAAAAGCCATAACTTTTTTATTTTTCCGTCGACATGGCCGTATGAGGGCTTGTTTTTTGAGTGTTGAACTGCCGTTTTTATTTGTGTCGTTTTGGGGTACATAAACGACATTATAAAACTTTTATAAACTTTTTTATGATAGCAGGGAGAGAAAACACATCAATTGTGGGTTTTTTTCTTACAGCATCAATGCATTTTTTCTGTGGGTCGGTATAATTTTTGTTAGGTTATTCCACAATAAAAAACCTTTTTTTGTATTTTTTTTTTCTAAGTCACTGCATTCAAAGTCCTTTACCTTTTTTATTTTTCAATGGATGGAGCTTTGTGAGGGATTGGTTTTTTGCATGACAAGCTGTAGTTTTAATGGGTACCATTTTGGGGTACATACCTTTTTTTGACCACTTTTACTGCGTTTTTTTGGGAGGCAAAATAAAAAAATAAGCATTTTGCCTCAGTTTTTTAGGCACAATAGAAAGAACAGGTTAAACTATTCTAAAATTAATTTTGGAATATCGGAATATAAACTTTTTTAATAAGTGCTAACACAAAAATGTTTAGACTTATGGGTTGGTTTTAACTATAAACAATACTTTTACTGGAACATCCCCTTTAAGATTAAGCAGTTTCTCATAAATATGCTTAATTGTTGAATAGGGTCTGTCAAGGGGTGCATAGGAGTTGACTAGGCATAATTTAATTCACCTAACAATATTAAAAATCTGCCCAGTGGGTCTTTAATAGCCTGACAATTTGTACCCTTATGTATTTTACATTTAAGCTGGCACTATCTATAAATATATACATATATATATATATATATATATATATATATATATATACATGCATGTTGCTGGCGGGATAATGTGCTTTCATGCTTGTTTCTAAAACAGACCAGAATGGCTCAATGATGTTCAGGTCTGGTGCCTATGCTGGGCAGGGAAGATGCTGAACCTCGGCCATGGCAGTCAGTCATTCTCCTTTTTAGACCTCTTTCACACGGGCTACAAAATCATCGCTACAGAACGCATGTATGTGAAGCCCATGGTTTTCTATGGGTTCTTTCACATGAGAGATGTTTTGTAGCCTCAAAGAATCCATTGGAAACCATGAACTTCACATACAGGCGGTTTGTAGCGATGATTTTGTAGCGAGATTTTTTTAGTATGTGTGATACAGGCCTTAGACCGCATCTGCAAGGGCGACACGATAGCAACGCAAGAAAATTTGTAGCGATATTGCATTGGTGGTCCGTGCAATATCGCTGCGTTTTTTCAGTGCGATAACGTGATTTTGTTGCGCTACCAAGTTGCATGTGATGCTACAAAGTCACGCGACTTTATAGAAACACCTGTGAGGATTTTGAGAGGGGGAGGGGCTTGAAATGTAAGCAGTAAAAAAAAACAAAAAACATCACCTAAGAAGTACTGTCCAGCTCCAGCATGGGTCTCCTCTTCACGTCTGGCATTCATCTTCAGTCTTCTGCCCGCCCTTCTTGGATTGGACTATCAAAATCCCCGGCTCCAGGAAGGGCTGGCTGTGATTGGTTCACGAGCGCTGTGGCTCAGCCAATCAGAGCTAGTGCTCGATGACCCAATCACAGCCATTCAATGAATGGCTGTGATTGGCTCATTGAGCGCCCGCTCTGATTGGCTAAACCTCCGTCACTTGTGAACCAATCACAGCCAGCCCTTGCTGGAGGCAGGGATTTTGATATCCATTCATTGAATTGCTGTGATTGGTTCATTGAGCACTAGCTCTGATTGGCTGAGCCACCGCGCTCATGAACCAATCACAGTCAGCCCTTCCTGGAGGCGGGGATTTTGATCCTACAATACAGGAAGTGCTGGCAGAACACTGAAGACAAGTGCCGGATCTGAAGAAAAGACCCACGCCACAACCAGACAGCGCCTCTTAGGTGATGCATTATTTTTTTCTTTTGTTTTTTCACTGCAGCTAGGGCTTTTACAGTAGGATTTCCTACTGTAAAAGTTGCATCGCACTGCATGAAACCCGCGTATTGGTGCGATGTGATGCAACAAAAAGGAAGGCTCCATAAGGAAATATGAGCTAGAAAAAAAATCGCAAATCGTGGCTATATAGAGCATTCCTGGATTTTGTAGTCTTGCAATGTTGCAGGCTACAGAACATCACTTATGTGGAAGAACCTATAGGAAACCATGGACTTCACATGCGATTTGTAGCAATGTCGCATTGCGGCAAAATCGCGCAAGAAAATCGCCGTGTGGATGCAGCCTTAAAGTGATGGTGGGTCCTGCAGGAAACCATGGGATGGCTGCCCAAACCAAGCTTCGCTGTGGGAAACAGACAAGCATAATGATAGGCTTCCTTTGGCTTTCACCAGGCATATACACTTCCTGTGGTGGGAATTAATGTAAATGAGGATTTGTCAGACCACATGTTTCCCATCATGACCAGGATTTGTGCTCATATGCCATGGTAGTCTTTGTGCATTCGTTTGTGTAACCAGTGGTTTGCAAATTGCTGCAAACTGTGAAAATTTAGTATTGCAATGGTCAAGATAGGATGCTGAAAATTATGACCGAGCTCGGCAGTCACTCTGGCTGCAGTTGTCTTCCTACTAGAGGTGATAGTCCCCTTCAACAACATGCTTCTGTCACTGTGCTTACACTTTTGGCCATTATGACATTTACCGGATGATATTTTGCCTTCAGCGATGTATCCTGCCATGACTTTTGATACCGTATCTCTAAATGCACAAAGTAAATTGATAGTTTTGCCGACAGATGTTCCAACTAGACGGGCACCAATAAACCCCTGTGTATATATATATATACATATGGAGCCTGTCTTCAGCCCCTAGCTGTCCTGACATTATCACTGATTGTGGATTTATGCTTAATGACATGAAAACAATATTTCATAAAATATTCGTGTACTGTTGAGATTTTTTTTGTTAAGTGACGTGATACATATGAGACAAAACACTATAGAAAAACCTAGAAGGTTTGTCATTGTGTATTGTCCACTCCCGTATTATTACTGTAACTCTATGGAAACTGCAAACAATAGAACCAAACGTTTTAGCTGAAGTGGACAATTCTCTTGGCAGTTGAGAGAACGCCTACTAAAGTTCTTGCTTTTTGGGTCATTGACCTACATTCGGTTAGAAGTGATAATTTCCAAACACTGCAGTTATTGAACTTAAGACCAAAAAAACCCTTAACTGCTGTCATAATGTTCGGCTGTAAATCCTGTCACTTTTACAGAAAAAGACCATACCTTTGTCAGTCTAGTCTCGGTTTCCATAGACAGATTCTAAATGACTTGCAGAGCGTCTGACACTGACTGCCAGGTAGTAAGAGTTAATAGCAATGCAGCTAGTGTTATTTTTATATTTCTCCTTTTACCCCTTTTCTAGGAACCAAGGAGCCTGTGGTTTGGATAAAATGGAACATTTTAAGTGCATTATAGAGAAATAGTACAAAGGGCTTTTAAAACAATTTAACTGTGTTTTTAAACTCACAAAGTCTATATATAAAAAAATAGTAGGACTCATTTGTAAATACATATAAAATGCTGATGTACAGCGAGAGCTGTGTTTGACATCTTGGGACCCTGAGTGCTTTCTGTGCAGTTGCAGTCATATAATAGATATGCATATATACTGGCTTGGAAATATTTCAGAGATGCTATGATGAGCAAATGCTAAGTTTTGCATAGTGTTGACAGACATTGGGGAACAGAGCCATTCCAACAAAATGTAGAAAATCTTCAAAAATGCAGCTCGCTGCACAGTACTGTTCAAATGAGATGTAACTTAGAGGAGCACAGTGTGCTCATGTAATTCAGTGTTTAGACTGAACATATCCACCGAGACTTTTTAGCGAAAAAGCAGTAAGCAGATCTTGCCTGTTACTCGCGAAGGAACATACTGTACGATATAAGATAAACCACATTGCTCTAAAATGTGCCACCGGGCGCATTATAAAAGTCATCTTCAGGCTTAATGCCAGTGACTATAATATGTACACCACCCAGCGCTTTAAAGCAATTGTAAAGCATAGGACTCATTTTTGTCACTAGTTATACAATACATGAATATGGTTCAGGCCACTGACTATAAAATATAAACTTCGAGTATATTCCTAGAAAGTTATAGTGAGCTTAGGCTTTGTTCTAATCTGCATTGGTATTGATTCTGTGACATGGATCATAAAAAGTAGCGCTGCATACAGTGCGATTCTTTTCCAGTATAAGAACAGATACTTTAGCATGATCATACTTGACAGTCCTCATCATAAGTCCGTGGGGTCCTCCATCATGTGATGACCTGTCACAGCTTGAATTCCTTTTTCAGATTCCTCTGACAGAAGAGAAAAGGGAATTTCATGATGTGGATGTGAACCCAGATTTATAAATGTATTTTCGCTTTTGTTTATAGAGCATCGTCGTCTTTGGCTTTTTTAGTTGTTGTTGGGGCAGTTGGGAGGCGATCAGCGGATCACACTACTCAGTCTAGCCTTGGTACAGAGAGGAGTGTCTGATTGGTTAGCTTCTCTTTAAATACTTTTGATTACTGCAGTGTAGTGCAGTTTATACCTGTGACACCATGCATAGATAGTCTAAGACACTACATGCTGCTCTGACTGGACAATGCTGCTCATGTGGGCAGCACTGGTTAATCAAAGCAGGTGTAGTGTCTTAGACTAATGATGAATAATACTGCACAGTGTGCATTAGGCAATCAGAAAAGCTGATGTGGCCATCTTTGTTTTTCCAGGCCTGGAGGATCACTTTAAGGGCTCATTCAAAATCGTCAAAATTGCGCAGAAGTTAAGCACGCAAAAAAATCACGGCTAACTGTGCTAAAAATCGCATGAAAGGAGGTTTTCCATGAGCCTCATTAGTGTTAAAATTGCCCATGGGAGCCGCCACCGTATTCCAGCTGGGAGGAATGTGCACCGTATGTGCTATCTTTGCTGGCCGGCTGTTTTTACGCCATGTTAATACGCCCATCGGAACTGATGCATCGGAAATAATGCATTGGAAACCAACGTATCAGATGGGCAGTGTATATCGCCGGGCGTGAAAGTGCGGCCAATATATGCTCCTATCAAAGAGTCCTAAGATAAACAATAGGAATGTTTAGGTAACTACTACTAATGTTCCTTCCTCTCCCATTCCCATAGTTTAGCAGTTTAAGATAAACAATCATGTTTGGCTAATTTCACTCCACCCTCCCCTTCCTATTGTTTAGCAGTTTAAGATAAATAATGGGAATGTTTAGATAAGCACTACTAATCTCTCTTCCTCTCCCATTCCCATTGTTTAGCAGTTTAAACTAATCAATCATAATGTTTAGCTAATCTCCCTCCCCCTCCCTTTTTTCAGCTCCCATAGGAGTCTATGGGAACTCCTGCACTTTGCGCACCAAAGATAGGTCATGTCCTATCTTTTAAGGCAGCTGGTAATTTCAGTTGCTCATGTTCTATCTTTTTAGGTGCAATTTCTTTGCGCAGATAAAATTCCTTCATAGGCCGCCTGCACACGGGCGGAAATCCCGCGGCGGGATTTCCCGCGGGATTTCCGCCGCTCAAAGCCTGCATAGGAGTGCATTACAATACGCACTCCTATGCAGACGGCCGCGCGAAATGTCGCGCGGCAAACAAACCGCGGCATGTCCTATTTCTGTGCGGGGCTCGCAGATCCGGCGGTGAGAATTCTCGCCGCGGGACCCGACCCGAGCGCCTGCAGAGACGAGCGCGTACTCACCCGGCCGCCGGCTCCGGTCTGCACATGCGCCGGCTGCCCGGCAGCCGGCACATGAAGGAGCCGGGGCCGCCGGGCGCGGGTGAGTACGCGCTCGTCTCTGCAGGCGCTCGGGTCGGGTCCCGCGGCGAGAATTCTCACCGCCGGATCCGACCCGCTCGTCTGCAGGCGGCCTTATGAATGTTTCCATAGGAAAGCATTGGTTCTAATAGTCCCTTTTTTTGCACATGTAAGTTAGCTGCGCAAATTCACTTGTGTGAATGAGTTCTGAAACTGTTTAGCAACAGTGGTGTCTGGTGTTGTGGGCAGTGCCAGGGAGAGATTAGAGAGAAACTGAGGGTGCTTTTACATGGGAAGTGTAAAAGGGTCCTTAAAAAGAGTCATTGTTAGGGTTCTTGCACACTTGCGTTTTTCTTGCATGTTTCTTTGATGCAATATTACTGCTTTTTTTTACGTGGCTGAGAATGAGACTTTTGCTTTGCGATTTTTGTGTGATGCGGTTTTAACATTAGAAAGTCTCATTGACATTCATGTTAAAAAAATGCGCAAGAAAAATGCAAGAATGCAAGAGTCTTCTGGGTCAGCATTTGTATGATTGTTATTACAGTTCCATACCATCAGTTCCAGTCTCCACTGCCAAATCATTTATGATCACCCTCTACCCGTTATTTATAGGTGAGTTCCTAGTTACACCTGTAAGTGCTTATTGATATTTCATGTGACATTTGGTTGTTACACTACTCAGCTCTACTGTATGTCCTGAGGGTATATGATTATGGGGAGACACTGTACCCCAGGAAAGGTGATTATATTATCTACCTATACATACTGGCATTGTCACCAATGGCTGGAGAACTCCACACCATCAATCAGCCAAATCCACCAGCCCTGCAGTATGCACCTGGAAACCCATAGTACTACAGGTACCAGGAGCAGATCGTGACAATGGCCCTTTTAGACAGAATGCAAATCTCATGATTCTCATTTGCCCAAGCGAACGAGCGGGTGATGCAGTACTTGTTCACTTATCATTCAATGCTTCACATACCTATCAGTGTTTAAACTGGTGAACAAGCCGGTATTGATTTTTATGCCGGTTGAAACTGAACGACAAATGAGAACCTCACGATTCTCATTCGTCGTTTAGTCAATGGTGGTGTTTAAATTGCATGATTCATTCACTTTTGTTTGTTTGAATGAGTTTGTGAATGATAGTCATTCCATCTAAACACACCATAACACTGGACATGATGTTATCTCTACTAGCAAATTATTAATTCACACACTAAGGCTGAATCACAGGGGCGTATGCGTTCTTACGTAAAAACACCTGAACTGGCGCACAAATCTAACATTTGTATGCCCGTTCAGACGGCCTTGGCCCGGCGCATATACACTGAGCCTGCAATGTTGTTGGGTGGGTGGGGGGAGACAGTTTAACTCTGCTAAGCTGTCTCCCCGTTCCCTCCCCCTCGCCGACTTTTTGCAAGAAAAAGGGGCCGGACGGGTGGGAGCTAGTGTGCTGAGCCCCTGCCTTCTCTGCCCCTTGTCAGCAGCCAGCAATGGGAAGTGGCGGCATGGGGCAGGAGCTTAGCAACTAACTCCCGCCCCATCCTCCCCCTCCCATTGCAAACAGCCAGCAAGGGGCGGAGAGAAGCAGGGAAGGGGGTGGGTGTTTAGCAGTCACGCTGCTAAACTCCCTCCCAACTCCCTTCTCTGGCTGCTGTCATAGGCTCCCATAGGAGTCTATGCAGCTGCCGGTGGCGTAACAGTGCCCAGCCAAAATGCGCTATCTTGGCTAGGCGCTTTTACGCCGCAGGAATACACCCATGTGAACTGATGCATTGTGAACCAATGCATCAGAGGGGCAGCCTATATCGGCTGGGCATGAAAGCGCGACCGATATACGCTTGTGTGAATCCAGCCATATCCAGTATCTTTGCAAGGAGTCATACTCCCCCCTCCTTGACCACTGGCTGGAAATTAGCATGGCCTTGATTTCTCAGTTTGTAGCTTCATTTCCATGAGCATATATCGGCCCCCAATTTTCACGGTCGGCCGATATATGCTGCGATCTGATGCATTGGATTCCAATGCATCAGATCACATGGCCATATTCTCGTGACGTAACAGTACCCGGCCAGCCAATATAGCGATGGGCATTTTTACGTCGGGCCCAAAAGATAGTCCTGGAACTATCTTTTGGGCCGGAATACGTCGGCCGCTGCATAGACTCCTATGGGAGCCCATGACAGAGGCCGGAGGTAGGAGGGAGCGAGCAGGGAGGAGAGCAGAGGTGAGCCTGCGAGGGGGAGGGAGGGAAAAGGGGCAATGGCATGGTAGCCTCGGCATATATGCACTGGGGTCAATGCCGTGTTAATGGGCATGCAAACATTAGATTTGTGAGCCCGTTCAGGAGCTTTAACGCCACAGATGGTAGCGTATATCGGCTTACTGTGAAAACGGCGGCCGATATACGCTCGTTAGAAAGAAGCCTGTGGGTCAGTTTGGTTAATTACATGCTTTACATTTTAATAAGGAATTTCATGCCTATTTCTTTTGTTTTATGTTGACCTTTTTTTCAGAAAAACCTGAAGCACGTGGTGCGATTTGTGATTATTGGCAAGTGTCTATTTTTTCTACTGGTTTAAAATGGCTTAATACAAGCAATGCGCCACCCCAAAAATTATTTGCAACTTGGTCAAAGTACACTTGTACTTCCAGGAAACTGTTAGATTGTTTCCAGCTTACATCATGGTATGGTTTGGAATTAATGAAAGTCTGGGAATCTGTTAGTTTAGCTATTTACAAAGCCTACTTTATGGTACCAAAATGAGTCATATGGAGGTTCATAAGTTTCTTATTTAAATGTAATGCTTGATGATCATTCTGCAGAAGCGAGGGTGATATTGGGGTGATTTACTTGCTTTTGTTGTTTTATACTTAGCTACATACAGTATGTTGCTTGCAAATTTTCTAATTACTTTCACTGTATATAACACAAGAAGAACGTTTTAATTGATGAATCCTGAATGGATGCAACTAAGATTTATAGAATAAAAAGAATTACATTACTAAATCCATTTTACATTATCTCTGCATTTACAATATTTTTACACTGATGTATCTGTAAAATGAAAGAACTTTAATGAATCACCAAGGCTGTAAATACATTATAGACATATGTGGCACAATTCAAGGTCAGCACTGAGTTTACTAACCACTTGTCTTTCAGAAAAAAGTTGAGGGGGGGGGGGGGGGCACAATGCAGTAAAAGTAAATACCGACCCATATGGCACTTGACATTTTTGTTGGTAGATCCCAAACGCAGGATCCCTCACTTGGTGTATGCTTCCTAATCTTGACAAATTGAAGGAAACAGGGATTGTAAAACTTTAATTTTTTACTTGTCCGGTCCTTTGTTTTCTGCAAAATAAACAGTACCAGGAGTGTCTAGTAGCTACATATCTCTCTCCCTCCATAAAAGTAAAATGCCTGTCCAGCCGAACAACCATGTTATTAGGAGAGTTGGATCAATGACCATTCTACTGACAGATATCTTACATCTATGGTCAGCAAAGTGTCACGCACGGTTGAATCTGCATCAGTTTTTCATCACAGAGCTCGCTAGACTACTTGGCTTATAATATCTTACTGCTATCATTTTAGCAACTCAGCATCCGAAAGCACATGCACACTACATCCCACCCAGAGACGTAACTTGAAGCTCCCGAGCCCCGATGCAAAACTTGTAACAGGGCCCCCAACTATAATGCTTTACTCATAGTACTGGGTTCCCTATATGGAGAAGAGAGACCTTATGGGCCCCCTAAGGCTCCTGGGCCCGGGTGCAACCGCATCCCCTGCACCCGCTATAGTTATGCCCCTGATCCCACCTATATTTATTTACATGGGCAATTTTAGCTATGCACCAAGCCATGTAGGGGGGACATCAGTGTATATAGGGTAAGGGAGATCACCCCACTTAGGTCCGTGCAGCCAGATGAGCTTTGTCCTGTCTGTGATGTAAAGCAGTGTCTTGGGGACCTATACAAATCCCCCTCTTCCCGGCTTGTCTCCTCCCCTGTGGTACTGTGGAACATCAGAGAGGGGAGACAGTGTAGGGAGGAGGATGATTCATGGAGCTCCACAAGATGCTGCCACACAAAGGAGATGAGCATAACAAACTAGCAAGCCTAAAATCTGCATTAAGGAGAGACTTCTCAGGCATGAAGGGGGCACTACTATCTTTATAGGGCACAAAGGGGGCATTATTGTATTCTTGTGACAAAAAGGGAGCACTATTATGTTGTGGAGCAAAAAGGGGGCACTACGATACTATGGAGGCACAAAGGGGGGGGGGGGGCTAGCACATTATGGGCACACTAGGATGCATTATTACTTAAAGGGGAACTACTACCTTGTGGGGGCTCAAAGGGGGCACTTATCCTATAGGGTCACTATTACCTTATGGGGATACAAAGACGGCACTACTACCCTATGGAACTACTATAATTCTGAGGCATACAAATGTTCTGAAGGGGCAATAAATGGCAAGTGGGCACTGAAAATAATGTCACTAAAGGAGCAATGAGTAGCAGTTCAGCAGAAGGGGGCACTGAACAGAAGGATGTTGCCGGAGCAATAAATGGTAAAAAGGTGTTTATTTCCGTTCCTGTTTATTGCCCATTTGCTATTTATTGCCTTTTAAGCCCTATATACCTGCAATTAGTGATCTACGCTTAGAGTGTACACAAGGAACAACATCTAATGTGCATGTTAAATGTATCCATAGGGCTCTATTCATTCAAGGGAGGCCAAGAGTGTCCTTACATCTTTTTGTTGTACGGAATAGCATACTACACTTTGCTATACCATAAATAAAATCTCCTATGGTAGTGAACAAAATTGTTCAACCCCTGTTGCAACATATTTGCTAAATTTACAAACTTTGAGCTATTTACAAAAAGCAATCAAACAAGAACAATTTAAATAGCTTTACGCGAGTGATTTAACAAGTTGTTTCTACAAATTCAGCAACAACCACCACTTTTATTGGCTGCTCTCAGAATTATTCAACCCCTTTATAAGAAGCGTCTTTGGTACTTAGTAGAGCACTATTTTGCTTTTATGACCTGCTGCAAACATGATGCACAGCCAGAGACCAGCTTCTGACAGCTTCTCTGAGAAATGGTCTCCAGTTCACTAATATCCTTGAGTTTGCATACTGCAACCACCTTCTTCAAATGCCACCAAATACTTTCAATGGGGTTCAAGTTAGGCGACTGTGACGACCACTCCAGAATCTTCAAGGTTTACTTCTGAAACCAAGACTTTAAAAGGGGTTGTACAAAAATTTGAAGTTATTCCCTATTCACAAGATAGGAGATTGCTTGCAGATCGTTGGGGCTCTCACCAATGAGATCCCCACTCATCTCAAGAATGAGGGTCCTGTGTCCCTGTCCTTCTCTCTACAGGGTTACTGTACACCCCACAGTGAGAAGGAGACTGAATGGAGAGGTGGTCGCACGAGCACACTAACGCTCTATTAATATTCAGTGGGATGGCCGAAATACCAGAGTGGCACTCACTCAGGTATTTCTGTCAGCCCCATTGAAATGAATGGAGTGGTGACTGTAAATGCTCAGCCAGCACTCCTTTCATACTGATATTACTGCACAGGTAGAAGCAAACCCCGCAGCAAAAAGAGAACGGGGCTTGGGAGTCCCATTCAAGATCGTTGGGGATCTTGGCAGCGAGACCTCCACCGATCAGCAAGTTATTCCCTATCCTGTGGATAGAGAATAACTTTGAATTCTGGTGCAACCTTTATAAAGAATACTTGGGATCATTGTTCTGCTGGAAGGTACAGTGACGCCCAAGCTCCAGCTTCCTCACAGAAGGCATCATGTTTTCTAATAGGTTTCCTGATACTTTATTGAAGCAATCTTGCCATCTACATGCTGTAGGTTTCCAGTGTCAGAGGAAGCAAAGCAGCCTGGAGCATTACCGAGCAGCCATCATGCTTTACTGCAGGCAAGGTGTTTTTTTAGTATATGCTTCAATCTTCCTTCTCCCAGACATACCATTGATGCATAGGCCCAAAGAATTCCAGTTTTGGTTCATTGCACTACAGAACAGAATCCTAAATCTTTTGTGGCTTATTATCGGAAGGTTTAATCAATGGTAGTCTATGGTTTAGTCTAGATCTGTGCAGGGATTCCATTTACAGAGATTTAAACATAAAGCCAAATGGAACCCCGGATGGAATAAGAAACAGAATGTGAATAGTCCCTTAGACACATCAAAGTAAAAGCTCTATTGATGTTCATTACCCATTATAAATGAGCTCAGTAACAATCATTCTGCTTCACACATTATTGTTCCTTTAAGTGTAATTACCGTATATACTCGAGTATAAGCCGACCCAAATATATAAATCGAGGCACCTTATTTTACCACAAAAAAACTGGGAAAACTAGGTACCTCGAGTATAAGCCTAGCTAGACTAGGTAAAAAACAAAACAAAAACGCAATACTCACCTCCCAGACGCCGTCTGTTTCCCTGGCGTGATGGTCTCCCCGGCAGTGCGGCTAGCTGCTATGTAATTCTCCCCACTGTCATCTCTCTGCTCGGCTTGGAATTCCCCCGCCGTCAGCAAGTAAGCTCTGTGACTGGATCGAGCGCCAGCCAATCACAGCCGGCACTTGATGAACCAATCACAGCCATTCAGTGATGCCATTCACTGAATGGCTGTGAATGATCGAGCGCCGTCTGTGATTGGCTGGTGCTCAATCCAATCACAGCGCTTACTTGCTGATGGCAGGGGAATTCAAAGCCGAGCAGAGAGATGACAGCAGGGAGAATTACATAGCAGCTTGCCACACCGCCAGGGAGACCATCACTCCAGGGACACAGACGCCGGGCACACGGACCCTGGCTGGGAGGTGAGTATTGCATTGGTTTTTTTTTACCTAGACCCTCACTCGAGTATAAGTTGATGGGGGCTTTTTCAGCATAAAAAAATGCGCTGAAAAAGTTGGCTTATACTCGAGTATATACGGTAGCTAAATTGTATAACTATTACTTTCCTAACATCATTTTTATCCTTGTGCTCTTTTAAACCTGCAGCCTCATGTGTACACCTCAGCTGTATACATGGAAGTGCAGAAAGGCATATGGGGGTTCTATGGATCTGTATTACATATTTGTAGGCACTCCATGCGCTGTTGTATGGAGTTTCCATCTAGCACCATATTTTCTTCAATCTCAAACTTTTCAGCAGGTAACGGTAAGAATAGTAAATAATGTTTTTTTTTAGCATTATTACAGCATGTTATTATTAGAGAGGTACAGTCTACTGTACATCTTATATACTGCATATCTATAGGGTTAACCTCACCGGTGAGTAAAAGTCGATCAATTATCGTTACTTCTTTTTTTCCTGTTTGGCTGGATCTGAGACTGGCGTTTTCTGGTTTGAATTAAAAGAAAACAGCAGCAAAATGAGGCTTTATTGTAACTCTGAAAGAACCAGCTGGGAAAAGGCCAAAATAAGCAACTGCTTATTTCTGTAAAAATGAAAGGGGGAAACAGAAGACAAAAATGTAAAACTTTCTCTTTTTTTCAATAGAAGAAACAACTGAATTCATTTTCTTTCTTCTATAAAAGTATGGAAATGTCCTCGAAATAACGTAGGAAGGTATATATGTTAAAGTCCTGTGTATTCCATTTAATTGAGATCCGGAATTGGCTGTGTTTTCATTATAAACCGCTTCTGAATCAAATAATAGGCTCATTTTACTTGTTTAGCTTGGGGTGGATATAGAGTCTATCCAGCCAAAAACAATGGTGAATAAAAATATACTCCATGAAGGTGATATTGTAAATATGGCACACTGAGCACATATGTAGTAGCTTAACCTGTTAAAAAGGAGGACTGGCATATTGTTCTTGTCCATACAGATACTGAACAGTACTGTTGACATTAGACTGGATGCTATCGGATTTGCATTGGAAGAGGTCAATTTATGGTGGACATTTACATACAGGCTATTATGTCACATATTTTTTATATGTTGTTTTTTTCAAATATAACAACCTCTAAATGGGTTGTCTCATGGAAAATATCGTCTATAGTTAAATCCAGCCTACAATTCTAAATATTTTTTGTATTTACACTTCAGAAAGACATTCCAGGACTACTGTTAGAATAAAGCACTTTGTGACAGCGATATTGTGGTCTCGGCAACCTGAACCATTGAGTTCAATGGCAGTGTGATGTTGTTGCACTACACAGCGGTTATATTTCAAGCCCTTCCCCGATAATCATACTGCGGGGCTTGGCAGAAAGCAGTGGGATAGAATGCCGCGGACGTCTGCCACAGCTGTGGCAGAAGTCCGCGGCATTCTCCATCTCCTTTCAATGGGGCTAGTGCTGCTGCCGCTGGCCCCATTGAAAAGACTGGCGATATCCCGGCGTGATGCTGTTTTTTTTCTTGCACTGTGCTGCGAGACTTTACCTTTACTCTCGCAGCGCAGTGGAGAAAAAAACGCCAGTGGGTGTTCACCCTCAAGTAGATACTGGAGCATCTTCGCTTGGATCACTAGAGACCTCTTTGCTCAGGCACCCTCCAGTGGAGGAAGGTGCCATAAATCTGGGAAGCATCCAGATGGGCTGTGGACAAGAAGGCTGGGTGAGCATGCTGTCCTATAAAGAGGCAGGCCAAGCATGTGCGCACACCCTACAGGCCAAGGAAAGAACCACACTGGACATGCCAAACATGTTGATGGCCATGACAGGTGGAAGTAGGAAATCAGGACCGGCACTGCCAACTGCAACATGGAAGGTGTTTCTCCTAGCTGGGCAATTAGCTATAACAGAAGTGTATTATTCTGGGCCGTCTGTCAATTAAATACCAGTAGTTCTTTATTTTGTGGTATTCTTGATCAGATTTGAACCTAGAACCCCAGTGCTGCAAGACAACAGTTCTAACCTCTGAACCACCAAGCTTCTTTTCTCCTCCCTCCTCCTGCTTCTTCCTTCTCCAGAGGAAGAGGAGAAGGAGAAGAAGAAGCAGGAGAAAAAGGAAAAGAATATCTTCTCCTTCTGCTCTCTTTCTACTACAACTGCATGGACTTTGTATGTTCTCTTTGTATTTTTTTCTTCTTGGTCTTTGCCTTTTTCTCCACCTTTCGACAAGGAAGAACAAACATGAAGGCTCAGTTGTTACCATTGTTGCCTTTCAGTGCTGGAGTTCTAGCTTCATATCTTACCGAGGACAACATCTGTATGGAGTTTTTCAAAGCCCATTCAGATGTTGTCTTTCATGAGATCTGAACCTAGGACCCCATCAGAAACAGATTGAAATTGTAGGTCTTTCAGTCAGCTGCAAAACTGAAACATTTTCCTTATGCTTTCCTGTTCCCATGATGGAACAGCAAAACAGACATGAAAATGCCAGCGTGAAATGCCCCTTAGCGATAATTATCTCCAAGTATTTATGCCTGATATATGTGTTAGATTAGTCATGAGCAACATTTTGTTACCATAGGTACTGACTAGCAGTGTGAATGTTCATTGCCAGTTGTATCAATGAATCACTGGTGCTTTTATAGACCCACTGTTTAACTCCAATCATACTACAATCCTTCTAAGCTGGAAATATCACAAATGGAGGGGGTTAAAGTACCACTCATGTACATATAGTCAGATACAGGATTTGTTTTATTAACAATGGCCAATTACTAGATCAGGTAGGATTGTCATTTCTGTTTATAACTATGTTGTAGCCTTGGACTTTTTATGAGAGAGCTGGACTATACAAGCCAAGGAGTGGACTGTGCCAGCGGATGAGGTTTCATTTAGCTAGGCTCACCATAGCTTTGCATTTAGAGTTAAAGATTTTAATAAGGTGATTTTGGCAGTTCAAAAAATGTAATCTTGCCATTGATAAAATATACACAGTGCAGTTTGTAGCTACATGGCAAATTGTACTTTTGCAAACTAGTAAATCTAGAAACAATGTGATAGGCAGGGGACGTCACTGGCCAACTGCAGACAAACTATGAGTGGCATAGCCTTAAATGTACCTCTGGCTTCGGGGACAGTTTGAAAGCATCTATGAATTAGCTATGATCTCATGGATTTGATTATCTCTATAATAAACTATACAGCAGAGATCTACAGTCATTCACTGCAACTGCTTTTGGCTTTGCACTTGGAGAATACACATGACTAGAATGTCTAGCCAAGCAAATCAAAACCATTTTCTCAAAGCCCAACCTTTAGCACCAGCAGGGTGCCTGTTATAGTGCCATACTTTTGATTTTAGTATCTCTTTTTTACTTCAAGTATTTTTGAATATATCCTGACCGAGATCCTTTTTTGACTTTATTCTAGTCTCATACCTTGAGTCTTCAAGCCTTCTTGGTTAGCAGCTACCTTTGTGGACCTCCTTCTAATGGGTAGTCAGGAGGTGTCAGGGGGCTCATCTTATGAGTAGAGTGTGTTAGTCTACCGAAATCCTACCTTGTTTGTCATGTAAACTGATGAAAGTTATTAGGAATGGCAGAGGATCTACAGCCTAGCTACCATATGATGTTTTCTATAAATTCTAACTCTTTGGAACATGTTGGAGGCACATTTTTTGAACAAAGCTGTATTTTTAGTAGTCAATGGTTGTTTATTTTTGACGCACTGTTATTCAGTATCATGGTATGAAGTTTGTTTGACTAATGCCTTATCAACATGTTTTCAACTAATATAATACCAATAATAGGAAATGTTTTCAAGCATATCTCAATCCCAGAGTTATTCTAGAAATTGAAATAGATACATATAGACAAAATAATGTGTGTCCTGCAGACACAGCCTTCAGTTGGCACACAGCCCTGTTACCAGTTGTGGGTGACCACATGTAATCCGGGACAGCAGTTATTTATAAGCAGAATAAAACTACTGGGAATATAGTTGACATCTGTCTACTTATTACTATGTCTTTTGGTGATCAGATATGGGATGTCCTGGGGTTTCAGGCGATCATTTAACATGACCTTTCAAGCAGATGCTTTAAATTGATGCAGTGCTTCCCAGTTACACCACAAATGATGATGAGGGATTAATGGAAGACTCAAGTTACTTGTTATTTTAATAATTACAACTGATTGTTGCTTACATCTATTGATATTTAGCACATTACCTTGGGGGATGGAACAGTATGAACATATATTTGGCTAGCATATAAAGTAAATCTCATTTTTTTCCCTAGAGATGTGCCTTCTCCTAACCTCCACATCAAAGCAGAAGCTCAGGCCCCATTGAAAGCAATGGGAGAACTCTGTGATCCTCTGTGGTAGCAGCAGCAGGGAATTCCTTCATCCCCTCGGGGAATCCCTTCACCCTCGCAGCGGCTGCCGAGATTTCCCTGCCATGTCTGAAGGGATTCCCTACGGGATTGAAGAAATCCTCTGCTACTGCTGTCACAGAAGATCGCGGAGTTCTCCTATTGCTTTCAATAGGGTCGCCGCTGCTGCCGCCAGCCCCATTCAAAGCAATGGGCGATATCGCAGGAACGTAAAGCATGCTGCAATGTGTTTCTCACATAGCATCGCATCACGGTGCTATGCAGGAAAACATCACTCATGTGTATGACCCCATTTAAATGAATGAGGTACATCTTTGTGCGTCTCGCAACACACAAATCTGGAGGGATTTTAACGCCCGTGTGAAACTGACCTTAGTCTGTGTGATGCTGTTACATGAACCTACATAAATTACCTACAGGGGAGAAGCAGGCACTCCTATCACAGTTATTAATGATGATCACACAGCTCCCATCACACCGTTATAATAGAGGAGATCACAGCTCATCCTCCTGACTGTGTACTTATAGTCTGGAACTTACAATCCCTAGCTAATGCTGTGAGGATGTATCATAGGATTGATGTAAAAGTGAAACAAAAAAAAATCTCACAATCAAGATGGTGCCTGAAAAGCATCAGACAGGAGGCTGCACTGCATGGAAGTAACTGCACTATACAAGAGATAACTCCAAAGTGCGACAGGTAATCAGGTGAGAGTGCAGGGATGGAAAAATGTGTTTTCATGCAGTATCCATTTAAGTGAAGTTGATCTAGCAGAACATGCCAATTGCTCTCCATTCTTAAACTATATTGTGTGAAAATTGTGCTTGCTCAATACATAGGATAACCCATAGTCCATAGAGTATCCTCATGGTTGAGACACATTCTAGCAAACATTATCCATGCATCAGTATTACCAAGTTCCATCCTGATAAAGCATGAAAGATCACTGCATACTGATAAGGGGCAAACACCCCAAAACAGCTGTCTGTGTATGGTTTTCTGGCTTGGTTGCCTATTCCCAATCATTGTTTAATATTTGTTAAAGAGTTGTACATTGATTTGAAGGAATGCTGCCATCCAATAGGTGGCGCTGCAGAGGTATTGTTCCATCTTCCCTATTTGCATATATTACCCAGAGGAGCATGGATGGCCTTAGAAGTCTCCTCACTCACCTCCTAGGTGTCTCTACACCCCTTTCGGGTGCTCTCTTTGGGGAGAGACAATGCTCCTCCCGCCCCACTCACCTCCTAGGTGTCTCCACACACCTGGGTACTCTCCTAAAGGAGAGATGACACCCCTGCTGACCCAGATCTTTTTAAAACATGCTTCAGAATGGATTGGGTCATGCTTTTGTATGAACTCACAGAGTTGATAGAAAAGTGCTCATATTTTGCACCATAGACTTTTCGGTTTCCCATATACATACCATTCTTACTCATTGTAATATACATACTGCCATATCTTCACCACTTTGAATGCAGTGGAGTCCTCAATATTCATGAGTTGCCACTCCCCTGCCCACCTGCCTGATTGTTGACAGCTTCCTCCCTATTTATAGTAGAAGGAGAAAGCTGTTAATCAGCAGGAGAGCAGTGGTGGTGGTGGGGAATTGCTAACGAATATGACTGTTTGAGTGTTTGACTCGCTGTATTCCATAATGATTTTGTGAAAACTACTGCAAGAAAAAAGTAAGTGACACAGTACTGGATTCAGATAGGGCAAAATAAACCTGGTGACGGATTCCCTTTAAAGTAGTTGTATATATTCTATTACAAGAATAATAAAAATAATCATCTTTTCTACAGCCTTCACACAGTTAACGTCCCCTGCCCCCTACCTCTCCTTTCTTTATATGATAGAGTACCTAATGCACAATAAGCCCATTTACATTCCGACTGCATTCCCTGCATAAGCACTGTGGATTTTCCGGGCTTTATAAAAATATGAAAAGAATGTTTTTAATGAAATTAAGTCTTCTGAGCCCGGCTGTTTCATAAAGGACTAATTTGGAGGTGAACACACAGCCCAGACAAATCAGCACAAAGTCATTTTTCCCTTCTGGACATTTCACAAAAGAATGTAACAGGAAGGCGAAGGTGTGCCCTTGAGGTGGGTAGCTTGTCTATGAAGCTAGAGACAAGAATGCCCAATAAGCCTGGCACTTCCTACTTAATGAGCTAGTTAGCTTTGATTATACAGCCAGTAATTGGATTATTACACAGGACAAGGCTATGGATTCAGAAAGGTGTAGACTGGTCAACTTAGGAGTTTCCTTTCTCTTACTAACTGTTTTCCAAGTGAAGGCCTATGCTATGTCTAGAAATCTGTTAGAAGCAGGAAATATGTACTACATTGTGGGACAAAAGTCTCCTCATGTTAGGAAATGGAGGTCAACCTTTGCATTGTTATAAAAGCAAATCACTGGACTAACTGTGTTCTTGTTAACAGTGTTGGTGTTGATTACAATTTCTGTCTATTGGATTGGCAACTCAATAAACATAGCTTCTAATTCATGTTAAAGATATAATGAATATGCTGAGCCAAAATATGTTGTATTTAGTATCAAACTGAACAGTTGCAGAACATTATGTCCTACAAGAATACAGACGACTTTTGAAGACGATTCCTAGTACCATATTGTTGTAGTACTAACCTAATATTAAATCTTCACATATCCTAATTTATCCAGTGAAATATTGAATATTCCTACATGTTGTACATTTTCCCAAGTCCATACAAGTGCTTCCATTTTGAAATAGTAACATTGTATGTAAGATCGAAAAAAGACAAATGTCCATTCGGTTCAGCCTATTACCTATGCCAATGTTGATCCAGAGGAAGGCAAAAAACACCAATGATGTAGAAGCCAATTTTCCTCATTTAAGGGTGTAATTTGTAATTTCAGGGATTGTTTGTTCACATATTCTTCTCCATACAGTTTGATTTTTTTTTTTTTTAAAGGGTGACTTCATTTATTATTTTTTTCATTCATTATGTAACTCTTTCCCAGTATATGTAAGCAAGCTAGTGTCAAGTGGTTACTTTTTGTTTTTTTTCTGGAACTCCTGGCCACTTTCTTCTCAGATGGTTATGTGATCTTAGTTTGACCAGCTCAGATTTACTTATGCTTATTTCTCAGTTTGTGTGATGCTATTACATAGATCTTACTACAAATTTTGCCTAGAGGGGAACACAGACACTCCTATCATAGTTACCGATGATGACCACACAGCTCCTGTCACACAGTTATAATAGAAGAGATCAGAGCTTATCCTTCTGACTATATACTTATGGTCTGTATCTTATTTAGATGAATATAAAAGGTAATCATAGTTAAAGGGGTTGTCTCGCGAAATCAAGTGGGGTTATACACTTCTGTATGGCCATATTAATGCACTTTGTAATATACATCGTGCATTAAATATGAGCCATACAGAAGTTATTCACTTACCTGCTCCGTTGCTAGCGTCCCCGTCGCCATGGTTCCGTCTAATTTCGGTGTCTTCTTGCTTTTTTAGATGCGCTTGCGCAGATGGATCTTTTCCCTTCGGCTCGGAAGCATTGGCGTTTTGGCTCCACCCCTTGTACGCGTCATCGCGTAGCTCCGCCCCCACGTGCCGATTCCAGCCAATCAGGAGGCTGGAACCGGCACACGTCATGGGGCGGAGCTACGCGATGACGCGTACAAGGGGGCGGAGCCAAAACGCCGATGCTTCCGAGCTGAGCCGAAGGGAGAAGATTAGAGATGAGCGAACGTGCTCGGCCACGCCCCTTTTTCGCCCGAATACCGCGATTTTCAAGTACTTCCGTACTCGGGCGAAAAAATTCGGGGGTCGCCGTGGCGGCGCGGGGAGTGGGGGGGAGAGGGAGAGAGAGAGGGCTCCCCCCTGTTCCCCGCTGCTACCCCCCACGCCGCCACGCCTCTCCTCGCCCCCGGCGCACCCGAGTACTTTTCACCCGAGTAGTGAAGTACTCGAAAATCGCGGTATTCGGGCGAAAAAGGGGCGTGGCCGAGCACGTTCGCTCATCTCTAGAGAAGATCCATCTGCGCAAGTGCGTCTAAAAAAGCAAGAAGACACCGAAATTAGACGGAACCATGGCGACGGGGACGCTAGCAACGGAGCAGGTAAGTGAATAACTTCTGTATGGCTCATATTTAATGCACGATGTATATTACAAAGTGCATTAATATGGCCATACAGAAGTGTATAACCCCACTTGATTCCGCGAGACAACTCCTTTGTGAATTTTCTGTGACTTTAAAAAAAGTTAAAAAGGCTTAAAATCAACAAAAATTGAATACTCCCCTGTCCTGGCCAATCCCCATCTAGTGCTGCAGCACCAGTACCCACCACACGAAACCTGGAAGAAGGGGCAGCGAGTCAAGTACTCCTCATTGTGCACTTGACCGTGTGTTCCTTCTTCCAGGTTCTGTGCGGCAGGAACTGATGTTGCAGCGCTGGAGGGAGAGCGGCTGGGATAGGTGAGTATTCAATTTTTATTGATTTTAAGCTTTTAAACAGTTTTTAAGTCCCGGAAAACCCCTTTAAACTGTCCACTCAGAAGGCAAAAATGGTATAGCTTCTGGCTAATGCTGTGCTGATGCATTATGGGATTAATGTAAAAGCTTTCACCATCAAGATGGTGGCTGATAAGGGGCTACACAACATGGAAGTAGTTGCAATACACAGACGAGACCTCCAGAGTTTCACAGATAAGCAGGTGAGGGGGGCAGGAATGGAAAAATATGTTTACACTGGAGTGGTCATTTCAATACTTTTTTTATTGAACTTTTTACTATTAAAACAAATAAAAAAGCAATATCATGGCTCACAGGTCACCTAGCAACCAGACGAGTTAGTAGAATAAGGCACTCTGAAGCATGTTGTCAAGTTGTTGTCATGTTGTGCTCCTGGGACCTGTAGTTCTGTGAGTTTCCAGGAACGCACTTTTACAGGTGTGGGATGATTTGGCTGGCTGATGATGTGGAGTTCTCCAGTCAGCCAATCACTATTGGTCTGCTGCATATAAATACCAGCCACTCTTGCTAGAGGGTGCTGGCCATTTATTCCTTTTCCTATTTTCCTCATTCCCTTTCAGAACCTTGTTGCTTGGAATCATGCATGTTCTGCTGTGTTGTTGCTTGCATGCATGAGGTTCTGGGTGGGATTCCCTTTTTTTGTTTTGAACAGCGACACTTTCAGTGTCTGTGTAGGTTACCAGACACTAGGTGTGATCAGCTCCCTGTTTTGAGGACCCTGCAACAAAGCTGGTTTTCCACCTGGAGAGGTCAAGCATAAAAACTGGGGTTCTCCAGGTGCTGCCACTTCAGTTAACCCACAGCCAAACCAGTGTGTGGCAAGGTGATCCACATTCATATGTCTAATAATTTGCCATGCTTTAAGGGTGCATTGGCCAAAAAATGGTCAGAGACCCAATTCCCATCCACAATGAAAGTAATGGGCTCTAAATCCATTATTTAGGATCCAGTTCAGGAATGGGCCACTCTTCAGTCCCAGGAATTAAGTCAGGTTACTCAAAATAGGGGATGGGGGAACAGATTTTGCAAAATATCCGATCTAGGAAACACATGAGATAAAAAATTCAGTGTTGGAGTAATGGTCGAATACAGATTTGCTCCTGAGATAGTGCTGCTGAAGATAGTGCTGCTAGAGGGGTAACGAGGAACGTTTTTTCAACCAAGACCCACTGCTTACTGTCACCTTGTCTACACCTATTTTAAAATCCTAAGTAGGTGAGGAGCATAATAATACACTCAGTGTAAAAAAAAAATCAAGCACAAAGAAGGAGTTCTCAGAATCGAATGAAACTTTCTATGTGTGATGGAAACATTGATATAAGTAAGTGATTACAATTAGAGATGAGCGAGCACCAAAATGCTCGGGTGCTTGTTACTCGAGTCGAACTTTCAGTGATGCTCGAAAGTTCGTTTCGAGTAACGAACCCCATTGAAGTCAATGGGTGACTCGAGCATTTTTGTATATCGCCGATGCTCGCTAAGGTTTTCATTTGTGAAAACCTCCAAAACACAAGAAAGTGATGGAAACGACACAGAAACGAATAGGGCAGGCGAGGAGCTACATTTTGGGCTGCATCTCACGTTCCCAGGTCCCACTATTAAGCCACAATAGCGGCAAGAGTGAGACCCCCCCCCCCCACACTGTCAGCGTAAAGATCGTTCTTCTCTGCCACAGCTGTAACAGCTGTGGCAGAGAAGAACGATGTTAGCCCATTGAATTCAATGGAGCCGGCAATACAGCCGACTCCATTGAAAGCAATGGGCTGCCAGCGATCGCGGGATGAATTGTCGGGAAGGGGTTAAATATATAAGCCCTTCCCTGCAATTCATCCAGAAATGTGTAAAAATAAAAAATATATATATACTCACCTGGTCCCGGCAGACGGAGTTCAGCCCGGCAGGCTGCCGTTCTCCTGAACTGCTCTGAACAGCTGTGAGTAGTATTCAGCAGCCGGGGATTTAAAATCCCCGCCTGCTGAATGAGATGCCTCTGATTGGTCACAGCCTGAACAATCAGAGGCATCCCTCACTCACACCCATTCATGAATTCATGAATGGGTGAGTGAGGGCTGCCTCTGATTGGCTCAGCGCAGGGACAGCTGAGAGCTGCCGGGACCAGGTGAGTATGTATATATTTTTTATTTTTACACATTTCTGGATGAATTGCAGGGAAGGGCTTATATATTTAACCCCTTCCCGACAATTCATCCCGCGATCGCCGGCAGCCCATTGCTTTCAATGGAGTCGGCTGTATTGCCGGCTCCATTGAATTCAATGGGCTAACATCGTTCTGCCGGGACCAGGTGAGTATATATATATTTTTTATTTTTACACATTTCTAGATGAATTGCAGGGAAGGGCTTATATATTTAAGCTCTTCCCGACAATTCATCCCGCAATCGCTGGCAGCCCATTGCTTTCAATAGAGCCGGCTGTATTGCCGGCTCCATTGAATTCAATGGTCAGTGCTCGTTTAATCGAGTAACGAGCATCTCGAGCACCCTAATACTCGAACGAGCATCAAGCTCGGACGAGTATGCTCGCTCATCTCTAATTACAATATCACAGCAAAAGAATAATTTATTGCAGAAAACTGAACACTTGAAGGGAGGTTCTAGTACCTTGTTGTACTGCCTCTAGCTTGGATACAAGATGTGAAAGGGCTGGGAATGGAGGAATACAAGTTTTGTATGGTATCCTGCAGTATATCGGTCCACATTTGCTGTAGCTGAACCTCTAGATCAGTGATGGCGAACCTTTTAAAGACTGAGTCTCCAAACTGCAACTCAAAACCCACTTATTTATAGCAAAGTGCCAACACGTCAGGGGGTGAGGCTTATCACAACGTATGATTTCTACCTCCCTTGTTATAAAAAGGACAGGGCCGCTTCAAAATAGACAGTGTACAGATTTTGACTGCTTTTTGGATGCGGGAATGCTGCAGAAATTGACACAGAAATTTCCGCTAAGAACATTCTGCAGCATTTCCGCCTTGTGTAAACATACCCCAGTAGTAATAGTGACATCCTACGGCAGCCCCCAGTAGTAATAGTGACATCCCACATTGGCCCCAGTAGTAATAGTAACATCCCACAGCAGCTCCCAATAGTAATACTGACATCCCACAGTAGCACCGGTAGTAATAGTGACATCCCACAGCGGCCCCCGTAGTAATAGTGACATCCCACAGCGGCCCCAGTAGTATTAGTGACATCCCACAGCAGCCCCAGTAGTAATAGTGACATCCCACAGCGACCCCAGTAGTAATTATGACATCCCAAAATGGCCCCAGAATTAATAGTGACATCCCACGACGGCCCCCAGTAGTAATAGTGACATCCCACGTTGGCCCCAGTAGTAACAGTGACATCCCACGTTGGCCCACAGTAGTATTAGTGACATCCCACAGCGGCCCGAGTAGTAATAGTGACATCCCACAGCAATCTCACAGTAGTAATAGTGACATCCCACAGCGGCCTACAGTAGTAATAGTGACATCCCACAGTGGCCCCAGTGGTAATAGTGCCCCCCTGAGACCCATATACTTACCCTCTCCTCCTCATGGAAGCGCCGCTGTTCTTCTGCTCGGCGCTGCTGCTGATCCTGTGATGTCAGTGTGCTGCCGGACGCCTCCTCCCCCTGCTCTCTCGGGACCATGGAGGAGACATCAAGGGTGAAGGGAGGAGGATGCCGGCTGCACAATGAAGTCACAGTGTGTGCCGAGATCAGCGCAGCTAGCAGCACAACTGAGTGAACACCGGCAGGGGAGCCGCGGCCCCTTGCTTGTATTCCCTAATGTGGTGAGGGGCTGACGGCGGAGCGTGTCAGCTGGGAGGGCTTTGCGTGCTGCCTCTGGTTCGCATAGGTTCGCCACCACTGCTCTAGATCATGGCCCTCCACAACAAAGGCAGGATTGAAGCACTCGACCCTAGGTCTCCGGACACGAATATAGCCATTGTCAGTGCCCAAACTGGAATAGTCACTGAAGATAACCCTTGTTCACTCAATAGCAGTGCAGTTCTGTAAAACGCAGCACATGTAATGAGATCAAACGTCCTTCAACCAAGCACCTGGAAATGGTTCTGGCAGACAAGAGGGCCTGTAACAATAGGGCCACCTATCTCTGGATGGTGGAAAATGAAAGTTAGAACTACTTGTGCTTATCAGACTATCAGACAATTCTTTCTACTGGTGTTCTGTAGTGGGAATCCTGAGCCTGGTCGCTTGTGTACGTACCGTCACGTATCCACTTGTCCTAACACCTCCTAACAGCCTGGTCAGAATGCCAGTTTGTCGATACAACCATCCAGCGCATTGCGATAATGCGCCCCTCTCAAACTCTGTTAACTGGGCGAAATCTCTTTGATTGCATCGTAGAGGCGTCTAGTGGTCAACAAGCTCTATACAAGCAGAAAGAGAGGTCACTGCACACAAGGAGCCTCTGAGAGCCTTTTTATAGGCCAAGGGGGAAACCACTATTAGGGCCTCAGGTGGCAAGACCGTTCATCTAATCACCCCACAACTCTAATCATTTGCATATCTGCCTAAGATGTAACTGCATGACAAATTTTGCAGTTAAACAGCAACTTTTTCTAGGTGCTTGATTTTTTTATACACAGCGTGCATATTGCATTATTTACTATTATTCTTGCATTAAAAAAAGTTGTTTATGCCTAGGATCCTATGTCCATGTTCTGCCATGATGTCCATGGCTACACTTGTATCAGCCTTTGGTTTTTAATACTTAGAATGGGACCTGCCTTGTGGCAGCAGCAACCACATTGTTCTCGCATAACCTGAATTACTCATAGCCAAAAAGAGATTAACAATACAGTAATATGGTACTGCTGATCATCAATTTCCTAATCTGAAATTTGTTTTTGGAACCAAGGTGACACTTCACTTTATCTTCTATTTTAACAGCAAAAATGCTTGACTGCTCTTAATTTTAGGCACATGTTTTAAAGTCTTTAGTTTGTTCAGAAACAACATTGCATAGGAAAGAATGTATTCATTTTTTTCCATCCAACATTTGGTATGTATTTCCTACAGTTCTAACACCCCACAAAGGAAACCTAGTAATAACCATCTACATGTACAGTATATAACTACACAAAGGGAAATCTATGGAGTATAAAAATGCTATCATAAAATACTAGAAGCGTCATAAAACACTGGACGTTATAGAAACAAAGTCTGCATTTACATTTTTAAAGGCACAGATTATATTGCAGCTTTTAGGAGAAAAAAATACATATACCTTACATGCCTGGTTAGGATGTTTCCCTAAACCAAAAACAGCATGGCCACCAGCCATAAAAGTTCAGCGCCTCCCTGCTACTGCCAGACTGCTTGCGAACACCTCTACTACTGTCACTGCCAACACTGCCCTAGACCCCTTCCAGAGCACGTGGCAACCAGAATAGCAGCAGGACACTGAGGCAAACATCATCACATTTCCATTCAGTGTGTCCAAACATCTTGAGCTAGCTTTCTTTCTTTCTTTTTTTCCCAGAGAATTGAGAATACTGACTGTACTCAGATTAGGCTAAAATGTGTTTTAACGTGCTTTCTTAGGATCAGCTGGACGCATTGTAACTATATTTCCCTTTCTTCTGTGTTGAGAGACAGCACAGTTATATACAGTACCATATTACCTTCCCACATGGAGCTGATATAAAAATGATAACAGCAAGACATCATGATATTTTTCTACTAACCCATATTTCATATTTGTGAAACAGCTCAGATCCCTCACTAAGTTATAAAACCAAAGTTTATCTGATACCATACAATACTGAAACAATCTTTGTCCCTTGTTTTAAGGATGTTATCTGAGTAATCACTACAATGAAGAGTAATCCATATTTCACTGGGCAGCTCTATCTACACCACCCATCATATATGTTAGACCCTATTTAAACACAACCATTATCGCTCAAAATTTGCTCAAAAACCATCTTTTGAGCGATAATTGTTGTGTCTAAACGCGTGTCCATCGTGCACGATTCGCTCATCGTTGTCTTTCAGCTATCTGAAAGACAACGATGAGTCTTATCAGGACCGTGCGCTGAATTCTCAGTGGGATACCGCTGATACCGTTGTTTCAACTGGTATCCTGCTTGGAGAACACAGCAGGAGTATGCAGAAGACAGCACTCCAGCTGTGTTCTGCAAACCCTGCTTGGAGCGCTCCGCGGGATACCAGCAGTTCTCGGAGTGCGTAAATGCATACAACGATTATCGCTCAAAGATTGCCTTTGAGCAATAATCGTTGTGTCTAAATATGTCTTAACCGCTTAGTATATACTTTATAAGGATCATTAATCCTATTATATATTATAATAATGCTAACTGGGCAAAAAGACTTTTGAGGAGAGTACTTATAGCTTGGGATTTGTCTGCCGTCCTACTGCAAGCTCGAAGTCTCAGTCATCTCCTACACATTTAGATGTCTTGAGGCCTTATTAAATAACAGTAATTGCTAATACAAAGTGTGGTGTTAAAGTAGAAGAGTTCTTTGTATGCAGCATTTTAAAAAATTAGTGATCTTCCAACCTTGTTGTTGCAGGTGAAAGTGGAGATTTTAAAAAACACTATAGTTTACTTTAAGGGCTCAGTCACACAGGCGCTGATTCACCCGTGTTTCTGATAAGAAGGCCGCACGGCGTGCGGACAACTCTGCATGACTGGCTATATTGCCGGTCATGTGTTCTTTCTTCCGGCGGTGCGGTTAGTCGTCCGCACCTGCAGTGCAAGGGTCTTAGTCGTGCAGAAACACGGGCGGATCGGCCCGTGTGACTGAGCCCTCAGGAGTTTTTCAGGACTTTACAATTAATGACCTACCATTTTCTCAGGACAGATTATCAATAGTTGATCGGTTAGGTGCCACCAATTGGGACCGAAAGCGATCAGCTGATATCAGGCTGGCTGTCAGTGAGGACAGAGTCAAAAGCTGACAGCTCCATCCGCATTGCAGCTCCCTGGGTTGATAATTAGAGGCACACTACCCATTGAATTTAGTGGGAGCTGTGCCTTGAATTACCAACCTGGGCCACTGCAAGGAGATTCTGGCTCCATTCACATTGTCAGTAGGGCTGGGAAGAGCTGCTCACCAGATGTCCTGAATGGCAGACTTTCACCAATTAACTATTGATGATATATCTCGAGAATAGGTCACCAATAGTAATGTCCCAGAAAACCCCTTTAAAGAGTACCTGTCAGCTACTATGAGCCCTATAAATTAAAGCTTTGGACTAATAGGAGAGAAGGTGCTTAGTCGGGGGGGGGGGGGGGGTGATTTTTATACTCTCCTGTTTTTCCGATCCCCCTTTACTTTCATTACGTCCCTCTTACGTTTGTGCAGGGTGCAATTGCGGCGCCATTCACTGACATACCCAACATATTAGACCAAGCCGTAATTAATAAAAACTTTCAAAGACAGCATCCTTGCTGCATTACAAATTCAGCTTTATTCCTCCATTATGCAACGTTTCGATTGTGGCAGTCTTTCTCAAGCGTACAGCCAAGATGCTGTCTTTGAAGGTTTTTATGAATTATCCATTTACAAAGGAGTGCTGCTTGCTGTTGTCTTTACTTAAAGCCCTAATTAATGTTCACAATGGACCAATATAGACATATATTACACTATATCACGAAAAGGCAGGGAATACATGATAGGGTAAGTAATGTTAACAGAAATACGGGAATGGGGACATTGTACCCAAAAAAAATTTGGTATGACAGTTCCAAAACACAAGATTTCTTTCAGCACTCACATGAAGGTAAACACAAAACTTTTATTTCAGCATCCTTAAAAACATCCCAATAGAAGCAGATGGGAAAAAAGGGGAACGATTTTTACATGTTTCGAGTCTCACAAACTCGGTTCTTTCTAATAATGTCAGTCCCATGTCTTTTAACATGTATAATTCGTTCCCCTTTTTTTCCATCTGCTTCTATGAGGATGTTTTTAAGGATGCTACAATAAAAGTTTTATTTTTAACTTCATATGAGTGCTGGAAGAAATCTTGTGTTTTAGAATTGGATCCATCTGTGGCTGAGGCGGCTTCCTCCCCTGCACCATGCCACTTAGATTCCAGCATAGTATCCAGTGTGGGTGAGCTGGTTTCACTTTTTCTTTTCGTGTGATAGTGCCTGCTTAGAAGCAGGGTGATCGTTCTGATAGGGACATCCCCAACCTTGGGGCCCTAATCTGTCTCTAGATGGAGGATAGGGAAGATATTTAATGCAGATAGAAAGAGCAATGTATATAACACAATATTTGGTAGAAGTGAATAAGCCCCACACAGAATACATAACTACAGGTACTTAGCAGACAGAAGTCTGCGCCTCAACAAATACCTTAGACAGAACAATAACCTGCGTCCATGTAGAGGCACGCCTGGAGTCAATATATTTCCATTATGGCTGATTGGCTGGCTAGGGGACACAACTCCTTGTTCGCCAATCAGCCCACACATCACAGGAGATGTTGTCGCAGGGTTTCTCAACAGACAATACCTCCGGGGCCTTCTGCAGTGACAGGAAAAAGGGAGCGCAAATATCTGTCATTTGTAAATTCATGTGAGTCTTCCACACAGGGAAGTGCAGGCTATGGACCACTTGCATGCCATTGTCTACTAGATTCACTCTAAGTCATAAGGTATAGAAGCAGATAAAAAAGTGTAATACTTCTGGAGTGAAGGCACTCATCAGTGCCAAATGCAGAATGGCAATACGAATGCCCGAAGGTGCAGTCACGTGGTCTGAGGCTGACATCATAACGTTACCAGCCAATGCGCCACAACAGTCACAATGAGAGGACAGTGTGTGCATGCACTCAAGGAGTTGGCTGCATGAATTGAGATTTGGCTTTGTGGGGAGATAGCAGGGAAATGGGGAGGCAGGTGAATATACAAATCATACCACCAAACTCAGTGTTTCCTTGCCTATAAGCCCATGACTTTAGTTTATGGGGTCCATAGGAACTCAGAGGTTCATTTTAAGGTATAATACCCACAGTGTTAAAAAACATCACATCAACATGGATGACAATTGATGAGCAAAAAAAGGTAAAATGTAGCCATAAAAGGAGATGATCTATCTTCAAAGACAAGAACAATGAGGGAGTCATCATGGATAAAGATGTTTATGTGAGAGCTAGCAGAGTACCATACAATACGTAGACTACATAATATTTTTGGTACTTCTGTTAGTGTTAAGACTCAGCAGAACAAGTACAGTACCACTCACATTGTTCTAATCCACTCATTAGAAGACTTACCATTTAGATTGTCCTAAGGCATTGTGAGCACCACCTATAGTATCCTAATTGATCATTCGAACTAATTTGCACCTCTCTTTTCCTAATTTTTTTTAAAAAGGAGGATACATACAATCAACATGCTTCTCTATTTTAGCGCCAATCCTATACCCAATTTATCAGAAAACAGACTTAGAAAACCACCTACCCCTTACCTTTCCCAATACAAATTCAGCACTCACATCCTGCCAAACCTCATGTCTATGCTCCTAATAGATATTCAGCAGAATGTCCACTCATAGTTATGTACAGTCAGTAGAACACATGCTTCAGATCCTTTTCTGATTACTACTCATTTGGCAGACCACTTACCTCTCGCATTTACTGTTATGTAGTGCATATTCAGGAGATCATCAGCCCCTTCCAGCCTTCTAGTAGGCACTGGGTGGGTTACTTACCTCCCGCTATGTCAGAAAAACTTCCTCTTAAATCCTATAAACATACATCCAGCGGGATACCATCATTTACATGTTCCCAAAGACCATGAGTAGAGCACCTAGGTTACATCATACATCTTCTGAATGCACCTTCTAAGATCTCTTACCTCTTAAGGCCTTTTTACACAAAAAGATTTTCATTCAGTTTATGGTTGGATTGTTCAAAACTGAACGATAATCGTTTTGTGTAAACACGGCCAATGATTGAACTACGAACTTTTATTTGTTCGCCTATCCTTCGTTGTTGATTCTATGCAGGCATAAAAAGTTGACAATAATCATCCCATGTAAACAGGCAGTAGCTCATCTATGAACGACTGCCTGTTTACCCTGAATTGAGGCGGGCGGCCAGAAGGGATTTCCGGCACATTTTGCTTCCATTCAGTGAGCGATTACTCCTGTGTGAAAGCATGAGAGTGATTATCTTTGTCAGGCGCTTAAGTGTCTGAAAGTTATCCCTTGTAAAACCCCCCTTAGGGCTTACACACATGGGCGTGTTTTAGTCCCTTTATGCGGCCGTAAAATTAAAATGTATTGGTCCTGTCCTGGTACCATAAGAAATTCCAATCCATGCCAAAAAAGCCAAAAGAATTAGGCATCAAATAAAGAATATTCTCTTAAATTGTATTGTTTTAAAAAAATGAAATGTTGTTGAGGATATTTAGGCATTAAAGGTCTTGGTCGTGAAGGGGTTAAGTATTTTTACTGTGCAATTTTTTTTTCGAATTGTGGCAAAATCCTGACAGGGAATGGTTAAAGAAAAAACAGCTTGAGATCTACTTACATATGGTAAATCCCAGACAGTCTTAGGGTGTCTGTAAGGGTGCTTTCACACTGGGTGGAATGTTCCACCACAGACAAATTTGCACCAAGATGCGCATATCTTACATGTGGATTTTGCTGTGGATTTTGCGCTTAGCAGATTTTGGTTTGGATTTGTCTGTGGTGGAATTTTGTGTCCTGTGTTAAGGCACCCTAATCCTTGGAATGTTGTAGACTTCATAGCTTTTATTTTGCTATTCTGCATTTACTGCAGAACTAAATGCATTCAATAGACTTTCAGCAGAACATCCACCTCTAATGTTCATCCTCCTAATGAATATTTACCAGAACACTTCTTAACCTCACAGTATACACTCAGCAGAGCATTTATCTCTTCCCTCTACTTTCATGAACACCTACCTACCTGTTGCACTAGACATTTAGTAGAACAACTACATAGGTGTTAAATCTTCCTAGACAGAAAAGCTTCTTATCTCTTTCTAAGGGACCTTTCACATGGAACAGAATTACCCTCAGGACGCAGCACATATGCAGATTTTATTAATTAGTGCGGATTTTGTTTGTTTTTTACTGCAGAATGTATTCTGCAAAGATCTTGTGGAATTTCAAGCATTTTTTTACGCAGACATATTGCAGAATTGCATTCTGTATATTAGAAATTTGCAACAGCATTTCCATAAGATGACCTTAATTCTGCATCAGGAAGCTTTTCCGCTGCGGAATTTAATCTTGCGTTTTTTAAAATAAAGATGCGCAGATTTCAACAGGTGCAGAATTCCAGCTAAAATATTGGGACGCAGAAATGTCCGCACGGACGAATTCTGTCCTGCATGAAAGGTCCCTAAGACACCTTCAGCAGAATCCCTACCTCTTATATACTCTTATATTAGGATAATTCTACTTTTACACAATACTCAATCCAAAATCACAAATCAATTTTTTATCACAGTCTGCTTATGCAAATATGCATTCATCAAAACTGCATTCACTATACACCTGGAGTTATACAATATGTACATTCCTGCAGCTCATCCAATAGCTCTCTAAAACACATCATATGAGGGATCCTAGAGGAGAATCTGTGCACCTGTTGCTCTACATTTGACTAGATGATACATGCACAGTCCAGCCCTAAGAAGCATTCTGGAAGTAAAACATTCACAATTTTTGAAGAGAGAAAAACACCAGTTTCTACCCCTGGTAATGCATTGCTTCCCCCCAGTAATACAGTAACATATAGCAGATGAGGATTGAGTGGCATCTAGTTTACACACTATAGAATACTACTTGGGAAATCTGCCTGTACAGACCTGTAGCTTACCTTAGTGGTCCAAGCTGTCTGTTTGGCATCAGGTTGCTTCTGTCTCTGGATTGTGAAGAAGACAGCTAGGATTCTTCCAAGCAAGAAGAGCTGGTTGAGTCTAGCAGTCTGTACTACTTGCACCTTGCAGCCCGGGAGCAGTCAGCAGCTCAGCGCAGGAAAAAGTTTAACATGAGTTGTCAGGATGGGTAAACTCTCTTTAAGAAAGAAGGGTGGGAGTGTGTAAGACGAGAGAAGGGGCAGAGACCAAGAGCTTTTGAGTGGATTCCAGCCTCCAGATTACTTTTCAATTTCACAGAAAGTCTATTTTTTTTCTCTTTTCTTGTTATTTCTTTCAGAAGGATAACAAAATCATGAAAGAGGGGTGTGACCATAATAAGGGTATTTTGGGAGGAGTTGAAAGAAATGGCTTCACCTAAGATGCTGTAATATTAGAAAGCTGTCTCCGAGGTAACTAGAGAATTAGTGCAATATGATGCAGGCTACTGTAAAGAGGAGAGAAGTTTGCAAAGTAGAAGTGAGTTATGTAATGCATTTACTATTAAAGCAGCATTCCTTTTGCACAGGAGCATGGATTCTAGATGCTTTGATGCAGTTATATGCTATGCTTTAAGCAAGGACTATGGATGCTGCTAAGATGCCTCAATACCAAGAATAATGATTTGATGGTTTAGTCTAGCAACATTGCAACAATTCAGGAACTATCCAATTTCGCACCTTAGGTACTATCAATGTTAACCCTTGGACAATAGACATGCATATCTGTTGAACAGTTGTCAATAAAAAAGGGACTGGTTATTACAGCTAATTTATAGTTCTGGGGCCACTGCTTTTAGGCCACTTGCGGAATTTGCGCATACCTGTCATTTCTGTTCTTCATCTGCGCTGCAGATGGACCCAGCAGCTCGCCATCGGACATGCACAGTACTGATTTTTTTTCACTTTTTTTCCTGCGCTGTCGCTAGGCAATGATGCAGAATCCGCGAACTGTCTGTAATGTTAATTGCGGACGGACCGCGGGTCCATTGAAATCAATGAAAGCTGTCCATGTGGAATCTGTGTAAAAATAGAGCATGCTGCAATTGTTTTCCTCCGCGGATGGAAACTGCAATTGAGTTCCGTTTGTGTGCAGGAAGAATCAATTTTCCACAGCATGCTATTGACAGTATTTGCTGCGGATCCACGATGCATACGCCCGCCACAGATTCCGTGGCAAAAATACGCCTGTGTGCAGATGGTCTTAGATGACCAAAGATAAGATGTCTTTGGACTTTTTTGTTCTTCCCTTGTGTGCTCAGTTGTCTCCTTGGCCCTTCGGTTTCTTTTCACACTCTAAAATATACTGGAAATGTCATTGATATCTTTTGAAATAAGCATAACGGTCCATGCCAGTCGGAGCAAAGAATGGGATTTCAAACTCTACTAGGCAGGAGCCTTATTTACCGTATGGGAGAATGCTAAATGAATGTAGTTAAATGGAACTAATCACCTCAGAACAGCAGCATAAACTAAGTTATGTTGTTGTTTCAGGAGGTAATGGGGAGTCGGGAGATGTACTTTTTAAACTCACCCCCTCCCTAGTTCCCACAATGTCCCCCAGTGAAGATTGACCATGGTCTGAAATCTAACACTTTCACTCCGCCATGTACGTGTTGTCGCATAGACTTCTAGACTTCATAGACTTCTCCTGTATTATATTTACACTTTAAAAATGTTTTAATCCCCAGTTGTTCCAGGAATAATGTTACATGTAGAATAGTGTCACCTGCTGCCTCTATTCTATATTCACATTCATAGCTAGAAAAGATGTAGCAAGTGGTAAGAGAGCGAGACAGCATTACTGCAGAGAAGCAAGACTGTGTAGGTGTGACCACAATGGAACATTTACAGAGGGGGATGAGGAACGGAGATGCTCTTCAAGAGAAACAGAAGATTCTAATGTTAATACTGGAATATTCAGCTTACTTTAACCCTTTCCAATCCAATTTGTATCCCGGTTTTCCTAGGGGGCTTACTCTTTTTCTGCCATTATACAACGGCACTATATGCTGGCTAACGCCAGTACTGCATGAGGTGACAAGTTGGATAGGCTCTGACAGCAGAGAGGGTGGCCATGTACAGTAAAAGAACCCCCCACGGACATCTTCCAACATCGGAGCTGTACAGCCTTAAATCATAATGTCTTTAGACGTCGGACAGTGGATTGGAAAGGGTTAAAAGTCCTTTATGCTACTGCTCCTCTGTACCCTGACTCTGATTACGGCTGTTAATTTTTCAATGCCGCTGTTAATTCTGACAGTGGCATTTAAATGTTCTGTTGCCATGGCATCCTGGGGCCTTTTGAAGGCCCCAAGCTCTGCCATGTATTTCTGCCTATGGTATTTTTGCTGGGAATTCTATTAGGATGGGCCACTTGCCCATTCTAATAGTATGCCAGCAGAAATACCATCTATTGCAATACTGAAGTATTGCAGGATATCGTGTAAGCAATCAAACAATCACTAGTTCAAATCCCCTATGGAGACTAAGAAAGCACTGGAAAAAATAAGGCTTTTATTATTATAAAAAATAAAGGATACTAAAAGCTTAAAAAAACTTTTTTTCCATATTCATAATTTAAAAAAACCAAACATCCAAAACACGTTTATTCCACATGGTGAATGGCAGCAGAAAAAGATACACTACAACAGAATTGTGGTTTTTTTGGTCACACCCATCCCCAAGAACAAATGTAATAAAAAGCGATCAAAAAGTTGCATGTACTCCAAAATGGTACCAATAGAAACCACAGCACAACCAGGCCTTCACACAATCCTATTGATAAAAATGTATGGCCGTCAGAAGATGGCGACATAAAATATATATATATTTTTTAAGCAATATTTTATTTTTAGGTAGTAAGTAGAGATGAGCGAACATACTCGGTAAGGGAGATTTCGCAATCGAGCATCGCGATTTTCGAGTACTTCACTACTCGGGTGAAAAGTACTCGGGTGCGCTGTGGGGCGGGGGTTGCAGAGGGGAGTGGGGGGTAGCAGCGGGGAACAGGGGGGAGCCCTCTCTCTCTCCCTCTCCCCCCCACTCCCCGCTGCAACCCCCCGCTCACCCACAGCGCACCCGAGTACTTTTCACCCGAGTAGTGAAGTACTCGAAAATCGCGATGCTCAATTGCGAAATCGCCCTTACCGAGTACGTTCGCTCATCTCTAGTAGTAAGCAAAAAAATAAACAAACTAAATTTGGTATTGTCATAATTGCACTGTCCCATACAATAAAGTTATCATGTCACTTTTGCTTTAGTGTGTACATTGTAAAAACAAAGATGACAAAATTGTGTTTTTTTTCCCCCATTTTCTCTCCACTTTGAAATGTTTTCAGGTTTTTAAGTACATTATGACTCCACACACCTGGCTGCTATGGCAGTCACTTGTGAATAGGAGAGGATACTGCAGTGCATTAACTGCACTGCAGAACATTTGTATGTGGACCCGGTTGGGTGGGCCAGGCCCCCTTGATATGTGGGCCTGATTACAGCCGCTATGGCTGCTATGGCAGTACTACTATTGAAAAATATTATTTGTTCAACAAAAAATAGGCCCCAGACAGCTACATTGGCAGAAAAATAAAAGAGTTATGATTTTTTGAAAGTGCACAGCAGAAACCAAAAATTAAAAAAAAGTCTGTTCAAAAAAAACCTGAAAAAAAAAACTAAAGTGGGATACTAAGTGTGCCCTTACCCTTATAGCCTTAGGGCTTATTCACAGCTAGCCTATATAAGCTAACATCTGAGCTGTCTTCCCCCTTCCCTCCCCCTCGACAGCTCTCTGTCTCTCCTCCTCCATGGCTGTTTGCAATGGGAGAGGGCAGGACAGGGGCGGAGCTAAGCTCCCACCCCCATCCCGCCCCTTGTCCGCAACCAGCAAACCAGACCCCTAGATTCATTCAAACCTTAGACTAGACCCCAAAATTACATCACACATTGTATATACAAGGTGCAAATGATATCACTTTTCATGTTACCATTATGACGACTGAACAAGTCTTATTATATTAAGACCAACATTACCAAGAATAACATTATACAAGGGCTAAATAATAATGCCACACCATGTTCACATATCACAACCACATAGCAACTAATTAATATAGCTGGAAAATGCTACAAAGGTATTGCTAGAGACTTGGGTGTACTGATTAATACCACCATACTGTTACTGAATAAAGACCGCTACAAAGATGATTATGTATTGCAAATAGTAACACTGTATGAGGGCCAAATATACTGTGACTTCATAATAGCACAACACTGTTAGGCTGCCTGTCCACGGCCACAACGGAATATCGCTAGTGCTGTTTTGCCGCGGAGGAGGGGAGAGCACTTATATTAATGAGATGCTCACTGGGGAGAATCGCGGCATGCCGCGATTGTAATCACGCGAGCGGTAAAATCACTATGATTCTCCGCTCATGGACAGTAGCCTGTGCTTTCCATAGTTACCCTATGGAAAGCATGTCATGTGAGCTCCATGTACGATTTATTGCCATGGATCTCACTATGACACCTCACCCGTGGACAGCCAGCCTAAGTGAAAAAAAGACTATTTAAATAACAATATTACCATTATACACTTACCATATAGTGGTAGATTCCAGTTCTACATACATGGTTTGCAGACGGTATACGTGACTGCAGTGCAGTTACCCCCAGTAATTACAAGCGACATTTTCTCAGATTAGAATAATTCACGTTATCTTTTCTTCTCCATCCAGCTTAGACCACCATGATCACTTCTCCTGGTCATTACTTGCCTATACAGAGTTTGACACACAGATATCTTTGGCACCTCACTTTTCCAGCACTTTCTCTACATTTTCCATATTCCTACACAGTCTTTCCATTCATAGTGCCCTACATTATTATAATGCCCACCATGGTGCCCCACGTGGTAATATTATCTCCCCTTTTCTGCCCCTTGTAGGGCCCAAAAAGTAAATGCTACTTTCAGTGCCACCACACAGTAGAAGTGCCCCCTTTATGCCCTTACTCAGTAGTAATACCTTCATATGCACCCAAAACAGTAATATAGTAATCTTATGCTCCCTCAGTAGTAATGCAAACTTTAGGCCCCCTTTCAGTACTTAAGCCCCCTTTTATGCCCGCAACATGATAATAATGGCCCTTTATTCCCGTACTCAGTAATATCACTTTAGGCCGCCACTTAGTACTTATGCAACCTTTATGCCTCCAACTTAGTAATTCTGCCCCCCTACAGCAGTACTGACTACTTTGTGACCCTGAAAAAAATAAACTACTTTCACTCACCTAACCCTTTTACAAGGAGTCAGTCACTTGTGTATAGGAGAGGATACTGCAGTACATTAACTGCACTGCAGGACATTTGAATGAGGACCAGGTTGGGTGGGCTATAGAAACATTGATGTATACCTGGGTATACATCAGTCCAAGGCAGGGGCTGGATGGCAAATTTAAGCTTGGGGGGACAAGTTCACAACACTGGCCCATGATTAGCAGCCCACCCTAATATGTTCACATAGCGAAACCAGACACCAAATTTTCCATGCAGATTCCGCCTCTAAAATTGCTAAAAAAATACGCATGCGACTTTAGCCCTGCCAGTAGACAAAATCTGTGTGCAGAAGTTCTGACGCGATTCCGTGCAGTTTGCCATCAAGAAGCGTCTTCATGTGGAAACGTATTGGAAATTCCACATGTGGATATTGCCCACTGAGAGGGCTAAATCTGTGTGGATCTGTGCAAAATTAGCAGAGAATAGCTAGGGACTTCTGCTACACTTTGGCCCCCTGCACACGGGCAGAAATTCCACGGTGTGATTTCCCGCAGAATTTCCGCCTGTGGCCGCTGCCATAGGATTGCATTACAAAACGCAATCCTAGGCAGACGGCCGTGATTTGTCCGTGCAAAATCACATGTGGAAAACAAATCGTGCCATATTCTTTTTCTGTGCGGGTCTCGTAGAGGCCCGCACAGAAATGTTAGTGGTGATGGGCCAGCTCCTCTCTGCGCATGCGCCGACTGGCTGGCAGCCGGCACACAGCACAGAGAGGAGACGCCAGGAGCTGGTGAGCTTCAGGCGTATGCAGGGGCACGGGGCCGCATTCCACTGCGAGAATTCTCGCAGTGGGATCCGACCCAGCTGCCTGCATGCAGCCTTTAAAAGGCAGAATCAGCATGGAAAATTCCACATTGGTTTCTGCCATGTGAATATACCCTAAAGGCCGCTTTCACATGGGCCATAAATACTGCAAAATTTCTGCCAGATGCACCTTTTAAATGTCCCGCTGTTAACCCCTTAGTCCCCGCGGGGATATGGGGACTTCCCGTGGGAAGCCGGCACACAGCACAGAGAGGAGACGCCAGGAGCTGGTGAGCTTCAGGCGTATGCAGGGGCACGGGGCCGCATTCCACTGCGAGAATTCTCGCAGTGGGATCCGACCCAGCTGCCTGCATGCAGCCTTTAAGAGGCAGAATCAGCATGGAAAATTCCACATTGGTTTCTGCCATGTGAATATACCCTAAAGGCCGCTTTCACATGGGCCATAAATACTGCAAAATTTCTGCCAGATGCACCTTTTAAATGTCCCGCTGTTAACCCCTTAGTCCCCGCGGGGATATGGGGACTTCCCGAGGGATCCATTAAGCTCCATAGGGAGTCCTCTCATCACTGAACACTGTGACAGCACTGTCACAGTGTTCAGTGAGGAGGGGACTGCAGTGGGGATGAAAGCACCGCTTGCCACAGCTGTCACAGCTATGGCAGAGGACCGTAATGCTATCCCATTGCTTTCAATGGGGCAGGTGCTGATGCCGCCCCATTGAAAGTGATGGGATGAAGGCAACCCCCACAGGGATTTTCAGGAAGGGCTTGAAATGTAAGGTACACTGTCTAAATGTGCGAAATGATGGAACTCTGGCAGCACTTTACTCTATATCAGTGATGGCAAACCTTTTAGAGACCAAGTGCCCAAATTGCAACCCAAACCCACTTATTTATCGCAAAGTGCCAACATATCAGGGGGTGGGGCTTATCACGACGTATGATTTTTACCTCTGTCGTTCTTAAAAGGACAAGGCTGTTTCAAAATAGACCGGGTGCAGATTTTGACTGCTTTTGGATGCAGAAATACTGTGGAATTTGCCATGGAAATTTCCGCTGAGGATATTCTGCAGCCTTTCCACCTGTGCCCTTCCCCCCAGAGCAGCTCCAGCGTTAATAGTGACCGCCAAAGTGGCCTCAGCGGTAATAGTGACCCCCCCCCCAGAGCGGACCGAGTGGTAATAGTGACTCCCCAGTGAGGCCCCCAGTGGTAATAATGACCCCCGACATCAACTTCAGCAATAATGTGACCCCTCCCCCAGAGCAGCTTCAGCGGTAATAGTGATCCCAACAGCTGCTTCAGGGGTAATAGTGACCCTCCAGAGTGGCACCAGCTGTATTATTGACCACCCAGAGTGGCCCCAGCGGTAATACTGTAGTGACCCCCCAGAGAGGCTTCAGTAGTATTAGTGACCACCCAGAGTGGCTTCAGTTGAAATAGTGACCCCTCCAGAGCGGCTTCAGTGGTATTAGTGACTGCCCAGAGTTTCTTCAGCAGTAATAGTGACTCACCAGAGTGGCTTCAGCGGTATTAGTGACTGCCCAGAGTGGCTCCAGCGGTTATATTGAACCCCCACAGCAGCCCCAGCGATAATAGTGACACCGCACAGTGGCCCCAGTGGTAATAATAACCCCCACACAGTGGCCCAGTGGTAATAGTGACATCCCTCAGCGGCCCTAGTAGTAATATTGACATCCCACAGCGGCCACAGTAGTAATAGTGACACCCCACAGTGGCCCCAGTAGCAATAGTGACACCCCACAGCGGCCCTCAGTAGTAATAGTGACACCCCACAGTGGCCCCAGTAGTAATATTGATGTCCCACAGCAGCCCCGTAGTAATAGTGACACCCCACAGTGGCCCCCAATAGTAATAGGGACATCCCACAGTGGCCCAGTAGTAAGAGTGACACCCACAGTGGCCCAGTAGTAAAAGTGACACCCCACAGTGGCACTAATAATAATAGTGACATCCCACAGTGTCCCAGTAGTAATAGTAACATCCCACAATGGCCCAGTGGTAATAGTGACACCCCACAGTGGCCCCAGTAGTAATAGTGACACCCCACATTGGCCCCAGTAGTAATACCCCCTCCCCCCCGAGACCCATATACTTACTGACCCTCCTCTGCTCGGCACTGCTGCTGGCGCTGATCCCGGGTGCACTCTGTGACATCAGTGCGCTGCCGCATGCCTCCCCCCCTGCTTTTGCGGAACCAAGTAGGAGAGGATGGGGATCCTGGCTCCAAACTGATGTCACAGTGTGCACCGGGATCAGCGCCGCTAGCAGCGCTGATGAGTGAATGCTGGTAGGGGAGCCACGGCCCCTGCCGGTATTCACTAACGTGGTGAGCAGCCGACGGTGGTGCATACCAGCAGGAATGGGCTCTGCGTGCCACCTCTGGCACGCATGCCATAGGTTCGCCACCACTGCACTAGCTGATGGCAACAAAAAAAAAATCATACATCACCTAGCAGCATTGTCGAGCTGGGGAGAAAGCATGCCAGAGCCCCCACAGTGCTCTAGGTGATGTATAATTTATTTTTTGCCATCAGTTAGGGCTTATTTTCAGGAAAGGGCTTTTATTTCAAGCCCTTCCTCGAAAATCCCTATGGGGGTTGCCTTCATCTCATTGCTTTCAATGGGGCGGCAGCAACACTGACCCTATTGAAAGCAATAGGATAGCATCACGGTCCTCTGCCACAGCTGTGACAGCTGTGGCAAGGGATTCTTTGATCCCCGCTGGGAGTCCCCACATCACTGAACACTGTGACAGTGCTGTCACAGTGCTCAGTGATGGGGGGACCTTCGTGAAGCAGCTGCTCCAGTGAACAGGCAAAGTTTCATGTGCTGTGCCTATGAAACTTTGTCTATTCACGTGTTTTCAGCTTCTGCGAGGAGCTCATTTTTTTTGCGCACATAGGAATGCAAAAAAAACACGCTTGTCTGAACGTGGCCTAAACCATGTACAGAAAATCTCCTAAACAAATCTGAAGCGTTTTTGAAAAACGCTGTGGATTCTGTAACCGCAGCATGTTTATGTATGCCGCAGAATTATGCAATTATTCAATTCCCACAGCAGAGTCATTTGAAAAATCACAGCCAAATCTGCACCATTTAGGCCTCATATCCACGGGCTTTAAATCTGCAGCGTTTCTCCGTCACGCGGATCCGCGCCCCATAGGGATGCATTGGACACCCGCAGTTAGTTAAATACCCGGATCCGCATGCGGGAAAAAAATGGACATGCTCCATTTTCGTGAGGGTCTCCCGCGAGGATGGCTCCCGCAGGCTTTTATTGAAGCCTATGGAAGTCGTCCGGATCCGCGGAAGACCCGTACCAGAATTAAACTCACCTGCTCCGGACGATCCGGTTCTTCCCTTCTTCGCGACCGGATCTTCTTTCTTCGGCCCGGCGGGTGTGCCCGGCGCATGCGCGCGGCACGCTGCCGGTGTGCCGAGTACATCCGCCGGGCCGAAGAAAGAAGATCTGGCCGCGAAGGAAGGAAGATTCACATCGTCCAGAGCAGGTGAGTTTATTCTCATTTTTAGGCCTCATGTCCGCGGGGCAGGCGGGACCCGCTACGGATTCTCCATGGAGAATCTGTAGCGGGCCTGATTTTCCCCGTGGACATGAGGCCTTAGGTGCGGATTTGGCTACTGTGGTTTTCCAGCATAATTGCTGTAGGGCTTCCATTGTGGAATAAAATATACACGCCAGGGGTGGCCTGGGCCACGCTCCCCATTTCTGAAAGACTGTTTGGTTGCAGAATTTACAGTAGCTTCAGAACAAAAACATTCCTACAGGAGAAAGGACCTGACGTCAGACGTCGCTGCCAGAAATATCTCTAGTGTAACCTCACTCCTGGCTCTGTCACTCACGGTACAGTGAATGCTGGTGGCGGAGGAGTAGTAGCAGCATTGTCAGACTTCAGGCCCTTGCTTCTGTTGGAGTGTTGGAGCTACTGTAAATTCTACAAACAGATAGTCTTTTAGGTATGGGTCTGGGTGGCACCTAAACACTTGCGGGTGGCTTGACCCAGGAGGGTCATGCCCGCCTGTCCCCGGCCTAGCCTGCCCCTGGTCCATGGTTAGATAGATCTACACATAAATAAAAAAATGCAGGGCTTCCGTACACAGTGCAATCTGAAATTAGTTGGGAGCTAGAATAAAAGTGATGTCTGAAAACATTATTATACTGAAGAGTAGTGCATTTTTGGAACAAACTTCCAGCAGTTGTGGTTGGAAAATCAACAGTAATTGAATTTAAACAAGCCTACAATAAAACATATATCTATCATAAGAGAAAAATAAAAGGAAATTAATGAAAGGACAGATTAGATGGGCTTTGTGGTTTTTTCTCTGCTGTCAACATCCTATATTTCTAGCAATTAATATTGTATTATCATATTGATTTTAGAGAATACGGTATACATGAGATAGAAGAATAATGTTTGCTCCGCTGGTCTGGATTGAAGTTAAGGCAAATTAGATGGGCTTTCCCCATAAGAATTATGAACAAGGTAGCAACTTATAGGAAGAAGAGCTCCTTCACATTGGCGATCGCAATATCGCCGCGAGAAAATCGCAGCAAAATTGCAATTTTGCTCATGAGATGTCTGAGCGTCAGTGATGCTTTTTCTTGCGATAGACAATAGAAGTTTCTAATGTTAAAACGCATCGCACGAAAATCTCAAGTTCCTGCTTTGCGATAAAAAGGATGCTCCATAGGGAAACATGGGAGATAAAATAAAAACCCAGAAAGATAGGATATGATGCTTGTAAACACTGTGTGTAGATACACATGAGAAATAGGTCGCAGCATGCTCTGTTTCCCAGTGTACCACGTAGCATGAGCCATATACTTTTGTACATTACCCATGGATGGAGTTTTTATATGCAACCCGCCCTGAAACAGAGCAGGGAATTAGAAAAATAGGAGTCACACTGATCATGGCCGCATACGTGTGATACGCGGGCATGTGCAGTACACTGCGCAAACTGGTATCTACAAACACTGGTCTCCCCGTAGTATTTTACCAATACGGCAATTGACATAGTATGTTAGGCTGAATGAAGACAATGAGGCAGAAGCAAATTTAGCTAATTTGGGGGAAAAAATTCCTTCATGACTGTATAATGGCAGTCAGAATAATCCCTGGATCAGCGTTTGAAAGTTCCTCCCTGACTCCAAGACCCGGATCAACAACCCCACTGGTCACCTAATGTCTATATCCTGTAACATTATAACGCTCTGAAAAGACATCTAGTCCCCTCTTAAACTCCTCTATCGATTTTACCATCACCACGTCCTCAGGCAGAGAGTTCCATAGTCTCACTGCTCTTACAGCAAAGAACCCCCTTCTATGTTGGTGATCAAAACCGGCTTTCTTCTAGACGTAGAGGATGCCCTCTTGTTACTGTTGCAGTCCTGGGTATAAACAGATCATGGGAGAGATCATTGTATTGTCCCCTAATGTATTTATACATATTTATTTGGTCACCCCTTAGGCCTCATGTTCACGGGCAAAATTGAATTGTGGAATCTGAGTGGATGATCTGCAGTTCAATATGCCCATAGACATGCATTGGGCATCCACAGGTAATTAAATACCTGCATATGTCATTTTTTCCCGACGTGTGGATCACACGCTTGGGAAAACACCTGCAGCATGCTCCATTTTCTGCGGTTTTCCAGCAGAAGTCAATGAAAGCCGTACGATCCGCTGCGTCCGTGCTGCAGGTTCGCGGGAAAGTAGAACATTTAAAAAAAGAAAAAGGAAGCACGGCACATGCTCGTGGCCTACCGCGGGCGTGCCGAACACATCCGCCGTGCAGAAGAAAGAAGATCCGGCTGCGACAGTTAAGTCTACAATCCACCAGTATCCCCAGGTTTTTTTCCATATCACTTTTCCCCAGCAGTACCCCATTTAGTGTGTATTGGTGACATCCGTACATTTATCAATATTGAACTTCCTTTGCTATTTTTCTACCCAAGCCCCCAGCTTATCTATGTGCAGTTTCAGCCATATATTGTCCTCTATTGTATTAATTATCTTGTATAATTTTGTATCATCTTCAAATATCAATATTTTACTGCAAGTCATTGATCGGGTCATTGATAAATACATTGAACAGAATGGGGCCTAACACTGAACCCTGTGGCACCCCACTAGCAACCGTGGCCCAATCAGAGTATGAACCATTCATTACCACCCTCTGCTTTCTATCTCCAAGCCAGTTCTTTACCCAGATACACACGTTTTCACCCAATCCAAGCTCTCATTTTTTGTATATCAACCTATTATGCGTCACGGTGTCAAATGCTTTACAAAAATCCAGATATACGAGATCAATAGACTCTCCCAGGTGCAGCCTAGATCTTACTTCATTGTAGAAGCTGATCAAATGGGTCTGACATGATTGACCCCTCATGAACCCATGTTGATGAGGGGTTATACCGTTGCTTTCCTTGAGGTATTCCAGGATGGCATCTCTCAGAAACCCCTCAAATATTTTTCCAATTATTGAAGTGAGACTTACCGGCTTGTAGTTTCCAGACTCTCTTTTAGACCCCTTTTTTTGTATATTGGAACCACATTGGCAATATGCTAATCAAGTGATACAACAAGGGTCTCAATAGAGTCCCTAAATTTAAGAAATAGTGGTCTATCACATCACTTAGTTCCCTTAGAATCCTTGGGTGTAATCCATCAGGGCCCGCCGATTTGTTCATTTTAATCTTTTTTAACCAGGTCTGCACTTCCTCTTGCGTTAGGCGGGTGATATTTATCGGGGGGTTCGCTTTATCCCCCTGAATCTAATGTGACATTTCTTTTTCCTTCTTGAATACACTTAAGAAAAGGCTATTTAACAGATTCACCATCCCCTCATCATCTTCTATGATTTCTCCTGCATTATTTGTTAAAGGGCCAGTGCTTTCATTGCAAATCCTTTTACCGTTTATATAATTGAAAAATAATTTAGGGTTATTTTTGCTCTCTTTGGCAATCAGTTTCTCTGCCTCTTCCTTGGCAGTTTTGATCTTTTCCTTGCATAATTTGTTTTTTTTCCCTGTATGTTTTTAGCGCATTTTTCACTGTCTTCTTGTTTAATAATTTAAACACTTTTTTCACTTATTGCCTCCCTTACAATTTTTTCAAGCCACATTGGTTTACTTCTACTTGTAGTTCTTTTATTTTTAAAGGGTATGAACTGCTCACATGAGGTAATGTTTTTAAACTTCTCCCATTTGTTGCCTGTACTGTTATTTTTGAGGACATTGTTCCAATTAATGTTGCGAAGAGTAATCCTGAGCTTATCAAATTGTGCTTTACTAAAGTTTTGTTTTTTTGTCGCTTCCTGATAAGGCTTCCTATTGAATGACAGCTGAAAATGAATTATATTGTCGTCACTATTTCCCAAGTGTCCCTTCACCTCCGTGATTCTGTCCGGTTTGTTAGTTAATGATAAGATCAGAATGGCCCTACCTCTAGTTGGCTCCTGCACAAGTTGGGTAGGGTAGTTATCTTTAATTGTTCTCGAGAACTTATCACCCTTGTGAGATTCGCAGGTTTCGTCTTCCCATATTGAATCCGGATAATTGAAGTCTCTCATACTAATTACTTCACAGCGGTTTGACACCTTTTTCTATTTGTCTTAAGAGAACTCCTATCAAGTTTTTGTTATTTTTCCCTCTCTGTATTTCTACCCAAAGAGATTCCATATGTTTATCTCCCACACCTATATCTTCTTGTAGTCTCGGCTTTAAGCAGGATTTAACATACAGACATACCTCTCCCCCTCTATGGTTCCCACGGTCTTTTTTAAAGAGATTGTACCCTGTAAATTCACTGCCCATTCACACTTATCATCAAGCCATGTGTCCGTTATTCCTACTATGTCATACTTTTTTTAGACATTCTAGCTTCAAGCTCACCCACTTTACTGATCAGACCTCTTGCATTCATTGGGATACAATTTATACTGTTAAATGAGGCCTTAGTTTGCTGGTATGGTAATATACAAAATTCCAACCTTATTCATGGAGCTAACGCATAACAAGTAAATCTCTTAGTTTCAGTTGGACCTCTTTAAGTTTAAACCTTTTAGAAGCGTAAATAGACACTAGTCAACCAGCTGAATCTTGCCAGCATTAGCTACTATTGTCTATTACTTATAGCTATAGATCATTTTGTAGAATATATTAAAGCAAGGTCAAATATTTACAGTGCTTCACTGCACAAAAAATAAATAGTAGATCAACACACCAATAAAATTAATGCTTGAAGAAGTTTTCATTATATCCAAATAACTCCGCTGGTTTAAAGATTTTTCATGCAACGTTTTGGGTATTTACCCTTTCCAATCCACTGTCTGACCTCTACAGACATTCTTATTAAAGGCTGTAAAGCTCCGATGTCAGAAGACGTCCGGCAGGGTATTCTTACTGTAGATTACTGGTCGCTCTGTTGTTGGGGGCCTCTCCAGCATGTCCCATACCGCAGTACTTGCTCTAGCCAGCAGATGGCACCATTGATAATGGCAGAAAGAGAAAGCCCCCTAGGAAACCCTGAATCCAAAATTAGATTGCAAAGGGTAAAAACCCTTCATGAGGCATATAAAGTTCAAGAAGTCAAGGAAAGCCCTGAGCAAGATTCAGAAAGAGGTAGTTGAACAATCTGAAGTGGGGAAACACCAGGGATCTAGTGACGAAGATTAAGAAAGTTTTGATACATTGCATGAAAAATCTTTCATTATTGGATTATTGGTGTTATTCGATAAACTAAGCTTTCTTCAAGCATTAATTCTACTGGTCTGCTGTTCTAGTTCTTATTTTCTTGGATTGATGGAGACAAGTAAGGAACATGAAAGCACACATCTTGCCAGTATGAGTTATGCGGCTTTAACTTTTTCCTATTTCCAAATATTTACTTCATGCCTTTAAAGTAGTAAGTTGTGAAATATTTAGAAACATTAAGTCTTCCGGAAGATTCTACCTAATCATTTTACCTCTGGAGCAATATGAAGTATTCATAGAAAGCATGCAAGGATAGCATACTGCAGCAAGTACAGACTTCTAAAGAGCTTTAATCAGTGAGATACTGTATGCATTGCACTTAAATATATTTTATAGACTTTATGGGGTAAACATTAAAGGGGTTGTCCCGAGCCAAAACCTCAAAATTTTCAATTAGCCCATTCCCCCTGTCACGCCCCGGCAAAGGAAAGCAGCCCTTTAAAGCGGTTATAAACCGCTTCCTACTTACCGTTTTGAAGAAATAATAACTTATAAAGTTCTTCTTTCAAGATGGCGCCTGTGATGTCCCAGGGTGCGTTCCACGGTGCACCGCGCTTCCAGGAGGCTTTGATGCGCGCTCCCGAGACGCCGGTCACGTGAGCAGGTGACTGACGTAATCGGTGGAGGCGTGCACTTGTAATGAAACGCCGCTCCCGTGCAGTGATAGCTCGTCTGCGCATGCGCAGACGAGCTGTATCGCGCGGGCACGCTGGAGCGGCTCGTTCTCAGCGGGGAGAGTACAGACTGCGCAAGCGCGTCTAAAAAAGACTGCTGAGGAAGAAATTAGACGGCTCCATGGCAACGGGGACGCAGAGACAGAGCGAGGACGGAGACAAGTGAGTGAATAACTTCTGTATGGCTCATATTTAATGCACGATGTATATTACAAAGTGCATTAATATGGCCATACAGAAGTGCTTAACCCCACTTGCTTTCTCGAGACAACCCCTTTAAATGGTGCCCATTGTTCTTTAATTATCAATCTTAATTTGTAGGAGAATTTACTCTGATTTCCTCCACAGACAGGTCTTGGCAGTAATAGTGAGGAGTTGGCTCTCGTTATAACCGATTGAAACCTCTCCTGGGTACGAGCTCACTAATCAAGTGAAATATGAGTCCAACTTTACTGTTGAAATTTATGGCACTGGTACAATAAAATGTCTAAGATGTAACTGCACGTGCAGTAGAAATGTGGGAGCAAGCTATCCTTTTTCATTAAGCTTGAATTGATGTAGATAAAAAGCCAAATTTAAATAATCTGTAAGGTATCTTCCATTCGTAACTAGCCATTCAGCTTTCTAGCAATGTGATCACTTTGAAGAGTGAAGTCACTTCTCTTTACAAGAGAACATTTAATTCATCATAGGCTTCAGTGGAAATGGATTATTCCTATGATAATCTCAGGCTAAAAGAAACTGCAATGCAAAAATATTTTACTTATTCTTTTGATGTCACAGTATACACCAATAGGCAGGAAGGCTTGTAAAAACGTGGATGGTAAGCCCCTGGCATTAAGCCCTCTAGAGGTGTGGTTCCACAATCTAAGGTTAACCACAACCATTTTCTCTAGTAGAAAATTGGGCATATTGCCATGGCCTAACTGGTATCCTGACTCTGCCCTTTTTTGGCATGATGCTTTATAAATACTGCCAGGAGAGTCAGTAAAAGCCCTGGCTGGCATTGACAATTTGTATGTAGATATGGAAAGCAGAAAGTTAACCCAAATGTATAAATTCAGAACAGGAGACTTCTCTGAATCTTATTTAATTAAATGCCATTGTGACTATTGAATATAGAAATATGTAATTATATAATGCTACTCTTGGGTGGGGAAATATGTATCTGAAATTACATGCAACACTGCACTAAGGCCTCATGTCAACGGGCCTGCACGGTTTTCCCATGCAGAATCCCACAACGGATTCCGCCAGTCTCACAGACATGAGGCAAAAAAATACATTATACTCACCTGTCCGGCCGCTGCGGGGCTCTCTTCTGTCGCGGCCGGATCTTTTTTCTTCTGCACGGTGAATGCGCTCATGACGCCGGCAGTGTGCCACGTTCATGTGCTGCGCCTTCTTTTTTTTAAACTCCTGCTTTCCCGTGGTCTGCAACACGGATGCAGTGACAGATGCGGACATGCCGCAGATCCGGACGGCTTCCATTGGCTTCAATGGAAGCCGCAGGAGCCATCCATATGTGAAAACCACAGAAAAATGGAGCATACTGCGGTTGTTTTCCTGCGCGTGCGACCCGCACACTGGGGGAAAATGACATCTGCAGGTATTAATTTTCCTGCGGGTGCCCAATGATTCCCTATGGGCCCGGATCACACACGCAGGAGACCGGCGTAGGGTTTTGAAAAACAATTTATGCCATGGACATGAGCCCTAAATGTACATTCCAAATAAAAATTTAATAGAACATTTCCATGTCTGCTTACATGAGCAGAAAACGATTGCAATTTCTACTTCTATTTTTGCGTGGATCCTGCACGGACTGCTTCCATTAAAGCCAATGGAAGCCATCCGACCCGCGGTCCTTTTGCAATTGACATTGCTTCGAGGTTACAGATTCCATGTCATTGCCTAGTGATGGCACAGGAATAGCAGAGATTTAGAATCAAACAAAACTATACTGTGCATGTCTGACAGCGAGCCATCAGGACCATGTGCAACACAGAGAAATATAGGTACGCGTGGACGCCAGGCGGGCACAGGGTCAGATTCCGCTGCGGGATCGTGTGCAGCTGGCCTTAGAAATTCATAGACTTGAAAATCAAAATTTAGGATCCCAGTGGCAAATGCAATTATTGCTTAACAAGTAAAAAAGGAGAATTATAAGAAAATAGACATTTATTCCTGAGATACTGTGACATTAAAGGGTTACTTCCACTTTAGAAAGTAATGGCATGTCATTCAGATATGTCATCACTTTATGTTTTGAAGTGCATCCATACAAATAGAGAAAGGGTGTACACTGAGTGCAGGTGTAAATGGGGCAGCCCTGGCTGTAGCCAGTCACATTTTGCTGCCGCAACCCTATAAGTAGATAGTCTATTTATGCCCCCTTCTACTTGCTTTTACCATCTTCCCTATTGAGTCCTAAAGGTAAGTTGTGGCTCATCTGCTCAGTCCAGTAGAAGTCACATGGTTTCCACCAATGAGCACCTATTCACTGGTTTCTGGTCATGTCTGTAGTCTGAGGGGGATGAATGTTTGTGCCACTAGATAGCAGAGCTTGGCTCTCCTCGCTCATGTAATGGCTAGTATATCAAGTTGCAAGTCCACGGTTGCTGGCATTTTGCCTCTTCCACCCCCTCCCCTGTTATCCCACTCCAGCTCTTCTGGTTCCTGCGAGTGAGTCAGAGGCCCCTCATGACAGGATGGACCAAGTGTCAAGGTCTGTAGAGTGGCTGCTGCATAGGTGATGAATGCAAGTGGGGCCTAGTGACTAGAAGCCCGGTGAATGCAGCAAATAACCGTCTCCAGAGTGCATATCATGGTTGTGGTAGGTGAAATATGGCCACTAATGACCGAGCAGCCCAGTAGAGCATCAGTGAAAGAGAGGAGAGGAAGACTTCCACCCCGCTATGTCCAAAACAGCAGAAAAGAGATGTGAGAGTTTGTGGCAAAGCAGATCATACTGGTACAAGATCCAAAGGGTGCTGTGGCAGTGACCCTGAAGAGTACTAGCCCATGAGAAAGCCAAAGAGTGAGTCTGAGGTCTGGCTGGACAGTGAATGCCTGGGTACAAGAGCCATGTGTCATGGAGACAGGAGACTAAGTCAGACTAAAAGACACGTAACACATGAGTTGGATATCAGTGCCACTGCCGTACTGTGCCCTGCATACTGCAATAGGTGTAAAAAAAACTGTGCTCTGTTGTTTCTTAAAGAAGCTGTTTACCATAGAGGCAAACTAGGTCCACGGCTTATTTTGGACTGTATGTTTTTGCAAAGTCTGAAGTTACTGCACCCTCCCAAGGATGTATATAAGTTTACGTACAGTTAATTTTTCATGTGTACAGCAAAAACTGTTTAACTTCCATCTGTCAGGTGTTGCACCATGAAACCATCTTACCTGTACCCTTACCTGGTTAAGACTCTTTCTTGCTTGTGAATAGTAATGGGACACTATGGCCATGATTTTTGTTTGTCTGAAAAAGTTGTCCAAGCACTTCAGTTTAACCCTTTCCAATCCACTGCCTGACCTCTGAAGACATTATGATTCAAGGCTGTACAGCTCCGATCTTGGAAGATGTCCGTCGCGGTTCTCTTACTGTATATTGCCAGCCTCTCTGCTGTCGAAGCCTATCCAACGTGTCACCTCATGCAGTACTGGCTTTAGCCAGCATATAGCGCCATTGTATAATGGCAGAAAAAGGGTAAGCCCCCTAGGAAAACCAGGATACAAATTGGATTGGAAAGGGTTAATTGAAGGTTTTTGTATGGGTAATAAAAGTACTGCCTGATTTTTAGACTGAAAAATTGGTCCGAAAATCAGACAGAAGAGGGAACCATTCAATTGAATGAGTGTATGCATGCAGGCTTTTTCTTTACATGGAAAAATAGTCAGGAAAAAAAAATCTCTGCATGTCCTATTCTTTTCTGATTTTTTTGGACAACAATAGCACATGTCCATGAGCAGTGTTCAGCACATCGGACAGCACATGGATGGGATGTCTGAGTGCTGTGCGATGTGAGTGGCACCCGAGAATCTCAGGCGCAACTTTTAAATTGCCTGTGTGCAAGTATCCTTATGCAGGACTTGTTCCAGTCTCTTATCACTAATACAAAAAACACCAAAGCACTGTATTCAGCTCATTAAGCCATTGAAGAATGACTTCTTGGTTTGGAGGGACATCTTATATAAATACAATGGCCACACTATTTGTACGTCTAGCAAATGCAGCAATTCCAAGCTGTCTCTGTTCGGCTCTTGTGGTTTTGGAGCTGTTTTTGGTTTGGAATGATGTGCTTTCGCTTGGCCAGCAGTGTGGGCCAAAACCAGTATGTGCAGGAATCTCATTTTGTTAGAACTCTTTCCTATATTTGTCATGGTTGAAGTTTGGGGAAACCAATTTAGCAACCAGCACATTTATTTCCGGATTAACAACTTGAACATGAGCATTATCAATCTTCTTACCTCTGTGTCCTCAGTTTGCTTCATTGTTTAGCATTGTTCTGCTTGGAACACAACATCTTTTTCAGGGTTTGCTATGTTTCCAACATTGATATTGTCTTTACTGAAGTTATCTCTTAGGCCGGCTTTACACTGGCGATAGGCTATTTTGCATTGCGAGAGTGAGAGAAAACGCATGAAAATGAAACCAATGATTTTCAATGGTTTCATTCTCATTTGCGATGCCCTTACTGCACATTTGCAGCGCTATCGCCCATTGTTTTCAATGGGGCCGGCACCAGCAGTGCTGGCTCCATTGAAAACATAGGCAGTACATCGTGCTCCCCTGACACTGCTGACAGAGCTGGGACAGCTATGGCAGGAGATTCCTTCATCACTGCAGGGATGAAGGAATCCTCTGCCATAGCTGTCATAGCTGTGGCAGCTGTGGCAGAGATCCGCGATACTATCCATTGCTTTCAATGGGGCTAGCGCTGCTGCAGCCCCATTGATAGTGTTAGGGATAAAATCCATGTTACGTTAATATGCTGTGGGGCTCCAAATCAGAGCTGGTTATGCCGGCCACCATGAGAAAGCAATAGACACAGGCATCACGGTCGTGTCTTAGAGCAATCTGAGTTTATTGTGTACTTTGTCTTTCTTATACAAAAAATAGTAGGCGTATCAGAGGTTGAACTGCTTTACAGAGGTCGACCTGTTTTACTGGTACATAATTTTGTCTTCTCTATAAACAATGCTTTATTTGTTTGTATGTAGACATCGTGTCTGGTATCCTGATTATCATCACACTCTACATTAACAAAGCATTCCATACAACCTTTTGATCAGTGTAACGAGATAAACAAGCTCTTGGAGACATGATGGACGCTTAAGATTACACCTGTACTTAATGTAATTAAGTACTAAGCTAAATGTACGAGCATTTAGCAGACCTTTTCATAGGACACAGAATAGAGTGTACAATTTAGGCCTACAGCCTCCGGAAACGTATATTACAGATGGATGAAATGTATACATATATAAGTTTTCATGTTCATAACCGTCACAGTCCCCCATTTTGAAACAGTCCATCTTGAAAAGAGCCTTTGTAGTGGTACTATCAAGGGTGCTAAGCCACCCCTGCCGGTCTTTCTATCCTCTTCGCCGGATCCCCACTGTTGTTGCTCTTTTACGTATGACTGTTTTAACGATATCGTAGAGGGAGCGATTCCAGATAATTTGCTTGTCTCCGTATCCCACAGAATGTCCATAAATTGCAAACACTCAAAAGAATGAACAAAAGAAACAGTATTAGTAATGGGTGAAACATAAAATCCATCATCTTTCCTGCAATAGGTGACCATTCAGTAAAAATATCATACCAGTTATACTCTGTGTCTACCTGGATCTTAGTACCTAGGCTGACTAGCTTATCTCCTACCCATACATTTTTCTAATTCCATAAGGGAGAGGTTAGTAACATCCAAATGTTTTTGAAGGTGTTCAGTGTCTTTCATTAGCCTTACAATTCTACCTAAGGATACTGTCAGAGTTGACATAGGGATAGCATCTGGGTGCCAGTAGTACCTTAATGTTGCTTCAGCATCTGGCAAAAATGTGTAAGTTTCTGTAAATCTATGTATCACCGATATGTTCTGTATACATCCAGACAATGGAGTGGTGAGATTATACATACTGGTGGTTCCAGTTCGGTTGGCAACAAAGAATATATACATATTGGGGGCCAACTTCTATCAGCATATAGAAGAAGCAGGTAACACCGTCCAATCACATATGCTGATTGAAGGCTGCTGGAAACATGGCTCATATGCGGCTGTACTCCGTCCGCATGCTAGGCCATCCAGTGTTTCTTCACAGTTCTCTATACCATGGGTTTTATTTTCACTATAAATCATAGTACCTGTGAATTTGGGCAACCAATATTGGAAAGCATATAGAGGCGGTCCGAACACCACAGGTAGTACTACAGACTTACACATCAGGCTTGTGTCCTTCACATCATAAAAAGTCATTTCTCCAGTGCAATATTCATCAGAGCATTCTACACCATCAGCCCCGGGCCGTATCCAGGATGCTACTGGATTACATTCTTGAAAATATTTCTCCACAATTTTTCATTATTTGTCATCACATCTGACTGCTTTGTCCCTCTCGTGAATCATATATACATATTGCAGGCTACATTGTGTATAGTTCATGAATTTACTCATATTTACAAACAAATCCTTTTAAACCGCAAAACCAGATTAAAAAGCGTTAATACATCCTTATCATATCCTAATGCAAGACATCGGGGGAGGAACAAGGAAGGCATGCATTGTGCCTGAACATTTATCAATCTAGAAACATCCTGTCCCACCCCAGCCATTTTATTCTTCATCACCTCTAAATCTATAGAGTTTAGAACCCCTACACCTGTACCAATTCCCCCTAATAGGGTATCATTCCATTTTCGTTTTCCTCTGGTGCAGGGTTTAATTGCCTGAAGAGAAATATTATAATGCAATATGGTTTTCTGGCTCTTTGTGGATGATAAGGGGTGTCAAATGCCTTGGAGTTACCCAGGGCAGACATGAAGTGTTGCATTATTTCACCTGTGAAATGTGTACCTCTATCTGACTCAATTACCTCTGGTACCCCGTATCTGCAGATTACCTTATTCATGAGCTTCTTTTCGGTTACCTGCTCATTTACTTTTGTAACAGGGTACGCCTCCAACCTGAAAAACATCAACAACAAGCACATATTCATACTTCCCAACACGTGGGAGCTGAATGTCGTCAATTTGCAATCCCTGAAATGGGCAGAGTGGTCCTGGCAAGTGCCTTTGTGGTCAATTTACTTCTACCCTGTTGCTTACGGCATAGCTCATGCAAAACTGGACAAATGATGTAGCAGCTACAAAGAACCCAGGGGGCCACCCTTTCTCTCTCAAGCGTAGGTAACATAGCTGCCTTCGATAGGTGAGTCTTTCCATGGATCAGCTGGGCCATCATGGGGTACAGGGATCGTGGTAGGCAAGTTACTGACTGTTTGCCATACGCCACCCTGTTCTACTGCTCCCATATTAGTCCATTTATCTTTTTCTTCTTTGCTGGCTTGTGACTGTAATGTCTTTAGTACATCAATGTTCAAATTTTTATCAAAGTCCAAATCATAGTCTCTGACTTGTGCGGTCAGTATCTTCTTTTCTTCTTTCTTCCACGGCTTGAGGGCCGCTGTCTGCGTTGAAGTCTGCTAGGGCGTTGCCTTTTGCTTCTGCACTGTTGGCTTTAGTATGAGCTTTCACCTTCAGGATTGCTACTTTGTCTGGTAGGAGTAGGGCTTTCATAAGGTTCTGTACTGCTACACCATTCTCAATGGGTTGTCCTACAGAAGTTTAAAAGTGTCTGGCCTTCCATATTGGGCCGTAACCATGATCTATGCCGAATACATACCAGGAGTCAGTGTAAATGGTTACCTTCTGTCACTCTACACGCCTCAGTGAGGGCCTTCAGTTCCGCTTCTTGTACTGAGACATGCGGAGGCATTCTGCTTTTAGAGATCTTGTTGTGTGAACACTGCATATCTGGTGTGGAGTCATCAATCACCCTGGTACCATCTATAAAAACAACTCAAAATATGTATTAACAAGGGGTTTCAATAACTCTTTAAAACTTAAACTTTTCTTGTTGCATCAATGCTAGACAATCATGCTGATATTCTATTCCAAATAGATCACGTTCTTATTTGCAAAAATTTTTTTAAAAATAGCTGATCTGTAGTACATAGATCACCTATGCATCCCCCTCCCCCATTTGATCACCTATGCCTCCCCCTCCCCCATTTGAAACAGGATACTCGATTGGAAGAAGAGTAGCCGGGTTCACCATTGAAAAGAAATATTAAAGGGGGGGGGGGCATGAGCAAAGCACATTGCAACCTTATTTGACGAGCTAGAGACAGATGTTTAGGTTGTACTTGACTAAGTATACTCTGGATGTCATGAGGGGTGAGAACCACTAGGGGGGGTAGTTCAGGACCAACTCAGAAGACTTGTCAACCCTTACTTGTACTGCTGCCACCGCACAGACACAGGAGGGGGCTCCTCGGGCTACCGGAGTAATACCCAAGTGACCGTGGACGTCCTCCATGTTTTTGCGTCAATACTGCTGTCGCATGAAAGGCCAGGGACGGCAGTATGAGACAAGTCCCAAAAAGGTGCGAAGCTTTGGCAGCAGAAGAAGATACAGAAATGGCTTGAACTGCAGCCCTGCGTCGTTCTGTGAGATGTCTGCCTTCTTGAGCTAGACAACAACCTTTTGTTTACAAAGCTGTAATTTCTCCTTTTTAAGCCTTGCAGCCATTTTCTGCTAAAAAAAAAAAAATTTTAGAAGAGAAATAGATGCAGATTGACATATTTCAGATCCTCAGCACAAAGCTGGAAAGTCATTAACATATTGCAACAGCACAGTCCCCTCAGGCGGAGTCCAAGCCTGCAGGACAGTTACATAAATGCCCTTTTGTCTGAAAAAGGGCCGGAGATTCAGACTGTCTCCACTCTGGCTTATTATCTATGACCTTAGGGATTTCAATAGACCTTCTACAAAGGCCATACTAAGTACATGTTTACCCATCTCTTCTATGCCCCTATATCCCAGATCTGACAAACGTTGTTGAAGGGGGGGCATAGAATTGTTTTACACTTTCTTCCTTCTCTTTGTGTGATATTAGAAAGAGACAAGGAGGATTCTCTCAATTTTTTTTTTCTTTTTCCCCAATGTTTCAGACAAATTAAAAATATTTTACCACTTCTCAATTCTCTATGTTTAATTTTATCCCAATCTGTGCCACAATAGTCTTTCACATAATTTTAGATTATAGTTCCCGCTGCCTTCCCAGTTTTACATATACTCCTGCATCTCCTCCTTGTCCTCATGCTTTCACTCACTAGCCTAGGATCTAGTGAGCATAGGCATGACCGGTTTGCACCGAGGAGCTCCGCAAGCAGGGCAGCTCTCTCTCCAATCCGGGTTCTGTTGTCCACAATGCCAGCAGGTCCATCCCTCCAGTCCAATGTTTGACCTTGGAGTGGATGACTTGGCATAGGGTGGGGAGGAGACGGTTGGAATTGAGATGAAGGAGGGGGTGAAGATGGAAGAGGGAACTGACCCGACAATGAGAGAACATCTTTGAATTCTTTTCTCATTTCATTTTCAGCTACTGAACAGTATATATATATATAATACAACATACTTCCTGTGTAGCCAAATATAACCAATTCTTAATTCAGATTTCTTTGCAAAGACAAGTAGGTCTTCTAAAGCCCAGTACTCCACCCTTTGAAATGTATCTTATCTTCTATAGAACACAGAAACTTCTCCAGACAAATAGCTGTATAACTGGTTCCACTGCCTGTGACCATCTTCTATTGTGCAAATAACCTGGGCTGACTATTCAAAATGAACTTAGAGTGTAATACACTTGCCCCCACCTTACAAAAACTGCAAATTCACACTCACTAAGGGGGGTTTTATTCATTCCTATACGGACTGATAATATGTGAAGTAGAAATTGGGATTGTATTTACTGTACACCAGATTTCCAATAATGAGCGAATTATGTATAGATAAGAAAAACTCTTAGTACCGCGGTTTTTACACAATTCGCTCAGAATAGGCTACCCAATGACAAACACAATACAACTTATGCCCATTTCTACCCACATACTGATATTCACCACACTGCGACCACTCAGCGGCCAATATATTATAGGGGGCTTTATTCCACCCTGGCATAATTAACAATTCATCGGACACTTCTTTGTTCTTAGCTACCGACATTTTCGTACTATTGCGGATTTTCTTAAAAGGCGACATTTTCACACTAAGCCCGATTATCACAAGAAATTCTTCAACTATCAGTTTATCAAAATTTTCCTTTAAAACAAACTAGTGTATTACTCTCTGCGTAATCCTGTTCACAGCGCCATTTATGTATTGCTGCAAGGAGCAAGACTTAGTTCAAATTACGCTTTAAAGAGAGTAAGACACTATAAAAGGATCATACTGTAGTGGCCAAGGAGGAGTTGATTGGGACCCTAATAAGTGGGATGGGGACCAATATTCATTTGCCAATTTCTTTAGCTATCTTTCACACCTTATCCTCTTTACCAGCAGTATGGACAATGGCTGGCGGTTTATGTACACCAAGAGGCTTATTATTTTTATTCTTTCACACACATAAAACAATTGTTTGTTTCACTATTTTCTTGTGCAGTCTTCCGCACCTTATCCTCTTTACCAGCAGTATGGACAATGGCTGGCGGCTTATGTACACCAAGAGGCTTATTATTTTTATTATTATTTTCTTTATACACTCAAATAAAATACTGTTGTTCATTGAAAATGAATTACACTTTAAATAGAGCTTTTGTTATTAATTTGACTAAAGTACTTATCAGGTGTTTCAAGTACACAATTATCTCATATTAATATCTAAATTCAATAATATTCAAATTAACACAACTCAATATTTTTGAATTCCACATATTCCACAAATCTGTATATACATATATGCACTGTGGTAATCCTGGGCTATTATCTCACACAACTAGTCTCAGGAATAAAATTAGATGCCCCTCCTTTGGTCACTCCATTTGTTCAAGTGAGAGACTTAACATGGAGTCTAAGAGTGACCTTCACTCTATACATTACCACAATATACATATATATACACCAACATCCACTTAAAATGGAGACACACTTTTCACCTAGGCTGGACTGTGTGTAGGGTGGAGCAAGACCCTTTCCTATTGTTCTTCCCTCCCATCTCCTTACATCACCTAGCTCCACCCCCTGTGGTCTGGCTCAGCATTTGGTCATTTTTGCTTCATTTCGTTTCTGGTTACCGGACAGTATACACCATATAACACAGTCTAACTCTCATACAGGTCCTTCCATTTATACACACACATAAAGACAAAAACATTTGCATGTCAGTTACTACTTTTTTAAGTGTCAGTACTTCCTCACTTGTCTAAAAGTGTCGGTACTTCCCAACCCTGCTTATTTCCCCCCGTCTCAACTACTTCTCTTATACCTATAAGAGGCTCCCATCAGGGATTTTATCCCCTGAAAATTTTAGGCTTCCCTGGTACAATTTATACCATGCCTTCCAGAGATCGGCAAGAGGGTTTCATATTCTGTACACTGACCATGCAAGGTAACAAATAAAGACAATAACAGTTAAACACCCGCACAGCATATTCAGCCCACCATATGAATTCTTAAAAAGCTTGAAGATTTATAAGAGGCATGCACTTCTTACCCCTCGGACAGGAAAGGAGCAGCCAGGAAGCACGGATAGATTGTGGCAAGATAAAACCTTACCTTACTGCGCAGTTTTTGTCAATCCGTGGTTCCGAGTGGCTCCTTATCCCATCTGGGTCCGGGGGGGTTCGAGGTGTAGGTGGTCCTCTTGTTCCATCAAGCCCCGCGATCGGGCGCCAATTACTGTTAGGGATAAAATCCATGTTACGTTAATATGCTGTGGGGCTCCAAATCAGAGCTGGTTATGCCGGCCACCATGAGAAAGCAATAGACACAGGCATCACGGTCGTGTCTTAGAGCAATCTGAGTTTATTGTGTACTTTGTCTTTCTTATACAAAAAATAGTAGGCGTATCAGAGGTTGAACTGCTTTACAGAGGTCGACCTGTTTTACTGGTACATAATTTTGTCTTCTCTATAAACAATGCTTTATTTGTTTGTATGTAGACATCGTGTCTGGTATCCTGATTATCATCACACTCTACATTAACAAAGCATTCCATACAACCTTTTGATCAGTGTAACGAGATAAACAAGCTCTTGGAGACATGATGGACGCTTAAGATTACACCTGTACTTAATGTAATTAAGTACTAAGCTAAATGTACGAGCATTTAGCAGACCTTTTCATAGGACACAGAATAGAGTGTACAATTTAGGCCTACAGCCTCCGGAAACGTATATTACAGATGGATGAAATGTATACATATATAAGTTTTCATGTTCATAACCCTCACAATAGCAATGGGTTGCAGGCAAGCACCGCAGCGATGCACTGCACAGTACAGAGGGCTGAGTACAAACTGAAAGGCCAGCCTTTGGGTTTCCAACAGATTGATGTCTTCTGGAGGTGTAAACATCACTTGATGTGATCACAAGTTAACAACCTCTCTAGCTGTAAAGAAAAGTTTTTAAAAAATTAACTCACCTCGGCTCTTCTCTCCGGCCCCGGCAGACGTCTTTTGTCTTCTGGAGGCCAGGAATTGAAAAATCCCCGCCCCCAGAAAGAGCTGCTTCTGATTGGCTGAGCACTGTAACCAATCAGGGGCAGCACCTAGGCATCATTGGTTGAGTGGTGAGTGCTGCCTATCATTAGTCAATAAATGTGCTGGTTGCTAAATTGGTTTCCCCAAAATCCAATCATGACAAATATAGGGAAGAGTTTTAACAAAATGAGATTCCTGCACATACTGGTTTGGGCCAAATGTATGGCCGAACTGATGCCCCTCATGCGCTCAGATATAGAGAATTAGTTTTTCCAGAGATGATTTTAGTGACATCATTCCTCGCATGTGCCATGGCAATGTCCAAAGGGTTCCAATGCCGTGAAAAGAGCTAGGAGTACTGTTAATTACCAGATATTGTGCTTTATCCACTCCAGCTTGCAGGTAGTCGTTCATCATGGTCTGTTAGAGGATAACAATAGCAGGCTGATGAGACAAAATAGTGTCCACCGCAAAAATATTGGTGTGTATATATTTTCATTTATTTTTTATTTTTTTGCTGTTTTTGCTAGAGATGAGCAAGCACGCTTGTTTAAGACTGCTACTCGATCGAGTAGCAGTCTTATTGAGTAACTGTGTACTCGCTCAAGGAGCATGTGGGGTGTGTGCGGGGGGGGGAGAGGAAGAGAGAGATCTCTCTCACTCTCCCCCAGCTCCCTCCAGCTCCCCGCCACCCCTGCATGCTGCTGGGACAAGTACACAGTTACGCAATAAGAGTTACAGCCTTAAACGAGCATGCTCGCTCATCTCTATTAGAGACCTTACAAGGCAACCATTAAATACTCTGGTGATGTCAGGAGTACCATGGAAGACACACTTGCCCATTGAGAAGATTAATGCTTAGGCTGAAGATTTTGATTGTTAGAATCGTTTCATGATGCCTCCATGCTTGTATATAGAAGTAAAAAGTAGCTAACAATAAAGTTTATGCTAATTATCTCATTAGCCACAATTCCTGAGATTATTTTGACAGGACTGATAATAAAGTGAGAACACAACAAGCAGTCACTAATAAAACACTGTATAATATATTAGTGTGAGTGGATACATTCTGTACAACACTGTACAATATGTTGCCTTTATATACTAGCTGATTAGGGAAAATATATAAATATAATTGTAAAACATTTTATTTTACTGCATATTAACATTTCTACACATTATCATCTGATCTGGCTTTAAAAACAAAGCTGGATAATAACGCTTGATTTGATTGGTGGTAGCTGGTGCTCAACAGAGATTTTGATCTGCTTTGCTATTGTTAATGTGTATTTGGGGCAGGGAGATTGAGGTGGTATTTAACATTTGCACCATTAGCTTAATTCCCAGTAGAATGCCTTGCAACATTTTCCTGACTGCATTGCTGTTCTCTGTAAATCAAATAGCCATCTCTCTAGATTGTTTCTGTTATTACAGCTTAAGGCCCCCTGTCCACGTCAGTGATTTCGCCGGCAGTAAATCACTGGCGAATTACGATGGCTGAAGCCCTCCATAGAGTTGCTATGGAAAGCATCGGCCCTGTGTCCACGAGTGGAGTGGAGAATCATTGCGATTCTCCGCTTGCGGCTGGCAATTCGCAGCATACTGCGAATTGCCCTGAATCTTCGTGGTCAGCCTATCTGTCAGATAGGCTGACCTGCGGAGAATCGGCTGCTGGCTCCTGCTCCCGGGCGGCAGCTCCAGCAGCTAAGATTAGCCGCGGGATGCCGCAATGCCCGTGGACACGGGGCCTTAAAGTGACATACAGTAAGTACATTATAGAGGAGGTCCCTTAATCCAGACCTATTCCTATATAAAAGAGAACCTGTAAGCTTTAACATGGTGTCCAAACTGCAAACATCATGTTATAGAGCAGAAAGAGCTGAGCAGATTGATACATAGGGTGAGGCAAAAGTCTGGACATACTTGTTTAACTGATAAAAGTAAAAATAGGAAAAAACTGACAAATCCAGTGTGTTTCTGAGTAAATTATAGCCAGGATTGATATATTACATGAGCCCCTCTCCTTTTAAAACCCTGAGCAGAATTCAGTATTGTGGACGTAAAAATGACCACCGAAAATAAATAATAACCTTGTTATTTGTATAGCGCCAAATTAATCTGCAGCTCTTTCAGGTAATTTATTTATTACCCTCCACCAAGCTGCGTACACATTTTACCAACCTCAGAGGGATGAATCAACTTTCAGCCAGCTACCTGAACCAATCAGGGATTGAACTCGCAACCTTCAGGTCATGAGTGAGGGCTTAGGACTGCATTTCTGCTGCCTTAGAGCTTAGTTACACGGGCGTCTTTTCGTCCGATTTGGAGATACGTGTGCGATCCGCATCTATATATACCCAATGCTTTGCAATAGGAGTCCGTTTTTTATGTGGATGGGCCAAAAGTTATATGACACAACGATTCGCAGAACGCATGTAACTGCCTTCTGTGCAAATCAGTGTTCGCGTATGTGCGCTCAATGGGGCCGGCGGCAGCAGCGCCGACCCATTGAGAATATATACTAAAGATCTTCTCTGCCACAGCTGTGACAGCTGTGGAAGAGGAGAACGATGTTCTCCCATTGAATTCAATGGAGCCGGCAATACAGCCGGCTCCATTGAGAGTAATGGGCTACAGCCTACCGGCAATCGCTGTATTGATTTTTGGGGAAGGGTTTCAAATATAAGCCCTTCCCTGAAAACCATCCAAAAAAAGTGTAAAAAACAAAAATATATATATACTCACCTTTTTGCAGCTGCCGGGGCTCAGACACGTCCACCTGACTCTTCTCCTGAACTGCTTTCAGTAGTATTCAGCAGGAGGGGATTTAAAAGCCCTGCCTGCTGAATGGGCTTCCTCTGATTGATCACAGCGCTCAGCCAATCAGAGGCAGCACTCACTCACCCATTCATGAATTCATGTTTTCTTATTATTACATAGTTAAATGGGTGTGTCCAGACTTTTGCCTCACCGTGTATAGTTTTGCAAGAAAACATTCAGTATGACTTGCATTTTTAGATGTGCAAGAAAAGATAAGACAGTACCTATGTTTCTGCTTTTTTCTTTTTTTGCCCGTGCAATAGCGCAAGGTTTGAACGGTAAAAAAAAGACTTTTGAATGGCTCTCTAGCGGTGAGCGTATTTGTGCATGCGCTCATCTGAAAAAGCTCTTAATATAAGAAGCACACATGACTGTTCACACCAAGGACATATTGCTTTCACATTTCATTGCCTTTTGGCATCTATTATGTTTGTGTTTTGTTTGCTTACAGGAAGTTATGTACAGGGCACTAGAGCAGGGGGCTATGTGCCCCCTGAGCCAGTCACCCAGACACATTTAGGGCTGTGTGGTCTTGTCTCCCCCTTCAGTTAAAACATCCTATCAATAGCTCTGATATAATAGGCCAGCTGAGTTCCTCCTCTTATAACCGGCCCAATACTTCTTTCTCTCATAGCAGTAACTAAGCTCTCTGAAGTGCCGGACCAGAGACAATAGGAAATGTCAGTGCTATTGGTGGGTTTCTGTCTCTTGCTTAACATAGTCTGTGGGGGAGGTGGGGTGCACGGTGGGAATGCACTATGACTTTATGGTGGTCACAGAAGGGACCCATGTTACTCAATGTGTTCACTGTGTGGCTATCATTGAGTAATAGTGGGTCCCCTCTGTGGCAACTATTTAGTTTTCTAAACATGTCTTATTGATGACCTGCCCTCGGGATAGCAGGAAGATGTGACAGCATTCAAGGTGTAAAATTGAAATGTCTGTAGCAGTTTCAGGCACTAGGTTGGAGCTTCAGATGTGGCAGCTGCAGGTATGGAGAGTAGTCAGGGAAGAGCCAGGAATCAGCAATGGGATATCCCAGTTTGCAGTACAAATGGATAATGTGGGTAGCGTAGTAGAAGGGAAGCCAGAAGCTAGCGACCAGATGTCTCGGTTTGCAGTATAAATGGATGAGATGAGTAGTGTAGTCAGAAGGGAAGACGAAAGTCAGCAATGGGAGGTCTCAGTTTGCAGTACAAATTGATGAAGCAGGTAGTGTAATCAGAAGGGATGCCAAAAGTTGGTATCAGGAAGTCTTGCAGTAATAGTAGAGGAGCAGGCAAAAATGGAGCTTGAAAAACTGTGAAGATGTCCTAAGAATGATCGAGTTCTGTGTCATTTTCTTCAAGCTAAAATTTGCCAGGCAGCCTCTGCTTATTTATACACGAGCAATGCAACATACATGCCTCCCAACTGTCCCAGATTCTTTGTGACATTTACAGATTTGGGTTGCAGTCCCCGGCAGCATGCTCCGTCCCCGGCAGCCAGTTAACACACTTGTAGTGCCGGTCTGGCAACAGCAGCCATCACTGCTGTAATTACTGTATCCCCTGACCTCTTCACCCGGCACAGGTGTGCAGGATCGAAACTACCATGGGTCTGGGACTACAAGTGAGTTAAATGCAGCTGGAGGAGGGGGGTCACTATTAATACTGAGGCCACTATGGGAGTCACTATTACTACTGGGGCTACTAAAGGGTGTCACTGTTATTGCTGGGGCCACTTTGGGGGCCACTATTACTACTGGAACCACTATTCAGGGGGGGGCAAGATTACTTCTTGGCACATTAAGGGGGCACTATTAATACTGGGAAAACTAACAGGGATCCCATTATTACTGGGGCCACTATAGGGTACACTATTACTACTGAGACTACTCAGGAGATCACTATTCACACTGTGGTCACCATGTGGGTCACTATTAATACTAGGGTCATTATGGGGATCACCATTACTACTGTGGCCAGTAACTGGGCTCTATTACTATTGGGGCCACAAATAAAGGCAGTATTACTACTGGGAGCACTAATTGGGGCTCTGTTACAACTGGGGCCACTATGGGGATCACTATTACTATTAGGTCCACTATAGGGGTCACTATTACTTCTTGACGCTTTTTTGGGTACACTGTTAATACAAGGGCCACTAACAGGAACCCCATTACTACTGGGGCCACTATACTCGGGCCACTAAGGGGGTCACTTTTAAAACTGGGTACACCATGCAGATCATTTTTGATACTGTGGCTACTATGTGGGTCACTATTACTGCTATGGCCACTAACGGGGACACTATTTCTACTGGGGATCACTGTTACTTACTGGGCTACTATGGAGATCACTATTACTATTGGAACCATTAACAGGGTCACTATTACTACTGGGGCCATTAAGTGGGTCACTATTACTATTGGAGCTACTAAAGGGAAACTTACTATTTAGGCTACTACTAGAGGCGCAATTACTCTGCTACTTAACACAAGTCTCAATGGTTCAAGTATGTGTTGGATAGCTTGTGTATTGGCACTTTCAATGCCTGTAAAATGAGTGTCTTTCTTGAGGAGTGGGGTGCCATTTCCCACTGCACCTCAGGTTCCATAAAGTCTTGGCCCTTGGGTCAATATTATTGATTCATATAAGTAAATTTTGGTCACAATTACAGCGAGGGGGGTCAATGAAGGGCACTATTATGGAATACATAGGGCGTGGTTTTGCATTAAAGGGGCGTGGCTTGTCATAAAAATTTGTCATGGCATGCTATCTGTGCAGCTACAATTGTGTTTGTTCTTCAAAAGTTTGGAGGTATGCAACATAGTCTACTTTCTCCGTTATCAACAGGTTGATGTACAATATATGTATAGTTTTACTGAGCAAATGTGTGGGTACAAATTCTGTAATCTTTGTGTTTAGGTTTAGCAGACTGTGTAACAGAGCTAGACCTCCCAAGGGTACAACGTGGAAAAACATTTCCTTTTGTAAGTTATGGTGTCTGAGAACCACCGGGAGCCCTAGAAATGGAGGAAAAGATAAAGTATGGAAGCAAATGAATGATGTTTATTAAAGGCTTGAGGTCATGTCCGAACTGGCTGAATTTCAAATCAGATGTACTGTGCATTAGCTGTGCCAGCTTTTGTGGAATTAATGGAACATTATATTAACTTTAACCCTTTTGCAGAATACCACAGGTGCTTTCCAATTCATTTTACATTTTACACAGCAATGATTTTAGGCAGGGTCTACACAGGGGTCCCATACTATCACATGCAAAACAATTTTTAATGATAGTGATATAAAGAAAAATGGAACAAGGATTAAAACAAATGCAGTGTGAAATTGCTAAGATCTGGGCTGCTATACTGATGGTCCTTGAACTCAAAGTCCCGATAAGCTGCCACTCTGGGTGCCTTCGGTCTAGCGGTAAAAAAAAACAAAAAACATTGAATTTCTGAGTAAAATAGATTCAGAACTCACATCTATAAGGCAAGTTACACACAAGCACGTTACGGACGCATTTATGCATGTACTGGCCTGACTGCACATGTAGTGATTAGAGATGAGCGAGCCAGTTGTATGAGCCAGTTGTAGAATATATCTAATAGAGATGAGCGAGCACCAAAATGCTCGGGTGCTCGTTACTCGGGACGAAAATTTTGCGATGCTCGAGGGTTCGTTTAGAGTAACAAACCCCATTAAAGTCAATGGGCAACCCGAGCATTTTTGTATATCACCGATGCTCGCTAAGGTTTCCATTTGTGAAAATCTGGGCAATTCAAAAAAAGTGATGGGAACGACATAGCAACGGATAGGGCAGGCGAGGGGCTACATGTTGGGCTGTATCTCAAGTTCCCAGGTCCCACTATTAAGCCACAATAGTGGCAAGAGTGCCCCCCCCCCTCCCAACAACTTTTACTTCTGAAAAGCCCTCATTAGCAATGCATACCTTAGCTAAGCACCACACTACCTCCAACAAAGCATAATCACTGCCTGCATGACACTCCGCTGCCACTTCTCCTGGGTTACATGCTGCCCAACCCCCCCGCATGACCCAGTGTCCACAGCGCACACCAAAGTGTCCCTGCGCAGCCTTCAGCTGCACTCATGCCACACCACCCTCATGTCTATTTATAAGTGCGACTGCCATGAGGAGGAACCGCAGGCACACACTGCAGAGGGTTGGCACGGCTAGGCAGCGACCCTCTTTAAAAGGGGCAGGACAATAGCCCACAATGCTGTACAGAAGCAATGAGAAATATAATCCTGTGCCACCGCCATCAGGAGCTGCACACGTGGGCATAGCAATGGGGAACCTATGTGCCACACACTATTCATTCTGTCAAGGTGTCTGCATGCCCCAGTCAGACCGCGTTTTTTTATAAATAGTCACAGGCAGGTACAACTCCGCAATGGGAATTCCGTGTGCACCCACAGCATGGGTGGCTCCCTGGAACCCACCGGCTGTACATAAATGTATCCCATTGCAGTGCCCTGGACAGCAGAGCTAACGTCAGATTAAATGCAGGTGGGCTTCGGCCCACACTGCATGCCCCAGTCAGACTGGGGTTTTTTATAAGTAGACACAGGCAGATACAACTCCCTATTGTGAAGTCCGTGTGGACGAACAGCATGGGTGGCTCCCTGGAACCCACCGGGTAACTCACAGCTGAGGTAATGTCATGTTTAATGCAGGTGGGCTTGGGCCCACACTGCATGCCCCAGTCAGACTGGGGTTCTTTAGAAGTGGACACATGCAGTTACAACTCCGTGTGGACCGACAGCATGGGTGGGTGCCAGGAAGCCACCGGCGGTACATAAATATATCCCATTGCAGTGCCCAGCACAGCTGAGGTAATGTCATATTTAATGCAGGTGGTCTTCGGCCCACACTGCATGCCCCAGTCAGACTGGGGTTCTTTAGAAGTGGACACATGCAGTTACAACTCCGTGTGGACCGACAGCATGGGTGGGTCCCAGGAAGCCACCGGCGGTAGATAAATATATCCCATTGCATTGCCCATCACAGCTGAGGTAATGTCATGTTTAATGCAGGTGGGCTTGGGCCCACACTGCATGGCCCAGTCAGACTGGGGTTCTTTAGAAGTGGACACATGCAGTTACAACTCCGTGTGGACCCACAGCATGGGTGGCTCGCTGGAACCCACTGGCGGTACATAAATATATCCCATTGCAGTGCCCAGCACAGCTGATGTAACGTCAGCTTTAATGCAGGTGGGCAAAAAATTAATTGGATTACACTGTAGGCAAGGGCCCAAAAAAATTGGTGTACCAACAATACTAATGTACCTCAGAAAAATTGCCCATGCCCAACCAAGAGGGCAGGTGAAACCCATTAATTGGTTTGGTTAATGTGGCTTAATTTGTAACTAGGCCTGGAGGCAGCCCTGTTAAAATAAAAATTGGTTCAGGTGCAAGTTTCAACGCTTTAATGAGCATTGAAACGTATAAAAATTGTTTACAAAAATTATATGACTGAGCCTTGTGGGCCTAAGAAAAATTGCCCGTTCGGCGTGATTACGTCAGGTTTCAGGAGGAGGAGCAGGAGGAGGAGGATGAATAGAATACACAGATTGATGAAGCTAAAAGGTCCCCGTTTTTGATGGTGATAGAGAACGATGCTTCCATCCGCGGGTGCAGCCTACGTATTGCTTAGGTATCGCTGCTGTCCGCTGGTGGAGAAGAGAAGTCTGGGGAAATCCAGGCTTTGTTCATCTTGATGAGTGTAAGCCTGTCGGCACTGTCGGTTGACAGGCGGGTACGCTTATCCGTGATGATTCCCCCAGCCGCACTAAACACCCTCTCTGACAAGACGCTAGCCGGAGGACAAGCAAGCACCTCCAGGGCATAGAGCGCGAGTTCAGGCCACGTGTCCAGCTTCGACACCCAGTAGTTGTAGGGGGCAGAGGCGTCACGGAGGACGGTCGTGCGATCAGCTACGTACTCCCTCACCATCCTTTTACAGTGCTCCCGCCGACTCAGCCTTGACTGGGGATCGGTGACACAGTCTTGCTGGGGAGCCAGAAAGCTGTCAAAGGCCTTAGAGAGTGTTCCCCTGCCTGTGCTGTACATGCTGCCTGATCTCCGCGCCTCCCCTGCTACCTGGCCCTCGGAACTGCGCCTTCTGCCACTAGCGCTGTCGGATGGGAATTTTATCATCAGTTTGTCCGCCAGGGTCCTGTGGTATAGCATCACTCTCGAACCCCTTTCCTCTTCGGGTATGAGAGTGCAAAGGTTCTCCTTATACCGTGGGTCGAGCAGTGTGTACACCCAGTAATCCGTAGTGGCCAGAATGCGTGTAACGCGAGGGTCACGAGAAAGGCATCCTAACATGAAGTCAGCCATGTGTGCCAGGGTACCTGTACGCAACACATGGCTGTCCTCGCTAGGAAGATCACTTTCAGGATCCTCCTCCTCCTCCTCCTCCTCCTCCTCCTCAGGCCATACACGCTGAAAGGATGACAGGCAAGCAGCATGGGTACCCTCAGCAGTGGGCCAAGCTGCTCTTTCCCCTCCTCCTCATGCTCCTCCACCTCCACCTCCACCTCCTCCTCCTCAACGCGCTGAGATATAGACAGGAGGGTGCTCTGACTATCCAGCGACATACTGTCTTCCCCTGCCTCCGTTTCCGAGCGCAAAGCGTCTGCCTTTATGCTTTGCAGGGAACTTCTCAAGATGCATAGCAGAGGAATGGTGACGCTAATGATTGCAGCATCCCCACTCACCATCTGGGTAGACTCCTCAAAGTTTCCAAGGACCTGGCAGATGGCTGCCAACCAGGCCCACTCTTCTGTAAAGAATTGAGGAGGCTGACTCCCACTGCGCCGCCCATGTTGGAGTTGGTATTCCACTATAGCTCTACGCTGCTCATAGAGCCTGGCCAACATGTGGAGCGTAGAGTTCCACCATGTGGGCACGTCGCACAGCAGTCGGTGCACTGGCAGATAAAACCGATGTTGCAGGGTGCGCAGGGTGGCAGCGTCCGTGTGGGACTTGCGGAAATGTGCGCAGAGCCGGTGCACCTTTCCGAACAGGTCTGACAAGCGTGGGTAGCTTTTCAGAAAGCGCTGAACCACCAAATTAAAGACGTGGGCCAGGCATGGCACATGCGTGAGGCTGCCAAGCTGCAGAGCCGCCACCAGGTTACGGCCATTGTCACACACGACCATGCCCGGTTGGAGGCTCAGCGGCGCAAGCCAGCGATCGGTCTGCTCTGTCAGACCCTGCAGCAGTTCGTGGGCCGTGTACCTCTTCTCTCCTAAGCTGAGTAGTTTCAGCACGGCCTGCTGACGCTTGCCCACCACTGTGCTGCCACGCCGCTCGACACCGACTGCTGGCGACGTGCTGCTGCTGACACATCTTGATTGCGAGACAGAGGTTGCGTAGGAGGAGGAGGAGGGTGGTTTAGTGTAGGAAGCATACACCGCCGCAGATACCACCACCGAGCTGGGGCCCGCAATTCTGGGGGTGGGTAGGACATGAGCGGTCCCAGGCTCTGACTCTGTCCCAGCCTCCACTAAATCCACCCAATGTGCCATCAGGGAGATATAGTGGCCCTGCCCGCCTGTGCTTGTCCACGTGTCCGTTGTTAAGTGGACCTTGGCAGTAACCGCGTTGGTGAGGGCGCGTACAATGTTGCGGGAGACGTGGTCGTGCAGGGCTGGGACGGCACATCGGGAAAAGTAGTGGCGACTGGGAACTGAGTAGCGCAGGGCCGCCGCCGCCATCATACCTTTGAAAGCCTCCGTTTCCACAACCCTATATGGCAGCATCTCCAGGCTGATAAATTTGGCTATGTGCACGTTTAACGCTTGAGCGTGCGGGTGCGTGGCGGCGTACTTGCGCTCCAACACTTGCGCTAGCGACGGCTGGACAGTGCGCTGAGAGACATTGGTGGATGGGGCCGAGGACAGCGGAGGTGAGGGTGTGGGTGCAAGCCAGTAGACGGTAGTGCCTGTGTCCTGAGAGAGGGGTTGGATCTCAGTGGCAGGTTGGGGCACAGGGGGAGAGGCAACGGTGGAAACCGGAGGCGGTGAACGGCCTTCGTCCCACCTTGTGGGGTGCTTGGCCATCATATGTCTGCGCATGCTGGTGGTGGTGAGGCTAGTGGTGGTGGCTCCCCGGCTGATCTTGGCGCGACAAAGGTTGCACACCACTGTTCGTCGGTCGTCTGCACTCTCAGTGAAAAACTGCCAGACCTTTGAGCACCTCGGCCTCTGCAGGGTGGCATGGCGTGAGGGGGCGCTTTGGGAAACAGTTGGTGGATTATTCGGTCTGGCCCTGCCTCTACCCCAGGCCACCGCACTGCCTCTTCCAACCTGCCCTGCTGCACTTGCCTCCCCCTCTGAAGACCTGTCCTCAGTAGGCGTAGCAAACCAGGTGGGGTCAGTCACCTCATCGTCCTGCTGCTCTTCCTCCGAATCCTCTGTGCGCTCCTCCCTTGGACTTACTCCAATTACTACTACCTGAGTGATAGACAACTGTGTCTCATCGTCATCGTCCTCCTCACCCACTGAAAGCTCTTGAGACAGTTGCCGGAAGTCCCCAGCCTCATCCCCCGGACCCCGGGAACTTTCCAAAGGTTGGGCATCGGTCACGACAAACTCCTCCAGTGGGAGAGGATTCGGAACAATTGCTGCCCATTCTGGGCAGGGGCCCGAGAACAGTTCCTGGGAGTCTGCCTACTCCTCAGAATGTGTCATTGTAATGGAGTGAGGAGGCTGGGAGGAAGGAGGAGCAGCTGCCAGAGGATTCAGAGTTGCAGCAGTGGACCGCGCAGAATTCTGGGTGGTCGATAGATTGCTGGATGCACTTTCTGCCATCCACGACAGGACCTGCTCACACTGCTCATTTTCTAATAAAGGTCTACCGCGTGGACCCATTAATTGTGAGATGAATGTGGGGATGCCAGAAACGTGCCTCTCTACTAATCCCGCAGCAGTCGGCTGCGATACACCTGGATCAGGAGCTCGGCCTGTGCCCACACCCTGACTTGGGCCTCCGCGTCCTCGCCCGCGTCCACGTCCACGTCCTCTAGGCCTACCCCTACCCCTCAGCATGGTGTATTACCAGTAGTGCAGAAACAGAACGCTGTAATTAAATGTGCCGCTTATTGGCCTGTGGTTGGAGGCTGACTTTGCTTACGGAACGCACAGCAGAGCCAGGAAAAATTTTTGCGCAAGCCTGCTGTAACACTTAGCTGGCTGCCTATTAATTAAGACTACTACCCCCAGCAGAGATGCAGTACACTCAGGACGGTCACAGGCAGCCCAAATAGAATGTTTTTTCCCAAATTTTTTTGGAAAAGCCCACTGCCTATATACACAGTATATCTCTTTCACTGTCCCTGGCTCACCACTACTGGCCCTGGACTATGTAAAATTACTGCAGACTGTTTCCCTCTGGACAGGATGACAGCAATGATGTGTAACGCACAGCAGAGCCAGGAAAGAATTTTGCGCAAGCCTGCTGTAACACTTAGCTGGCTGCGTATTAATTAGGACTACTACCCCCAGCAGAGACACAGTACACTCAGGACGGTCACAGGCAGCCCAAATAGAATGTTTTTTCACAAATTTTTTTGGAAAAGCCCACTGCCTATATACATAGTATATCTCTTTCACTGTCCCTGGCTCACCACTACTGGCCCTGGACTATGTAAAATTACTGCAGATTGAGGACGCAATGCTCTGTACGGCCGATATACAAAAAAAAAATGTGCAACACTGCAAAAAGCAGCCTCAACAGTACTGCACACAGTCAGATGTGGCCCTAAGAAGGACCGTTGGGGTCCTTGAAGCCTAAAATCACTCCTAACACTCTCCCTATAGCAGCTCCACCATCAGTAGCACTTTCCCTGAGCTATGTCAGAATGCATCTGTGGCGAGCCGCGGGAGGGGCCGATTTATATACTCGGGTGACACCTGATCTCGCCAGCCACTCACTGCAGGGGGGTGGTATAGGGCTTGAACGTCGCAGGGGGAAGTTGTAATGCCTTCCCTGTCTTTCTATTGGCCAGAAAAGCGCGCTAACATCTCAGAGATGAAAGTGAAAGTAACTCGAACATCGCGTGGTGCTCGCCTCTAGTAACGAGCATTTCGAACACGCTAATACTCGAACGAGTATCAAGCTGGGACGAGTACGTTCGCTCATCTCTAGTAGTGATCTGAACTTGAAGCATCATCAGTTTTGCTGATGCTCTGAGTTCGGGTCAGTGGACCTGTGGTTGGCCAGGGCATGTGTCCATATTACGGACACCTATACTCATGTAAAACTAGTTTCACGGGATGCTGATATTGAGAAAATCACAGCGATATCGCAGCTCCGTGATCTCTGTACGATATCGCTGTGTTTACTCATAGCCATATCGCAAGTAAGGAGAAAGGACCGTTGCTTGGTGATTGAAGACACAGGAAGTGTGAGTGTTTAGCGGTAGAGAGTAAGATAGAGAGAGAGAGTCGCCAGGAGCGGGATCACACAGATAACTGGGACTGTGGATTGTCTGGATTACCCCAAGAGTTCTCCCTGTCACACCACCTTCTCCTGCTGTATCTGTGCGAATCTTCTGTTGTACCGTCGATGTTATTAAGAGTTGCAATGAATGGCGGTGATTGGTTCATCGAGCACTGGCTCTGATTGGCTAAGTGCTGCAGCGCTCAGCCAATCAGAGGCAGCGCTTACTCGAGGCGGGGATTTTCCAATCCCTGGCCAGGAAGAGATGCTGAAGACAACTGCCGGAGACCCAGAGGAGAAGGCAGAAGCGTTTTTTTAACTGCTTTTGCCTTCTCACTTGTAGGCTACATAGCACTCAATGAGCACTATGTAGTAAACAGAGAAAGTGGAAGTGTCACTTCTACTATTTGACCCAGCGACCACAAGACCGCCGGGGGCCCTCTGCCACAGCAGAGATGCAGGGTTTTAGCAAACCCAGATCAGCTCTGTTAATGACTGCTGTCCTACTAGGGGGATGCCTTCCCCTGTAACTGGGGTACCTATGGATGCCCCAGTTACAATTGAAAAGTGTGAAATTAAAAAAAAAAGACAATCTTAATGACACCCAGAGGAGGTCTTATATGACATCATGGGGGACATACATGTTAAATTTGTTTTGTACAAAAATAAGTTTAAAAACATTACAGAATAAAAGAATGCATATATATATATATAAAACATATGGCCTACTGCCAACACAAACCTAAACCATCACCATATATGCCCTGTAATCTAAGACTATACAAATTGTACATCAAAACATCCAAAACTAAATGAGGGACTCACTCCTGAACTTTATTTTGGCGTGAGTGTATTTTTTAAAAGTTTTTTTGCACATGTGAAATGATACCAAGGATGCCAGCCATAGATAAGTGCATCAAACAATACAGGAATACAACCCCTACTGGCAAAGTAGTGGATTGTCCTGTATCACCACAGTGCACCTGTGGCATATGTACGGACTATGTTGCCTGCTGTCACCCCTCTCCCAATCTTGGGTTGAGTTGAGTGGCTACACATGAGTCTGCACTGAAGATTTAGGTCCCTCATATTGCAATCTGGCTTTCTGCATGCTACTAGAGGATATGGTGATTGAGCCAGACTTGCAGTATCAGGTGATGCATATTTGGCTTCTTTTTCTGGGAGTTGTGTCTTTGTACATTTTTTCTCTCACCTCTGTGATTTTAAATCTAGTATCATACCGTTCCACTAAAATGCGGATTAGTGTTATTGATGGCCAAAGGGATCAGTTTCTCCTTGGAGGTGCCCAATTCTAGAGATGCACATGGAGTGATTTTCACAATCCAATGTCACTTGTGGCCAAACCTCTCTGTGTTCTTCTATGGAACTACCTATGTTTTACAGGGGATTAAAAGAATAGAGGTATAAGTAAAGCATATATCCATAATTTACTATATTGAATCAACTTATGTGGGCTTTTAGCTAAAGAGGAAGTGATGATAATCTAAACAGTGGGAGATTGGGTGATGGTGAGGATATGGATGGTATTTGTGAAAGATCGAGTGTCGAGACTCCTTTGAGAATAGAAAAAAAAACAAAAAAGGGTTGTAGGGGTGAGGGAAAGGAGTTGGAAGACTTTGAATATTTGACCGCATATCTGAACCATAATGAACTGGAATTTGTTTTTCTCAGAAACTTCAGACACCCGGGACGAATGCTTGGACCTTGTCCTAGCTCATAAAACCAATAAAATTAAAGAAGTGCAAAAATAACATTCCATACGGTCAATTCGAACACATTAGACATAACTGCACTAAGCACGATCATCAAAAACCAACTAGGGGTATGTTTACATATAGTAGAAATGCTTTGGAATTTCTGCAGTGGCAAATTCCACAGTATTCATGCATCCAAAACAGAGTAAAAATCCGCATCACCTGTCTAGCAGTGCTGCGCTCACTACAGGCCACCGGGTATCGGGTGCTGAGGAGCGCTGACAGTGTGAAGACTTCAGTGATGAATGGAGTGCTGTATCTCTTAAAGTCAGCTGCAGATATGCAGCTTATGCTCGAGTGAACCGATGGTGTGGATTTTGACTTTGTTTTGCATGCATAAATGCCGCAGAATTTTCTGCTACTCGTAAAAGTACCCGAAGGGCTCCTGCGCACTTGCGTTTGCAATTTCACATTCAAAAAATTGCAGTGCTATCGCAAATAAGCCTGTGCTATGTTCCCAGCATTGTGATGCTTTTCTTGCAGGAATGTGTGCACATCACAGCGCAGCAGTCTGCGTTGGATTGTGCGATTTTCTGCCACGATGGACTACGCAGGTGTCGCTGATCTTGAAATTTAGGCTGGATCAGCCCCGGACAATCCTTAAACGCAATTCGCCTGGATTTTCTTTCCTAGTTCTTTCTGGTGTCAGTGTTGTAGCTGCTAGGTTCCGAGCCCAGTTCTGTGCATCTCATAGCTTTCCAGCGCAATGTTTTTCTTGTTAACTGGTTAATTCCTGGGTTTTTGGTGAATGTCGACTGGCGATTAGAGATGATGGGCCCCTGAGATGCAGAATATGCATGCACCCGCTTATGGATGAGCGCCATGTGAAAGGAAATTTTAGCCTTCTTTACAGTGACCTACGCCGCCACCCAGACAAGCTTGGGGTGTACACAAGACTCACAGTCCATGCATTTGATGTCCTCCTACCTTTTGTGTAGCCTACAGTGGGGAGTTGTCTTTAATCATTTACTGTTGGCTTGTGAGTGTATGCCTGGTGGTGCGGGCTTCCTGTTTTTTTTTTGTTTGCCGTGTATGGATGGTTATCCACAACAAGCATATGTGATTGATTCTGTCACATAGGGATTCTAGTAGCCTACCCAGCCACGTGCATTGAACTTCACAGCAATTTTTCAGTAGCTGGCCACCTTGGTAACGTTTACAAACTGTGTTGGCCACTGAGTTGCCGTATGGAGCCCTTGCACTGTCTGTGAACGTAGGGATGCAGCTTAACTGAGATGCACATGGTACTCCCATGTTTAGCACCCCTTAAAGAGTTGGGGGGGGGAATAGATAGATGCAAGTAGGTCAACACAAAACGACTGTCCCCATGGTATTTGACGGGGAGTGAGAGTAGTGTGCTAGCAAGCTATGGGGCTGGGTCTACTAGAGGGCCTCAACATGGGCCAAGTAGTTTGCTCTTGGATGTACTGGATAATCAAACCTATATTTTGCCCATTCTACCATCCGGCACCAACTGAGCAGTACCTTCTAAAGTGTATGAGTGTCACTGTTTATAGCAGCCAGCAGTTCACTGGATAATTGTAGGCAAAACTTGTAAACCCTTTTTTTTTTTCAATTTTGGATGCAACTGATTAACATTGGAAACCCCCTTTGTTTATCCCCAGATTCCTGGCTACTGGAAATGCATTTGCGTCTCTTCATTTCCAGTATCGCATTGGACACCCCACCATATCCGGGATCATCTATCAGACATATGAAGCCATTTGGAACAGACTGCAACAGGATGCCATGCCGCAACCTAATACGGAGCAGTGGCTCCACATTGCTGCCGGATTTTAGGAAATGGCGAAGTTCCCAAACTGTGTTGGCACGTTAGAAGGAAAGCATATCTGTGTACGCAAGCCGCTGTACTCTGGCTCGCGGTTCTTCAACTATAAACATTATTTCTCTGTCGTGCTCTTGGAGATGGCGGACAGCCAATCGCAGTTTGTGCTTGTAGACATTGGGGCATATGAAAGCACGGCTGAGGCATCTGCCTTTATGGCCTCGCGCATGGGACAGCACCTCCATGTAGAGACCTTGCATCTGCCCCAGCTGTGCAATCTGCCTGGGACAGACAGCCCCCAAGTTCCTGTTTTGCTAGTTGCGGTTGAAGAGTTTAGCTTGAGCCACCATGTCATGCGGCCGTACCCTCACCATCAGTTAGATTGGGCATGCAGAATTTTCAACTACCGCCTTGCGCATGCAAGGCGATACGTAGAATGTGCTTGCAGAATACTAGTAGTGAGATGGCGCATGTTGGAGAGCACCATTCAGCTGTCACTAGATCACGCTGTTGGTGTAGTTAAGGCAACCATCGTTTTACATAATTACTGAAGAATTCAGGATAGCCCTTATGAGGGAGAGGTGGAAGCAAGTTAGTGTGCTCTTGGCCCTCATGGAGCCTTGCAGCCTTTGGTCACCCTGCGCTGTCAGGACAACAAACTCGGGAGACATTAGCTAATTATTTTTTGTCACCCCAAGGCACAGTCCCATGGCAGGAAAAAGGTCTTTTGAGGCAATCATGAAAGTGATTTTATTTGCATTTCCATTTCATTCTTTTTGTCCCCATATTAAGACTAGTATACCCTTTCACTAGCTAAGCGTAATGCTGCTGTAGAACCCAACTTTTGGTTCAGAAAGTAGTGTGTAAAAGTGTAAAAATGCAGCACATGTAGATGCCTATTCTTTTGTTTGGGCTGCCAAATGGTGTCTTTTTCTTGGCTTGTAAATAAAAATCTAAACCCCAACGCAGTTGTTTTTTAATAACTAACTCCAAGCACCTTGTGGAGACTGCAATAAACACTTTGACAAAATGTGATAGGTCTGAACGAAAACGAGCCAAACGTGGAGGCCCAGGGCAAGTTTGCCATGGAGTGGCCCAGAAGGTCCTACAGGAGATAACACAGTCACTAGTTCTTTAAAAATCCCATTTATGTACTCCTTAGGAGACATGTCTGGGGTTGTCTGTCAGAAATACTTTAATTTCCCTCTTTCCTCACATACAATGTCCTAGCCAACTCTGTTTCCTGATTGGTTACTGTCACTCAGATCATTGATTGATAGAGGGGATCCAAGCTCGGGAAAAGAGAGCAGTGCAAGTCGGGATATGGGAAGGAGTTACACAGTTTTTCAGTCAGAGCAGTTTGAGCGGGAATTCAGTCAGAGGGAGAGTGAGGAGAAGAGAAGTCGCATTCAGTCAGTGAGTCATTACGTCAGAGAAAGTCAGTCAGTGAGAGTCTGAGGAGAAGTACGGTCACAGGCTGAGGAGAAGGAGATGTAGTTGGAAGGCAAGAAGCTCCCGAAGCGTCTCTATACCAGTGCAGTGTGGAGGAGAATAGGCTGGGATCCCACTGCAAAACAGTGAGTGTTACAAGCCCCTGAAACACTGAAAAAACAAAAACCAGGGCAAACACAGCCTCACCCTAGCCTCCATTACAGACACATCTCATGGTAATCTGTTGAGCACAACCCGCAGATAATTGGGACTGACGGGGATATGGTTCACAAATAATCCTAAACAGAGAGAGAGAGAGAGAGTGCGTTGAAGATAATTCTGTTAACTGTTGGAAAGTACTAAATTCAGCGTATTTTCCTATGTAAAAACAAGAAAACCTGTATTTGCTTTGCCTCATACATTTACTCTTAAAAGAGACTGTAAGTAAACTGGGTACTTTCGGTTTGCAACAGAAAAACTGTGGACTCATCTCAGTTATTTTTGCCTCACCTTCCAAGAATTTACGTAACAACACCCCTCGACATTAGTCGAGCTAAGTCCCAAATCCAGCTAAACAGCCCTCGCGCGCGACCCAGCGAGGCCCTGTCATGGTCATTTTGTGGAGAGAGATCACAGAGCCACCTGTGACCGCCATCTTGTTTTATGCCTGCAGTCTCCCCCGCAGCTGGCTCGCCTCCATTGGGATGCAGCACTATGTACACTGGTTTAGGGTTTCGGCGTACAATAACCATTCAGGTATACAGAAATGTGGCCCTCGCCTTAATGTCGTTCACCGTCGGCTTGGACTACTGTGTATGGAGGGTGTTAAACTGGGGGCTTCCATCTTTGCATACATATGGTGATGTTTTTGGCATTAAAAGGCCACCCAAAATGCATATCAGGATATTATGTTAAGCTTCTGTCTTCTTAGCTGCGCTAAGCTATTGGGCTGCCTTTCCCTGAAAGATTTAATGTCATTCCCTGTTGTTGACAGGAAAGACTTCAGCTCGGCATGCTATTCCAATATAAGTTCTGGAAAGACTCTGACCTCTCCGAGCATTACTGCCTTTTTGGTCATGGGTCAAATTTTTGACAAGGGGATATACACACTAGGTAGTGGCAGAGATATAGTGGCCCAGGGGTTCTACAGGGTAGTCATCCAGTCACCAGTACTGTAACACCCAGCTATGTGCTCCTAGGAGGCATAGAAGGTGCCGTACATTGTAAAACCTGTTTTTCCCTTTCTTCTCAAACTTCAGCTAAACTGCTTGGCAACAGCTGGCTGCTTATTGGCTGTTTGTCATGCTATTACTGATTGATAGAGGGGGATGGTGAGATAAGGGTGAGGCAGGATGTAAGGGGAAGGTGTAGACAAAAAGTAGGGGAGTTAGACAGGAAGAGAAGGCAGTGGTAGGGAGGAGTTGGTGATGAGCAGTTGTTGGAGGAGGACGGGAGAGGAGGTGCCGTAGCGTGAAGTGGATCTAGCATGCTCCAGTGGAGAAAGCAAGTACTTTACAAATTTCCTAACAAGCTGCAGTGTGGAGGACAAAAAGTGTGGAACCCACCATCACAACAGTGCGTTGAATGAGCCCCCTGTCCCCCTATTAACGTTGAAGCCAGGGAAGTGTAAAAAGGCCCATGACTAAAATATCTTCACCGGCTGCCTAGCAATCGTCAGAGTAACCTTACAGATAACTAGTACTGAGGGAATTTCTCTGAGTAACCTTTAAGAGAGAGAGTTGAAGTTTTGCATCATAAATGAAAGTGTGGAGCAACGTAATTATCTACTTTAAAGTGAATCTACTGCCAATTGCTGAAGAACTGTACGTATTGTTATTGCAAAAGTTTAACGAAAAAGCTGAAGCAAACTGAGTATCTCCAGTTTGCACATCAAGGCTATAAGGACTCGTGTCAATTATTTCTACACACGTTCCAGGAGTTAGCTTAGAGTAACTGGTGTCACATGACAAAACCACCGTTCGTAATCAGAGTCTGTCAAAACCCTTTTGCCACTGTGCGCGACCAAGCCAGGCACATCGCCACCATTGTCGGGAGAGATCACAGAGCCACCCATGACATCCATCTTGTTTTCCCCGTGGTCTCCCCCACTTTGGCGCGCCCCACAGGGGTGCTGTATAGATCATTATGAAACAACTTAAATAAGCCCTTACATCATTGACAGACAACTGAGTTAGTTGTTTGGCAGTCATGTAAGGGCTCGTACTTACAATCACTGACACTGTTGACCACCTGCGATATGCACACCTTGGGGAGGCAAAAGGGCAAACTAAGAGCCTGCCACAGCGAAGGGGCGGCTGCATATCCAATTTTAACACCTCTTTGCTCTTCTACGCCACAGCATGTATATGCAGCAGGCCGGAATCGCATTGGGTGGAGGGAGATAGATGCTAAACTCACTCCCCCTAGCAGCCCCTTTGCGGAGGTTGGCAAATGAAGGGGACTGAGCGTTGCAGAAGCAATTGTGTTACACGCCCGCCTCCTCTCCTCCCCTTTGGTGACTTTGGCTGGCCAGGGAGGAAAGGGGGGGGGGCTGATGGTTTGAGGGCTGAGTAGAGATGGTGTGAGAATCTCCAAGTGGTAAAACAATATAATGTGTGTGTAGCTCACCTACTCAAGCAGTGTCCCAGCTGTATGCGAGGAGAGGTTGGAGCTCTGACGTGGTAATCCGCTAGCTCCAGACTGTGTTAAAGGCATAAGGAAGAGAGATCCAAAAGCAAGTCGGCTTCTTCAACCAAAACTTCCTCCTAATTATTCCAAGGTTAAAAAATGGACAGACATCACGCTGAATGTGTTTCGGCTAAACAAATTGTCTTTCTCAATAGCTGTGCATTGCCCCATAGTATCAGCCAATCTAACTCCCATTGCCCTCTTAGGTAATCCAGCACCTGCTGATCGACATACCAGCCAAGAACTGGCTCATCCATGGGCCTGTGTGATCGGCATGGCTGCCGGGCAAGAATGGTGGGGCGCGATGGTCTAGGTGCAAGTCGGCCTGGCAGGCTGTTCGCTTGCTGCAGTTTGCTTGGCAGAGCTGTCTCCACTTTCAGACTGCGTAGTTGGCATCGGTCTTGCACGCATGTTATCCACCGTCCTTTTAATAAGGGGAAAAAAAAGAGATTATGTTGCAGCACGCACAAATGCTTCCTAACAAGTAATAAACTACTATAAGCTGGACCCTGGCAAACTTTACAGACAGAGAATTCTGCAGGGGTCTGCAATTAAAATATTCCCTGTGCTATGCGCAAACGAACACTTTTTTTCATAAAGGACAAAGCTACCAACTTGGCTGTGCAAACAGCAAAAGCTGCACTAGGGATTTGGCGATTTCACAGTCACCTATGTACGTCTTTACACCACCCCTTATGGACAAGTAGGAAGACGTAAAAGCAACACTGTCTATATGACCAGACAACACACCTACAAAGATGAAATAGTGGGCATGCAGTGCATCGCCCTTGCTCTGCTGCGAATAAAAAAGATAAGCATTGTGTATATATAAGAACAAAAAACAAATGCAATACTTTGGCAATGCAGTCTGGTAAGGCATCTGCAGGCTAATACAGTTTAGCATCTATGCCCATGGGTGCTGTTTTTGTGACCTAATGGGCAGCATCCCTGTGAACGCATCACCGCAGCTTTGTATGTCCCTTGCAGGCAAGTTTGCCATCTGTCTTCTATGGTCGGCCCCGCAACCCATTTGCATTTTGTCTCTGTGCAGTCATAGTGGCAGCATATGTTAATTTGGCCCTAAAACCACAAGCACATATCTATTATACGTGCCGCAAAGCCAGCCGGTAGAGGGGCGGATGCAAAAAGCAAATTTGTAAAACGCAACAGGCCAAGTTAATTACTAACGCACGATAGTGCCAGTGTGGCGACAGCCATAGCTGCAGTTCAAACATGGACATACACATTAGGGCCAATGCCCAGGAGCAGAATTGAATAGCGCAATCTGTGTGGAGGGCCTGTGCGCACGATCCGCAGTGCAAGCCCCCATAGACAAGCATGGGCCTCTGCAGCTTAAATAAAGCATACAGACTTGTTTTGCGGACCTTTTGGTCCGGAAAACAAATCGCAGCATGTGCCACTTTCTGGCAGGTCAAACACGGGTGGCTCACACAAAGCAGGCACTGTAAACGTGCCACGGAACTTCCCAGGGAAGCAGGTTTTTGGGAAAATCCAATCCAACGCATGTGCACCGCCATGCTTGCCAGAGCACAAACAAACATCAGATGTGAAGAAGAAAAAAGATCCTGCGAGGATGCAGAAAACCTGCACAGGAGCCGCGAAGGCCAAATAATGTCATTGACCGCAGACAGGGTGGGATTCCGCTGTGGGCTCCCAGATGCGTAATCCGACCCGCCCGTTGACATGCAGCCATAAGCCTAGTCACCAGCTCAAAGATTGCAAACAGTCTTCAATGTGTCAAGCGAGGGTAAAAGGCTTCCTAACTGCATGCGCAGTCTGTATAACTTTGCCCTGCAAACCTTAGTACGGACGTTACCGAGGTGCCCATTGCTGTTCCACAGAAGTAGTGCATAAGGCCAATAGAAGGCAATTTTTACGCGTTTGGTGGGGAAGTCTATTTTGAACACGCATACCCACGGCTGTAAACAGTTTACAATGCACGGTGGGACCATGCCCTGTCACCTCAAAACTGCAGCCACGAGGCCAATGAAACATGTTTGTTTCAAACGATGGTATTTGAAAGTATACAAGTATATGTAATTGGGATTTGCAAATCGGAGTCCAGTTAGGATACAACATCCCTGTTATACTTACAGTCGCAGCTCCAGGCATTGGCGTAGAAACATTAAGGCTTCTGCAAGGTAATAACCACCTCATCTGCCGTTCCGCTTCTTTGCCGCCGTGTCAGTCCTTTTTCTCATTTGGTCTTGGCAGCTTCTCCATTTCAGCGGATCTCCTCCACTGTGGAGAGGTGGGAGGTGAGAACACTATTTCAGTCAGGCTTATACTGTATATAATAAGCCAACATGTTCTGTCAATCCTGAGCCTTCACTCAAAGGCTTAGCAGGGTACTGGAAAGCTGTTGACAATCCTCAGGTATAGAGTTCCACAGACTCACTGCTCTTACAGTAAGGCCTCATGTCAACAGGCAGGTCGAATTCCACATGCGGAAGTCCGCAGTGCAATCCCACGGCCGAGGACAGATATTTACCTGAGCGGGTCTCCTGCATCCCGTCCAGATCTTCTTTCTTTTTCACTGTGGATGTGTGCGAAAGCGCCCATCCCTGCCCATTCTTGTACTCGCTCAAGCTCTGATATGTCCTTCTTCAGTACCGGTGCCCAAAACTGTACACAAAATTCCATATATGGTCTGACCAGTGACTTGTAAAGAGGAAGAACAATGTTCTCATCATGTGCCCCTAGACCTATTTTGATGCACCCCATGATCCTGTTTGCCTTGCCAGCAGCTGCCTGACACTGGTTGTTTCAGGTAAGCTTACAGTTAACTAAAATCCCCAAGTCCTTTTCCATGTCCGTGTTACCTGGTGTTTTCCTATTTAGTGTTTTATGGTGACATGTATTTCCCCACCCATGTGCATAAACTTACATTTAGCAATGTTAAATCTAATTCGACACTTTTTGTGCCGAAGGCCGAAGTTTATATAGATCCATTTGCAGCCATATACTTTACTCTCTTGTGTTAATTACTTTACATAATTTTGTATCATCTACAAATATTGATATTTTTTATTTAATAATCCCTCCACAATGACTTTCATATATATATTAAAAAGAGTAGGGCCCAGTGCTGACCCCTATGGTACCCTGCCAGTATTGGTGACCCAATCAGAGTGTGTACCATTAATAACCACCCTCTGCTTTCTATCACTGAGCCAGTTACCTACTTGTACAGATTCTCACCCAGAAGAGGCATTCTCATTTTATATACCAACCTTTCATGTGGCACAGTTTCAAACGATTTTGAAAAATCAGTATATATGAGATCTATTTACATTTTTTCCGGTCCATTCTAAAACTTACCTCCTCATAGATACTAATCAGAGATTGGTTTGACAGGAGTGACCCCTCATAAACTCATGCTGATATGGAGTTATGCAGCTATTTTCCTTGAGGTATTCCAGGATAGTATCTCTTAGAAACCCTTCGAACATTTTAACCAGAATAGGAGTTAGGCTTGCGGCCTGTAAGATTTCTAACCCCTTTTTGAATATCAGCAGCACATTTGCTATACTATTAATGGAGTAATCACTTAATTTAGGTGATACTCAATGGGTATCATAGCATTATCAATCAGGTATCCCTAATTATTATTTTGATGCATCGGAGAAGAAAACAACGAGAAACACTCAAGTGATGTTTCCAAGCTCTTTTGAAGGTTTTTATTATTGAATAGTTTATATAGAAATTTTTTTTGCATTTGTGAGAAGGTGATCATGAGCTGCTTCATCCCCTTTACAACCAATTAAAATATAATAAACATTGCATAGCAAATCATAGTAAGTTTGCAACCTCTGGCACATTCAGGTATCCATATTGCATATTAATGCATGTATAGCTGAGTAAGCATAGAAAATTATTTCATGATGTTCCATTTCCAAGGTCTTGGAGCCTTGGAAATAAGACATCCTGTACATAAGCAAACAATAATGCCAAAATGTCTAGAAATATGATTATGAAAACAAGGACATTTGTTTTTTAAGAAGAATTCATTATTATGGTAAATTGTATTTTTCCACTTCTGACCTTTACTTTGTGAAGTGAGAAAAATGGCTGTAGGAATGATGTGCTTTTAACACTGTTATACTTGAGTTTTAACACTATTATACCTGAATTACTCTCACAATTTCTCCTCTTCTGTTTATACACATTATATAAACATATATCCTTCTGAGCTAATCCCAGAGGGGGAGGAATGTTTATTCTTTACCGTAAAAGGGCTAATCCCTAGTCTTCATTTATTTTCACTCCATTCCCCAGTCCAGTAATCCTTAAAGGGGTTGTCCCGCGAAAGCAAGTGGGGTTATACACTTCTGTATGGCCATATTAATGCACTTTGTAATGTACATTGTGCATTAATTATGAGCCATACAGAAGTTATTCACTTACCTGTTCCGTTGCTAGCGTCCTCGTCTCCATAGTGCCGTCTAATTTCAGCGTCTAATCGCCCGATTAGACGCGCTTGTGCAGTCCGGTCTCCTTTCTTCTGAATGGGGCCGCTCGTGCCGGAGAGCGGCTCCTCGTAGCTCCGCCCCGTCACGTGTGCCGATTCCAGCCAATCAGGAGGCTGGAATCGGCAATGGACCGCACAGAAGACCTGCGGTCCACCGAGGGTGAAGATCCCGGCGGCCATCTTAGCAAGGTAAGTACGAAGTCGCAGCAGCGCCGGGATTACCGGACGTTTTTTTTTTTTACCCCTGCATCGGGTTTGTCTCGCGCCGAACGGGGGGGGCTATTGAAAAAAAAAAACCCGTTTCGGCGCGGGACAACCCCTTTAAGGTTGTGGAACGTTTTTGCAGGTGTGGGCTGCAAGTGATTGGTTGGTCATTAGATACGCATCGTCATATGGGAGTTGTCTAGGGTTCGCTAACCTGGTAACTGTTTTACTTCCTGTTTTGAAAATTTTAAACATATCACATAGGTATGCAATACATTAGCAACCTAAATATTGTGTAATACACTACATGATGATTATCCGTTCAGTCGCATCCGACCTTCGGTCAGTCTATGGATCAATGTCCTCCACGTGTTTCTGTCTTTCACTGCTTCTTTCAGTTCCGCGATTGACATGTTCGTGGTGGCCTTGATTGTATCTAGCCATCTTATTCTTTGTCGTCCTGATCTTCTCTTTCCACTGACTTTGCCAAGCATCAGTACAGTTCCCAGTGAGTTGGCGTGCATCACGTGGCTAAAAAAAGAGGGTCATTGTTTGATGATTTTGCCCTCCGGTGATATTTTCAGTTTGACGCGATCTAACACTACCTTGTTCATTGTCATGGCAGTCCAAGGTAATAATTGTCGCAATGCATTTTTGTATGATCTTTGCTCGCGTGAGGTATGAGGGCAATGGTATAGTAATTGGAACATTCTTGAGCATCACCTTTTTTTGGAATTGTTACGAAGACGGATCTTGTACAGTCTTTGGGCCACGATTTGGAGCTCCAGATCTTTTGACACAGGTTGGTTAGAATCTTGACCGACACTTGTTTGAACAGTTTGTCTGGTATGGGATCAATGCCCGGACCTTTCGTGTTTGGTAGTTTTTTCAGGTCCAATGTGACTTCTTCCCCCAGAATGCCCAGTTCTTGTTCTACTTGATGTACATGATCCAATGGGTTGTCTTTTTGATTGCCTGCATACAGCTTGCCACCTATGCTTGATTTGATCTTCTTCTTGTAATGATTTGCCATCAAAGGCTTTGATAGTTGCTGCCTTGTGTGGTATGAACGGTGCCTGGTGTTGCTTCATATGGGCAAAGATAGCTTGGGTGTAGCCTTGCTGGTTTGCTTCTTCCAGTTTTGCACATTGGTCATTCCAGCAGCACTCTTTGTCTCATCTGACTTTTCTTTGAAATTCTGCATTTAGTTTTCTGAATTCAATGATGGTGCCCACTGCTTTAGCTGCTCGGAGCTTGTTGCCGATTCTGATGGATTCATCCAATAGCCATTGTGTTGCAGCCGTTCTGAGGTCCTTACCTCGCTTTCAGGCCAGACAAGAGTTTGGCAGTATCCTTACCTCTCCTGGAGCTGAGGGGTGTGGTGGTTGCAAGAGTGAGGTCATTCCTCACCTGGTGCTGAGTAGCTCTGCTCTTATTTAAGCAGTGCTAGCATTTACTCCAGTGCTGGTCAATGCTTCAGTTGCCACTGGACAGCTGCTGAGGAATTCACCCTGGCTGAAGCTCCTCCGTGCAAGCTAAGTTCTCATTTCTGCTTTGTTTGTTTTTCTGTTTCCCTTTCTTTTGTACTAGGGCTCCCTGATAGGGAATTGTCAGTGGCCCAGGCACGCGTGCGGGTCCGCTCCTATCGGAGCGATCGGCCCGCCGAGTGTGATGATTTTCCTACACAAATTTTATGTGGCGTGTGTGCAAAGAGTGGGTGTACTGCACTGCTGCTTGTGATCTGGACACAAAAACAATTTATCGCATTTGGAAGCATGTTGGTTTGGTTGGTTTTTAAGGACTAATGTTTTGAGTATGCATTTCTACCTTGCTTGGTTGACAATGATTGGTTAAGGATCAACCAAGCGTTTTCACACCATCCAGCTACTGGGAGTGTTTTTCCCATTTTAATTTGCTGGAGCTCACTGGCATGTATGGGGTGTTGGCAAGGTCTTTTAATTTAAACATATCAAGAGCAATGGCTATATATGGCATAGTTTTTGCAGCTATGGAACTATGTGTATATTTCCAGCAATTTTTAATCCTAACAACAATAATTTCATGATGCTTAACAACTTATTGTCCCAATTCTTCATTTAGCACATCACAGAGTCCCTTTATACTGAGGAATGTCCATGCGATTCAAAATGGCGTACCTTGAGTAGGTGTAGACATTCATCTAACATTTCATACACTGGTGAAAAAGTTATTTAACAAATTTGCTTTCTCCTTATCACCCTTTACTATTTTTCTCTCATTATTTTTTAAAGAGCCAATACTTTCTGTTTTAATCTTTTTCCTATTTATTTAGTTGTATAACAGTTTAGGGTTAGTTTTTCCCTCTTTTGCAATGAGTCTCTCTATCTCACCTTTGCTGCTTTTATTTGCTTTTGACATAATTTATTTTTTTCTCCTTATAGCTTTTTAATGCTTCTTTACTGCCTTCTTGTTTTAGTAGTTTAAATGCTTCATTTTTGTTTTTTATTGCCCCCTTGATTGAACCACATTGTTGTGTCCTACTCCTAAGGCCCAATGTCTACTTGCAGGCACAGATTCCATCTGCTGAATCCCACAGTGGAATACAGCCATGCCCACAGACATGGACAAAAAAAGGCATTTTTTTTTTACTTGTCCAGATCCAGTGCGAGTTTCCTCTGTGCCGGCTGGATCTTCTTTCTTCAGCATGGTGGATGCGTCGGGACGTGCCAGCTGACGTGCCAGACGCATGTGCAGTGCAATTTTTTCTTTTTAAAATCTCCTGCTTTCCAGTGGATCTGCGGCATACCCACAGTCACAGCTGTGGCTGTGCCACAGATCGGACAGCTTCCATAGACTTCAATGGAAGCCATCTCTGCAGAATCCTCTGAAAAATGGAGTATGCTGCGATTTGTTCCCGCGTGTGCAATCCACACGCCAGGGAAAAATTACCTCCGCATGCTTTTAACTGTTTTGCAGACGCTAATGCATCCCTATCACTCGTGGATCTCCCGCAAATCAAATCCGCCCGTGGACATTGGGCCTAACCCTTTCAGCCCAGTGCCAGTATTTGTTTTGGTCCTGTCCAGTTAACACCCGCTACAGCAGTTCTGTCTCCAGTTGTCTGACTCGGCTATTTGGTAGCCGAGTCAGAGTCAGTTGTCTAACTCTGAGCTTGTCTTTTCCCTCGGTCTGACATTCCTGTTTGGTTTTACCCTTTTGTATTCCTTACTCTCAGGTTTTGTGTTTTGTCAGTGGTTTTGGTTAGTTGGTTTTCTCTGTCCCATCTGTGACGGGGTCCTCCTTAGTGCAGAGTAGGGACCGCCACCCAGTTGTCGCCTTGGGGTTTAGCCCAGTGGGGCAAGTAGGCAGGGACAGGGGAGAGGGCTGGGGTAGGGATTTCCATGCCCCCTGGTTCCTAACCAGTCCTGACAGAAACACTGGCCATACAATTTTCGAGTTTGTATTCTCTGGCCCTAAGTAATCCCGGCTATGAAAGCTATGTCTGCATTGGTTAACCAGGTGCAAAGTCTGACTGAAGTGGTACAGGATTTGTCGGCCCGCCTCCTGCACCAGGAGCAAGTGGTAGCTGGTGCTCCGGCGATGGTTCCCCATGGTCCTGTATCAGTATGTGAACCCAGAGCTACACTCTCTGACTTCTTTTCTGGTGACCATAAGGTGTTTTTCATGTTTCATGAAGGATGTAGATTATATTTTAGTTTGCGTCCACACTCTTCTGGGTCTGATTATCAGAAGGTGACAATTGTTATATCTCGATTAAGGGATGATCCACAAATTGTGCTTTTTCATTGCCACCTGATTCACCCTCTCGTCAGTCCGTGGATGCTTTCTTTGCAGCTTTGGGTCAGATATATGATGAAGCAGACCGAGCAGGCTATGCTGTGTCTAAATTGTTAAGTCCTCGGCAGGGCAAGGGTGCGGACAAAGATTTTTGTTCTCAGTTCCGACAGTTCTGTGTTGATTTTAAAGGATTTGTTTATCACCGAGTTGTCTGAGGCAGTAAAGGACCTGCTGTTGTCTCCTGAGCCTAAGACATTAGATACTGCCATGACTTTAGCAGTTCAGGCTGATAGTCGTCTTAGGGCCAGACTTAATCCTAGACATGGTAGTTCCTCCCCCGCACTGAAGGAGCAGATTCCCGTTCTACCCAGCAACCATACTGAATCCATGGAACTGGGGTATATGTCACCTCCAGATCGCAAAACATTCCGCTTAAAGAACAGGCTGTGTTTCTACTGCGGGGATCCTGGACATCGGGTCGCCACCTGTGACAAGAGACAGCTGCAGGAAAACTTCCGCTCCTAGGTGATGTCCGGAGGGATCACCTAGGAGCTCAGGTACTTCCGGGTATTTCTAAGTTGATTCTGCCTTGTTCCATTATGTTTGGTTCTTGTCTTATTTATGGTCATGCATTTATTGACTCAGGGGCGGCTGCCAATTTTGTAAATTTGGAGTTTGTTAAGTCATTTGCATCTGAATTGCGGGAATTGATTCCTCCCATACAGGTCTCTGGAATTGACTCCACCCCGTTGACTGTGGGGCTAGTTAAGAAGGTTACACCTGAACTAACGTTCTCAGTAGGAGCCCTACATACAGAGACCTGTACGTTTCTAGCTATAGATAATTTATCTGTTGATATTGTCTTGGGGTTACCGTGGTTACGTCTTCACAACCCCGTTATTAATTGGGCAGCCTCTGACTTGATACAGTGGGGAGCAGGCTGTGGAAATCATTTAACATCTGTCCAACTGCATTCTTCCAGTTGTGAGGTTCCTGGCCTGCCTAAATACTTAGAAGAGTTCGCTGATATATTTTCTAAGCAACTCTCAGAACTTTTCCCCCCTCATAGGGAATGAGATTGCAAAATTGATTTTGTTCCTGGGGGTAAGATTCCTAAGGGGGGAATTTATAATGTTACAGTCCCTGAACGGGAGGCCATGAAGGAGTATGTACCTGAGAGTTTGGCCAAGGAGCATATTTGTCCCTCTGAGTCTCCTGCGGGGACTGGGCTCTTCTTTGTGGAAAAGAAGGATGGTAGTCTCCGGCCTTGTATTGATTATCGTGCATTAAACAAGATTACGGTTAAGAATCAATACTCACTTCCATTGATCCCAGATCTCCTTAATCAGGTTGTTGGTGCCAGATGGTTCTCCAAACATAGATCTCAGGGGAGCATACATCCTGATTAGAATTACAGAAGGGGATGAATAGAAGACTGCATTTAATACTCCGTTCGGGCATTTCGAGTGCTTAGTCTTGCCGTTTGATTTATGCAATGCCCTGTCCGTTTTTCAGGGCTTCATGAACACCATCTTTCATGATATTCTAGGTACTTTTGTGGTTGTGTATTTGGATGATATTTTGATTTTCTCCCCCGATTGGGAGACGCATCTGAGTCATTTACATGTTGAACTCTCTCATCTTCGAGAGCATCATTTATTCGCTAAACTGGAGAAATTTAAATTCGGGGTCCAAGAGATCTCTTTTTTGGGGTATGTCATAATGCCTTCTGCGATTCAGATGAATTCAGACAAGGTCTGGGCCATAACTGAATTGTGTCAACCCACCAATTTAAAGGCATTGCAACGCTTTCTAGGTTTTGCTAATTTTTACTGTAAATTCATCAGGAATTTCTCAGTTATGGCCAAACCTTTGACGGACCTTACCAAGAAGGGCGCTGAGGTAAATGTCTGGTCACCGGAGGCTAATTAAGACTTTGCCCGCCTTAAGAAGGCATTTTCTACGGCCTTGTTGTATTGGTACAACCTAATCTCAATTGTCCATTTGTTGTGGAGGTGGATGCGTCCGACCATGGTGTGGGTGCTGTCCTATCCCAGGCAACTGCCTCTCTCTCCAATCTGCAATCATGTGCCTTTTTCTCCAGAAATTTTGCCCGGCTGAACGGAATTATGATATTGGCAATAGAGAATTGCCAGCTATCAAATGAGCATTTGAAGAGTGGAGTCACTTCCTGGAGGGGCCAGACATCAGATTACTGTGTTCACGGATCACAAAAATTTGATTTATCTAAAGTCTGCCAAGCGCCTAAATGCGTGACAAGCCCGGTGGGCTTTATTTTTCTCTCGTTTAAATTTTGTAGTTATGTATGTACCAGGGTCAAAGAATGTCAGAGTAAATGCTCTAGCCCGTAGTTTAGGGGCGCCTGAACAAGTAGATTCTCAACTCGAGGGTATTCTATCTCCTGGAGTGGTGGTGGCGGCATTGTCTTTCAACATCTCCGGACAAATTCTTGTAGCTCAATTGGGTGCTCCGAGTTCCTTTCCTGAAGGGAGATTGTTTGTACCTAGTGCCTTGCGCTTACTTGTTCTAGAGGAAGTTCATGCATCGGTCTCTGCAGGCCACCCGGGTATTCGTGGCACGTTGGAATTGTGCAGACATCTGTACTGGTGGCCGCGGATGTCGGAAGTTTTGTTGAATCCTGTTCAGTTTCCGCTCAAGGGAAGAATGTCAGGAGATGACCCAAGAGGCCCATTCTGTCACTCCCGGTGCCATCCAGACCATAGTCGCATTTATCCATGGATTTTGTCACAGACCTTCTGGTGTCTTGGAAACATTCGGTCATATGGGTGGTAATTGACCGTTTTTCCAAGATGGCACATTTTGTCCCTCTAAAAAAGTTACCGTTGGCTCCCGAATTAGCTTCCATTTTCATCAAGGAAGTAGTGCGTTTACACGGCATGCCTGACAATGTAGTGTCGGACCGAGGAGTGCAGTTTGTTGCTCAGTTTTGGCGTGCTTTTTGTAAAAACATCGGAGTTGGGTTGTCGTTTTCCATGGCTTTTCACCCGGAATCCAATGGACAGACGGAGCGCAAGAACATATTCAGTACCTCAGGTTATATGTCAGCGATTGTCAGGATCAGTGGGCAGATTTGTTGGCGTTGGCAGAGTTTGCCATAAATAAACATTGTAATTCTGTTTCTGGAACTTTGCTGTTTTTTTGTAATGCTGGCTATCACCCCAGGTGTTCCTTTTCTGTGTTTCCGTCATCCGAGAATCCTTCGGCGGATTCCATAGTCAAGAGACATCAAGAGATTTGGGGTGAGGTACGTCGTAATTTGGAGCATTCTCGGGAGGTCATGCTAAGGAATAACGAGAACAGATGCGCTGTCTCTGATTCTTTTTCGGTTGGTCAGTTGGTTTATTTATCTTCCAAGAATCTGAAATTAAAGGTTCCCATATTAAAACTGGCTCCGCGATTTCTGGGACCTTTTCCGATCACCAGAATTGTTGATCCTGTGGCTTATGAATTGGCATTACCGGATTCTTGGAAGATTCATAGAGTTTTTCATAAATCTCTGTTGAAAAGATACGTCCCTTTCCCAGGTGCCCTCTGACTGGCACTTCTGTTATTATGTCAGGTCTATTGGTTAACATAAGTACAAAATGGCAGTTCATCTAGCAGGGTCCTGCACAACCTGGACTCATTTCTTTTATGAGATCCGCAGGTTTTGGTTCCCAATTTATATCTGGATAGTTAAACTCCCTGATAATAGCTACCTCATTGTGATGATTTGATGCTTCATCTATTTACCTCAGTAATAGATTTTTTGTGGCTTTTGTTGTATTTTGTGGTCTATAGAAAACACTTATGAGGATTTTATTATTATTTTTCCCTTTATGTATCTCTACCCATAGAGACTCCACTTACATTTGCCTTACATATATCTTTTGGTGGTGTAGGCTTTAAATAGGACTTTACATAAAGACATACCTCTCCTCCTTTCCATTTTTTGATCCCTTCAAACAAACTATATCCCTGTAAGTTAATTGCCTAGTCACACCTTTCATCCAACCATAGTTATTCCCACTATGTCATAGTTTTCCTCAGAAACTGTTACTCCCAGACTTTTATCATTAGTCACCATACAGCTTAGATGGTATTGTTTTGGTTTTTTTTAAGTGTAACCCTATTAACTGTTCTGCCAGTTCTAACTGTACTAACCCCTCCCACCGCTCTGTCCCCATTTTCATTACTTAGTCCCAGGTCACTGCCCACACTGTCTATTCCCCTATCTCTCTGGTTGCTCTTCCTCCCAGTCCCTAGTTTAAACACTTCTTCCACCTTCTAGCCATCTCTCCCCAGCAGAGGTGCACCCTCACCATTGAGATGCAGCCCATTCCTATTGTAGAACCTGTAGCCAACAGTGAAGTTGGCTCAGTTCTCCAGGAACCCAAATCCCTCCTTCCTACACCAACTCTTGAGCCACCTTCCTAATCTCCCTCTGCCTTTCTGGTGCGGCACGTGGTATAGATAGTTTTCAGAAAATACTACTTTGAAGGTCCGTACCCTAAGCTTACATCCAAGTTCCATAGTGGTCAGAGAGCATGTTGTGTTGCAGCAGTGCTATTGATGTAACAGCAACCCCCTCATCTGCCAACTCTACAAACTTGTTTGGGTGTTCCAGTTTAGGACTCGCCTCCCTGGCTCTCTTCCTTCTACCCCTCCTTATGTAACCTAGTTAGCTGTGTGATCATTCTGCACTCCCTTGCTACTTTCCACCCCCACATCTGTCCCAGCTTTCCATGGTGCCAATGTATCACAGTGTTGCAAGCTGTGCCTTTAGATCCAGGATCGGGACTTCCAGATATGCAATGTGCTAAGATTTTGTGCAGTAGTAGGCAACCTCGAATGGCTGTTCAAGTACTGCATACATGGCACAAGATATACACTGGATGGCATTATCAATCATGGAGGGGATAGTAAAGATGAAAATCAAATAATCAAGTAATTTATACAAGTAAAAAATAACAGTATATATATATATATATATATACCTTCTAAATTCCCCCAACTTAACAGTCACTCAATTTTACGTGTGAATTCATATCTACACTGTACAGTGAAATGAGGAACACTGATAAATAATGAAACAGTTAATAGGTGTAAACCTTTATGCCACATTATAGGCTGCGGTTTTGGATCAGCCTTTTAAACTTACTATGTCTTTCTGTGTTTCTCCATCAGTTGATGAAGCACACGCACATATAACACTGCACAGGCGTGTGGCAAGACAAGGGTCTCCTTGTTCTTTGTTATAATTGCCTTTTGAATTTACCTTTCTTCAGGGAATAAGCACGGCTATTTGTACATCACCCTGACTATGCAACTAGTGCCAGGTTACCCTTGCTGTAATGAAGCAATCCTTTAATGGCAATGTAGACAGAAGTCCGGACACTGGGCGGAAACCATGGAACATTGCAGCACACTTTCCATCTGTATTTACCTGAGTAGTAATGGAGCACTCATGGGACTAGAGTACTGACACACTCCCAATGGACTACTATGTGTTATATGCCTAATTTCCATTCACAATCACAGCAATATTTTTATAAGCACAAAACTTTGTGTCACGAGTGTTAAAATTATGTTCATAATTGCTACATTAAATGACATCATAGGTACTTTTTTGCTATAAGTAACTTTAGAATCCTACATTGTGTGTCACACAAGGATTAAGGCTAGCCATAAAAGGATGGATTTAAGAACTCAAATTAACATTACCATAAGAGTAATAACATTTTAGGAGGTGTAATGAGGTTTGGGTTTCTTATGATCAGTATTTGAAGCTCTTGGGCTCTGATGCTGAAGCTTCTGTATGTTTGAAACCATCACTTAACAATCTGCCATTTATTACCCTATGGTATATGCCTTTACAATAGTAAAAATCCATTACTACAATAACATAATGCAATGCCTCTGTGTAGTATGACTACATCAATGTTCAATTAACAGCCTTGTGTGGTACAGAGTGTTAAGGCAGCAGAAACGCAGTCTTAAGCTCAGGCTCACTACCTGAAGGTTGCACGTTCAATCCCACGTGGTTGAGGTAGTCAGCTCAATGTTGACTCAGCCTTCCATAGGCTCAGTAAAATGAGTAGCCAGCTTTGGGTGAGGGTGATAATAAATAAATTACCTGAAAGCTCTGTGGAATAAGTTGGCACTATATAAATAACTAGATTTTTTTTTTATGCACCTGTTTTAGTGCTGTTGGTATCCTATATGTGTTGGGTTCTATATGTTACAGGTTGCAGCTGCTCCATCCTTGTCCAACGGATAACAAATGGACAAATATCTAACTAACATCATCAGTCTTTCTGTCTGTGACTATTTTACCACTTGGCTTCTGCAAATTGCATAGTTTATGGCCTGTTTATGCATAAGGCCTCCTTCACATGGCAACTCGGCGTCGCCGCAAGAAAATCGCAGCAATTTTGCATCGCTGCGTCTTCTTGCGGCAATACCGCGATTTTGTAGTGCTACAAAGTTGCATGTGACGCTACAAAGTCGTGCGAATTTGTAGCATCACATGCGAGGATTTTCAGGGGAAGGACTTGAAATATAAGCCCTACCCCGAAAATAAGCTGTAACTGAAGGGAAAAAAAGTATACATCACCTCTCCCATGCTGCCCGGGGTGCCGTCGCAGCTTCTCCCTGGGTCCCGGCACTAATCATCTTCTTCATCTTCTGAACGGGGATTGAAAATTCCCTGGCTGCTGGAGGCACCGGCTGTGATTGGCTGACACTTAGCCAATCAGAGCCAATGCTCGATGAATGGCTGTGATTGGTTCAATCACAGTCATTTATCGAGAACTGGCTGTGATTGGCTAAGCATCAACCAATCACAGCTAGTGCTTCCAGAAGGCGGGGATTTTTCAATCCCTGGCCAGAAAATGAAGAACAGAAGCAGTGTCGGGACCCGGGGAGAAGCTGCAGCAAAGAGCGCTTCTAAAGTGATGTATCTCGTTTTTTTTTATTTTTCCCTGCAGCTAGGGCTTAGATTTGGCTTTGACAGTAGGATTTCCTACTGTCAAAGTTGCATCGCACCGCACAAAAATTGCGTTTTTATGACAAACATGGGCTACAAAAACTCGCATGTCGCGGGCATATCACCGGACCTGTGATGTTTTTGTGTCGGGTTGTCGCATGCTACAAAACATCGCATGTGAGAAAGAACCCATAGGAAAGCATGAGCCTCACATACATGCGATTTGTAGCATTGTAGCAGCGCAACAAAATCGCTTGACTTTGTCACCCGTGTGAAGGAGGCCTAAGGGACCTCTCACGCAAAATATGCCCTCCTGCAGAATATTCAGCACCAAAACCCACACTGCTAACGTACAAATTTTGGTGCGGAATTGAAAACAGCAGAATCCTGCCAGCAATTCAGCATCAAATTCACAGTTAGCAGTGTGGATTTTGGTACACAATTTAGGGACAGCATATTCTGCAATGCGGAATAATTTGTTCTGTGTGAAAGATCCCTAAATAGTTTTTAGCTGAAATTTGTCTAAGGATAATTGAGTTCTGCTCTCTCTCCGATGCAGCACTATAAAAAGTTAATTACTTGCTTAATATTTTTTGGATGATATAGATTATATACTCAATGTGAAGGACCTCAGATGTCCAATGGGAAACCTTAGCCTTCACTGGAATTCCACTTTCAAAGGAGATATGTAATAAGATGTATAGGATTTTGTGAATGTGTTTTAACTTAGCTTTTTTTAGTGCACGTTGATTATTGCTACGAATCATGGGCTGAAGAAGCAGGATATCCTTGGATTTGAGTTCCCTAACATTTTCAAGATTCATGTTTGGTGTTAGAAATCTTCTTGACTACACCCAGAGACTGAAAATCCGATATATCTATCTGTCATAGGTGCAAGTGTAGTGGCCCAGAACACTAGTCCCCTCCATAAATGTCATACATGCTGTCCTATATAGATGCTCTGTGCAAAGCTTGTCTTGTCATTCCCAGTGAGTGTGTGTTGCACAGCTGCGGCGCTTGAAGAGTTAACTTCAAAAAAATCACTGCCTGCATGTAAATGTAACAGTTTGTCATGTCATGTAGTACAAGTGAAGGTATAAATAGGAGTGGTTGAGAGCGGGAAGGGAGTTCTATCTTGTCTGCTGTAAAGAATACCACCTAAGGCTGCCTGACAACAGGCAATTTTTCACTGCATTTCCCGCAGACTACTATGGAAAGTGCAGCCCTGCGGTCCACGAGCAGAGAATCATAGCAATTCAACGCTCGCGGGATTTAAATTGCAGCACGCTGCGATTAGCCGTGATTCTCCGCCGTGAGCCTATCTGTCAGATAGGCTCAGCGCAGAGAGCTGTCAGCTCTCCCCTGCTTCTCGGCAATGGCGGCTCCCGCGGCGGAGATCTGCCGCAGGATATCGCTATGCCCGTGGAAAGGAGGCCTTACACAGAGCCACATGGAAGCACCATCAGCTTTCATGTAGGTGAAAATGGAGGAAGAGGAGCAATATCCCATAGCATTTGAAGTATGGATGTGAATGGAGGGAGACCCACCATCAGAGAGAGAGAGAATAATCCTAATAGTTCTGCATAGAGGAACCCATCACACAGGTATCAGTCCACACTACAGGCTTTTCCTGTGCGGCCGTCCGAAATCAGGATCTCCGCACAGAGGTACTATACTGAGTTACACCCACATGCCTACCATTTGAAGTGTTTATTGTGTAAGCCTTCCTTTAAATAATTGTTTGCCAGAGTGTCTGTGGTTTGACCCCTATTCCCTTCCTCCTCTGGAGTGCTCCCAGTCCAGGAGCGTTGCCATACAGATAACGTGGACTGTAGGTCCGGTGTTCATCCTGTGTATCCTCCCTACCTCTGTGCTCTTACTTGCTGTCACTTAAAGAGAACTGTACCTGCATTGCTTTGAATACCTGGTTGTAAAAGTTTATATCTTCTTCAAGTACAGTTATACCGGGCCCTAACCGTTCCTGGGGGCCCGAGGTACTATACACAAGTCTCTGTGTTATTTCTCCGCCGCGTTGCATACCGGTGTGTGGGAATGGTGGCATCACCCCGTGACAACAACTTCCCCACATCATCTCGTTTGTTGGCATTCCCTATCCTAGGGGTGTTGAAGGTGGACTGCAATTCTGCTCTGGCCTTGACTGTGTGTCATCCCTCTGGGACAAGGAGCCGGTAAGTGCCGCCGTGACAAGCCAACACTTATTTCCCCCAGCTCCTCACATAAGTCAAGTGTCCGGGATTATCCCTCTGGGGTGTTGCACAAGGCTTACTACAGTGTATTAGTGGTGTTATCTCATGGCTGTCATGAGAAACCTGTGGCTGGATTATTTGCCACCTTGCCATGTCTTACAAAAACAGCCGAGCGTGGCAGCCTTTCGCTTTTCCTGTAACTTCCATTGTAGTTATTCGGTATTACAGAAACAGCATAGCATAGCGAACTACTCTGATTCCATTATATGGGAGTTATGCAAACAACCCCTTTAATAGTCTGCAAGTTGAACATGATGAATCTAGCAACTGCAATTATCACTGTGAATATCACTTTATAATAGAAATTGTCCAGATAATGTACATTCACATCTGCATTTTGCCATTCAATCATAATTCCATCTCCCTATTCTGTTTTCTGAGCAGAGAAGTAGAATTAAAATGTAAATAAAGACATCCGCTTTTTTCCCCCTATTTATTTCAATGCGTTTTCAAAAACCTGAAAGCAAATGGAAAACTTTCCATTTCCTCAGTTCCATTTAGTTTCCATTATTTAAAGGGGTTGTCCCGCGGCAGCAAGTGGGTCTATACACTTCTGTATGGCCATATTAATGCACTTTGTAATATACATTGTGCATTAATTATGAGCCATACAGAAGTTATAAAAAGTTTTATACTTACCTGCTCCGTTGCTAGCGTCCTCGTCTCCATGGTGCCGACTAATTTTCGCCCTCCGATGGTCAAATTAGCCGCGCTTGCGCAGTCCAGGTCTTCTCCTGTTCTCTATGGGGCTCCGTGTAGCTCCGCCCCGTCACGTGCCGATTCCAGCCAATCAGGAGGCTGGAATCGGCAGTGGACCGCACAGAAGAGCTGCGGTCCACGGAGGCAGAGGATCCCGGCGGCCATCTTCACAGGTAAGTATAGAAGTCACCGGAGCGCGGGGATTAAGGTAAGCGCTCTGGTGAGCTTTCTGTACGTCCCTGCATCGGGGTTGTCTCGCGCCGAACGGGGGGGGGGTTGAAAAAAAAAACCCGTTTCGGCGCGGGACAACCCCTTTAAGTGAACAAACAGCGCAGCAGACTGCATCAAGTTTTTTGAAAAAATCAAAAACACTATCTGTGCTTACACCAAACTTAAGACAATAGGAATCAATACAAAGTCAGGTTTATTCCCTGACTCATACATTGGGAGTGGTGCTTTGGTCATAATCTGGCTTTTCGCAAGTCCACTTCACCCGTGTAACAATGGTCCGTTCAATACCGATTGATAAATATTTAGTTTCCTTAAAATGGTACAGAAGATTTTGTGTTTTTGTTGAAATTGACAAAATTATATTCTGTTTAAAGAGCAATGAGATTTCGTACATTTCCCCTTTTACTTTGAATAATTACCCTTGAAACCAGGACATTTTTCAACCATCACATTTTGTTATATAACCACCAGTCTACCTTCACAGTAATTTCCATGTGAAACATAATATCACTTCAATCAGCCACCGCAAAAAAATGCTGTAAAAAAGGCAAAGTGTACTCAGCAGAGTGTACGCACATGCTTTCGTTCATTCAGAAATGTTGGCTGTTTTACATATAGCACTTAGTGCAGACCTCCCTGCCATGATGTAAGTAGCTTGGATGCCATTAATCCATGCACACCAATGGCCATGTAGATTGTGTATTAGCATGTTAACTCTTTTTATTCCTTGGTGACATGAAAAATTGCAATGGGCCTGTATAAATGGGTCTGTACTGAAGAAATAAAGTTAACCCGTTAAGTGACGAATTTTTTTTTTTTTTTAATTAAAAAAAAAAACGATTTGATAGCATTTACCTGAATTTAGAAACAATTCTGACATTCAACGGTCCTAATATTTACTATCATATAAATAGGACGCTGCCACCTAATGTGCAAGAATTGTATGAATCACAAGTCTTTCGTTTAAGAAAATATTTTTATTATAATACTTACATATATTCAAAAACTTATTCAAAAATAGACAGATAAAGAAACTTACTAATAAACAATATATATATCAAACAAAAATTATTTATGAAATTTTGGGAAACATTGTGTACATAAGGTAACATCACACTTTGTACAGAAAGTCAGAGGTTTTCCTTTGCAGTTAGCAAAGTCACGCCTTCTTTGCTTTTCTCTTTTTCCAATCAAGTGTCCTTTTCCATCTAATCTCACACTATCTAAAGGCCCATTTACACACAGAAAATCTTTCAAAAGATTGGAAGATCAGCAAGCAAGAATTCAACACCATGGACAGCAGACACAGCCTGTGGTTCTGCTTATCAGCTGTTCTGCTGGCGGGCTGCCTGCTGAGACAATGCAATCAGCTGTAATCAGCTCTCCCTCAGCAGAACACAGCACGCAGTCCTGCTTATCAGCTGTTCTGCTGAAGGATGGTTTTCAAGCACAACTGAAAACTGTCGTTCGCCAGAGAACTGAAAAAAGGGCACATTTAGACACAGCGATTCGCTCAAAAGCCATCTTTTGGGCGATAATCGTTGTGTCTAAAAGGGCCTTACTGTTTTTGCCCTAGAAGATTGTGTGGTCATTGGCCGTCCAATACTGCATCACGCATTGGTGCTGGCGATCTATTGTCTGAAATCTTTAAAACTTTTCTTATCAATTGACAACTTATTGTAGATGGTAAAGGCATTGATCACAGCCATATCAATAATTCTAGTAAAGATAGGACAATAGCATTTCTTTGCCCGTATAGCTATAGAATGCTTTTCTAATAACCAGTCATGCCTATTAACTCCTCCCATAAACTGGTTGTAATGCGTAATCATAGCCGGTTGTTGTCTTTTTGTCCCCTGATATGCCTTGACACTGATGCTAATGGTTCAATACTATCAAAATTAGTATTTTCAACTTTAGAATCACTTTAGAATCACTATTTGATTTTTACTATCAAAATAAAAATCCTACCACCTAGTAGCAGCGTCCTATTTAGAGGACAGCAAGTTTAGTTGCATGTAATGTTGAGAATTTTTTTTAAGCTTATCTTATATATTTTCTCTCAGAATATAGTAATGTGCTAAGTAATAATGAAAATGTTACTTACTGCTGAATATTGATGACTTAGAACAACAAAAACTGAAGACTTGATGACGGGCACAAAATCACACAAGTTTACTGAATAGAAACTCTCAACAAACTGACCTGTTGTTATGTTCAACTGCAAACCTCAGATTAACATGTCCCGACATACCGCTCCCAGATTCTGATCCAGGAAAATATGATGAAATGTGCACAAACATGAATAGTGATTGTCCTATAAATAGGACACTGCCACCTAATGGGTTAGAGCTATAAAGAGTATAAGGCCGGCTTCAGTCGACCGCATGTGCAAATACGCTTGCCTCAGTGCAACAAATTTACGGGGTGAACGAGGTTGATTTGCGCATGTCTGTGCTTTGAACTGTATTTTTAGCACACACAGGGCAAATCTATATGCCTGCACGACACACCCCGACCTGATTTAAAAGACTTTTTAGCCTAATGAGGTCCACATGTGTTCTCTTTTTCACAGAATTGCGCGGCATATTGCGCATGTTTCTGCATTTTGCAGGATGGCCTCCGATATGAATTTCTTATAACTTCACATTTCAGATCCATGGGATAAAAGTTTTTATCCAAAAATATTCCACCAATATAAGCAGAATTTTAATACATCAGCTGTGCTTCACATTGTCTATTAAATAATACAGCTGAGCAGCTAAGTGAAGTGATCTTGATAAATGAACTCAAGAACAACTATGCAGGAAGGTCAGTTCTCTTGCCTGACAAAACTTGAAGTGTTTTTTGGCTTTTTGGGGACCTTATGTATCTCCAAACTGCTCAGTTTGTAAATCCTTGTCAGGCGAGGTGGACCCTTTTTTTTTTTTTGCTCGATTCAATTTCATTTTTCTATTCTGGCCAGCAAAGAAGCATATTAAAGCAGGCGCTCTCTGTTGCTCTTCTGGCCACATTTATTTAAACTCTGAATCTCAGGACAACATAGAATTTTCATGATTTGTCAAGGTGACTAAGAACAAACAGACAGGTTCTGGCCTGAGGTCATGACTCTAAACTAGCTGGACATCTTTCTGTAAGAAAAACTCTGGACTTGATCTCTTGCCAATTCTGGTGACCCACTCTACCAAAGGATGCTTGAGAATTTGTTGCCACATACCAGGTGCAAGACATAAATCCCCATGTCAGAGACTCACGGGTATGTTATCACTGCAAATTCCTAGGTCTCCATGACAATATATTGCAATGGACTTCATTACTGATCTCTCTTTTTTGTTGGCTGTACTGTGATCTGAGTAGTGATTGATCAATTGTTCTAAGATGGGGCACTGCATTCCCTTGCCTTCCACCCACTGTATGGTTTGCCCCTTCACATAGTGTCTGACAGAGGGGTACAGTTCACATCCAGGTTCTGGAAAGCTTTGTTTGGTTTACTGGACGTTAAGTTAAACTTTTCTTTGACCTACCATCTTTAAACCAATGGGCATGTGTAATGTATAAATCAGATTCTGGAAGTCTACCTATGACATTTTATGTCCTCCTGCCAGGATGACTTGGTTTCACTTTTTCCTTACTGGTAAATTGATACAAAATACAAAGTCAGGTATAGACACCCCATCGCACAATATGTAGACAGTCAAATTGCTACATGGAGAAGCATTGCACAAGTACAACATACTCGAACAACCACTCACTTGCCTAATACAAGGGAGTGGCTGAATAGTATAATACTTGTGCAAAGATAAGACACACAAAGAGTGCCAGTCCCACCGATATGTGTAGTGCACCATGCAGGCTTACAGCCTATTAATAACGCCCCATACGATAAAGCCCTGTGTAGCGTTCAGGCACTGGATTCGAGCGGTAGCCGCTGATCTGGAGAGTAGTCAGAGAAAGCTGGGTCTTTTTTATTTTGTAGGTCTTGGTTTGCAATACAATAGAGAAGGCGGGTCGCGTTGTCAGGAAGGGGAGGCAGAGGTCGTATCAGAAGATTTCAAGGCCCAATAGAAAGGAGGAGGCAGGTATCATTGTCAGGAGGAAAGCCAGAGGTTCGTATTGGAATATCTCAAGTCGTGGTACATAGGAAGAGGTGGGTATCATTGTCAGAAGGAAATCCAGAGGTCGGTATCGGTAGATCTTAGTTTGGGTTGTAGAGGAGAAGGCAGGAGAGGCGCTTGACTAAGGCTGTGCAGCACAATAATCACGCGCTGGAGGAGAGACCAAAGCAAGTTTATATAATGCATCTAATTAGGAGCAGGATGGAGCTAAGACAAGGAAACAGATTAAGAACCACAGGAACAATGCTAGGTGCTTAGCAAAGGAATTGTCCAAGTCCTGTATGGCTCAGTGGAGAAGGCTGCTGACTGGAGCAGAGGAGGTCCTGGATATGATCCCTGACACCCTGAACCTCAAAAGTGAACCACATTAACATACTAAGCAGCCACTCCCAGCAATTTGTGGTAAGTGTGTGAGTGGTTGTCGATTAGTATATTGCACCTGTGCAGTGATCCTCCATTAAGCAATTGTCTATCTACATACATTGGTATGTGGTGTTTGCTTGAAGATGCCTGCATTTAGGTTCACTCTTTTTGTTTCTCCCTTCTGAAGCCTTTGATTCTCAATACATTTTTAGGTCAAGGGCCTTAATACCTATTTCTTCTGGTTTTGAGGAGGAATGTGAAGTTAAAGAGCTGCTGGATGTCAAAAGGTCAAGCGGAATTTGTTTAATCTCATGAACTATAAGGGTTTCGGTCCTGATGAGAGATGGTGAGATTCTGATGAGAACATCAATGCTCTGACTCTTCTCAAGAATTTTCATTTGCGTTCTGGGTCATAGAAGATTTCACACAAGAGGATACTGCGATGGCCACGGCTGACCATTCCTTTCACTTCTCCCTACGACTTGGTTACAGCCAGCTGCATCCTCAGTGTCCTCAATACGGCAGATGCCACACCATTTTTCCTGGTGTTAGTGCTAACGATAAGGTGCGCACATGGGCCAGAAAAAGGGTCAACCTTTCCTGTCCCGAGTCAATCTGTATGTTTCCCTGGGAACTTTAGGCACCTTTCTACACTACAGAGTGCCTTTGCAATAAGTTCTATTTGTTCCTGCTACAGTGTTTTTGATTTCTGCCTGATTCCTGTTTCTGACCTGTGCCTGAGTTCACCCAGCTTCCTCGTCAACTCAAATCCTGACCGTGGCTTATACTTTGACCACAATATATCTGTTTGCTGCCTGCCCTGATCCTCTGCTCATCTCACCATTACGCAAGAATTAAGCCTGTCTTGTCCTCGACCCGAGTATTTACGGCATTTCTGCCTGTCCCTCTGAGCTATAATGTTTCTGACCTATTTGTATCAGTTGCTACTGAAACAAAACTAGTCTTAGGGTTACAATCTAGGGGTCTCTGCAGCTGTAGACCAGATCCCAGTTGGAGGGGTTAAAGACTGAAAACTAGGAGTCCCCTAAGTGCCAGGAGTAGTCGAAATCTAAATTGGTCAGTAGCTTGTTCACACATGCGCTGGGACAGTTTTCAACATAGAGTGGTGTTTCCTGGGCCTTTGGAACCTAAACCCAGATTCAACATCCAGTATCAGTTCGGATCTGTGGCAAATGTACCTTAGTGGAAAATCCAGCCAATCCACCTGAACAACTGGTAAAACATCTGTTCTACTGAAGTGCACACACTGATTGGCTGTTGCTAGTAGTGCTTCTCTACAGCTCAGTGCACTACTACATGTTCTCAATTGCCCTTTACCTATGCCAGGATGAGCTGCTCCATTGGACACCAGGTGAGGTCAGTTCATTTTTAACACAAGGGGAGGGTGGCTCCAAGTTATTTTTCTTGTACATTTGTGTACTGTACATGAATAATCTTGTGTCCTCATATAGAAAGTGATTTACAGCTTCTAGTTGCTCTTGCTGACTGTTGTATGTAAGAACCTGCTTTATTTCTATTAATTAACTGTTTATTTTTCCTCAGCCTTACACTTTTCTTATTTCAGTTGACATTTTGGGGCTTCAGATCCATTAATTGTCAGCCGTCGCATACAGCGCTTTTTTTTCTGCCCAAAAGTCGGGTAGCTGGGCAGAAAGCGGACGGACCACATTATAGTCAATGTGGTCTGTCCAGCGGGGCTGTTCCATTCTGCCCAGAGATGAATGCATTCAGCCTTGGGAATTCCCCTTTCCTACTCCCCCAAACAGAGTAGGAAAGTGGAATTCATGCCGTAGATGTGAAACCACCATTATGGTTTCAACATACAATATTTTCATCAAACAATGGTCATCCCAGAATCAATTATTATTCTATCTCAAGGGACCACTGTATATAAAGGGTCATTCCCATGAACATATATATGCCACGCATTCATGCATGCTTTTTTATGCACACAATACCTAAGAATAGAACCCATTGATTTCAATGAGTTGATTTACATTTGCGTATTTTTGCGACATATTTAAGTCGTATATAAAAAAAAAGTGGCATGTCCTACCTTCATGTGTATTCACTGTTGAAAAGATGTAATAAAAGTATATAGTGTGCGTTAATACGCAGTTAAAAACACACGCATATACATACCGTATGAATGAAGAGTATTTACGCAGGTTTCTTTTAGGAAAGTAGGTAGGCAGGGATTTTTACATTACAGGAATTAGGTGGGCAAAAAAGTAGTTGGGCAAGGCATTATACAGTATCCAGGCAAGAGAACAAGTACAACATGCCTAGAAACGTGAATATGGAGCATTTCATTGTGGCTGTTGAACAAACACCAGCCTTGTGGGACTCCAACACAAAAGTGTACAAAGACTGCAATATGAAAGAAATGTGTTGACAAGACGTTGCCAAGGTTGTATTTAGCAATCTTTGGGAGAATGGTACCCCTGAGCAGTAAAAGACACTTTGTTTTTTTTTCATTGGTATTTTCTCTTGCCTCTCTTTAAAGGGGCTATCCAGGCAGCACCTGTTGGTTGGGAGGCATGATCATCTGCCTATTTGTACAGCGTCCATCTGCTATGGAACTTTTCCTTGAGGGATCAAGACGTAATCTGCAAAGATTGGCCATTACCTCCCTATTTAGCTGTACTGGGGACCCTCCTCCTTACCTGAGTATTGGTGTTGTTTTATTCCTGTTCCCAGCTAACTATTCTGATCTTGATTTACCATGTACTGACCCTTGCACCTGCTTACCGGACTTGCCTGAACTCTGCCTGCCTTGAGCCTTGGAATTGTGACCTGGACTTGCTTGAACTCTGCCTTCCTTGACCCTCGAAATTGTGACCCAGATTTCGTTTTATACCGCTTCCTCCGACTTAAGGTCCATATCCAAACTCTGTGCTTTAGCCTGTCTCATAGTGTGTTGCACCAGTGTCGCTGACTGTTGTGGTTCAGCCGCCAACTACACTGGGACTATCCCAGGACGTAGCGGTCTGTTCGGTTCCCCGCAGCGAAGGCCATATCCCTGTACAGTGGTTAAAGGGTGAACACTGGGGAACCGTCAGGATAACGTCATTGGGGTTAGCCCAACATCGAACTGGTTAGTTGGCACAGTGGGTCCACACCCTCTGGTCGTAACAGTATACTTGGGCCATGAACCCCGCTGATCCCTCCTGCAGGGGAACCTCGAAACTGCTTCAGAAGTAGCTTGTCAAACATAGAGAATCCTTACAAAAGGATGTCAATTTCTCTGGGTACCAACGAAAGTCCCCATGAAAGGCATTTAACATGGCCCTTACACCCCCGTTGAGACAACAGAGGGCGCACCCAATACTTCCTCCTCTTTCTTTTCCTTCTAGGGCCGCCCTCATGCGTCTCACTACAATCCTTAAATCGGCAAGAGATAAGTCAAGACGTGAGAACACGCTCTTCATCTGAAGACATGTCCAGGAACCACAGAAGACATAGACAAGAAAAATCACCACAAAATGTCGCCTAGCCACTCATAGGTGTGTTTTATGACTCTGCAGCCTTCTGACATAATTTTTGCTTTTAGCAATTTTTTTTGGCCTAAATACACAACTTATTTATGTGTGTAAAAACTACACCAAGACTGAAATACGCTGGAAATAGCCATGGTTTTGTACATTTTTGCGCAGTGTATTTGCAGACTGAAATACGCACATGCTCGTGTGAATGAGCCCCAATAGAGACTACAGTTTACCTTACACAGATTTCAGTGTAGGATTTCTCAGCTTTTCTAAGCCTTTCATATTTGGAGCATTTTTAAAAATTAATACTAGATTTTCCTAATTCTCTTCATAGAAATCAGAAATAAATGTTATTTTGTGCATTTTGTTGTTGCATTTTGGCAGCGTTTTTCAAGTAGATGTATCTGTCAAATTCTACACTTTCAACCTTTTAGGTTAATTCCACCTCAATTCCTCCTAGGTATATATGTGTCATTTCCTGCTCAGTTACAGAAAGTTTCCGGATATGGGCAGACCAGCAGTCTGTACATATCTATAGTACATTTGTTATTTCTGTGTTAGATGTGTTTATATGTTTGTAGTTCCAAGTATTCACATTCTCCACCCATCCAGGTCAGAAAGACACCCATAGTTCTACTGTAGAATATAAAAGACATACTGTTATTAATCAAAAATAAATCTGAATGATCTCATGTTATTTGGATTTTCAGTTCGCATCAAGTAATAGAAAGGCATGGAAAAGAAATTTCATTAAGTCCTTACTGGTACTAAATTTAAAATAGTGGATGGTAGCTGTAGATGTTCCATTTTGTGCAGAACTTAACAGCTTATACCATTCGTCGTTCACAATGGGATCATTTTCATCGCCTAGTGCCAGCGGTAGATGAGCTGGAAGACATATGGCTAAAGGATCTGTGGGATCTGCCTTTCAAATTGGTTATAAGATTGATCAGGTTGTCATTGGCAGACGTAACATGGGTGGCATACAGTAAAGCATGGCATTGGTTGGAAGACTGGTAGTTGTCAATTGGTAATGTAACAGGAGATAAGTGGTTTTTACTTCTGCTAGTGGGTCACTGTCACAGAGAATTATGGTCAGTTTCAAAAGTCAATCGATTTATGAAGGGTTTGACCTTTAATTCTAGATTGATAGGGAGAATTGATGCTACTAAGTCCTTCCTTGCATTGACAGATTTAAAAGGTTGGAGATAAGGTTATAGGTCCGAGGATTGGAGGCGTCCATTGTCATTTGAACTCTTGCAATTATTGAAGAAAGAAGTTGAGGAGGTGTATAGATCAATAGAGGAGGCCAGACAATTTTAGTTAGCATTTCTGCTCGTCTTTTTCGGTATGCTGCAGTTGGGAGAGCTGGTGTATAGCACTAAGTCAGTAGCTGGGAGCCTGCATAATGAAGATGTTAATTTGAACGAGGATTGAGTATAATTTTGTATTTGATGGTCAAAAACTTATTAAGCTGGTAGTGGAATTAGACCGATTATCTTTGTGGTGTCAGGGTCAGATATTTGTCCAGTACATTGTCTGCAGGAATTCAGGTAGGCATGAAGGTTCAATCTAATGTGGCTTGGGTGAACATGTGGTACATCGCATTGGTAAATGGAAGTCGGTTCATTTTTAGTCAAACATTCATCCATGAAGGAAAGAGGTGTGTGCTGGTGTAGTTTTGTGTGAAAGTATAAGAACAGTTTAGTTACTTCTTATTATTGTGGATATGTTGTTTTATTTTTTTGCAGATTGTTTTGTTGATATGGATAACGGGCCACGTCTATGCCTTTTGATGTATGCTACAAGTGGCAGTTAGGCCAGATAATAGGCAGTTGAGATTCCATAGAGAAGAGGCAGGTGAATCATTGGATAGGATGTTAAGGCATGATATAGAGTAAAGTGCTCTGAGAGTTCTATCATTGTGCACATTTAGACAGTGAATCAGGATCTAGTTTTACATTTTGGCTAAATGACCTTGGAGTTTGGCCTTTTCAGGAGTCGATCAACATATGAATGTCCTCAGCAAGAGAAACCAAGTAATCTTGTAGATATGATACCTTTTAATAGATAAAAGAGAAATACATGATGTTATAGAGAGCTTTCGAACCTACGCAGGGTTCTTCCTCAGGCTTCTTAAGGGTTGGCTAAATGAGGCATGAATAAAAGTGAATAGAATGGTGTCAAAATTGTTGGCCAGAAATGAGGGAGTCACTATCATACATGTTAATTTGGAGTCCAGGTAAATGGAGTTTTGTAGGAGTGATGGTGTTCATGTAAATGTTTTGGGCATTGATATGTGATATCTAGCTCTGCATGATGGTATCAATATGGCCTTAAATGTGTGCAGGAAGGCCACAAATGTGTGAAGTGTCAAGCACCCACATTGGTGGCATTGTGTTGAAGGTCCTCAAAGTTGTGGATTTTGATTGATGTTTCTGGAGGGAACTAACAGGGTTGTAGACTTCCCAGGTGGCTTAAATCTTTTATCTTGCAGGAGATCTAGACCCCTGCACATTGATCTAGGGAAGGCATGATTTAAACATCCATCCATCATTTTCCTTCGTTCCATGCAGGTATGCAAATCTATCCCCTGCAACTGATTTATCAGCCCTCATGACCTGCACCGAAACTTCATTCTGATTGCTGCTAAATTTAATTTCAATGGTATATACATTTGTCTCTTTGTTCCTTCCATTTGGTCAAACATTATCTGTTCAGCTTTTTGATCCTCATTGTGTTACATCCATACAGGCAATGTGAACGGCAACCTAAACGGATGCAACCCGACTAAGGGCTGGAGGTAATAAAGTGAGTAGGGACAAGCATACACGAATGGATACCAACAACATACATTAACCGAACATGCATACACACAACCTAAAAGACAACAGATGCCAAAATACTTATCATATAAACATAAATAAACAAATAAACATAGGCAGATGGAATTGTTAATAACTACGAGGTTTATTCTCCGCCGTGTAGCATACCAGTGTGTGGGAACGGTGGCATCGCCCATGATAACTACTACCCCCCCCCCCCCCCTCCATTCTGTTTATTGTCATTCCCTATCCTAGGGGTGTCGAAGCTGGCCTGCAATCCAGCTCTGGACTTGGCTACGTGTTGGTTTCTATTTTGGTCAGAATACATAAGCTCACAAGTTCATGTCAAGAGTCCTGATTGTTTTGTGAGTCCCTACTCTAACAAGACAACTAAAACCACAAAAAGGGAACCCTGCCTACCCTTGAGGCAATTGTCACAATAGGGATTGCCCAATGCTGGAACCTAGGGGCCTGTCTCACCTTAGATGGTAAGAGGCAGGAACACAAGGCAACGTAAATGCAACATACACACTGAAACAGGACAGTTCACACCTAGTGTAGTCAATACCTACAGACATACACAGAACATGACCCTGTTTAAACCAAGTGACTGCAACATAAAGGAACACCACACAGAGCAAGACATTTTTCATACTAAGTGTAGTCCACAGTTTCAGACATACACTGAAAATGTCATTGTTCACACCTGAAGTCTGCTAACCTCATAGATGGAAGGAAACCCCACTTAGAACCTTCTACATGAATAGATAAAACAGGAGCTAGTTTAAGTGTTCACACACCAAGAAAAGGGAAAGAGAGTAAGACACCAATCTGACATAAAAGGAACATGTTGTCACATATCACCCACCTGACAACACACAGGATGTCAGATGTCTGGAGGCCGCACCTGATAAAAGAGAAGGGAGAAAGAGCCACAGAACATGCAGACAGGGAGATCAGGTGTCCAGACCATCTATAGGGAAGCTAGGGAAAGCAATAGAGATGAGCGAACACCAAAATGCTCGGGTGCTCGTTACTCGGCACGAAATTTTCGCAATGCTCGAGGGTTCGTTTCGAGTAACGAACCCCATTGAAGTCAATGGGCGACCGGAGCATTTTTGTATTTCGCCGATGCTCGCTAAGGTTTTCATGTGTGAAAATCTGGGCAATTCAAGAAAGCGATGGGAATGACACAGCAACAGATAGGGCAGGCGAGGGGCTACATGTTGGGCTGCATCTCAAGTTCACAGGTCCCACTATTAAGCCACAATAGCGGCAAGAGTGGGCCCCCCCCCCCCCCCCGCACTGTCAGCGTAAAGATCGTTCTCCTCTGGCACAGCTGTAACAGCTGTAGCAGAGAAGAACGATGTTAGCCCATTGAATTCAATGGAACCAGCAATACAGCAGGTTCCACTGAATGCAATGGGCTGCCGGCGATCGCAGGATGAATGGTCGGGAAGGGGTTAAATATATAACCCCTTCCCTGCAATTCATCCAGAAATGTGATACACTAAAAATATATACCGGCGTATAAGGCGACGGGGCGTATAAGACGACCCCCCAACTGTCACCTTATACGCCGGCAATACAGTGGAGCAAAGAATAAAAAGCATTACTTACTTCTTCAGACGATCTGCGCCGCTCCTGCAGACTGTCACTCCTTCCTGGTCCACGGACTAAAGCTTTCTCTATGAAAGGCTTGAAATCCCCGCCTCCAGAAACACAGCCAATCACAGCAATTCAATGACATCACTGTCATTGGCTGTGATTGGCTGAAGGCACGTGTGTTTCTGGAGGCGTGGATTTAAAGCCTTTCGTAGAGAAAGCAATGCTCTGCCGGGAACCAGGAGGGAGCGACAGCCTGCAGGAGCACCGCAGAACACCAGGAAGGAGTGACAGTCTACAGGAGCGGCGCAGATCGTCTGAAGAAGTGAGTAATGCTTTTTATTCTTTGCTCCACTGTATTGCCGGCGTATAAGGTGACAGTTGGGGGGTCGTCTTATACGCCCCGTTGCCTTATACGCCGGTATATATTTTTAGTGTATCACATTTCTGGATGAATTGCAGGGAAGGGGTTATATATTTAACCCCTTCCCGACCATTCATCCTGCGATCGCCGGCAGCCCATTGCATTCAGTGGAACCTGCTGTATGGGCAAACATCGTTCTTCTCTGCTACAGCTGTTACAGCTGTGGCAGAGAAGAAGGATTTGTCTTCTATATGTTCTCAATGGGGTCGGCGCTGCTTTCGCCGGCCCCACTGAGCGCATATAGAGACAATTTATGGCCTTTAGAAGGACCGTTGGGGTTCTTGAAGCCTACAATACACCTAACACTCTCCCTATAGTAGCTCCAACACGATACCACTTTCCCTGAACTAATGTCAGAATACATCCGTAGCGAGCCGCGGGAAGGGCAGATTTCAATACTCGGGTGACACCTTATCTCCCCAGCCACTCACAGCAGGGGGGTGGTATAGGGCTTAAACGTTGCAGGGGGAAGTTGTAATGCCTTCCCTGTCTTTCAATTGGCCAGAAAAGCGCGCTAACGTCTCACAAAGGAAAGTGAAAGTAACCCGAACACCGCGTGGTGCTCGTTAAGAGTAACGAGCATCCCGAACACCCTAATATTCGCACGAATATCAAGCTCGGACGAGTACGTTCGCTCATCTCTAGAAAGCAACTCAAACTAGCAGCATGTATAACCTAAACTACCGAGTCTGAAAGAAATAATGGATAAATGTTCAGCACCCTCTAGCAAGAGGGGGTGGTTTACAATTATTTGGAAAGAGACAGGGTGGGGGTGACACAGGAAGTACAGGGACAGGAGATGAGGCACGGGATAACACAAAACAGTATGAAAATTACATATGGTATTTTATTATTAGAAGACAGAAAGGTGGGTTGATAAGGGGGTACTGGGGCATAAGATGTATAAGATAGGCAAAGTGGAAAGTGTATACTGTATTTCATGGCTCATTTTGTGTGTTTCCCTCAATTTCTAAAGCATGACAAAATATGTTGGCCCTATACAAATAAAGAGTACTATTATTACAACCCAAATTTCAAAAAAAGTTGGGATGCTGTATAAAATATAAATGTTAAGAAAAAATGCAATGTTTTAGAAATTTTATCTAACCACATTTTATTCACAGTAGAACATAGAGAACGTATCAGAAGGTGAAAGTGAGACATTTTGCTTTTTTATTTAAAAAAACTTAACTCATTTAGAAATTGATGGAAACAACATGGAGTGGCCCAGCACACCATTCTGGTCCCCTCCATAAATGTCATACATGTTTGTGTTATATGGATGCACTGTGCAAAGCAGTGTTGCACAGCTGCGGCGCTTGAGAGGTTAACTCCAGTAAAATCATTGCCTGACTGTAAAAGTATCAGTCTGTCATGTCATGTGGTATGAGTGAGGGTATAAATAGGAGTGCTTGAGAGTGGGAAAAGGTCTTCAATCTGTGTCTTCCATCTTGCCTGCCGAGAGAGTTTTAACACAGAGCCACATGGAAGCACCTTCAGCTTCCTTGTTGTGAAGATGGAGGAGAAGGAGAGATATCCCGCAGCAACTGCATTTTGGAAGTGAGTGGTGTGAGCCCCAAAAAGTAAGAGAGAGAGCATTCCTAAGTAATTCTGTATAGAGAGACCCAGTGCAGAGGTACTAATTCCGTCACACAAGTTTTGCCTATGCGGCTGTCTAAAGCCAGGATCACTATATAGAAGTATGCTACTAAGTCACACCTACGCTTCTACCGTGCGGGGTGCTAATCTGTAAAGTAATCAAATACTCCCAGAGTGTCGGTGGAGTGACCCCAACCTGCTTTCCTCCTCCGGGTGCTCCCTGTCCAGGAGCAGTGCCGTACAGATAACGCAGAATGTAGGACTGGTTTATCCTATGTATCCTCCCTGAACTCTGATCTCTGTTCTACCTGCACTGAGAAGAAATGTACCAGAATTGCTGTAAAAAGTTATATCAAGTGAAGGTTATACCGGGCCCTAACCGGTACTATACACAAGTGTCTGTGTTTATTCTCCGCCATGTAGCATACCAGTGTGTGGGAACGGTGGCCTCACCCATGATAACTACTACCCCCCTCATCCTGTTTATTGTCATTCCCTATCATTCCCTATCCTAGGGGTGTCGAAGCTGGCCTGCAATCTAGCTCTGGCCTTGGCTACGTGTCATCCCTCAGGGAAAGGAGTCAGTGCCGCCGTTACAAGCCAACACTTATCCCTCCTAGCTCTCTATGTTTGCCAAGTGTCCGGGGTTTCCCCTGCAAACACATCTCACAAAAGTTGGGACCGGGCCATGTCATTCATTTTACTGCAGTCTGTAAATGTCTGGGTAGTAAGGGGACCATTTGTTGGAGTTTTGGGAGAGGAATCTTGTCCCATTCTTGTTTGATGCAGGAATGTAGGATTCTAGCTGCGCAGTTGGGTTGGGTCTTCTTTGCCAGGTTTTTCACGGTTTATCACGGAAAGGTCTGGACTGTAGGCAGCCAGTTCAGTATCCGGACTCCTCTTCTGTGAAGCCATTCTGTTGGTATGGATACAGTATGTGATTTACCATTGTCTTGCTGAAATATTCAAGCCCTTCCCTGAAACAGACATTGGGAACATATGCTGTCCTAAAACCTCTATTTACTGCTCAGCATTGATAGTGCCTTTCAAGATGCGTAAGCAACCCCATACCATCAGAGATGCAGGCTTTTGAACTGTGTGCTGCTAACAAGCTGGATGGTGCCTCACCTCTTGAGTCTGTATGACACGGCGTCCATGGTTTCCAAAAAGAATTTCAATTTTTTTATTCATCGCATCACAGAACAGTTTTCCATTTTACACCAGTACAATATAAATTAACTTTTGGGTATTTCTGGATTGTGTTGATATATGACTTTAACTTGCATGTGTGGATTGCATGGCAAACTGTGTTCACAGACATTGATTTCTGGAAGTATTCCTGAGCCCATGCAGTGATTTGCATTACAGAATGATACCTGTTTTTACTGCAGTGCCACCTGAGGGCCTGTAGATCTCGAGGGCCTGTTGTTCCTTGTGCTCATGAATCTCAACAGATTCCCTAAATCTTTTGATAACATTATGTACTGTAGATGGCAGGATATTCAAAGTCTTCACCATTTTACATTAAGGAACATTTTTCTGAAATTGTTACACAATTTTTGAATGTAGTTTTTCACAGATTGGTGAACCTCTGACCATCTTTTCTTCTGAGAGACTCTACCTCTCTAAATGATATTTTTATGCAGAGTTAGGTGACTTGACCCTCCAGCTATTTTACATTAGTACCTCTTATGTTTCCAGCCTTTTGTTACTCCTGTCTTAACTTTTTTGGGACGTGTTGCTGCCATCAATTTCAAAATGAGTTAAGTGTTAAAATGTAATAGAAAAATGTCTCACTCTAGACTCCAGGTATGTATTTTATGTTCTATTGTGAATGAGATTTTCAATTAATTGCATTGTTTTCTTCTTTACACTTGCAATGGGCCTGACGCACGAACATATACATAGCTGTGGCACTAACAGCTGTATCATCAACCAGCGTTGCCGACAGATTAGTTTCAATTAGTAAAAAAACGTCCTGTGCAAGGGGAGCTTCTTTTCAGAGAACCCTAAACCCTGGCTTGACCATACTTCTGCCCACCACCATTTATTAATTTGAGCTTTGCGAACTGACACTTGGTTCAGTAGCAACCTTCCTTCAGGGTCTATGACAGTGGTGGCATTGCCCAAAGATATACTCCTGATCCTGCCAGGCTAAGCAGCAAGCACACTTTCTAATTTAATGAAGCAATACTCCATTTTGTGATTTTTGGTTCGGAATACACAGGGTTCTTTAATTTGTGTTTTGGGAGCATGGGACTTCTGCCATTCTAACACTAAACATAAACCATTCACTTTGTATAAACACAATCTCCAAACGGTCACAATTTGCAGAACATGACCCCTTTTATACAAAGTGCACCAACAACTTTTCTTTTGGTGCCTGGCAAGCAACCTGGGGAGGAATCCATGCACTCTACTAAAAAGAAAATAGTTTTCAGAATTCATAATGGAACATTAAACCAGGCAGGATCTGAGATGAAAGGTCAAACCGCAATAGAAACAGGACCGAAATGTGCCTTCAGATTTTCTTTCGTATGTCTGTTGGCAAAGAGTCTCCTGTTTCTCTGTTCTCCTTTTGTAGGGGTAATAAGATTTACAAAATAAAATAAACAAACATTCAGAACAAGCATGAAAATTGGAGAAAACTCCCTGGTCGGTCTCTGTACTCAAACACTGAGTTATACAGAGAAGAGAATCTGGTTAATGGAATCAAGGTAGGGCTGGAAACCATAACAGATCATCTACTCATTTCATAAACAGTTATTGGAGTCATTTGCTTTCTTACAGATGATGCAGCCTTCACCAGTGGAAAATAAATGTGTTGCTACTTCAATTTTCTACACGTCAGCAACCTACTTATCCGTTTAATTGATGGTTGTTTAATGATTCATATACTAGTTGTCAGTCATATTACAGATAATCTGGCAGCTTTAATTCCTAAATGGATGCAATGTGATCTTGATTATGCAATAAACAGACGATTGGAGAATTTGAGTATGGCAGCAGTTTTTGGAGGAATATCACAGTTGCATTTTGATATCTGATGTATGCTGTAAATAAAGACATGTTATCTGATCAAGTGATACATCTCTATGTGACTAGATTTGAATTTATGTTACAAGGTATATTACTGTATGAGTTGATATCTGCTTATTCAGTATGTTCACAACAACAAAAAAAACGGCAAGTATTTCCCAAACTAGTAATTACCGTAGTTGTTTCTTTTTGTGGTTGTATATTTATGTGAGTAATATAAATTGGATAGTTTGCTGTGTAAATTGAGACAGTTTTGATTGATCACAATTCTCAGTTTCCTTGCTGTAAAAGTGTTAGGTTGGCAGCATGAAAGGGATTTTCCATGCAAAATACTATTGATGAGATTATTATTGGAGCAGCAACTTCCACTTAAACCCAAGGGTATGCTGATACCGAAGAGGGTGCCTGATCAGCTGATCAGCCAGTGTCACGAGCAGCGGACTCCAGCCAATCAACTATTGATGACCTATCCTATGCATGTAAAACCCCTTTAAGTATTTTCTTTCATTTAAACCAACTTTATAAGTGCCCAAGCTCACCATGCCTATGGAATGCCATACAAGACATTCATCTCTTGCAGAACAAAAGATATTGAGCCTCTTACTTGATAATGTAAAGGTCCCTTTGGAGATGGTGGATTGTGCACTGATCACAGAGAAGATTTATGCTGCAAGTTGACTTTTCAGTTGGCACCCTTGCCTTATAGGCTCAATAACAGCTGCATCAATAATATGCATGTTGCTGTTGGTATGTACAGTATCTTCTGATACTGATATAGGTACAGTATATCTGACCACAGTATATCTGACCAAATAATAACCTTCTTGGTTAATCCACATGAACCTTACATACTAAGGCCCTTTTCTCATCTGCGTCAGAGACTCTCTTCAGAGCCTCTGAAGCAGATCCAGGACAAAGTACTGAATGAAGTAGAGCAATGTTCTGGTTTACTTTCTCCAGCAAATCTTAGTCGCCATGCCAGAAGTCAGACAGACCCCATTATAGTTCATGTATTTTCATTGTTTGACCCAAGGACGGAGCTGAAAAATGGAGATCCAAATGCCGTTGTAAAAGGGCCCAAAGGTAAGGCCTAGCTAAGTGCATTGATTTTGGTGTACTTTATGTTAACACAACTGCTACTCTTAATCCTTTCTGGCATCCACCATAATACTGGTAGTACATCGTGGGACGTGGTTATACGTGATTTGGTCAGGGACTGGCAAACAGGGATTAAAAAGAATGAAATTAAAATACCAAGTCAGAAGCACATGAAGCAGAGATCTGGGCTGTTGTATGGAGGATCTTTGCACTAAAATATTTATTATGATCTGCAAGTGACTTCTTGTGACACCAATGAATTCTTTTTACTGACAATCAGATTTGACCCTGCTGAACCAAAAAAAATATTTTTCACTATTTTTATTTCTCCATATTAGTTCAATACGCTAAAGGACATTTTACACTGTGCATACAAAAGCCCCTGATCCATTTTTAGCCCCAAATGTATAACATGTGCAGTGTCCAAGGAGTGGGCCCACAGCTGAGGAGATAGCGGAGTAGAGAAAGACCTTGTCATGGGACTCTCCCCTCTCCTGCCCTGGGGATAGCTCGGGACACGACCAAGTTACTGCTGGGGGAGAACAAAGGGTTAGTAACTGGGGTTACCCCTTGAGTCCATTTGTCACACGTGATGCCGGCCCCTAAGCAACTGCAATGCAGCACTTGTGGAAAAGTGCCTCAAACACATGGCCCCCTGCACCGCAACTCAGGGCTATAATTGGAATGTGAGAAGCTGGATGGTCGTATCGATGAGTTGCCCGCCACCTGGGCTGTTCTGACCAGACTGTTAGGAGGCATTGGGATCAGTGGATGCGTGAGGGCACATACATAAAGTAACTGGGCTAAGGATCCCCTCGGCTAACCACCAGTAGGGAAGATTGTCTGATCATTCAACAAGCACAAGCAGCGACAACTCTTTCATTGTCCAGCATCCAGAGACAAGTGGCACCATCGTTACAGGCCTCTTTGTCTGTCAGCACAATTACCAAGCGCTGTGTTGAAAAACATTTGGTCTCACGGCCCCCATTACATGTACTGCTGTTGACACCCATCCAGGAATGCTTCCACAACATTGCCACACTTCTGTAGCCTGCCCAATCAACATACTTATTACCCACAGATATATTGGACCATCTGGGATGTCAACTTTGATAGCCTACGGGTTTGCAAAATAGAGGCTCAGTTACAGTAAATGTTGATCAATTTGCCAAAGGATACCATATGCCCCCATGCCCTTCCTTATCACATCTTGCAGCCAAGGTAGAGGTGGTACAACAGGGTACCAAAGCCTCCATGCCCGCCCTTATCACATCTCGCATTCAAGCTAGAGGCAGTACAACAGGGTAGTAGAGCCTCCCTTCAAGTGTTTCATTTTCTGCAATAAATTATCCTTTTCCTCTGATGTATTCCAACAACTCCTTCTAGGGGCTTTATTCATTTTTTTTTTCTTATAATAAGTGTATAACATATGATAACTTCAGATAACTATAATAATTGCAAATATTCTCACTTGCTATTGATGGTGGTCGTGACCTGTTTTCAATTTTTGCTATATCTTCCCAAGACTACTTGTTTTGCCCCTGTCTAAAGAATATGACTTGGGGTAAGTGAAGGATTATGGGTTAGGTTTACTTCAATTTGCATTACCATTTTTGACTGCATATGTGCTCTCCTCCGCATGAACTCTGACTTACTTTCAGTCTTGCACACATGAGTACTTATCATTCCAGTACAGGCTCTCTGCATCTGGCTTTGGTTTCACTGCACCTCACAGCAGCTTGTCTCTCATTGGTGGTAAATAGAGATGAGCGAGTATACTCGCTAAAGGCAATTGCTCGAGCGAGCATTGCCTTTAGCGAGTACCTGCCCGCTCAAGACGAAAGGTTTGGGTGCCGGCGGCGGGCAGGGAGCCGCGGGGGAGAGCGGGGCGGAATGGAGGGGAGAGCTCTCTCTCCCTCTCTCCCCCCCCCTGCTCCCCCCTGCTGGCTGGCGCTACTCATCGCTCCCCCACTCCGGCACCCGAATCTTTCCTCTCGAGCGGGCAGTTACTCGATAAAGGCAATGCTCGCTTGAGCAATTGCCTTTAGCGAGTATACTCGCTCATCTCTAGTGGTAAACCTTTAGCATTCACACCAGTCTATCAGTTCCAGTTATTAGTTCTGTCTGGGATGATTTAGTGATCGGTTGGACCCGATGATCCTGGAGGTCCTTTCCAGCTCTACCGTTCTAGGATTCTCTCTCTCAATCTCACAACTCAGCCGTCTCTTACGTTCTGCAGCTAACTGCAGAGAGATCCTATGCAGACCCTCGTCAGCAAAAATACACACCAGCCACTGATACCGGTATTTCTTCCAACTTTTCTTGAATTGCGGGAGCACTTTAATTCTCTCTGCTTTTGCTTGACCTCTCTTTCTCGTAGTCAGCCTTGTTCTCTGGAGTGTGATCTCTTTTGTTGTAACTCATTTCTCAACTGTTTTCTTCATCTGGGTGCTCATGCACTGCACAGACCTTTCCAAGGTCCCTTGGCTTCCAGGTCTCAGCTGGGCCTCTCAGTAGCTGACCCCACTTCTTGCTCTATGGCTACTCTACTATTTTTTTCAAAAAGGACAGTCCAGCACTTTTATATTACTCCTTTTTCTTCCTGTGACGTGCTAACCGCATAATCGGCCGTGTCACCGAGCGGCAGGATCTCTCTTCCGGCACCTGTTTCTCTCCCTGCCTGGCATCGTTATGGCAAGGGAGTGGGGCTTAAGTCCCAGCACTACAAGTGTCCATCAGAGGGTGATGCCTACTTGTTACATCAGTGAAGGAACTAATATGCTCCTTACACAATGACCTAAACTGGTACTGCAGACTTAATCCCATTGAAATGATGCTGTTATGTCCCCATATTGCTGGCAATGGGGTGCTTTTGTGATTGTTGGACAGCTTGGCATGCATCTACATTTATTCCTGGCTAGACATATGATTATTGGAGTGTGTTGTGGATATTTCTTTCTGTGAACTACCGTAAGAGACAGCAAATCTATCAGGCATCCCACATGCCTCTCCCTGTAGACAGCATTCTGACACCACTGATTGTTTCACATCATTAATTCCTTATGAAGACATATCTCTATTTTATAGATAAGTGATACGTTTTTATGGTGGGATAAACTCTTTAAATCACACCACAGACTAGCCCCTAATTTCAGACTCCAGACTAGACAAGAAAAAAATGCATACCCCAAATCAGGGTCACATACTTACCCTCCTTGCTCCCAGGCTCCTTTTTAGGTCCAGGCACCGCTGTACTGGTCCTGATGCTAGACAGTGTCAGAACGCAGTGCAGGAGATCCATGCGCACGGCGCACTTGCTGAGGGACCCCGGAGTCAATGCTGTGCTTGGAAAAGAGAACTATCTTCCACATGTAAGAAGTAAGCGGTTTGCTGAGCGGTGCAACTGCAAGAAAAGTGGTGCTCCAGCCCCCTCTCCTCATTACACTGTGAAAATACAGAAATGTGAAAAATTGAATTGTTGTTCTATTTAAAAGGGCCATTACTCAGACTTTCCCTTCAAATGCCTCAATCAACGTTGACAGTGTTGTAAAGTGACAGAAATGTGGTTTTTCAGTAGCTGATGGGTTTAAAGGGCTTTGATTTTGCGACACATAGATATTTTCCAGATGTGCATGCATTGTAACCAATAGTCCAGGTTTTTTATGGGTCAAGAGCTGTACAGTACAATGGCCATCATCATCAGGAGTCACACGTGTATCAAAGAGAAAGAACTCCAGCAGCAAGGTAAAGCTCTGTCATTAGCTGCAGCAGCCTGACACATCCTGTATACAGGCTGCTGCAGCCTGTAAACATTACAGGCTGAAGTGAGGGCACTGGACATAACAGGGAGCCGGGAGAGGTGAGTATAAACTGATTTGATATTTTTAGACGTGGGGAGCCTGTTAAGATACATTTTCAATAATCGGACAACCCATTTAACTCTTTAAAATCCAGGCTTAATGACATCTGTTCAAACCAATGGAAATATGCAGCAAATGTATAATGTAACAGAAGCTTCCACATTTTATGAGAATTTTATGCAAAAAAATCTCTTGTATACTTGCATTATAATTATAACGTTATAATTGCAGCTATAATTATAACGGACGGGGAACAATATTTAGATAGTATTGGATACTTTTTTCATGTATGTTTTCTTAATGTATATGTAATGTATTTTTTGAACTTTCCTGTAATGGTATGTAAAACAGAGTTTCCGGATGGCCTGCAGGGCTTTACATCTAGAAATTAAGGCATTACAGGGACCATAATGTCGGAGAGAAAGAGACTGCACTTGGAAATACATGAAAAGTCCCACTTTCCTAAAATAAACCAATTATTTTTTATCCACCTCTCCAGATTTTTCATTCTAACAAGATCCAAAGGTGCTAAGGTTAAACTCTCCTTTCAAATCCCTCTGAAAAGGATATTATGTCAGCACAAGAATGAGAGTATGTGTAATTAATATGCTATTTTTCTTATATCCCTGACGAGTGTTGAATAACGCAGCTATAACTCACGTATGTCACCCACACAGAGGAAGCAAGTGTGCCGGGACATTCTCACACTTGGGGCAGGGTTGAGAACCAAAAGGGAATGCGGATTTATGGGGAGCTTAATGGAAATCATCTCCGAAACTTTGTCTCCAGTTTCCACTCTCACATCACTCAGCGGCTTCATGGGGACATTACAAAAATACGCCTCAGCTTCCATTTACCCTTGATTGTACAGGAGGTGAGATATGAGAGTGCTTAGCCTTACAACCTCTTCAATAATGTTAAGTATTTTATTCATGGTTTAGGAACACAGCTATATAGTTACTGGGGTGGAAAAACACAGAGTTCATCATTTCACACTTTCCAAATTTTACCTTAATTCAAGAGATGGCAGAGCATAGCAAACTACAGTGGGAATTGTACGAATTCCATGGATCATCCTTCATACAATTATATGCATTTTCAGGAATGACCATATCTGCTGATGTTAAAAGTTGTACAAAATCATAAAACAGTTGCCATATAAAATTTGTTATTTAGATGTACCTTGCACTAATTTAATTGTCAACATATTGGCTCGTTGCGGTGTCTCAGTGGGTCACAGCACATTAGTTATATGGCATAAAAGACTTAGGCCTCCTGCACACGGGTGTATTTGCATTGCGGATTTCGTGTCGGGCATCCGCCTCCGGACTACACAGCAAATACAGCCCATAGCATTCAATGGCAAAATTACATTTCATCTACACGAGCGGAAATCGATTGCGACTTTTCGCTCGCGGAGAAGAAATTGCAACATGCTGAGAATTTTTGCAGGCTATGCACAAGCGGCTTCCATTGAAGTGAATGGAAGTTGTCCATCCTGCCACTCTTCTGTAGTGAGCACTGCGCAAGTATTGCGGGATCCACGTCACCCCCCCCCCCCCAGCGCCATTCGTTAGTGCGCATGCTCCGCTGTGGGAATCCTGCATGCTTTAACCCTTTCCAATCCCCAGTCTGACGTGTTCCTACCTTCTGACGGAAACTTGTACAGCTCCAATGCCAAAAAACGTCCAACAGGGTATTCTTACTGTCTATTGGCAGCCACTCCGCTGTTGGAGCATCTCTGGCGCACACACACTGGCTTTAGCCAGCAGCTGGCACCATTGTATAACAGTAAAAAGAGAAAGCCTTTTAGGAAACCCTGAATGCAAAATTGGATTGGAAAGGGTTAATTTGACTTACCACTAAAGTGCCTAGGGCAACATGAACCATAAATAGGGCCCTGAATAGCCGCCATCATAGCTGCTAAGAGGATTAGCAGAAAAGAGGGCCTAGCTCCACTCAGAGGTGTTAATGAAAGAACGAATAAGGGGCAGTAAAAAATGTAATGCAATTAAAGCTGCTTTTGCATCATTGACCAGCACCCCTCATACGTGTTGTGTATGGACTGGACTTTTTACTGTGTCAGTGAAGATAACTGGTCAACCTGGCAAATTTATGCTATATGCGTTATTTTATTAATATGTAATTTTATTTTCAAATCACTGACCCTTTAAAAAAAATTGGTGATCACGATTGTCAGTGTGGCAGCGCTGCTTAGGGGCTGTGTATATTTATGCATGCAGACTAATGTCTATGTGTGAAGTGCATTTAAAGGGGTTGTCTCGCGAAAGCAAGTGGGGTTAAGCACTTCTGTATGGCCATATTAATGCACTTTGTAATATACATCGTGCATTAAATATGTGCCATACAGAAGTTATTCACTTACCTTCCCTGCACTGGCGTCCCCGTCTCCATGGCTCCGTCTAACTTTAGCGTCTAATCGCCCGATTAGATGAGCTTGCGCAGAAGGGTCTTCTGCCTTCGGCTCAGCCCGGCAGCAGTGGCGTTTTGGCTTCGCCCCCTTCTACACGTCATCGCGTAGCTCCGCCCCGTCATGTGTGCCGATTCCAGCCTCCTGATTGGCTGGAATTGGCACACGCGAGGAGGCGGAGCTACGCGATGACGCGTAGAAGGGGCGGAGCCAGAACGCCGCGGCTGCCGGACAGACCCGGAGGCAGAAGACCCTTCTGCGCAAGCGCGTCTAATCGGGCGATTAGACGCTGAAATTAGACGGAGCCATGGAGACGGGGACGCCAGCGCAGGGAAGGTAAGTGAATAACTTCTGTATGGCAGATATTTAATGCACGATGTATATTACAAAGTGCATTAATATGGCCATACAGAAGTGCTTAACCCCACTTGCTTTCGCGAGACAACCCCTTTAAGTTCTAAGGTCTCAATTTTTTTCTAAAAAAAAACTACTTACCTCAGAAAGTATTGGCACTTCTCAGCTTAATCTCCCTCATGACGTAAACATTTTTGACAACATCAATTCTATGATTGCATGGCCCCTAAAAAACGACATTTGCGGCATCCACTGGAGGAAACGTTCCTTATCTTAAGATCTTCACGCAGGATGGTGTGAACAGATCCTACAGTAATGACGACTGTGCAGGCAATCTCTTCCACAGTCGATTTGCGGTCCTACATAACCAATTGTCTCACTTGCGCAATCATGTTGTTGGACCAGCAGGTACATGGCCGACACTCCTTTGGTTTGATTTCATAAACCCTCACCACGTCACATAAAACGGACGATGAATGTCAATGGGTGTCATTCCATAAGAGTGAAGAAAATGGATGATTACACTTTGCTCTTAGAACATGGACGTGGTTATTTAACGTATTGAAATCAGCTGCTGTCATCTGGGTTCTGTGTACTGGATAATACTGCCATCAATCTTACTTATCCTCAAAGAATGTCTATGTGTACTAAAATGTGTCCCATGTTTCTATCTGTTCCTAAAATTAGGAGAACTTAGAACTTGAATGCACCTTGTATATGTTTTACTGATGCACTGTAAGTGGTGGGTATGAGGGATGGCTGAGACTGTTCATGTGTGCAGATATACAGAAAAGAAAGGTTTGGTACGGTGTTAGCCAGTAGGATCAAATGTGATTGTCCTCAGTAAGAGAAACCAAGTAATCTTGTAGATATGATACCTTTTAATGGCCAACAAAAATACCTGATGTAATCGCGAGCTTGTGAACCTCTCAGGTTCTTCTTCAGGCTAAAATGGAATAGATACTCATGCCTCTTCGGATTGATTCCATTCTAGACTATAGAAGATCCTGAGAGGTTCACAAGCTCACTATAACATCATGTATTTTTGTTAGCCAATAAAAGCTATCATATCTACAAGATTACTTGGTTTCTCTTGCTGGGAACAATCACACTTTGCAGATATACAGTAGCAGAGTGACACAGAGATGTCAACCTGGGAGCAAAGGACAAAATTGTATATTCTCAGCATTAATCTGCGGTGAAGGAAACCCGCAGACGTTTGTGATTTTCTTCACACACATTAGGCAAATCTAGAGCACCGCTGAAGAAAACGCATTTCAGGCGTGAGCCAGGGTTGCTACTTTGGGACAAGAGAAGGAAGAGACCAGGGACAGCGCTAATTGTAATTAGTGTGATAATTGCTGGGTATAAACAGCCTGTAGATTTCTGCGTGCATGATAGGTAGAAGTATTCTTAGAAAGACGAGAATACTTGACAGTAAGGCTGGGCTCACACGGTCGATAGGTCATGCAGTGTTTTACAGTTTTGGAGCCTGTGGTTTCCTGGCATACTGCTGTGTATGGTGGCAAAAATTGTACTGCGCAAGACAGCATATCTCACGAACGCTGTCATGCGCAGTGAACTTGTTTTAGTTTTATTTTATATTTCCCACGCCATTGTGTATATACGCACTCATAGAGAACAATGGGCTCTATCATGCATATACACGCAACAAAATAGAACATGCTGTGTTCTTTTTTTGTGCTTGCGTATTTCGACACACTAATGTGAGTGGAACAGCATAAGGCAATGTAATTGATTGCCTGCAAGTTACCACATATCTCACAGTCCTACAGCTCATGTGTAATATGCGGTAATCATATGCCCATGTGAGTCCAACCTAAAGGAGAGGAAGTTGTAACCAGACAGCGGGAGAATGGAGTTTGCAAAGTCAGAAACAGAACAAAGACTGAGGAAAACCATCTTTGTGCATGGAGGAAGCTGTAAACTGTGTGCGGCCTTGGGAGGAAGTGAGTGATAAAAGTTGAGAAGCAGACGGGGATATCGGGTTGTTAATGCGATGTTAAAGCCACCCAGGACAAGTGTTGGAATTTCACAGAATAAGACATGGGGAAATCAGCTTGTGATATGGTCCAGAAACAAACTTGCTTGGTTTTAAGGGTCATTAGACGACTGTCACTCGCATGGACAGTTGACCGTTAAAAGAGGGGAATGTGAGCATAGGTGCATTGTGGAGAGAGAACACCTTCTCCTCTACCATGCCTGTGCTCAGGTCTGGGGATACGGGAGAAGCGTAGACTATCAGAAGACAGAGCAGTGAGGAAAGCCTTGTCAGACTGTTGAATTGTTGAATCCATGTCTCTGTGAGAGTCAGCAGCTTTAGGGATTTTGTAATGAGGTCATCATGGATGGTGGGGAGTTTATGCTGACTGACCGTTCCAGGGCGCACATTTATAAGGGACACAGGAGGGTGTACAGTGAATATTAAACAGACCGGTGGAGATGGGGCAGATAAGAAGTTAAAGTTAAAGTAAATGGAGGGTGGACTGGGGTTAGGAGAGATGTCTCCCGCAGCTAGCAGTAGGAGGATTGAGAGGATCAGCAGGTCGTTGAGAGATTTGTTGGAGCAGCTTTTCTGTTGAACAATGGAGTCAGAAGGTTTGAGGCAGTGTAGGAAAGTGAAGAGTGCGTTAACTGTGCATGGCCGAGGGAAGGAGAGAGGAGCTGATGTGGATGGATGGACTGAAGGTGGACATTAGTTGTTAGCTATGAGCCAAAGAGCTAGCAGGAAAACGTAAGCATTAGTAAGGGCTCCTGCACACGGGCGTATTTTTCATCAGTATTTTGTGAGCCAAGACCATAAGTGGAACGTACAGACAGAAAGTGGAATGGAAAGATTTGCATCTCTTCCATATTTTGGGCCCACGCCTGGTTTTGGCTTACAAAATACTGATGAAAAATACACCCGTGTAAAGAGCAAAGCCGGCTTCACAGGCGTATTTGTGCGCACAAAATTTACATTAGCAATGGAATGCAAGAGAATGGAACCCATTGATTTCATTTTGTGCGTGTATTTCGGTGGCGCAAAAAAATAGAAGATGCTGTATTTTTTTGCATTCTTATGCACTTAAGGTCGCCATAGAAGTCAATGGTGTACGCAAATGTGCACGCACTATACACAAGAGGATGCAGTATACACTATGTTACACGTCTGGAACTAATTAACTATTTCAATCGGGGCTTCTTTGTCTGCAATGCGCAAATGAACATGCCTTCTGTGGGAAAAAATACAGTAAAATACAGCAATGCTTCGCTCATTCTCCAAATACCGCCATGGCTCAACTGCCATAACCTGCCAGTTCTCTAGAAATGACTCGTACCTACCCAGACATGAGTGCCACCCTAGTCTAAGGGTGGCTTCACACAGGTGTAAGCGTTCTTTGCGCACGCCTCAGCGCAATGTATTTGCGCCCTGAACGAGGCTTTTTTGAGCACATTGGCATATTTTACTGTACTGTTTCAGCGCAAGGCATTAACTGGCCGATCAACTATTGATGACCTATCCTGATAATAGGTCATCAATAGTATTTCACTGGAAAACCCCTTTAAAAGAATTTGCTACTAACATCTTGGTGACAGATGACACAGGACACTTTTGGTGTTCTTCTGGGGCCTATGTCTCAATAGGTCAGAACGGTTTTTCTAAAACATAAATGGTACCTACAAAACATTAGGATTAGACAGGTGATTTTAACATTATGGCTAATTGGTGTAAGTATGTGATGTGAATATACCTTTTAATATTTTGAATATGCTTTTAGCTGTAGTGTAGTTTTATATGTATGATATATTCCTCTTTGACATATATGCAGAATATTCCTCCTTGACATATATGGAGAATAGAAAATGTAGGGCTTTCTTACTTGCAGTTGTACTTTGCCCCTTTTGAAAGAAATATTTGAAGTCCTGCAATTTCCAGACTTCACATACTAAAATTAATAACTCCTCACGTAAAGAGAGCTTGTTTTTACAGATGGAAAGAGTGTTTTAACAGTGGCACAGTCCTTGGCCTTCCCCTCCTATGTTTAGGTCAGCCAATTTCTGGGGCTGATTCTAATGGTTGTCATTTATTACAGTTGTCTACTTAATAACATTTGCTTTATAACTGTCAGTTTCTATCATGTATTAAATATACAGTATGACCATCACTTCATTATCAAACTTGTCTTCAAAAATATTATCGCTTTAACAAGATGTCTAAAACAGCTGTCTTTCTCTTCTTGTTACATTAAAATGTACTATTTGCTTAGGTTAAATAGGATTATTTCATTTAGGGTATAACCAATACACACAAAACTTGCATGGGTGTATTTACATGTGAGTTTTCTCTCACAACATCACAATATGTTCTGTTTTTTGGCAATATCATATCACATTGCAGACAGCTCCATTCTCACTGCAGTGACCCTTGTTGGCATTGTAGTTTATATACCCATTCATTTTGATGGGAACTTGGACTGGAACACCACGCCTTGCCACCACAGTGGGAAGGAAGCTGTCTGCTTTCTGCAGAAATCAGCTCAGTGCATGAATGCACTGACCTAAAGGACATAAATGCCATATTATGTTTATTCATTGACAGTGTTTACTTTTTGTACTGTGGGACTAATTAAGCCTTTTTTGATTTATATTGCTTTTGATTTTTTTTTCTATTTTTCTTTCTAATAGCGGCTCAATGCAAAAAAACCTTCACTGTGTCATAATACATCAGCCACCAAAAGAATGTACTTACATAGATAAAATGAAAGTAGCTCCCAAAGTGAAGCGGTTTAACATCAATCCTAGTGAGCAATCGGATCTTCTTCACACAGACAGGACTAGATATCTTTAGATAGATTCAGACATATCACACTTCGAAGCATTGAATCGATACAACAGACAGAGGTTTGTTCAATTTCTGAAAGAGAAACACATGCCTCCCTGAAAAGTCTGAGGGGAGGGAACTAAGCATCCATGCTGATAGAAAAAGGCCCACCTCTAAGGCCTCATGTCCACGGGGAAAATCAGATCCGCTGCAGATTCTACATGTAGAATCTGCAGCGGGTCCCTCCTGCCCCGCGGACATGAGCGCCGAAAATAAGAATTTAAAAGTATTTACCATCCGGCGCGGGCGGAGAAGATCAGCTGTTCCTCACGGCCGGATCTTCATTTTCGGCCGGCGGATGAATTCCTGACGCCGGCGGCACGTCGCCGGCACGTCGCCGACGTGCCGCGCGCATGCGCCGGGCACATCCGCCGAGCCGAAGCAAGGAAGATGCGGCCGTGAGGAACAGCTGATCTTCTCCGCCCGCGCCGGATGGTAAATACTTTTAATTCCTATTTTAGGTCTCCCGCGGATCCGGACGGCTTCCATAGGCTTCAATAGAAGCCCGCGGGAGCCGTCCCCGCGGGAGACCCGCACGAAAATGGAGCATGGTCCGGATTTTTCCATGCTCCATTTTTTTTTAAATCCCTTTTATTGACGATCCGCGGGTATTTATCTACCCGCGGGTGGTCAATGCATCCCTATGGGATGCGGATCCGCATGCGGGAGATCCGCTGCGGATCTTAAATCATATTTTGCCCGTGGACATGAGCCCTAAACGTGCTGAAGTCTTCTGAACTGAGGAACTACATCTCACTGCTGATAGAGAAACGCACACCTCTCAATGCTCATTGGACTCTTATACAGGGAGGCAAAATCTTTATTAACGATAAAGTACACCATATTCTTCTGAAGGGAATATGGCAACCATTGCAATAATTTGCTCACCTCCAACATGACTAAATTCAAGCACCAATAATATTACTAAGAAACATAAATCCACCCGAATTACGCAACATCACCCACCTGCAAGATAATAGTCTGCAAAACAATCTTGTGGAAGTCACTGTTTTTTATGATTGTAACACTGGAGTAAAGGACTGGATACCAAAAATATTGATTATTCCTGCAGATGTTCCTTTCCAATTTAAATAGGTGTGTTACGTCCAACCAGGACGTCCTGGATCTGTCACCCACAGATCTCCCACAGCTGCAAACAAACAAACAGTGATAAAACAAAACAGAACAAAAATATGGGAAACTGTGTCCCTAAATAACTAAACATAGAGGAGGAACCTGCCTGAAAACAGGGCGATCATCCCATTAAGGACGGCTGTGACCGCATGCCTCGGCCCAGGGTTGACCCTATGTGGGAAAGGGGAAAAATGCAAGAAACTAAAAAATAGGTAAGCAAACAAACGCAGTACTTAGCTATGAGATGCACCGGTAGCTGAGAAATCCAGGACCAAGCTCTGACTACTAGCCCAGACAAAGAGAGACTGAAAAACCAACAGCAATTCAGCTCAGTATCAGACTGAGCTAAATAGCCCTGATAATTACCTACAGGTGCGACTAAACATGTCATACCTAATACCACACCAACCTGAGCCAGAAGATATATGAACACCTCCAAAACCAGCACCAGACTATCAGCAAGGCAGCAATCCCAGAACTACCGCAACAGGCTGCAATTCCCCACAAAGCTCTTTTGCAAAGACGATTAACAAAGTGCAGGGAAAAACATTGAGAATGTCAGGTATGGATCTGAGCACTCCGTGCTTTCGCACACTCAACTTTATGTGGTATGGTCAAGGATAACCTTTATCTTCTCACCCTGGTAAAACATAAAATGTAGTATATAAAGAAAGCATAACACAAAAAGACTGTGAGCACAGCTTTCTCTTAAATTCAAATTTAACACAGGCGGAGCCACAGGCACAACTACAAAACATACATAAAATTATAGGGGCTTAACCAGAAAAGGCTAAGCCCTGAAGCAAAATTTCAAATAGGAGCACCCCTTCAGTATGAATATAAGCTGGGGAAATGTAAAAGGTAAAGACAGACTTCCCTGCCTCTTGCTGATTTGCGCTTATATAAAAACCCCAAAAATTAGACTGCTTGATTTAGGAATTTGTAACAAACAATTCTGCACTGATGTATTTCCCCTGACCAAACATCTGAAGTATATCACTTACTGTATAAGATGTAAATATTATCAGTATTCATATACTATAGATTATATCCATATCATTACTGAACAACACCCACTATATTAAGACCAACACTACCAATAATAACACTATGTAAGGGCCAAATAATACTGCCACACCATGATTACATTTTACCACCACATAGGGATAGTTTAATAATAGCAAACTGTTACTGAATAAAGACCATTACAAAGATCACTACTAGAGATAAGCGAACGTACTCGGTAAGGCTGATTTCGCAATCGAGCACTGCGATTTTCGAGTACTTCACTACTCGGGTGAAAAAATTCGGGGGTCGCTGGGGGACGGGGCGTGGCGTGGCGTGGTGGAGTGGGGGGTAGCAGCGTGGAACAGGGGGGAGCTCTCTCTCTCTCCCTCTCCCCCCCACTCCCCTCTGCAACCCCCCGCTCACCCCCGGCGCCCCCCGAATCTTTTCACCCGAGTAGTGAAGTACTCGAAAATCGCGGTGCTCGATTGCGAAATCGGCCTTACCGAGTACGTTCGCTCATCTCTAATCACTACCAAGATTACTAATAATAACACTATATGTATAGAGAGGAAAAGCTTTCTTTTAAATTCTGAGTTATGCCCTCAGTGTTTGCATTGTTTAATAGTGCTTCCTATTATGATGCTAATGTTTCTTTTGCTAATTATTTTCGCATGGTGACGAGGCAGTACAATGTTCCCCGGGTGGAAGCTGCGCCCCTTCCTGTGGTGCAGGGAAAAAGGTGCTGAGTGAGCGTCACACTTGTTCCTGGTGCCCTGCATATCACTCCTGTGGATCATCCACTTCTTGCTCTGCAAATAAGCAGTACTCAGATATTGAGTTCTGCATCCATACTTCCAACAGTGCCTGGCTTAACCGTTACTGTCCCATCCCTTCTCTACAACTCGGGGCACCTGTTTCTTTTAAATTTATCTTTATTAGACCAACATTGGGGCACCTTTTCGAGGAGGGTCTGGAGGACACCAGATACCTACCCTTCATCAAATTCAGTTGCTAGTACTGGTGCTGATATCACTGTTGCCTAAAGACTGCATTAGCTGAAAGTAACCTGTAGCATATATTCTGTCCCTTTATTGTTACTTATTTGAGAACACCTGGAATAAAGTAACTGAAACTCTGTTGAGGAACTGTCCACCATAAATTCAAGTAAACCATTCTCCGAGTTGCCACACAACTGAGTCTGTAGTTTCTTTTATAGGATGTGAACCCCACCTGTACAGCATCTAACAACCTCCTTGTATGTCTCCTATTTGGGAGACTCATGGGGACAAAGTCCAGCAACAGCCCCAATGACCTTGGCCCCATTCACGCAACATGCTCCCCCATTACCACCCCCAAATGTATTATTTGGCCCATATTTATCTAAACATGGGCCAAATAATACAGCCACATGATTATCACATATTTCCACCACCACATACTGACTAATACCACCATATTGTCAATGAATAAAGACCACTAGATAGATCAATATTGCCAAGAATAACACTATATGAAGGCCAAATAATACTGCTACACCATGATCACATATTACAACCACATAGTGATGGAAATATTCCACCTTATTGTTTCTGGGAAAAAAACTGTAAACAAAGACTAATATTACCACCATACAGTGACCATGAAGTGGTGATAATTGGTCTACACTAGAGATGAGCGAGCACCAAAATGCTCGAGTGCCCGTTACTCGAGTCGAACTTTCAGTGATGCTCGAGAGTTCGTTTCGAGTAACGAACTCCATTGAAGTCAATGGGCGACTCGAGCATTTTTGTATATGACTGGTGCTCCGCTAAGGTTTTGATTTGTGAAAATCTTAGCAAATCACCAAAGTCATGTAAAAAACACAGAAATGGATAGGGCAGGCATTTCGGGCTCCGAGGTCTCACTGTTAAGCCACAATAGTGGCAAGAGTGAGACACCCCCCCCCCCGCACTGTCAGCATAAAGATCGTTCTCCTCTGCCACAGCTGTGGCAGAGAAGAACGATGTTAGCCCATTGAATTCAATGGGAGCAGTCACATGTCCATTTTTTATGAGGATGGGCAGAAAATTATATGACACAACGATTCGCAGAACGCATGTTACTGTCTTCTGCGCAAATCAGTGTTCATGTATGTGCGCTCAATGGGGCCGGCGGCAGCAGTGCGGACCCCGTTGAGAACATATACTAAAGATCGTTCTCCCATTGAATCCAATGGAGCCGGCAATTTAAAATCTCCACCTGCTGAATGAGCTGCCTCTGATTGGTCACAGTCTCACCAATCAGAGGCAGCTCTCACTCACCCATTCATGAATTCATGAATGGGTGAGTGTGTGCTGCCTCTGATTGGCTCAGCGCAGGGACCAATCAGGGGCAGCTCTCAGCTGTCATTCAATCCCCGTTTAAAATCCCCACCTGCTGAATACTACTCACAGCAGTTCAGGAGAACTGCCGGCCAGGCGCAGCTGAACTCCGACTGCAGCGGAAAGGTGAGTTTAAATTTTTTTTTTATTTTTACATATTTTAGGATGATTTTCAGGTAAGGGCTTATATTTTTAAGCCCTTCCCGAAAATTCATCCCGCGCTCGCCGGCAGCCCATTGCTTTCAATGGAGCCGGCTGTATTGCCGGCTCCATTGAATTCAATGGTCAGTGCTCATTTAATCGAGACGAGTACCACATGGTGCTCGTCTCGAGTAACGAGCATCTCGAGCACCCTAATACTCGAACGAGCATCAGGCTCGGACGAGTATGCTCGCTCATCTCTAGTCTACACAGACATTCTGTAAACCAAATAAGTGATTACATTGCAAATGCCACTATTCACAGGTGACTTTCTGCCTGTTTTACAGCAACCTGTCTTTGCTTTCTACTTAAGCTCCCCAGATAGTAATAATACCACCTGTAGTGCTCTAAACAGTAGTAGTATCTCCCTTTTGTGCCCTCTGTAGGCCCTACATAGTAAGTGCGTTGCCCGCACAGTAAAAGTGCCCCATTCAGTTATAAGGTTCCCTTATGCTTCCACTCAGTAATAGTGTGCCTTTATGTCCCTCTCTGTAATGATGCCCTCTCTTATGCAGTTAACAAACAGTCTATACTCACCTCTTTCACACCACATGAATACTTAACCCCATGATTCCCATTTAATAGCTGGACAAAAAATCTTGCTGGTAATCAAGGGATGAGTCCCAGTAAGAAGCAGAGTATATTAACCAAATAAATATGGCTACAAGGCTAGCTTGGATGGCCTTCATGGATAGAGGCAATTAGCAAGCTGGAAGCTGAAAGTAGCCTGCAGCCCATAATGTGAACGATGTCAGCAAGGAGTCAAGGGCTCCCTTGCACCTCCTACAAAACTGTTTCTCTCAACCCAATTGTGATTTTAAGAACAACTCTAGCTAAAAAGGGCTGGCCTTGGCAGTGAGAATGGGTGGTGGAGGCCCCATCAGGTTCCCAAGGAGGTAGAGGAATCAGGCATGTGCCCTGCCTGCCATTGCTATAGCCTTCACATGTCCCCACTGCATAGGGTAACGTTTAGCATAGGGCTATCATTTATACTTAGTGAACGGAAGGATAGAACTAAAAGAACTGGAGGTTTGGAGCAACACTCTAAATATGAATGAAATATTAGAGATGATACAGTGCGAAACTTCTCCTTTATAAAATAACATGCATAGCCAGCATGGGAAAATGCATTTTGAGGCAAAACCCCTTCATAAGTTCAGCTGGTTGAAATATATGGCTAAGTAATAAACAGTAAAATGTAAAATTCAGAGTGAAGAATAAAAAATAGATGAAAAATTAAAAAAATAAGAAAAATAGAATTTAAATATAACTATAAATATAAACCATTATTAAAGTATCTAAGGATGGCAAATAAAAACTAGATTAAATAAAATATATAATATATAAAATGGAATAAACACAAGTATTTATGGCAAATAATGCTAACCATAGTAAAAACTATATAAGAAAGATATATATAAGACATGTTTCCAAATCAATGTAAAATGAACATGAAATGTTACATAATAAGAACAACAAAGAAATCTACAGATGTAATGTACAGACTGTCTTAAATATCTAAAAATAATTACCTTAAAAAGTACTAGTATACAGGTTGGATCTATGAAGTGCACACAAATGAAAGGGGGTCAAGCAAAAAAACAAACGTGTATATATACCTCATTTAGGTTTTATTGTATTTCTTTCATATTTAGGGTGTTGCCCAATCCACCAGTTCTCTTAGTTCTATCCTCCCCTTCACCTACGCCCACTCAGGTGATGCACATTCTGGTAGGCAGCACCTCTACTTTTTTCAGCTCCATCAGAATCTCCACACAACTTGCTCTTCTTTTATCCTACCATGTTTCCTTGAAAATAAGACACTGTCTTATATATAATTTTTGCCCCAAATGAGTCACAGTGTCTTATTTTCAGGGGGTGTCTTAATACTCTCCTCGCATGCAGCGTCCCCGTCCCTTTCGCTGGTTTGCAGGCGACCCGGCATTCTTCTTTGTCGTCCTCAGCAGTAATTCTCTTCCTGGTAATGTGGGTTGAATGTCAGTGATGTCATTCATTGAATGGCTGTGATTGAGTCATCAAGTGCCGGCTGTGATTGGCTAAGACTACTGTCCTGAGCCAACTACAGCATTCTCTTGCTGAAGGCGGGGTATTCAACCCACGTTACCAGGAAGAGAATGCTCTTTCAGCGCCGAGGACGACACTAAAGACTGCCGGCACCCCCAAAAATCAGTGTAGAACTTATTATTGGAGTAGGTCTTATTATGAGGGAAACATGGTATCACAATTGTATGGTTTTTGCTTCACCTTTTTTCTTTCTGTGCATTTATACTACGTAGCTCCCCCAAGTGGGGAACTGCTTCTAAGACATCCATATACCATGACAGGAAATAATCATTCCTATCGTCAGTATAAATATGGTGCACATTTAAGCAAAGTTGTTGAATAGGTCCCTGTGTGTAGTGAAGGACTCTGTTATTTGAGGTACCTCAATTCTCATGACACACTTAATCTAGTCCTGTATATAAGTTGCTATATATTTCAGTAAGTCTACACTATTTTGGGAACATTTTACACAGATTCCGAAGATCACAATAATTTATCACTATTATTATTATTCATCTACTTATAAATATTGCACTCTTCTTTATAATGTCAGAATTATGAACAGCCTTGTTTCTTTCTTAATCATTTTCTCCTCATTCTCTCTACTTCTGTATTAATCTTTGACATGTCTGTTGAAAGGCTTTTATACAAATCCACTAGGTTCTAAATTGTCATCACTCTTTCCTATCAGGAATCCATGCTCAAAGGTATTACTTCCTCTAGCATTGGTAGTACTTATTATGCGGATATGCAATATGCTAAATACAAATATACATTCATCTATAATTCTCTGCTATGTTAATCATTGCAAGGATATGTAGGACATCTGCACAGATCTGATACTGATATGGAGGAAGCTTGCCAAGACATTCATATGGACAGTATAGACAGCATGTTTCTCAAATTATGATACTTACTGTATCTGAAAGTATCTCTTATCCCTTCAACACCCAAACACACACAATGCACTTCCTCTACATGTATATAATGCTAAGAACATAGAGGAAAGATACAATATTAACATACAGATCTTTCTTTATTTTCCTTCCCTCTTGTGTCAACATATCCCAAGATCCGACTTTAGTGAGAGGACTAGCTTTGGAAAAAAAAGATTTCATAATGCTTTGTCGGGAGATATATACGCTATAATTCTTTATTGGAGCCATCCAGTGCTTGTGATATGAGTTGCAGCCTGTTGAGGGTTTTTCTAGCATTCCATAATACTGCATATTGAATATGTATTGTGAGAAATTTGTAGTCCTTAAATGGGTATTCCAAGACCAAAGTCAAATCCCCACATAGTCATAGTACTGTAGTAAATACATCCATTACCTTCCCTCTGCTTTTCTATTCTCTCTTCTTCATTCTGTAGCATCCTTTGTGCTTTGTTGTTGTTTACATTAGCACTGCCTGTTCACAGTCTTCCTGTGCTTCTCTACTACAACTCCCATAATACCCAGGGCTGCCTGTTCACTCTGTTTGCTCCTCCCACACACTGGGATGAATATTAAATCTCACTCACTCAATGATAATCATTTATTCTTTCACAAAGCTGAATGAGAGGAAGACGTCTGTATCATTGTCACCAGCCACAGAAGAGAAGAGAGTCTGAATCACTGTCACCAGCTACAGAAGAGGAGAGAGCCTATATCACTGCCACCAGCTATAGAAGAGAGGGAGACTGTATCACTATCACCAGCTGTAGAGGAGGAGAGAGCCCGTATCACTGTCACCATCTGTAGAAGAGAGAGACGGTATCCCTGTCACTGGTTATAGAAGAGAAGAGAGCTTGTATCACTGTCACCACCTAAAGAAGAGGAGAGTGCCTGTATCACTGTCACCAGCTACAGAAGAGGAAAGAGCCTATATCACTGCCACCAGCTATAGAAGAGAGGGGGACTGTATCACTATCACCAGCTATAGAGGAGGAGAGAGCCTGTATCATTGTCACCAGCTATAGAAGAGGAGAGAGCCTGCATGACGGCCACAAGAGCCTGCATCACTGTCAAGAGCTATAAAAGAGGAGAGAGCCTGTATGACTGCCACAAGAGCCTGTATCACTGTCAATAGCTATAGAGGAGAGCCTGTATCACTGTTACCAGCTATAGAAGAGGAGAGAGCCTGTATGACTGCCACAAGAGCCTGCATCACTGTCAATAGCTATAGACGAGAGAGACTGTATCACTGTCACCAGCTATAGAAGAGAAGAGATCCTTCATCACTATTACAAGCTATAGAAGAGGATGTATGACTGTCACCAGCTATAGAAGAGGAGAGAGCCTGTATCACTGTCACCTGCTATAGAAGAGGAGAGAGTCTGTATCACTGTCACCAGCTATAGAATAGGAGAGAGCCTGTATCACTGTCACCAGCTATAGAGGAGGAGAGAGTCTGTATGACTGTCACCAGCAGTATTATTGTATCTTGTCACCACCATGAAGTAGGAATTGAGACAAGGTTGTGGCTGCTTGACAGATCGCTGATGCCCCTTGTTGTGATTGGCTGCACGGTAGCCTCCCCTTCCTCCACTTCACATGTTCTGGCACTGAGTGTTGCCATTGCCATCGCTGCCCTGCAACCAGGTCTGCTGTCAGTGTGGGTGCCCATCTCCCCTTACCATGTCCCCTTAGTGGCCCTGCTGTCAGTTTACCTGGGGTCTGTACTGTGCCACCTGTGGTCCCCTTTACCGGCCCTCGTGCTCCGCTGTCAGTTGAATGGCTCCTAATGCTGTGTGGGAGAACATTGTGCCCCACTGTCAGCCATCAGTCTCCTCATGCTCTGGTGGAAAAGGCAGCCAACAGACGCTGTGCAGAGCAGCGCAGGGGTGTGTGATGCAGTCGGAGGAGAGGGCTGCAAACAGACCCGCCGCTGGGCTGGCTGATGCAGTGGGGGGGGAGGCTATAAACAGAGGCAGCGGCCCCTCCAGTGGGGAGGGGCATGCAGTGCAGGAGAAACTAGCAAAGCTCCAGGGACGAAGCTCACACCCACCACAGTGGGTGCAAATCAATAGGCGCATGGAGCAATGACGGAGCCCATGGACACGTGCAGCCTCTGTACTGCTTTTTGGTACACTATTACTTTGTGGTAGCCCAAGGGGTCACTATTACTTTGCGGAGGCACAGAGGGACACAATTTGTGACGACACAAAAACTTTTGAGGGCACATTGTGGCACAACTATTTGGCAGGAACACAGAATAGCACATTTCTTTGTGAGGCACAGAGAGGCACAATTACATTGTGTAGGGATTAAGAGATACTACTTGTGGGGACACAATTACTTTTAGGTGGCACAGAGGGGCAAATTTCTGTGGGTGCAATATGTGGGGGCTGAAATGAGGGCACTAATACTTTGGGGGGCACAAAACAAAACTTATTATGGTGGGTACTATGGCAAATTATTACTGTGTGGGCACTATTTGTGGGGCAAAAAGAGGACGCTAGTGCTGTATGGAGAAAAAAAAGGGAACACTATTACTATAAGAAGCAAGAAGGGCATTCAGAGTAGTGACAGAATGGGGAGAGTGTGCAGAGAAGAATTGTGGCTGAAAGAAGTCCGGTCCCAGATAGAGAAGAAAGGGAAAATGAACAACACCATTCAGACACAATGTTGCTTGTGATCACTGGAGGTAACTGCACTAACTGGTATCTGATTATTATATGGTGACTGTATTATTTAGAGGTATACTAGAGCTGAGCCACTGTATCTAAGCCGACTGTGTTGTAAGAGCTGTATTAAGCTATCTTTGATGAATATATGTACATTATATGTTTTTTGGTGAGGTGGGGGAAGAAAAACATATGTCCTAGAGTTTGTGCTCTCGATGTTATCAGGCCCTAGCAATGACACTGGTGTTAACAGACCTAGTGAAGCAGGAGAAAGTTTCAGTTGGACCCTGGCCATGAAATGTGGCGGTGAGGGCACAAGCTGAACTTTGGCACTAGAGCCCATTTGCCTTTAGGTATGCCTCTGAGAATGTGCAATATTGAAGGTTTCCCTTCCTTACATTTCTATATAACATGTAAACAATTTTATAACCCTTCCTCCTGATAATCCTATACAGTAGGCCAGTTGCCAATTTCCACACAGTTTGAAGGGAAGAAGGAAGGAAATGACAAAGATGACATTTTTGTTGAGAACTTCAATTTTTCACATTACAAATTCAATATAATGTTGCTACATACAATAAAAACCCTCGACCGGCTGCATTCACAGCAAAACTCCTAGTTGGCTACACATAGACAAACATAATAAATACTTATATTGATCAAGTATCACAAAAATCACATTTTGTTTCTTTCAAAGCCAGTCATCTCGCACCACACTTCTTAGGTTATGTTGAATCAAGAATAAATGTAAAGAAGGATACAATGGCATGTAGTCATTAAGCATATATGTGTAACCTTCTATGTAGTAAGCATGCTAATACTGTTCTGGGGGACTGTAAAGCAGTATTATTTTAAGCACTCTATTAAGTTATTATTTGGGCACTATGTAGCAGTATTACATACACCCGATCAGCTATAACATTAAAACCACTGACAATTGAAGTGAATAGCATTTCTCATGGCAATAACACTTAGCCAAAGATAGGATTTACAGCAAATAAACAGGCAATTCTTGAAGTTGATGTGTTGGATGCAGAAAAAGTGATCAAGCATAAAGATTTTAACCAGTTTGATGAGTAAAATAACTGGGTCAGAGCATCTATAAAACGGCAGGTCTTGTAGGGTGTTCCAAGTATGCAGTATTAAGCACCTGCCAACACCAGGGAAGGACAAGCGGTAATCCAGTGACAAGGTCATGCATACCTAAGGCCCACTGATGTGCATGGGAGCGAAAGCTAGTCCATTGGGTCTAAATCCACATATGTAACAGAAATTGCTAAAAAATGTGATGCCAGTGCATTGCAACTTCCTTTGTGTGGGGCTATGTAGCTACAGTCCCCATCACCCTGTAATGGGTACACGAGCCATCATAACCAGACCATAGAGCAATACAAGCAAGTGGCCTTGACTGATGAATCAGGTTTTCTCTCACATTATTTGAGCAACTGGGAGCATGTATGTTGTTTATTTGAAAAACAGTTGCGTGTACAACCCCAGTTTTGGCACGTTTCAGTAAATAGTTTGCTGATGGGACAAGTCAGGAAGTGCCCAAGGCTGGATTCCAATGGGGAGAAAAGTGTGGGGCCATAGGCCATCCTGCTTGGGGTTTAGTATAACTGAAAATTCGGTAGCTTCCTGATTAAATTAGAGGGTCACATGACTGCTGATAACTTGCATATACTGACTAACGGTGAAACATGTAACACAATCACAAGAGAGTCTCTTTGCTTCAAGAGGACGTGGCCTGTTGAGGCACTTACTTCTTTTGATACCAGTGTCACACGTTCTGGTTCTCTCCTCTGGGAGCAATATCTCACTGTCCATTGGACAGATTTGGAGAACAGTAGGCTGAGACCTCCTGTAGTGAAGAAAGTCTTCATAGACAGAGTCTCTCTCTCTATCCTAGTTTACTCCCACCCCCTTACATGAAGAAAAGCAAGCTTCACTTTTTCTTGACATTCTGTCAGATAATCATCAAGAGAAAAAAATAGAGAGAGAGAAACTGTTGGAATATAGGCGGCAAGTAACTCCAATACAAGCAGTACTATTGTAAATTCTGCACCCTGTAAGTAAGCTGAGACTGAATTGACCTAAGATTATAACCTCATCGGAAAGGCCCCCTCCTCAACCTCTGCTCCCCACACCCTGCTGTCTGATTACCTCATGCTAAACCACCTGTGTTATCAGGAGGTGAATGGAGCAGTGTTTGCCAGGACCCCATACCATTAGACCTCTGTTTAGCCCCTACCTCCAGGGTAGAGCCAGACCTGGAAACTGTGAGCAAACCCTAAATGTTCATCAATATTTATACACCTTTGGTTGTAGGCTTTTAAGGCTCTCGAATCTTGTTGCTTGGCACGCAACCACAGTGATGTGTGCTTTATAGGTTAGACTGTAGGAGATGCTGGTGGAAACTGCAAAGCAAGAATAGTTTTTTTAAATGAAAACACTGCTATTAACTTTTTGTTTATAAAGAGAGGTAAGGAGGAATCCAAATGTTTCTGTGGCTATGACACGATATTCTTGTTTTGTCATGCATCATTTAGCAATTCGAGATGTACCACAGAATATATAAATCATATGATTTGTAAATTGTACTTATGCTCCAATGACCTCCCATGCTTTATCTGAGTCTTCATCATTAGTAAGCATGTACATTTTTCCTTCACTTTGAAAGAAATAGAATAATTTAGTTAACAATTCCCTTGAAATCAGACATTTAATTAAGAGGGATTTTAATTTTTAGGCAACCAAATGAGAATTGTCACATAACAGTAATTATGTTTTTAATTCATTAGTTTATATGCTTTATATGGGGCTCTTCTTATGGCACTTATATAAAAGTATATAAGAAAATAATATCAAACAAAGAATTAAAAAGTGAAGGCAACATACATAGTGTAATTTCAAGCAAGAAACATCATCATTCATATAAAACACTGTATTTAAATTAGACAAGAGCAATGCAGCACCTTTGTTCATGTCTAGGTGATATAATGTTTGCTACTGCACCACTAATTTTCTTATCAAAAATACGGTATATATGTATTTATGCAAGCTTTTGGAAGGAAATAGTTACTAGCTTGTGAAAGTTTGGAATCAAAATATTTTTATTTTGAATCCTATATTTCACTTCCAGTGCAGGCTATTTGGGTTGTGTTAGGTAAATTAAGGTCTCAGGTACATGTCAGAGAGCCTTTTATGGAGTTCTATTTGACTTATTTGGTGCTGTATGTACTAAGCACTATACATATTGCTTTCAACAGAGCATGCCTTGATTCATGTGGAGGTACAATGAAGGCCCAATATACCTCTATAGGTGCACTTTTCTGGTTCCATGGAAAGGAGAGCTATAAAATAACGGTTCAAAAGTTGTCTTACATTTTTTAATTGTGGGTGTCAGTTTATGCTTTGACCACTTTGTATGTGCCTCTGTACATCTTTCAGGAGACATGCTATAGAGAATTATGAAGCTAGAAAAAGTGACTAAAGCATTCCCAAAGATCTGGGTGTACATCAATTAATTGCTAGACAATTTAGGTACATATGGAGAAAATTCAGGATTGCTGCTACTTTCCCTAGAGGTAACCATCGTGTTAAGCCCACTCCAAGAACACAACGCGCAATTCTAAAAAAGGTGAGAATTAAAGGGGTTGTCCCGCGGCAGCAAGTGGGTCTATACACTTCTGTATGGCCATATTAATGCACTTTGTAATGTACATTGTGCATTAATTATGAGCCATACAGAAGTTATCAAAAGTTTTATACTTACCTGCTCCGTTGCTGGCGTCCTCGTCTCCATGGTGCCGACTAATTTTCGGCCTCTAATGGCCAAATTAGCCACGCTTGCGCAGTCCGGGTCTTCTGCTGTCTTCAATGGGGCCGCTCGTGCAGAATGCCGACTCCGTGTAGCTCCGCCCCGTCACGTGCCGATTCCAGCCAATCAGGAGGCTGGAATCGGCAATGGACCGCACAGAAGCCCTGCGGTCCACAGAGAGAGAGGATCCCGGCGGCCATCTTCAGCAGGTGAGTATGAAGACGCCGGACCGCCGGGATTCGGGTAAGTACTACCCGGTTTGTTTTTTTAACCCCTGCATCGGGGTTGTCTCGCGCCGAACGGAGGGGGGGGGGGTTAAAAAAAAAAAACCCGTTTCGGCGCGGGGCAACCCCTTTAATCTAAAGGTAACAGTAAAAGACCTACAGAACACTCTACAAAATGAAAACCTTTGTTCATGTGTCCACTATTAGAAAAACACTGTGCAAGAATGGTGTTCATGGAAGGACACCAATAAGGAATCATGCCCAAAAGAAACATTGCAGCCTACTCAAGTTTTCTCAAGACCACCTGAACTTCCATGATGCTTCAAAGAAAATGTTTTATGGACTGATGAGACAAAAGTGGAATTTTTTAGCACAAATGCACATTACTATGTTTGGAGGAAAAGAACACTGCATAGAGATCAAAACCTCATCCCAAGTATGAACCATGGTGGAGGGAGCATCATGGTTTGGGGCTGCTTTACTATTTCAGGGCCTGAACGCCTTGTGATCATTGATGGAACAATTCTCAAATAAGTAATCTTTTTATTTGTATAGCGCTAACTTATTCCACAGCGCTTTCAGGTAATTTATTTATTACCCCCACCAAGCTGGGTACTCATTTTACCGACCTTGAAAGGATGTAAGATTGAGTCAACCTTGCGCCGGCTACCTGAACCACGTAGGGATTGAGCTCGCAACCATCAGGCCATGAGCAAGAGCTTAGGACTGCATTTCTGCTGCCTTAGCACTCTGCGCTTCACAGGACTCGCATACTATGGTGTAACAAAAAATTTTAATCAAGAGTGTAAGAGCTGCAGTCCTTGACCTCAACCTGAAGAGACAGGTGATGCAACGAGACAGTGACCCAAAGCACATTAGTAAATCAACGAAAGAATTGCTGAAAAAGACTTTTGTAATGGCCAAGTCAGAGTCCTGAACTTAAACTTACTGAGATGCTCTGGCTTGACCTTCCGAGGGTTAATGCACACAAGGCATACTGTAAATATGTTATATACCCCTTGAGAAAACCACAGTGAAAAGTGTCAGGGCACGATTATACCCAAGTCTGTATAAGTACTCTCCATTAGCATATACTATTGTTATTTATGCAATCCTTCTTTCAGTATGTGATACATATTTATTTTTCTGACACGATGATATGCACTTGAACTTTATATATTTGTCAGCAATATGAATTTCTTAGTCCATACTGAATTAATAGTTGGATGTAATATGGATATGATCCATTTTTGAGTATTGGTGCTTATTTAAAATAATTATTTTGTATTCTGCATAGTTAGTTTTTCTGTATTACTATTCATATACTGTGTATGTCTTAAATGTAGCTATATATTACTGCTAGTTTTGAGGACACACTTTGTGGCATTTTGTCAGCTCTAAGATTTCTTTATAGGTCATTTATACTAAAAATATGGATGAACTGAATCACATTTGCAGTGAGGAATGGTCCAATATTCAATCAGGGGATCTAGAAGTTATTAAATTTAAGGGTTCTTTTACTTTTCCCCATGACTCAGTGTGCTTAATAAAAGATATGAATTGTACAACTTTGTGTTATTAGTTTAGTTAGAAGGTACTTGTCTATAATATTGACTGGGGTCATAATTAGACGATATTTTATTAGTATTCAGTACAGAAAACCAGGTAATTCAAAATGGTTCACTTACTCTTCCTTGCAATTATGACACACATCAGGCATACTATGCCTTTACATTTTTAAGATTTAAGTCTCTTACTGCTTTAAAGAAAGATATATGTTTTGAACTTTTAGAAAGATTAGAAATTTGAAGCCTCAAAATAAATTTCAGAACAATGTCAATAAAAGAGTAACATTTGCCTGACCGCCTGACCCTCATAACTGTGGTCGCTCTGCAGGAAATCTTTTAATGTCCCATAGCTGAAACTAAGATGAATTTAAGAAAGGGGTGAATAAAAATACCACATTGGAAATCTCAGAAGTAAGCATAAACAAAAAAGAATAAATTGTTTGCAGGTATTTTAATTACTGCTGTGGTCACAGCTGTTCTTGTTTCATACTGTAGGATTTTAAGACTTGACCGCAAAAGTTCTCAATCGGTTCTCCAGGTCACTAAACATAAGGTTTATAAAATGAGGATTAAAACAATTAAATGCATTATTTTTAATATGTTTCTGGTGATAAAACAAACTCAAGTTAAACAAACACAAAAAAACAGAACTCAGTACTCAGTGGTCGCTCCATTAGATGGCTAAATTTTACTTTTATAGCATTGGGTAAAATCCCCCTTTACCCCTTAGAAATACTTCATTTATTTTTTGGAATCAATTCAACAAGGTGCTTGAAACTTTCTTAACAGATAATGCTCTCTGTTGTAATAACATCTTCCATTATATGAATATCTGGTGAGCGTGAGGCTAGAGGTCGGTCATCCCTAGTAGAGGTACGAGGAACAATGACAGCTCAGCAATATGTTCATGACATCCTGCAGCTACATGTGTACCTCTCATGGCAGGACTTCCAAGAGGTATTGTCCAGCATGATAATGCTCGGTTGCATACAGCAGGGGTGTATGCTTCTACAACATTGCCACACTTTCATGGTCTGTCCAGTCGCCAGATTTATTACCAGTAGAACATGTATGGGTCCATCTGGGAGGACAACTTCGAACAGCCTACAAATTTATACAATTTTGAGGCTCAGTTACAGCAAATGTGGACCAATATGTGGGAGATCACACAAAATCTGTATGCTTCCATGCCCACCCGTATCACATCTTGTATGCAAGCTAGATGTGGAAGCTAGACAGTTTTCCACAATAAATTATCCTTTTGCTCTGATATTGTAATTACTTATATCAACATGACAATCACACATAGGGTATTATTGTACCTTGTCACCACCAGAAGTTAGGGATGGTGACAAGGTACAAGCTGTCAAAGAATTTAGTAATGCTCTCAGCTTCTGATTGGCTGGGGCGCATTACTAAATTCAGACAGGGCAGGAGGACAACGGTGAGACAGGTTGCGGGCACGCAGGCAGAGGTGCTGGAGGACACCGGCCACTGACGTTCAGCGATGGCATGATGTCAGTGGCGAGGCTTGGAACGGCAGTACACACACAAGCAGCAGAGGCACTGCAGGACATTGGCAAGGCTAGGAGCGGTGGCCTCTTGAATATTCCAAGTGACGTCCTGACATGGGAGGAGAACCGCGGCAAGAGTCATAGCGGCAGGTGAGGCAGAGGTGGCGGCTGAGGCACATGGACAGCGGACCCTATGAGTGAGTGACCAGGGCAATTGCCGATGGGTACGAAGCTGACAGCCAGCACAGTGGCTGCAAACAAATGGCTGCACAGAGCATTGAGGGAGTGCAGGGCTAGCTTCAGCATGCGCACTGCTTTTTGCCTGCCCTGGAGGGTTAGGGTTAGGGATTAGTTTTCCTATTAGGCTTACATTTATAGCTATAAAGGCTTCTGCTTTTACAGCTATAAATGTAAGCCTAACTGGAAAACTAATCCCTAACCCTAACCCTCCAGGGTAGCCACAAAATCAATCTACATGCTGCAGATAGGACCTTCAAGGATCTTACAGATTTCAGCCAATCGGGAGCTAGTGCTGTGACAGGGTCTCGCCTCTATCCAAGCCCTGTCAAACCCCTAGCTTCTGGTGGTGACAAGATACAATAATACCCACACATAGAAAGTTTCATTAGATTCTGACAACTTCTTCTAGGCAATGGATTTTTTTTGACAATGATTTACATGAGCTCCATATCACGGTCCTCAAAGCACAAACTAAACACGAACCTAAAATACACTTGAATGAAAGCGGAGGCAAACACGGATCCGTATTAATCCAGTAGAAAATAAAACCAATTATAGCAAATACGGAGGCAAATACTGTTCAAATACTGATGAAATTCTGATGGCATACAGTTGTAATGTTATATGTAACATTTCCATGTTATGGATCTGTAGTGGCCCAGAGTTAATGGGGCCCCTCCATAAGTATGAATGTGTTTTGTCTTGTGCAATTGTATTGTCAGTGTCTTCCATGTGTGTGAATTTGATGTGTATTGCCCCTCTGCAGCACTGGATTGGTTAACGTCTGGGTTATGCCTGAAAAATGGATCTTGTTGTGTGTCAGGTGATCATGTTCTATATATGTGTTTTCAAGGTGTATGCCTCAGTCTTGAAGGAGTTAGCAGGAGGCAGTCTAGAGAGTAGTCTGTAAGTTGGTTGGAGTCTGGGAAAGTGAGAGCCTTTCCGTGAGTAGGAGAAACTGTGCCTCATCCTACGAGGTTCCCCAGGATGGAAGAGGCTGAGTGATGGCCTGATGTGTGTCCTAGGCCCTATTCACCCAAGCCTTCTTGCTATTAATGTGGAGGACTGTGAGAATGAGAGGAGATGCTATGCAGTGCTGAGTGTTACTTCCAAATGTGAGTGTTGACTGGTAGAGAGCTGGAGAGAAAAAAAAGAGAGTGACCGGGAGCAGAACCCCACAGGGACTGTGGATTCGTCTATCACCCAGTAAATACTCCCTGTCACATGACTATTGTGTCTGCACCGGTGTCTTGCTGGCTTCTGTAAAGTTTTGGACTGTAACCATTTGTTGAAGTAAACGAGCTTTATCGACTGTTCCCGGTTTTGCTCAGAAAGTTATCCCTGTGTGTGGACTCTTTATTTTTCAACTTTTGGATTCACCCCAGAGGACGGAACGGTGGCGTCATGAGTGACAAAGACTTGAGGTAAACCGCAGACTAGGTTTGCCCCATGAGACTCCCCCAGCAGTAACTTGGTTGGGCTCCATGCTACCCCCAGGGAAGAGGTGGTAGAGCCCCATGACAAGGCCATAATTTACCCCACTATCTTCTCAGCTGTGTGCCCGCTCCTTGGATGCTGTAGATACATATTACGGACATGCTATATGCTCATCTGAAACTGGACATGTGGTATGTTTTTCAGCTTCAAGATGTGAATTGGCAATAGCAAAAAATTCTGCACTGTATTGTGAGCCCTAAAATGATAGGAATTACAGTCATAACAACCTGCACAAGCTCATTTAGCTGCAGAAAAATCATGGACACGTCAATTTTTTAGTATTCAGCTCTTGAAAATGAAGACTGTCCTGTGATTAATTTCTATGGACAAGAGAATCACAAACTTGCCCCATTGACTGCAGGATGCAGAACATTGTTTAAGAGCTGACTTGGAGGCCGGAAGAAAAGTGCAGAGGGGACGAACTACAAAACTGGATTCTCCACTGTAGAAGTCATGGATACTGTGATGGATTTCTCAAAAAAGGAGTGTTTATTTAGGTAATTCAGAATCACAGAAGATCCCTTAAAACTATAATATCTTAAAAGACATACACACATTGGGCTCGATCATCAACTGATGAAAGGACAAGGACAAGACAACATACAAAAACACGAGTGCCCATATATATCACAGTATTACCGCACAGGGGAGGTTTCAAAGTGAGACTGTATTCATGCGTCTATATTATGACTACATGAATCTCTTCTTGTGAAAAACTTCCCGGGAAGTCGGTGTCTCAAATCATATCTCATATAGAGCTGGAGTGTTTATAGTGTGATTGTTTGAGATCACATCTCAGTACAATGTCTTATCCCAGTCTATTTGTCGATTTGATAGAGCACTTTCATTTATTTGTTCAACTTGGTGGACTGACCAAAGGTTACAAAGGTTAGCCTAAATGAGCAAAAAGTTCCAAACCTTCATAAGTTTAATCAACAGCTAGATCATTACAAAATTCAAGATTCAGAGTACAAGGTTCGATGCATTTCTGTCGGACCTTCGACTTTTCAAGAACCGTATGGTCAATGGTCTAGAGTATATTCATAGGTCTGTCTATATATCAATTTGACAGACGTATGCTTAATAGTATCAAGATAGACTTGTCTAGATAGTTGATTTTTGTAGGAACAAAGATAGTTGCTAGTATCTCCTGATCTTATATGGATAACTTAGAATCTCAGGATACTCAGTAGTGATTACATCTCCCTGTAGTTTGGCAAATATCAGTCAAATTGTATGACCCGTCTCCTGATGGCTAGAGATTGGTCAAGGCGATTTAATAAAAATCGCTAACTAAAGCAGGGTCCATTTAGCATGACCTCATTGCCCTGATATCAAAGCCAAACACTATCAGAACTCAACATGAAACAGGGGACAATACCCCTTAGCCTAGGTCTAGATCTGTATAAATAATCAATCACCCAGCTGGCTAGACTAGCTCAAAACCGGGTCAAATAGTGATGACCGCATTAACTAGATATCTAGGCTAAAATATGAGCGCTAAATAGAGAGAGTTTTTCTGTTAGGCTAATGCATAGAGAGAGTTGTATAGCCTCCTGCCCTGATGGTGGGTAGGGGCCATCTGTAGGTAATTCACGAGCTACTGCAATGACAAATAAATTGCAGCCCAGAAAGTAATCTTGAGTAATCCCTATATCTATAGAGTGTATCAAGCAGCCAAATTCAAAGCATTATCCTTATGCCGTGTACGAGGATCTCTGCAGCACTCCAAGGACAGATCTTTCATGATGTAGAGGACAATAAATCATGTTATTCTTTGGCCACTCATAAAACATCAGTGCGGCACCTCAGCCAGTCCTCCGGCTGCATTTAGTATACTCTGTGTCATACCTCCATGTCTCTGTGTTTTTTTCCTGCGTGCAGTACACTCTGTATCTGTGACATCCAGTCGTTGCCGTCTTCCCTGCTTGTAGAGAGTGCACTGCATGCAAGAAAGACTGCGTCAGCTAGGGAGGGCAGAATGGGGCGTAGTGGATAATAAGTGCAGCCAGGGATCTGACTGATGCATCATACTGATATTACGGGGACAGCTGAAGAACAACTTAAATGACTTTAAAGGATTGTCTGGTATTTTACTATTGATGACCTATGCTCACATTAGGTTATCAATAATTGATTGGCTCTGATCCGCTGCTTGAGATCCTCACCAATCAGTTGATCGCTGGCCCCAATGTCAGTGCAGACAGTGCTGGAAGCAGATTAAATTCAATAGAAGCTGTGCCTACAGCGGACAGTGCTATCTGCTACCAGATGTACATATATCAACTTATCTTGTCTAACAGGAACATTGTATTGGCTTGCTCAGTCATCCTCCAATGCAGACTTGTTCCATTAAAAAAGGGGAAACCTAACAGAACAGAAGCAAACTGAAAGCTTTATGTTTTTTTTTTGAAACCTATTAAAATCAATTGGGAAGGAACAGAAGTGTTTAATTCTATCTCTCTGCTCCAAAAATAGAACATAGAGCCAAAAAGCCCTAATGGAGCCCGGTCTTCTGCACAGCACACAGATAGAGTGTCCATGTGCTGTGCGATGCAAGTCATGCCCAAGAATGTCGGGCACGACTAGCTGTCGCATGTGTGAATCCAAAGTTTAAAAAGTAGACCTCCACTTCTCCAGGGTTCCCTATCCATTGTAGGAGGGCAGTTCCGCTAATAGCCACTAGAGGGCTCTGTGGTAATCTGTTTGGCAGAGAGAAGTTGCCTGTGCTGATTAATCAAGTGGCAGCTGAGGGAGGCTTGTAAAAGAGAAGTTGTGTACCTCAGCTACTTGCTGTTGAGCCAGGGATGAGAGCAGCCTGAAGGAGGAGCTGGTGAGCTCCTAAAAATATGCCACCCAGTCTGAGCAGATACTCTACAGCAGCAGCATTTTGGGTAACGGATTATGTGATAAATGTTTGACATATTGGCACTAAGCCTATGAGTCCCGAATGACATTGATACTGTTTAGGTAGTGGCCAGACTGCCAGGTGTTTGTTTTGGATATCATGCACTACGTATAGTGTGAATACTAACCTGCTGAAGTAAAGCAATAAGGCCCCCTGTCCACGGCAGTTTATTCCGCAGTTTATTTCGAATCACGCCGGCTGACGCTTCTCATAGCATTGCTATGGAAAGCGCCAGCACCTGTCCACGAGCGGAGAATCATTGCGATTCTCTGCTCGCGGCGGGCAATTCGCAGCATGCTGCGAGTTGCCCCGATTCTCCGCGGTCAGCCTATCTATTAGATAAGGCTGACTGGTGGAGATTCGCCGGTGGCTCCTGCTCCCGTGGACAGCCGGCTCCGTGGACAGCCAGCCTAAAGCCATAAGTACTGCTAAAGCCACAATCTTAAAGAAACATCAAGTTGTGAAGTGCATTTCTGAAGGTGACACCATCTGTCTTATGGAGTAAAGATAGCAATCTGAGTGAGACGGATCCCCTAGTGTCATAATGTGTTTTAGTCTCGGAGAGTTCAATACATAAACCAGCGAGGCAGAGAAGATGCTTTTGTGAAGTTTTACAAAGTGTACAATAGGAAATGCTTATGAATGGTAAGTAAGAAAATGGCCCAAAAAGTTAGTGAAGTACAGAAAATGGGTGCTATAAACTGCTGCAAACTTTATCTGAAATTGACAGTATACCTTGAGTATTTATATTTTGATTTTGAGTAACAAAACTTTAAGAATGTGATCTGACATTAATTCAAGCTGATTGTATGGAAAGTTATGAGCTCTTACTCCTAGACTACTTGCAGCAGCAATTCAGAAGCCAAACAATAGAACAATTCAGTTCTCCCAGTCTAAAGGTAACTTTCAGGACAGAGATCAGTGGCTACTTTTCTGCTGGGAGCTTTTGAACCAAATCATCCATCTGCTTGCCTGACAGGGATTTAATTTGCAATTGCAAATTTTAAATCCTACTTTGGCCTGGAAAAAAACATATACATATTGTCAGAAACTTAGCAAAGGATACCATAAATAGCCTTGATGTTACAGTGATCATCTGAAAATGTTATGCTAACTGTGCCCATATGTGGGACCACACACAATGGGTACAAATAAAAAGTGCTGATTCTAGTTTGGAATCCTTCAGACTTTTAAAGATGGTTCAATCTGGAAGAATTAATTTAGCACTGTCCCTGCCATACATAGGTGAAGGAAAATAAGAAATGGAAATACAAATAAGGTGTACACTAGACATTTTTTTTGTAATGTCTTGTGTTATATAATGTGATTATTATCTGTGTGTTTATGTTGTAAAGGGCATCTTTCACCCAAATAATAAAACTTTTCTTGCTCATGAATGCCCCTCTGTTACATCCGCTGGGCACACCAGGCCACCAAGCCTCAGGACAGACGCAAGACAGCATTCACACAAGTGCCATAAGCACACCCAAAATGTATACTGAACACCAATGTAGGACTGCATACTGAACTCATGTGCAGACATAACATATCCCTACTCTAAAGGAGACCATGACCACGTGAAACTGCAAGCAGGGCAATTGTCCTGATAAGGACAACCCCGTGCTGGAACCTAGTGACCTACCTATCCCTGGATTGCAAATGATCCAGAGCAGGACAGCACGCAGCTCACACCAACTCACAGAACAGGACTGTTCACACCTGGTGCCTGGAAACCTACACAGACACTGAACATGTCACTGTTCACACCAACACCCTAGGGAAGTGCACGCAAGATAGAACAGGACTGTTCATACACCTTGTCTGGCACCTGCACAGATCAAATGAACACGTTACTGTTCACACACATGTCCGGCCATCTGCATAGATAGGCACCACGCATCATTCAAAAAAATGCAAAACCCTAAGGTGACAGAGAAGGTCAACACAGAAACTCCACTCAGAGCTCACATGCATACAGATAAACCATTGCTAAAGCAAGTGTCCTCACACCAAGGAGAAAGAGTCAGACATCGTACTGACAAACAGTGTGAAGCATCACCCAGCTGACACACACATAAGACATCAGACGTCTTTAGGCCGCACCTGTAAAAGGGAAGGGGAGAGTGGGAGGGGGTGTACATATGATGCAGAGAGGGACTACAGGTGTGCTGACCATCCTCAGGGAAAGTGAGGGACATACTACAGACTAGACATGCATATCACCAAGCTCAGAGTGGGAATAACACAGAATGCATAAACATGATAAAATGACCAGCATTCTCTGGCAAGAGAAGTTGGTATTTATGTGCAGCAGACCAGTGGAGATTGGCGGGCTGGAAAATACCACACCCAGCCAACTCAATTAACCCTCACCTGTAAAGGTGTGCTCATGGAAACCTGTAGTACCACAGATTAACACAGGTTACCTAACACCCTCTTCTCTTATTCTGTACAGTATTTTACTTGTTGTACAAGCCGTCTATGCTGCAAACTGCTTATTTATGCTAAGGAGTTCAAAAACTAACCTAAAGGCATTTGCCCCCCCACCCAACATCTTCACACTGCACATAGTCTACAATAATTACTGCAGCAAGTTCAGTAAACATTTGTGGCAGCAGTTACTATTTATTAACAAAACTTCTTAGCTTATTCTAGCAACTGAGTGTGGGCTTAGAAGGTCTGATCATGCCTGACTGCCACAATCCCCACCCCTCCCACGACCATTCCGACCATCCTTTATGACTGCTTTGTCCATAGTGTGCCATAGTGTCTGTAGTGGTGAGATTCCTTGCCATGGGTTTAATGTGGCGTGTGTGACACTCGCCATAGCCATATCATACTGACATTATTGGAATGTACACTGTATGCTTTAGGCTTAAAAATAAAAACTAGAACTAGGGTGGTAAAATAATGTGTACTGTATGGGATATTCATTGTTCTTTGCTCTCCCAAATAAAATCTGCCCTCAACCTCCAAATTTATTTTTAAACTTGCTCTCACTTCCCACCTCTTAGCACTTACCCAAGCACCTCAGCCTATTATAGCCTTCAAGTTTTATTTTGTATTTTCTTTTTGTACTCATTAAAAAATGGTTGCTTTGCACTTTGAGGGCTTAGTCACACGGGCGATGCGCCGAGTGTGACTAAGAACTTACTGCAGGAAGAAGACGGCCGCACTTCAGGACGGATGACTCCCTGCAGCGCCAAAGAAAGAACACATGACCGGCAATGAAGCTTAGGCATATGAGCTGCATGTGATTTACGTACTTCAGCAGCTCGCTGAGAAGACATGTTGACTCGTAGTGTTCGTATATCTGCTGCACAAGATTTATGAACTTCAGCTGGTGGCTGAGGTGAAATCATGGTTTGTCGCTGTGTCATGTAAGCTGCATTAGCTTCACTGAGGCATTGAACCCTCTGTGGTGACATGTTTGCACGACAGCAACGGTTTGTTTTAACACTGGACAACGGTTGACGATTAGATGAAGGCTGGACTAGTATGGGTGGCATTAGCACTTGAGATGACATGGATATCACGTTCAGGAGATGTGAAGAAAGTGGTAAAGGACTATGCTTTAATGTTGTTGATCCTGTGAGCACACGAGCTACGTATGTGTACATTTGTTAGGTGTCATTTATTGGAGTCTCCACACAGGTGTCCAGCTGTCTCACAAGATACAAACTTGCCAGACTGAATACTGCTGTTATGTAGTCTGCACATAATCCCTCATTTAGTACACAAGGAGGATAAAGGACCTGTGATGTCGTCACCATCATGTGATCAGGGAGCGGAGCTAAGAGCCAGTAACTGACATTGACAGGTGATGTCAGGCTCTGCATTCAACTCACACACACACGGACGGACAGACAAGTGGTGGTTAGTAGTTTAATAGATACATTTGAAGTAAACTATTGTGAGGGATTAGCGTTAGGACAGGTAGCAACCTGGGCATAAGCAGTGAGAGACAGTGACACACGGAATAAAGTTCATTAGTCCAGGCTTCGCCTGGGTTTATTTCAGCACAAAATAAAGCAAAACAGGCCTTAACTTCAGGCCAACATAAATTAGAACCTGCTCGTCTGAGCACTTACTAGACATGGACGAACCCTGTCTATACTCTTGCAAAACAAATGCTTGCTGCGCACAGCCAGCCAGGCTCTCAGACCTGCAGAGGTCTCAGCATTCTTCTCCCAGGACCTGCAGGCCCAGGCTTCATAAGGCCTGGTACCAGCCTCACCTGGTACGTGGGAGTGGCCATCCCACCCTTCGCTTTGACCACTCCAGGAAAAGCCGGCCCGGATTATGCGGCTTGGAGCCACTTACACACTACAACGTGTCAGTAACTTAATGTTACTGACACCCGCCCGCCGGCTTCCTCCACCGAGCCCAGGCTGCTCGGTGGCACGTATCTGCCCAAGTGCTCCCTAAAGCCTCATAGGGGAGCATCCTAGGCGAAATATATCTGCCCTCCAGCACTTTGCCGGTCACCGTCTCACACTATGTATATCCAGCATACTTTGAATTTGCTTGAGTGGCAGAGCTTGTAGGCTGTCAGGTGGAAAAGTTAGGTACAATTTTTGAATATTTTCAAAGTGGCCCTGAAGCTTTGTGCTTTATTATGTTAGTAATCAATATTTTTATTTCTTAAAACATTTCTACACAAGTCCTGGACCACCCAGAATTCTTATCAGTCTGAAGTAGATGACAGCCCATATATCTGATATGTGATATTATGGTTTTGGCAGGAAAATCTTAAACCTCTAGAAATACAGCTATGAATTAGGCAGTTGATTTTTTTACATTGTTCTTTTAGCCAGCAAAAAATCCAGTCATAAAGATACAGCAAATCGTTTTTCTATTGGAAAACTGGAAGATGGTGCAGGTAGTAGTGGATCTGGGAAATCATAGTCATAAATAAGTGGACTAAGTATTGGTCAGTATTTGATGTGGTTGTGGAAACAAAACACATTGAGTGCTCACCCACATACCAGTTTGGAGTAAATTGCATTAACTGTATAAACCAGGAAATGGAGCAAGTGCAATAGATCCACTTGTCGGCTGTCAGGGAGCATAAACTTGAAATTAGAGATTAGTACTACTCCACATAAAATCCTGGATGTTTTATTTCAAAAAATGCCACAACAGTCATAAAATGATCCAGTCCAAGCTATTTAATATATATTGAATTATGTCTAATGTCTAAGGCTCTGTTCACATCTGTATTCAGTGTCCCCATCAGAGGTCTATCAAGGCATCCATAGTTTTCATGGCAAGAATAGTACAACATGCAATAAATTAATAGACTCTTTTAGACAGATCTGGCACAGAATCAAGATTTTTACTTTGAACAAAGGCCATGCACAAATGTGAAAATATCCAAAACACTTCAGAACAGAAGCAAGGTGTAGTTTCATATGTTATATTACTCTGCATCCAGGAAATCTAGGCAGATGCCTGGGAATTCTGCTATCCAATAAAAATCTAAGGGTATGTTCACTGGGAAGAAAGGCAACTAGAGAAGAAGATAGTGTAGACAGTGATCTGGCCCTAAGCAATGAAAACAGGGGTGGAGCGCTGAGAGGGGTTAGTACAGTTGGAACTAGTAGAACAGTTAATAGGGATTTACTTAAAATAAAAAATAAACAAAACCTTCTAAAATGTATTGTGACTAATGCTAGAAGTCTGACCACTGAAGTAGGCGAACTGGAAGTAATAATGTCTGAGGAAAACTATGACATAGCAGGAATAACTGAGACCTAGTTGGATGAAAGCTGTGACTGGGCATTGAATTTACAGGGTTACAGTCTGTTCAGAAGGAATTGTAAAGACCGGAAGGGGGAAGGGGTCTGTTTTTTTATGTAAAATCCTGTTTAAAGCCCACAATATGGGAAGACATAAAGATGAACATGTGGTCGCTATGGGTAGAAATACAAGGACAGAAGGCCAATAGCAAAATCCTCATAGGGGTTTTTAATAGGCCACCAAATATAACAGAAGCCACTGAAAATCTGGTGCTGAGGCAAATAGATGAAGCAGCAGATTACAATGAGGTAATTATTATGGGGGACTTTAACCATCTAGATATAAACTGGGCAGCTAAAACCTGCAGATCTCATAAAGGTAACCCGTTTCTGTCAATAACTAAAGATAACACTAGTCAGCAGCCTTTTTGCATCTAGAATGTGATACATCAATTCTTATTGATTATTGAATCCGAATTTGCCTTTAGAAATTATGTATTACTTAAAATTTTTATGTATTTTTTCTATTTTTTTAAATTGTTTTGTGTTGTTTGTGTTCTCCTTTTCTGGTGAATTATTAATCTAAAGTTAAATCAGTTGCTATGCTAAATTCTCTATTTGGATGTAATGCACAGTGGATGAAGTTCTAAAAATGGTCAATACAATGGTCAGAACAATGTAGTTGTGCGGGAAGGGTACCGGCATTAGCCTAAAGAGGTACTGCTGTTTAGTGCATGCTGTAACCTGCATGAAGCACTTTTCATTGTTACCTTAGCGTATTTTTTTTTTTGAGTTTCTGTTACCTCAGTTTGCATTTTTTTGTGTTTCATGTGTGAGCTAGTAACACATTCTGACATATTAGAATTATAGTTAGTACTATGGCAACTAGTAAACTTCACTCCAAAAGCCCAAAGAAAGCCAATCACTGATTTAGTTAGTAAAGAAGGCTAATAAACTGTATTTTGATTGTGCCTTGGGGATCAGGATAAAAGCTTTGCACCTCATATTGCTTGCATTACCTGCAGAAATACTCTAACAGTATGGATGAAAGGAAAATACCGAGCCATGCTGATTGCTGTTCCAATGGTTTGGTGTGAGCCAACTAATCATGCAGATTGTTATTTTTGCCTCACAAATATTGCAGGACATTCCAGTAAAACCAGACATAAAATAAGAGTTGCAGATGTGTCGTCAGTGCATAAACCTGTGCCTCATGGGGAAGGCTTGCCCACTTCTGGACATAACTTGTAAACCATTGCATTAGACCTAAAGGACTTGGGGATTTTAGTTAAGACAAATAGAATCATGGGGTAAATCAAAAGAGGTATACGGGCACATGATGAGAACATTGTTTTTCCTCTTTACAAGTCACTGGTCAGACGACACATGGAATATTGTGTACCGGAACTTAAGAAGGACATATCACAGGTTACTCGCCATCGTTTAGACCATGATTGAGAATTTTGTAGAAAACCTAGGGGGGGCCAAGATTAAATTTAGAATTGGGAACAGTCCACCAGCACATCTGGATATTGCCAAATTGGGAGCATTAGATCAACGTTGGTGTACCATTCGTGCAGGCAGCTTGGACAGAGACCTACACAAATGCAAATCAAATAAGGACTGGAAAGGAAGATAGGGGAGTTGAAAGATGCATACACGAACGGACACCAACAGCAAACATAAACTAAACATGCATATAAACAACAACAGACGCTAAAATACTTACCAATATTACAAACAGACATAAGCAGAAGGAATTGCTAATAAGTATGAGGTATTGTTTCATATTTTGGCCAGAATACGTAAATTCACAAGCCCAGGTCAAGGGTCCTCCTTGTCATGTGAGTCCCTACTCTAACAACACATCTAAAGCTGCAAAAAGGGAACCCTGCCTACACGTGGGGCAATTGTCTGAAAAGGGATGGCCCCATGCTGGAACCTAAGGGCCTGCCTCACCCTAGAACAGGCAGAAACACCAAACAAGGGAAATTCAACATACACACTGAACAGAACAGTTCACACTGTTAGGGACTGGATGTGGATCCGCTGTGTCACCCAACCAGTAGATGGAACAGACCGGCAGGGCAGACAGCCAACTCTGGAAACCCGGATGCTCACTGTTGGAAGGCGTGACTTGGAATGTGAAGGTGACCAGGGAATCTAGCCCTATGCTGGTAGCAGATGGTGAAAAGTCCCTGCTTATCAACAGCAGAGAATTCACCCTGACATGGGCGGCCCTGTGTAGGAATCTAGGCTTTGATTAACTCTGTCAGGACTGATCACCATGAAGCCAGGAAGTTGGATAACACCACACTATCTGCAGAACCAAGGAGTGAGTAAGTTTAGGACCAGGCTGGAAGTACTAGCAAACTGAAGACAAAGCATAAACTGTAAACACAGGAACAAACAGGAGCAGTTGCGACATGTGCATGTTGAGTATATTAAGTATATTGAAAAGAATAGGACCCAATACTGACCCCTGTGGCACCCCCCAGTTGGAAAACAGTTGGAGACGTTTGTAGGAGATGTCAAGTGTGTGATCTGACCAAGAGTAGAAAGCAGTGCTTCCCTGTGCAAATTATACAGACTAAGAAGCCCTTGGATTTCTTAATGATAGATTATGTACTTATTGGTCAGTCAGTCGTCACCAGTACCGTTGCTCCTCATGATCGGCTGGGCAATACAAAAAGACCAGATTTTTGCAAAATCAGGTCATCTCAACCTAATATTTAGCAATAATCAATGAAAAAGGAGAAGTAGGAGAAGATCCTCTTATTCTCCTTAATTTCCTTATTCCTGTTTTCCTTTCCCTTCCATTTCTCATCCTTCTTCTTATCGTTCTTCTCATTATTCTTCTCTTCTTTCTCTTTCTTTTTATTCTCCTTCGCCATTGCAGTAGGAAGAAACGGAAGAAGGAGCAGGAAGAACAAGCATGGGCTTTGCTGTCTTAAGATAAGAAAACAATAGGTTTTTAGTTGGTTAAGATAACTTTCTGTGCCATGATATCACAATCTAGGTAAGATGTGTTGCATCTGTATGCAGAGGCCCTGCCAGTTCAAGCATGTGACTCTCCCCCAAGAATCATTACAGCATAGCTACATGCCGACGCCTGAATATGATCAATCTGAGGAGAGGTGAGTGGTGCCGAAGGCTGCTGTGAATTCCAGAAGTATGGATGCAGGTTTCAGCTGCTGGGCCACCCCAGCTGAGACTGGGGTAGCACCACAACTGCACCTGTAGTGGCCCAGCGGGTCCTACAGAGCTCTCATACCAGCACGTTTCCTGTCTCAACTATCTTTGTGTTGTCCATGGGCATAGAAGGTGCCGTCTGTAGGATAGACCCTGTTTCTCCCCTTTCTCTCCACTAAGCCAAGAGCTTAGCTCTGATGTCAGTTGGTGTCCTATTGACTGATAGTCAGCTTTAATCTCACTGGTGCAGAGTCCAAGGGCGTGAAAGCAAGAGTGGAAGGAGTCAAGAAAAAAGTGCAGGAAAGAAAAAGAAGAGATAAAAGGAGGAGACTGTGAGCAGTTAAGAGAGATGCAGCCAGGAGTGAGAGGAGAGGTTGTAGTCAAATCATGTCGGAGGAGGAGGTACGAGTACCAGAAAGAGCAGTCAGTAGCAGCATGTTTCTTCCAGAGTCGAGCGAGGTCTCATTCGCTCCCCGCTGTTGATCCACGGCAGGGAGGAAGAGAATCTTTCCGAGGTCGGTCTTTTACTAAACAGTGAGTCTAAAACTACCCGGTGAACTCAAAGCCAGGATTAGTCTGATGGCCACTTTATACTCTGCTTCATCTACACTTTACTAAACCTAAATCAACCCTTCAGTTCAAGCAACTAGTGGGGAAATTGTCTTGCAAATCAGTTCAGAAAAAGGAAAGGAGAGAGCGTTGAAGTCAGTTCTTAATGCAGTCAATACTGCTGTATTCTCCTCCATGTTCAATTCACTGCATACTGCTGTATCTGCTTTTACCATTTCAAAGTACCGTTGTGGAGAATGTGTTTTCTACTGTTACAAAAATCAGTCTAGTAAATCAGCATACTCCCAAATTACTATTACAAGCTACTGGACCTGTCTAAGTTATTTGATTGGCATTCCATCCTGAGGGTCCAGTTGAAGTACTGGTATTTGGCGTGACAAAGCAGGCCTTTCTGTAAGTATACCACGGTACGTTTCCTGGGTCACTGCACAACCCCCAACCAGAGCACTTTTGGCGCCACTGTCAGGCGAGACCATAGAGCCACTCATGACAACCCTTTTGCAAAACCTCGTGGTCTTCTTCACTTTGGCGAGCTTTGGCTCAGCCGTTGCACACCTGCCCAAAAGGAGGAAGGTAGTCAAATCCTCTAATGATCTACCAAGCCAAATGCAGGGGTTCACAGAGATTTGCTGCTGAGGAGTGCATTTGGTAAATGCACATAAAGTATATAGTGTACTGTAATTCTGCAATGCTCTGTAATGTTGGGAATCTCTAAGGAAGCCTTCTTGTCAGGGACTGTCAAGCTTTAGTGGGGAGGCATGTAAGGCAATTATCCCAATGTGTAATGTTGCAATAGAGATGTAATGGAATAGATGCACCTAAAATTGTCTCAAAATCATAGTGTGTGCCAAAATTTTGGCACAATGGAACTAGGCATGGTCATAGGACACTAATTGATTGGATGATTCTCTGTGTAGTGGTTTCAGGCACTGGGTTGGAGCCTCAGGTATAATAGTAGCAGGTCTAGAGAGTAGTCATGGAAGAGCCAGGAGTCAGCAATGGGAGGTCTCAGTTTGCAGTCCAGATAGATGAGGTAGGTAACGTATTCAGAAGGGAAGCCAGGGGTCAGTATCAGGAGGTCTTATATCAATAGCAAAGGAACAGGAAGAAGTGGAGCTTGATCAATCAATGCTGTGGAGCAGAATAATCACGCGCTAGTGCAGTGACAGGGTCAGGCTTTTATAATGAGCCCAAACAGGAAAAGAGGCAGGGTGAGGACCAAAAGGCAGAAACAGGATAAATGGAATCATGAAACAAGGCTGAGAGTCATGCAAAGGAACTGTCCACGGACTGGATGGCTCAGTATTGAGAGCTACCAACTGGAGCGCAGGAGGTTCCTGATTCGATTCCTGACAATAAAGACTATCGGAAGATCAGTGTCAGGAGTAGAAACACTTCGAGACTCACTATGACCAGTGAGAATGCATTGAAATAGATATAAGAGAGAGAGCAAGATTGAAAAATTTTTCTACAGGAAACAATAACACTCTTCAAAGTTTCGTGGGGTAGTGGGATATGAAGAAACTGGAGGGTACAGATTAATTTGCAATTTTAAAATCAGTGACCAAATAGGTAAATGGAGTGCATAACACTTCCAACATCTAAGGGAAATGTAAAGCTGCACGTAAGCTATGGCTACAACAATTCCAGTAACAAACATATGCTTCTGCGCTCATGTACATTTAATATCTGCACAAACTGCATAATTAATGTTTATACAAACCACATATTCATATTATGTGAACCTTCACATTTAATTTATCTGTTGGAAGTGCTGACTTTTGTTTTCTGTTGCATGTGCAATTGTGTAGGAGTGGCTGCCTACATGTGTCCTGCACTCCATTTACCCATATGTCCCAGGTGGTTCATTGATCGTATTTAGCCAGGTATCCAGCTTTCTCATTCATGGGTTTTTTTTTAGCCCAAAGAGAGGTGTTCATAGAGCTAGGAACTGATTCAAAAAGGTTCATCTAGATGCGGCAGATGGGCCCACATAATTTGATCAAATTGTGTACTAAGAACCTTGTGTTTTTTTATGCAGTTAGTATAGACAACAGTAGTGCAGTTTTGTGCAGATAGTAAATGTGAATGAGTGTTGAAGCATATGAGTTGACAGGAACGTATCAGTCATAATATCAACAGTGCCTGATGAATCACATTGACTATACTGGGGTCTGTTGGGATTCTCATGGTGTCCAGCATTTCATTGGAAAAAATAGTGCAGCATATGTCACTATTTTTTTCCGGTATATTTTTACAGAATCTGCAGTATAGCCTCCTTAACAGAACGTCCGGCACAGACGTGATCAAGGTCTAAGGGGACACAGTAAGTGGAGCAAAATAATTTTTTTACCGTTAGAGAGGACTATACTTCAGTGCAAACGCTTAACCTATTACAGATGTTTAGCTGTGTTTATTACATTGCTAGTTCAGACAATGTAAGTTGTCTCTATGCATTGTTTTTTCTTAAAGTGACTTCACCTTTTTGATGTAATCATTGTCCTGGCAACATCATGACCTCCTCCTGTGAAATATTCAGCTTTTATAGTCTGTTCACATACTTCTCCACATTCAGTTCTGATTTCTAATTATCCAGATGTGAGTAGAATGAAGCAATAATCTAAAATGTAAATAAATTCTCATCATTATTTAATGCCATTTGCCGTAGGCCGGGCTCAGATTCTAATTGCGGAAACTGCGCTTGGTGTCTGAAGGATCCACGGCAAAACATGGGCATTGAAAAGCATGTAAATTCGCTTTTTTGCTCACTCATATGCCACGAGTGGAAAGAAAATCCCAGCACGCTCCATTTTGCTGCATATTCCGCATGGATGGCCTCCATTGAAGTCAAAGGAGGCCATCCGACCCGCAGCCCATATGCAATTAACATTGCTTGTGGGCTGCTGTGGGTACCCGTGTCATCGCAAATCGATGACATCGGAAATACAAACATTCAATAAAAAACTGCACTGCGCATGACCGATGGCGAGTTGCCGCAGTCATCCACAATACAGCAAAGTAAAGTACGTAGAGCCGCTGGCCAGGGTGACGGCTGGAATCCGCTGTGGGCCTCCTGCATGCAGAACACGGTCCGGCCTTAAATATTCTTCTTTGCTTCTGAATATCCAATAGTTTCTACACATTATATATTATACAAACAAAGGCTATGTTCACACACATCAGTTTTGTTAAGGTTTCATCATGTTGTTGAGCTTTTCATAAAAAAGTACCATCTAAACACAACTGCAGAAGAAGGCCGCAAGGGGCTACTGGACACATATGACCAAACCATGCCAACCTGCGGTTGCCAATGGCCACCTGATTTTGCAACAAAATTATACTATCATTTTACTGGTAAGAAAAAGTTCTGTTTTTAAAATTTAAAAAAATTATATTTCAACAAGATAGAAAAACAGAGTGTGAACCTCGCTTTATTCAATATACGACAGCCTAGTTCTAAGAACACGATATGCTCAAAGATTTATAAAAGGCTCGCCATGGCCAGATGGGTTCTCAATTGAATATTACCAAAAATTTTTCCCAATTCTCTCACCCTTGCTGGTGGAGACCTTTAATGAAGCAACCCAGATTGGAAATCTTCCCCCAGAAATGTTACAAACCACTATAGTGACAATCCCTAAACAAGGAAAAACTCCAGATTGTCCAGTGAACTTTAGACTCATCTCGCTGCTCAATTGCGATACAAAACTCTACGCCAAAATCATAGCCATGCGACTAATTAACATACTCCCAAACCTGATTCATTTGGATCAGGTGGGGTTTGTCAAGGGTAGACATGCCCCAGATGGCACAAGACGCACAATAGACTTGATGTGTGTGCTGGAGAGAGATCAAATGCTTTCTCTGCTTCTGATCCTGGATGCTGTGAAGGCGTTTGACAGAATTAACTGGGGTTTTGCATACGCTCATTTGGCTTTGAAGGGAACATTATGAAAGCTATTCAGGCCTTATACTCTTCCCCAGTAGCTAGGGTTCTGGTGAATGGCACACTTTCTGGAGCTTTTGAAACAACCAATGGCACCAGACAGGGATGCCCCCTCTCGTCTCTCATATTTACCCTGATAATGAAGCCTTTGGCAGAGGCTATCCGAATGAACCCCCTTATTCAGAGCATAAATGCAGGTCTCGGACAACATAAAATAAATCTTTCCGCAGATGATGTCATCATTAATGTGACTAATCCCCTTCAGTTTTGAGAGCAAGCTCTCAAATCTTGGAAAACTTTGGAAGAGTTTCCTACTATAAAATTAATTTCAACAAATCGCATATACTTGGATGCTTTGTTTCGGCAGATTTCCGAAAAGCTATACTAGCTGAATTCCCATTCGAATATGCCAGGAATAGTATTCCCTATCTGGGCATTAATCTCTCTTTCCTGACATAGAGATTGGTGAAAATAAATTTCTCCCCACCTTTAGAAAACATAAGAGAAGAAAACACTCATTTTCCAAGACTGATACCTCCTGGCTGGGACGAATTGTATTGTACAAAATGATCATCTTTCCGAAAATATTATATTTTTTCTGCGTTCTTCCTGTTCCAATTCCCAAATCTACATTGCAAAAAAAGTCAATTACAGTGTTTTGTTTGGAGGAAAAAAAAGGCCTAGGTTGGCAGCCTTTAGCATGCAAAAACACAAATCCAAGGGGGATTGAGTCTACCCAACCTTATAGCCTACTATAATGCCATTATCTTGAATCATCTAAGGGCTTGGGGAAATCCTACTCAAGCAATTAGCTGGCCTGCCATAGAAAAGGTTCTAATTGAAAAAGTTCCAATACGCACCCATTTACTGGGATTTCTTATCCACTCAAGAACAAATACCTGTTGTCGCATCCATAACTCAATAATGAGGTGCCTAAACAAATACATGATTTCCTTTCTGGGTCATCTAAACTAGAACTTAGGACCACTAAATCCATCTATGCTTACCTTAATGGAGATGCGGTGTTCTCCAAAAAAGTACATTTACTAAATTGGTAAAAGCCTCTGGGCAGAACTTTCTTGACCAAACAACTGTCCAAGGCCATAAAATGGTCCTTAAGAACATCCTCATGCTCCAATCTACAAAATATTTTCCATAAATTATAATTATAAAATTATTCTCAGGCACTTCAAAATTATGCTGGCGCAACTGTGGTCCGACAGGCTCCCTGCTACATATTTTTTGGGATTGCCCTAAAATAAAAATTTGGTGGTCTTCTATATTCAAATTGTTATCAGAGGTAACTTGCAGCCCTGTTCTAATGGACCCCGCCTTGGCCTTACTAGCCTTAGGCATTGACAACTATCCACCCAACATCAGGAGACTGATTTGCCATGTTTTCCTGTCATCAGCCCTCCTAATAGCAAAAAATTCGAGATCCACGACCTCTCCATCTTTCTTTAGACTTCCTGACAGCTATGGTATCCAAACACTGTTTACTTGAAAGCTTGTTTCATTCTAGATAAGGTCAGTCATCTGCCTTTCATTTATGGTGGGACCTATGGCTCCACAAATTCCTAGATAAAAGTGACCTTAGCGATCTCAGGATCCTCTTGACAGTAAAATTGGATATAGTTGGACAAGATTCTGGATGATCCTAGGACACAGAAAATATCTTCTGGGCCTTAAACCATTCTCTCATAATGAATAATACATCTGCACTCAATTCTATCCCCTTGTTCTTATTTTTTTTAGATATTTTCTGCTCTGTTCTAGATTCCATTTATCTATATGCATAGTTAATTTTAATCCTAATATGCGACAGATTGACTGTATTACAATAGACTGGATAAGTCAGCTGCAGACTTTATGTAAATGGTTTTATTTTGTACTGCTGAAAAACTGAATAAAATCTTTAATAGTTAAATACTTAGAAAAGGCTCACCGTGAAGCTTGTGGCAGCCTGGGATAAGCAAAACTTTTTATCTCCTGTATTTCAATGGTTTGTTTATAGGTACTCCAGTTTTCTAAAAAAAAAAAAAAAAGGAGCAGAAGCGTAGCTAAAGACTCATATGCCAAGGTGAAAATCAGCTTGGGGCCCCTCCAATTCCACTTTACGGCCTTGTCTATCTTAAAAGATCCAGGGCACAAGCCTGGAGATTAATATTTTGCTCACCTCACAAAAAAAAAAAAAATATATATATATATATATATTTAGTGTGGTTTATTTATATATATATATATATATATATATATATATATATATATATATATATAATATAGCTTTTATAACATGTCAGCTCCAATGCAGCAGTATACCTTTGGTAGTGAAATTAGCATATAATAGTTAGATATCAGTTCTACACAGTGATAGTGATTACAATGCAGTTACCTCCAGTGATCACAGATGATGCTGTATCCGGTTAGTTTAGTCCACTTTCAGTTTTCATCTCTATTCAGCCCAGATCATCATGACGATTTCTTTCAGCCACTATTTGTCTCAGCAGAATTTGAATTTTTAACTACATACTGTTCCAGCACATGCCACAGTGCATTTCTCATTCTGCTGCCCTCTTCAACCACTTCCCGATGAAGCACTTTTTCATACTTTTTTTTTTCTCCCTACTTTCAAAAAATCATATCTCCTTCACTTTTCCTGTGACATAGCTACCCGAGGTCTTGTTTTTTGTGGGATAGGTTGTATTTTTCATTTAATGTACCATATAATGTGCTAGAAAATGTTTAAAAAAGTAGGGAAATGTTCAAGGTGCAGTAAAAATTACATGTGTTATAGTAATAATATGTTTCTCACATCAGCCTAGGCAAACACATGTATGTATATATGTATATATACATGTAGATACTCGTATATCTTCCTTCTTAGTCGATAACCAGTGTCTAAATGGTTAACTCAGTTCATGTTGTACACTGGTATGTAGATGTAGGCTCATCCTCTACCATATCCTGTCATGGCTTAGGAATATCTAAAGATAACTAGAGATGTCTAAAGGCTGGTTTACACGGAGCCATGATTGCTCAAAGATCGCTCAAACAACAGTTTGCATACACCATTAAGTGGCTACTCAGCTACTTAATAGCAGTGAAGTGTGCAAATGAAGCCTTAGCTGAAAGCGGTTAATAGCCTGAGGGCGATTATTTGTGTTCAGATCCTTAGTTCTCCAGGGGTAAACAATGCTATTAGCAATCCCCATGGAGAATTGCTGATAAGGCTGACTGCCGATTTTTAGGTCGGACTGAATTTAACGATCAGCTTGCAGTGCCTGAAACGCACACAATGGGCGCACATTTAGATGCACTGATTATCGCTAAAACGATCGCCGATTAGCGTTTTCTTTTTGTTTTTTTGATCATTGGCTGGTGTAAATGGGCCATAACTTTCCATACATATAGAAAATACTATAACAGTGTATAGTAGGATCCAGTTTTTATACCTTGGAATTACTTGTTTGGAGTGACACGCCTTGAGGTGTTAACATATGTTAAGCCATTAGCACCTAGAGACAATCATGAGTTCTTATGATTAGAGGAGGCATGTATTTCTGATCGTACATAATAGAACTTATATATACATTGTCTGCTTTGCAATAAACTCAGAGGAGCTTTTATTGTTGGATGATACAGACTGAATCATGTGTCAGTGATTTGTGTACACGGCTTCTCTTATAATTTGGACCAGGCAATGAAACACTAAGAAATCCCTCTGATTTCTCTAACACATGTTATCTTTATTCTTTGGGTCAGTACAGTGATACCAAATTAAGTAGTTTTATTAATGTAGTATGATTTAAAAAATTTAAATATCTTTTTTTTTTTTAATTAGCTTTCTCTCAGCATATTTTGAACCCTATAACGTTTTGATTTATTTATCGATCAGGTTGTGTGGGGGCTCTTTTTTGCACATTAATCTCTAGCTTTTCTTAATTTGGGCTACATACGACTTTTGGATTGCTTTTTATTGAATCTGAATATGGTTTGACTAAAAAAGTATAATGGCGTTTACCATTGAGGAATGATAATCTAAATCAGATGTTCAGGAGCACAAATCATTCATCCTGGAATCAGTGAGGTAGAAAGATGCAGCGCCAAAAGACAGTGAACCAGCCATCCTTATAAAGTCCAAATAGAGAAATCAGGACAGCAGACTTCAGTGCAATAGAACAACGAAGGTTTATTTTATTCCCCTGCAACAATAAAAATAACTAACAATGTTTCGACTGGGTCTTTGTCAAGTTTTGAGTACATACAGCATAATACACACAATTTATATAAAACACACAACATCAACCACCAATTCCTAAAGGGGGTAACACCCACATACACCTGTGTCTCATGTAGCAGCTTTATCATCTGTGCCAAGCAGGGTGAGGGGCACTGGCATTCTCCATCCGGTCAATTTCCAACCTGGCGTCCATAGTAGGCAATTGCGCATGCGCAGGATCCACATATTCTCGTGAGATCTTCAGCGTTTTCTATGTTATTCACAAAAAAACATCCCTATATACATTTTATTCCATATGGGGATCAATATATGTCCCTCAGGCCTCATGTCCACGGGGAAAATCAGATCCGCTGCGGATTTGTAACGCGGATTTGGGCTGCGGATGCACTGTAATTGTCTTTTATTTTTCATGCGGGAGATCAATTGAGCTATGTGCTCTATGAGCTCCCGCACACGTGATCCGCACTTAAATGGAGCATGTCCATTTTTTTTCATGCTCCAGAAATTTTTTAATTCACTTTTAAATACCATCAGTGGGTATTTATCTACCCGCAGGTGGTCAATGCATTCCTATGGGGCGCGGATCCGCGTGCGGGAAAAACGCTGCGGATTTCAATTCTTATTTCCCCGTGGACATGAGGCCTTAAACACCTCATTGTTACGCTGTATAAACAGAAACTCAAGTCTCCCTTACCCATCCTCATTGCGTCCGTCTATCAGACCGCGCATGCATTACTATGCATCTCCTCTCTCTGTTAGATGGAATTACATAGCTGCGCATGTTCAGCTCTCCGCTACCCATATCGCTATCTCAATGAATACTCTATGGTTGCTATGGCAACCTATTTAATCCCATCTTAGCCTATTAAATACACCTTCCTTGTATGTCAAAAACCATACATGGGTAATCTCCTCCACCAAAATAAAGATTTTAAAACATTACTGACAAAGATATTTTTAATTAAAATAAAGAAACTTTATGGCTGACATCTGCTGTGTATGTAGCAGGCTTGGCTTCCAAGGCCCCTCTATACACAGACATCCTACATGGCTGTAAGAAGAATTTATATGAATTTACCAATCTCAGATCTCGTGTAGACGTGTGGGTCCATAGGAGAAATACAAATCACACCAGGCTGTTGTAATATCAAATGATTTCTAATGTATTCAAAGTTGCATGTGGTTTATATATCATAAATGACATGACAGGAAAAGTACATACCTCCAAAAAATAATAAGTATACATGATAGGCTATAACTAAAATGTTAAATATAAGTTCAACTTTTTAAGGTGTAAGAATAATATGCAATGAAACCGTTATGAATTCAGTGAGAAGGAATGCAAGGGAGGACGTCTGAGAGAGTATCTTACCTTCTTTCTGTCTTATCCCGTACTACTCACTGATATTTAGAAAAGGTTTCATTTAACCCCTTCACTACTTATACTAGCAGCATGCTATATCTTCCTAGCCTATAATCTAATAGCAAAAACAATTAACTGATATATTGATCTACAATTTTCTTAACAATGGCGCACATCAGAAAGTTTAATACTGCTAACTAGCTGTTAGCCTTCACCTTTTCCTCACAGACTACCAACTAGCACCCATATCACACTCTCAAACACAGACTGCAGCGCCACGACTAGGGTATACCAGAGTCATTCGCGCTGTAGCACCATGATCTCAAAACCTTCCAACTCTCCAACCCCATAATCGTAGCTTCCATAAATAACAACAAACACATTACTTTTGGATAAAGACCCATTTAGACGGGACGAATGTCAGGCAATCGATGCCCGACACTCATCCCGGCACATACTAGCTCCCGTGCTGCTGCATGGGAGCTAGTATTGCTGGCTCACAGCGAGGAGGCTGCAGGAGATTTCTCTCCTTGCGCTCCCCCACCCCTCTCCATTGACAGAACATAGTGAACGTTCTATACTGAAGGCTGCTATTTACACTGAACGATCAGCTCATCGTCCATCGTTTATGCTACATAAATGATGGATGATGACCTGAACGCTGATCGTTCAGTGTAAATGGCAGCCTTCAGTATTGAACAGCCACTATGTTAAGTGAATGGAGAGGGACGGGGGGAGTGCGAGGAGAGAAATCTCCTGCAGCCTCTCTGCCCCCCTGCTGGCCACTCTGTGAGTGTGCCAGCGATACTAGCTCCTGTGTAGGAGCACGGGAGCGAGTATGTCCAGGGATGAGTGTCGGGCATGTTTTGCCCGACATTGGTCCCATCTAAATGGGTCTTCATTTGGCCACAGCAGCTATTTTATTGCAAACATTTTAACATAAATGAATCCTTTAACAAAATGTATCAATTAATTAACCATCCACCAAAGAGGGGAGGCTCTTGGAGCCCCAAAATCTGACGATTCACCATTTAAAGGAAAATATCCCAATTACATCCAGCCACACTCCAGCAGGCTCGGAGGTACCACTAGCCTTTATAAGGCTATTTATTAAACATCATCATCTCTGAAAGACTCCACCCTGTCAGAGCAAAGAAGTGACAGACCCGAACACACACCATCCAATGAAAGGGGAAAGATGGCAATTTTATAACAAACTCCAGGGAGCCCCCCACCCGCCAACTGCTGCCATGACATTTTATTAAATTCCCAACAACAACCCTCCCTCACCCACTTTTTCTTGATAATTCAACCATAACATTTTCCCCATTTAATTAACAATTTTAAGGGGTGCAGGGGGAGGGGGTGTCTTCCTTGATTACTTCTTCCAACTTTCGTTCTTGCACTTTTCTAACTCCTCCTATCTCCCTCCTTCCTCCACCTTTTTTCTAACTCCTGTTAACCCTTTCCTTTCCACTGCTAACCCTGTTAAGTGAGTCTCCACTCACGGCCCCTAGGCCTCTGTTACGGTTCTTACTTGATTGGTCCTGTGGTGCAGTTCTCACAAATCATAGCAGGACAGGCTGTGCTCCGAAGCTGGGGGCACCAAAAATCTCCTTTAGTAGGCCTCACTTATAGCATAGCATAAGCAAGAAACAGGATGATACGTACGTACCAGCAAATAGTTCAGTTATTTTTGCGCCTGAAATACCAGTTTACATGCTTGCATTTTACACTGGTCCTGTGGAATAAAATGACAATTAATACCCAATTAGGACAAGCTGTCTCCTTTTCCCTACATTGTACGCAGGCTTCCTCCTTCACCTTCCCTTTTTTTATAGACTTCAATGGCAGATTTCTGCGTAACATGGACAAAGATAAAAAGCAGGTCCTATATTTTCTCGTACAAAGATTTTGCGTGGCAAAAACACGTTCATCTGAAGGAATCTATTGAAATGAAAGTCTTTGCTTCATCACTTTTCACATATGGAAGCGCGTTCGCAAATATGTTCATCTAAATAAGCCCTAAAGCTGTACAAATGTGTGATAATAAATTATCAGCAATAATTCAGTTAGCAAGAACAAATCTTGCAGAATACACTTTGAAAGTTTTCTCACTTGCACATAGATCATCAGTCCCACTGAGGATCATAGGAGCTAAATTCCGCTTACTTTAACATTAAAATAATAATGTATGATTTATAATTCCGTCCACGGGTTTGCACATTTCCTGTTATGCGCTAGTGGATGCTGTACTGTACATTTATTATTTTAGTACACGTGTTCACATCATTTTTAAGCACATATCATAAAAGAAAGAATGCAAAAGAGCTACAAGCGTCTTCTTCAAGATTGTCTTGGCTTAGGAGCTGGAATAGAGTTTTGGTGCTGTCTTCAGCTACATGATCTAAAGATTATTTTCCCTTGGCAGTTGAATTTCGGTTTATTTAATTGTAGATATACCTGATGGTTCCTGATGAGAGTATTGAAGGATAAATTGCTGTTCTCTTTTGAGACCTCATTTTCTTTCTTTATGTTTCCTGTTATTTGTCTCATTTTATACATATGCAGAACAGACAGTACTGTATGTCCTTTCCTGACCTCTTGTCTGCTGTTTATCTTCTGCCTTTTTTTTGCCGCTATCTGTGAACTATTGGTGTTGAAGTTAATTCAATTTTAATCTCAATTCAATCATCTCTGCATGATACATTCTTACATTGTACATTGTGCGGCGCTTTAGCCCTTTGCAGGGTTATTGTCAGTGCAATCATCTTCTACAGTACATATATAGAGAGAAAGAACAGACTCTTTGTTCTATGAGAGTACATTCACAGGTAGCAAAAAATACCCACTAAAATCTGCATTAAAAATGTCTCAAAATCCACAGCAATAGTGCAGATTTTTAATTGCGTTCTTTTACATAGCTTCGGTGCAGATTTTGCACTGCGGAAAATGTGCGCCATTTTCAGCTACATACAAATGAAACATAAAAGCATGTTCACACAGTGGATTCCGAAGCACAATTGTCATCTGTTTTACCTCCTTTTTCACTTGGAGGAGGTACTATATCAAAAGACAAAAAAAAAAACAACGCTCCAGTGGTATTGGTATAGATTCCGATAGACTTACTTTGCTGGGGTGCACATATGCAACGCGTTTCGGCTCCCCGTTCACTGTTCAGTATTCTGGGTTGTGGGATTGAGGGGTGCCGAGGACTAGGCACCCCAGCGAAGTAAGTCCATCTGAATCTATACCAATACCACTGGAGCGTTGGGTTTTTTTTTGTCTATTGATATAGTACCTCCTCCTTTTGTCCTCTGGTATGTATATACCTAGAATTATCCAATGACGCTCTCCAGAAGGGGTTGTCGACAGGACCAGTGTTATGTTTCTTGGATACCCTGTTGGATATCATTATTGGAATATCCATTTGAGTACATCTGCTGACTTGGATTGTTGACATACCGGGACCACCGTGTCTGGTCACGTCTGGGTGAATCCACACTTTATACCTTTTTCATTATCTTATTACCCCCTATTTTCACCTTTTGACATTGGAGCACTATTTTTCTGAATCTTGTCCTTTTTCACTTGTGTTAAAATAATCGCAAGGTTGTGTTTTTTTTCTATGTTGTGCCCATAGTAACATGCATTAAAAACAAATATCAATCTATTTTTTAACACTTCCATAACAAATAATGGGCAATGCTTGAACAAGAATCACACAAAAATAGAACATGCAACTCATGCTATAAGTTCAAGGGAAAAATCGCATGTGTGAATGCGTTGCACAAATCTCACACAAATATAAACCCAATCCTGAATGGTGTCATATACATGAGTGATTTTTTTTTTCCCACATAGCGGCACGGGAAAAGATTGCTGCATGCCCTATCTTTGGACGCTCCCTCAGAATCCTCATACGCGTTGCAGCAATAAACTTTCTCATCAATATTCCGGTCCAAGATTTTTCCATCTGTCCCCTACCTGAGCGCTGGATTAAGTTTTTATCATTTTTATCCTGGAGCAGTACTTACTGAGGCCACTGCATTATGTATAGAGCTGTTTTCTTCCAGCAGTAAAACAACTCCATACAGAAAATTAACAGCCCAAGAAAACAACTGCGAAAGGGAATGTGGTAAAATACTGGTGGTAAAGGCACAACACTCTTAGCTAGTTGAAAGCTAAAGGTCCAAGATGTGATAGTGAAGGCACTTCTTTTTTCATTAAACAACATAAAGAACCAGCAAGTGAATATGCGTTTCGGGGGTCGAGCCCCTTCGTCAGTTCGGCTGGATTAAAAGCAACAGGATGCCTGGAGGTGACACAATTCCAAAGGTTTCTGGATGCGCCAGAGGTCCTGTATGTGACAGGAAGATGGAAAGGAAATAGGTGCTTTAGCATGCTTTGTAAATGTGTCACCTCCAGGCATCCTATCATGTTTAATCCAGCCGAACTGATGAAGGGGTTCGACCCCGAAACGCGTATTCACTTGCTGGCTCTTTAAATTGTTAAATTTAAAAAGTGCCTTCACTATTGCACCTTCAGCATCAGTATTTTACCACATTCTCTTTTGCTATACTCATCCCCACCTTGGTAGAGCGTTATCTGGTTGGCAGCACCTCCATCATTCGACTCTATCAGACACTTTTTACTCCAGAATAGAGATGAGCGAGCATACTCCCTAAGGGCAAGTACTCGAGCGAGTATTGCCTTTTGCGAGTACCTGCCCGCTCGTCTCAAAAGGTTCGGGTGCCGGCGCGGGGGAGCGGTGAGTTGCGGGAGTGAGCAGGGGGGAGCGGGGAAGAGAGAGAGATCTCCCCACTCTCCCTCGCCGCTCCCAGCCCCCCGCCGGCACAGCAAATCTTTTGCTACTCGCTCGAGTATTTGCCCTTATCGAGTACGCTCGCTCATCCCTACTCCAGAACTATTTCACTACTCTCACTGGGTCTTGCTCCACTCTCCTTTTTATCTTTATTACTCACAAGAAAACAACTGATCACTGGCGGTACCAGGTTGTAGATCACTATCGATCAGCTACTGATGATCTATCCTGAGGATAGGTCACCAAAAGCTACAAGTGGGAAAACCCCTTTAAGTTATTGGAATGAGGGCTCTGCTGTGGGCTGTGGGAACATTATTAAGTGGGACTACAGAGGAGCCAATATTATGTGGGGCCACAGTGGGTGCACTGTACCTGAGTTGGGCTACAGAGGGGGCACTATAACTAAGTGTGGCCACAGAGAATACACTCTAAATAAGTTGTGCCCTACAATGTGAAACATACATAAATGTCATTTATTTCTGCAGTATGATAAAGTTTTTATTGCACATATGGTTAAAATAAGCAGTGTTCCTATGTAGGTAATCCTTCACTATCCTGCACTGTAAAAAAAACAAGCCCTCATATGGTTATGTTGATGTAGAAAAAAAAGGAAAAATAGGGGATAACGTTTTGATCATTGTAGGGCTGACCACTGTAGCACTGACTGATCCTGAGAACGAGGGTCCTGAAGGTCTCCGCATAACTAGAGCAGTGGTCATGTATGTACACCATTGCTCTGCTCATTTCAATGGGAGTACAAACATTCAGCTGTCTCCAGTGCTCCAGTGGTGGTACACATGCATGACCTTTTACTCTGTTAATGCAGGGACATTCAAGATTCCTGTTCTCAGGATTGGTGGTGGTTAATTCCATATCCTATCCTGTGCGGAAGGGATAACTTTATATCTTAGCCCAACCCATATAAGGCCCAAAAGAGCCACTTCCTTAAAGGGTTAGTACATATGGTTCATGTTCATACACCCAATTTACAGTAGTTGCTTCAGTTTTCTGGTTCTCGAAGACTGATATATAATGCCCCTAAGTTTTACTATGGGTGAAATGTAGGGTATGTTATCACATGTCTTATATGCTACATGTTTTCTGCAGCGGAAAATCCACAGATGGGAGCTTGGAGGAATGAGTAGATACTATTTGTTATTTTACTGTAGAGGTAGATCTTACAACTTGTGCCTTTAACCCTTTCCAATCCACTGTCTGACGTCTAAAGACATTCTGATTGAAGGCTGTACAGCTCTGAAGTTGGAAGACGTCCGGCAGGGTATTCTTACTGTATCTTACTGGCTGCTCTGTTGTCGGGGGCCTCTCCGGCATATCCAATACCGCAGTACTGGCTCTAGCCATTGTATAATGGCAGAAAGAGAAAACTCCCTAGGAAACCCTGAATCCAAAATTGGACTGCAAAGGGTTTATACAGTGATTATTTGTTCTCTAAATGTTGTTTTCGTCACAGCATGATGTATGTATGTTTCCATTTGTACCATACCATTTTATTCTAACATGAGAATTTAGCACCTCCTCTAAAAGTACTTCTAAAAACAAGCTGCCTATTTACACTACAGGGTAGTTAGCAGGCATACATCAGGGAAATGAGAATATATGCCTTATATGCCTCGCTCAGAGAAACTGCAGTAATGAAATACAGCTGCTTTCAGAGGAAATACAGGCGTCCTATGAATTTAACAGAATAACTTTAGATCCAATCACTTTTCAATACAAAGGGCCCCAATCCTGGAGACCCAGGCAACAGTATAATAATAATACTTACAATCACTATTGTGATACAAAGGACTTTTCACATATATTATCAATGAGATCAGTGTAATCTTAGAAAGCAAGAAATGAGTGTTAGTGTCAGACAAGAAGGGCATAGAACACAGGAAACAGTGGTTTACAGAGCTTCAGTCAATGCAGGGCATTGTGCATGGTAGCTACTTAGTTCTAGTTCTTACTGCACACTGCTTGTACAGACTTTTTGGAACAAAGTAGGGAGTGATTGTTTTTATATGCTACATGCTTCAGCACTCAGAGGTCTTATATTATGACCTAGTGTCACTGAAGTGTTTCTTTTTCACTAAAGTAGGATTTAGGAACCTTTCACATGGGACATTATTATAGCATTACTATAAGAGCATTGTAGAATATGCCGTCCCTTAATTCTGTACCAAAATCTGCAGTGTTAATTAGGATTTTCATGTAGAATTGCCATTAGGATTTTGCTATTTTCGATTCCGCACCAAAATCCTCGGCCGCATGCTGTCACCGCTGCAAATAAACAGAGGTTGGAGAAGAGGCCACGGCGCCGATCTCCCATGTAGTGGCCGGCACTTGTAACTGCAGGCACTGCTCTCACCGAAATCAACACGAGCCGTGCCTGCAGTTACAAGCGCCAGCCACTACACAGAGGTTGGCACAGAGGCTTCCGCTCCGACCTCTGTATATTTGCGGTGCTGACAGCATGTGCCCACTCAGCTGATCAGTCGGGGTACCAAGCCAGGGACCCTGACCGATCAACTATTAATGACCTATTCTGATGATAGGCCATCAATAGTATTTCACCGGAAGACCCCTTTTATTACGTCTTGGTCTGATGTGTTGGTGATGATCGTGAGGGGTGTCGTACTTGCATCCTGCACAAACATAACAACAGCCAATGCTTTCCATAGCATTGCTATGGAAAGCGCAGGCCCCTGTCCATGAGCGGAGAATCATTGCGATTCTCCGCTTGTAGCGGGCAATTCGCAGTATGCTGTGAATTGACCCGATTCTCGGCGGCCAGCCTATCTATCAGAGAGGGCTGACCGGCGGAGATTCGGCGGCGGCTCCCGCGGCGGAGATCTGCCGTGGGACTTTGCAACGCCCGTGGACAAGGGGCCTTGTAGTAGTTTCACATACAGGTTTTTTTGGCAGTTTTTCATGCAGTTTTTTTAGTCAAAGCCAGAAGTGGATTCCAAAGGGTTGAAGAATATAAAGGAAGAATAATTACCATATTCAGAATGCTATATGCATGTTGTGCCGGAGAAACTTGGATGCAACTTTCATCAGACAGCACACGTTTTGGTGTTTTGTTCAATATTCACAGATTTTGTGCATTGCATGCGCTATTCTTGTCCATGAAAATAAATGAGAATAGGACATGCAGCAATTCTTTTCACAGAGACCAATCTGCGGTTTAGCACGATTACAATGATATCAAAAGTATTATACATTTTTTTAGGTTTTTCCACTTTTGCACAATAAAAACCCTTTTTTGGGAAATTATAATTATTTTTACATTGCTGCATTCAAAGTCCAATATTTTTTATTTTTCTATGGACGGAGCTCTTTGGGGGCTTTTTTTTTTGCATCACGAGCTGTATTTTTTTTTATTTGAACCATTTTGAGGTACATATGGCTTTTTGGATCACTTCTATTGCGCTTTTTGGTAGATAAAATGAATAAAATAATCATTTTGCCTCCATTTTTTTACGGTTTTGGCTGCAATAGTGTTCTCAAATTATAGTACAGGCCATTACAAGATGATACCACACATGGGGGTTTTCTTGAATTTTTAAATTTTTTTACACAAATAGGGGAAAATTAGCAAAAAAAGTTGTTGTTTTTTTATTTCTCACATGTTTTTTTTTACACTATTTGTTTTTGTTTTCTTACACTCTATGTCTTTGAAGGGGATCTGAAACATAGCAGCTATGATCGCTAAGATAAGGCATTGTAGGACTTCTGTACTGCCATGCCATATTGCTTGTAATAGCAATCATAGGTAATGGCAAGTCAGGACACCTGTATCTGGCGTCCTGTTGCCATGCAACCCATCGGCCCTCCACGATTACATCACGGGGGTCCGATGATGTCACAGAGAGCGCACCCTCCCTCTGTGAACCTTTACATGCTGCGATCTAAATAGATTGCGGCATGTAGGGGGTAAACAGCAGGGGCCGCTGTCCTCATATACCCCCGCTGTTGCAGTAACAGCCGTCTCGCGTTGTGCGATGGCATGGGTTCACTTCTGATCCTGCACCATCCACTGGGTGTAAGCTTACGTCGTGTTGCATTAAGTATCCCACTGCCAAAACGTAAACTTATGCCCTGTGGCGTTAAGGAGTTAAAGAAAGACAAAAGACTTTTTCATGCAGGTTATATCCAGGCAGTCCATCTGCAGAAATCAGGTGCAAATGCAAAGAAAACTTCTTACTAACGCTGCTTGTTAGTAAAATATTCCTTCCACATATTATCTACATGAGTACATGCTTACTTGATTGCTGGATTTCCTGTAGACTGAATGCACGTGTTTAACATATTGTTTCAGTATGAAAAGTAAATTGAACTGTTGGCTGTATCTGCTGATGATAGACAAAGAGTTCCTATAAAACAGTGCTTCTTGTAACCATATGCTTGTATGTGTCATTAACTTGTATGACAAGGAAACAGATTTCCCTTTCATTTCCATGTAGCATCACTGTGGAATGGCATGGCTCATCATTGGTAGGAAACCAATGCCCCTCTGACAATGGCAACCACAGTCCCATTTACTGTAAAGTAAAAATTAAGCTCATATGACTACAGTACTTTTTTTCATATATTGAATACTGTAACTGGAATAGTTAAAGAGTGCTTGAAAAGTCCTTCATTTCTACAACAAAAGGGCTGCAGTCCTCTATAGACACATCCACTCCCCTTTGGCACTGTTCAGATGTGTTAGTTACTGGAAATGTCCGACATATTTTAAATAAAGCACCAAGGATTTTTCAGTGGTCTTCAATTTATAATGATTTGTTAGAATCCCAGTGATGGAAATCTTTCCACATTCCGCACTGCAAGCCACAGTAGTTCTGCACCAAAATGGTTTAATTCTGCCAGCTCATCGAAATCCACAATGAGACTTGCAGGTTTGGGTTCAGAATTTGCTGCAATGGATTAATGTGCAGATTGTGGTATGGGATGTGGAAAAATTCCACCCATGTGAAAGATCCCAAAAAGTTTTAGACTGGTTAGTTTTGGAAATTGGTTGATGACGGAGCTCCTAGTCTCTATCTTCTTACATTTCTCAATAACATTTTTAGAAGATTACTTTTGGGTGTTCATTACAGTAACACCTCTAGTCTGCAGTTTTATGCACTCCTTTTTATGATCACTAATAACAGAACTGTCACTAGGACAAGCTTAGACCCCATTTACACTGAAAGATGATTGCTCAAAAATCGCTCAAACGACAGTTTGAGTGACAGTTTTGAGCAATCATCTTTGCATAGTCTATAGTAGCTAATTAGCTACTAAAGAGCTATGCAGGTGGAGCGGGACACCGCCGCTATTGCTTGGCGAACAATACAGCTGTTTTGCATAAACAAACAGCTGGATTGCTCTGAGCGCTTACAGCTCACATCCCATTGTGAACTACCAATGGGACATGAGCTGAAAGAATCTTATCAGCGCTGCTGACAGTGATAATAGCCTGCACAGCTGATAAGAGTTCATCGCTCAGTTATAGAAAACTAGAATTGAGCGAGGAATGAATCGTGCACAAAAACTGCACGATGACTGTGCATTGAGACACAACGGTTATCGCTCAAAAGATGGCTTTGAGCGAATTTTGAGCGAAAATCGTTGTGTCTAAATGGGCCTAAAGTTCCAGTATACAAATCAAAGTGAAGCCTTATCTTCATACAAAACCGCATAAGAAGCACAACGAGCAGAATGGAAAGATTTCCCGGTTACATTACAGCAGCTAATTTGGAATTACGTCTTGCATTTTTAAAGAACCTCCAATGTATAGTGCCTGGTTTAGTCAAATCTATTCAAGTGGTGCATTAGCATTTCTGGTCTTCACTTGCAGAACAAGCTGGGTCAATGAGATTTTTGTACTGTCTGTATAAAGAACATATAAAGAACAAAGATGTTGGCTCAGACAATAAAATTGAAGATACCTGTGGTCAGACAGTCTGAGGTCCTAGGATGCTTAAGTACAGAATCATAAAGGCATTAAAATAATGACATCCAAGACAGAGGTCAAAGCTGCCAATTTTGAATTGGGTGCCAGTTTCCATATAATCTACCAGCAATGTGGTAGAATGAGAATGTGAATAACCACAGTCTATGTATATGGCTGCTGAATATGTTGCCGCTATATAAAAAAAACAGGAAATTCACTGATCATTTATTCTTTTGTGTTTTACTTGTGTTATGGAATGTTTTAATCTTCACAATTAGTAATAGCTGACTCTGAAAGGATTGTAAGATAGATATTTACACTGCTCTTGTTTGTAATTCAAGCAATTTCTTTTGCATAATTCAACATTTTAAGATGTCGAAGTAGAACCCTCTCAATTGTAAGACACAACAAGAAGAATGCAAATAGAAATTAAGTCTACAAAGCTCTTATAAGATGGTACTTGGAACAGTAACTACTCATCTACAATGTTATGCCCAAAATTACCCAGAAATCTGTTTCGTGGGTGCAATTCACTGGGAACATGTTGCATGTGTGATGGACTTGTCCCAAAGTCACCTGCTTCTTGCTCAGACTACACAGACCCATTCAAAGCCTATTCCATCTCTGTATGACTTTTTACATTATGAGTTTTGCTAACCAACATCCAAACCCAAAATTCCTTACCTTTCAAACGCTGACTTCTAACACCTTTTATTAACCGAAACCTACTTTTTTCCCTCTACCCACAATTTTCCTCACCTTTCCGCTTCCTTCCTCATTTCCTTTTCTAATTCACTTGCTTTTCATCCCCTAGTCCTATCCTCTTGAGTCTAAACCCAGATTAACCCTTTCCAATCCAACTGTCTGATGTCTAAAGACATTCTGATTGATCCAATGTCAGAAGACATCCGGCAGGGTATTCTTACTGTAGGTTACTAGCCATTCTGTTGTCGGGGGACCTCTCCAGCATGTCACATACTGCAGTACTGGCTCTAGCCAGCAGATGGCGCCATTGTATAATGGCAGAAAGAGAAAGCCCCCTAGGAAACCCTGAATCCAAAATTGGATTGCAAAAGGTTAATCACAACTTAACAACTTTGCTTAGCACCCATGAATCTGCATGTATAACCATTTTTGGCTAATTTGAAATGGTATTGCACAGAGGATTGCCAGTTGTTATTGACAAAAAAAAGAGCAGGAGCGATCCTGGCATAGTGGAAGGCTCTGAGTGGGCACTTCCCCTTGGATATCCATATGCTTTAATAGTAAATTTCTATAGTGGTTGTCTTGATGTGACAATCTCTTTCCTGAGAATTATTGCACTTCAATGTTAGATACCGGTAGTAGTATGATTTTTCAAGCAATCCATACCCCAGCTATTCTAGTATGCAGGCCTCTTGGTGAGCCAAAGCTACAATAAGAATCAATGCCTCATAGACTTCATTCTTTGCAGGACACTTAAACTTCCATGTAGAGTTGCAAGAAAAACTGAGTGAGCCCTGTTGAAACATCCAAACTTCTGCATTGGCTACTAATAAAAAGTTCTCTGATTGTTATCTAAGTCACATTTATAGATAAACATAATCTATCTAAACTAATGGCACAATACACTACCCCATTCATGTCTTTTATTGAGCAGATCGAATAAACACCTGCAGTGCATAGATTTAAGGTAAATGAACCCTTGCAATTTAATAACCTGTAAGATGTGCAGAACATTGAGAAGGAACTTTGGACCATTCCTACCTGAAAATGTGTTTCAGTTTATCAATATTTTTGGGGTGTCTTGTGTGCACAGCACTCTTCAGGTCTGACACAGCATCTCTCCATTCCAAAATACAAATCTTCTTAATTTTCACCTATTCTCTAGTTGATTTACTTGTTTGATTTGGATCTGTTATGTTCGTGCAGACCTTAGGAACAGCGACCTACACAAATGCAACGTCTAGAAGGCTGGAGGTGAAACGGGAAGGAATATGCGCTCGAATGGACACTAAAACATAAACCGAATGGGCAAACAATAACAACACAGACAACAAAATAGTACCAAATGTACTACTACACAAGCAGAGGGTAATATGGATAAATATGAGGTATTGGTTTGTATTTTGGACAAAACATGTAAGCTTACAAGCCCACATCAAGGGTCCTCGTTGTCTTATGAGTGCCTACACTAAAAAGACAACTACAACATAGGATAGGGGAACCCTGCCTACAAGCAGGGACATCATCCCAATAGCGACAGCCCCACACTGAAACCTATAGGCCAACTGTATCCTGGATGGTAATAATAAGCAGATACACCAGACAAGAACATAACAGGCAACAAACGTTTGTACACATTGTTCACGCAAAGCATCTGCACACATGAAGAAGGACAGATAAAACAAGGGCCTAGCATCTGCCTACCACTGGACGAAGGGGAATGAACAAGACAAGGCTCGGCGTCTGCCCACCAATGGATGGGTAAGACAAACAAATATGAATCGGGCGTCCGACAATCAACAGATGGGTGGATCAGACATGAACTAAAGCAGAACATCAGCCAGAGTTCAAACAAGGGAAAAACAGAGAGAAACCAAACTGAACCGCATGCATGCAGACCACAAAGCAGAAGGACAGAACCAGACACAAAATGAAACACCCAAATTTAGTTAAGATATGTAAACGACGTATAATGACCAGCACCCACTAGCAAGAGGGGCTGGTATTTCTATGTAGCAGACAGATGGTGATTAGTTGGGTGGAGAACTCCACAGCAAATCAACCACACCTGCAGCAGTGTGCTCCTGTACATAGTACTACAGGTCCCAGTGGCACCTGGCAAACATGAAGAGCTGGGAAGGATAAGTGCTATCTCGTCATGGTGGCACTTACCATGCTCTGGTCCCTGAGGGATGAGACACAGCCAAGGCCAGAGCAGGATTGCAGGCCAGCTTTGAAACCTCTTTTGGCAGGGAGTGCCAATAAAGAGGATGAGGGGAATTGTAGTATATATCACTTGTGATGCCACCATTCCCACACACTGTTATTCTATGTGGCATAGTAATAAACACGGAGACTTGTGTATAGTACCCTGGGTCCCTAGGAATGGTTAGGACCCGGTATAACTTTTACTTGAATATTAATCTTGAATAACAGATAATACAGGTAGAATTCACTTTCAGTAGAAACAGGCTAAAGCTCAGAGTTAGGGACAATACAGAGGATAAATACGGCCCTATAGTCCACGTTATATATATATCACCGGTCCTGGATTGGCAGCACTCCAGAGGAGGAAGGGGGTTAGGGGTCACTCTGCATACACTTTGGCAGCCAATTATTCAAGGAAGGCTTAGCCAAAATACACCCCGCACAGCAGATGCGTGGGTGTCTCACTAGAGTACCTCTGTGCAGTGATCCTAATGACGGACAGCCGAAAAGGAAAAGCCTGTAGTGTGAATGGGTACCTGTTTTAGGATTATTTGGGGTTGCTCTCTCTGTCTGTTGCTGGGACTCACTCACTCATCCCATGTGACTCACATGCGGTATGGGCATCTCTCCTCCTCCTCCATATTAAACACAGGGAAACTAGAGGTGTCTCCCTGTGCCCCTGCGGATTCCCCAACGGAGGGGGGAAGATCCTCAACTCCTGCAAAGGGAGCCTCTCCTTCTTCTCTATTTTCGACACAAGGAACTTAAAGGTGCTTCCCTGCATCACTGTGGGTCCCCCAACAGCATGGGTAGATGGATGATCATCTACAGTCTTTCCCGTTCTCAGACTCTCACATTTATAACCTCCCTTGTACCACATTGCACAATAGAATAGCTGCATTCAGCAGACAGAGCTGACAGGCAATGATTTTATTACAGTTAACCCTCCAGACACCGCAGCTGTGCAACACATATACAGAAAATGACAAGACAACTTTGCACAGCACATCCACATGAGACAATACATGTATGACATTTATGGAGGGGACCAGGATGGTGTTCTGGGCCCCTACACCAGGAGCACAACGTGACAGGATCATTGTTTTGTTGCATCATTAAACGTTTTCCCTGAAGCACTACAGCATAATAAAGTAGTCTTACACAAACTTAATATGGGTTGCAATCAGAGACATAACCTTATGTAACAGCGCCCCTTCAATTAGAATGCTTTATTTATAGTACTTATCTGCTCATATGGGTCAAGAGACCATTTGGATTCCCTAAAGTTCCATGGCTCGGTTGTAACTGCAACCTCTGCACCTACTATACTAACGGCCCTGGCTGCAATGTTGTTTTTGGAGACCAGCGGCTTACTTTTTGGTGTCCTTCCATGAACACCATTCAAGTTCAGTATTTCTCTAATAGCGGATACATGGGCAGAGGTTCTTTACCATTCTATAGATCTTTTGCTGTTAACCTTGGATTCTATCTAACCTCTTTCAGGATTGATCACTGTACTCTTGGAGTAATCTTTAAAAGGTAACCAATCCTTGGAAGAATAGGAACAGTCGCGATTTATCTTAAGAAAAATGTCAATCCACCTTGGCTTAAACACAAATGCTATAATAAATGTGACCATACATTCTATAAAGCATATAACATTATGCAGATCATACAGCACAACTTATATCTTGAACTAATGGTGCCAATCACAAAATTAGATATTATGTTAAATGTACTTCTTCTTTTGTAGTCTAGGTATTGAACTGAACTATATGTCATATCCAGTATGTGGTTTGCAGTATTTGCCCTCTTAAAGTTCACATATGTAAACGCTTGTCAAATACTGGCAAATGAATATTAGCAATCCCTCTTCAGTATCAGGACATTTTGCAACTGTTCA